>NC_091977.1:137410314-138640314 GCF_044704955.1 Pristiophorus japonicus
AACCAATATTGATCACTAATCACATGCTGCAGAATAGAGATGGGAGAATAAAATGAGAACAGTGACATACAAGTACATTGCTATAATGTCAGGGTTAATATTAATCATGGATTTTTTCCCCTTCTGGTTCACAGCACAAGTAGAAGCAGAACTAGGGTATGTCATCCCATGAGGAAGGAAATGGAGTTAGCTCAGTTGGCTGATAGATTTTATTTTATAAACCAACAGGGGCTAGAATAAAAGAAAGGTTCATTATGTTATCGATGGGGACTAGGTCCCCTGTTCTCTCTATCAAGTCCCGTGGGAAAAGTTCTTTGCCTGAAAAAAGCACGCGCATGCGCAGAATGGTCATTGCTATGGACGCCAGCCTTGCACGACTGACTACATCGCTAAGACCCATTTCACATCGCTAAGGCTATCGCCCAAATTAAAAAGGCAAGATTAGCGGTTTTTAAAATGGGCTATATTCCAGCTATCCTGAAAAATAAAAAAAGCACTAAGGCCAGAAATATCACGATAACGACCATAGTGGAAAGTCTAGCCCTATGTAATTCTACGTAACATAGATAACTTTGTGGTGAAAATCTTTGATGCTATTATACAAGGTTCTATCAATTATCATGCAAGAACATAAATACAATAACGAGCAGCCAACATGACTTTATATGTAATGGCTCATGTACAACAAACCTATTCGATATTCTTTGAAGAGACTTCTAAACTAGTGGATGAGTGCTATCCAGGGGATGGGAGAGATTCACCACCCATAGAAATTAAGTAGAAACTCCAGGGCCCCGAACTTGGTGGAAGCTAAGTTCCACCCAAGTGCCGCCCAAAGGTCAGCTGAGATCCTGACGGTCATTTGGGCAGAAGTTTCATGAAAAAGTCCTGGAAAGTCCGCCTGGCGGCAAAAAAAGGACTTTTGCCAGAATCTGGGCGGGAGCTCAAATTCTCGGCAGCAAATGCAATCTTCGGCAAAGTACCACCGAGAATTGAGCCGTGCCCGGGGAGCGGGAACAGATAAAATTAAAAATTTCCAAAAAATAAAAAACAAAACACTAGAAAATTTTCAGGGGACCCCATCCACCTGATTTGCTGGAAAAAAATTAAGAAAAGAAATGTACTAACCTTTTTTCCAGGTCTTCATACTTACCGTTGAGATTAGATCTGCCTCCACGTGGTGGTCCTTTCCCCTGTTGCAGCGGAGGACCGCCTGCACCAAACTGCCAACTCGGCGGGCAGGAGGACACTTACACACGTTGCATGCCAGCGGACGTCAGCAGACCGTCCCCAGCGGTCTTCCCTCCCTGCCAACGGGAGGCCTCCACCAAACTTGCTCGGAGGGGAGACTACCCAGAAAACTCGGCAGCAGTGGACGAGATGTCCACCAAGTTCAATTCAAGAGTTTAATTACATTTTCAGTTGCCATGCAATTAAAATTCTTCAGGTGATACTGTTAATCAACATTAAGGCTCATGAAATAATTTACAGACTGTCCAAATGGATTCAAAATTGGCTTAAACAAAAGCCAGATGTTGATAAATGAAAAATGCCTTGCCTGGGAAACAGTAACTGGAGGCAATTCACAGGGTTTTTGACCTTGGTCCCTTGCTGTTCACACTATTTGTTAATATTATGGAGCAGGATATCACTCGTACTCATTATCATATCCTTTCTAAGTACAAGTCAGCATGGAACTGGACTTAAAACCCAGAGGTCCTGAGTTCAAATCATCAATGGCATGTTGTGGAATTGAATTTACTAGATCTGGTAATTTGTAGGTTAGCTCCAGAATAGTCACCATAAAATTTGCCAATGGTCACAAGAAACCTGATTCACTAATGTCTTTTAGGGAGCTTGCAACCTTTACCCAGTCTGGCCTATGCATGACTCCAATCCCACATTATATTGACGTCTAAAGTGGCCTATCATTCCTGTCAGCTGTAAAGAATTGCCACAAAGTTCAAAAATAAGGAAAAAAACCATGCAAACCTATCAGCAACAATCTAAGCTTTATATGAAGGTGTGCTCTGGGTGGCAGACTTCAATTTCCACCACCAAGAGTGACTTGGTAGTACTACCACTGACGGAGCTGGCTGAATTATGAAGAACATAGCTGTCATATTGGGGTGTGTCAGGTGCTGAGGAATTCAACACAAGGGAGTAACCTACTTGACCTCATCTTCACCAACCTATCCATCACAGACATAGTTGTCCATGGTAGCACTGACAGGAGTGACAATCTGTGAAGGCAAAGACTTATCCGAACAATAAGGACATCCTCTATTGTGGAGTATTGCACTATAGCTGTGCTTTGGGATAGGCTAAGGACAGATTTGAGGCCAAAACTGGGCATCCATGAGGCACTGTGGCCATCAGCAATAGCAGAATTGTATATCACCACAATCTGTAAATTTATGGCCCAGCACATCCATATTCCTCAATTACCTTTAGGCTGGGAGACCAAACCTAGGTAAATTTAAAATATAAAAGGACATGTCAAGGAGCAGAATTAGGCATAAGTTACAATGAGGTACCAATGTAGTAAAGCTACAACAGAGGGCTACTTGCGTGCTAAACATTAAAAGTAGCAAAAACATCAACTTGCAATTATATAGCAGCTTTAATGTAATAAAAAACCCCAAGTTGCTTCACAGGAGCGTTATCAAACAAAAGTTGACACCAAGCCACATAAGGAGATATTAGAACAGGTTGAGAGGTAGGTTTTAAGAAGCATCTTAAAATGAGGAAAGAGAGGTAGAGAAGCTTAAGGAGGGAACTCCAGAGCCTCAGGCCCAAGCAGCTGAAGACACGGCCGCCAATGGTGGAGCGATTAAAATCGGAGATGTGCAAGAGGCCACAATTGGAGGGCGTAGAAATTTCGGAGGGTTATATGACTGGACTGGTTATAGAGATAGGCAGGTTCATATAGTGGTTTGAAAACAAGAATGAGAATTTTAAAATCGAGGTGTTGTACCAAGTGCCAATGTTGATCAGTGAGCATACGGGTGATGGCTGAATGGGACTTGGTGCGATTTAGGATACGGGCATCAGAGTTTTGGATGAGTTCAAGTTTATGGAGGGTGCAAGATTGGAGGCCGGCCAAGAATAGTCAAGTCTAGAGGTAAAAAACGCATGGGTGAGGGTTTCAGCAGCAGATGAGTTGAGGCAGGGGCAGAGTTGGGCGATGTAATGGAGGTGGAAGTAGGCGGTGTTGGTGATGGAGCGGACAAGTGGTCGGGAGTTCAGCTTGGGGTCAATTAGAATGCCAAATTTGTGAGTTATCTGGTTCAGTCTTAGACAGTGACCAGGGAGAGGGATGGAGTCAGTGTCTGGAGAATGAATTTTGTGGCAGTGACCAAAGACTTCAGTGTTACCAATATATAGTTGGAGGAAGGTTCTGCCCATCCAGGACTGGATGTTGGAAAAGCAGCATGACATATCAAAGGCTGTGGAGAGGTCATGGGAGGTGGTGGTAAGTAGAGCTGGGTGTCATCAGCGTATATGTGCAACTTGACATTGTGTTTTCAGATGATTTTGCCTAGGGACAGCAAGTAGATGAGAAATAGGAGGGGTAAGCATAAATCCTTGGGGGACACCAGAGGTAATGGTGTGGGAGCGGGAAGAGAAGCCATTTCAGATAATTTTCTGGTTACGACTGGATGGATAAGAATGGAGCCAAGCGAGGGAAGTCCTAACCCGCTGGATGACAGAGGAAAGGCGCTGGAGGAGTACGATGTGGTCAATTTCATCAAAGGCTGCAGACAGGCCAAGAAGGATGAGGAGGGATAGTTTACTATGGTCACGGTTACATAGGAGATCATTTGTGACTTTGATAAGGGCCATTTCAGTGCTGTGGCAGGGGCAGAAACCTAATCAGTGTTGTGTACAAACATGGGAGTTATGGGAAAGGAGAGTATGGATTTGGGAGGTGACAACACGTTCAAGGATTTTGGAGAAGAAAGGGAGGTTGGACATGGGGTGGTAGTTTGCAAGGGCAGAGGGGTCAAGGGTGGGTTTTCTGAGGATGGGTTGATGATGGAAAATTTTTCGGGGAGGGGAACAGTACCTGAGGAGAGGGAACCGTGAACAATATCAGCCAATATGGGGGCTAGGAAGGGAAGTTGTGTGGTCAGCAATTTGTTGGGAATAGAGTCGAGGGCACAGGAGGTGTATCTCATGGAAAAAATGTTCTGGGCATGAGGGGAGATAGGAAAAAAGCAAGAGAAAGATGCAAGTTCAGGGCTAGAGAAGGAAGAAAACTTTGAGGAAGTCTGGCTTGGTGGACTAGAGGAAAGGAGGGAAGCAACAGAGGCAGCTGAACGGATGGTCTCAATCCTAGTGACAAAGAATTCCATGAGCTCCTTGCACCTATTGCTGGAGGTGAGGGTGGAGGAGGCAGGGGAGAGGAGTTTCAGAAGACAACTTGGAGTAAAGAAAAACCAGGGTTATCTTTGCACGGACGTGTGAGGAAGCAACAAGGAGGCAGCAGTAATTATACAGAGAGCGGCGTCGAGAGAAAAAATGAAAAGAAAATTCAGGAGTAACATCACAGGATAGCTGGTAACTGATTGGTTGGTAAAGGTCACACCGGTTTTTTTTCCACTTCAAGATAGGTGCCTGGTTTAAATAACTGGTGAGGGATAAAGCAGGAGCTAGCAGAGTAGTAACTGTTAATACTATATTAAATTAGTAACTATTAATATGTATTAATAACTTGAATTAGATACATCTTAGTCTTAAGTTTCTGTAAATTAGTTAATAGTCTATTAATTAAAGTAGCGGCTTGATAAAAAAAAATTAATTAGCTATTCAAATAAATAAAGAAGGTTAGTTAGACATGGCAGGGCAGGCGGTGTGCCATAGCTGCAGCATGTGGGAGTTTGTGAAGAGCATCATATCTGCAATTAAGTGTCTGTAGCTCGAGGAACTTCGGCTCAGAGTTGTTGAGCTGGAGTACGAGTACGAGGTGCAAACATTGTGGGGCATCAAGGAGGGGGTTACCTGGATACCTTGTTCCAGGAGGCAATCACTTAGGTTAAGTAGTACTTTAAAGTTCATCAATGGTCAGGGACAGGAGGGTGTGACTGCGAGTGAGGCAGATATGGGGACCCAGGATGTAGTGATGAAGGAGCCTCAACCCATGAACTTGTCCAACAGGTATGAAGTACTTGCTGCCTTATTGGATAAGGAAAAGGACTGCATGGAGGATGTGCAAACTAACCATGGTACCATGATACAGGAGGCCATTCAGGTGGGGGTGAGTAAAAATGAATGTGGCAGCAGTAGGCGACAGTATAGTCAGGGGGCTAGATACTGTTCTCTACAGCGATGACAGGGAGTTCCGGAGACTGTGTTGCTTACCCGGTGCCAGAGTTAAGGATATCTCCTCGTGACTGGAGAAGAACCTGGAGTGGAAGTGGGAGGATCCAGTTCTCCTGGTCCACATTGAAACCAATGACATCGATAGAACCAGGAATGAGGTTCTGCTGAGGGAGTTTGAGGAGCAAGAAAAGGGGCAGAAAACATTGGTGGAAGTTGTTAATAAGCTCCCAAACAGTAGCTGTAATGTAGGCAGGGTATAAATCAGAAAATTAGAAATGCATTTAATAAGGGCAATACAGTTATAATGAGGGACTTTAATCTACATATAGACTGGGCAAACCAAATTTGCAGTAATTGTGTAGAGGACGATTTCATGGAATTTATACAAGATATTTCGAGATCAGTATGTTGAGGAACCAACTAGGGAACAGGCTATTTTAGATCTAGTATTGTGCAATGAGAAAAGGTCAATTAATAAGCTTGTAGCAAAGGGGTCTTTAAGGATGAGTGAGCAAAATATGAAAGAATTTTATATTGAGTTTGAACATGATTTAGTTAAATCTGAAACTAGGGTCTTAAATCTAAACAACGCAAACAACACAGTTATGAGAGTCGAGTTAGCTAAGGTCGATTGGGAAAGTACATTAAAAGGTATGACGGTATACAAGCAATGTGTAGCATTTAAAGAATTAATAGATAATTTACAACAAATAAAAATTCCTTAAAAACTCCACAGGAAAAGTGTTCCACCTATGGCCAACAAGAGATTTAGAAATAGTATGAGATTAAAAGAGGTTTATAATGTTGCCAAAAAGAATAGTAAGCATCAAGATTGGGAGAGTTTCAGAATTCAGCAAAGTAGGACGAAGAAATTGATAAAGAAAGGGAAACATGAAACTAAATTAGCAAAGGACATAAAAACAGAATGTAAAAGCTTCTATGGGTGTGTGAACAGGAAAAAATTAACAAAAGTAAATTTGGTTCTCTTACAGGCTAAGACAGGAGAAATTATAATGGGGACTAAGGAAATGGCAGAGAAATTAAACAAATACTTTGTGTCTGTCTTCACGGAAGAAGATGCAAAAAACTTCTGGAAATAGTGGCGAACAAAGAGTATAGCGAGAATGAGGAGCTGAAAGAAATTAGTATTAATAAAAAAATGGTACTGGAGAAATTAATGGGACTGAAAGCCAATAAATCCCCTGGATCTGATGGTCTACATACTAGCATTTTGAAAGAGGTGGCTATAGAAATAGTGGATGCTTTGGTTGTCATCTTCTAAAATTACATAGATTCTAGAATGGCTCCCACAAATTGGAAGGTAGCAAATGTACATTAAGAAAGAAGGGAGAGAGAAAAAGGGGAACTACAAACCAATTAGCCTGACATCAGTAGTAGGGAAAATGCTAGAATCTATGATTAAGGACGTGGTAACAGGGCACTTAGAAAAGAATAATAAGATTAGGCAGAGTCAACATGGATTTATGAAAGGGAAATCATGTTTGACAAATCTGTTTTTTGAGGTTGTAACTAGCAGAATAGATAAGGAGGAATCAGTGGATGTGATGTATTTTGATTTTCAGAAGGCATTCGATAAGGTGTCTCACAAGAGGTTAATAAAAGAGATAAATTAAAAGGGCGGGCCGCTGCGCTCTCTGCAGTCCCTTTGGCAGCTGCCACTAGGCCACCAGGCATGCCCTCGACCGAGCCAACAGCCCCAGCACCCATAATGGAGTGCCAAGTTTGCAGGATGGCCATTCAAGGTGAGGGCTGCCATTGTCGGGCCAAAGAAGAGTCGGCCGGCAGAAAAATATGGCGGCCCACGGTGCATACACCTTCCCCTTTAAAGGGCGCCCCAGCAGTGGATGTCCGCCACCTTCGCGGCCCGCAAAGCTGGCAGTGACATCAGCCGGTGCCATCCTTGCCGCCCGCAGGGCAATTTCCCTTGCGGAGCACAAAGGGGTCGGCACAGGGCGGTGGGGGGTCAGCGCACACGATGACATCATCGCCGTGCATGCACCAGCACGGGGCGCAAATCGCAGGGTGCGGCGTTACCAGCACAACACTCCCCAAACCTCCCAGGAGGCGCTATTGACCCCTTCCCCCGGGCGATAACCTCATTGCACCCCATTAGCGCCCCCCAGAGGTGCTAATGGGGCTATAAAAAGGGTAATTCCACCACAAAGAGTAGGAATAAATGGGTCATTTTCAGGTTGGCAGGCTGTAACTAGTGGGGTAACACAAGGATCGGTGCTTGGACCTCAACTGTTTACAATATATATCAATGATTTGGATGAGGCGACCAAATGTAATATATGCAAGTTTTCTGATGAGACAAAGCTAGGTGGGAATGTAAGTTCTGAGGAGGATGCAAAGAGGCTTCAAGGGGATGTAGACAGGCTCAGTGATTAGGCAAGAACATGGGAAATGTAATATGTGGAGAATTGTGAAATTATCCACTTTGGTAGGAAAAATAGAAAAGCAGAGTATTTGTTAAATGGTGAGAGATTGGGAAATGTTGCTGTTCAGAGGATCCTGGGTGTCCTTGTACACGAATCACTGAAAGTTAACATGCAGGTACAGCAAGCAATTAAGAGAGCAAATGGTATGTTAGCCTTTATTACAAGATGATTTGAGTATACGAGTAAAGATGTCTTACTGCAAATATGTAGGGCCCTGGTGAGACCACAGCTAGAGTATTGTGTACAGTTTTGCTCTCCTAATGGTCTCCCATGAGGAGATATTGAGTAGACTAGGCTATATTCTCTAGAGTTTAGAAGAATGAGAGGTGATGTCATTGAAACATACAAAATTCTTGCAGGGCTTGACAGGGTAGATGCAAGGAGGCTGTTTCCCCTGGCTAGGGAGTCTAGAACCAGGGGTCACAGTCTTAGAATAAGGGGTTGGTCATTTAGGACTGAGATGAGGAGAAATTTCCTCACTCAGAGGGTTGAGAATCTTTGGAATTCTCTACCCCAGAGGGCTGTGGAAGCTCAGCCGTTGAGTATATTCAAGACAGAGACTGATTGAGTTTTGAATATTAAGGGAATCAAGGGATATGGGAAGAGTGCAGGCAAGTGGAGTTGAGGTAAAAGATCAGCCATGATCTCATTGAATGGCGGAGCAGGTATACTCCTGCTCCTACTTCTTATGTTCTTATGTTCTTATTCAAGGATGATCCTGAATAGCGAGCAGTTTTGGCAGAGGAGAACAGGACCCGGAATGCTTTATGTCATTGAGTCAAATCTAGTGATGAATTGTTAAACCGTAAACATTCATGTCCGCGTTGCTTGGACTAAAGGGTGGAGGTGAGGGATGTACCAGGTGGATCAATCAGGGAGATAGAGAGGGTAATGGTTTAAGTTGTGACAAGGGCATTAAAGGTGGCGCTAAGGGTGTGATTGAGCAGATCGGTAGTTGCAGAAATGCCACTAAGAGAGCTAAAGGCGAGTCTGTTTACAACAAGAACAATAACTTGTATTTATATAGCACCTTCAATGTATTAAAACATCCCAAGGTGCTTCACAGGAGTGTTATAAGATGAAAGAATTTGACACCAAGCCAGAGAAGAAGAAATTATGGCAGATGACCAAAAGCTTGGTCAAAGAGGTAGCTTGTGAGGAGCGTCTAAAAGGAGAAAAGCGAGTCGGAGAGGTTTAGGGAGGGAGTTCCAGAGCTTAGGACCCAGGCAGCTGAAGGCATGGCTACCGATGGTTGAACAGTTATAATCAGGGATGCTCAAGAGGGCAGAATTCGAGGAGCGTAGATATCTTGGGGGATTGTGAGGCTGAAGGAGATTGCAGAGATAGGGAGGTGCAAGGTCATGGAGGGATTTGTAAACAAGGATGAGAATTTTGAAATCGAGGCATTGCCTAACTAGGAGCTAATTTAGGTCAGCGAGCACAGGGGTGATGTGTGAACGAGACTTGGTGCGAGTAAGGACACGGGCTGCCGAGTTTCGGATGACCTCCGGTTTACGTAGGGTAGAATATGGGAGGCCAGCCAGGAGTGTGTTGGAGTAGTCAAGTCTAGAGGTAACAAAGGCATAAATGAGGATTTCAGCAGCAGATGAGCTGAGGCAGGGGTGGAGACGGGCAATGTTATGGAGGTGGAAATGGGGGGTTTTAGTTATGGCCAGAAGCTCATTCAGGGTCGAATATGACACCAAGGTTGTTAACAGTCTGGTTTAACCTCAGACAATGATAGGGAGAGGGATGGAGCCGGTGGCTAGGGAGCGCAGCTTGTGGCAGGAACCAAAGACAATGGCTTTGGTCTTTCTGCTCATACAGCACTGAATGTTGGACAAGCAGTCTGACAATTTAGAGACCGTGGAGGGATCAAGAGAAGTGGTAGTGAGATAGAGTTGGATGTCGTCAGCATACTTGTGGAAATTGACACCGTGTTTTTAGATGATGTCACCAAGGGGCAGCATATAGATGAGAAATAGGAGGGGGCCAAGGATAGATCCTTGGGGGAACACCAGAGGTAGCAATGTGGGAGTGGGAAGAGAAGCCATTGCAGGTGATTTTCTGGCTACGATTGGATAGATAAGAATGGAACCAGGCAAGTGCAGTCCCACCCAGTTGGATGATGGTGGAGAGGTGTTGGAGGAGGATGGAGTGGTCAACCATGTCAAAGGTTGCAGACAGGTCGAGAAGGACGAGGAGGAATAGTTTACCGTTGTCACAGTCACAAACGATGTCATTTATGACTTTGATGAGAACCATTTTGGAACCGTGGCAGGGGCAGAAACCAGATTGAAGGGATTCTAACATGGAGTTCTGGGAAAAATGGGCACAGATTTGGGAGGCAACAACACGTTCAAGGACTTTGGATGGGAAAGGGAGGTTGGAGATGGGCTGGTAGCTTGCAAGCACAGTGGGGTCAAGGGTTGTTTTTTTGTGAAGAGGGGTGATGACAGCAGATTTGATGGAGAGGGGAACTGCACCTGAGGAGAGAGAACCATTAACAATGTCATCTAACATGGGAGGCAGAAAAGGAAGTTGGGTGGTCAGCAGTTTAGTGGGAATAGGTTCAAGGGACCAGGAAGTGGGTCATGGACAAGATGAACGTGGAGATTTCAAGAGGGGAGATCAGTGATCAACTGGAGAGAGATGTGAGCTCAGGGTTAGGAGAGGGGGGAACCTCAGAGGAAGTTTGGCCTGGTGAGCTAGGGGAAGGGTAGTGGCAGAGGCAACTGATCGGATGGTCTCAATCTTTGAGACAAAGAGGTCCATAAGCTCCTCACACTTGTTGTTGGAGATGAATGTGGTGGAGACAGGGGAGAGGGTTTTAAGAAGACGGTTAGCAGTAGAAAATAGTAGCTGAGGGCTCTCTTTGCATTCCAGAATGAGCCTGGAATAGTGAGCAGTTTTGGTAGACAAGAGCAGGACCCGGTAATGCTTTATGTGATCCAGCCAGACCTGGCGGTGAATGGTTAAACCAATTGTCCGGCACATCCCTTCAAGTCTGCATCCCTTGGATTTGAGGGAGTGAAGATGAGGGCTGTACCAGGGGGAATGGCCAGCGTGAGAGAGAGTTAGAGCTTTTATAGGGACAAGGGCATCAAAGGTGGTGGTGAGGGTGTGATTGAGCAGATCGGTAGCTGCAGAAATGTCATGGTGAATGGAGGACCAAAGGCTGGTCAGTTGGGAGTTGATAAGTGCAGTTATAAGAGAGTTGGTAGAGAGGCGGACGCAGAAGGAGGACACAGTAGGGTTGGGTGGGGGAAGTGTGTGTGGGTGGAGAGCGATACAAGGAAAGGTCAGAGATGGCCTTATTTGCAATTGACACGGTAGAAATAAGGAGGTATGAGAGATGGCAGGTCAAGGGGATGGCCGTGAATATGGGTTGGGGAATTTGAAAGTGCCATTGCAAGTCAGTTGGGGGAGAATTTTTTCTGGGGCGCACAGAAGACAGTGGAGTTGGGAGGGGGATGCGGATGTGGGTGGAGATTGATATACAGAAGTGGTCAGAGATGGCCTTATTTGTGATTGACATGATGGGAGTAGAAAGAACACATGAGATGGCAAAGTCGAGGGGGTAGTTGTGAATATGGATAGGGGAATTTATATGGAGGAAGAGATTAAGGAAGTATAGGAGGCAGTGAACTAAGAGAAGAGAGAGATGAGTTGCAATGGAGATTGAAATCACCAAGGATGAAAAGTCACTCAGTACAGAGGTTGAGAGGGAAAAGCAGTTAAGATATCTCAGTGAGAAACTTGGCATGGTACACGGGTGGACGGTAGAGAACGAAGATTTTAAAGGAGAGATGAGAGGGGTGGAACATGATGAAATGCTCAAAGGAGTAAAAGGTGCCAGAGGAATAGGGGGACAGATGACGGTGTAACTTGGTGATAAAGGTCACACTGCCACTGCAGTGGTCTGGGCAGGGCAAGTGGTGGAAGGTATACCCAGGCACGGAAGCTTCATTAAGGGGTAGCTATCATCATCCGTAGGCCAAGTTTCCACCATAAAACTCATCAATCATCCACAATAAGTTAATGGATGGCATGGGCCTTAACCACATTAGGACATTCTGGAGGGAAATGTGAAGAATGGTGATGATAGCTGATCCGCTAATAGAGTCCACAGGGCCAGGGGTGGGACGAGTGAATGGGACAGAAAGGACATTGGGCGGAGAGGTCAGTGAAAGAATGGGATGAGGCAGTTGGGGTTGCTGCTGTTGACAAGGCAGCAAAGAGTGCCTCGATGGGCCCTTCGGAGGATACCAAGGGAGGCACAGAGGGAAGCTGTCGGCTTATCTAAGCAGGAATCAAGTCTGCCTCAGTGGAGCAGAGTACCGGATATGGGAGAAAAGAAAGGAGGCATGATAACAGGAGAGGGAGGGATTAGGAGGGGTGAAGAGAAAAAAAGAGGAAGTAGAAATGATTGGCTCAGTACTGGAGCAGCGTCCAAAACGCGTACTTGAATAGATACATGGAAGCTCATGTTACATCGGCATGGTTACATAGTAAGATTAGAATAGATATCCTGATAATAAAATGGGGAATAGAGAGGAGACAATAGTATCATTATAGAAGGCTATAGACAGAAGTTAACAATCCCATAAACATAGTTCAGAACTAGTTCTGTAGGCCTATTCTATCCAATTGAGAATGGTGGTTGACAACAAAGTAACTAATAGAAGGAGGAGGAGGAAGAGGCAGCATGAACATTCCCTCAATCATAGTGGAACCCAGCTTCTGAATGCAAGAAATAAGCTGAAATCTTCAGCCAAAATGTCTCCCCCTTACTCTTGTCCACAAAATAAATTCTCTCCTCGACAGTCCCCTTACACTTGACCTGAACTTTCATCTTTCTATTTTCTCTCCCAATGACCTCTCCAACATTTTGCTCATTTTGTCCAAGACACCGACCTCCTGTTCCCATTCCCACTAAACTCCTGGCTACCCAGCTTCTTTTCTTAGTCATCATTTTAGTGAATGTTTAGTTCCCAATCACGCCCTGAGTGAATCCAAATTTTAATTGAAGCAGTTAAAATCACTCAGGTCACATATCTTACAAAAAGCTGCCAGGTACTCACCATTCCAAATTATATCCTACTCTAAGCAGAAGATCATAGTGCCAAAATTGCCCTCGACCCTGTTTGGGGTGAATAATTCGAATTATGTGATGAATTACTGCCCGAATCGATGGGGCGGAGAATGGAGGGAAATTGCCCTCTTTTCTTTAAAAAAATCATCTGATGAATATCAATGTCCCTCCCCTTCACTTAAAGGGGAGGAACACTGCGAGGCCTAGGTCGAGCCCACTGGTCCACCAGGGAAAACTTTGGATGGGCCATTGGCACAGTACCCAAGAGCGGGTGCTGGCCTGCCTGTTGGCGGCCCAGCTGAACAGCAGAGTCGGCCGACAATTAAAATAAAATGGCAACCGCATCAGCGAGCCCACCCCTTTAAGAGCAGATGCACCGCCCAGCCACTGGCAGCTTCCTGCCGGGAGAAGCTGTCGGGGACACCAACCGGCGACGGCTTCACTCCCGTGGGGCAACTGCCCTTGCTGGGTGGAAAGGGGTCGCTGCCGGTCAGTAAGGGGTTGGAGCGCCGGGCAGGGCAGAAACACAGGGGGCTTGGGGGCAATTCCACATGGGTCGAACCATCCGTCTGTCCCCAGTTGGAAAGAACTTACCAGCCTGTTAGGTAGTAACGGGCCTAAAGGAAGGAGGCAATTTCGACCACCATGACACCCACCCACCTAAAGCTGGCAGAGTCCTTCTTTACATATAATGTTGGGTTCTGATGACGTCATCAGCACACGACTGAAATTTTAGCTTGTGACCTTAGTGGGGAGCTGCTGCAGTTTTCCTGCCAGGTGAAGGTAGTGGGTAAGGGGAGCTATGGTCAGAAGAGGGCCAAACACGTAAGTTACTTCAAAAGTACTTCCTTGGTTGTGAAGTGTTTTGTGATGTCCTGCGGTCATGAAAGATATTGTATAAAAATAAGTTATTTTTTTACTTTCATCACTCGACATTGCTTTAAAATGAGAGGCTGCTGATAAAGATTTACAAAATCAATAAGCTTTTTAAAGTCATTTCACAGGATTCTTTTCCTATATTCGTAGAGTTTAGTCCTTTCAGTCACCAGTTCTGATCTCAATCATACATGAATTTTTCATTGTTGTGAAGCTATCTTGGAAAATGTTTCTTCTCTATTAACTGGCCTTTATTTTTATATTCCTAGCATTCTCATTGAGTTGCATTGATTTATTTGTAAAATATTGCAAATTTGTGAAGTTAAAAACAAATAAAAAACAGAAATTGAAGTTAATGCCATCTGTAGGACAACTTGTCAAACCTTAATCTAGGCATGCATTGGTTAAAGAGTTACACAGATTCCATCTGTTTGACAAAATGCTGTCTATAATTTTAATTTACTGACTTAGATTTTATGTAGGGCTTTTTCATCCTGATGTATTTACAGTAAACAGTTTTACTGAAGTGCAGAGGATGGGTTGATCCCATTTTCAGTACATTTGACTCAAAACCTTATATACCAAATAAAAAAAACCATAAAGAGCATTGACATGTGCTTTTATCCAACAGACAACAGTTGGGTACCCCATGAAATGCTGCAGAACAACCAAAACAAATACAGTATACATGGTAAAGGATGGAACACTGAGCACTTTATACTCATGCAAGAAATGTCATCAGTCAAAACCCACTCATTTCTCATTCTGATTTATCTCTCTCATAGAAAATGTTCCAAAAGACCATTTACAATTGCTTCCATTATTAGCACTGTGCAAGTCTTGTACATTAGCAAACAGGAAATTCCACTACTTATCTCAGTATTACAGTGTAAGAATTTAATATAAGTCCTTCAATTCTGGTTTATTAAATCTCCATGTGTCCATCCTCTCTAAGTAGCAATACTATATTTTTAGTGAATACATTTTACTCTGTCAGAACATGGTGGTACATAAAGATGTTTTCATATGTTTTAAATACAGGGGTGTGACTTAGAAAAAAAGTGCAGCTTAGGGTTTTTACTGAACAAACAGCTATAAAAATAGGGAATGACTTATGCACCAGAGTGAATTATATGTCAGTTTTTACATACCTTATTGTGTGGTAATTTCAATATTATTGTGAAATCAGGAGTAACTTAGCCCAAAGTTAGCTCGACTTAATTATTAATATGTGTGAATTGACTTTGGTGGTAAGAATGTTTACTTAGTACTGCAATGAGAATAAATGCAGCTATCATAAAATGAACAGTTATGTTTAGGATGAATATTATCACATGATCTTTTAATGGTCTCTAAGGGCCAACAGCTGCAGGTATGCTGCAGCTTCAATACATTGATGTTTATAGTTGTCACAGGACCAATATAATGCTCATGCAGTATGTAGGATACACCATTCAACTGCAACACTATTCGCACAAACAATGGAAAAGTTTGAAATTAATACACTTACCATGATTTGTTCTGTGTCACTTCACTGGAGAACACTGGGTATAATGTGTTTTGGCTCTTTATTGCTCGAGTAGAAAGTGCTCAATTCATTAGGATACAAAAGAGTTTTCAAGATCCTTGCATCAAACTGTTGTTGTTGTTGTCTTCCTCAGAATCGTTTTTTGAGGTTTTGGAGCAGTCTGTGGAGGTGTGATTTTAGCTTTTATGGTTGGGAAATTATTACTAAAGTTACTGCCTGATCCTCCATTTTCAAGGGGAGGACACTGGTGAGGTGGCTTTCCTTTTGCATTGCTCAATTCACCATGCAAGTGCACATCCCTGTTTCTCATGTCATATTGAACATCACAATCCGGACAGTAGCCATGGTACTGAACTTCCTCATTAAATCGAACTCTTTCCCGTGTAACCTGCGGACATTTGTTTTTATCAACTCTGGGCACCAGTGGCTGTTTACGCAATTTTTCTGGATTGCTACCAGGGAGACAACACACATCTCCATTTGGCATTTTATCTGTCTTACACAATAGTGCTCCATTGCGAAGCAAGGCCCCATTGGTCTTCAGAGGGTTAACGCAGTGGGAGAGTCTGCGGGGCTCTTCACACCGGACGGGTGTTAATCGTGGAGGTGGAGGTGGCGGATTGGCCTTCTTTAGCACTGTTAGGATAGCTGATGAAGTCACAGTTGTCTTGCAAATTGATCTAACTGAGAGCACTTTGACCTTATCCAGGCTTGAGGCAGTTGTACTACTTGAGGTGCTATTTATAGTGTCAGTCTTGGAGCTGTCGGTCATTTCCTCCTCCAGCTGTAGGTCACAGGTAAGGTGGTCTATTTGGTCAACTACCTGCACAGGACAGGAAACAACAGTGAGGAGCTAATAAATATGATAGCTTGGCAACCCATGGAGTGAAGTAACTCTACTGTCATTCAACAAGTTATATAAAGTATATATCCTTCATATGTTTCCTCAAATCAGCCCACTGTGTAAACAATTGTAAGCATTTAAAAAATAAACTCCATGATGTGTGCTGTGACCTTTAAAATTGTCTTCCATTCTACTTTCAAATCCTACAACTGTCTGTGCTGTAGCTTCTTGATGAAATGTATTTCTTGCAGTCAATACTAGCATTTTAAATGGCTTGTTCAGCACAACATAGCCTGAACGTACAACATTGTTCCAGGACTAAAGCAAAACAGAAGTCACTTACTTTAACCTTTTGTCTTCTTTAAGTACTTAGATATTTACAATGCTACACCAGAAATCTGCACAGAATTTCTTAAAATACTTCAGTGTGAGCACACAATATATTAAAATGTACTTTTCTACAAGCTTTAGATTTCTATATGGAAGCTGGTGCTAATTCACATGCAAATCCTTTGCATTGTATTAAGTGGTGATGATTGCGGGGGAGGCGGATGCCCTATTTGCTTCTAAAGTCAGTCGGTAGACTTGATGGTACCAACAGCTCTCCTGGGACACTGCTCATAGTGCAGCTGAGCATAACATGTTTTATGACAACAGGAACATTATACCAAATAACTCACAATATATTATGTAATATACTTGATCTGCCATGACATTGTTAACAGCCAAAAAGGAAAAATAATTCTGTGTCTCGTTTCAAGTAATGATCTCTTTGCTTGTCTCCCAATCTTTAATTATCTGTATTAAATCCGCCCTGTCATTGTCTTCCAACTGTCTACCTCCTTGTTTATTTCTATCTCTCTGCAGTTGTAAGACACTTTCACTTATTGGTTTGCAGGTATCTCTGTATGCTGGTAATTCTTAACTTTTCTGAACCTTTTTTTTCTTTACATTTTTTTATTTTCTTCTTTCTGATCTTATCTCTAACTTTGTGTGCTTTTGTCCAAGGTGATGGACACATTGTTGGAAGTAGTCACATGAGAGGTATCTTTCCTTCAGGGAATTTTATCCACCAAGAAGGCATATTGGAGATTCTGGTGTGTGCTGTGCAGGTTTTACTGGCCATTTAAAATAATGGCCCAAATAAATTGTGTAATGCACCCATAATTTCTGAATATGTGCTCTCAATGGGTGAGACTCCCAGCCAGGAGAACGAGATCAGAAAATTACCTCTCATGTGTAGAGGCACCACTTGATCACTGAGCATTCATAAAGGCCTTGAAAATATTGTGTTCATATGTGTTGGTTAGCGGAGAGGCAAAACAAAAAGTGGCATTGAGGGGCACTGAGCTTTGAGGTTGAGATATGCAGATAAAAAATTGGAAGTTGGAAAACGTTGCAAGCACCCAAGCAAAGTTTATAAAATGCTACTTCATGCATCCGAATGCAAATTAGAAGCATCATAAAGCAATGTTGGTAACAGTTCAACATCAAAATATTTTATTGTTGTGTTCATTTTGATATGAGATAAATGGAAATATATTAAAAGGCAAATGGTTGGTCTGTTTTTCACACAACAACACACAGTTGTGCATGAGCAGGCATCTGGTTGGTTCAGTGTTAGGCCCGCTGTTGTTTATAAATGATTTAGAGAAAGAAATTGTGTTCAAAGTGTCAACAATTTTAGACGATACCAAAATGGGGGCAGTAACCAATGATGGATATCAACATGTACAAATGTAACAGGATCTTGACAATCTCAATCAGTATAATGAGAACTGTAATGAGAACAAGTGCCATGTGCTAATCAGAGTAGAGGGAGCAGGATAGTTAGAATAAATACGTGGCTTGAGCAGTGGTGCAAGAGGGAGGGATTCAAATTCCTGGGACATTGGAACCAGTTCTGGAGGAAGTGGGACCTGTACAAAAGGGACGGTCAGCACTTGGGCAGGACTGGAACTGATGTCCTAGGGATAACATTTGCTAATGCAGTTCGGGAGGTTTAAACTAATATGGCAGGGGGATGGGAAACTATGCAGCGAGATAGGGTGAAGTAAAATGGAGTCAGAAACAGATGGTAGAAAAGTAAAAAGCAATAGTGGAAGGCCGAGTAAACAAAGGCAAGAAACAAAAAGATTCACACTACATCATAATTCTAAAAGGACAAAGGATGTCAAAAAAACAAGCCTGAAGGCTTTGTGTCTTAATGCAAGGAGTATCGGTAATAAGGTGGATGAATTAACTGTGCAAATAGATGTTAACAGATATGATGTGATTGGCATTACAGAGACGTGGCTCCAGGATGATCAGGGCTGGGAACTCAACATCCAGCGGTATTCAAAATTCAGGAAGGATAGAATAAAAAGAAAAGGAGGTGGGGTAGCATTGCTGGTTAAAGAGGAGATTAATGCAATAGTTAGGAAGGACATTAGCTTGGATGATGTGGAATCTATATGGGTAGAGCTGCAGAACACCCAAAGGGCAAAAAATGTTAATGGGAGTTGTGTACAGACATCCAAACAGTAGTAGTGATGTTGGGGAGGGCATCAAACAGAAAATTATGGGTGCATGCAATAAAGATGCAGCAGTTATCATGGGTGACTTTAATATGCATATAGATTGGGCGAACCAAACTGGAAGCAATACGGTGGAGGAGGATTTCCTGGAGTGCAAAAGGGATGGTTTTCGAGACCAATATGTCAAGGAACCAACTTGGGGAGAGGCCATGTTAGACTGGATGTTGTGTAATGAGAGAGGATTAATTAGTAATCTTGTTGTGCGAGGCCCCTTGGGAAAGAGTGATCATAATATGGTGGAATTCGACATTAGGATGGAGAATGAAACAGTTAATTCAGAGACCATGGTCCAGAACTTAAAGAAGGGTAACTTTGAAGGTATGAGGCGTGAATTGGCTAGGATAGATTGGTGAATGATACTTAAGGGGTTGACAGTGGATGGGCAATGGCAGACATTTAGAGACCACATGGATGAACTACAACAATTGTACATCCCTGTCTGGCTTAAAAATAAAAAAGGGAAGGTGGCTCAACCGTGGCTATCAAGGGAAATCAGGGATAGTATTAAAGCCAAGGAAGTGGCATACAAATTGGCCAAAAATAGCAGTGAACCCGGGGACTGGGAGAAATTTAGAACTCAGCAGAGGAGGACAAAGGGTTTGATTAGGGCAGGAAAAATAGAGTACGAGAGGAAGCTTGCAGGGAACATTAAGACGGACTGCAAAAGTTTCCATAGATATGTAAAGAGAAAAAGGTTAGTAAAGACAAACGTAGGTCCCCTGCAGTCAGAATCAGGGGAAGTCATAACGGGGAACAAAGAAATGGCAGACCAATTGAACAAGTACTTTGGTTCGGTATTCACTAAGGAGGACACAACCAATCTTCCAGATATAAAAGGGGTCAGAGGTTCTAGTAAGAAGGGAACTGAGGGAAATCCTTATTAGTCGGGAAATTGTGTTGGGGAAATTGATGGGATTGAAGGCCGATAAATCCCCAGGGTCTGATGGACTGCATCCCAGAGTACTTAAGGAGGTGGCCTTGGAAATAGCGGATGCATTGACAGTAATTTTCCAACATTCCATAGACTCTGGATCAGTTCCTATGGAGTGGAGGGTAGCTAATGTAACCTCACTTTTTAAAAAAGGAGGGAGAGAGAAAACAAGGAATTATAGACCGGTCAGCCTGACATCAGTAGTGGGTAAAATGATTGGAATCAATTATTAAGGATGTCATAGCAGCGCATTTGGAAAGAGGTGACATGATAGGTCCAAGTCAGCATGGATTTATGAAAGGGAAATCAGTCTTGACAAATCTTCTGGAATTTTTTGAGGGTGTTTCCAGTGGAGTGGACAAGGGAGAACCAGTCGATGTGGTGTATTTGGACTTTCAGAAGTCTTTCGACAAGGTCCCACACAAGAGATTAATGTGCAAAGTTAAAGCACATGGGATTGGGGGTCGTGTGCTGACGTGGATTGAGAACTGGTTGGCAGACAGGAAGAAAAGAGTAGGAGTAAATGGGTACTTTTCAGAATGGCAGGCAGTGACTAGTGGGGTACCGCAAGGTTCTGTGCTGGGGCCCCAGCTGTTTACATTGTACATTAATGATTTAGACGAGGGGATTAAATGTAGTATCTCCAAATTTGCGGATGACACTAAGTTGGGTGGCAGTGTGAGCTGCGAGGAGGATGCTATGAGGCTGCAGAGTGACTTGGATAGGTTAGGTGAGTGGGCAAATGCATGGCAGATGAAGTATAATGTGGATAAATGTGAGGTTATCCACTTTGGTGGTAAAAACAGAGAGACAGACTATTATCTGAATGATGACGGATTTGGAAAAGGGGAGGTGCAACGAGACCTGGGTGTCATGGTACATCAGTCATTGAAGGTTGGCATGCAGGTGCAGCAGGTGGTTAAGAAAGCAAATGGCATGTTGGCCTTCATAGCGAGGGGATTTGAGTACAGGGGCAGGGAGGTGTTACTACAGTTGTACAGGGCCTTGGTGAGGCCACACCTGGAGCATTGTGTACAGTTTTGATCTCCTAACTTGAGGAAGGACATTCTTGCTATTGAGGGAGTGCAGCGAAGGTTCACCAGACTGATTCCCGGGATGGCGGGACTGACATATCAAGAAAGACTGGATCAACTGGGCTTGTATTCACTGGAGTTCAGAAGAATGAGCGGGGATCTCATAGAAACGTTTAAAATTCTGACAGGTTTAGACAGGTTAGATGCAGGAAGAATGTTCCCAATGTTGTGGAAGTCCAAAACCAGGGATCACAGTCTAAGGATAAGGGGTAAGCCATTTAGGACCGAGATGAGGAGAAACTTCTTCACCCAGAGAGTGGTGAACCTGTGGAATTCTCTACCACAGAAAGTTGTTGAGGCCAATACACTAAATATATTCAAAAAGGAGTTAGATGTAGTCCTTACTACTAGGGGGATCAAGGGGTATGGCAAGAAAGCAGGAATGGGTTACTGAAGTTGCATGTTCAGCCATGAACTCATTGAATGGCGGTGCAGGCTCGAAGGGCCGAATGGCCTACTCCTGCGCCTATTTTCTATGTTTCTATGTAAGGTTATGAAATTTGGCAGAGGGAAAGGTAATGTAGATTATGTGCTAAATGTGAATGTCCTTGAGGTATCAGAGCAGGAGAGAAGTTGTGGGGTTTTAGTGAACAGGTCACTAAAACCACCAACACAATGTTCCAAGGTTGTTAAACAGAATGTTGGGATTTAAGGTTATTAGAAATGTGCCACGGCAATATTGTGGATAAGTGGGCTAGATGGATCAAGGGTCATCTCCTGCCTGAAACTGTTATTATGGGGGAAAAATTTAAATCATGACCATGAGCCTGAAATTCCGATGTCGGAAGTTTCTACGGACCCGGAAAGGTATGGGAAAAGCCAGTTTTCAGCGCGCAATGCGCATGTGCTGAAAACTGGCTTTTCCGATCTGTCAAGTTTCTGGCTTGACAGATCTCGCACATATCGGGAGCAAGGACACTTGCAAGGGCAAAATTTGCAATACTTACGCATATATTGCCCAGCAAATGTCCTCAAAAATCTTGCGCCTGAAAAAACAGGTGTATAGCCTACTTTTACAGGCGCAAGTGTTTAAAAATATACATAAACATTAAAATTAAATTAAATAAACACATATGAAAACATATTTTTTTGTTCAAAACCCTCCCCACAATGGTAAGTTTATTTTAAGGCATAATTAAAAAAACTTTTTAAAAAGTCGGGAAAATATATTTTTTAATAAGAACTTTAATTTAAATGAATCTTAAATATGTAGTGTATTTTTCTATTTTTTATCAGTGTTTTGTGTGTTTGTGGGGGCTTTCTCATTCATAATAATGGGAACTCCAACTTACGGAGTTCCCATTAATATGAATGAGAAAATACTGTACCTTGATTGGCTGCCCAGAGCCATGTGACTCCAGCTCCAGCATATGGACGTCCCAACGTGCACGCACTGCGATGCATTGGGAATGAAGGCCTCAGGATCGGAGGTTCGAACGGGTGCAGCACCTTCAGGTAAGTGTGCATTTTTTTTGCTTTTTTCAGTAGCTTGCCCACGGGAAGACTTCGATCGGGATTTCTGGGCCCATATATTTTTCTGGTGTAAACATCAGCATTCAACACCGAATTTTGTACTGTGATCTTCCGTGCTCAATTTGTGTCGGACGTGCACCAGACACCATAATGACTCGGCTGGCTTCTCATCGTCCAGGCCTGAAACAGGTGTTAGGCTCCTTAATTATGCAAATCCGTGCCCTATGTCAGTTGTCGGGCACTGAATGCGAAATTCACTTCCAAATGAATGGAGCTTGTGCCGTGCATTATCCACCGAATGTACCAGACATTGAGCTGACGAACCAGACATCCTCAAAGGGACCATTGGAGGCCACCTGAAAAAAGGCCCAGGAATATCTAGGTTTTAGTAATGTGGGGCCTGTTCTGGTCCGTTCGAGGTCCTTCCCAGGGTCACCTGCTGCCTCGTTCCGGGCCAGACCTACCGGTTGGCTCAGTGTAGGAAGTGGCCAATTTCCCATCCTCCTCAACCGACAAACTGCAGTTTGGCGTACAGTTCCCAGCGGCACTTAAACAAGCCATATTTGTCTTGGGTACCAGGCTGGCACGGATTAGCGCATTGACAATTTTGGCGCGTCAAATTTCTCCACCTATGTTGCTATTTTAAAAAAAATCAGAAATGTTTCAGTGAGGTACTTTATAGTCTCTCCTTGTAATAGCATTTTGTATTATAAAAATAATGGGGCCAAAAGTCCCCTGTTCTGCGCCTCTGGAGATGCTAACGGAGCGTGAAACTGTTTTCGCATGGGGTGGGGGTGGGCGCTATTGGCTCCCATTAAATTGCATGGGATCTAACAGGTGCAAACAGGGTAGTGCCGCTACCCACCGATAACGCCCTGGGCCACTGTGCTTCATCACCTCATCATCGTGCGCGGCAAACCTTTTTCGCCCCCCCGCAGCAGAAATTGGTCAGCGCCCCATGAGGCCGTCACAGGCTATGCCTGCACCAGCCTCACAGGTCGCAAACCGGGTTGGTCACCCATCACAGGGCAAATCTTAAAGGGGAGGTGTGCTGCGCTGCGTGCCACTATCTTTGTTTCTCCCCCTTACGGGTCATTCGCCGCTCCGTTCTTGGGGTTCAGGCCACATTTGTGCAGCCTGGCACTCTGTCTCGGTGCCGGGCTGTGGCCACGGCACCCCTTAGTCTTGGTGGCCCAGAGGATGCTTTCAAAGGGCCTGCAGAGTGCACAGCACCCCTCCCCTTTAACAGAAGAGGAGGGGCATTGAAACGAGTCAGTGCTACACGGAGAAGCCACATAGCATTCTCGAACCTGCCCAAATAGTGCCCTGAACCCGCCCCAAAGGGAAGTGGAGCGCGCGACCGTGCACTCGACTTCCTGTGAGGAGCGGTAACCGTAACTACGCGGCCGTCACCTCAGTTACCACTCCCAAACAGGGCGGAACCGAATTTCATCCCCAATGTATTGCCACGGTGTGTGTACTTTTAGTCCCACTTATCTGAATCAAATCAGTACACACACATCTGTTTTGTTTCATTGTGAATTGCTGGAGAAAGAATTGGCATTGAAAGGTTAAAGGACAACTTTTATCTGACGAAGAAAAGGCAGCTACTTGAATTGATGAAGACCTTGAATATCAGCTCTTCAAAAATTCAGTTGAACACACAGTTGAGTGTATCTGTGAACCACTGTATAAAGATGGTTGTATCCTAAGTCAATCATTGATATGTAACTGCAAAGCTCAAATTAAAAAATATTAATTTAAATACTTTCTAAGAGCACAGATAGAGTTATATAGGAACATAGGAACATGAGTAGGGCCATTCTATTAGATGATGACTTATTATTAAAATGGAGGAGATTGCAGTCGATCTTTCTATCACAGATAGTCTGTCACAATTATGTCATCATTTTTGAAGACAAGAGGCTACAGCATCCCCTGACAATACAACTCATGAATTTTATGCCTTTAGTTTCTGATCATTACAATTAAACTCAGATGACCCCATAAACTTACTGCAAGAAAAACTGATTTTTCAGTTCATTCACACGGGGCAGGTGTTAAGAGAATTGACATCTACAGATTTTGCAAATTAAGCATCTTGAGACAGTTATAAATACATTTGCTGACTTCTACGGAGACCTCTACTTCCTAGTTCTTAATGCAAGACAATTGCACTCAATAGCTTCCACCCGTTTTGGCTGAAGGTAGGATGGTGGGAAGTGCACCCTTCTCGGGCACTGACAGCCAAAGAAGTCGAATTAAGACCTTAACTGAAAACAGTAAATGCTGGAAATACTCAGCAAGTCAGGCAGCATCTGTGGAGGGAGAAACAGAGTTAACGTTTCAGAACTCTTGATGAAAGATCATCGACCTGAAACATTAACTCGGTTTCTCTCTCCACAGATGCTGCCTGACCTGCTGAGTATTTCCAGCATTTTCTGTTTTTATTTCAGATTTCCAGCATCCGCAGTATATTGCTTTTGCTTTTGCTAAGTAAGACCTTTTGGGTCTGTAAACTATGTTGAGTGGATATGTACATATAGAAAACAAATGTTTTCTGGAAGCCTCACTTTAAGAGCCTCCAATCGAGCTTCTTCCATCTCCGCATCCTCTTTTTCTTCATAATACATTAACAGACGGAATCCCATTGATAAACCCTTGTTCCCAGTCCAAAGCTTCACTTTTTATACAGATATCTAAAACTGGCAGAAAATGTCCTGAAAGAACCTACAAATTACTGAACAGACAGGCAAAGTGACACCCGGATTCAGTTCAGAAAACAAAAGGACCTCCTCAATGCAATATTCATCTCAGGGATACTTTCGTGGTATTCCTACTGGCAGTTAAGTACCAGTTATATAAATTTTATGTGGGAGTTGGGAGGATTGGATGGGTTAGCCATACCCAATTGACCCTATTTAAACATGGAAGGCTAGATTCTGACAGGTAGGAACATTCTGATGCAATGTTAGACTGGTGATTTTGAGCTGATGGGCATTTTCACCCCATTTTCCACTGGTTACCCCTCCAAATCAGTCAATAATGCAGAAAACAATCAGCCCCCCCGCCCTCAGTCTCTAGCTGGAAGCGGTGCTGCGATTTAGTAGACTGGGAACACAGACTAAACGGTGGCACAATTGAGGAACAATGGAGGACTTTTAAGGAGCTCTTTCATAGTGCTCAACAAAAATATATTCCAGTGAAAAAGAAGGGCGGTAAGAGAAGGGACAACCAGCCGTGGATAACCAAGGAAATAAAGGAGAGTATCAAATTAAAAACCAATGCGTATAAGGTGGCCAAGGTTAGTGGGAAACTAGAAGATTGGGAAGATTTTAAACGACAGCAAAGAATGACTAAGAAAGCAATAAAGAAAGGAAAGATAGATTACGAAAGTAAACTTGCGCAAAACATAAAAACAGATAGTAAAAGCTTTTACCGATATATAGGCCCCAAGTTTCGTGCCGCGGTGAAAACAGCGCACCTCCGAGCTGGGCGCCTGTTTTTCGAGCCGAAAACTGCGCCTAAAAAAAAATCCGATATTCTCGAGCTCCTTGGAGCTCGATGTCTGCTTGGCGCGGCGCGCTCTTCGCAGCAGGGGGCAGAGCATAACACTCGCGCCGATTTTCTAAGCAGCAGGGAGCAGGTACAATTTAAATTAGCCTTCGTGGTGCCGGCAACCCTGCGCGTGCACGTTGGAGCGTGCGCGCACGCGCTGTCTCACAAAAACATTGGCACTCGGCCATTTTTAAAAATACTGCAGAAAAAGTGAAGATTTGTTTCTTGGACCCCTGCAAAGGCTTGTAATTTAATTTTTTTTTATATTTCTGTGTGTGAGGGAGTGCTTTTAGCAGCACTGCTGAATAAATCACCTGCTGAAATCAGTGAGTTCAGCTTTTCACTGCTAAACTTGCAGAACTGGTGCTGCATTGGTGCATGCAAATTAAGGACTGTGTGTTTGGAGAAATAAGAGTGCCAATTCAACTTTGCAATGGATCAACGTCCACCAAGAACAAAGAATTTCTTGCATGAGGAAGTGGAGATATTAGTCAACGTAATTGAGCAGAGATGGCAGGAGCTAGATACCAGCAACAGAGGTCGCATAAAAGTGCCACCAAAAGAAATGAAGAAACGCTGGAACCAAGTTGCAGAAGATTACTGCGCAGTGGTGCATACCATGAGATCTGGAAGTCAGTGTAAAAAGAAATGGCACGACCTTGGTCAACTAGTTAGTGTAAGTAATATTTCCCATTTTTAATTTAATCGTAATTGTAACCTGGCTATCTGTATGTCCCACCTTGCAGACTGACACACTCTGTAAAAAGTTATATTTTACTCTTTGCAGAAGAAATTGGCCCACAACAAAAGGGAGGCAACTCGGACAGGAGGAGGCGTGCCCAATCTGCATCCACTGACACCCTTGGAACAAAGGGTAGCTGCTATGATGAGTCATACATGGAGAAAAGCAATCGGTACAGCACAAGCTGGGCCCGCACGCGAGGAAGAGGGTAAGTCCTGAAAATGCATCATGGCCCTTTAAATCAACCTGCTGCCTGGCCTGCTATGTGTGAGAGTACTCATGCCACCCATCCTGCCCCCTCCCTTGCTGTTAAGCATTTGACTGTTCTGATGTATTTTGCAGAACATGATGATGATGATGATGATGATGATGATGATGACGACGATGCTGCTGCTGCCAACCCTGAGGATCCTGAGGATACAGAACAAGAACCAGTACAACCAGCTGCGGACGATCCAGACTGGATGATGGCAGCGATGACTGAAATATCTGCAGGGGAGAGCTTCCAATTTAATGTTTATGAGCCCCCATCAAGGGGCATCAGAGTTTCAACCCCTAGCAAAGGTCTTGGTTCCACCTTCCATGGTTTCGCTTCCGACGTTGCGGGTCCCAGTGGTGCTGCTGGTATAATGCAGCATTCTACAATCACTGCACTACCGTCCCAGCCTACACCTCCCTCTCGCATAGGTTCTGGTTCCACCTACTATGGTTTTGATTCCGACGCTTCGGGTCCCAGTGTTGCTGCTGATATCATGGAGCAGTTTACACCCATTCGTCCAACATCCCAGCCCACGGCTCGCACTCGAGCGCTGTCGTCTGGAACACCGAGCGTCCTACCGTTCCAGCCCGAGCCTCTCCCTCTAGTTCAGCCGTCTGGAACACAGAGCGTCCCACAGTCCCAGCCTGCGCCTCCCTGTGTAGTGGTGCCGCTTGTAACACCGAGCATCCCACCGTCCGTGCCCGCGCCTCCCAGTGTAGTGGTGCCACAAGGCAGACCCAGGCAGAGGAGAAGGAGATTGGAGACACGCTCTCCTGAGATGCAGCGTGCAACAGATGCGACTCAGGTTGTGGCATTGTGTATGGAGACCAATGAGCTTACCCGATCATTCATCGGTGGCATCAATGCAGTAGGTGAAGAGTTGACGGTCCTGACGGGAGAAATAGCAGTAATGACACGGGAACTTAGGGAGGGAATGTCCGAGGGAGTGCAATCGATGGCACAGGCCGTCAGGGAGGGCATGCAAGTGTCGGCACAGGCCGTCAGGGAGGGCCTGGTTGAGGTAGCTGCTGCAATAAGGGCACACAGCCCAGCCAATCAAATGACACCCCCATGAGGAAGTGAACATTCACTGAGATATGGATGAGACATGGTTGCAGCCTTTCTTTGCTGCTTTTGTTCTTGTTCTTGATGTAGCTGTAGTAGCGTTTTACAAATTGAAATTGTTTTGTAAGTTTTGTAACTTTACAACTTATAAGGGATCTTATGGTTTTTAAGTGATCTTATAGTGTAAATGCTCTCACATTTTTTTGTATCTTATTTAATTTTGCATCTAAAAAGTGATCCTGAAGTTTAAGTGTTCTTCAGAGTGTAAGATTTTTCACAATTAAACTGTTTTGTAAGTTTTGTAACTTTACAACATATAAGTGATCTCAGGGTTTTCAAGTGATCTTATAGTGTAAATGCTCTCACATTCTGTAAATTATTTAATTTTGCATCTAAAAAGTGATCTTGAAGTGTAAGTGATCTTAGAGTGTAAAATTTTGCACATAGAAAGTGTTTTGTAACTTTTGTAACTTTACAAGTTTATAAGTGATCTTAAAGTTTTTAAGTGATCTTCAAGAGTCATATTAAAAAGTATAGTTTGTTACAACAAATATTTTATTAGAGTGACGTTAACTTTTCAATAAAATATTTTTTCATTAAAACTGTTTCATGTTCCATTAACACAACACAACGTAGGAACAACTGCAAAGAATAAACATGTCCATATGCAAAAGTGGTCGCAGAGCCCTCAGGCATCAGTAGTTGAAGCGTTCACGGATAAGCTGCTGGCAAGTCTCGAGCAACCGTTAAAGGGGCACGATGGACGGCCCTCCTCCGACCTCGTGCTCCGGCATCAGGCACTTGTATGCTTTCCTGATTGTCGTTATCATCCACATCCTGGTCTTCTGTAATACTATCATCATGCACTGGACCCTCACGTAGGTCTTCTGGTTCCACTACCAGCTCCTGCTGCCTCATGATGGCTAAGTTGTGAAGCATGCAGCACACAACAGTGAAGTGACCGACAATCTGAGGAGAGTATTGCAACTGTCCTCCGGAATGGTCCAGGCATCGGAATCACTGTTTCAATATGCCAATGGTCCTCTCAATGATGCTGCGCGTCGCAATGTGCGCAATGTTGTATTGACGGTCAGCTTCTGTCCGTGTCACACGTAGGGGCGTCATGAGCCAGGTGGTCAGGCCGTACCCTTTGTCTCCCAGTAGCCAGCTCTGCCCTTCTGGCTGCTGCTCAAACAAGTCAGATAGAACACTGTCGCGTAGGATGAACGCATCGTGGGTGCTGCCAGGGTATCTCGTATCGACTGACATGATGCGCTGCTTGTTGTCACACACGAGCTGCACATTGATAGAGTGGAAACCTTTCCTATTTTGGTACTGCTCAGATTCCTCCACGGGTGCTCGCAAGGCTATGTGGGTACAATCAATGCAGCCCTGTACCTTTGGGAAGCCGGCAATCCTGAAGAAGCCCACAGCCCTCTCATGGATCGCTTGTGCGGTCATTGGGAAATTGATGAAGTCATTCCTTCGCGCATAAAGTGCAGCCGTGACCTGGTAAACGCAGACTTGTATTGCACGTTGAGAGATGGCACACACATCTCCAGTTGTAGCCTGAAACGATCCCGAGGCATAGAAAGAAGTGCAGCTGTTACCTTCACTTCAACAGACAAGGCAGTTGTCCTTCTGCTTCTGGGCTGCAAATCTGCTCTCACCATGTCACAGATCTCAGTGACAACTTCTCTGTGAAAACGCAGCCTTTTCACACAATCAGCCTCGCTCATGTCCAGGTACGAGCGCCTGGTTCGATACTGTCGACGTGGGTAAGGTCTCCTGCCCATCAACCCAAGGGCTACGACATTCCTGGTGCGGTGAGCTCTAATCAATTCTCTCCTATGCAGTGAATTGATGGCGAACCATTGCATAATACGTGGTGTTGACAATGCAGCACCCATTCTGCAAATTTAAATATAAAACTGTCGATGTGGCTGCCTCTCCCTGTCCAAATGGCCTCAGTCCCCCTCACAGCTCGAAGGCTGCTGCTGTATCTTTGGCTGCCGGCCAGCCACTGACACCTCCCCTAAAGCGTGGCCGAATGCCCTCAAGAACCTTAATGAGCTGCGTGTGTCCTGCATTGATTCTTCGGCTGCCGGCCAGCCACTGACGCCGCTGCTATCTCATGGCCGAATGGCCTCACATCGGTCCGCTGATTCTTCGGCTGCCGGCCAGCCACTGACGCCGCTGATATCTCATGGCCGAATGGCCTCGGGTCCGTCCGGTGCTGCTTCTTCGCAGCCAGCCACGAAGAGAATGAAGGCCTGCCTCAAGCACTGCAGCTCAGCTCGAAGCTTGCTGCCGCTGCCGTCGAGACACTGACGCCACACCCCTGCCTGTCTCCAACATGAAAGGCCTGCCTGAAGTACTTTCACACAGGTAGGAACATGGTTTATTTAATCTTTTCTTTGCTTATAAATTTTTATTCAGGTTGGATTTATTTGTATAATATTTGTATAAGTATAACTAAGGATTGATTGTAGAATTTAATGACTTCCCTTCACCCCCCTCCCCCCCCCCCACCTCGTTCCCTACGCCTAATTTGTAACCTACGCCTGATTTTCTAAAGTGTAGACAAGGTTTTTTCGAGCGTACAAAAATCTTCACTTACTCCATTCTAAGTTAGTTTGGAGTAAGTTTTCACTCACAAAACATTGAAATCAGGCGTAAGTGGCCGGACATGCCCGCTTTTGAAAAAAAAATTCTGTTCCAAAGTGAAACTGTTCTACCTGACTAGAACTGAAGCAAACTAAATGTGGAGAATTCCGATTTCTAAGATACTCCGTTCTACACCAGTTGCTCCTAAAAATCAGGAGCAAATCATGTGGAAACTTGGGGCCATAAAATGGAAGAGAGTGACTGAAGTAAATGTTGGTCCCTTAGAAGATAAAAAGGGGGATTTAATAATGGGAAATGTGGAAATGGCTGAGACCTTAAACAATTATTTTGCTTCGGCCTTCACAGTGGAAGACACAAAAACCATGCCAAAAATTGCTGGTCACGGGAATGTGGGAAGGGAGGACCTTGAGACAATCACTATCACTAGGGAGGTAGTTATGGACAGGCTAATGGGACTCAAGGTAGACAAGTCCCCTGGTCCTGATGAAATGCATCCCAGGGTATTAAAAGAGATGGCGGAAGTTATAGCAGATGCATTCGTTATAATCTACCAAAATTCTCTGGACTCTGGGGAGGTACCAGCGGATTGGAAAGCGGCTAATGTAATGCCTCTGTTTAAAAAAGGGGGCAGGCAAAAGGCAGGTAACTATAGGCTGGTTAGTTTATCATCTGTAGTGGGGAAAATGCTTGAAGCTTTCATTAAGGAAGAAATAGCGGGACATCTAGATAGGAATAGTGCAATCAAGCAGACGCAGCATGGATTCATGAAGGGGAAATCATGCTTAACTAATTTACTGGAATTCTTTGAGGATATAACGAGCATGGTGGATAGAGATGTACCAATGGATGTGGTGTATTTAGATTTCCAAAAGGCATTCGATAAGGTGCCACACAAAAGGTTACTGCAGAAGATAAAGGTACGCGGAGTCAGAGGAAATGTATTAGCATGGAAAGAGAATTGGCTGGCAAACAGAAAGCAGAGTCGGGATAAATGGGTCCTTTTCGGGTTGGAAATCGGTGGTTAGTGGTGTGCCACAGGGATCGGTGCTGGGACCACAACTGTTAACAATATACATAGATGACCTGGAAGAGGGGACAGAGTGCAGTGTAACAAAATTTGCAGATGACACAAAGATTAGTGGGAAAGCGGGTTGCGTAGAGGACACAGAGAGGCTGCAAAGAGATTTAGATAGGTTAAGCGAATGGGCTAAGGTTTGGCAGATGGAATACAATGTCGGCAAATGTGAGGTCATCCACCTGGGAAAAAAGAACAGTAAAAGGGAATATTATTTGAATGGGGAGAAATTACAACATGCTGCAGTGCCGAGGGACCTGGGGTCCTTGTGCATGAATCCCAAAAAGTTAGTTTGCAGGTGCAGCAGGTAATCAGGAAGGCGAATGGAATGTTGGCCTTCATTGCGAGAGGGATGGAGTACAAAAGCAGGGAGGTCCTGCTGCAACTGTACAGGGTATTGGTGAAGCTGCACCTGGAGTACTGTATGCAGTTTTGGTCACCTGACTTAAGGAAGGATATACTAGCCTTGGAGGGGGACAGAGACGATTCACGAGGCTGATTCCGGAGATGAGGGGGTTCCCTTATGATGATAGATTGAGTAGACTGGGTCTTTACTCGTTGGAGTTCAGAAGGATGAAGGGTGATCTTATGGAAACATTTAAAATAATGAAAGGGATAGATAAGATAGAGGCAGAGAGGTTGTTTCCACTGGTCGGGAAGACGAGAACTAGGGGGCACAGCCTCAAAATACGGGGGAGCCAATTTAAAACCGAGTTGAGAAGGAATTTCTTCTCCCAGAGGTTTGTGAATCTGTGGAATTCTCTGCCCAAGGAAGCAGTTGAGACTAGCTCATTGAACATATTCAAATCACAGATAGATAGATTTTTAACCAATAAGGGAATTAAGGGTTATGGGGAGCGGGCGGGTAAGTGGAGCTGAGTCCACGGCCAGATCAGCCATGATCTTGTTGAATGGCGGAGCAGGCTTGAAGGGCTAGATGGCCTACTCCTGTTCCTAATTCTTATGTTCTTATGTTCTTATGTTCTTATGTTCTTATCTGGCAATCTGCTCCTCAAAATCAAACAGCAATTTGAGGGCTAGAAATTGAATTGATTAGCACATCTGTTAGCACTTGCGAGGGGTGATATCGGAGCGGGAACAGATTATCACCCGGGCGCAGCGATTTTAGCGTCACTCACAGACTTGTTTATGTTTTTACCGGCAGTGCAAATACTTAGCGCCATGCATTTTAGCACCACTGAAACGGTGACGTCAATGAGTGTGCAATGCCCCAGCCGCACCATGGAAGCAAAATTAACTTACTTCACTGGACTTACTGCCTAGCGCTAATCATGCCACAGAAATATGGCATTCTGACTTCTGAAGTAGCTCCCGGGCGCTAATCCAAGCCATCTACATGATTTCCAATCATTTCCAAATCTTTACGCAAACTTGAAAAGGGCTCCAAGTTTCGCACCCCGATATTACCCAAAGAGAAATGTGCTGCGCTGCTTTCAGTGCTTCACTCTTAGGGCGCTAAAAATCAATATCATGATCACCAGCGCTAAATGTTTCGCCCAGTCGGCGTTACTGCCTCAAAACCAGCTATAATCAATTTTTCCCCCTGGGAGTCCAGCAGGACCCACAGCATGTTGTAAGGCAAATTGTTACTGTTAGAATATTACTGTCTTCTTCACAAATATTACCTTGAATTATTCAGCCAGCAGAAAAACTGAATTTATTTATTTCCCTCATCTGCTGATCTGCATACATAAACATTTCAAGGGGACAGCCCTTCCCACCTAAAAAGTCTTGACTTAATTAACATAGGCAAAGGAACCAACAAAGGAAATGCATTGAGAATGAGACACTTATTATTGAACATGTAGATGGGTCAGATCAATTACATTTCATAATATGAAAGGCAACCCAGGTTTAAGAAGGTGTTCCTAAATGTGGGTGAGAACAGAGTTTCCCGGTCTCCTCTCTCTCCTGATTGTCTGTCTGACTCCCAAATGCACCAATCCACGTTGTTTTGCAGTTCCCCCTCCCTCCCAATTGCCAGTCAACCACCCCCTTCACCTCACCAACCTGCAGTTTTTGCAGGGGACCGTTCCCAATGTCACCCGAGTGTGGCCTTCTACTGCAGGCTTTCACACCCGGCATTTGGCCAGCCTGTCAATCTGGCCGTTTGTCAGGTAGGAAAAAGAGATTAAAAAAATGATAATGAGGTCCTGACATTATGTTCGGCAGGACCTCTGCATTCCCGACAAACATGCGCCCCTGCTCCCTTCCTGCCTCCCTGGAAATATTGGGGCCAAATTGTTGGATAACTTGATCACAGACAGCAGCTTCCATAATGTTAGAAAGTACTGATGTAAGAGCAATAGGGTAGTAGTTGGAGTAGTAAAAGAAATTCAGACTTGCATTTATATAGTGCCATTCAAAACCTCAGGAAGTCCCAAAGTGATTAACAGCCAATTAAGTACTTTTGAAGTGTACTCACTGTTGTAATGTAAAAGGGATCATTTTTGCTAGAGATGGAGTGAACTCAAGCACATATTCTAGGAGAAAGAAAGATAGACAGGGAATGAGAGAGGTGGAATGACAGAGGACAGGTACAAGTTTGGAGGCACACATATTGGCTGTGATTTTACTTACCTCAGCAGGTCTATGGCGGGTGACATCGGTTGCGGATCCAGACACCGCTTCTGGCTCCATCCCGCTCTGTGAAATTATTTACCATTAATAGGGCTTGTAAGCCTGCCCAGTGCGTTTCACGGGCCAATTAGTGAAAGCGAGTCTGGTGAAGTCATCTCATGACGTGTCATCAGCCGGTTTCCTTAAAGGGAGCATGGCCAACTTTAATTTGACATTTGTGCTGTTGGTGTTCCACAGCACTGAAGTGCTACAAACACAGACAAGCATTACACAGAGGTGCAGGGCTGCACCCAGATTCGCCCATAATTCTCTTCATATACTAACGGAGGGAGTCAGAACACGCAGGGAGGTCCTCTGTCCTGCTGATGGGCAGAAGAGATCTTCCCAGTAGACCAAGACAGCCTGGTTGCACATTGCACAGGAGGGAACAAGCAGGGATGTTCTCAGGGGGACCTGGATGCAGTGGCACAAACCTTTCAATTATCTCATTAGATTAGATCATGAAACATTAATACAAACCATACCTGCTGTGCCTCTCATCACATCCCCATCACTCTGCTGTCCCCACTCTATCCCTGCACATCCTTACTCACACCAACTTAACTTGCACCTCCACCCATCCCTCTGTGTCTATCTACTTTATCATATACCCAACTCACTAACCACCCCTCATACTTGCCCTCATCCTAGTGCAATCATACCAACTAACAACACACAAAGGTAGCCACTTGGGTGTTTTATCCAATATTCATGTAAAATTTGTGTTAATATGCTGTCATTGAAACCTTTATTTTCAACACTTTTCGTTCTTGGACAGATTTGTGTACACCTTTGGAAGTGGCTTAGTGAGTTACAGTGAATGGTGAGAAATAATGCTACACCCCACAATGGTGGTGAATGTGAAAGGAATGGCTTGGACATTGTCGGGATGCTTTATAGTGTTGGTGTGGGGTAGTGCCAACCTGGCACTTCATGAGCCAGCCAGGGTGTACAGTGTCAAGTGAAGTAAAGCTGGTCATGGTGAGGCCACCCCTGGCCTCCCGGATAACAATGTGTTCGGTTGCTGAGGATCTCTGTCCTGTGCAGAATCAGTTGATTGCGGAGAAGGTCGGTGGTGGTGGTGGTGGTGGTGTTGATGCGGCTGGTGTGCCTGGTGCGTCTGGTGTTGTGGCTGATCGTGATTGGATTCTGAGGATCAAGGTGAGAGAGTATAAAGGGCTCCCATGTTGATGTAATAGATGGCAGGTGAAGTACAGATGACATCAGCTTTCTGTCAATAGTGAGAGAGTTCTTCCAAAGAGGTGATACTGGATGGAGAGTAGAAAGTACAAAGCCTGTAGAATCTGTGCTAGAAATGGACTGAGAAACAGCTTGGTTAAGAAAAGTGAAGATCTGTCAGGTGGGAGCTTTTACTGTACATTTGAGGCTATCAAGGAATCAGTTGGAGCAATAGCCACTGAACTCCCACCTCAGGTTGACCGCTGTGGTCCCTGAACAGTGTGGTTCCCATGGCCATGAAGTTAAAGTGAAAAGGTAAGTTAAAAAAGTCTGTTAATGATCTGTCAACAAGGCAATAATGAGATTAATTGGGCCCCCCGCTGCTGTCTGTTGGGTCTGCTCAGCGCTGACAGACCTGACATTGGGAAAGGCGCGTAGCAGCAGGTTGACAGTGGGGTCCCGACCCATTGTCAAAGAAAAACACATTCCACCCGACCCACCAGCGATCCCTCTCACTGACCCCATGGAAAATTCTGGCCTTTTAGAATGATGAGGGAATACCATCAGAAGCAAAAGTTTTATTGGAATTCAGTGATAAAACTTGATGTTCATTATGATGGTATAACAGGAAAAAGCACTAAAGAGATGTTCTTTGCCAAGATTAGAATGAATGGAGAAAAGTGTGCCAAAAAGGACAACTCCTCTTTTGGAGAGAAAAATTGTGGTGTCAGGACAGAAGAGAGATGGGAAGGAAGGAGGATTTAAAGAAATTATGGGAGACAGCTTTGGCAAGAGACCAGGAGAAGCAGTTACTAGAGGAACAGGAAAACAGCAGTTGATGCTTCTTTTAATAAAGTTGGGCTTAGCAGTTTCTGGAATGGATTTGCAGAAGTTATGAGCATAGTTAAAGTTGGCATGGATCCCTGAGTCTGATAAAGGTACCAGATGTAATAGATAGAATTTGTACAAAAGACAGCAGATTTCCAAAAGTAATTCAACCAAAATGCATACCAGATCTGTCAGAGGGAAAATGTGAGGTTTAACATTTTCTGCAAGTTTAAAAAGTATCAGTTACTTTGTTGGCACAAATGGAAGGTGTTTGGACCCATTTGGCTGAATTCTGTGTACAACGTTAGATTTTTTACGATTTGTTACATTAATTGAATTTATAGATTTAATTAATGCCAAAAATGTTAATCACATTTGTGTGGTGTTTTTCCACATCTTAGTGCATTGTCATGTCCATTTAATGCTAATAATCTCAAGTTAGATGTAAAAACACCCACACCCATAATGATGGAGTTTAGAAGTACTTCATCTTAATGTTTATAGTATTCATAAAAGATTGTTCTGTCAAATAGTCTCTCCTTCCCTCCTAAATGCAGTGAATCATGTTAGGATACAACACTACACACACATGGCATCCGACCCCAAGTGTTTCTCTTAAATGGTCATACTCCACATCACGATTGGCAGGCTTTTGAATCACTTCAGAATGGCCCAATCCTATTCTCATCAGACATCTGCAGGAGGCATTGGATGGCAAATAGGAACCACAAACTGGTTGAATTTCTTTTCCCCAGGGAAACTGAGGCCATTTGTAGCACCCGTACAGCCATTGAATCTCAAATGTTCATGATCTGAAGATCAACTCCACATGAGGCAGTACCTTTGCAAACAGATTCAGTGAGAGAGCTTTTCAGTGAATCGTTCCCACATCAGGAAAACAAAGCCCTAAAATGGACCACATAATTTGACAAGTAACAATGTCATATTACTGTGACAAAATGACATTTTCTGACATAAATTAAGTTATCATGATACAGCTTTACAAACCAGTGGCTACAGATTTTCCCATTTACCCAGGGAAATGTCATTTTAAAGGGAGATTTGTGTCACATTACAGAACTAATCTAGTGATGTTTTTAGGCACAATTATATTTTCAGTGCAAATTATGCAATGTGCTGAATGCTTATGCAACAGTAGAAAAGTTTACCAAATAGATTTTTGCTTGTGACAATCCACCTATAAACACAAAACAGATATACCACTTTGGATACTGATGGGGGAGATGGCTCATCAGGGGAAGGCAGCAGCAGCCAAGTTCATGGCACCATGGGTGGCTCTGCTGCATAGGAGGGCAGGAAAAAGAGTGGGAGAGCTATAGTGATAGGGCATTCGATTGTAAGGGGAACAGATAGGTGTTTCTGTGGCCACAATCGTGACTCCAGGATGGTATGTTGCCTTCCTGGTGCAAGGGTCAAGGATGTCGCGGAGCAGTTGCAGGGCATTCTGGAGGGGGAGGATGAACAGCCAGTTGTCGTGGTGCATACAGGTACCAACGATATAGGTAAAACATGGGATGAGGTCCTACAAGCTGAATTTAGGGAGCCAGGAGTTAAATTAAAAAGTAGGACCTCAAAGGTAGTAATCTCAGGATTGCTACCAGTGCCATGTGCTAGTCAGAATAAAAATAGCAGGATAGTTAAGATGAATCCATGGCTTGAGGAATGGTGCAAGAGAGAGGGATTCAAATTCCTGGGATATTGGAACCGGTTCTGGGGGAGGTGGGACCAGTACAAACCGGATGGTCTGCACCTGGGCAGGACCGGAATCGATTTCCTAGGGGGAGTGTTTGCTAATGCTGTTGGGGGGGGTTTAAACTAATAGGGCATGGGGATGGAAATCTATGCAGGGAAACAGAGGGAAGTAAAATGGGAACAGAAGCAAAAGATAGAAAGGAGATATGGAAAAGTGGAGGGCAGAGAAATCAAAGGCAAAAATCAAAAAGGGCCACAGTACAACATAATTCTAAAAGTACAAAGAATGTTAAAAAAACAAGCCTGAAGGCTCTGTGTCTCAATACAAGGAACATTCGTAATAAGGTGGATGAATTAATTGCACCGATAGCTATTAACGGATATGATGTAATTGGGATTACGGAGACATGGTTCCAGGATGACCAAGGCTGGGAACTCAACATCCAGGGGTATTCAATATTCAGGAAGGACAGCAGAAAGGAAAAGGAGATGGGGTAGCGTTGCTGGTTAAAGAGGAGATTAACGCAATAGTAAGGAAAGACATTAACTTGGATGATGTGGAATCTGTATGGGTAGAGCTGTGGAACACCAAAGGGCAGAAAACACTAGTGGGAGATGTGTACAGACCGCCAAACAGTAGTAGTGAGGTTGGGGATAGCATCAAACAGGAAATTAGGGATGCGTGCAATAATGGAACAGCAGCTATCATGGGTGACTTTAATCTACATATAGATTGGGCTAACCAAACTGTTAGCAATACGGTGGAGGAGGATTTCCTGGAGTGCATAAGGGATGGTTTTCTAGACCAATATGTCGAGGAACCAACTAGAGAGCTGGCCATCCTAGATTGGGTGTTGTGTAATGAGAGAGGATTAATTAGCAATCTTGTTGTGCGAGGCCCCTTGGGGAAGAGTGGCCATAATATGGTAGAATTCTTCATTAAGATGAAGAGTGACACAGTTAATTCAGAGGCTATGGTCCTGAACTTAAAGAAAGGTAACTTCGATGGTATGAAACGTGAATTGGCTAGGATAGACTGGCGAATGATACTTAAAGGGTTGACGGTGGATAGGCAATGGCAGACATTTAAAGATCACATGGATGAACTTCAACAATTGTACATCCCTGTCTGGAGTACAAATAAAATGGGGAAGGTGGCTCAACCGTGGCTAACAAAGGAAATTAGGGATAGTGTTAAAACCAAGGAAGAGGCATATAAATTGGCCAGAAAATGCAGCAAATCTGATGTCTAGGAGAAATTTAGAATTCAGCAGAGGAGGACAAAGGGTTTAATTAGAAGGGGGAAAATAGAGTATCAGAGGAAGCTTGCTGGGAACATAAAAACTGACTGCAAAAGCTTCTATAGGTATGTGAAGAGAAAAAGATTAGTGAAGACAAATGTAGATCCCTTGCAGTCAGAATCAGGTGAATTTATAATGGGGAACAAAGAAATGGCAGACCAATTGAACAAATACTTTGATTCTGTCTTCAATAAAGAAGACACAAATAACCTTCCGGAAATAGTAGGGGACCGACGGTTTAGCAAGAAGGAGGAACTGAAGGAAATCCTTATTAGTCAGGAAATTGTGTTAGGGAAATTGATGGGATTGAAGGTCGATAAATTCCCAGGGCCTAACAGTCTGCATCCAGAGTACTTAAGGAAGTGGCCCTAGAAATAGTGGATGTATTGGTGGTCGTTTTCCAACATTCTATAGATTCTGGATCAGTTCCTATGGATTGAAGGGTAGCTAATGTAACCCCACTTTTTAAAAAAGGAGGGAGAGAGAAAACAGGGAACTATAAACCGGTTAGCCTGTAGTGGGGAAAATGTTGGAATCAATTGTTGAAGATTTGACAAATCTTCTAGAATTTTTTGAGGATGTAACTAGTTGAGTGGACAAGGGAGAACCAGTGGATGTGGTGTATTTGGACTTTCAAAAGACTTTTGACAAGGTCCCACACAAGAGATTAGTGTGCAAAATTAAAGCACATGGTATTGAGGGTAATATACTGACATGGATAGAGAACTGGTTGGCAGACAGGAAGCAAAGAGTAGGAATAAACGGGTCCTTTTCAGAATGGCAGGCAGTGACTAGTGGGGTAACACAATGTTCAGTGCTGGGACCCCAGCTATTTACAATATAAATTAATCATTTGGACAAAGGAATTGAAAGTACTATCTCCAAATTTGCAGATGACACTAAGCTGGGTGGCAGTGTGAAATATGAGGAGGCTGCTAAGAGGCTGCAGGGTGACTTTGACAGGTTAGGTGACTGGGCAAATGCACGGCAGATGCAGTATAATGTAGATAAATATGAGGTTGTCTACTTTGGTGGTTAAAAACAGGAAGGCAGAATATTATCTGAATGGTGACAGATTAGGAAAAGGGGAAGTGCAATGAGACCTAGGTGTCATGGTTCATCAGTCATTGAAAGTTGGCATGCAGGCACGACAGGCAGTGAAAAAGGCAAATGGCATGTTGGCCTTCATAGCGAGAGGATTTGAGTATAGGAGCAGAGGGGTCTTACTGCAGATTTACAGGGCCTTGGTGAGGCCACACCTTGAATATTGTGTACAGTTTTAGTCTCCTAATCTGAGGAAGGACATTCTTGCTATTGAGGGAGTACAGCGAAGGTTCACCAGACTGATTCCCGGGATGGCAGGACTGACATATGAAGAAAGACTGGATCGACTAGGTTTATATTCACTGGAATTTCAAAGAATGAGAGGGGATCTCATTGAAACATATAAATTTCTGACGGGATTGGACAGGTTAGATGTAAGAAGAATGTTCCTGATGTTGTGGAAGTCCAGAACCAGGGGTCACAATCTAAGGATAAGGGGTAAGCCATTTAGGACCGAGATGAGGAGAAACTTCTTCACTCAGAGAGTTGTGAACCTGTGGAATTCTCAACCACAGAAAGTTGTTGAGGCCAGTTCGTTAGATATATTCAAAAGAGAGTTAGATGTGGCACTTACGGCTAAAGGAATCAGGGGGTATTGAGAGAAAGCAGGAATGGGGTACTGAAGTTGCATGATCAGCCAGGATCATATTGAATGGTGGTGCAGGCTCGAAGGGCCGAATGGCCTTCTCCTGCACCTATTTTCTATGATTCTATGTTTCTATGTGAAATACTGTCCAGTACAGTTATAAAAGGGAAGGTGGAGGACAGGAGCGATTAAATGACAAAAGGGATGATTGTACAAAGCAAAAGGAGTTGGTAATGGGACAAGTAAAGAAGCAGAAGATGGGTCTAGAGGAGGTGTAAATGGGAATAGCAGAATCACCAACAGCTGCCGTCTGGAAAAAAAATAGTGACAGAGATTATGGTCTGAAATTGTTGAACTTGATGTTGAGTTCAGAAGGTTGTAAAGTGCCTAATCGAAAGATGAGGTGCTGTTCCTTGAGTTTGCATTGAGGATGGAGAAGTCAGAGTGGAGCGGAGAATTAAAGTGACAGGCGACTGGAAGCTCGGAGTCATGCTTACAGACTGAACGGAGGTGTTCCACAAAGTGGTCATCCAATCTACTAACTTTATTAGTATCCCAGTTTTGGACATATACTGCTGGATCTTTGTGTCTATTATGATACCTTTCTCACTCTTGCTCTCTGCCTCCCATATTACAGGTTGAATCTCTCTTATCCGGGACTCCCTTATCTGGCACTACCCCTCGTCCGGCACTCTTCCCGGCCTCCAGGTGGCACTTGCGCAGACACTTCTTGGGGCCCGCTGGTCCACCAACACTGTTCGGGGCCTGCTTGGGCTGGCGACCTCCTCCCCCCCCGCCTCCCCCCACCTCGGGCCGATGACCTCCCCTCATCCAGCAAAATCCCTCATTCGGCACAGGCCAGACCCCGAAGGTGCCGGATAAGGGAGTTCAACCTGTATCTCCTTTTTTTTTGGAACTAGCCATTGCAGCCCTTCCTAGAAGCCATGAGATTTAATTTCTGTGGGTTCTTGTAAGAGCACTGGGATTAATGTGCTGACAAGAATATTTATCATGGGCAGCAGGCAAATCCTTAAGCCCTACAATGAAACTTCTCATCAGTGACCCATCTCCACGTCTCTGCTGCCAATGCCACCGGAACAGATATCTCTACAAGTGTCCGATTTCCAAATTTAGGCCATCGCTAAAACAAAACAAATTGCTCCAGTCATCTAAAATTTTATTCTCTTCATTTGATTCGACGAGCCACATCCTGTGGTGCCCACCGATCATGCAAAGCTTCCATTGAGCTGGTGGGTCACCGCGTGATCATGCTCCCCGACCTGTGTGAGAACACCAGTGCAGGTTGGAGCTATAAATAGAGCTGGAGCGCCGGACCCTGGAACATAGTGGGCGAAGGTGCGGCGAATGAGGGTATGGGGCCCAGAAGAGCCGAGGGCCCAGGGGCAGCACCGGCCAGCCCAAACTACGATATGTGTGCGCACTAGGTCCATGCAGCTGAGCAGGTCTCCAGCCATCCTGGTTCAACCCTTGCCACTGGATAAAGACCTAGCTCTGTCGAGCCCGTGTGGTGGCTGATGTGCAACAGTCACCACACGTTAAAAAAATCCACGCACAGGCATCTTCCACCCCCTCAATTGGAGTTCAGGACTGGAACATCAGGTCCTTCATTGAAACATCTGTGAACTCTTGTGGAAGCAAGTCATCCTCGTTCGAAGGACCGCCTATGATGATGATGATGATGATGATGATGAATTATTCAGTAGTGCTTGCCTACGTTCACCACAAAAACTATTATGCTACACATTTTAATACCACACATTTCAATAACATGACATTCATGAACCACCTTTAATGTAGGAAACCATCCCAAGTCATTTCATAGAGGCATATTGAAGAACAAATGCCAAGTCAAAGAGGGAGACATTAGGACAGTTGACCAAACACTTGGTCAAAGAGGAGGATCTTAAAGGAGAGGGACATGGAGAGTATAAGGAAGAGAATTCAAGAGTGTGGGGTCCAGGCTTGATGGCATGACGGTCAGTGGTGGGGTGAAGGGCAGGGGGGAAATGCGCAAGAGGCCAGACTTCGAAAAAACAGAGATATTTGTGGGGAGAAGGAAGAATGGGGTTGTAGCACTGGAGAAAATTAGAGAGATGGGGAAAGACATACCAATTTAAACACAAAGATGTGAACTTTAAATTTGAGGTATTGGAGACCGGGAGACAATGCAGGATGGGACTGATGGGTAAATGGTACTTGTGCAGGATATGATATTGGTGGCAGAGTTTTGGATGAGCTGAAATTTATGCAGGGTGAAAGAGTGAACTCTGGCTAAAAGGGATGCCATGATTGCAAAGAATCTAATTCAGCCTGAGATGGTGACTGTAGGAGTGTTGGGGTTTGTGGCCAGATTGGGGGCAGGGGGCAAAGATGATGGTCTCGATCTTCCTGTTGTTTAGCTGGAAGTTATGGCTCATCCAGAACTGGGTTGGATCAGCAGTTTTGATAGTATAGAGGCACTGGAGGGCTTGAGAGTGGTAATTTTAAAATTACAGAGATACTTTTCTGACTTTTACTTCCATTGAGGAGCCTTGAATGTTCATAACACAGTCAGAAATTCAAGTGGATGCAGCAAGTAATTTCCCAAACATTAATTTAAATTGTCAGAAAATCATATGCAGCATGCACCTGAATTTTCAGCGCGTGCTTCCTGCGAGTGGCGTTCTCTGCCAGGAGCGCAGAGTCAGAAAACTGCACCAATAAACTTGCTTTATTATTACACTGTTGCAGTGTGAGCCCCGACCAAATGGCTCTCCTCCTTGGGCCAATCATGGGGTGGGTCTGATCCCCAATCGAGAGGTCTAATTCCTGACCTTGTCAGGGAGGGATCCGATCTGGGGAGCTCTAATTCCCGAACCAGGGTGGGGAGGATCTGATCTGGGGAAGTCCGATTCCTGACCCGGGGAGGGGGGATCTGATCCGGGGAGGTCCGATTCCCGACCCGGAGCGGGGGCATCTGATCCGGGGAGATCCGATTCCCGACCCGGGGTTGGGGGGATCTGATCCGGGGAGGTCCGATTCCCTACTCGGAGCGGTGGGTGGGGAGAATGTGAATTGATGTTGGGGGAGCTTGGGGGGGCCAGGTTGGGAGGACGCAGTCCTGCTCTTCCCAGCCTACAAAGATTGCTCCCCGAGGCTATCCTCGCCTCACTGCAGCTGCTGGGAATTTCAAGGCCAGGGAACTCCAGCCGGCCAGAGTTAAACCCACACAGCAGATTAAATCTGAAGCTTGCAACAGGTTGGCACTTTAAATATTAGTAATTAATACAATAATATTTAAAGTGCCAAATGGCTGCCCACCCCCTCTCCGATAAAACAGGAAATGGGCGGTATGGGTTGGGATTCCAGTTTTAAACATCTTAACCTCCCACTAGTTTTTGGGGTTGAAATTACCCCCGTTGAATAGCTCTGTGCCTTTTCCAAATTATTTTGTTTTTTGTTTCCACAGCCCTTTTAAATATTAATATAATTCTCTATATGGCATAATTTGTCATCTCATCATTTGCAACCTTTTCCTTTTTGCCCAAACACATACAATGTGTTTTTTTTTATTCATTCATGGGATGTGAGCGCTGATGGCGAGGCCAGCATTTATTGCCCATCCCTAATTGCCCTTGAGAAGGTGGTGGTGGACCGTCTTCTTGCACCGCTGCAGTCTGTGTGATGAAGGTACTTCCACAGTGCTGTTAGGGAGGGAGTTCCACGATTTTGACCCAGCGACGATGAACGAACAGCGATATGTTTCCAAGTCAGGATGTTGTGTGACTTGAAGGGGAATGTGGAGGTGATGGTGTTCACATGTGCCTGATGCATGTTTGTGAGGTACTGCCAAAGAAGCCTTGGCGAGTTGCTGCTGTACATCCTGCAGATGGTACACACTGCAGCCATGGTGCGCCAGTGGTGGAGGGAGTGAATGCTAAAGGAGGTGGATGGGGTGCGAATCAAGCGGGCTGCTTTGTCCTAGATGGCGTTGAGCTTCTTGAGTGTTGTTGGAGCTGCACCCACCCAGGCAAGTGGAAACTAGTCCATCACACTGCTGACTTGTGCCTTGTAGATGGTAGAAAGGCTTTGCGGAGTCAGGAGCGGGGGACACTCACCACAGAATACCCAACCTCTGACCCATTCTTCTTGCCACAGTATTTATGTGGCTGGTCCAGTTAAGATTTTGCTCAGGATGTTGATGGTGTGGGATTTGGCAATGGTAATGCCGTTGAATGTCAAGGGTCGGTGGTTAGACTCTCGCTTATTGGAGATAGTCATTGCCTGGTAGTTGTGTGGTGCGAATGTTACTTGCCACTTATCAGGCCAAGCTTGTATATTGTCCAGGTCTTGCTGCATGCGAGTATGGGCTGCTTCATTATCTGAGGAGTTGCGAATGGAACTGAACACAGTGCAGTCATCAGCGAACATCTCCACTTCTGACCATATGATGGAGGGAAGGTCATTGATAAAGCAGCTAGAGATGGTTGGGTCAAGGACACTGCCCTGACGAACTCTTGCCGCGATGTCCTGGGGCTGAGATGATTGACCTCTAACCACCACAACCATCTTCCTTTATGCTAGATATGTCTCCAACCAGTGGAGAGTTTTCCTCTGATTCCCATTGACTTCAATTTTACCAGGGCTCCTTGATGCAACACTTGGGCCAAATGCTGCCTTGATGTCAAGGGCAGTCGCTCTCACCTCACCACTGGAATTCATCCCTTTTGTCCGTGTTGGACGAAGGCTGTAATATCGTCGGCACCTGAGTGGTCCTGGTGGAACCCAGGCTGAGCATCGGTGAACAGGTTATTGGTGATTAATACCGCTTGATAGCACTGTGGACGATGCCTTCCATCACTTTGCTGATGATTAAGCGTAGACTGATGTGGCAGTAACTGGGCAGATCTGAATTGCCCTGCTTTTTGTGGACAGGACATACCAGGGCAATTTTCCACATTGTCTGGTACATGCCAGTGTTGTAACTGTACTGGAACAGCTTGGCTAGAGGCAAGGCTAGTTCTGGAGCACAAGTCTTCAGCACAACAGCCGGGATAATGTCGAGGCCCATTGTCTTTCTGTATCCAGTGCGCTCAGCCATTTTTTAAGGATGTAAATAGTAGAGTGGACAAGGGAGAACCAGTGGATGTGGTGTATTTGGACTTTCAAAAGGCTTTTGACAAGGTCCCACACAAGAGATTGGTGTGCAAAATTAAAGCACATGGTAGTAGGGGTAATGTACTGACGTGGAAAGAGAACTGGTTGGCAGACAGGAAGCAGAGAGTCGGGATAAACGGGTCCTTTTCAGAATGGTAGTCAGTGACTAGTGGGATGCCACAGGGTTCAGTGCTGAGACCCCAGCTATTTACAATATACATAAATGATTTATATGAAGGAATTGAGTGTAATATCTCCAAGTTTGCAGATGACACTAAGCTGGGTGGCGGTTTGAGCTGTGAGGAGGATGCTAAGAGGCTGCAGGGTGACTTGGACAGGTTAAGTGAATGGAAAAATGCATGGTGGATGCAGTATAATGTGGATAAATGTGAGGTTATCCACTTTGGTGGCAAAAACACGAAGGCAGAATATTATCTTAATGGTGACAGATTAGGAAAAGGGGACGTTCAACAAGACCTGTGTGTCATGGTATATCAGTCATTGAAAGTTGGCATGCAGGTACAGCAGGCAGTGAAGAAGACAAATGGCATGTTGACCTTCACAGCTCGGGGACTGGGTATAGGAGCAGGGAGGTCTTACTGCAGTTGTACAGGACCTTGGTGAGGCCTCATCTGGAATATTGTGTTCAGTTTTGGTCTCCTAATCTGAGGAAGGACGTTCTTGCTATTGAGGGAGTGCAGTGAAGATTCACCAGATTGATTCCCGGAATGGCAGGACTGACATATGAGGAGAGACTGAGTCGACTGGGCCTGTATTCACTGGAGTTTAGAAGGATGAGAGGGGATCTCATAGAAACATATAAAATTCTGACTGGACTGGACAGGTTAGATGCAGGAAGAATGTTCCTGATGTTGGGGAAGTCCAGAACCAGGGGACACAGTCTAAGGACAAGGGGTAAGCCATTTAGGACTGAGATGAGGAGAAGCTTCTTCACTCAGAGAGTTGTGAACATTTGGAATTCTCTACTGCAGAGAGTTGTTGATGCCAGTTCGTTGGATATATTCAAGAGGGAGTTAGATATGGCCCTTATGGCTAAAGGGATCAAGGGGTATGGAGAGAAAGCAAGAAAGGAGTATTGAGGTGAATGATCATGATCTTATTGAGTGGTGATGCAGTCTTGAAGGGTCGAATGGCCTATTCCTGCACCGATTTTCTTTGTTTCTATGTTTCTATTTCACAATGTGGACTGAATCAAATTGGCCAAAGACTGGATTCTGTGATGGTGGGGACTTCAGGAGGTGGCCAATATGGATCAACCACTCAGCACCTCTGTCTGAAGATGGTTGCAAATGCTTCAGCCTTATCTTTTACACTCGCATGCTGGCCTCCGCCATCATTAAAGATGGGGATATTCATGGAGCCTTCTCCTCCCATTAGTTGTTTAATTACCACCACTCTTCACAACTGGATGTAGAGCTTTGATCTGATCTATTGATATTGGGATCACTTCGATCTGTCTGTAGCCTTGTACTTCCACTGGTTAGCATGCATATAGTCCTGTGTTGCAGCTTCCTCAAGTTGGCACCTCATTTTTAGGTACGCCTGGTTCTGCTCCTGGTATGCTCTTCTCCACTCCTTATTGAACCAGGGTTGGTCATGTGGCTTGATGGTAATGGTACAGTGAGGGATGTGCCAGGCCATGAGGTTACAGATTATGGTGGAATACAATTCTGCTGCTTCTGATGGCCCACAGCACCTCATGAATGTCAAGTTTTGAGCGGCTAGATCTGTTCTGAATCGATCCCATTTTGCATGGTGAGAGTTCCACACAACACGATGGAGGGTGTCCTCAGTGTGAAGACGGGACTTCGTCTTCACAAGGACTGTGCGATGGTCACTGCTACCAATGCTGTCATGGAAAGATCCATTTGTGACAGGTAGATTGGTGAGGGCGGTAAAAGAGCAGGAAAATAACACAAGCAGTCTGTTCATTCACTGGATCCCTTTGGATTTTCATTTTTTGGCAAACATAACCTAAGATCAACTCAGAGCTTTGTGGTGATTGTCTGCACATATTGGGGAGTTGCCAGTTGAAAATGCTGCTCCTGAAAAGCATTACATAATAAAATATTCAAAATACATCTTGTAGCTAGGCAACATTTCTGACCTTGCAATTACTGACTCCGGGTTGTAACAACTGTCATCATCATAGGCAGTCCCTCGGATTCGAGGAAGACTTGTTTCCACTCCTAAAGTGAGTTCTTTGGTGGCTGAACAGTCCAACACGAGAGCCACAGACCCTGTCACAGGTGGGACAGATATTCGTCGGGGGAAGGGGGGATGTGGGTGATTTGCTGCATGCTCCTTCCGCTGCCTGCGCCTGACCTCTTCACGCTCGCAACGTTGAGATTCGAAGAGCTCAACGCCCTCCCGGATGCATTTACTCCACCTAGGGCGGTTTTCGGCCAGGGTTTCACAGGTGTCAGTGATGATGTCATACTTTACCAGAGAGGCTTTGAGGGTGTCCTTGTAATGTTTCCGCTGCCCACCTTTGGCTCATTTGCCATGAAGGAACTCCGCATAAAGCAATGTCTGGCATGCGAACTAAGTGGCCTGCCCAGCGAAGCTGATTGAGTGTGGTCAGTGCTTCAGTGCTGGAGATGTTAGCCTGGGCAAGGGCACTGATGTTGGTGCATCTGTCCTCCCAGAGGATTTGCAGGATCTTGCGGAGACATCGTTGGTGGTGATATATCTCCAGCGACTTGAGGTGTCGACTGTACATCGTCCATGCCTCTGATCCTTACAGGAGGGCGGGTATTACTACAGCCCTGTAGACCATGAGCTTGGTGGTAGGTTTGAGGGCCTGGTCTTCAAACACTCTTTTTCTCAGGCGATCGAAGGATGCACTGGTACACTGGAGGTGATGTTGAACCTCCGCATCAATGTCTGCCTTTGTTGACAAGAGGCTCCCGAGGTATGGGAAATGGTCCACGTTGTCGAGGGCTGCACCGTGAATCTTGATAACTGGGGGGCAGCGCTGTGCGACGAGGGCAGGCTGGTGGAGGACCTTTGTCTTACGGATGTTAAGCGTAAGACCTATGCTTTCATATGCCGCGGTGAATACATCGACTATATCCTGGAGTTCAGCCTCAGAATATGCGCAGACGCAGGCGTCATCGGCGTACTGCAGTTCAACAACAGAGGTTTGGGTGATCTTGGACCTGGCCTGGAGGCAGCATAGGTTAAACAGCTTCCCACTGGTTCTGTAGTTCCACTCCAGCGGGGAGCTTGTTGACAATGAGGTGGAGCAAGGCAGCGAGGAAGATTGAGAAGAGGGTTGGAGCGATGACGCAGCCCTGTTTGACCCCAGTCCAGATGTGGAATGGGTCTGTAATGGATTGGTTGTTAAAGATCACGGCCTGCATGTTGTTGTGGAGCAGGCAAAGGATGGTGACGAGCTTTTGGGGGCATCCAAGACGGAGGAGGACGCTCCATAAGCCCTCACGGTCGACAGTGTCAAAGGCCTTCGTAAGATCAAAAAAGGCCATGTATAAGAGCTGGCACTGCTCGCTGCATTTTTTCTGCAGTTGTCGTGCTGCAAAGATCATGTCCGTTGTTCCCTATAGGGGACGAAATCCGCATTGTGATTCCGGGAGGAACTCCTCGGCCACAGGGAGAAGGCAGTTGAGGAGAACTCTAGCGACAACTTCCCCAATGGCTGAAAGCAGGGAGATTCCCCTGTAGTTGCCGCAGTTGAATTTGTTCCCCCTTTTAAAAATGGACATGATCACTGCATCTCTGAGATCTCCCAGCATGCTTTCCTCCCTCCAAATGAGAGAGATGAGGTCATGTATCCGCACTAACAGTGCCTCTCCGCCATATTTTAACGCCTCAGCAGGAATTCCATCCGCAACCGTAGTCTTGTTATTCTTGAGCTGTTTTAAGGCTTTGCCTGCCTTGTGCAGTGTTGGGGTCTCACTGAGGTGGTGGCGGGATTCATGCTGCGGGATGGAGTTGAGAACACTCAAGTCAAAGGCAGAGTCTCGATTGAGGAGATTTTAAAGTGCTCCTTCCAGTGGGTCCTGACAGCCTCGGTGTCCTTGATGAGTGTTTCCCCGTTCTTGGCCAGGAGTGGTGTGGGGCCTTGGGAATTTGGACCGTAGGTGGCCTTGACTGCAATGAAGAATCCTCACATGTTGTGGCTGTCGTCTAGTTGTTGTATCTCCTGTGCTTTCTCCATCCACCACCTGTTCTTTAGGTCCCGGGTTTTTTGTTGGACCTCAGTCTTGAGCCGTCTGTAATGTTGCTTTGCAGCTCCCGAGTTGGGTTGTTGCTTGAGGCTCAGAAATGCTCTGCACTTACGAACTATTAGTTCTTGGATCGCCTGATCGTTTTCATCAAACCAGTCCTGGTGTTTTCTGGTTGATTAACCAAGTGTCTCTTCACAGGCACTGGTTATGGAGGCCTGGAGGGCAGACCAAGCGCTGTGAGCATTGAGCATCTCAGGGTCATCAAGGCACGCCAGATTGGCTGTGAGGCGCTGGCTGTATAGGGCTCTCTTAGCTGGGTCTTTAAGTGCCCCGGTATTAACTTTTTTGCGGCACTGCTTCTGCTGTCCCTTCTGCTTTGGGGCTATGTTAATATTGATAATGGATTGGATTAGGCGACGGTCCGTCCAGCAGTCATACATCCTTGCGATCCCTGGCTTGGACAATGACATAGTTCAGCAGGTGCCAGTGTTTGGAGCGAGGGTGTTGCCATGATGCCTTGTATTTGTCCCTCTGGCTGAACAGGGTGTTGGTAATGAGGAGTTCATGTTCTAGACATTTTGTCAGGAGTAGGTACCGCTGGAGTTGGCTTTCCCTCCACCCTCTCTACCAATCACGCCTCCCCAGAGGGCTGTGTCTTTGCCGACCCTGGTATTAAAGTCACCTAGGAGGATCAATTTGTCGCCCGTGGGGAGGCGGGACAGGGATGTTTCGAGGTTGGCATAAAAACCCTCTTTAGCCTCATCCGTTGCATCGAGTGTTGGGGCATATACACTGATGACTGTGGCACATTGGTTCCAGGATAGGGTAAGGCGAAGGGTCATGAGGTGTTCGTTAACCCCGCAGGGAGAGTCTTTGAGGCGGCCGATATGTTCATTTTTGACAGCGAAGCCGACTCCATGAATGCGGTGTTCTTCCTCTGGTTTTCCTTTCCAGAAAAAGCTATAACCTCCACCATGTTCCTTGAGCTGGCCTTCCCCTGCCCGCTGGGTCTTGCTTAGGGCAGCAATGTCGATGTCAAAGCGTCTAAGTTCCCGGGCAACGTTCCGGCCGGCCTGTCGCTGTTGGAGTTGTCCATTAGGGTCCTGACGTTCCAGGTCCCGAACTTCATATTAGATGAGTGGAAGATGCCTGTGCGTGAGTTCTTTTAACATGTGGTGGTCATTTTTAACCGACTATCACACGGGCTTAGCTGAGCAAGGTCTTGGTCCAGTGCCAAAGGGGTCCAAGATGACTGAAGACCTGGCTCTGCTGTATGAGCCTAGTTGCCTACGGCGAGATGTTGGCCGCAAGCTCGGCGCTGAGTAGCGTCCTTGATGGTAGGTGGTCTGCAGCTTGGTTGGGGGCAGGCATTGAGAGGGTCAGAAGTCTGCTGGAATTCAGTGTGGAATGTCAGGGTGGTCATAGCCATGGTACTCACCACATGCTGGGGGAGAAGAGGCCAGGTCATCAGCGGGGAAGGAGAGGCCCAGTCGTCGCTGAAGGAGAGGAGGCCCGATCACCATTGAGGAGGTGAGGTCCAGCCGCCGTTGAAGGAGAAGGAGAGGCCAGCTGTTGTCACTGAAGAGGGGGAGGCCCAATCGCCGCCGAGGAGGATAGGCCCAGTCGCCATCGCTGGAGGAGGCCCGATCTCCGCTGGAGGAGGCCCGATTGCCGCTGGAGGGGGCCCGGTTGTCGTTGGAGAGTGGAGGCCCGATCACCATTGGAGGGGGTTCGATCGCCATTGGAGGGGGTCCGATCGCCGTTGGAGGGGCCCGATCGCCTGGTCGGAGGCTCACCTGGTTCACCGGGTGAGTACAAGATGGCCGCCGGGGTGGCAGCTCCCTGGGGAGCTCCCCTGAAAAAACAAATTTAACCTTACAATCCTGCGCCATCCGACAACTTTTCACTCTCAACCTTCTTCCCTCCCACTGTCTAAACTTTCCCTAGCCTTAATAGACCCTAATAGGGAGTACATTTTCTTAAACTTTACCTGAAAGCCTAATCCTACAATCCCCATAATTTCGGGCCTACCTCAGGCGCGAACCTTTCCTCCTAAACTCCACACCACTCATCGACGATGACAACGATGATGACCGGACTGCCAGCGACGACCAAGCCTCCTGCAGCAGTGACCTGGACCTGGACCTCTTCCCTCCTTTGGTGACCTTCTCCGGCGATCTCTTCCTTCGACGTCGACTCAGCTGCCACACCCGATCCCCGATCCTCCTAACAATTGTATTTACTAGCTAGTACTCCACTTCCATTTGTATCCCAACTTATCCCTTCCCTTTACATAATATCCTTTCAAAAAATAATGGCCTGTATTTTATGGTGAGCGGCAAAGCAAAGGCATTCACCGTTGGCCCCGAGGTAAGCTTCCCACAATGATTTTGCGATCTCTGTAGCAAGAAGTTCAACTTTTCCAACATGTAGTTGAACGCTGTTCATTCGCTGTTACTATCTATCACAAATTCTGGCCCAGTGGCAGTAACAGGTTGACAGTGATATGCACATTCAGTGTGGGACGGAGCTCAAGTTTCTGTAATTGACCATTTCTTTCTCCGAAAGTCTGTGTGAATACAAAATAGGAAATCACATTTTGTACTCTGGCAAACTTGTTCATTAAAATTATCAATAGGAGAAATTTGACCCCCTCCCATTTTGTTAAACAGTTATGTAGCATAACTCTTTTTGCCATGTCTACTTAATTCTTCTATCATTTAAAGCATTGCATTAGTTCTGCTGAGAGACTGAGGTATATTTACTGCAAACTAGGATCCATCGGGTGCCAAGTATAAAATACTTAGGGGTAGAAATTGGTATGCGTGAGCCCATCGGACTGCTCCGCTCAAGGTTTCTCAATGGCCCCCATTCCCACCACCTGCAGGTAAGTTCATTTCTTTTTGAATTGTTAATAAAATCTATCCTGTGGAGCCAGGAGTGGTAGGAGTGCTTCTCCGATTCCACAGAAGTCTCGATCACCCCCACACGATGCCTCGTCTCCCCACCTGTAGCCCACCCCTAACCTCTTCCTAGGAGTTACTGGCAGCAAGGCAGGTGGGCCCGACAATGATGCCTTTGATCATTGGGCACACGACCAGCACCGGCAGCTCATGCCATGTATGATGATGAGTCCTGAGGACCAATTTCCAACAATCCTCATGGCTAATGGTTTGGGCATGCGTCGATTGCGATAATGGGCTCAGACCCGGGACCACTCTTATCATTGTTTTCAAATCCCTCCATGCCCTTGCCTCTCCCTTTGTCTGTAATCTCCTCCAGCCCCACAACCCCCTGAGATATCTGCACTCCTCTAATTCTGCCCTCATGAGCATCCCTGATTATAATCGCTCAACCATTAGTGCCCGTGTCTTCTGTTGCCTAGTCCATAAGCTCTGGAATTCCCTATCTAAACCGCTCCACCTCTACCTCATTTTCCTCCTTGAAAATGCTCCTTAAAACCTATCTCTGTGATCAACCTGCCCTAATTTCTTCTTATGCGGCTCGGTGTCAAATGTTTTATCTCATAATACTCCCGTGATGCGCCTTGGGACATTTCACTATGTTAAAGGCGCAATATAAATACATGTTGTTGTTGGTGTTTGTGGTACATGTATTCTCGAGTACATATCGAGTACACTCGAGTGTTCTCGACTCCATCCCGCAGCATGCTACCCGCCACCACTTCAGTAAAACCCCAACACTGCACGAGGTAGAAAAAGCCAAAAGACAGCTTAAGAACAACAAGGCTACGGGAGCGGATGGAATCCCTGCTGAGGCACTAAAGTATGGTGGAGAGGCACTGTTGATGCGAATACATGACCTCATCTCTCTCATCTGGAGTGGGGGAGGAGAGCATGCCGGGAGATCTCAGAGATGCAGTGATCATGACCATCTTTAAAAAAGGGGACAAGTTCGACTGCGGCAACTACAGAGGAATCTCTCTGCTATCAGCCACTGGGAAAGTTGTCGCTAGAGTCCTCCTCAACCGTCTTCTCCCTGTGACGAGGAGCTCTTCCCGGAGTCACAGTGCAGATTTCGTCCCCTACGGGGCACAACGGACATGATTGTTGCAGCGCGACAGCTGCAGAAAAAATGCAGGGAACAGTGCCAGCCCTTATACATGGCCTTCTTCGACCTTACAAAGGCCTTTGACACTGTCAATCACGAGGGTCTATGGAGCGTCCTCCTCCGTTTCGGATGCCCTCAAAAGTTCGTCAACATTCTTTGACTGCTCCATGACGACATGCAGGCCGTGATGCTGACCAACGGATCCATCACAGAGCCAATCCACGTTCGGACCGGGGTCAAACAGGGCTGCGTCATTGCCCCAACCCTCTTCTCAATCTACCTCGCTGCCATGCTCCACCTCACAGTTAACAAGCTCCCCGCTGGAGTGGGACTAAACTACAGAACCAGTGGGAACCTGTTCAATCTTCGCCGTCTCCAGGCCAGGTCCAAGACCACCCCAAACTCTGTCGTCGAGCTACAGTACAGGGACAACGCCTGTGTCTATGCACTCCAGGCTGAACTCCAGGACATAGTCGACGTATTTACTGAGGTGTACGAAAGCATTGGCCTTACGCTAAACATTGGTAAGACAAAGGTCCTCCACCAGCCTGTCCTCACCTCACAACACTGCCCCTCCAGTCATCAAGATCCACGGCGCAGCCCTGGACAACGTGGACCATTTCCCATACTTCGGGAACCACTTATCAATAAGAGCAGACATTGAAGACGAGATTCAACACCGTCTCCAGTGCGCCAGTGCAACCTTCGGCCACCTGAGGAAAAAAGTATTCGAAGACCAGGCCCTCAAATCTGCCACCAAGCTCATGGTCTACAGGGCTGTAGTAATATCCGCCCTCCTGTATGGCTCAGAGACATGCACCATGTACAGTAGACACCTCAACTCACTGGAGAAATACCACCAACGATGTCTCCGCAAGATCCTACAAATCCCCTGGGAGGACAGATGCACCAACGTTAGTATCCTCGACCAGGCCAACATCTCCAGCATTGAAGCACTGGCCACACTTGATCAGCTCCTCTGGGCAGGCCACATTGTCCACATGCCAGACACGAGACTCCCAAAGCAAGTGCTCTACTCGGAACTCGTTCACGGCAAATGACCCAAAGGTGGGCAGAGGAAACGTTACAAAGACACCCTCAAAGCCTCCCTGATAAAGTGCGGCATCCCCACCAACACCTGGGAGTCCCTGGCCAAAGACCGCCCTAAATGGAAGAAGTGCATCCAGGAGAGCGCTGAGCACCTCGAGTCTCATTGTCGAGAGCATGCAAAAAACAAGCGCAGGCAGCGGAAAGAGCATGCGGCAAAATTGTCCCACCCTCCTTTACCCTCAACGACTATCTGTCCCACACGTGACAGGGACTGTAGTTCTCGTATTGGACTGTTCAGCCACCTAAGGACTCATTTTAAGAGTGGAAGCAAGTTTTCCTCGATTCCGAGGCACTACCTATAAATGATTGATTGATTGTGGTATATGTATTGCAAAAGGGCCAGCACTTAGCAAAAGAATACAGTTGTTCCACAGGAAAATGGAACAATAATGTCAACATTAGTAGAACTCTGCCACTCAAGACAGGAGAACACACTATCTATATAACAGGAGAAGATAAAAAACCTATCAAGTCAACAAGAAAATCTGCACTGAGGAGGCATTAAGTGGGAAGGCATTGAGGAATTCTGAACGGCATATTCTAACTAGTTGTCGTAAGGTGAAAATATAAACCTGAGAATACTGAATAGCAAGATTTATATAAAGGTATGTGTGGCATGTATTGGCATGCTCCTAGTGTTGGATTTAACAATCAATGGCAGTTGCAGAGTAAACTCAGAAGAACAACATTTAAAAGTGAATGTCAACAATTCAAATAAAATGTTATCCTATATACAGAGTTCGCCTTAAGCCATGTGACCGCATAGTGCTCCAGGGGACCCGCGCAGCCGGTGAGCCGTCTTTTAAATTGAAAAAAACGCACCTATGTGGACTTTTGACCCGGCTGTGCAGCTCGTAAAAGGGGCCACGCAGCCCAAAACATTCTGGGAACATTGCCTATAACCCTGGCTTTCATTGGGACATCAAAATTTAATTTTCTGTTAACTATTTACATTTTTACATTCTGTCAACATTTTTGTCTAAGTGTTGGTGAAGCACAAGGTTTGTATATATTAGGATATTATCCACTCACTCCCTCAAGATCATAGATAGTACATTGAAAAATTTGTTGATTCAGTTCATCATCATCATTATAGGCAGTCCCTCGGAGTCAAGGATAACTTGCTTCCATTTAGGTGACTGAGGAGTCCAATGCGGGACCTACAGGGCTAGACTTTCCACTAGGTGGCCAAGGCCCCAAAAAATGGGCCTTAGTCCAGCGATATGGGACGTCTTGGCCTTGCTGATTGCTGGTACAAAGCCCATTTTTTTTTTGTGATTTTCCACTCGGCCTTAGGCCGGCGATGTGTAATGGGCAATCTCATTTTCGGCCAAGTCGTGTTCGCCCACCGAAAGCGGAAGTCATAAAGCTTCCCTAACAATGGCCTTGTGCGCATGTGTGAGATTTTCTTTTCTTCAGCTGACTGGTTTTACCGTGTTTCGGGAGGTCAGGGGTCATCACACATGCTCAGAAGGTACAAGGTGGGATTAGAGAGAGAGAGAGAAAGTGAGAAGAAAGAGGAGAGAAGCTGAAAGGTTTGAGTGGACATAATTTGGAATGATTCTTATTGAAAACATAAAGTTAAATGTAATTAAAAATGAGTATGGAGACTGAAAATGAAAGAAAAAGGGCCAAACCCTTTAGTGATGAAGCAAACAAGGCCCTGGTCAATGAGGTGCAGGCAAAGTGGGCCGAATTGACACGGGGTGTGCATGGTAAACCGCCACCCCATGTCTACCGTAGAATCTGGCCACAGATTGCAGCCGTGGTGTCTTCTGCATTCTTTGAGGCGAGGGGGGAGTTGACCAGTGCAGGAAACGCTGGAATAGCTTGGTGGCTGTAGCAAGAGTAAGTTGCATTTTATATTTTATATTTTATTGATTATATTTTATATTTTACTGATGCATGCACATTTTTATTAGAGTAATCAATCTCCTGCATTGAATCTAATTCTTGAATGTATTAGTTAAATCATGTTAACAGTAAGTTGCATTTTCTATTTCAAATTGTACATGTAATATGTTGCTGATGCATGCATGCATGCAAATTCTTAATATTACAATGAATCTACTTCATTGAATTTAATAAGTTTGTCATTCGTAAATGTGTTACGTGAACCAGCAGCATGTAACAGTTTAAACATTTTAAACTGTTGTGACCTCAAGATACTACCTAGTTCATTAGCTTATGCTATGCCATGCCATGCTCTTTTCTCATTTGCAGAAGAAGATATCAATCAACCATGCGGACGGGGGGCGGCATTGCTCAGCTCCAACTGTTAACCACAATTGAGGAGTGTGCGGCCACGCTGGTTGGCCGTGAAAGCCATTCGGCCACCACCCGTGGTCTTGCTGAACCCAGCCATGCATCTCGTGAATAATTTGTATTTTGTCGAACTATTTTAAAAACAATATTAAAATCTTAAGTATGTAACTGATCTAATGTCCTGTAATTATAATGCAAAATGCAATATACCTGTAATGTGCTTATGATGTACTCATGATGTAATGTCATTTCATGCATGCATAAAAAGCAGGGCATATAAAGCAAGGATTGCAGCAGCTACAGCTTTCTGAGGTAGTGAAAACTATTGATTTGTAACATCTCTTGGTAATGTACAACGTTATGTTCTAATAAATGTCATCATTACTGTTTTCTAGCATGCAACATACCACAATAAACTCAGCGACCTGGTCAGGGTGGTACTATAGACTGCCACCAGAATGGTCCAGGCATCTGAAGCGCTGCTTTAGGACTCCAATTGTCTTTTTGACGATGTTGTGTGTCGCTATGTGGCTTTCATTGTAACGTTTCTCCACTTCAGTGACGGGATTACGCAGTGGAGCCATCAGCCAACTGGCAAGGCCATATCCCTTAACCCCCAGCATCCAACCGTGACCTTCTGGCTGATTGTCAAACAGGTCAGGGATAGCACTCTCACGTTGGATGTGCGCATCATGGATGCTGCCAGGAAATGTAGCATTTACTGTCATGATTATTTCCTTGTGGTCGACAACAAGTTGCACATTTAGGGAGTGGAATCCCTTTTTGTTACAAAACACCTCCGCATCCTTTAAGGGGGCTTTCAGGGCAACGTGCGTGCAGTCTATTGCTCCCTGCACCTTGGGGAAGTCTATTATTCTCGAGAAACCCAAAGCCCTCCCGGTCTGTGCCTCCCTGGTCATAGGGAAGTTTATAAAGTCCAGCCTGTGAGCGTAAAGGGCTTCAGTCACCTGCTGAATGCAGCAGTGTGTGGCATGCTGAGAGATATGACAGATGTCGCCAGCTGAAGCCTAAAAAGATCCCGATGCATAGAAGGCTAGGGCTGCAGTAACCTTCACTTCAACGGACTGTGCGATTCTGATGGTGCTGGAAGGCTGCAGATCCCCCTTGATGAGCTGGCAAATCTCATCGATGACCTCCTTCCGGAAGCGCAGCCTCCTTAGACACGCGTTTTCAGACAAGTTGAGGTAAGATTGCGTTTCTTTGTACCTTCGTTGGCTGTACACTCGCCTTCTCTGTCTCCTCTGTCTCTGTCTATGCATTTTTCTTCCACCTCTTTGATTGATCCTTTCAGAAACCAGCTTGTGAGCCGTTACAAGTAATGGCATAGAAAGCATAGGCCCCATCACTATCAATAATTATTTTCAATTGCTATAAATGAATTTTTCACTAAAGAATCTGTTAAACTACTCTCTCTATATAAGCCCCAGCCTAACACTAGGCCCCCCTCAATATAAATAATTATTTTCAATCGGTATAAATGAACTTTTTACTAAAAAATGCCTAATCCACTAGGCTACTATTAGTAACATTAAATATAATTAAAAATCTGAGTAGATCTATCAATACAGGACCCATAAATCACTCACAACAATCTAAGCACGATTTTTGGGCTGTCCCCATCCTTCCTCCGATCTTCAAAATGGTGCCCGTAGTGCCCATTCCCTTCTGTAAGGCCCGGGAAAAGCAACTATTTCTCAGTGATGTTTTCGGCCTTCCATCAGCGCAGCCTTTTGCCGGCGATGTGCTGAAAGTTGGGATGGGCCTTGTGTGGGCGATCAGCTCGGCGATCAGTTTGGCGAAGTGAGCCGAAACTTGGAGGCCTATTTTTCCGGCGATATTTCCGGCCTAGTTTCCACTTTTTCCTCAAAATGGGCGATAGAGGTCCATTTTGGGTGATAGAATGGCCTTAGATGGGCGATCTGAAGTGGAAAGTCTAGCCTACAATCTCTGTCACAGGTGGGGCAGATAGTGGTTGCAGGAAAGGGTGGGTGGGGAGTCTGCATTGACGCATGCTCCTTTCGCTGTCTACGCTTGGTTTCTGCTTGTTCTCGGCGATGGGCCTCGAGGTGCTCAGCACCCTCCCGGATGCTCTACCTCCACTTTGGGCGGTCGTGGGCCAGGAATTCCCAAGAGACGGCAGGGATGTTGCATTTTATCAAGGAGGCTTTGAGGGTGTCCTTGAAGCGTTTCTTTTGCCCACCTGGGGCTCACTTGCTGTGTCGACGCACCGGGCATGCGGACGATGTAGCCCGCCCAATGGAGCTGGTCGAGCGCGGTCAATGCTTCGATGCTGGGGATGTTGGCCTGAGCGAGAACACTGACGTTGGTGAGTCTATCCTGCCAATGGATTTGCAGGATCTTGTGGAGGCAGCGCTGGTGGTACTTCTCCAGTGTTTTGAAGTATTAGTCCATGTCTCTGAGCCATATAGGAGGGCGGGTATCACTACTGCCCTGTAGACCATAAGCTTGGTGCTGGATTTGAGGTCCTGCTCTTCAAACACTCTCTTCCTCAGGTGACCGAAAGCTGCGCTGGCACACTGGAGGCGGTGTTTGACCTCGTCGTCAAAGTCTGCTTTTGCTGACAGTAGGCTCCTGCGATGGCCCCCGGAATGTAAGCTCCCTCGGGAGCTCCTCTGCTGAACAATTCTATCCCTGGCCATTCATTGCCATCCCTCACTCTTTCTCCCCCAATCTTCCCCTCCACTATTTAAGGTTTCCCTGGCCCTAATAGTGGGTGCATTTCTACCTCTAAAGTGCAAATTCGTGCTGCAAGGGCAGTTACCTGATCCCACTGCCCATCCCCCAACCATGCCTGCTCCTTATCTCCATCAGTGAGTGCCGGATTTTCCAGCCAAATCGATCTTCCAGCCTACCGGACTTTCTGCCACCAAAACTTTCACTCCCCCACTGGATGTGGCCGACTCAGCTACTCCTCTCAATTGATACAGTTATAGGTATGTTGACAGTGTATATGTCGCAGTATCTGTCAGTATTCTTTTATATTTTGGATGCAGCCTCATTTGACTACAATGGTGTCTCATTTAATGTTACTTATTTTGTAAAAGTCTAAACTCTACAATCCAAAAACTGGAAACATTTTATTTGATCTTTTATATATTATTTTAGAAAAATGCAAGAACTATTTTAATCATTTATTTTTACTGTACATTGTTTTCCAAGCCTATCTCTTTTTAAAAAGAAAAACTGTCCTCATCTGACTGCTAAGTGAGTTTATTTATAATGCAATAGACTGGTGCCCCAGTTTCCAGATAATGAAAATGATCTGGCCTTGAGCAACAAAGATTTAATGAAAATCTGAATTGAAATTACATTCTGTGTTTACACATGTGGTCCTGTAAGACTCTTGTTGTCAAGATTTTGGCGATCTGCTCACTAATACAGTTTTAACTTCATAAAAATTCCAGAGCCTAACTTTTTTTTGTAAAAATGCCAGCATAAAGCATATTTACGCTAATGGAGCAATCCAAAAACAGAAAAGGCTGGAAATATACAACAGGCCCTTTTGCATCTGAAGAAAGAAGAAATAGATTAACAATTCAGCTATGATGTTACTGGATAGGAAAGAATATGGGGCTGAATTTGCAGCCACTTGGGGCACGTACGAGATGCGCACATGCCCATAGGGCCCTGATTTTCCAGGTTTAGGCATGCGCCGAAACCCGGAACTTGTGATCGGTCAAGAATTTTTGAACGATAAAGGAGTGAAGGATTATGGCGAGCAGGTAAGGAAGTGGAGCTGAGCCCAAGGTCAGATCAGCCATGATCTTATTAAATGGTGGAGCAGGCTCGAGGGGCCAAGTGGGCTCCTCCTACTCCTATTTCTTATGTTCTTATTTCTTATGTTCTTATGTTATGAGATAAATGAGATGTACAAGTAAAATACTAGAAAACCTATTGGATAGTTTACGGTTTCACGCAGGTTTCACGATTTGCGAAGTTGGGATCTGGGCTATGGGTTGGGCGGGAGCCAAAAATCAAGCCGGTGTTACAACCAGGGGCGTCTCACACCAGCTCGCCACTCCCGGGTGGTAATGCTCTGCATCCCACCGAAACCAGCCCCAAAAACCCCGGCGTGGCGTTGGAAGCTGACCAGCCACCCAGAAGAGCTTATCGCTGCCATTGCCGCCCTTCCAGGGTGAAAACAGAGGCAGCAACGAGCCGAAATTCCAACTCATAGTATTTTTTTAAATGGTGAACAATTAGGAACAGTGGTGGTCCAAAGAGGTTTAGGGGTCCATGTACATAGATCACTAAAATGCAGTGGTCAGTTAAAAAATAAATCATCAAAAAGGCTGATGGAATATCGAAGATTAAGAGGTAATTTGATTGAGGTTTTAAGGATTTTGAAAGGAATTGAGAGGATAGAGTGAGACAATTTTTTTCTGCTGATGGGTCTCAATCTAGAACAAAGGGACGTAACCTGATAATCAGAGACAAGCCATTCAGGACAGAAGTTATGAAACACTTCTTCATGCAACAGTGGGTAGAAGTCTCTTCCACAAAAAGCAGCAGATGCTAGCTCAATTAATAATTCTAAATGTGAGATTGATAGATTTTTGATAGCCAGAGGTATTAATGGATATGGAGCCAGGGCGGTTAAATGGAGTTAAGATACTGATCAACCATGATTTCATTGAACATGAGAACATAAGAACATAAGAAATAGGAGCAGGAGTAAGTCATACGGCCCCTCAAGCCTGCTCCGCCATTTAATAAGATCATGGCTGATCTGATCTTGGCCTCAACTTCACTTTCCTGCCTGTTCTCCATGACCCTTGACTCCCCGATAGTTCAAGAATCTGTCTATCTCAACCTGGAATATAATCAATGACCCAGCCTCCACAGTTCTCTGGGGTAGAGAATTCCAAAGATTCATGACCCTCTGAGAGAAGAAATTCCACCTCATCTCTGTCTTCTTCTGAAACTATGCCCCCTGGTTCTAGATCCCCCATGAAGGGAAACATCCTTACAGCATCTACCCTGTCAAGCCCCTTCAGAATCTTAAATGTTTCAATAAGATCACCTCTCATTCTTCTAAACTCCAATGAATACAGGCCAACCTGCTCAACCTTTCCTCATAAGAGGACCTCTTCATCCCAGGAATCAACCTAGTGAACCTTCTCTGAACTGCTTCCAATGCAAGTATATCCCTCCTTAAATAAAGAGACCAAAATTGTACGCAGAACTCTACATGTGGTCTCACCAAGACTTCCCTACTTTTATACTCCATCTACCTTGCAATAAAGGCCAAGATTCAATTTGCCTCCCTAATTACTTGCAGTACCAGCATGCTAACTTTTTGTGTTTCATGTACAAGGACACCAGATCCCTCTGTACCACAGTATTCTGTAGTCTCTCTCCATTTAAATAATATTTTGCTTTTCTTTTCTTCCTACCAAAATGGATAACCTCACATTTTCCCACATTATACTCCATCTGCCAAATTTTTGCCCATTCACTTAACCTATCTGTACCCCTTTGCAGACTCTCTCTGGGCAAAATTGCCCCGCACCCCATTTGGAGGCGGTAACCTTTTGGGGCCAGGACATTTATCGCCCGGCCTGGAGGTTCCACCCTTGGCACAGAATTTGGCACTTCCACCCCATCAACGGAGACGGAATGCTATCAGAGACACTCAGCATACATGGAGGGGCACTCCCAGGGCGGTGGCGGGCGCTGAGTCCCTTTGGCGGCTGTCACTGGGTCACTAGGGATGCCCACAACCAAGTCAATTGTCCGGCACCCAAAACGGAGTGCCGGGCCACATGATGGCCACCATTGTCAGGCCGACAGAAGAGTTGCGCCGCAATGTCGAAGCTTGTGGTGACATCGGCCGGCACCATCCTTGCCACCCATGAGGCAATTCCCCCCGTGAGGCCCAAAGTGGTTGGCGTGGGGCACTGAGGGGTCGCCGTGCACGACGATGGTATCATCGCCGTGCTTTGCACCAGCCCGGGGCGCAAATTGCGGGGCGCGGCGCTAATAGCATAATTTCCCCGGAGGCACTATTGACCCCTTCCCCAGGCAATAATCTTATTGCACACCATTAGCACCACCGGAGGCACTACTGGGGCTATAAAAAAGGGCAATTTCACCCCCTTGGTGTCCTCCTCACAATTTGCTTTCCCACCTATCTTTGTATCATCAGCAAATTTGTCTACAATACACTCGGTTCCTTCATCCAAGTCATTAATATAGATTGAAAATAGTTGAGGCCCCAGCACTGATCTATGTGGCACCCCACGAGTTACAGTTTGCCAAGCTGAAAATGACCCATTTATCCCGACTCTCTGTTTTCTGTTAGTTAGCCAATCCTCTAATCCGTGCTAATATATTACCCCCAACATCATGAGCTCTTATCTTCTGTAGTAAACCTTCATGTGGCACCTTATCGAATGCCTTTTGGAAATCTAAATACACTACATCTACTGGTTCCCGTTTATCTACCCTGCTCATTACATCCTCAAAAGACTCTAATAAATTTGTCAAACACGATTGTCCTTTTATAAAACCATGTTGATTCTGCTTGATTGTATTATGATTTTCTAAACGTCCTGCTACTACTTCCTTAATAATGGATTCCAGCATTTTCCCAATGATAGATGTTAAGCTAACTGGCCTCTATTTTCCTGTTTTCTGTCTCCCTCCTTTCTTGAATAGGGATGTTACATTTGTGGTTTTCCAATTCATGGGGACCGTTCCAGAATCTAGGGAATTTTAGAAGATTACAACCAATGTATCCACTATTGGTTTGCCTAGTACTGTTTCTCTCGTGATAATTGAATGGCGCAACAGGCTCGAGAAGCTGAATGGTCTACTCCTGTTCCTATGGGCTCAATTTCCCCCAGTATTTACTCTGTTTTTGTTTGGAATCGGCTGCTTTTTCTGGCCTAACTTAAAAATCCCCAGCTTCCCCAATAAATTTGCACCAGCGTAACTGACTTAGTTACTTTTTTTTAGGTAAGTTTTTTTGACTCAAGATGGGGCGTTACCAGCCACCTACGCCAATTCTGGTCATTTAGGCAACTTTGGCCAGCTAATAGTTACTCCACTTCTACTTAGGCCAATGTATGTGGCCACTTCAGAAAACCCTTGCGGAGAGTTAAAGATATCTGCGCGGGTAAGGAAATCGGCGAAGGTAAGTGCAGCAGATGCCCGGACAGCAGCAGCAGGAAAGGTAAGAGAGAGGGGGAGAGAGAGGTGCGGGAGGAAGAGAGAAGTGGGGGAAGGGAGAGGGGGTGGGGTGAAGCCTTTTGGGTGTAGGTGCGGGGACCAGGAGGGAGGAGAGCACTCGGCCTGGGCTAGGGGCGGGAGAACGCACTGGCAAGTCCTTCGGCCAGGGCTAGGGGCGGGGGGAGCAGATCGGGAGGCTTGGGGTGGGGGAAGGAGCAAACTGGCTGGTATCGGGGGACACAGAGCGGTGGGAAGGCACCGGAGAGGCTGGCGGTGAGGGGGGGGGGGAAGGGAGCGAACCAGCCAGCATCGGGGGTCACAGAGAGGCGGGAAGGCACCAGAGAGGCTCGGGGTGGGGGGGGGGCGGCGGCGGTGGGGGAGAGTGAACTGGCCGGCTGTATGAAGGGGACTACTGGTGTCCCACCGTGCCAGGTGCCCCAAGGCAGCGGGGCAAGAGGGTGCAAGTGCAAGGTTGCTAAGTGGCACATCCAGATTTTGCAGAGGAATTCTTTGCCTGCTATTCACTCGTGTTCTTTGCCTGCTACTTACATGTTTCAGTGATGAATAGAACTAATCTTGTTTAATGACAGCAAATCTAATTGCATCACTTTCCTCTCCTGCGGTGTTGGGCCACTGGTGGCTAGAGATATCAAGTCCCATGACCCCCCTCCTCATCAGAGCAAGTAATTTATTGCCCTGAGTGATTTGCTCAGCCACTGGCTCTCAGTTCTCCTAGGAAAAATGGGAAAGGAATTCATGTATTGTGATCTCTAAATGCTAGTTAGAAAAAGGAAGACCTCAAAGGTTACTCACTATAGGAAGCTGAAAGAAGTCTCCCAGACTCGGAGCTCTACTGCGCATTCACGGCCATTTCAGCGACGTCAAGAACGTCACTTTGTCCCCCCCGCGCATGCGCAGAAGGCCCAGCTCCTTTTCCAGTGCAGACTGCAGGCTCCAACCCGCGAGGCGACTGGCCACTCTGCGCAGCTGCAGATTAGAGGCCAAACATCAGGTAAACTACGAAGATTTTTTCCTGGCGCATCTATTCACGTAATTAAGCGGCGCAATTTGGGCAAGTATGCCAGAAAACGGGCTCAGGGAAAATTGAGCTCTATATTCCTATTTGAATTTTCTAGTAAGCATTTAGAAAGTCTTTCAACTCATTGAGCCCTCAGTGATTGAAATATTTCTTCCTCTCTGTTTTTCTTTATTATTCCAGCCTGACTAAAATACTTGCTTACCATTCACTTTCCAGTTCTGATAAAGGGTACATGCTTAAAACATTACCTTGTCCTTTTCTCTGTACACATACTTACTCACCTGTGGGGCATTTCTAAAATTTCCTGTTTTTATTTCAGATTTTTGTGAATTTCAGTGTATTTTTCTTTTTCTCATTTTTCATTTGTATTGGCCATAAATTATATATTATTAACGAATACTTCTCATAGGTTCAGGTTAAACACAAATGTAGCAGAGCAAGGTTACAGGTTCTGATGCACTGTGTTACTATCACTTGCATACACATCTGACAAGAAACCAGCTTGTCCCCAAACAGATTTCTCAGGCTGATCATAAAACACCCATATGGTTGTACCTTTAACTCTGTACAGCTGTAGTCCTTTACACAACTTCTGGGAATTAATTTGAAAGCAGGCTCTTGATTAACATATGGCACAGAAAGCTCCTCCCAGCACTTAAAGTTCTTTACAATAAATTGTCATGGTACAGAGAGGTTGGCAGGACAGTACAACACACTGGAGTTCCAATATATAGTGGAGTAAAGCAATAGAAGGTGACTTTTTACCCGCAATTCCCAATGGATTGCATTACTCAATGGGAGCAATGCAGCCATTGTTCTTGCCCAAGTTCAGAAAGAGGAAAATCAAAGCCACTCAGACTGTAGTTCTGCTTGACCATAATCAGTTACACTCAAGCCGATTTATTGAGCTGGACAGAATCATCAAAAAAGCATCTAAACATCTTGGGGGCAAAATTGCCCCGTGCTGGATTTGGGGTGCAGAATTTGATTTATCTGATTTTTTATCGCCTGGCGGTAGGAGGACACGAGTCCCGGAATTGGGCTCTTTACCAAAAAAAACCAGATGCTGGCACGTTCAGGCAGGAGAGTGGGTGGGAGCACGCTGCTGTGAGTCAGCGCCATGCTATCCAAGTCATCACGGCGCGGATGTGCCACGTTGCGTTGTCCCTACCCCTCTCTTAAAAGGGAGGGATGCTGCGAAGCCGAGGGCTGGCTCCATGGCGTCCACTGAGCCACCGGGGAGGGTTTTGGCTGAGCCAACGGCCGCCATTGTCGGGCCGATTCCAGAGTCAGCTGACACTTAAATTAAAATGGCGGCCATGGCGCTCGGCCCTCCCCTTTAAGCTGTCAGTGACATCACGGGCGCCGACCACGCTTCCGCTGCGCTATATCCCCCATGGGGCGATAAGGGATCGGCACGCACAGTAATGACCTCATCGCCATGTGCGCCTCCGCCTGGGGCGCCAATAATGGGGCACAGTGCATTGCGGGGACAATTCTGGCCGTGTCGTTTCTAATATGTCTCTACTTATCTGTAGAATAACTCCACGAGGCCTAGTGCTGTGACCTTAGTCTCTTTTATTGTAACTCAGAGTGAGGCAGCAATGTGGTGACCAGCCTTTTATACAGCTGCTGCATGGGCCTCCCACAGTTGCACTCTCTAGTGATACCAGTATAGTATGTACAGAGTATACATATATGACAACATTTCCCCCCAAAGTCTTTGATGTGAGTTAGCTACAGGTTGAGGCTATCCGAAACTCTGCGCTCCCAGTTGATCGTCTAAGTGTCAATTCTGGCATGAGTGAATTGGTCGGGTCACTGCTGTCTTGCAGCACTGTTGGTCTGACTGGACTGATTGGGTGTGTGTAGGTGGATTGCTGAAGGTAAGGGCCTCTCCCGGTAGTTCCTGGTTACCTGTAAATCGCAATTTGGTCTGGTCCAAATGCTTTCTGCACATTTGTCCGTTAAGCAGTTTGACAAAAAACACTCTATTCCCCTCCTTGGCTAAAACAGTGCCAGCGACCCATTTGGGGCCATGACCATGATTCAGCACAAACACCAGGTCATTTACAGTGATGTCGCGTGATATAGCTGTGCGATCATGGTACATGTTTTGCCAATAACGCCTGGTTTCCACCTGGTTGTTGAGATCAGGATGGACTAAAGTGAGCCTGGTTTTGAGTACACGTTTCATTAGTAACTCCGCAGGGAGGACCCCGGTAAGCGAGTGGGGTCGTGTCCTGAATTGATCATCACCCGGGATAGGTGGGTTTGTAAGGAGTCTTCCGTGACACGTTTCAAGCTCTGCTTTATGGTTTGGACTGCCCGCTCCGCTTGGCCGTTGGATGCGGGCTTGAACGAGGCAGACCTGACATGCTTGATGCCATTGCGAGTCATGAATTCATTGAATTCTGAGCTGGTGAAACATGGACCACTGTCGCTGACCAGAATGGTCATGGGTAGCGAACATGACCCTGAGGCTTTCAATGGTGGCGGTGGACGTGCTGGACGCCATTATTACACATTCGATCCACTTAGAGTATGCATCCACTACAACGAAGAACATTTTTCCTCGAAAGGGGTCCGCATAATCTAACTTGGATCCTGGACCATGGTTTTGAGGGCCAGGACCACAGACTGAGTGAAGCCTCCCTGCAGAATTGCTCAATTGTAAGCAAGTGTTACATTGGCGCACGCACGACTCCAAGTCCAAGTCAATGCCGGGCCACCAGACGTGGGACCTGGCGATAACCTTCATCATGACTATACCTGGGTGGGCACTGTGTCGGTCGCGTATGAAGGTTGCCCTGCCTTTTTTGGGCAGGACGACGCGGTTGCCCCATAAGAGGCAATCCGATTGGATGGACATTTTGTCTTTACGACGGCGAAACGGCTTTATCTCGTCTTGCATTTCTCTTGGGACCGCTGACCATCCCCCATTGAGGACGCAACTTTTTACAAGAGATAACACGGGGTCCTGGTTGGTCCAGTACCTGATCTGGCGGGCCGTTACGGGTGATCCTTCACTTTCGAAGACGTCCATGACCAGGCACAGGTCTGCGGGCTGTGCCATTTCCACCCCGGTGGTGGGCAACGGTAGCCGGCTGAGGACATCGGCGCAGTTCTCAGTGCCTGGCCTTTGGCGGATCGTATAATCGTAGGCTGATAACGTTAAATGCCCATCTTTGGATTCGCGACGAAGCATTGGTGTTTATGCCTTTGCTTTCCGAAAACAGTGAGATTAGGGGCTTGTGGTCAGTTTCTAACTCGAACCTGCGTCCGAACAAATACTGGTGTATTTTTTTACCCATAGACACAGGCCAAAGTCTCCTTCTCGACCATACAGTAGACTCTTTCGGACTTGGATAGACTTCTAGACGCATGTGCAACCAGTTGGAGTTTGCCAGCTACATTTGCTTGTTGTAAAACACACCCAACTCCATATGACAACGTGTCATATGTTAAAACTAGACGTTTGCTTGGGTCATACAATTCAAGCAACTTGTTTGAACACAGCAAGTTTCTGGCCTTTTTGAAGGCGGTTTCTTGATTTTGACCCCAAACCCAGTCGTCTCCCTTGCATAGCAACTTGTGCAATGGTTCGAGCAAGGTGCTCAACTCTGGAAGAAAGTTACCAAAATAGTTGAGGAGTCCCAAGAACGAGCGCAGCTCCGTTACAGTTCGTGGTCTGGGTGCATTCTTACTGGCCTCTGTCTTCGAGTCCGTGGGCCTGATGCCGTCTGTCGCAATCTTCCTCCACAGGAATTCTACCTCTGGCACCAGGAAGACACACTTAGATCATTTCAACCGGAGTCCGAATCTGTGTAGTCAACTTAAAGCCTCTTGCAGGTTGTGCAGGTGTTCGGTCGCGACCAGTGATTAGGATGTCATCCTGAAATACAACGGTGCATGGAACCGATTTCAACAAACTCTCCATGTTGCTTTGGAAGATGGCTGCAGCCGAGCAGATCCCGAACGGGCACCTGTGATACAAAAACAGTGCCTTGTGTGTCTTAATGCACGTTAATTTTTTCGACAATTCAGCCAGCTTCTGGGTCATGTAAGCGGAAGTTAAATCCAGCTTGGTGAATGCTTTTCCCCCTGCTAATGTCACAAAGAGATCATCGGCTTTGGGTAGCGGGTACTGGTTCTGTAATGAAACTCGATTGATCGTTACCTTGTAGTCACTGCAGATTCTGACCGTGCCATCGTTCTTAAGTACTGGAACAATCGGGCTGGCCCACTCGTTGAATTCGACTCATGATATGGTTCCCTCGCGTTGAAGTCTGTCCAATTCGATCTCCACTTTCTCCCTCATCATGTAAGGGACCACTCGAGCCTTGAGATGAACAGGCCGTGCCTCGGGGACCAAGTGGATCTGCACTTTGGCACCTGTGAAGTTGCCGATGCCTGGTTCAAATAGGCATGGGAACTTGTTCAGCACTTGAGCACAGGAAGCATCGTCCACTGAAGATAGTGCTTTGACATCTTCCCAGTTCCACCGAATCTTCTCCATCCAGCTTCTGCCAAGCAGCGTTGGCCCGTCGCCTGGTACAACCCACAGTGGCAATTTGTGTATCTCTCCATCATAGGATACCTTTACGTTCACACTGCCGATAACTGGGATCAGTTCCTTGGTGTAAGTGCACAGCTTTGTCTGAATCAGGCTCAGCTTGGGTCTTTGTTCTTTGTTGCCCCACAGCCTCTCAAATGCCTTCTGGCTCATAAGTATCTGACTTGTCCCTGTGTCCAACTCCATGGAAACAGGAATGCCATTTATCTTGACTTTCATCATAATGGGGGGACTTTTGGTAGTGAAGGTGTGCACCCCGTGCACTGCTTCCTCGGGCTGAGTCACCTCTTTATGATCCTTGCTGGATCGGAAACCTCCTGCCGACTCCTCTGCCACGTTTTGAGTCGCAGTTTTTCTATACATTCGCTGTGGGTGGCCCTTTTGGCCGCAGCCTTTGCACACATAGTGTCTGAATCGACACAGATGGGCCCGATGGTTAACCCCCGCGCAATGCCGGCATGTTAAACGATTCACATTGGCGGACTCTGAGTCGGACTAATTCTTTGATCAACAGTTATTTTCTGCACAGTACTTGCCAGTGAGTTTTGATTCTGGGAGAATCTCAACGTTGAGATCGTGAACACCTGGCTTAACGTTCACTTCACGTCTCGTCCGGTCGCGAAAATGTCCCGCAACACATTGTTGAGAAGTTCGCCAAATTCGCACGGTTCCGCGAGCCTTCGTAGGTCTGCGACATATTCCGCTAAATCCTGGCCCTCGGTGCGGCAGTGTGTGTAGAAGTGATACCTGGCCAGCTAAACCCGAGTAAAGGCTTCATCCTCTGTAAACTTTTCTAAACTACCAACGGCAGCCATCTCTGCGTGTAAGTCCGTGATCTGTTCTCATCGCCAGTTAATATGTCTCTACTTATCTGTAGAATAACTCCACGAGGCCTAGTGCTATGCTTGAACTGCTGTGACCTTAGTCTCTTTTATTGTAACTCAGAGTGAGGCAGCAATGTGGTGACTAGCCTTTTATACCGCTGCTGCCTGGGCCTCCCACAGTTCCACCCTCTAGTGGTACCAGCATAGTATATACAGAGTATACATATATGACAGTTTCTGTCGCCTGTCCCTGGGCGCAAAGCACTTGACGCCGTGTTAGCGTTGGCCGGAGGTACTAACGGGCCTTGCGCAATGGGGCAATTTCAGCCCCCTTTGATATTTACCATATAATGTTACTCAAAATCCAAAAGCTGAAGATAAGCGCTGTCTATGAATGAAACACAAATCCTACTGGGAGTAGTATGTATACTTGCAGCTCTTGAAAATTATCAGCTGACTCTACAATGCACAAATCCTTACCACACTATGAAGGCCACAATCCAGCAACTAAAATACATCAGCAGTCTAAATCTAAATGACAAGCATTTGTCCACTGGCTTGCTGATCTCCAGAATCCTCTCAAGGTACTCTGGTCATGCCTTCACAAAATATCAGTCAGCAATCAGTTGAATGTAGATGTCTTACCTTGATTTGCAAGGCACTGAGGGCTAGAAATTCCACATTGTAAAATACCTCAGTTTTTTGGCACTATTTCCGAGTAATGGACGATTTTTTTATTCCAAGGTCGCATCAAAAAAATAAGGAGCAAGTTTCGCCCAAAAATGTTTTAATTTTGGCATAGCGCTAAAATACCTCCGTTTTTAAGGATGGAGCTAAAAAATTTCTGATAAAATAACGCCCGTTCTGCGCATGCGCAAAAAAAAGAAAAAAAATCGCCCGTTTTTCACGTGATGGGTGTGCCTGCACATGCGCAGTACACTTCCTGGCTTGCATCAGCCATTTTTAAAGACCACTTTAAAATGAAGATTTCTGAGTACTTCTACACAGGAGCTTGAAAACGGAAAATGGATGGTGAATTGGAAAGGAAAAGGGTCAGGAAGTTCACCCAAGGCACCAATGATGCCCTAGTAGCCGCTGCTGAAAGTAGATGGGGACAGATTGGCAAGAAGGGCGCTGGTAAACTGAAACCTTCCACAATGGCTCAAGCTTCGGATCATGTTGCCCAGCAGGTTTCAGCAGTGATGCAAGCAGTGCCGGAAAAAGTGACAGGACTTTTGCCAAGTAATTAGAGTAAGTAATGTTTTTATTTATGCACAACAATTGCTTGAATTGTAAATGTGATTATCTGTGTGCGCCAGGATAGCAGAAGGCCCCTCTCTTAAAAATTTCTATTGCCAGCTTTGCAGAAGAAGTTATCCGACAATCACCGAGAACGGATGAAAACTGGTGAAGATCCAGCAAGACTGCAGCCACTAACACACCTGGAAATGAGGATCGCAGGTATTATTGATATCGCCACAAGATCGACAACCCATGCAGAAGCTGGGCCCAGGTAACAGAGAGAGAGTAATTCCTGCAAAATCCACAGTCTGGATTGGCTCAATATTAAGTACTGCTACGCTTCAGTTTATGCGATGTACTATCATTCGTCGTTGTCCTTCAAATGAGCCTGCACTATGTGAGCCTACTCATGTTACCCTGCCCCTCCCCTGCTGCTAACCATTTATCTGTTCTGTTATATTTTGCAGATGTTGCACAGACACCCAATAATGAAGCAGAAGGCCACACCAATCTGACACAACCCGAATTGGGTAAGCTCGCCGAACTCAGCTATGCTGAAGAAGTTATAGACGTGGTCAATCAGATCGAGAACCAGAATCAGGAGGAGCAGGAAGACGAGGATATTTTCAATCCGGGGGGCAGTGGGGGGGTTGGGGTTGGGGAGGGAGTGGGATTTTGGGGATGAGACGGTGACATTGCAATTGGAAGCGTTGCACGACACGCATGTTCCAAGCACTTTCAGCAGCTCTACACTCGAGGGGACATTTCATGGTTATACACCCTCCGAGATTGCGGCGGATCCCAGTGAGTTGCAGCACAGCACACCCAGGGCCGCATCAGCAGGCCCATCTGCATGGGTGAGGAGGAGAAGGAAACCTGAACAACGCTCTCCTGAAATGGAGGCTACCCAGGAATTGTTACAGTTCATGGTAATGAGTGGGGAGAGCGTTGAGCTTACCAGATTGCTCTTGGAGGCCATGGGTGGGATCAAGGGAGAAATAGAAGCACTGTCTGGAGGAATGGTAGCAAACTCTGCTGACATTAGGGAGTGCATGTCGGAGGGAATGGCAGCAATATCTGCACAGATTAGGGAGGGCATGTTGGAGATAGCTGCTGCAACGTGGGAGCCCACCCAGGCTGTCATTGCCCAGCGGCAATTGACGGTATCAAGTAATGCCACTCCAACTCCAATCCCCAGACCAAACTCAACAGTCAGTGTCAGTGTGCAGGTTGATCTACAGGCTGAGGAGTCCCAAGCCGGGTCTTCCGCAGCCACAGGTTTTCAAAGGCTTCCATTGCCGTCTCCTGGGTCTGTCCCCACCCCGCCCCCCAACAAGCACAGCGCTCTACACGAGACACTATCAAAAACCTTGGGCTCACCAGGAATAGGGATAAGGGCAAGGTCAAGGGCAGGAAGGGTGGGCAGGGGGGGGCGCGGCGGTGTTTAAATAAGAGCGGGGGTGGGGGGAGACATGGCTGCAGCTGAAGTTTGTTTGCTGTTGTTGTTGTTTTGCTATTCTTTTGTTCTTTTATTGTTGTTTAAATGATGTTCATTGAAAAGTTTAAAGTTTAATATAAAAATGTTTAATTAAAGTTAAGTGCCAAGTGTACAAATAATTAATAAACTGCAAATAATTTTTTCAACGTAAACAATTATTTACATGAAATTTTCAACTCAACCAAAATTAGGTAGTGTCTCATTTCATTCACAGAATTAGAAATAGTCAACATGGTGGAGATACACAATGATCAAACTTGCCGTTGAGCCTTCATACAAAGCAGTGAAATATAAGATGGTGACGCAAGGCTGCTGCAATGGCGTAAGGTGTACAAGGCCTCCTCTCCTGTCCTCCTGCGGGTTGTAGTGGTTCCTCATCCACTTCCTCCTCCTCGTTCTCATCGTAAGCCTCCTGCTCCCTACCCCCACCCCCCCCCCCCCCCTCAACCGTCGCCTGAGCTGGTTCTGCAATGTCCTGTAGTGGGAATATCTGTTACCTCATAATGGCTAAGTTGTGTAGCATGCAGCACACCACAGTGAACTCATTGACCTGCTGAGGAGAGTCTTGCAGGTAGCCTCCAGAATGGTCCAGGCATCAGAAACGCTGCTTTAGCAGTCCAATTGTCGTCTCCACGATATCTCGTGTGGCTATATGACTGTCATTTTAGCGACGGTCGGGTTCTGTCTTAGAGTTCCGGATGGGGGTCATGAGCCAGGTGGCGAGGCTTAAGCTTTGCCACCCAGCATCCAGTTCTGCCCTTTTGGCTGCTGCTGAAACATCTGTGACACACTGCTCTCTCGGAGGATCAAAGCATCCTTGATGCTCCCTGCATGTCTATCATCTACTGCCATAATGTGCCGCATATGGTCGCAGCCGATCATCAATTTGAGCAAATGGAATCCACTTGTGATTCGGTATAGCTCCTGATCTTCGATGTACCTTCAATGGCTGCTTGCACCTTAGGGAAGCCAGCAATTCGAGCAAAGTCTGAAGCCCTTCCCTTGCCATCCTGCATGCGTACAGGGCAGCAGTCACTTGTCAAATGCAGCTCTGAGTAGCGTGCTGTGAAATGCAGCATACATCCCCAATCGGGACTACTGTAAAGGAGCCAGTTATATTGAAAATAACCCAAGATGGTGCCGTTAACGTGGATTTCCATCCGATTTCACCAGAAGGGCAAGCTTTTTCAAATCGGTATTTAGCACTGTCCTTGAAAATATCCTTATTGGTGAAACTCGCAAAAAATGCCGTTATCGGTGGGTTTGACCCTGAGTGACATCAGAAAATCCTTCCTGGAAAAAATCAGCCCTAATATTTAAGGACAGCATTAGACCACTGGCAAAACTAGCAAAATGGCCCTAAATTCATTTAGCTCCCAAATAAAACTTTTAGCTCCAAATCGTGGTGAATTTCGAGCCCTGGATAATGGCTGAAATGAGCCGGAGGCATAGAAAGAAAGTGCCGCAATTACCTTCACTTCAATGGGCAGTGAAGTCCACCCGCTTCGAGGCTGTCTGTCCACCTTTATGAGGTCGCATATTTCTGTGAACACCTCTTTCCTAAAGCCCAGACTCCTAACACACTGTCCCTCAGTCAAGTACAGGTATGAGTGCCTCTCCCTGTAACCACATTTGGGCCCCCTCCCCATTCTGCGAGCTCTTCAAAGATAATGCCGCCGAATAAGCCTCCCTCGGTGATAGGAGAGGACAGCTTATATGTTCCACAAATGGCAAAGATAGAATGCTCCCCATTCTTTAAATGTCATAAAATGGCCTTAAAATGCCCCTAATAATAATTTTTAGACTTACAAAAAGCTCAATTATTAAACGCAGCCTTCCTTACAAAAGCTTTCACTCAGCTCCGTTTTCCAAGATGGCGGCGTTGACATTTTACAACTTTTAAATCTTTTCAGAAAACACCCATTTTAACACCCAACTTGCAAAGGGTGCATCTATACTGAATGTCTTATTTCACAGTTGTTTCTGTTCTTTTTATAACAACCCAGTTTTATAAAAAAGGAACATTGATGCACCAAAATTGTGAAGAAACAAAAATAGTTTCCCATAAAATAATGTTATTATTTTCTTCAAAGTGGCAATTAAAAAAAAATACAGGTAATTCGGAGTGATTTGATGCGATTTAGTTTTATCGGGACTACTGTAAAGGAGCCAGTTATATTGAAGATAACCCAAGATGGCGCCGTTAATGTGGATTTCCATCCGATTTCACCAGGAAGGGCAAGCTTTTTCAAATCGGTATTTAGCACTGTCCTTGAAAATATCCTTATTGGTGAAACTCACAAAAAATGCCGTTATCGGTAGGTTTGACCCTGAGTGACACCAGAAAATCCTTACTGGAAAAAATCGGCCCTAATATTTAAGGACAGCATTAGACCACTGGCGAAACTAGCAAAATAGCCCTAAATTCATTTAGCTCCAAAATAAAACTTTTAGCTCCAAATCGTGGCGAATTTCGAGCCCTGGATAACTGTATTTGAAATTGATTGGATCTCTAACAGCTGGCTGAGATTGTAAAGTGTATGAAACAGAACCAATTGATAAATATGTTGATGCTTAAAGTAAACCAATAATCTATCAGAAAAATACTTGCAAGGGACATAAATAGTAGTACCGGGAGATATAAGGCAGTGCTGAAATCAATCTCCCACATAGGTTAATGCCTGCAGATCAAAAGCCACAACAATTACTAACTCCATTGATCAAAAAGACTCATGTGTGAGAGAGAGAGAGAGAGAGAGAGAGAGAGAACAAATAGATATTAAGTCTCATCTTTATGATCAAAATGATTTATAGTCAAAACCCCATATCAATTTTGTACAAGTTAGAAGGTAGTGGTTATCAATGTCACAGTTATGTTTGAGGACAACAGTGTGTCATTTTCAGCAGACAGGTAACAAATTTATTATGTCATTTGTAGGAATTAAGTGATTTTTCACCTTCATTCAGACTGTCTGCACTGGCTCTCCTGTTCACACTCAACCTATTAAGACTAGTCAATAATAGGTGAACAGACGAATGACATTGAGACAAAAGCAAAATACTGCAGATGCTGGAATCTGAAATAAAAACAGAAAATGGTGGAAATCCCAGCAGGTCAGGCAGCATCTGTGGATGAAGGGACATCAACCTGAAAAGTTAACTGTTTTTCTCTCCACAGATGCTGCCTGACCTGTTGAGATTTCCAGCATTTTCTGTTTTTATTATTAATGACATTGAGAAATTGGTTGGACTGCTTAAAATCCATTGCTACAATTTGGGTCCTGTCCCAACACTTTTTATTCACACTCACAACTAAAAGGTAGTTCCATAAGTGGACTGCTTCTCCTATGATCTGAAACTTGCAACTTTATGTGTGATAAGTAATGAATAGTAAACCACAGAACTAAAAAATAACTTTTTATTGTGTTATCTCATCAAGAGGTTGTGTGATCTGTCCCATACTTTTTTCTGTACACTCTGAAAGGTGGAAACTACTATGTTGTCAGACCATGTCATTCAGGCTAAAACTGCTGGTTAAATTTATTTACAAGTTTTATGATTACACAAAAGCAAAAAAAATACAGCAAATAATTTGCAATACAATGCTTCACTTACAATTCTTTAAACTGCCCCAAAAATAATGGCCCTGAATTCGAAGCCCCTATGGGTGCGTACAAGATGCGCATGCGCCCATAGGGGCCCCACAAGTTCCGGGTTTAGGTAAACTTGGAGCTTGCGATCTATCAAGAATTCTCTTGACCGATCGCTCGCATCTGGAAGTAAAGAGCATCTGTGGGCGGAGCGTTGGGCTATTTGCCCAACTTCTGCCCAGTGAATGGCCTTGAAATTCTTGCAGCATAAGACTTTTAAAGGACATAAAAATACTTTTTTCAATAATTTAAACATTTAGAAATCATGTTCAATAAGATAAGTTTATTTTTAGACCCTTTAAAATATGTAAAATTATTTTTCAAGAAATTACATTTTTGTTTTAAATAATTAATTGAATTCCATTTTGATTCATTTTAAATGTGATGGTTTTTTAAAATTTTATTTTAAGTGTTTATGTGTTTTTAGGGTTATTTCAAGTCATACTTATGGTGATTCTGAATGTATGGAATCACCATAAGTATGAATGGGAATACCCCTACTTTTGGATTGATTGGGCTGGCCCACACGAAGCACTTGCGCCCCTGGAATACGTGGGCCTCTACATAAGCCTTCGCATAGAGGCCCAGGACCACAAGTCTCCGAACCTCCCGGACCACCAAGTAGATTCGTAGAAATTTTTCAGCTCGGAGACATCCACCTGTGGGAAGCTTCTGAACGCAATTTCTGGGCCAAAAAAATCTTGTTGTGCTTTTCAGAAACATTTAACTTGGTCAATAATCAGAGCGTGGGCATTAAAAGCATCCCATTCAGTAATGAAATATAGATACAGACATGTGAACAAAAATTGAACATCCTAAGTGTGGCAGGATCATTTGATGAAAGTAGCCTTTTCCCACTCGGCATACAATCATATTATCAATTATTTACCACCCTGGTAAACAGAGTGTGAATAGAATACTTATTGCCATTCTGGTGGGTGCCTATTACTTTTGACACCTGGCTTCCATATCAAATAGCTTGGTTCCAAGAACAGTCTAAGGAGTACAAACTGGACCTTGATGCATCAGTTTTATGGGCTCAAAACAGACACATCGAGGACAAATGTCAGGGAGCAACATCTTGCACCCTATCAGCAACAGGGGTATTTACGGGTGCCACCAGTAGCATATGTGGCTGGCCAACCGCCCATGGCACTCGCCTGAAACAGGCAATAGGCCCCTTACATATGTGCCTGTTTCAGGACCACTTAGTCGGTGATGAGCAGAGCAGGATCTGGACCTGCTCCGCTCAGGATTCTTCAGTTGTGTCAGCGACCTGAGTAGCCGCCACAAAAAAAGTAAGTTTTAAAAAATCACGTTTCTGTGGAGCTAGGAGCAGCAAACGTACAAGATACACCAGCTGTCTTTGGAGGCGCAGTGAGTGTCAGACGCTCATCGAAATCAGAACAATGAGGCCTCCTTTGTGAGGTATAAGAACTTAAGAACATAAGAAATAGGAGCAGGAGTAGACCACCTGGCCCCTCGCGCCTGCTCCGCCATTCAATAAGACCATGGCTGATCTGATCATGGACACAGCTCCACTTCCCATGTGCATGGGCTCTCTTCAGGAAATGAGCCATAGCCAATTTTCACTTTTGAGTATCTAAAAGAAGTCTGCACATTTTGCATGTGTTTAACATTTCAAAAACATAACGGACTTTCTAATAAAATGTACTTGTGAGTCGATGAAATAACTCCCCTCTGGAGAAACTACATAGGCCAAGACAGCCTTCCAAACAAATGTAGATAACTCCGGGCAATTTTTGTACCATCTCTTTTTCCCACAAAGACAAAGGAACCCTAAAGATTAAAACTAACTGAAATCTATTTTAAATCTTCACTATTTTGATGCTGTCTAACATTTTATATGAAAAAGATATACTAATTTTTACTCTTGGAGACATGCCAGAGAACTGCTTCTGTCACACCTATATCAGATATAATTGTATTTTTAAATATTACATATTTTGAAATATGCATTTAAGGGAATGCTAAGTAAGTATATTGTAATAGAGTTCCCCCGAGTGATGTTACCACTCCATCTAGTGGACTACTGTGGTAATGCAACTACTGATGCAAATAATAAAAGGGTCATGTGGCAAAGTCATGTGATGACAGGTTTTCTGTGTTAAGAGCCATTTTGCAGAGTGTGTTTGTTAGTTATGTCATAAGAATATATCATATTGGCGATGAGGATAGGATTTCTGGATCCCCTAGCTGAGATTTTTGTTGGTGCCAACCGACAGAGAGATTGTGAGAGGTTGTTTGTTTTGCAGAACAGCTAAAATCCAGGTTAAATTTCAAGCACACTTGGCTGAACTGTCGACATTGTCAGAGTCCAGATGGCCGCGCCTATGGGAATAATAGGGCGCTTGGGTGAGTTCCATCATGACTGAGAAACTTTCGGAGCGTATAAGAACATAAGAAATAGGAGCAGGAGTAGGCCATACGGCCCCTAGAGCCTGCTCCGCCATTTAATACGATCATGGCTGATCAGATCATGGACTCAGGTCCACTTCCCTGCACGCTCCCCATAACCCCTTATTCCCTTATCAGTTAAGAAACTGTCTATCTCTGTCTTAAAGTTATTCAATGACCCAGCATCCACAGCGAATTCCACAGACTTACAACCCTCTGAGAGAAGAAATTCCTCCTCATCTCAGTTTTAAATGAGTGATCTCTTATTCTAAGATTATGTCCCCTAGTTCTAGTCTCCCCTATCAGTGGAAACATCCTCTCTGCATCCACCTTGTCAAGCCCCCTCATAATCTTATACATTTCGATAACATCACCTCTCATTCTTCTCAATTCCAATGAGGTCCAACCTACTCAACCTTTCCTCAGATGTCAACCCCCTCATTTCTGGAATCAATTGAGTGTACCTTCTCTGAACTGCCGCCAAAGCAAGTGTACCTCCAAAGCAATATGTGGAGCGGCTAGAAATGTTTTTCACCGTGAATAGTCCCCGATGATAAAAACCGTAACTGGGTGGTGTTAGAAAAAAAAAGGCTATTTTCTTGACTAAAGCAGGCCACGAGGTGTATGAAAGAGGTAGAGTAAGAGGGAGAAGTGTGAAATTGAATCAGAATGTTAGAGTGAAGAACCATAAATGGTTAAAGTGGTTACCAGGAAGAATAGTGAAGATATGTGGTCCTCGCACATATTTGGTCAAGTTGTTTGATCATGGAGAGTTTAGGTTTGTTCACTTTGATCATATTTTACCTGCAGATGTGGAAGGAGTTGAAAATTGGAATGATCCAATTATTTCTGATGAGTCAGATAGCCTCGTTACAAGTAGAGTACAGGTGTAGCGTCCAAAATCCGGAGTTCCAGAATACGTAAAATGTTCCGGAATCCAGACCCTGCCGACCTCGAGGTGCCGCCACTGCCCGACCTCGGGCCTCGCCTCACTGTCCCTCGCCACCGCCCGACCTCGGGCCTCGCCTCAGTGTCCCTCGCCACCGCCCGACCTCGGGCCTCGCCTCACCGCCCTTCGCCGCTGCCGCCGCCCGACCTTGAGGCCTCCTCACCGGCCCGTGCAAACACCTCCTCTTCGGCACGCCCCGCCCGAACACCTCCTCTTCGGCAGGGCCCGTCCCAACTTCTCCACGGTGGCGGGGCCCGCCCGAACAAATCCACGACGGCGGGGCCCCATCCGACGACCTCATTTCCCGGCGACCCAAACAGCTCTTTGGCGAGCAACGCCCACTCCCCCGCCCCTTTCTGACGTTCTGAAATCCAGAAATACCCGAACCTGGGCTCAGGTGTTTCCGAATTCGTGACGTCAGCAAGACGTTCAAAAGTCTGGCAAAACATAAAATCCGGAATGGCTTCGGTCCCGAGGGTTCCGAATTCGGTGCTACACCCGTACCAGTAGCAAATTCTACATCAGATGTACTGGAAACAAGTCCAAGAGAAAGTCAGAATTTAAGTCTGAGTTCGAGTCAGGCAGACAAACAGTCTGAAGTTGTAGTGAGTCAAAATGTAGATCAAAGATTGCCCTTGCAGAAAAATTCTCCTCAGGCTCAGCCTCGAATGAGTCTACGTTCAGTAACAAGTTTGAAAAGTTCTGTTTGAGAGCAAAGGTATCCTCTTCGAAACAGAAAACCAATAGTTAAGTTTGATTTGTAAATATGGCAAAATAAGTCCATATCTTTTGTTGTGTATACCATGCAAGTTATGTATGATGATTATTTTGTTATGATTACTTCTTCATTAAGGAGGGAGAAGTGTAATAGAGCTCTCCCTTGTGGACTACTGCTCTACATAATGGACTACTGTGGCAATGCAACTACTGATGTAAGTCATAAAAGGGTCACGTGGCAAAGTCACATGACAACAGGTTTTCTGTGTTAAGAGCCATCTTGTAGAGTGTGTTTGTTAATGATGTCATAAGAATATATCACATATATAAGGGAGAAAGGAGGCTCGTGCGGAGCATAAACACTGGCATGGACCTGTTGGGCTGAAGGCCTGTTTCTCTGCTGTAGATTCTATACATTTCTATCCAAATATCTCATAATTTAACTAGTGATACACATGGATAAATGAGCAAGATTCCCATTTACAAATTTACTATACAGTAAAATCACAGTCAAGGGAAAGAAATTGATAGAACCAGTGATCCAAGAAGACTTAATTAAATTGAGTCGTGAGAGATGTGAAACCAGAGGAAGCTTTCCGTCATCAGTCAAGTACCACTACAAATTCCAACACATCTGTATCATATCACCTAAGTTTCAACAGTCCCTCTTGCTGAATTCTGACACTGGAAGATCAAATTTATACTAGTTCTACTTTTCAGATTACAATATAGTAGTGCCTTACAGTGAAGGTGATAGTTTTGTTTGACCTGGACCGACTACTATACTAAAGGGTGCCGCTTTCCTCTTGAGTGGAAATAGATTTATCACTTGTTGCTTAGTGACACTTTTGCTCATGTCCTAGCACACATCAAGTCCTGTTTTACCCATCTGTGCTTGCTGACTTAAATTGGCTTACGATTATGCAAAGCCTTGATTTTAAAATTCTTATCTATGTTTTCAAATCCCTCCATGACTTCACCCCTCTCTATCTCTGTAATCCCCTTGAGTCCTACAACCATTTGAGAGCTCTGTGCTCCTCCAATTCTGGCAATTTTAATGGCTCCATCATTGGCAGCCGTGCCTTCAGCTGCCAAGGTCCTAAGCTCTGGAAGCCCCTCCCTAAACATCTCCTCCTCTCTACCTCTCTATCTTTCTTCAAACCGCTCCTTAAAACTGATCTCTTTCATCTGCCCCAATATCTCTTTATGTGGCTCGGTGTCAAATTCTGTTTGATCACGCTCCTCTGAAGCGCCTGAGGAAGTTTTACGACGTTGAAGGCGCTATATAAATCCAAGTTGTTGTTGTTATTGGTAATATTCAATGCCTCAGTATTGGAATCTCTAAATGGCCAACCATCAGATTTTATTTGCAGCACTCATATTTAAATACTACTCTCATTGTATTTCCAGATATTTTTCTCCACATCACTGAGTTTGGTGAGTCAGAGAAAAATGTGCCAGGTGCATCGCAATATATCCTTATGTACCATCAGATCACTTTCTGTGAGCTTTAGTACAGTTCCCTGGTGCTGTTCACATTGAGGAATAAATGTGAATCTTGTGGCATTGTACTTGTTCCACTAATGGAAGTTGGTAAGTTAGATTGTTGCTGACATTCACATTGCTGCTAATTAATGTTAGGCAGGGTCAGGTCCATTGTTCCTACTGCACATAACCATTATTGAACAGAACGTAGCACATGTTTGATCCTGACATCTGTATCTTTACTTTTTCATTCTTCTCATTTTAAACTTCCGTAAGATTGATTTGAAGACTCTGGACCCAGTTACACTCATACACCTTCAATTTTGTTTCCACCAGAATCATGAATGCATTCTAAATGTATAACCATTCATCATCCACCTTTTGGGATTTTACACTATTATTTAACATTTCAGTTTATCTCACTACATGAATCATTATGCAGACGTAAATCATTATGCAGACCAAAAGGTAGACATGAATTACGAGAGAAAATGAATCATCTTTTACATTGGCACACTCCAAATACCATCATTTCAGCCAGACAAATAAAATACATTAATATGTCTTATTTTGCTCTCTAAGCTAGAAGTTCTTATGCAAAAGCTTTAATTTGTACAAAAAAATCTTCCTAATCTTTTGGGTGATCTCAACTATCAAAGAAAAAATTAATCTGAAACAGAATATGTGGGCATGAACACCCTTGTTAGTTGAGTGGCAACCTGAACCCACCAGATCCCAAATGATCAACAACTGTTATTAATTTAACAAATCTCCACATGCAGCTTTCAACAACAACAACAACTTGTATTTATATACTGTAGCACCTTTAATTTAGTAAAACATCCCAAGGTGTTTCACAGGAGTAATATGAGACAACAAATTTGAAACTGAGCCACATAAGGATAAATTAAGGCAGATGAGGGTCACAGAGCTAGGTTTTAAGGAGCGTCTTAAAGGAGAAAAGAGAGTTAGAGAGGCGGAGAGGTTTCGGGAGGGAAGTCCAGAACTTAGGGCCTCGGCAGTAGAAGGTATGGCCACCAATCGTTGAGCAATTGTAATCAGGGATGCTCAAGACGGCAGAATTAAAGGAGCATAGATATCTCGAGGGTTGTGGGGCAAAAGAAGATTACAGAGATAAGGGAGGGGCGAGACCATGGATGGATTTGAAAACAAGGATGAGAATGTTGAAATCAAGGCGTTGCTTTCTTATCTGCAGAGAGCATAAAGTTGCCAGGGAGTGGATGACATGGAAAAGGCTGCTGCTCTCTTAAAGAGAAGCAGCAATTTCTGTTGGAGGTTGGGTTAATAAAACAGCTCCGATAACTGTCTCCATTAACAGGGTTTTATTAGAAGAGGTGTCTTTGAGGAAAGCGGTCATTGTTAGAGCAGATAGAAATCCTCCAAATAGAGTCAGTGTACAACAAGCATGGCAGGACCATTGGCAATCATGCAAATGCTTTCTCTTCATTGCATCATTTGTGGGAACAAATGAGGAAAAGCTTCTCCAGAGCAAAAAAGAGCACCAAAGTAGGGAACACTAATGGGTGGCCACTAAATCAAGGGGTGGTCTGTACTATGCATGAATTAAAAAGCAGTCTACAAACAACTGACACCACCTCACACCTCTTTCTTTTCAAGGGAGAAGGCATCACCTAACCGTCAGAAGAGAATCGATACAAATGGCGTACCAGCCAACATGCAACAGAGATACAATGAGTGATATATTGCCTGGTGGCAATGGCTGTGCCCTCATAATGGCCAGGTTGTGCAGCATGCAGCAGACAATGCTGAATAGAGACACCCGCTCAGACGAGTACTGCAGGACTCCTCCCGAGCAGTCAAGGCAGTGGTACTGTTGCTACAGCACTCCGATGGTCCGCTCAAAGATGTTCCTGGTGGCGGCATGGCTCTCATTGTGCGAGTGCTGGGCAGGAGTGTTGGGGTTGCGGAGGGAAGTCATGAGCTAGGTGCATAATGGGTAGCCCTTGTCCCTGAGCAGCCAGGCACGAGCTTTATTTGGGGGCTGGAACAGAGCTGGCACATCGGTCTGGGATAGGATGAAGGCTTCATGGCTGCTGCCAGGATAGCGGGCATTGACAGTCATTATTCTGCGTGTGTGGTCGCAAACCAACTGTACATTCAGTGAGGGGGAGCCTTTGCGGTTACGGAAGTCTCTGGATTGTGCTGCTGTGTCCTCAAAGCAACATGGGTGCAGTCAATGGCACCCTGCACCATGGGAAGCCCACTATCCTGGCAAACTCACATGCACTCTGGTGCTGCTTCTCTCTGCTCATGGGGAAGTAAATGTAGTCCCTCCTCCTTCCGTACAGAGCATCTGTACAAAGCATATGTGACCTCGCGGATGGAGCAATGGACACAAAACTGGGAGCTTTTGGAGATGTCTCCTATTGCTCCCTGGAAAGATCCATTGACCGAGAAAATGAGAGTGATTGTGACCTTGACTGTCACTGACAGCCATCCTCATCCTGGTGTGAGGCTCGAGGTCTTGTTGCAGCAGATGGCAGCGCTCCGTGAGCACGTTCTTCGGGAAACGCAGTCTTCGCGCACACTGCTCCTCAGTGAAATTAATGTAGGAGAACTGCTGATGCAATACCCTGGGAGAGTAAGGCCTTCTGTTTCCACCCCTGTAGCGTCTTCTTCCTCTGGCAACATCTTTTATGTGTTTCTTCCTGTGATGCTAGATGTGCTTCTCTGTGCCGGTCACTTTCCCTCTCCCTTTCCCTTTCCTTTTGCATTTCCCTTTCCCTCTCCCTGTGCTGCTCCATGGGCCCCTCCCTGTGCTGCTCCCTCTCTTAGCTGTGGCTATTCTCTCTCCCTCTCTCGGTGCTTTTCCCTTTGCAATTGCCGGCATTGTTGTCTTCGGCGAAGTGTCCTCTGATGGTAAAGTCGGAGCAGCCGGTCGACTGCCAGCACAGACCCCATGAAGTGACAGAAATGGTACAACATCGAAAATGCCGTGAATAATGCAGGGGAAAAGGTAGGAGGTCAAATAATGCTCTAGGAAGTCACTGAGATTGGTCCAGTAGCCACACTCACTAAAAGTTGCAAATGAGAAATAGGTAATATCCGGCAAAAAAAAAATTCAAAGATTGCACCTTTAAATAGCATTGGCGCATCCGGTTGCCGACCGACTGAAACTCGACAGCTCAAGCTGTTGTTGTCATCAACAGGCGCTGAGATTGCTTGCACAGGGCAATTTAACTTATGGGTGGTAAGGGGGTGATGTGCACAGCGATGACATCATCATTGCCGCGGTGCGTTACCATATAGCCCCTCCGCAAAACCAGTGGCTAATTCTGTGTTGGCCAATTTTCTAGCCGTGCCCGGTTGAAATATATTTTGTACCCCATTATCGCCTCCTGGAGGTGCTAACAGCCGTTGTTAAAAGGAGCAATTTCGGCCCCTAAGTAATTAGTACTTTCAAAAGAGCGCACATTGGCACAATAGGCTAAATTACCTCGTACACTGCTGTAAATTTTCTATCATTCTGCATCACAATTGAACACTTCACCCATTGAATGGCATCTGCAACAATGCTGCACTCCCCATGTACTGCACTGAAGTGCCAGTCTCGGTATGTGCTGGAATGGAACTTGTATTTTGCTGTTTTGACACAGGAGAAAGGAAAAACCAAATGTGGAGCCTGCACCATGACACACTCTCATTTGATCCCTGGCAGCTAGCCATGGATATTATTGGCAGTGTCTGAAAGCAAACTGCTCTATTGCTGCTGATCTGTGGCTTGAAGGGGGAACAGCAAGAGTAAACAAATGTGGATGTGTGCCCACCTCGGAGGATACATACACTCACAGTAAAACAAAATATGCAGGCCCAGAATTTCCTCAGAACTGCTCTCGCTCTGCCACTGTAACTTCTGCAGAAGTGATGTGGAAACTCTTTTAAGATGCTGAAATGGAGTTTCAACTGCACTTCTGGGGAAATTACAGCAGCGGAGAAGGAGCAGCATCTGAGGAAATTCCATGCTGTAAGCTTGAATTTTCAAACCGCAGGAATGTACCATTGAATCATTATAAAGATGGAAAGATCTCTAATTTATATAGCGCTGTTCACGTCTTCGGGACATCCCAAAGCACTTTCCAGGCAAATAATTTTTTTTTTTGAAGTGAAGTCAATGTCATAATGTAGGACAACGCAGCAGCCAATTTTGCGCACAGCAAGGTCCCACAAACAGCAATGCAATAATGACCAGATAATCTGTTTTAGTGATGTTGGTTGAGGGGTAAATATTGGTCAGGACACGGGGAGAACTCTCCTGCTCTTCTTCAAATAGTGCCATAGGATATTTCACATCGACCTGAGAGGGCAGACCTTCACAACCTTCTGATTCAGATGAGAGAATCTCTGTCCACTGTGCTGTACTTGTTTGTGTGCGTATCGGGAAGTAACAAAAACTAATATTTTCAGTGGTTTTGTGCAATTTCTAGGTGAGGAATGAAATATTACAGCACTGGAAGACAAAATACAACCAATGAGTACTGGGGAGATGTGATATTTGTGACAAAATCGTAAATAATTGGAGTGAATGGAGAATCCAGGTAACTGAGTATATGTGTGTGAAATTCATAAGTTAGGCAGCTCTCCTGGGATCAAAATGCAAATGTTTTTTTTTGTTGCCAGTTTGAGAATTTTGAATCCGTGTTTGTCCCATAATGGTATATAAGAAAATGTGAAAAATGGTTCATTTGAGCAAGTGAAAATTTTGAAAATAATGTTAATTAATTTTGTTCTGCAACGTCTGAATTTGATGCATTTTTATGTACTGAGCAAAGGTTGGACCCTGCTTCCACTAAACATTTGCAAAGAAAGTGCCAGCACATAGTTGAATTCTGTGGATGCTAATTGTTCCGAAATGAGAAACCTTTGGTTTGCAGCCCCGTAGTCTATTCTCAGGGCGATCTAAGTAAGAGTACAATTGTGGGCTCAATTTTCCCCAATACCTTTTTTTGGTGTATTGCCAGAGTTACGCCCATTTTTCTTGGCCCCAACTACTCCAAAAAAATAACTACTAAGTTTCCCTATTCTATTTTTTTAATTGGCGCCGCGCAGTTTGTACTGTAGCTTCGGAGGTGTAGCCTAATGTCTGCTCTGAAAAAATGATGCCCCCCCACCCTTCTGCGCATGCGTGAAAAAAAAGGAAATTTTTTTACGTGACTGCTGTGGCGCGCATGCCCAGTACAGCTCCCGGTCTGCATTCGGCCATTTTTAAAGAGCCAGTTGTGTGTGAGAACTTTAATTCTCATTGGAAAAATCGGAGCTGCAATACAATATGCAACTCGGCTCAAGGACCAAGAATTTCTTACAGGATGAAGTGGAGGCACTACTTACTGTGATTGAGGCCGGATGGCACAAGCTGGACACCAGCAGAGGTCACATAAAAGTTTCATCAAAAGAAATGAAGAAACGCTGGAACCAACTTGCAGAAGAAATGAAGAAACGCTGTTTCAAGATGCCAATAGTCCTCTCTATTATGCTGCACATCACAATGTGCGACATGTATTCCCAATCAGCTTCTGTCCAGGTTACACGTAGGGGCATCATGAGCCAGGTGGCGAGGCTATAACCTTTGTCACCCAATAGCCAGCTCTGCCTTTCTGGCTGCTGCTGCAACATGGCAGATATAATGCTCTCGCGTAGGATGAATGCATCATGGGTGCTCCCAGTATATCTTGCATCAACTGACATGATGTGATGCATGTTGCCACGCACAAGTTGCACATTAATGGAGTGGAAGCCTTTTCTGTTCTTGTACCTCCAAAGGTGCTCGCGAGGCGATGTGAGTACAATCAATGCAGCCCTGTACCTTTGGGAAGCCAGAAATCCTGGAGAAGCCCACAGCCCTTTCAGGCATTGCCTGGGCGATCAGGGGAACTTTATGTAATCATTCTTCTGGGCATATAGTGCAGCAGTCACCTGCCAAATGCAGATATGTGTTGCTGTTGAGAAATGCTGCACACATCCCCAGTTGTGGCCTGGAATGATCCAGATGCATAGAATGAAAGTGCAGCTGTAACCCTCACTTCAACTGACAAAGCAGTCCTCCTGACGCTTCTCAGGTACAGGTCTGCTTTTACTAACTCACAGATCTCAATTACAACTTCCTTGTGGAAATACAGCCTTCTCACACAGTCTGCATCACTCAGGTGCAGATATGAACGCCAGTCTTGCTCTGAGGTTCCTCATGCGATGACGTCTCTTCAATTGTCCCCTCCACAGCACCATCATGCAGAAGGCTTGCACAAGGTGTGGCATTGTCAGTATTACCCTCAAGATTAAATGATACCTTTGCAAGAAGCTCAACATGGCAGGCAGGACAAGGTTTTTTGGTCTCTCTCTCCCCAAGGTTGATGCACCCTAGAATGGACCACACCAGTTCTGAGCATGTGTAATGATCAGGATACACACCCCACAACCCCCCACTCCCCCAGGCTTCATTTGATGCATAGTGGCATATTGTAAGGCTTCTCATGCCTTCAGTTCACCTTCCCCCCCGCAGCCCCCGCCACTCCCCCGGGCTTCATTTGATGCATTGTGGCATAGTGTAAGGCTTCTCATGCCTTCAGTTCACCTTCCACACACCCAACCCCCACCCCACTCCCCCAGGCTTCTTTTCAAGCTGAGCCCCGAGCTCCAGTGCCCGGGCAAGGGAGCGATTCTGCCGGCCGACGCTCTGACCCTCGAGCCCGGTTTGGAGATGTTCAATGGTGGCGTGACACATTAAAAAAAAATCAAAACTTCAAGAATTCCATGAAATTTCCATGTTATGCATTTTAAGTTTGAAAAATTTAAGCTTGATGATGAATATTTATATGTTCTTGACTCCCTCGGCTAAAAATAATGGCGTCTTTCTGTGCCGATTTTTTGATGTATGCTGGTTTTTCTTAAGTGCTCAGAAGGTTTTTAGGGAGTGGTCACATATGCCATTGTAGGAGATATGTAAGTTGGCCAAACTTGCATAATTGTGAAAAACTGGTGCAGACATCAGGTTGTGCAAAAAAAAACTATCCTAAAAAAATCATAACTAACTGAGTTACGCTGGCGCACAATCTTTGGGGAAACTTGGATTTTTAAATTTAGGCCAAAAAAAGCGGCGTGTGCCAAAGAAATGGCACAAATCAGGGAAAAATTGAGCCCCAAATTACAGAGCAACACCTGTTTATATCAATGCACAGGCATCAGCCTCACTACAGTTTGTAGCGGGCAGCAAGGATTTCATGCTTGGTATGTTTCAGCAATTAATGATTTATTTTCCTGAACCATGTTACTGATAAATGTAAAGGAGCTTTACTGTCTGCATACAGTATCGAACAATTAGTAGGAGTGTACATCTCATTGTAAGTATGCAATGACCATGTCATTAATTATGCACACCGTGATAAATTTAACAACTTTTTCTTTCTCTGCCACCTCCATGTATCATGCACTTCTGTTCATGGTTCTCATTAGCAGGTGTACACAGGCAGGTTCTCTTTCCTGATTCAGAATGACATTATTTGTGCCATTTTGATATTTTGTCGACTTATTTATAAAATCCCATCTGAGGCACCACTTTTTAGGGATAAAGAGCTCCCATTTCTCCAGTCTTTCATCATAACCCTTTGACACTGACGCTCAGCATTGTGGCTCTTCTGAGCACTGCCTCCACAACATGAATGTTTCCATTATGTCTTGGTGACCAGAACTGACCACAGTATACAACCTGCAGTCCTTGACTAAAATTGGGTGAGCGTCCCTGCGGCTGCTCCATTTGCCGCATTCCCAGGCTACAGCTCGGACCTGTACTCAACTTTTTGTTTTTGTTTGTTCCTGGGATGTAAATAACGCTAACAAAGGCAGTACTTTTATTGCCTATCCTTAGTTACCCTCAGAAGATGTGATGGGCCTTCTCTTTGAACCGCTGCAATCCTTACCAATCTAGTAGTATAACTAGACATTCTGTTCTAATTGCTGCTCCACAGTGATTTGCTGTGTTAAATACCAGGGGTCCAAAAATACCCCTCCCGATAAGGCCTCCGAGGAGGTGCCGCCATTTTAGAAATTGCCCTTTCTGGGTGTCCAGGACCGCCCCGCCCATTTTTTCCCACCGCGCTGACCCCTTTCCGACTGGCGAGGACCCCCTCATGAAATTGCCCCTTTTCCGAAATTGCCCCGCGGGAGCGACCCTGCCGCTGGCCGGTGACCCCGACAGCTTTTGCTGTCGATGCACTCTGTGTGAAATGGCGGCACGGCTGCCCTTAAACAGGAGAGCGCACTGCCGCGGCCGCCATGTTATTTTATTTGCTGTCCGACTGGCTCAACAATTATGCCCCCGTGTTCGACCGGGCCACCAACAGGCAGCCTGCCCGCCCCTGCTTGGGTTCCAGGCTGCTGGCCCAGCCGAAACAGTCCCTGGTGGCCCAGTGGACCTAACTAAAATATCTGCAGAGTTCACAGCGGCTCTCCCCATTAATTGAAGGGGAGAGACATTGTGCCATGTCAGCGTGGCACTGATGACTGATCGGGGCGGCAGACTCGCTGCGAAGTTACTTCCGCCCCGCGCTCGAACGGAACACCGCACCACAGAGAAAAAAAAAACAAAGTGCTGAATTTCTCCGGTTTCTCTGCCCCATCGACTGGGCGAAAAACGTTGGTGCTCCCCGTTTTGGGCGGAGCGCAATTTCTTCCCCCCAGATCTACTTTCACCGCAGATCCGTTTCCGCCGCGACTTTAGCACTTTCCAGATTGGCTGTGAGTTTCCTCGAAGCTGCTCGCACTCCACTGCCATAAGTTCGCCGGAAATCCTGGATACGCATATAAAAGATATCTCGCCACATTTCTGACCAAATTACAGTAGCAGAGCAGGAGCAGGTCGAAGGAAATTCCCAGCCAATCCTCTTGTACTTGTGATATCCATTCTTCCTTCCAATGTAAAATGTTTTATACCTTTCTGCATTCAATTTCAGATGCCACAATTTGCTCAATTGCAAATTGTATCCAGCTCTTGTTGAAAGCACCTGGCTGCTACTTCTGCCCTCCTCCTCATCCTTCTTCCCCAGTTGCACATCGTCTGTGAATCAGACCAGTTTACACTGAGTTTCTGTAACCAAGTTATTAATGTAGACAAGGAACAGTAGAGACTCCAGCACTGAGCTTTGGGCAATCCAGTCAGTACTTGCTCCCACCGCAGCATCACTCGTCTAAGAAGTATCCAGTGCTACCTTTCCTTGAGGCAACTTTTCATCAATACCTTGGCTTTACTTTGAATTCAGGAGCAACAGAGATCAGTAGCTCAGTGACATGAATTGTGTGCTGACACTGTGGATCTGCAACATATGGCCCCACAGGTAAAATGTTGAAATTTTAAACAAGCAATAAAATGAATAGATGAAAAGAAACTATTGTTGATTGCAGAAGGAATGAAAGGATGACTATCATTAATGCATGTGGCTAAAAGGGTATCAACATAGCCATATCTGTGGTTCGTCATAGGTTTGAATTTAGATCACAACTGCTTCTGTGCTTGTTTCTCTGTCTGAGGCTGAACCACACTGTTTGCAAACTTGATGTCATATTTGACCGTGAAATGAGCCTTCAACCACATATCTGCAGTATTACTAAGACCGCCTATTTCCACCCACGTAACATCGCCTACCTCCGCCCTTGCCTCAGCTCATCCACTACTGAAGCCCACATCCATGTCTTTGTTGCCTGTAGACTTGACTATTCCAAAGCAATCCTGGCTCTCCTCCCACATTCTACCCAATGCAAACTGATCCAAAACTCAGCTGCCCGGGTCCTAACTCGCACCAAGTCCCGCTCACCCATCACCCCTGTGCTCGCTGACCTACGCTGGCTTCCAGTTAAGCAATGCCTCGATTTCAAAATTCTCATCCTTATTTTCAAATCCCTCCATTGCCTCACCCCTCTCTATCTCTGTAATCTCCTCCAGCCCCACATGCGCCCCAAGATATCTGCACTCCTCTAATTCTGCCCCCTTGAGCATCCCTGATTATAATCACTCAACCATTAGTGGCCGTGCCTTCTGTTGCCTGGGCCCCAAGCCCTGGAACTCCCTGCCTAAACTTCTCTGCCTCTCTACCTCTCTTTCCTCCTTCAAGATGCTCCTTAAAACATAAGAATATAAAAACATAAGAAATAGGAGCAGGAGTAGGCCATTTGGCCCCTTGAGCCTGACATTTTCCCACATTGTACTCCATCTGCCAAATTTTTGCCCATTCACTTAGCTTATCTATATCCTTTTGCGTACCTCTTTGACCAAGCTTTTGGTCACCTGCGCTAATTTCTACTTATGCGGCTCGGTGTCAAATGTTTGTCTCATAATACTCCTATGAAGCCCCTTGGGACGTTTCACTACATTAAAGGCGCTATATAAATACAAGTTGTTGTTGTTGTTGGTTATCTATGATTAGCATTTCAGTATTTGCCCATATTTTGAAGCCCCTACGGATGCGTACGTGGTCCCGTAAAGGCCGTGCAAGTTCTGTATTTTCACATGCAAAGTGCATGCACAAAAATGATCTGTCAAGAATCCAACACATCCCCGGGAAAAGGGCATCCACGGGGGAAGAGTTGAGCTATTTGCCTAACTACTGCCCAGAAAATGACCATGAAATTCTTACACCTGGTAAATGCAGACATAAAGCCTCCTTTTACCAGTGCAAGAGTTTAAATGAATATAAAAATATATATTTTTTAAATTATTTACACATTCAAACACCTGTAAAATAAATTAAGGTTATTAAAGCATTTACATTTATTTGTCAAAAAATAAAATTGTTGTTTTAAATGTTTAATTAAATGGTATTTTAATTAATTTTAAATATGTAAAGTTTTTTTCAATTTAATTGGTGTGCAATTGTGTTTTTTATGTGATCCCCATTCATGCTTATGGGGATTCCATGGAATCTCCACAAGCATAAATGGGGATCGCCCTTCTTTTTGCAGCTGGGCTGGCCCACGTGATCCAGGGGCACTTGTGAAATGCGTGCACCCCTGGCATAGGTTTGCTTTTACTCGCATATTCCCAGAGAGGCCCAGAAACACAAGTCACCGTGGATCCCAAGGACCAGGTAGCAGCAGATTGTTTTTGCAGATCGTAGGTATAACCAAAGCAATGTACCAAGTCTACAGATTATTAAATTAAGTATTGTTGCTTGACGTACACAACCTAGAGACAAATATATTTATGCTGTTAACAAGAAAAGAGATGTCTTGTTAAGTTTACTGAATACTGAACAAGTAGCACAAACTTGTTTTTTTTAAAAGATTGTGGATTGCTAGAACAAGGAAAAGATTTCCACAGTTTAGAACCGCTCCGAAAAAACAAGTTATAGCAAATCAGTGTGATGAAACTGGATTTCAACACAATAAATTGATTCACCTGAGGATAACTATAAGCTTGAAAATTGCAACCTTCAATGAAATGTAGGGTTTGATTTTACGCCCCAGGCAGGAATACAGCAACTCGAGTGGCCGACCCATCTGGGAGTGGCAACAGGAATGTTCAGCCAATTTTTAAAAAATTCATTCACAGGATATGGATGTCGCCGGCAAAGCAAGCATTTATTGCCCATCCCTAATTCTTCTTGAGAAGGTGGTCATGAGCCGTCTTCTTGAACCGCTGCAGGCCATGTAGTGAAGGTACTCCCACAGTGCTGTTAGGGAGGGAGTTAAAGGATTTTGACCCAGCAGCAATGAAGGAATGGCGATATATTTCCAAGTCAGGATTGTGTGTGACTTGGAGGGGAACTTGCAGGTGCTGGTGTTCGCATGCACCTGCTTCCCTTTTTCTTCTAGTGGTAGAGGTCGTGAGTTTGAGAGGTGCCGTCGAAGAAGCCTTGATGAGTTGCTGCAGTGCATCTTAAATGTTACACACTGCAGCCACAGTACGTTGGTGGTGGAGGGAGTGAATGTTTAAGATGGTGGATGGGGTGCCAATCAAGTTGGCTCCTTTGTCCTGGATGGTGTTGAGCTTCTTGAGTGTTGTTGGAGCTGCACTCAGCCAAGCAAGTAGAGAGTATTCATCACATGCCTGACATGTGCCTTGTCGATAGTGGGAAGGTTTTGGGGAATCAGGAGGTGAGTTACTCTGCAGAATATACCAGCCTCCAACCCACTCTTGTAGTCACAGTATTTATGTGGCTGGTCCAGTTAAGTTTCTGGTCAATATTGACCCACCAGGGTGCTAATGGTGGGAGATCTGCCAACGGTAATGTCGTTGGATGTCAAGGCGAGGTGGTTCGGCTTTCGCTTGTTGGAGATAATCATTGCCTGGCAATTGTGTGACGTGAATATTATCAGTTATCAGACCAAGTTGGAATGTTGTCCAGGTCTTGCTGCAGTATCTGCGAGAAACCATCAGTGGCAGGTCGGGGCCATAAAAGGAGCGGCGTGCGGCCCAGGGAGCAGCGTGGAGGCAGGCCACTACAAGGTACAGCACGAGCTGGTGCAGGAGGGCAACGGCAGTGAAGAGTGACGCCAGCAAAGTCCAGGTCGGTGATTGGTGCGTGGGCAGATGCAGCAGGAGCGGCGAGAGACTGGAGGGATATGATTGGGGCCCAGGGGAGGCGTGGTTTCGGGGCCAGGGGCCCAGGGGCCCAGGGGCAGCACGGGCCAGCCCACACTGCGATATCTGTGCGCATTAGGTCCGTGCAGCAGAGCAGGTCTCCAGTTGTCTTGGGTAATCCTTGTCACTGGACCAAGACCTAGCTCTGACAAGCCCGTGTGGTGGCTGGTGTGCAACGGCCACCACACATCAAAAAAATCCACACACAGGCATCTTCCACCCTTGAGAATGTAGTTCGGGTTCTTCATTCGAAACACCTGTGAACTCATCCTTTTTTTGGTTTGGAAGCAAGTCATTCTCGTTTCAAGGAACTGCCTCTGTTGATGATGATCTGAGGTGTTGCGAATGAAACTGAATATTGTGCAATCCCCAGCAAACAGTCCCACTTCTGACCCTATGATGGAGGGAAAGTCATTGATAAAGCAGCTGAAGATGGTGTGGCCTCCTGCAGCAACATGCAACATCCTGGGGCTGAGATGATTGCCAACCATTTTCCTTTGTGGTAGGAATGACTCTAGCCTGTGGAGAGTTTTCCCCGATTTCCAATAACTTAAATTTTACTCGGGCTCCTTGATGGCACACTCTCTCAAATGTTGCATTGATGTCAAGAGCAGTCACTCTCACCTCATCTCTGGAATTCAGCTCTTTTGTCCAGGTTTTGGCCAAGGATGTAATGTCGACCCCAACCGAGTGGTCCTTACGGAACCCAAACTGAGCATTGATGAGCAGGTTATTGGTGAGTAAGTGCCTCTTGATAGCACTGTCGATGACACCTCCATCACTTTGCTGATGATTGAAAGTTGACTGATGGGGCAGTAATGGATTGGATTTGTCCTGCTTTTTGTGGCTATGATGTACGTACGCAATTTTTCACTTCGTTGGGAAGATGTCAGTGTTGTAGCTGTACTGTAACAGCTTGGTTAGAAGTGTAGCTAGTTCTGGAGCACAAGACTTCATCCTGACAGCTGGATTGTTGTCATGGCCCATAGCCTTTGCTGTATCCAGTGCACGCATCCATTTCTTGATATCACATGGAGTGAATCAAATTGACTGGAGACTAGCTTCTGTGATGGTGGGACCTCAGGAGGAAGCCGAGATGGATCATCCACTTGGCACTTCTGGCTGAAGATGGTTGCAAACACTTCAGCCTTGTTGTTTGCACTCACATGCTCGGCTCTGTCCTCATTGAGGCAGGGGATGTTCATGGAGCCTCCTCCTCCTGTTAGTTGTTTAATTGTCCACCACCATTCATGACTGGATGTGGCAGGAAGGCAGAGCTTTGATCTGATCCAGTGGCTTCTGCTGTTCAGCATGCACATAGTCCCGTGCTGTAGCTTCCCCAGGTTGTCACCTCATTTTTAGGTAAACCTGGTGCTGCTCCTGGCATGCTCTTCTACATTCCTCATTGAGCCATGGTTGGTCCCCTGGCTGGATAGTAATGGTGGAGTGAAGGATATGCTGGACCATGAGGTTAGAGATTGTGGTGGAATACAATTCTGTTGCTGCTGATGACCCACAGCACCTCATGGATGCCCAGTTTTGAGCGGCTAGATCTGTTCTGCATCTATCCCATTCAGCATGATGATAGTGCCACATAACATGCTGGAGGTTGTTCACAGCGTGAAGACAGGACTTTTTTTCAGGTTAAAATGGCAGATGAGGTCCCAGTAACAGTTGTCTCTACTGTCTGCAATTTAGAGTTGCAGTGTGTCAGATCGGAGCAAGGAAGGACTGGGTAAGACCCCCACTCCATTCAAATATTTCTCTTAGAATGACTGTCTGGTCGAGTAGTGGAGGCAAGAGAGTGAGGGGTAGAAATCGGACCTCGACTCTGCAAGGCCTCATTTGGGATGTGCGCTCTTCATCCAGCACTAGTGTTAGCTGTGGCACAGTGGGTAGGGCAGCATCTGTGGAGAGAAAACAGAGTTAAAGTTTTGGGTCGATGTCCTTTCGTCAGACTCGAGAGTGTTCAGAAAGAATTGACTAATGTTTTTCTAACTCCTGTCATCACCATTTGAATTTGGGCCATCATCCCTTTTTGTCTCCCTAATCTCTCCTGTCTTCCAACCTATCACAGACCCTCCCTTTTGTTCTTTCTTCCCCTCCCCCTTTCAGTACTTGTTAAGAATCCGTTCTTTCCGAACACTCTCCAGTCTGACGAAGTGTCATCAACCCGAAACGTTAACTCTGTTTTTCTCTCCACAGATTCTGCCTGACCTGCTGAGATTTCCAGCATTTTCTGTTTTTATTCCAGATTCCAGCATCCACAGTATTTTGCTTTTGTATTGGGTCCTAGCTATGCCTACCTTTTCGTGGGATATGTGGAACATTCTTTGTTCCAGTCCTATTCGGGTCCCCTCCCTCACCTCTTTTTCTGTATCGGTGCTGTTTCCTGATCTCGCCCTGAAGTTGAAAATTTCAATCACTTTGCATCCAATTTCCACCCTTCCTTCACCTTCACATGGTCCATTTCCGACTCTTCCCTTCCCTTCCTCAACTTCTCTATCTCCATTTCTGGGGATAGGCTTTCAACCAATATCCACTATAAGCCCACTGACTCCCACAGCTACCTGGATTACACTTCCTCCCACCCCGCATCCTGTAAGGACTCCATTCCATTCTCCCAGTTTCTCCATCACATCTGCTCGCCTGACGACGGCACCTTTCACACTAGTGCCTCTGACATGTCTTCCTTTTTCCTCAACTGAGGATTCCTCTCCGCCATGGTTAACATGACCCTCAACTGTGTCCGTTATATTTCCCGTACCTCTACTCTCACCCCTTCTCCTCCCTCTCAGAACCACAACAGGGTTCCCTTTGTCCTCACCTTTCACCCCTCTAACCTCCACATTCAATGGATCATCCTCAGCCATTTCTACCACCTCCAGCACAATCCCACCACCAATCACATCTTCCCCTACCCTCCCCTCTCAGCGTTCCAAGGGACCGCTCCCTCCGCGACACCCTGGTCCATTCCGCAGTCACCCCCAGCACCCCTCCCCTTCCCATGGCACCGTCCCGTGCAAGGTGCAGGAGATGCAACACTTGCCATTTTACCTCCTCCCTTCCCATTATCCAGGGCCCCAAATACTCCTTCCAGGTGAAACAGCGATTTACTTGTACTTCTTTCAACTTAGTATACTGTATTCACTGCTCCTGATGTGGTCTCCTCTACATTGGGGAGACCAAATGTAGAGTGGGTTACCGCTTTGCTGAACACCTCCGTTCAGTCCATAAGTGTGACCCTGAGCTTCTGGTCGCCTGTCACTTTCATTCTCCACTCCAATCCCACTCTGATATCTCCATCCTTGGACTCCTCCACTGTTCCAATGAAGCTCAACGCAAGCTTGAGGAACAGCACTTCATCTTTCGTTTAGGCACTTTACAGCCTTCTGGACTCAACATTAAATGTAACAATTTCAGAGCATAACCTCTGGCCATCTTTGGCTCCCTTCCGCCCCCCACCCTCCTTATGTTTTTTTCTTTTCTTCTTTTTTCTCTTTGTCTCTAATGGCAGCTGGTCATTGCTCTGCAAATCACACCCTATCCAACTTAACATTTTTCTAACCTCTGTCATTATCATTTCAATTCGGCTATCATCCCTTTTGTCTCTCTAATCTCATCTACCTTCCACCCTTTCACAGACCTTCCCTTTTGTTCTTTCTTCCCCTCCCCTTTCAGTGCTTAAGAATCTGTTCTTTTCAAACATTCGGCAGTTCTGACGAAGGATCGTCGACCCGAAACGTCAACCTTGTTTTTCTCTCCACAGATGCTGCCTTACCTGCTGAGATTTCCAGCATTCTCTGTTTTTAGTTCAGATTCCAGCATCTGCAGTATTTTGCTTTTATATTACTTAAAGCTAACCTGCTGCTCTTAAATGCAGTCTGGACCTTTTAAAGGTGAGCTGCCTTCTGCTTTTAAAAAATGGTAAAAATGCTTCAGCACAAACACAAAAAGCTCAACAGGCGAGGAAAAGGGCACCCAGGGTCTTGCACACAGCACTCGAGGCCTTTGTGCAGGGGTGAACACTCAAAGAGCGGTCCTTTTCGCGCAAGGGACCAGGAGACCCTCCAGAAAGAAGGATGTGGACCAGATCACCGAGACAGTCATTGTCCACAGTGTTGCCCCAAGGATATAGCTCCAGTGCCCAAAAGAAGCTTCATGACCTCAGATGAGTGGTCAAGGTCAGTGAATGCATCTTCAAAAGCCATCTCCTACCAACTGCACCACTAGCCTAACACACGGCTAAATGCATGCCCCCTCCCCATCATTCACCAACCAACAATCTCTACCAAACATGAGGCACACCTCACATGCCTAGCTTCACCTTACTCCCTTGGAGGTGTTCATTAACCATCCAAGGCCTTGCAAGTGTCCAGCAGCACTCACTACATACTTTTAACATGTTTTTCAGAAAGCCACTAATTCAATAAAATCCAAAAAATCTAGTTCAGTAGCTTAAATGCAAACTTACCTGAAAGATTTGTGTGTCCCTTTAAGAGGTGCTGACAGCACCTCTGTAAGTCTGCTGAATGCTGTGTTTTCATGGTGAACTTGGGACCCAGCACTGAGGTCCAAGTTCAACGAGGAGAAGTTAAGTTAACGTTGCACGCCGACTGACATCACCTCTCTGTAAATTTGTAGCTCTTATCGGCAGTGCTGCTCGGCCTCGGAAAATGGCAGGCACCACAGAACCTGTCACCATCTGGTGAAAGAGTGGTGGCCGCTTTCTATTCACTGCTTTTTGATGGTAACTGGTGGCATAAAGCTCCTGAATCTTTAGCCCTTTGTGTCCACCTCGCATTACTTGCTTTCCCACCTAGCTTTGTATGTTCAGCAAAGTTGGATACATTACACTCAGTCCCTTCATCGAAGTCATTAATATAGATTTTAATTAGCTGAGACACAAGTAATGATCCTTGCGGCACCCCACTAGTTACAACCTGCCAACCGGAAAATTACCTGTTTATCCCTACTCTCTGTTTTCTGTGCATTAACTGATCCTCTATGCATGGTAATATATTATTCCAACCCCATGAGCCCTTATCTTGCTATAACAATCTTGTATGTGGCTACCTTAACAAATGCCTTTTGGAAATCCAAATATACTACATCCACTGGTTCCCCTTTATCTACCCTATTAGTTACATCCTCAAAAAGAATCTAATAAATTTGTTAAATACGATTTCTCTTTCAAAAAACCATATCGATTTTACCTAATCATATTATGCTTTTCTAAGTACCCTGTAACCACTTCCTTAATAATGGATTCCAGCATTTTTCTGTTGACTGATGTCAGGCTAACTGGCCTGTAGTTCTCGGCTTTCTTTCTCCCTCTTTTCCTAAATAGCGAGATTACATTTGCTACCTTCCAAGCCGCTGGGACTGTTCTAGAATCTAGGAAATTTTGGAAGAGCACCACCAATGCATCCACTATCTCTACAGTCACCTCTTTTAGAACCCGAGGATGTAGGCCGTCAGGTCCAGGGGATTTGTCAGCTTTTAGTCTCGCTAGTTTCTCAAGTACTTTTTCTCTACTGATCTTCATTACTTTAAGTTCCTCACTCATTAGTCCCTTGGTTCCCCGCTATTTTTGGCATACTTTTTGTGTCTTCTACTGTGAAGACGGATATAAAATATGTGTTTAAATTCTCTGCTATTTCTTTATTTCCCTTTATAATTTCATTTGTCTCAGCCTCCAGGGGACCAATTTTTACTTTTGTTACTCCCTTCCATTTTACATACTTGTAGAAGCTCTTGCAATCTGTTTTATATTCCTTGCTAATTTACTCTCATATTCTATTATCTTTCTTTTTATCAATTTTTTGGTCTTTCTTTACTGGTTTCGAAAGCTCTACCAATCTTTAGGCGTACTACTATTTTTTGCAACATTATAAGCCTCTTCTTTTAATATACTATTCTAACTTCTTTAGTTAGCCATGGATGGATTTATTTTCCCATGGAGTTTTTATTTCTTAATGGAATGCATATTCATTGAGAATTTTAGAATATTTATTTAAATGTTTGCCACTGCTTAGCTACCATCATATCTTTTAATCTAATTCTCCAATCTATCTTAGCCAACACGCCCCTCGTACCTATGTAATTGGCTTTAATTAAGTTTAAGACTCCAGTTTTGGACAAGTATTTCACACTCAAGTTCAATGTGAAATTCTATCTTTATGATCACTCTTCCCCAGAGGATCCTTTACTATGCAATTACTAATTAACCCTGTCTCGCTACACATAAAAGTTCCCTGATTGGCTCCATGATGTATTATTTTAGGTAATGGTCTCGAGTGCATTCCATGAACTCATCCTCCAGACTACCTTTGCCAATTTAATTTGCCCAGTCTATATGAAAATTAATGTCCCACACAATTATTGCATTACCTTTGTTACAAGCTCCTATTATTTATTGATTAATACTCAGTCCAATGGTATAGCTACTGTTAGTGGACCTATAAACTACTCTCACCAGTGTTTTCTCCTCCTTGTTATTTCTTATCTCCATCCATACTGAACCTACTTCCAGATCTTCCGAACTACTGTTCTTATGTCATCGTTTTTTATCAGAGCTACCTGCTTGTTTTTTTATGACGTCAAGTTCACAACCTTGGTCACCTTCCAACCACAGCTCTGTAATGATTGTTAGATCAAACCCATTTATCTCTATTTGTACTAGTAATTCATCTATCTTGTTATGAATGCTTTGTGCATTCAGATAAAGAGCCTTCAATTTTAACTTTTTACCATTATTCCCTGCTTTCACCTTATTCGCTGATACACTATTACCTTTAAACTCTCTGTCCCTTCATGTCACACTCTACTTATCTTTACCCACACCACTACACTGCTCCATTGCCTTTTCTTTTCTCTTTAGATTTCTAATTTCCCCTCATTGACCCCTCCCCCCACCCCTTTAGTTTAATGCCCTATCTACAGCCCTAATTATTTGATTCACCAGGACACTGGTCCCAGCCTGGTTTAAGTGGAGCATGCCCCAATGGAACAGCTCTTTCTTTCCCCATTAATGATGCCAGTGCCCCATGAATCTAATCCCCTTCATCTCAAACCACGCTTTGAGCCAAGCATTTAACTCTCTGATCGACTTGTCCTTATGCCAATTTGCACGTGGCTCAGGTAACAATCCAGAGATTAGTACCTTTCAGGTAATCACTGTAACATCATTGTTTCCTTGTCTTACACATGCCTTCAACTGAGTAATCTTATTCCAAATGCTTCCAGCATTCACATATAGGCATTTAATATCAATATTTATCTTTTTCTTTAATTGCTTGTGAGGTCTCTTTTTTGTGACTTAGCTTTAGTATAAATGCAGTTCCCAAAGTGCACCCCCTTACTTCCCAGGAGTCACAGATAGAAAGACCGAACAGTCAAAACAAAATGATTCTTTTCACTAAACCTCATATGTAGATAAGTTTAGTTACCTCACACAATCTGATAGTTCAGGATTTACAATGCTGTAACAGCTCTTTAAAATTTCATAGTGCCACCTTTTTAATGGGAATAGCTTGCGCACATCCTGACTGGCACTAGACCCAGAAATTGGGTTGCAACTCTTAATATCATCACAATTTGAAAATAACATATTTGCATAGTAGTGTATCCCTGAGGTGCAGTGCGATAGAGAACCACCATGTATCAGGATGTTCATGGGCAGCACCATTCAAGTGGAGACCCAGCGTTATGGGTCTCTGCCCAGTTTACTCTGCCTATGTTACAAGTGCTCCTGGGCTCTAGAGGCAGGCAAGTCGGCCCAAGTTTGTTGATATAATCTTCAATTTATTAAATTACTTTTACTGCCTTACTTTGAGCAGTTAGAAGTGCTCACATCAGCATTTCTCTTGCGCTGTTTCAGCCATATATAAGACAATGTAAACAATGGAACTAGACCCATTCTAATGAGTATTCATTCACCACTAATCAGACATTTTATAAATTGAAGCCCTTTTTTTATGATGGCAATGTTTTAGTTTAAGTTCTACAAGACTTACATCCACGAGCCATCTCCCAGGATCGACACTGTAAATCCAACTCCCGCAAACATGGTGCTGGTCTCTTGGAATTAAAACTAAAGCAGTATTTGTATAAATTGGCCTTTCTGTAAGGCTCCTTATTAAACAAAGATGAGCAGAAAAATCACTGGTCCTTTCAATTTCTCCCAGGGGATCACGATTGCATTTTTTCCTTGAAAATTATCAATTTCTCAACAGACAAAAAATGTCATTTTTAGTAGTTATTATTGTTTGTACATACTCTTATGAATGACCATTACAACTTTCTTTCTTTGGAGAAATAACAAGAGAGAATAAATAAAGAAAGTGCAGTGGATGTGGTTTATTGAATTTTCAAAAAGCATTTAATAAAATAGAACATAAGAAATGTTTTGCAAAGATAAGGGTAAGGTAGTCATATAGATAGAGAGATGGTTAGAGGGCATAAAGTAGTGTCGGGGAAAAAGAAAGTTTCTCAGAAAAATGTGGTGATTCACAGAGATTTGTGTGGCTTGCTCTTATTCACCATACGTAATCTGGATTTAGGGATTGAGGGAACCTGTTAAGGAGGGGGTACTCCAAATTATGATGAGGACATAGGTAAGCTATCAGGGCAGAAATATAGGTGGCAGATGCATTTCAATGTAGAAAAATGTGAAGTAATGCACCTTGGAAGCAAAAATAATGAAAGAAAATAGACTTTAAATAGTAATGTTTTAATGGAATGTAGGAGCAGAGTGACCTTGGTATATAAGTACCCAAGTCATTAAAGATGACAGCACAAGTATAGAAGGCCATAAGAAAACAAATTAATTCCTTTATCTAGAGTCATAGGTAACCAAAGCAAGGGGAAAATTTTGAACCTATAAGACCATAAAAGTTGCAGTGTATATTTTGGGCGTTGCATTATAGCAAGAACCTAAAAACAATGGAAAAGATGCAGCATACATTTACTAGGATGCCACCAGGGACAAGAGGTTACAGTATGAAGAGAAACAGCTGAGAAGATAATGGAGTGACCTGATATGATTGTGAAGGGTTGTGATAAGGTGAACAGTGATAGAATGTTTTCATCGGCTGGTAAGACAGTAACCAGAGGGCAACATTTAAAGGCAGAAATAACTTGTATTTATATAGCACTTTTCAAATTCTTGTAATGTTCCAAGGTGCTTCACAGTCAATTAATTACTTTATCACCACAGATGTAATGTAGGCAAACATTGCAGTCAATCTTTGCTCATCAAGGTCCCCAAACAGCAAATGAGATAAATAGACAATCAATTTGTTTAGGTGATGTTTGTTGAGGGATAAATGTTTGCGAGAACAGCAGAACAATTCCCCAATGCCATGGGATCTTTTACATCCACCGGAATAGACAAGAGGGGGTCTTGCTTTAAGCATCTCATACAAAAGATGGCACTTCTGATAATGTAGCCCTCCTTTAACATTGCACTGAGGTATCAACCTAATTTATGTACTTGAGTCCTTGAGTGGGATTTGAATCCATGAACTGCTGACTCAGAGGTGATAATGCTAACATGAGGGGCAGATTGGTGGTAAACCCAGGCTGACAGCTTAAGATCACAAAGCAGAATCCATAAATTCTTTTAAAAGGGCATTATTTGCTTGATAAGAAGTATAGTATATAAAAGGGTTTGGGGAATGAGTAGGAAAATAGGATTAGACGACATGACTCACTGGGAAATGTGTAAGATTCTGAAGGGGATTGCCAGGGTCGATGCTGAGAGGGTGTATCCCCTGGCTGAGAGTCTAGTACTAGGGCATAGTCACAGGATAAGGGGTCGGCCATTTATCACTGAGATGAGGACAAATTTCTTCATTCAGAGGGTTGTGAATCTTTGCAATTCTCTACCTCAACGGGTTTTGAATTCTGAATCGTTGAATATATTCAAGGCTGAGATGGATAGATTTTTGGACTCTAAGGGAATCAGGGGTTGGGGATGGTGCAGGAAAGTAGAGTTGAGGTCGAAGATTAGCCATGATCTTATTGAAAATATAAGGAGCAATTTTCTACTTTTGGAAACCGAGCATCGTACATATTGGAATATTAGGCAAAGAGGATTGCCTGCCTGCTATACAGCCTGTCCAATGTTCTTGCCATTAATTTAACATCGAATTTACATAGAATATATAGCACAGAGACTGGCCATTTGGCCCAACCAGTCTATGCCGGCATTTATGCTCCACTCGAGCCTCCTCCCATCCTTACTCATCTAACTCTATCAGCATAACCCTCTATTCCCTTCTCCCTCATATGCTTATCTAGCTTCCCCTTAAATGCATCTATACTATTCGCCTCAATTACTCCCTATGTTAGCAAGTTCCACATTCTTACCACTCTCTGGGTAAAGAGGTTTCTTCTGGATTCCGTACTTGATTTCTTGGTGACTGGAAAGTCGGGCAGACTGCTTAATGGGCACGCTTTCCACTGTACCTAATATTCTGATATATATTCCTGCTGTGTGTTGCTATGCACCAAATGGGGAGAATTACTCCCATCAATGAAACATCTGAACAGTTAAATCATTCCCTTTTGTCAAGCTGTTCTCTAGGTCTATAATTCACATTAAACTCCCTGATAAAGATTATCCACTTGTGTATGTAAAACATTTTTCAGAATATCTAAACCATTGCATTACTGTGGGATTATAGAGAATAGTTTCCCCTGGTGAAAAGAAATGCATTGTCAGCATGTGTGCTATGTTCATGTTGAACTGCAGCAAAAGGCTTCCTAAATACTGGAGTTCAAACATATACACATCTAACAGGTACTCACAGCTGGGTTATGTTAATGCTTAATATTTATATGTCATGTAAAACACTCTGTTCCAAATTTGGATGGAGTGCAAGACACAGCAGCAGGCGCTAATTTATTTATCACTGAGCACAAGTTACTCAGCAGGCATCACACTCTTACATGGTACAATATGCTGCTGAAATTACTCTTTACACAGCAGCATACAGAGTAATGGACCCATCATTAGTAATGGACCCCTGACATTTGGCAGGCTAGAGCTTGGATTTCATTACATTCATGTCTTGCACAAGGCCAACACTTTGTCCAAGTAGCCTTAGTTCCCATAGGATATTTGAAATTCCATTGCACTAGTTATCCTCAGGAACATCAGGAACATGAGAAATTAGGCTGGATAGCTCTTTTTCAACCAGGATAAACACGATGGGCTGAATGGCTTCCTTCTGTACTGTAAATTTCTATGATTCTATGAACAATATAGTGAGACTCTACTACTTGTGAAGTAAAAATGTCTTAATAATCACCACAATAATTTAATATGCACACAATTAAGACAAATTGTGATTTTGGAATGTAATATTTATTCCAATTCTTTTTTCCAGAACTTTGTCCAAAGATTCCATTTATAAAGTTAGCATCAGAATGACTACAATGGGCTCATCGCTCAAAGAATCCTCAACATGGGTCTCTCTCTGGAACATTAACCACTATGGAAATAGATGATGGTCCCACAATCCACAGGCACTGGTGTCAGAGGACCTAATAGGATCTGCATGGTGACATCCTAGAGCTGTGAGCAGGAGGAGGACTGTTTGCTTCTGACTCATATGGGGGGGGGGGGGATTTTAAACTAAAAAATGGGTGGATTGGGGCATGGGGATAGTTAATGTTAAGTCTTGAATAAAGAGTCAGACCAGATACTGCAAGCTCAAAGTAAGGTGTGACTGTAGTCCTTTATTACAGATCTCAGAGTGCCTCTCCACCTATGAGGCCTCCTTATATCCAGGTGCTCCCAAGGGATTGTGGGATCCCTTGGGACTCCAGGGGATAAGCCCTCTGGTGGTTAGACATGGTATTTACAGGTTTATATACAAAACAACACTCCCCCCGCCCCACCCATCCCAAGTCAATCGTTTAACGATTTACAATGTGAGTCAATCTGGGGCCATCCTTTCCCTGGTTGATCGACTCGGTGCAAATGCTGGTTTTGGTGAGTCGTTTGTTGGGCCCTCGCTGGGCTGCTGCGCAGCTGGCCTTGCTGGGTTGCTGGGGGTGGGGAGTCCTGCTGGGCTGCTACGGGTGATGGGTTCTGCTTCATGGTCAACCACTGGGTCAGTTGCCACTTGTGTGTGTGTTGGAGGGTCGAAAAAGGTGGAGTCTATTGTGGGTTGTTCTGGATAGTCTGTAAATCTGAGTTTGATTTGGTCCAAGTGTTTCCTGCAGGTGAGTCCATTTAAGAGTTTGACCACAAACACCCTACTCCCCTCTTTGACCAAAACAGTGCCAGGAAGCCACTTGGGATCTTGTCCATAGTACAAACAAATAACGGAACATTTCTCTCAATTTCACGTGTCACATTTGCGCGATCATGATATGTATTCTGTTGAAGCCGCCTGCTCTCTAACTGTTTGTGTAGATCAGTGTGTACTAACGAGAGCCTTGTCTTGAGTGCCCTTTTCATGAGCAGTTCAGCGGGAGGGACCCCAGTGAACGTGTGGGGTCTTCTGCGGTAACTAAGCAGGTCTCGGGATAAGCGAGTCTGCAGTGAGCCTTCAGTTACGCTTTTCAAGCTCTGCTTGATTGTTTGAACTGCTCATTCTGCCTGACAGTCGGACGCTGGTTTAAATGGGGCAGATGTGACATGTTTGATCCCATTGCGGGTCATGAACTCCTTGAACTTGGCACTGGTAAAGCACAGCCCATTGTCACTTACAAGGACATCAGGCAGGCCGTGCGTGGCAAACATGGCCCGTAGGCTTTCAATGGTGGCAGCGGACGTGCTTGCCGACATTATCACACATTCAATCCATTTGGAGTACGCATCTACAACCACTAAGAAAATTTTTCCCAAGAATGGGCCTGCATAGTCGACATGGAACCTGAACCACGGTTTGGAGGGCCAGGACCATAAACTTAGTGGCGCCTCCCTGGGTGCATTGCTTAACTGTGAACATGTGTTACAGTAGTGTACGCAGGACTCTAAGTCTGCATCGATACCGGGCCACCACACGTGGGATCTGGTTATTGCTTTCATCATTACGATGTCTGGGTGGGTGCTGTGGAGATCACTAATGAAAGTGTACCTGCCCTTTTTTGGCACCCCTACCCGATTACCCCATAGGAGGCAGTCTGCCTGTATAGACATTTCATCTTTGCGCTGCTGGTACAGCTTTATTTCCTCCTGCATCTCCAATGGGACACGAGACCAATTCCCGTGGACACACAGTTTTTTACTAAGGACAGTAAGGGGTCCTGGCTCGACCAGGTTCTAATCTGTCGGGTGGTAACAGGTGATTGCTCACTCTCGAATGCTGCCATTCCCATGATTAAATCTGTGGGCTGTGCCATCTCCACCCCTGTGGTGGGCAATGGCAGCCTACTGAGAGCATCGGCACACTTTTCTGTGCCTGGCCTGTGGCGGAGGGCGTAATTTTATGCGGACAACGTGAGCGCCCATCTCTAGATGCATTCGTATTTATCCCCTTGCTTTCAGAAAAGAGGGATATAAGTGGCTTATGGTCAGTTTCCAATTCAAATTTGAGCCTGAACAGATATTGATACATTTTCTTTACCCTGTAAACACACGCTAACGCTTCTTTTTCGATCATATTGTAGGCCCTCTCGGCCTTAGACAGGCTTCTGGATGCATAAGCAACTGGTTGCAATTTCCCAAATTCATTAACTTGTTGCAATACACACCCGACCCCGTACGACGACACATCACATGCTAGTACCAAACATTTACATCGATCGTACAACACAAGCAATATGTTTGAACATAACAGCTTCCTAGTTTTCTCAAAGGCATGTTCTTGGCTTTTACCCCATACCCATTCATCTCCTTTGTGCAGTAAAGAGTTCAGGGGCTCTAACAATGTGCTAAGACCCGGTAAGAAGTTACCAAAATAGTTCAGGAGTCCAAGAAACGACCGCAGCTCCATCACGTTCTGTGGTCTTGGTATGTTTTTATTGCCTCCGTCTTCGAATCGGTGGGCCTGATGCTATTCGCCGCGATTCTTCTCCCCAGGAACTCCACTTCAGGCACCTGGAAAACGCACTTCGAACATTTTAGCCTGAGCCCCCCACGATTAAGCCGACTAAGGAACTCCTCCAGGTTCTGCAGATGCTCGACGGTGTCCCGACCTGTAACTAAGATGTCGTCCTGGAAGACCACAGTGCACGGGACCGACTTCAGCAAGCTTTCCATGTTCCTCTGGAATATCGCCGCGGCCGATCAAATCCCAAACAGGCATCTGTTGTAAATGAAGAGATCTTTGTGCATGTTGATGCATGTGAGGCCTTTTGGTGATTCCTCCAGCTCCTGCGTCATGTAGGCCGAGGTCAAGTCCAACTTCGTGAATGTTTTCCCTCCTGCCAGCGTCGCAAATAGGTCGTTTGCCTTCGGTAGCGGGTATTGATCCTGCAGTGAGAAACGATTGATAGTTACTTTATAATCACCACAGATTCTGACGATGCCGACTCCCTTGAGGACTGGAACAATCGGACTGGCCCACTCATTAAATTCGATCGGCGAAATTATTCCTTCTCGTTGCAGCCTATCCAGTTCGATCTCCACCCTCTCTCTCATCAGGTAAGGTATCGCTCTCGCCTTGTGATGGACAGGTCGAGTCCCCGGAATCAAATGGATCTGCGCTTTTGCTCCTCGGAACTTCCCGATGCCTGGTTCGAACAGCGAGGGGAACTTGTTTAGGACCTGGGCACTTGAAGTGTCATCGACGGACGAAAGCGCTCGGATGTCATCCCAGTTCCAGCGTATTTTTCCCAGCCAGCTCCTGCCGAACAGCGTGGGGCCATCGCCCGGTACCACCCAGAGTGATAACTCATGCACCGCTCCATCGTAGGAGACCTTTACGGTAGCACTGGCGATTATCGGAATCAGTTCCTTTGTGTATGTTCTCAGTTTAGTACGAATGGGAGTCAGGACTGGCCTTGAGGCCTTGCTGCACCACAATTTATCAAAAGTCTTTTTGCTCATTATGGACTGGCTTGCACCCGTGTCCTGCCCCATGGACACCGGGAGTCCACTTAATTCAACCTTCAGCATTATCAGGGGACACTTTATGGTAAATGTGTGCACTCCATATACCTCTGCCTCCTCGGTCTGAGGCTCTGGTTCATTGTGATCCACTGTGGATCTGTCCTCCTCTGCAACATGGTGGTTTGCAGGATTAGCAGTGTTATATATGTAAACTTGTATGAACTTTGTACAGCCAACAGAGGGCTCATCCCCTGGTGTCCCAAGGGATCCCATAATCCCTTGGGAGCAGAAGTACTTAAGGAGGCCTCACAGGCTGGAGAGGCACTCTGGAGACCTGCAATAAAAGACTATGGTCACACTTTACTTTGAGCTCACAGTATCCAGTCAGAGTCTTTATTCATACATAAAAATTGGCGACGAGATACAAATGACGAACCCAATGATGCGGAGAACAGTGGGCATCCTGGAGAAATTCTCAGAAGGAGATGATTGTGAAACCTTCGTGGAGCAACTCGACCAATACTTCATGGCCAACGAGCTGGAAAGAGAAACGAACACTGCCAAACGAAGGGCGATTCTCCTCACCATCTGCATGGCACCAACGTACGGCCTCATGAAAAACCTGCTTGCTCCAGAAAAACCCACAGAGAAAGCGTACGATGATATGTGCACACTGGTCCTGGAGCATCTGAACCCAAAGGAAAGCGTTCTGATGGCAAGGTACCAGTTCTACACCTACAAAAGATCTGAAGGCCAGGAGGTGGCGAGTTATGTCACTGAGCTAAGAGGCCTTGTAGGACATTGAGAATTTGAAGGACATTTGGAGCACATGCTCAGAGACTTTTTTGTACTTGGCATTGGCCATGAAATTATACTTTGCAAACTGTTGATTGCAGAGACCCCAACCTTGAGTAAGGCCATCGCGATAGCCCAGACGTTCATTGCCACCAGTGCTGCTGCAAATACTGTGAACAAAGTGATGTTGTTTTCAAATCACAATGTACAGGGCAGGCCCCAAATGCCTGCAGCTGCATGTCCGTAGATGTCTCAGGGTCCACCATCAAGGGTGATGAATGCAAGGCCATTAACACCTTGTTGGCGCTGCGGGGGTGATCATCGTTTCCATTCATGCCGCTTCAAAGGGTACGTTTGCAAGGGCTGTGGAACAATGGGACATCTCCAACTTATGTGCATGCGAGCTGCAAATCCTGTTACTCCTGCAAACCACCATGTTGCAGAGGAGGACAGGCCCAAGGCGGATCACGACGAACCAGAGCCTCAGACCGAGGAGGCAGAGGTATATGGGGTGCACACATTCACCACAAAGTGCCGATAATGCTGAAGGTTGAACTAAATGGACTCCCGGTGTCAATGGAGCTGGACACAGGAATGAGCCAGTCCATTATGAGGAAAATTGTGGTGCAGCAAGGCCTCAGGGCCAGTCTTGACTCCAATTCGCACAAAACTGAAAACTTACACAAAGGAACTGATTCCCATAATCGGCAGTGCTACTGTAAAAGTCTCCTATGATGGAGTGGTGCACAATCTACCACTTGTGCACTGCTGCTCGGCCGGAGCTGGCTGGGAAAGGTATGCTGGAACTGGGATGACGTCTGCGTGCTCTCGTCCGCTGACGACACTTCGTGTCCCTAGGTCTTAAATAAGTTCCCTTTGCTGTTTGAACCAGGCATTGGGAAGTTCCAAGGAGCAAAAGGGCAGATCCACCTAATTCCGGGGGCATGACCCATCGATTACAAGGTGAGAGCAGTACCGTACATGGTGAGAGGGTGGCGATCGAGCTGGACCGGCTGCAAAGAGAGGGCATAATTTCACTGATCGAATTAAACGAGTGGGCCAGTCCGATCGTTCCTGTCCTCAAGGGAGATGGCACCATCAGAATTTGTGGTGATTACAAAGTAACTATCAATCATTTCTCCCTGCAGGATCAATACCCACTACCAAAGGCCGATGACCTTTTTGCTACGCTGGCGGGAGGAAAGACGTTCACGAAGCTGGACTTGACCTTGGCCTACATGACGCAGGAGCTGGAGGAATCATCGAAGGTCCTCACCTGCATCAACACGCACAAAGGTCTCTTCATTTATAACAGATGCCCATTTGAAATTTAATCAGCGGCGGCAATATTCCAGAGAAATATGAAAAGCTTACTGAAGTTGGTCCCGCGCACGGTGGTCTTCCAGGACAACATTTTGCTTACAGGTCAGGACACAAGTGAGCATCTGCAGAACCTGAAGGACTCAACCGTGTGGGGCTCAGGTTAAAATGCTCAAAGTGCGTTTTCCTGGCGCGTGAAGTGCAGTTCCTGGGGAGAAGAATCGCGGCGGATGGCATCAGGCCCACCGATTCGAAGATGGAGGCAATCAAGAACGCATCGAGGCCACACAACATGATGGAACTGCAGTCATTTCTAGGACTCCTGAACTATTTTGGTAACTTCTTACCGGGTCTCAGCACACTGTTAGAATCACTGCATGTCTTACTGCGTAAAGGAGACGAATGGGTATGGGGCAAAAACCAAGAAAATGCCTTTGTAAAAGCTAGAAAATTGTTTTGTTCAAACAAATTGCTTGTGTTGTATGATCCATGTAAGTGTTTGGTACTAGCATGTGATGCGTCGTCATATGGCGTCGGGTATGTATTGCAACAAGCTAATGATTTTGGGAAATTGCAACTGGTTGTTTATGCATCCAGGAGTCTGTCGAAGGCTGAGAGAGCCTACAGCATGATTGAAAAAGAAGCGTTAGCATGTGTCTATGGGGTAAAGAAAATGCATCAATATCTGTTTGGGCTAAAATTTGAATTGGAAACTGACCATAAGCCACTGATATCCCTGTTTTCCGAAAGTAAGGGGATAAATACTAATGCATCGGCCCGCATCCAGAGATGGGCGCTCATGTTGTCCACGTACAACTACGCCATCCGCCACAGGTCAGGCACAGAAAACTGTGCCGATGCTCTCAGTCGGCTGCCATTGCCCACCACGAGGGTGGAAATGGTGCAGCCCACAGACTTAGTCATGGTTATTGTAGCGTATGTAGGCACCTTGAGCAATGACTCCATGAGGCAGGGTATGATACTTAAACTGTGTCGACCTGTAGTCCTTTATTTGCAGCTCCTGAATGATGACAACAAGCTGTGAGTTTCCTTTTATACTGGGTTACCTGTCGTGTGCAGGCAACCCCTAGGTCTCCAGCAGCAACACCCTCTGGTGTACCGGTGAGGTGTGTATAGTATAAGATGCATTCGATGTGGCATAACAGTGTTACAGACATCACACAGTAAACAGGTGTGCATACACAACAGTTATGGAAGCATCTGAGAGTGAGAAATCACCCATTACAGCCCGAAAGATTGGAACCTGAACGAGCCACGATCCCTTACTGTCCATGGTAAAAAAACTGTGTGCTTCAAGGGAGCTGGTCCAGTGTCCCAGTGGAAATGCAGGAAGAGATAAAGCCATTCCAGGGGCTCAAAGATGAAATGTCTATACAGGCAGATTGCCTTCTGTGGGGAAATCGGGTAGTGGTCCCCAAGAAGGACAGAGACATCTTCATCAGTAACCTCCACAGTACCCACCCCCAGTATTGTAATGATGAAAGCGATAGCCAGATCCCACGCGTGATGGCCCGGTATCGATGCGGACTTAGAGAGCTGTGTGCACAGATGTAACACATGCTCGCAGTTAAGTAATGCACCCAGGGAGGAGCCACTAAGTTTATGGTCTTGGCCCTCCAAAGTGTGGTCTAGGGTCCATGTCAACTATGCAGGCCCGTTCTTGGGTAAAATGTTCCTTGTGGTTGTAGATGCGTACTCCAAATGGATTGAATGTGAGATAATGTCAGCAGGCACATCCGCTGCCACCACTGAAAGCCTGTGGGCCATGTATGCCACACACGGGTTACCCGATGTCCTTGTGAGCAACAACGGGCCATGTTTTACCAGTGCGGAGTTCAAAGAATTCATGACCCGCAACGGGATCAAACATGTCACATCTGCCCTGTTCAAACCAGCATCCAATGGTCAGGCAGAGAGAGCAGTGCAAATGATAAGCAAGGCTCGAAGAGGGTAACTGAAAGCTCACTGCCGACTCGCCTATCCCGAGTCCTGCTCAGATACCGCACGAGACCCCACTCACTCACTGGGATTCCACCTGCTGATAAAAAGGGCACTTAAGACAAGGCTCTCATTCATTCACCCTGATCCACATGAACAGATAGAGAACAGGCAGCTTCAACAAGTACATATCATGATAGCGCAAATGTGTCACGCGAAATTGAAATCAATGCTCCTGTATTTGTATTGAATTATGGACAAGGTCCAAGTGGCTTCCTGGCACTGCTGTGGCCAAAGAGGGAAGCAGGATGTTTCAAATGGACTCATTAACGGAAACACTTGGACCAAATCAAACTCAGATTCATGGACTATCCTGAGCAACCCACTTTGGATCCTACCTTCTTTCACCCTCCAACATACACACCAGTGGCAACCGACACTGCGGTTGGCCACGAAGCAGAACCCATCATCCACAGCAGCCCAGCAGGACTCACCACACCAGGCAACCCAGCAAGGCCAGCTGCACAGCAGCCCAGCGAGGGCCCAACAGACGGTTCACCAATACCAGCATCTGCACCGAGATGATCAACCAGGGAAAGAAGGGCCCCAGATTGTCTCACCTTATAAATAGATACACTGTTGACTTTGTGGGGGACTGTTGTTATATATGTAAACTTGTATATACTTTGTACAGTCACCAGAGGGCTCATCCCCTGGAGTCCCAAGGGTTCCAATAATCCATTGGGAGCACAGGTACTTAAGGAGGCCTCACAGGTTGGAGAGGCACTCTGGAGACTTGCAATAAAAGACTACAGTCACACTTTACTTTGAGCTCACAGTATCCAGTCAGACTCTTTATTCATACATAACAAGCAGGATTTGCAGCTCGCCTGCACATACGTTGGAGGTGTCCCATTGTTCCACAGCCCTTGCAAATGTATCCTGAAGTGGCATGAATGGAAACGATGATCAGCCCCGCAGCGCCAACAAGGTGTTAATGGCCTTGTATTCACCACCCTTGATGGTGGACTCTGAGTCATCTGCGGACGTGCAGCTGCAGGTGTGTAAGTCCTGCCCTGTACATTTCAATTCGAAAACAACGTTACTTTATTCACAGTGCTTGCAGCAGCACTCGTGTGCTAAGAAATGAGTTTGGTATTGTCACTGATGGCGATAAACGCCTGGGCTATCGCTATGGCTTCACTCAAGGTTGGGGTCTCTACAGTCAAAAGTTTGCGAAGTATTACTTCATGGCCAATGCCAAGTACAAAGAAGTCCCTAAGCATGTGTTCCAAGTGTCCTTCAAATTCGCAATGTCCTGCAAGGCGCCTTAGCTCGGCGACGTAGCTTGCCACTTCCTGGCCTTTAGACCTCTTGTACATGTAGAACCGATACCTTGTCATCAGAATGCTTTCCTTCGAGTTTAGATGCTCGCGGACCAGTGTGCACAACTCATCGTCCTACTTGTCTGTGGGTTTCGCTGGAGCGAGCAGGTTTTTCATGAGGCCATACATTGATGCCCCGCAAACGGTGAGGAGGATCGCCCTTCGTTTGGCAGCATTCCCTTCCTTCTCCTTCCAGCTCGTTGGCCATGAAGTATTGGTCGAGTCGCTCCACGAAGGTTTCCCAATCATCTCCCTCCGAAAATTTCTCGAGGATGCCCACAGTTCTCTGCATTGTTGCGGTGGGGTTCGTCATTTGTATCCCGTTGCCAATTGTTAAGTCTTGAACAAAGAGTCAGACCAGATACTGCAAGCTCAAAGTAAGGTGTGACCGTAGTCCTTTATTGCAGATCTCAGAGTGCCTCTCCAGCCTGTGAGGCCTCCTTATATCCAGGTGCTCCCAAGGGATTGTGGGATCCCTTGGGACTCCAGGGGATAAGCCCTCTAGTGTTTAGACATGGTAATTACAGGTTTACATACATAACAGTTAAAGTGTTAAAAATGTGAATGCTGACCTGAACCCGCAGGAGAGGGGGCGTACAGCTAATCGGCTGTCAGGAGGCAGGTCGTCTATTTACTTGGAAGCCTCTTTAACCTCCATTTTGTCGTTAATTTAGCTGGACAGGTTTTGCACAACTCATGAAATCTGACCAGCTAATGCAAGGCCAGGACTGCTGCATCAAGGAGGTAAGTGTCTTTAAATGTATCTCCTGGATCCAGGGTCCCTACCGAACCTACCCCCCCTCCCCCACAAGGACTCCGAGCACCCTTCGCGAGTCCTCCCCCCACCCCTGCCAGGCCACCAATGCCCCCAGACCTCCGACTGCCCCCCCAAAAGCCTCCGCGTCTCCCCCCCACCGCCCATGAGCCGTTGCCTTCACACTGCTCGTATTCCTCACGATCCGATCCTCCCACCACTTGTCTGGCCGGCCGGCAATCTTCTACGGACCCCTCCCAATGCTCCTCTGGCCAGCCGGTGATCTTCTTCGGACTTCACCCCCACCCCCCCGCCGACCCTTCTTGGGCCGCCACTCGGCTCGCCTCCCCTGAAGATGAATTCAGCAGTTGGGTAATCTAAGGTACTGCAGTCTGATGGTTTTATCCAAGGAACTGGACATGAAGCTGTCATCCAGAGGAGACATACATAATCCTACAACTCGCTTGCTGTGACCATGGAAGTATCAAATGTATTTGATGTCGTGAAGTGACAAGTATCACTTGTTAGTTTAATCGATTGTGTTAAAGCTGTAAACCACAGTGTTTGCTGCATGTACATATCTGATCAGGTCTACCCCATACTTCTTACTGTACAGTGTCCTCTTTGCATTTCCCTTCTGACAGTCATATAGGATGATGGAGTCATTGTTGCTGCTGGAGATGGGCATTTCCTCATTAAACGAGAAGTCTTAGTAATTGATCTTGTCCATGTTTTCCCGGAACACCTTGGCCACTCGGTAGATTCTTCCCAGCACCCTCCACCCCCAACCCCCGCCAGAGTCCAAAAGAACCCATGAAGCAAGTACATTACACCGTGCTTCTCCCCGAGCCCTGATCTTTTTCCTGGCCCTGCCCTCCATTTCGTGCCACTCCTGGCCCCCACATGATCCCTCCTTCCTCTCTGCAGCCTACTGCCACAGGCCTACCCGCCCAGGACCAAACAGCCTCTCAATCTGGCAGGCTGCAGGTGGGAAACAAGCTTCACATTCAAATCAGACCCGCTCTCCCAGATTTTCCGTCATCCTCAGAGATCCCCGCCCTGCCCCCAACCCGCCTTCCCCATTCAAATTTAGCCCTGTGGTAAGCAGATTTACTGTATCGTTAACCTTCTCTACCAACTCCACTCAACCAAATTGCACAGTATAATGTCTGTGTATCTGGATTATGGTAAGATTTCAGTTTCAGCATTTATTTTCAGTCAGCTGGATGTCAAATACCTGTGCAAATCCATAACCATGCTCAAGATTTTCCAAAACAAGCTTCTGATAAATGCAGTTTTTATTTGCACTCTCCCCAGGACAAACTCCACAACGAAGTCCAGAGATTTTAGCCACAGCTTGATAAGTTCCAAAGTTTAGGGGAAGGAGGGAAATTATGCACAGTAGTATTCCTGGGGGTTAATCAGTGTAAGAGTGGGAGAGCTATGGTGACAGGGGATTCGATTGTAAGGGGAATAGATAGGCGTTTCAGCGGCCGCAAACGAGACTCCAGGATGGTATGTTGCCTCCCTGGTGCAATGGTCAAGGATGTCTCGGAGTGGCTGCAGTGCATTCTGGAGGGAGAGCATGAACAGCTAGCTGTTGTGGTACATATAGGTACTAACAATATCGGTAAAAAATGGGATGAGGTCCTACAAGCTGAGTTTAGGGAGCTAGGAGTTAAATTAAAAAGTAGGACATCAAAGGTAGTAATCTCATGATTACTACCAGTGCCACGTGCTAGTCAGAGTAGGAATGGCAGGATAGCTAAGTTGAATGTGTGGCTTGAGGAGTGGTGCAGGAGGGAGGGATTCAAATTCTTGGGACATTGGAACCGGTTCTTGGGGAGGTGGGACCAGTACAAACCGGACGGTCTACACATGGGCAGGACAGGAACCAATGTCCGAGGCGGAGTGTTTGCTAGTGCTGTTGGGAAGAGGTTAAACTAATATGGCAGAGGGATGGGAACCTATGCAGGGAGACAGGGGGAGTAAAATGGGGGCAGAAGCAAAAGATAGAAAGAAGAAAAGTAAAAGTGAAGGGCAGAGAAACCCAAGGCAAAAATCAAAAAGGGCCACATTACAGCAAAATTCTAAAGGGACAAGTCTGTTAAAAAGACAAGCCTGAAGGCTCTGTGAATCAATGCAAGGAGTATCTGTAATAAGGTGGACGAATTAACTGCGCAGGCAACTATTAACGAATATGATAGAATTGGGATTATGGAGACTTGGCTCCAGGGTGACCAAGGCTGGGAACTCAACAACCAGGAGTATTCAACATTCAGGAAGGAGAGACAGAAAAGGAAAGGAGGTGGGGTAGCATTGCTGGTTAAAGAGGAGATTAACACAATAGTAAGGAAGGACATTAGCTTGGATGATGTGGAATCTGTATGGGCAGAGCTGCGGAACACCAAAGGACAGAAAATGCTAATGGGACTTGTGTACAGACCACCAAACAGTAGTAGTGAGGTTGGGGACAGCATCAAACAAGAAATTAGGGATGCGTGCAATAAAGGTACAGCAGTTATCATGGGGAACTTTATTTTACATATAGGTTGGGCTAACCAAACTGGTAGCAAAACAGTGGAGGAGGATTTCCTGGAGTGTATTAGGGATGGTTTTCTAGACTAATATGTCGAGGAACCAACTAGAGGGCTGGCCATCCTAGACTGGGTGATGTGTACTGGGAAAGGACTAATTAGCAATGTTGTTGTGCGAGGCCCCTTGGGGAAGAATGACCATAACATGGTAGAATTCTTTATTAAGATGGAGGATGACACAGTTAATTCAGAGACTAGGGTCCTGAACTTAAGGAAAGGTAACTTCGATGGTATGAGATGTGAATTGGCTAGAATAGACTGGCGAATGATACTTAAAGGGTTGACGGTGGATTGGCAATGGCAAACATTTAAACATTACATGGATGAACTTCAACAATTGTACATCCCTGTCTGGAGTAAAAATAAAACGGGGAAGGTGGCTCAACCGTGGCTAACAAGGGAAATTAGGGATAGTGTTAAATCCAAGGAACAGGCATATAAATTGGCCAGAAAAAGGAGCAAAACTGAGGACTGGGAGAAATTTAGAATTCAGCAGAGGAGGACAAAGGGTTTAATTAGGAGGGGGAAAATAGAGTATGAGAGGAAGCTTGCTGGGAACATAACAACTGACTGAAAAAGCTTCTATCGATATGTGAAGAGAAAAAGATTATTGAAGACAAATGTAGGTCCCTTGCAGTCAGAATCTGGTGAATTTATGATGGGGAAGAAAGAAATGGCAGACCAATTGAACAAATACTTTGGATCTATCTTCACGCAGGAAGACACAAATAACCTTCCGGAAATACTTGGGGACAGAGGGTCTAGCAAGAAGGAGGAACTGAAGGAAATCCTTATTAGTCAGGAAATTGTGTTAGGGAAACTGATGAGATTGAAGGCCAATAAATCCCCAGGGCCTGATAGTTTGTATCCCAGAGTACTTAAGGAAGTGGCCCTCAAAATAGTGGATGCATTGGTGATCATTTTCCAACAGTCTGTCGACTCTGGGTCAGTTCCCATGGACTGGAGGGTAGCCAATGTAACACCACTTTTTAAAAAAGGAGGGAGAGAGAAAATGGGTAATTATAGATCGGTTAGCCTGACATCAGTAGTGGGGAAAATGTTGGAATCAATTATTAAAGATGAAATAGCAGCACAGTTGGAAAGCGGTGACAGGATCGGTCCAAGTCAGCATGGATTTATGAAAGGGAAATTATGCTTGACAAATCTTCTGGAATTTTTTGAGGATGTAACTAATAGAGTGGACAAGGGAGAAGCAGTGGATGTGGTGTATTTGGACTTTCAAAAGGCTTTTGACAAGATCCCCACATAAGAGATTGGTGTGCAAAATTAAAGCACATGTTATTGGGGTAATATATTGACGTGGATAGAGAGCTGGTTGGCAGACAGGAAGCAGATCGTAGGGATAAACGGGTCCTTCTCAGAATGGTAGGCAGTGACTAGTAGGGTGCCACAGGGCTCAGTGTAGGGACCCCAGCTATTTACAATATACATCAATGATCGAGATGAAGGAATTGAGTGTAATATCTCCAAGTTTGCAGATGACACTAAGCTGGGTGGTGGTGTGAGCTGTGAGGAGGATGCTAAGAGGCTGCAGGGTGACTTGGACAGGTTAACTGAGTGGGCAAATGCATGGCAGATGCAGTATAATGTGGATAAATGTGAGGTTATCCACTTTGGTGGCAAAAACATGAAGGCAGAATATTGTCTGAATTGTGGCAGATTAGGAACAGGGGAGGTGCAACGAGACTTGGGTGTCATGGTACATCAGTCATTGAACGTTGGCATGCAGGCACAGCAGGCAGTGAAAAAGGCAAATGGCATGTTGGCCTTCAAAGCTAGAGGATTTGAGTACAGGAGCAGGGAGGTCTTACTGTAGTTTTACAGGGCCTTGGTGAGGCCACACCTGGAATATTGTGTTCAGTTTTGTTCTCCTAATCTGAGAAAGGACATTCTTGGTATTGAGGGAGTGCAGCGAAAGTTCACCAGACTGATTCCCGGGACGGCAGGACTGACATATGAGGAGAGACTGAATTAACTGGGCCTGTATTCACTGGAGTTTAGAAGGATGAGAGGGGATCTTATAGAAACATATAAAATTCTGACGTGACTGGACAGGTTAGATGCAGGAAGAATGTTCCTGATGTTGGGGAAGTCCAGAACCAGGGGTCACAGTCTAAGGATAAGGGGTAAGCCAATTCGGACCGAGATGAGGAGAAACTTCTTCACTCAGAGAGTTGTTAACCTGTGAAATTCCCTACTGCAGAGAGTTGTTGATGCCAGTTCATTAGATATATTCAAGAGGGAGTTAGATATGGCCCTTACGGCTAAAGGGATCAAGGGGTATGCAGAGAAAGCAGGAAAGGGGTACTGAGGTGAATGATCAGCCATGATCTTATTGAATGGTGGTGGAGGCGTGAAGGGCCGAATGGCCTACTCCTGCACCTATTTTCTATGTTTCTATGTGGTTTGACAGCATAAAGCATTTGTAAGCTTACTGTTTCTTATCTAAACAGGACCGACCAACAGTGCTTTGCTACCAGTGACAAGTCTACACTTCCTGGTTCCATTAATGGAACAGTTTCATCAAGATTTTGATACTTCTACCAAATACCTTCTTTCTACATATTATTGATCTTTACTAGGAATGAAAAAGGGTCAGTAACTGTCCTCAGTGACTGATGTGTCCTCATGTCATACTAGACACATTGGGAATGGCAGTATATTACCATCGGGCATGCTGCCACAGATTGATAACACAGAACATCGATTGTACCTGCTATCTTGTATCTTTAGAGCCATCATATACTCCCCTAAAGTGTTAGCTGTGGCTCAGTGGTAGCACTCTCACCTCTGAGTCTGAAAGTTGTGAGTTCAAGTCCAACTCTAGAGACTTGAGCTCAAAATCTAGGCTGACACTTCAGTGAAGTACTGAGGGATCGCTGCAATATCAGAGGTGCTGTCTTTCAGATGAGACATTAAACTGAGGCCCCATCTGCCCTCTCAGGTGGACATAAAAGATCCCAAGGCACTGTTTGATGAAGAGGAAGGGAGTTCTCCCCAGTGTCCTGACCAATATTTATCCATCAAGCAAATCACCAAAACAGATTATATTGTCATTATCACATTGCTATTTGTGGGGCCTTGCTGTGGCTACCACATTTCCTGCATTACAACAATGACTACACTTTAAAAGTACTTCATTGGTTGTAAGGTGCTTTGTGACATCCTGTGTTTGTGAAAGGTGTTATATAAATGCAAATTCTTTCTTTCCTAATCAGATCTATCATTACTCTGTAATTTTTGCTTTCCTGTAAGAACATGGATTTGGAAGAATGAGTTGCAGAGATGAAAATAATAGTTATTAATTAGCCTCGGGCATGCCTTCATTCTAAATTACTTCACAATAAAATTATTCCACAAGACAATTATGAACACAAAACATATATATGAGATTTACTAAAAATTATTTTCAAGTTTATTACAAATGACTTCAGGAAAAATACCCCCTTCTAACCCATGATTATTCCCTCCTGCCCTCCCTCTTTGTCCCTATTTTCCACCCTTCAGCCTCAGGTCACATTCATTTGCATTGGTCTTGTGGCTCATTTTTAGTTGTTACAGTACTGTATTTGGATAATTTAAATTAATTTCCCGAAGGCTTAACTTACTCCCCATAAAATTAAGAATTTTCAGTATTAGTGGCTTGATGTTTCATTTACTGGTAAATGCTGAAAAATAAGCTGGTGTCTTTGACCCTTATTTTCCACCGTCGCGATTTTTGACACCCATGTACAATAATGTACCTTTTTTTCCTATTTATACCAAAAAAAAGTGGTAGTTTCCCCAAAGCAAAAGTTATTTTTGGCACCATGCTACCCGAAGATAATTCTGGGGGCGGAGCTTGTAGTGTGCGTCGAAAAGTCTCTGCGCATGCACATGGAAAAAAAAAATCATTTTCTACACATGACGATCTGCCTAATCTGGATCAACAGTGAGAACGCATTGGTATCAGAGCTGGACTTGGAGATTAAAATTACAGCTTCTAAAGATGGATGCAAGGGAAGGGGACAGAGAAGGAGTAAGGGACAGAGAAGGGGAAGGGGAAGCTGTAAGGGCCAGGAGATTTCTAGCAGAAGAAATTGAGCCACTGGTAAACATAATTGAGAGGAGATGGGATGCGCTTGAAAACAAAGAGAGAACGGGCCAAAAGAAATTGAAACCCTTTGTACTCGCAAAAGTTTGGGACCAAGTTGCAGAAGAGTTTCATTCATTGTCCATTACCCCGAGAAGTGGCACACAGCTGAAAAAGCTGTGGTAGGATCTCGGAAAAGCAGTTACTGCAAGTAATATTTTAATAAAAATTTATTAAAATTTATATTTATATTTATGCACTGCAATAACATTGGTAAATGTGATTAATGTGTGTGTGTGCGTACGTGCGTGTGTTGAAGGACCCTCTTTTAAAAAGTGCTATTTTCATTTCTGCAGAAGATCATCCGAGAAAGGTCACAAACTGGAAGAGATCCGGCAAGTAGGCTGCAACTAACAGCCGTGGAATAGAGGATCGCTGATATGATTAAATCTCACAGGAGAAGATCAACCACCAACATGGACGCTAGGCCAGGTTACCAAGAGAGGGTAAACCCTGCAAATTGCACAGAACCGAATAACCAGGGCTGCAGAGTGAGCTTTAAACTAATTAGTGGGGGGGAAGGGTTCAGGTGAGCAGAAAAATAAAAGCTCAAAGAACAAGATAAAGGCAATAGAGCTGGGCATCACTGGGGGAAACGCAAACCAGAGTGTGACAGGAAAGGACAAAATCTATTAACATAAGTGTATATCAGAAACTGGGGCCATAACAGGAGAAAATGGTAAGAAAACACATTTAAAAGCTCTTGTAGAAACATAGAAAGTAGGTGCAGGAGTAGGCCATTTGGCCCTTGGAGCCTGCACCACCATTCAATGTGATCATGGCTGATCATGCAACTTTAGTACCCCATTCCTGCTTTCTCTCCATACACCTTGATCCCTTTAGCCGTAAGGGTCACATCTAACTCCCTTTTGAATATATCTAATGAACTGGCCTCAACAACTTTCTGTGGTAGAGAGTTCCACAGGTTCACAATTCTCTGAGCGAAGAAGTTTCTCCTCATCTCGGTCCTAAATGGCTTATCCCGTATCCTTAGACTGTGACCCCTGGTTCTGGACTTCCCCAACATTGGGAACATTCTTCCTGCATCTAACCTGTCCAATTCTGTCAGAATTTTATATGTTTCTATGAGATCCCTCTCATTCTTCTAAATTCCAATGAATATAAGCCTAGTCGATCCAGTCTTTCTTCATGTGTCAGTCCTGCCATCCCGGGAATCAGTCTGGTGAACCTTCGCTGCACTCCCTCTATAGCAAGAATGTCCTTCCTCAGATTAGACCGAAACTGCACACAATACTCAAGGTGTGGTCTCACCAAGGCCCTGTACAACTGCAGTAAGACCTCCCTGCTGCTATACGCAAATCCCCTAGCTATGAAGGCCAGCATGCCATTTGCATTCTTTACTGCCTGCTGTACCTGCATACCTACCTTCAATGACTGATGTACCATGACACCCAGGTCTCATTGCACCTCCCCTTTTACTAATCTGTCACCATTCAGATAATAATCTGCCTTCATGTTTTTGCAACCAAAGTGGATAACCTCACACTTATCCACATTATTCAGCATCTGCCATGAATTTGCCCATTCACCTAACCTGTCCAAGTTCCCCTGCAGCTTCCTCGCATCTCGCACTGCCACCGAGCTTAGTGTCATCTGCAAACTTGGAGATATTACATTCAATACCTTTGTCTAAATCATTAATGTATATTCTAAATAGTTGGGGTCCCAGCACTGAATCCTGCGGTACCCCACTAGTCACTGCCTGCCATACTGAAAAGGATCCGTTTATTCCCACTCTTTGCTTCCTGTCTGCCAACCAGTTCTCTATCCACGTCAATACATTACCCCCAATACCATGTGCCTTAATTTTGCACACTAATCTCTTGTATGGGACCTTGTCAAAAGCTTTTTGAAAGTCCAAATACACCTCATCCATTTTATCTGAATGCATGCAGCATTCATAACAAATTAGATGAGCTGTCAGCACAAATCGTTACAAATGGGTATGATCTGGTAGCTCTAACAGAGACATGGTTACAAGGTGACCAAGACTGGGAACTAAATATTCAGGGGTACTTGACAATTCGGAAGGACAGACAGAAAGGAAAAAGAGGTGTGGTAGCTCTGTTGATAAAGGATTGAATCACTGCCATAGTGAGAAACGATATTGGCTCCAATGATCAGGATGTTGAAACAGTTTGGGTGGAGATAAGGAATAATAAGGGGAAAACTCACTGGTGGGCATAGTCTATAGGTTCCCTAACAGTAGCAACTCTGATGGTCAGAGTATAAACCAAGAAATAGTGGGGGCTTGTAAAAATGGAACAGCAATAATCATGGGTGATTTTAACCTCCACATTGATTGGACAAATCAAATTGGTCAGGGTAGTCTTGAGGAAGAGTTCATAGAGTGCATACGGGACGGGTTCTTTGAGCAGTATGTAACGGAACCAACCAGGGGGCAGATTATCTTCGATCTGGTCCTGTGTAATGAGACAGGATTAATAAACAATCTCCAAGTAAAGGATGCCCTTGGAATGAGTGATCATAGCATGGTTGAATTTCAAATTCAGATGGAGGGTGAGAAAGTTGGATCTCAAACCAGCGTACTAAGCTTAAATAAAGGAAACTACAAAGATATGAGGGCAAAGTTGGTTAAAGTGGACGGGGAAGATAGATTAAAGTGTAGGACGGTTGATGAACAGTGGCGTACATTTAAGGAGATATGTCATAACTCTTAAGAAAAATATATTCCAGTGAGGAGGAAAGGGTACAAAAGAAAATGTAGCCATCCGTGGCTAACTGAAAAAAAAAGGATGGTATCCAATTAAAAACAAGGGCATACAAAGTGGCCAAAACTAGTGGGAGCACAGAAGATTGGGAAGCTTTTATAAGCCAGCAAAGAATGACTAAAAAAATGATTAAAAAAGGGAAGATAGACTATGAAAGTAAAGTAGCAGGAAATATAAAAACAGATAGCAGCAGTTTCTACAGGTGTATAAAAAGGAAAAGAGTGGCTGAAGTAAATGTTGGTCCCTCAGAGGACGAGACCGGGAAATTAGTGATGGGGAACATGGAGATGGCAGAAACTCTGAACAAATATTTTGTATCAGTCTTTACGGTAGAGGACACTAAAAATATCTCAACAGTGGATAGTCAAGGGGTTATAGCAGGGGAGGAACTTAACACAATTACAATAACTAAGGAGGTGGTACTCAGTAAGATAATGGGACTAAAGGTGGATAAATCCCCTGGACCTCAAACCAGCTTGCATCCTAGGATCGTAAGAGAAGTAGCGGCAGAGATAGTGGATGCATTGGTTGTAATTTACCAAAATTCCCTGGATTCTGGGGGTGTCCCAGCAGATTGGAAAACTGCAAATGTAACGCCCCTATTTAAAAAAGGAGGCAAGCAAAAAGCAGGAAACTATAGACCTGTTAGCCTAACATCTGTGGTTGGTAAAATGATGGAGCCCTTTATTATAGAAGCAGTAGCAGGACATTTGGAGAAGCATAATGCAGTCAGGCGGAGTCAGCATGGATTTATGAAGGGGAAGTCATGTTTGACAAATTTGCTGGAATTTTTTGAGGATGTAACAAACAAGGTGGATAAAGGGAAACCAGGGAATGTGGTGTATTTGGACTTCCAGAAGGCATTTGACAAGGTGCCACATAAAAGGTTACTGCACAAGATAGAAGTTCACGGGGTTGGGGGTAATAAATTAGCATGGATAGAAGATTAGCTAACTAACAGAAAACAAAGAGTCGGGATAAATAGTTCATTCTCGGGTTGCAATCGGTAACTAGTGGGGTGTGCAGGGATCAGTGCTGGGACCCCAACTATTTACAATCTATATTAACGACTTGGATGAAGGGACCGAGTGTAACGTAGCCATGTTTGTTGACGATAGAAAGATGGGAGGAAAAGCAATGTGTGAGGAGGACACAAAAAACCTGCAAAAAGATATAGAAAGGCTAAGTAAGTGGGCAAAAATTTGGCAGATGGAGTATAATGTTGATGAGTGTGAGGTTATGCACTTTGGCAGTAAAAATGGAAGAGCAAATTATTATTTAAATGGAGAAAAATGGCAAAGTGTTGTAGTACAGCGGGACCTGGGGATCCTGGTGCATGAAACACAAAATGTTCGTATGCAGGTACAGCAAGTTATCAGGAAGGCAAATGGAATCTTGGCCTTTATTGCAAAGGGGATGGAGTATAAAAGCAGGGAAGTCTTGCTACAGTTATACAGGGTATTGGTGAGGCCACATCTAGAATACTGTGTACAGTTTTGGTTTCCATAGTTAAGAAAGGATATACTTGCTTTCGAGGCAGTTCAGAGAAGGTTCACTCGGTTGATTCCGGAGATGAGGGGGTTGACTTAAGAGGAAATGTTGAGTAGGTTGGGCCTCTACTCATTGGAATTCAGAAGAATGAGAGGTGATCTTATTGAAACGTATAAGATTATGAGGGTGCTTGACAAGGTGGACGCAGAGAGGATGTTTCCACTGATAGGGAAGACTAGAACTAGGGGGCATAATCTTAGAATAAGGGGCCGTCCATTTCAAACTGAGATGAGGAGGAACTTCTTCTCTCAGAGGGTTGTAAATCTATGGAATTCGGTGCCTCAGAGAGCTGTGGAAGCTGGGTCATTGAATAAATTTAAGACAGAGATAGACAGTTTCTTAATCAATAAGGGAATAAGGGGTTATGGGGAGCGGGCAGAGAAGTGGACCTGAGTCCATGATTGGGTCATCCATGATCGTACTAAATGGCAGAGCATGCTCGAGGGGACATATGGGCTACTCCTGCTCCTATTTCCTATGTTCTTATGTTCCAGTCTGGGTTGGCTCAATGTTAAGTACTCCGTGGGCTGGCTGCGCTTCCGCTTCCTCCCCTGCTGATATCCAAGCATCTGCTCTGTTAATGTTTTGCAGATGTTGTGCATCAGGAAGAGACAAAAGATGCACCTGAAGTAGAAGAAGAGCATGATCAGGAAGCCGTCAGTCCAGACATTGTTCATCTAGATCAGGAAAATGAAGGGCAGCAGGAAGACACTGATACTGAGATAGTTACACTGGAATTGGAGCTGGTGAACCCCTCGAGGATTCCAAGCACTTTCCTGAGCGATTCAAATAAGCGACATTTCAAGGTTTACCGTTTGAGGCTGCGACTCCCAGTGTGTTGCAGCAAACCATTCCTGGGAGACATCAGAGGAGGGTGGGAGGGAGAGCTGAACCTGAAATACAGGATGCAGAGAACATAGGACAACTCGTGGAGATGAGTGGGGAGAGCAGACAGCTAACGAGATTGCTCCTGGAAACCATGGGTGGGGTGAGGGTAGAACTAGCAGGACTGGCACTTGAAGTAGCAATACTGGCTGGAGGAATGGGTGAGATGAGGGGAGAAATTGTGGGACTGTCATTAGAGGTAGCAACACTGTCGGGACAGATGAGGGAGGGGATGTCAGAGGTAGTAGCAGCAATAAGGAGGCACACACAGGCTGTCATTATCACTAAGGATGTAGTACTCAGTAAGATAATGGGACTAAAAGCAGATAAATCCCCTGGACCTGAAGGCTTGCATCCTAGGGTCTTAAGAGAAGTAGCAGCAGGGATTGTGGATGCATTGGTTGCAATTTACCAAAATTCCCTCGATACTGGGGAGGTCCCAGCAGATTGGAAAACTGCATATGTAATGCCCCTATTTAAAAAAGGAGGCAGACCAGTTAGCCTAACATCTGTGGTTGGGAAAATGTTGGAGTCCATTATTAAAGAAACAGTAGCAGGACATTTGGAAGAGCAAAATTCGGTCAGGCAGAGTCAGCATGAATTTATGAAGGGGAAGTCATGTTTGAGGATGTACCGAACAGGGTGGATAAAGGGGAACCAGTGGATGTGATGTATTTGGACTTCCAGAAAGCATCTGATAAGGTGCCACATAAAAGGTTACTGCACAAGATAAAAGTTCACAGGGTTGGGGGTAATATATTAACAAGGATAGAGGATTGGCTAACTAACAGAGAACAGAGAGTCGGGATAAATGGTTCATTCTCTGGTTGACAACCAGTAACTAGTGGAATGCCGCAGGGATCAGTGCTGGGGCCTCAACTATTTACAATCTATATTAACAACTTGGAAGAAGGGACTGAGTGTAACGTCGTCAAGTTTGCTGATGATACAAAGATGGGAGGAAAAGCAATGTGTGAGGAGGACACAAAAAATCTGCAAAAGGACATAGACAGGCTAAGTGAGTAGGCAAAAATTTGGCAGATGGAGTATAATGTTGGAAAGTGTGAGGTCATGCACTTTGGCAGAAAAAAATCAAAGAGCAAGTTATTATTTAAATGGAGAAATATTGCAAAGTGCCGCAGTACAGTGGGACCTGGGGGTACTTGTGCATGAAACACAAAAGGATAGTATGCAGGTACAGCTAGTGATCAGGAAGGCCAATGGTATCTTGGCCTTTATTGCAAAGGGGATGGAGTATAAAAGCAGGGAAGTCTTGCTACAGCTATATAAGGTATTAGTGAGGCCACACCTGGAATACTGCGTGCAGTTTTGGATTCCATATTTACCAAAGGATATACTTGCTTTGGAGGCAGTTCAGAGAAAGTTCACTAAGTTGATTCCGGGGATGAGTGCATTGGTTTATGAGGAAAAGTTGAGTAGGTTGGGCCTCTACTCATTGGATTTCAGAAGAATGAGAGGTGATCTTATCGAAACGTATAAGATTATGAGGGAGCTTGACAAGGTGGATGCACAGAGGATGTTTCCACTGATGGGGGAGACTAGAACTAGAGGGCATGATATTGGAAGAAGTGGCTGCCCATTTAAAACAGAGATGAGGAGAAATTTCTTCTCTTGGAGGGTTGTAAATCTGTGGAATTCGCTGCCTGAGAGAGCTGTGGAAGCTGGGATATTGAATAAATTTAAGACAGAAATAGACAGTTTCTTAAATAATAAGGGGATAAGGGGTTATGGGAAGTGGAGCTGGGTCCATGATCAGATCAGCCATGATCTTATTGAATGGCGGAGCAGGCTCGAAGAGCTATATGGCCTACTCCTGTTCCTATTTCTTATGTTCTTATTGCTGCCACTAACATTCTAACCCCCAGACCAAAGTCAGGGGTTGATCCACAGGCTGAAGAAGAATCTGAAGAGGAACCTGGGCCTTCCACAATGACGTCTGCCTGGTCTGTCCCTGTCGGAATCCACCAACAACGAATGCGGCGTCGGAAAGAAAACAGAAAAAAGCGTGGGGTCGGATGGGGCGAGGAAGCAGAAGTCTGCAACAACGGGCACGGTTACGGATAGAGGCAACAACAGGGGCAGGAGTGGTGCACAGCGCTAAGGGGGAGGAGAGATGGCTTGTTTGTTTGTTTGTTTCTTCATTGAAAAGTTTGATACAAAATTTATTAAAGTTATTAAGTTAAAAGTTAAGTTAAGTACTACTGTACTGTACAAATGTTTAATAAAGCTATTTATTTTTTACATTTAACAAGAATCCTGTACGTTATTTTTTGAATCCAGCACCAGAAAATCTTTCCAGATTATGTCTCTGCATTATGTGCATGTACCTACCCTGTTGATAATAAAGAAGGTAATTATGAAGCAATGTAGTCATAGGGAGAGAAATAAGAACAAAAGGGAACAAATATTGTTCACATTTAAACACTCTGCATTTCTTTCGGCCCGGGATTGCAGCCGGCCAGGATCGGGGTGGCAAACTTGGAGATATTACATTCAATTCCTTCGTCTAAATCATTAATGTATATTGTAAATAGCTATGTTCCCAGCACTGAACCTTGCGGTACCCCAATAGTCACTGCCTGCCATTCTGAAAAGGGCCCGTTTATTCCTACTCTTTGCTTCCTGTCTGCCAACCAGTTCTCTATCCACGTCAGCACATTACCCCCAATACCATGTGCTTTAATTTTTCACACTAATCTCATGTGTGAGACCTTGTCAAAAGCCTTCTGAAAGTGTAAATACACCATATCCACTGGCTCCCCCTTGTCCGCTCTACCAGTTACATCCTCAAAAAATTCTAGAAGATTTGTCAAACTTGATTTCCCTTTCATAAATCCATGCTGATTTGGACCGGTCCTGTCACTGCTTTCCAAATGTGCTGCTATTACATCTTTAACAATTGATTCCAACATTTTCCCCACCACCGATGTCAGGCTAACCGGTCTATAATTAACCATTTTCTCTCTCCCTCCTTTTTCAAAAAGTGGTGTTACATTAGCTACCCTCCAGTCCAAAGGAACTGATCTAAAGTCTATAGACTGTTGCAAAATGACCACCAATGCATCCACTATTTCTCGGGCCACTTCCTTAAGTACTCTGGGATGCAGACTATCAAGCCCTGGGGATTTATCGGCCTTGAATCCCATCAATTTCCCGAACACAATTTGGTGACTAATAAGGATTTCCCTTAGTTTCTCCTTTTCGCTAGACCCTCGGTCCCCTAGTATTTCTGGAAGGTTATTTGTGTCTTCCTTAGTGAAGACAGAACCAAAAATATTTGTTCAATTGGTCTGACATTTCTTTGTTCCCCATTATAAATTCACCTGATTCTGACTGCAAGGGACCTACATTTGTCTTCACTAATCTTTTTCTCTTCATGTGTGTGTAGAAGCTTTTGCAGTCAGTTTTTATGTTCCCTGCAAGTTTACTCTCATATTCTATTTTTCCCCTCCTAATTAAACCCTTTGTCTTCCCCCGCTGAATTCTAAATTTCACCCAGTCCTCAGGTTTGCTGCTTTTTTGCCCAATTTATATGCCTCTTCCTTGGATTTAACACTATCCCTAATTTCCCTTGTAAGCCACGGGTGAGCGACCTTCCCCGTTTTATTTTTACGCCATACAGGGATGTACAATTGTTGAAGTTCATCCATGTGATCTTTAAATGTCTGCCATTGCCTATCCACCATCAACCCTTTAAGTATCATTCGCCAGTCTATCCAAGCCAATTCGGTCTCATACCGTCAAAGTTACCTTTCTTTAGGTTCAGGAGACTCTCGTCTCTGAATTAACTGTGTCATTCTCCATGTTAATGAAGAATTCTACCATATTATGGTCATTCTTCCCCAAGGGGCCTTGCAGAGCAAGATTTCTAATTAATCTCATTACACAACACCCAGTCTAGGATGGCCAACTCTCTAGTTGGTTCCTTGACATATTGGTCTAGAAAACCATCCCTGATACACTCCAGGAAATCCTCCTCCACTATATTGCTACCAGTTTGGTTCGCCAAATCTATATGTAGATTAAAGTCACCCATGATAACTGCTGTACCTTTATTGCACGCATCCATAATTTCCTGTTTGATGCCATTCCCCAACCTCACACTGACTGTTTGGTGGTCTGTACACAACTCCCACTCGCGTTTTCTGCCCTTTGGTGTTCTGCAGCTCTACCCATGCAGATTCCACTTCATCCACGCTAATGTCCTTCCTGACTATTGCATTAATCTCCTCCTTAACCAGCAACACTACCCCACCTGCTTTTCCTTTCAGTTTATCTTTCCTGAATATTGAATACCCCTGGATTTTGAGTTCACAGCCTTGGTCACCCTGGAGCTGTGTCTCCGTAATCCCAATTATATCATATCCATTAACAGCTATCTGCGCAGTTAATTCATCCACCTTATTACGAATGCTCCTCGCATTGAGACACAGAGCCTTCCAGCTTGTTTCTTTAACATTCTTTGTCCTTTTAGAATTATGTTGTAACGTGGCCCTTTTTGATTTTTGCCTTTGATTTTTCTGCCCTCCAATTTTACTTTTCTCCTTTATACCTGTTGCTTCTGTCCCCATTTTACTTCCCTCTGTCTCCCTGCATAGGTTGCCACCCCCCTGCCCTATTAGTTTAAATCCTCCCCAACAGCACTAGTAAACACTCCGCCTAGGACATCCGTTCCAGTCCTGTCCAGGTGCAGACCGTCCGGTTTGTACTGGTCCCACCTCCCCCAGAACTGGTTCCAAAGTCGCAGAAATTTGAATCCCTCTCCTTTGCACCATTCCTCAAGCCACGTATTCATGTGAACTATCCTGCAATTCCTACTCTGACTCGTACGTGGCACTGGTAGCAATCCTGAGATTACTACCTTTGAGGTCCTAATTTTTAATTTAACTTCTTGCTCCCTAAATTCAGCTTGTAGGACCTCATTCCACTTTTTACCTATATCGTTGGTACCTATATGCAGCACAACAACTGGCTGTTCACCCTCCCCCTCCAGAATGCCCTGCAGCCGCTCCGAGACATCCTTGACCCTTGCACCAGGGAGGCAACATTCCTCTCTGACCCTACCTCACCATTCCAAGCACTGAAACTCTCATCCAGATCTTGATCATTTCCAACTTCAACTTGCCATCCTTCTAGGTTTGACCCTTTAAAAACTCCAAATTATTCAAACCTCCATAATCCACATCCTGTCACGCACTAAGTCCTATTCACAGTTCACCTGTGACCTTTTCAGTCTCAACTAGCGCCCCATCCCTCAGCGAGTTGACTTCATAGAAACAAAGAAACATAGAAAATAGGTGCAGGAGTCGGCCATTCGGCCCTTCAAGCCTGCACCACCATTCAATATGATCATGGCTGATCATGCAACTTCAGTACCCCATTTCTGCTTTCTCTCCATACCCCTTGATCCTTTTAGCCATAAAGGCCACCACAGGTCCCACTATAGACTTGGCGATCCTATCTCTGAAACCTCCTCTAGGCCTATATCTCAGCTCACATGCTTAGTTCCTTTAAAGTTGGCCTAATGTGTATCCTTCCCTTTCCTCCACTTCACTATTGGTAGCAGTGCATTTAGTCATACCCATGTATTCTACAATTTAATTCTTGTAACTTTTTTTGGTCCTATCTCCCTTCTCACCTTCAAAAGACTCCTCCAACCATACCTCTTCGAAAACCTTCAAAAACCTTCCCTCATTCTTCGAAGTCCTGCTCACTAACTGAGAAACAACTGTCCAGTTTACAAAACACACATCATTAGCTGAAAAATAAGAGATTTATTACAGATTCTGGACCTGCCTTCAATATTCTCAGGTTAGCTTCACTGGTCTCCCGCATACAGCTAACTCTCTATTTGAAAATAGGGATTTCAGTTATGTGTAGAGATTGGAGATGCTGGAGTTGTTCTCCTTAGTGCCAAGAAAGTTAAGAGGAGATTTGATAGAGATGTTCAAAATCATAAACGGTTTTGATGAGTAAATAAGGAGAAACTGCTTCCAGTGGCAGAAAGGTTGGTAACCAGAGGACACAGATTTTAGGTGACTGGCAAAAGAACCAGAGGAAACATGAGAAGAAAAAAAATTGTGCAGTGAGTTGTTGCGATCTGGAGTGCACTGCCTGGAATGTTAGTTACATTCAATAGTAACTTTCAAAAAAGAATTGGATAAATACTTGGAGAGAAAACAATTACAGGGCTATGGGGAAAGAGCAGGGGAGTGGGATTAATTGGATAGCTCTACCAAAGTACTGGCACAGGCACTATGGGCCAAATGGCCTCATTCTATGATTCATTCTATAAGTGGACCCACATTCTTCAATTTCACAATCCAACATTTAGATTTATGAAGTGTAACCCAACTACAATGAGACTCCCTCGTTAGATGAATTGGATATCATGATTCTGACACTCTCCAAACTCCCGAATGGCAGACTGATGAACCCATTAGTGAGATGAGACCAAATATGAACTGTTAACAGGTTAGTATGGTGCATTATTATTTTTCTTATTTATGGTGAGAGGCTGAAGATAAGTTGTATTAAGATGAAGTGTGCTATAACTTTGCTCTGTACATTCACTTACTGATTTTAAAATAAAGCAGCTTAACAATTCATATCTGGTCTCATCTCACTAATGGGTTAATCGGTCTGCCATTCGGAAGTTTGGAGAGTGTCAGGATCATGATATCCAACACTAAACCCATTAGCAGGCTAAGAGGCATTCATTTTTCTTGGATAGTCTTTTTCTCTGAAACCTGTCCTGTTATCTATGCTGAGTTGGGCTTTCTTCTCACTCAGCAGTGTTTGTTGGAACTGAGCCTGAATATGTGCGTCAGCTTTCTTTGATTTCCTGTGTCCACATAATGGGGACAGTTGACTTCTGACCGCTCTATTGTCCAGAGGTAGGTCAATAGATCTGAAAAAATCTCACAGTTCCCTGTGGAAACGTGGCCAGGCTGCCTATTGCTATCCATGCATGATGTAAGTTCCTCCCAACTTCAAATGCGAATGTCTACTGTAAATACCTGAAACAAATCCCTTAATGTCTCACATTGTTATTGATAACTGTTTCAGTGGTCTCTCAGGTGAGCTTATTAACATACAAGTTCTCTCTGTCGCAGTGTAGGTGGATTTTCAATCTTTGTGCACTTACTTTAACATAAAAGCGACATTGTTGTATAAATCTTCTCCAAATCATTTTCATGAAAACATGGTCAAAAATCACAAAATGAACAACATATAATAAGATGTGTTAGCACTGTAAAGTAAGGCTTTACAATGGCTTAGGTGCATAGTAACACTGAAAAGTATATCTATGTGCAGAATGTTGAGATTCAGACAAAATTAATTTTGTATTTGAAATAATAAAGTAATAAATAAACCATCTCTATTGATCGATGACTTATATATAGTAACACAAATATTCTTCATCATCATAGGCAGTCCCTCAGAATCGAGGAAGACTTGCTCCCACTCTAAAAATGAGTCCTTCAGTGGCTGAACAGTCCACTACAAGAACCACAGTCCCTGTCACAGGTGGGACAGATCGTCATTGAGGGAAGGGGTGGGTGGGACTGGTTTGCCGCACGCTCTTTCTGCCATCTGCGCTTGGTTTCTGCATGCTCTTGGTGATGAGACTCGAGGTGCTCAGCACCCTCCCAGATGCACTTCCTCCACGTAGGGCGGTCTTTGGCCAGGGACTCCCAGGTGTCAGTGGGGATGTTGCACTTTATCAGGGAGGCTTTGAGGGTGTCCTTGTAATGTTTCCTCTGCCCACCTTTGACTCATTTGCCATGAAGGAGTTCCGAGTAGAGCGGTTGCTTTGGGAGTCTCGTGTCTGGCATGCGAACAATGTGGCCTGCCCAATGGAGCTGATCGAGTGTGGTCAGTGCTTCAATGCTGGGGATGTTGGTCTGATCGAGGATGCTAACGTTGGTGTGTCTGTCCTCCCAGGGGAATTGTAGGATCCTGCGGAAACTTCGTTGGTGGTATTTCTCCAGCGACTTGAGGTGTCCACTGTACATGGTCCACGTCTCTGAGCCATACAGGAGGACGGGTATTACTACAGCCCTATAGACCATAAGCTTGGTGGCAGATTTGAAGGCCTAGTCTTCAAACACTCTTCCTCAAGCGGCCGAAGGTTGCACTGGCACACTAGAGATGGTGTTGAATCTTGTCGTCAATGTCTGTTCTTGTTGATAAGAGGCTTGCAAGGTATGGGAAATGATCCACGTTGTCCAGGGCCACGCAGTGGAGCTTGATAACTCGGGGGCAGTGCTGTGCGGCGAGGACAGGCTGGGGGAGGACCTTTGTATTATGGATGTTTAGCGTAAGGCCCATGCTTTCGTATGTCTCAGTAAATACATTGACTATGATTTGGAGTTCAGTCTCTGTATGTACGCAGATGCAGGCGTCGTCTGCGTACTGTAGCTCGATGACAAAGGTTTGGGTGGTCTTGGAGCTGGCCTGTAGATGACGAAGATTGAACAGGGTCACACAGGTTCTGTAGTTTATTTCCACTCCAGCGGGGAGCTTGTTGACTGTGAGGTGGAGCATGGCAACGAGGAAGATTGAGAAGAGGGTTGGGGCGATAACGCAGCCCTGTTTGACTCCGATCCGGACATGGATTGGGTCTGTAATGGATCCGTTGGTAAGGATCACAGCCTGCATGTCGTCATGGAGCAGATGGAGGATGGTGACAAACTTTTGGGGGCATCCGAAACGGGCAGAATGCTACCCGCCACCATCTCAGTAAGACCCAAACACTGCATGAGGTAGAAAAAGCCATAAGACAGCCTAAGAACAACAAGACTACAGGAGCGATGGAATCCCCGCTGAGGCATTGAAAGTATGGCGGAGAGGCACTGTTGGCGCGAATAGATGACCTCATCTCTCTCATCTGGAGGGAGGAGAGCATGCCGGGAGATCTCAGAGGTGCAGTGATCGTGACCATCTTTAAAAAAGGGGACAAGTCTGACTGCGGCAACTACAAAGGAATCTCCCTGTTATCAGCCACTGAGAAAGTCGTCGCTAGAGTCCTCCTCAAACATCTTCTCCCTGTGGCTGAGGAGCTCCTCCCGGAGTCACAGTGTGGATTTCGTCCTCTAAGGGGCACAACGGACATGATTGTTACAGCACGACAGCCGCAGGAAAAATGCAGGGAACAGCACCAGCTCTTATACATGGTCTTCTTTGACCTTACAAAAGGCCTTTGACACTGTCAACCACGAGGATCTATGAAGCATCCTCCTCCATTTCGGATGTCCCCAAAAGTTCGTCACCAACACAAATATTACAGTACGCTGAGCTGCTAAAGGGATTATACAAGGCCCTGCTCCCACTTCAGAGCCCCAGCTGGTGGGAGTGTGTATCAGGAGTTATCATAAATCAGAGAACTACTATTTTATTCAATGTACAAGGGAATAAGAAACACTTATTATTATTATGTAAATTTTTTGCTCATTAACTAGGCGATCTCAGTGGTGGAAATGAAACACTGTAAAACCAGTTGTGTATGGGAACTTTAATTCTCATTGGAAAAATCAGAGCTGCAATACAAGATGCAACGCGGCTCAAGGATTAAGAATTTCTTAAAGGATGAAGTGGAGGCATTAGTTACTGTAATTGAGGCCAGATGGCACGAGCTGGACACCAGCAGAGATCACATAAAAGTTTCACCAAAAGAAATGAAAAAACGTTGGAACCAACTTGCAGAAGATTACTGTGCAATGGTGACCTCCCCGAGCTCTGGAGGCCAGTGCAAAAAGAAGTGGCAGGACCTTGGTCAAGTATGATGATGAGTTAGTGTAAGTAATATTTTCATTTATTCAATGGAATTGCAATTGTAAATGTGACCAGCTGTAAATGTCACACCCAGCAGAAAGACATCTTCTCTAAAATGTTATATTTTCATCTTTGCAGAGGAAGGTGGCACACACCAAATGGGAAAGAACTCGAACAGGAGGAAATCCAGCAAATCTGCACCCACTGACACACTTGGAAGAGAGAGTCACTGCTTTGATGGGTCCTGCCTGGAGAAAAGCAACCACCACTGCACAAGCTGGGCCCACACTCGAGGGAGAGGGTCAGTCCTGCAAATTCCACAGTCTGGCTTTGCTAAATGTACTGTGCGGCTAGCCATGCTTCGGTTCATAGGGATGTCTTCATCAGCTACGCTTCGGTTGATGCAATGTGCTATCATTCATCGGCGTCCTTCAAACCAGCCTGCTGTCTGCACTGTGTGAGCCTACTCATGCCATCCTGCCCCCTCCTCTGCTGCTAACCATTTGTCTGTTCTGTTATATTTTGCAGAACTTGAGGCCAACCCTGACGATGCAGAAGAAGATTCAGACGCAGACAAGCCTGAAGAGGAGAACATCTTCCAATCCCACCTTCCAGACCAAGAGCATGGGGGTGAGGGGGAGGAGGAGGGGGAGGTAATGGATGAAGCCCCCACTGTTGCACTCACTTTGGAGGAGGTGCAGGTGCCATCCATTGAGGTGCCAGCCCCTTTCCTGAGTGGTACAAGTGTTGCTGGGACATTCCATGGTTTCCGAGGCTGGGGATTCCAGTGGGGTGAAGCAAGGCACACCCAGGGCTCCACTATCTCAGGTTGCGGGTCCCAGTGGCATGCAGCAAGGCACACCCAGGGCCCCACCATCCGAGGCTGCGAGTCCCAGTGGCATGCAACAAGACATACCCAGGGTGAGGAGGGGAAGGGGAGTTTGACAGCGGTCTCCTGAGGTGCAGGGTCTAACAGATGTGATTCAGATGATGGTAATGAGTGCGGAGGGCATTGACCTTACGTGATCTCTCCTGGACACCATCAGTGGGGTGGGTGATGAGGTATCGGGACTGTCGGGAGAAGGAACAACACTCTCACAAAAAATGGGAACACTGTCCGGGAACATGAGGAAGGGAATGTCTCAGGCAATGGAGTACAATATCGGTTCATGAGGGTGGGAATGTCGCAAGTAGCTGATGCGCTGTCAGTGAACATGAGGGAGGGAATGTTGCAGGTAGTTGACACACTGTTGCTCAACGTGAGGGAGGGAATGTCACAGGTAGCTGAGACACTGTCGGCGATCGTGAGGGAGGGAATATTGCAGGTAGTCAACACACTGTCAGGACACATAAGGAAGGGAAAGCTGGAGTTAGCTGCTGCAATAAGGGAACACGCACAGACCCCGCGCCCGTTGACGGAATCAACTGCCACTCCCACTCCAATCCCCAGACCAGCCTCTGAAGAGGACCAAGCCGGGCCTTCCACATTACCGCCTGCCCGTCCCCCCACCCCGCCCCCTTCCTCAAAAAATGTGCATTACCCAAGATGTTCAAAAGAATAAGCTTGGTATCAATCAGAGAAACGCTGTGCCACCGCCTGCAGGCAGGGGTGGAGTCACCAAGACCAAGCGCAGTAGGCGGTCTTAGAATAAGGTGGAGGAGAGATGAGTGCTGTTGTTATTATTATTATTATTGTGTTACTGTTGTAACTGTTTGCAAATTAAAAGTTTTTTCTAAGTTACATTGATACAAGAATATTTTTATTAAACTTAAGTTAAGTACAAACAAATGTTTGTTAAACTTTTGAATAAAATATATTTTAATTTATAACTGAATCATTTACATTATTTGTTCCATTATTAACACAACTTTTTGAAATAAACAAGAATCATTTCCATTATTTGTTCCATTAACACAACACAACATTACGGAACAGGTACAAACAGTAAACAAGGTCCATTTGGAATGGTTGCCACTGAGCCTTCAGGCAGCGAAGCTTTCATGGATGAACAGCTGGCGTAAGGCTCGAGCAATCGTTAAAGGGGCATGACAGCCCGCCCGCCTCCGCCATCATGCTCCGGGTTCAGGTAGTTACGTGGCTTCCTCGTCCTGGTCCTCCTCCTCGTCATCTGCATCTTCCTCCTCATCATCAGCCACTCTCACCTCAGGTGGGTCTTCTATTACCAGCTGTTGCTACCTCATGATGGCTAAGTTGTGCAGCATGCAGCACACAACAGTGAACTGACCGACAATCTCAGGGGAATATTGCAAGTAGCCTCCAGAATGGTCCAGGCATCGGAAACATTGCTTCAAGATGCCAATGGTCCTCTCTATTATGCTGCATGTCGCAATGTGTGACATGTTGTATTCCCGGTCAGCTTCCATCCAGGTTATGCATAGAGGCGTCATCAGCCAAGTGTTGAGGCTGTATACTTTGTCACCCTGCATCCAGCTCTGCCCTTCTGGCTGTTGCTGAAAATGGTAGATATAGCGTTCGCGCGTAGGATGAATGCATCATGGATGTTCTCAGGGTATCTTGCATCAACTGACATGATGCGATGCATATCATCACACACGAGTTGCACATTAATGGAGTGAAAGTCTTTTCTGTTTCTGTACATCTCGGAATCCTCCAAAGGTGCTTGCAAGGCGATGTGTGTATATTCAATGCAGCTCTGTACCTTTGAGAAGCCAGCAATCCTGGAGAAGCCCACACCCGTTTCACGCATTGCCTGGGTGGTCATGGGGAACTTTATGTAATCATTCCTCCGGGCATATAGTGCAGCAGTCACCTGCCGAATGCAGATATGTGTTGCATGTTGAGAAATGGCGCACACATCCCCAGTTGTAGCCTGGAATGATTCAGATGTATAGAATGAAAGTGCAGCTGTAACCTTCACTTCAACTGACAAAGCAGTCCTCCTGATGCTTCTCAGTTGCAGGTGTGCTTTTACTAACTCACAGATCTCAGTTACAACTTCTTTGCAGAAACGCAGCCTTCTGACACAGTCACAGTTTTGATGTGCGCTGTTTTTTCTTAAGTGCCCAGAAGATTTTTTGGAAGTGGTCACATACGCCACCCTAGGAGAAATATAAGTTGGCCAAACTTGCATAATTGTGAAAAACTGGCGCAGACCCCTATGACTGGCCCCTATGACACAAAAAAAACTAACGTAAAAACATCGTAACTAACTGAGTTACACTGGCGTACAATCTTTGGGGAAATTTGGATTTTTAAATTTAGGCCAAAAAAAAAGCAGCGCACACCAAAAAAATGGCACAAAATCACTGGGGAAAATTGAGCCCCTGGTCTCAGAATAAGGGGCTTCCCATTTAAAACTGAGATGAGGAGGAATTTCTTCTCTCAGAGGGTTGTAAATGTATGGAATTCTCTGCCTCAGAGAGCTGTGGAGGCTGGGTCACTGAATATATTTAAAAAGCAGAGATAGACAGATTTTTGAGCGATAAGGGAATAAAAGTTTATTGGGAGTGGGCAGGGAAGTGGAGCTGAGTCCATGATCAGATCAGCCATGATCTTATTAAATGACGGAGCAGGCTCGAGCTGCCAGGTGGCCTACTCCTGTTCCTATTTCTTATGTTCTTATAAGCCATAGTTGTTTTAAACTGCACACAATTACTGAATTTCACAAGAATCCCACACATTTTTAAAACAGATATAAAATTGAAATGATTCAGCTTATAGCATTTACTGATGAAACAGATAGAAAGCAACAGATTGGTCCTTTCACTGGGACAAAAGATTAAGCGACTAGACCAGCTGAATCATGGCTACAGCAGAAACAGTGTGCCAGGGAGTTTGAAATAAAAGTCAGGGCTTTGCCACAAAAATGGCATTCCTCAGTTGCTTCATTCGTACAGTAAACAACTTAACATTCAGTTCTGTGCAGAATTGCGAAGCTTGGTATCACAGTATCCTCAGTTGTCAGAATTGTTAAAAGCAAAGAGAAATGATTGAAAGATTCACAGAATGGTGCTATCAGTATTACAAAGTGAAAACAGTAGGCTAAAGAACATGGGGCCCAAATTTAGTGAAAGTCCCCGCTTGCCCAAATGCAGCCCAAAGGACCGGGGATGGCCGCTGAGGTACCTGATGGTACTTTGGGCGGGGTTTTCATCAAAAAAGTCCTTTAAAGGGTGGAAAATGAGGGACTTACACCGCCAATCTGGGCGGCAGCCGGCGGGAGCTCCCAATCTCGGCAGCAAAGGCGCTTGCTGCCCAAGTGCCGCCGAGGATGGAGTCGGGCCCATGAAGGGTCGAAGAGCTGCAAAGAACAAGCATCAAAAAGAAACATCGGAACACCTTCAGGGGACCCCATACAGGTAAGTCCCTGTAAAGAAAAAAATTTAAAAATGTTCACTCACCTTTTTTTTCAGCTGTTCATACCTACCGTCGGGGATAGACCAGTCACTTCGCAGTGGTACATCCCTGTTCTGACGACAACTCCCGCCCGCACCAATCTGGCATCTCGGCGGGCAGGAGTTGTCGTCAGAACAGGGGTGTACCACTTACACCACTCGGCCGTCCACTGATATCAGCGGGCAGTTCCCGGCAGTTCTCCCCTCCGGCCCGCGCCAGCCCAGATCGAAACCGGCACTGGGCGGAAACCGAGGAGGGATGTCGGTGGCAGTGGGCGGTGAGTGCATCAATATTGGGCCCATAGTCAGGTTGTCCTCCCAAAATGATTTGCTGTGTCAAGGGAAAGAGGTGGACCTATCGTTTTAAACAAAGGAAATGGATCTGGATGATGGGGTGGGTATAGATTCTGTTCCAAAGAATTGAAGGCTATCATGGCTGAAAGAATACCACAACTTGTGGTGCGAAGAATGATCGGCCAAATTGAGATGGTAATGGCACAAGTTAAGAAACAAATGATGAGACTAGGTTAGGTGTGAATGGCGGAATAATTACCAGCTGCCATTGGAAAGAGAAAAAATAAAAATAAAGAGGCGGGGGGGTGGGGGGGGAGGATTTGTAAAAGAAAAGGGAACAAAATATGGGTAGAGGTTATGGTCTGAAATTGTTGAACTCAATGTTGAGTCCAGAAGGCTGTAAAGTGCCTAAACAAAAGATGAGGTTCTGTTCCTCGAGCTTGCGTTGAGCTTCATTGGAACAGTGTAGGAGGCCGATGACGGAGAACTCAGAGTAGGAGTGGAACGGAGAATTAAAGTGACAGGCGCCCAGAAAGTTTCTCACCACAAATGCTGCCTGACCCACTGAGATTTCCAGCATTTTCTAGCTTTACTTAAAGCTAGCCTACTGCCTTCTGCACACAAAAACATTAAAATTCCTTCAGCAATATCTCAACATGCAAAGGGCACCCAGGGTCTCGAATGCAGCACTTAAGCTTTGTGCAGGAAGTCAACACTGGAAGAGAGGTTCTCTACCAACAGGGGCCAGGAGGCCCTCCAGAAAGAAGGATGTGCTTGAACTGTATAAAGCACTAGTTAGACCACAGCTAGAGTACTGCATGCATGTCTGGTCACCACATTACAGGAAATATGTGATTGCATTAGAGAAGGTACAGAGGAGATTTACGAGGATGCTGCCTGGACTGGAGAATTTTAGCTATCAGGAGAGATTGGATAGGCTAGGTTTGTTTTCTTTGGAGGCTGAGGGGAGACCTTATTGAGATGTATAAAATTATGAGGGGCCTAGCTAGAGTGGATAGGAAGGACCTATTTCCCTTAGCAGAGGGATCAACAACCAGGGGGAATAGATTTAAAGTAATTGATAGGAGGGTTAGAGGGGATTTGAGGGGAAATTTCTTCACCCAGTGGGTGGTGGGGTCTGGAACTCACTGCCTGAAAGGGTGGTAGAGGCAGGAACCCTCACCACATCTAAAAAATACTTGGATGTGCACTTAAAGTGCTGTAACCTACAGGGCTATAGATCAAGAGCTGGAATGTGGGATTAGGCTGGATAGCTCTTTGTCGGCCGGCGCAGACATGATGGGTTGAAATGGCCTCCTTCCGTGTTGTAAATTTCTATGATTCTATCATTCTAAGTGGAACCAGATTGCTGAGGTGGTCACTGGATGACCTGGTTCCAGTGCCCAAAGAAGTTTCATGACCTCAGCCCAGTGGTCAAGGTCAGTGAATGCATCTTCAAAAGTCGTCTCCTACCAACTGCACCACTAGCCTCACACACTGTTCAATGCACGACCCCTAAGCCCATCACTAACCGAGCAACAATCGCTACAAAACATGAGGCACACCTCACATTCCTAATTTCACCTCACCCCCTTGGAGGAGATGGTGCTGGCCATTCTTGGCAGGCGCATGGTTGAGCCCTTGGCCAGTGGGGGGACTGAAAGAATACAAGGTTCCGGTATCCTCGTGTGTTATCCTCCTTCTCACATCCCACTTCCCCCTCATCCCACAACCTCTTCTGATTTAAAAGCTGCACATGGTATAAGTATGCAACTCTTACTTTCTCACCCGCCCCTCACCACAACTCCACCCTTGTGCCTTCCTCATTTCCGACACTCAAGAAATTATGCCTGCCCAGCCAGTGGGTCAACAATAAGAGGGAGAGGAGAGTGAAGAAGAAGAAGGAACACCGTCACTCGATTTCACACTCCCAGCCACCAGCTCCTCGAGGTCGCCTGCAAGCCCATCTGCAATGGCCTCCACTGAATGTCAGCAGCCTTCCACCAACCATGTGTGGTGAGCGCAGGCAAATGCAGCGTTGCCGACCTGCCCAATATGGAGGCCACCACGTTCTGCACCTGAAGCGGGTGGAAACGAGGCGGCTGCCATTTTTTCTGCCAAACTGGCCTTAATACCCAATGCTCAAGATCCCAAATTGCAGCCAGGTTCTTTAAAGTGTACTATGCAAATATTATCAACATAAGCGAAGGAATTTCACGTAAGTCCTTGAAGTGTTTGTATGGTTAATATATGTGCAACGTAATTGAAAGGTGCAAGATTTTTTTGTATAGGTACGCTCCCTGTCAAGCATAATATGAACTCAAATGCTCAGATGATCAATAATATCCTTAACAACTAACTCAAAAGATTTCTAATAGAAAGAATGAGTTCAACATTTGATTTGCAATATCAAATTTGTATTTCTACTCCAAATACAACTACAACTATGGATTAGAGTGTAATTCATCATTTAAAATTGCAATAAAAGCTGGGAGGTGTGACCATTATCCAGTTTATGATACAGGATCACTTCAGATAGAAGTGATTCGGCTTATTCCAGCAGCTGGTGCTGTAGAATGTCCCCATTCATACTGCGACAGAATCCACAGCATTAGCGGCAACACTAAATCCGGCACGCATAAAGACTCATTTCCAGCTGCTGGGCCTGCCCAGGGAAAGTCTTTACAGACCCACAATGTGAAAACACATTTTCTGACCTGCGTTCAGCTTCAGCCTTGCTGCAGCCAAAAAATATAGAGTTTTACTTCACTGCACCAGTTCTGCTTGTAAGAATACAGATGTATTTTTACATTATTCTAATACAGAACAAGGACATAACACTAATGTAGACACAATTGGTTTAAACTGTATTCTCGCAAGTCCTGTCTTTTACCCTCAATGATACTCATAACATTGGAGAAGAATGAATTTCAGGTCCGAAGACATTGTACTCTAAAGAAAGGCACATATAGATACTTAAACAAATAAGCTAGGTGGATAATGTGGAGCTAAAAGAGTAAAAAAACAATGACTAAACTTTTTCATGAAGAGCTACTCACCTACCGCCCAGCTCCGCTGATTCTCGTGGGTGTTTTTTTTCATGCTTACCTACGGGTCACCGCTGAGCCAAATATTGCACCATGGCGATCTGTGGACGGTGCACGCCAGCGGTCCGGTCCCCAGCGGTACCTCGAAACCGCCGCGTAACTCAGGCGGGGAATTACTCGCTCACCTAGTTATCGCCCGCAATGGGCAATACTGCCCAGAATCCAGGCGGTAAGCCAATGGAAATTCTCGCCCTTAATCTCTTCTGCCTTCCAGCCTATCACAGACCTTCCCTTTTGTTCTTTTCTCCCCCCGCAACCACCGCCCCCCCCCCGCCCCACTTTCCCTGCCCCTACACTTGCTTAAAATCTGTTACATCTCTAACTTTTTCCAATTCTGATGACAGGTCATCGAGCTGAAACGTTAACTCTGATTCTCTCTTCACAGATGCTGCCTGACTTGCTGGTATTTTCAGCATTTTCTGTTTTTACTATACACCATTAAAAATTGTCTTCGATGGAAAAGGAAATCGGGTGAGATGTATAACGGGTGACTAATCTGCTACCCCCCGTTTTATCCCTCACACCACTGAGGTTGTAATTTTTACCCAACAACTCATACTGTGATAAGCTTAGGAGCATAAGCACACCACTGATCAGCACTGAGCTTTATGAGATATTGAGGATAATCAATGCCTACATAGAGGCTACAGGAAATCAGATTTTAGCAACTTCTAAGACTTCAAGGGGCCAAAGTTGCCCCTTCCCTTAAGGCCTGTTACCGCCATAAATTGGCGGCCATGCTGTGGAGTGGAATGGCCGCCGATTTTTCGTGTAATGGCCGCCATTTTGAAAATTCCGCTCCTACGGTATGCCAGCAGTGACCCGCTCCCCACACTACCACTCCGCTGCTGCTGATCCATTCTAAGTGTGTTATCAGAGTGCACACCGCCGATGTATCCCCCCAGTCCCGATCGTGAAATTCTGCCGAGAGAATCTTGATCCCTCCGCTCAGTGCCACCAGCAGCATTTTCTGCTGGTGCACTGTGCTTAGAGTGTGCTCAAAATGGTGGTGCGGCTGCCATTAAAGGGGAGGAACTACTGCCGCGGCTGCCATCTTATTTTTTTGTCGGCCGCCTGCCATTTTGGGCCAACAATTATGCCCCCGGGTTCTGCCGGGCCGCCAAACTAGAAACCCTCCCTGGTGGCCCAATGGACCTAACTTAAATAATGGCTGCAGCTCTCCCCTTTAAGTGAAGGGGAGCAATGTGATGACGCACCAGTGTGATGAAGTCATGCTGATGACTGACCACAGAGGATAGTCCGTCCGGCCCAACTTCCGACCCTCTAGTGTGTGAATGTCCGCTCACTGCCACACTTCCGCCCCCATTATGACCGACTTCTGGTCCGCTGGAAATAAAAAAGCCAAAGAGCGATGTGGTGTATGTAGCACACAAATCACTGACTCCACACGGTCTGATGTAAGTCTAACTGCTGTGACCTTCGTCCTTTATTGTTCAGCTCCAGAGTGCCTCCCAGGTGTGGTGGTCAGCCTTATATAGCCTTTGTTACAGGTACTACCAGGGTTTCCCACCGCAGCGCCCTCTGTGGTGTGGCATAGTACTTACAATATATTTAAGGTACTGGGACGATATACACATCATTACTTAACATCACCTTCCCCCCCCCCCCCCAACCTGGACGCAGGACAACGATACACACATCATTACATAACATCACACTTGTCCAATGGAAGGCAGGTGGGCATAGACAGTGCGTTAGTACGGTACATATTATCTGGTACATTAACTGGTTATTGACTGGTAGCGGAACCTTGATTTCCTTGTTAGCCGCTATCATTGATTGTACTTCATCCATTATTTTACACAAATACAGTGGCCATTCAGCATAAAAAAAGTAATTCTTATTTCTCTCAAGAGGCCACCGCATCAACCAAGCCGACAAAAACAGCTGCATCAGGATAGGTGCGCCACGTTTGCAGCAGTGGACAATTTCGGCCCCCTAGAGGAGCTAATGATAGAACCCAACTGATAACCCAAAAAAGACCATTATTTTCCCTATTATTCTATTGGGAACGTTCCTCATTACATTTTAGCTCGTTTCATTTTAATTTACATATTTCCTTTTACAATACAGAACTTTCAAAAAGATCACGGGGGATGTGCACCAAAATTACCAAAATGCATTCCTGATAGGCGAGGCTCAATGCCAAGAACACAATTTCATAAGATTGGCCCTGAATTCGCCGACATCACAAGGAAATCTGCACTTACCTCTTGCGAGTGCCCCTTCGCAAACTTGCTTTCAAACGTTGCAGAGTTGTGTGCAGCATCATACCCCATGGAGCCCAGGAGTATTGCGTATGTGAACCTGGGATCACGTGGGGCGGTGCTCCCTTTACTTCCTGATTCTTAGCCAATTGGTAATCCAATACTCCAGCAGTAAAATTCTGGTTAAACGGGTGTGGTGTTTATTGAGCTTTTATGTTGGAAATATCACTATCATACAATGTAAGATCCATTTGTTAGGTTGAAGTGGCAATTTTATTTTTTAATTAGTTAACAGAGAAACCCTAGGTGACTGTGTTTATGGCAATTTGAATAGATCTGAAAAGGGTTTCCTGCCATGTAAAATATATTAGAGGTTTTTTTGTGTATGTTACTAAAATTAACTTCTAAAAGTAACTGTTTTGGAATTATACATTTTTCTAATAAATTAGAAGAAAATGCCCGTTGTTTGATGTAGGAGATGAAAATGAAAGTTTATATATGGCGACTTATAAAGGAGTTTATAACAGGGGTGCTATAAATATTCAGAGTCAACATACTATATTATTACACAATGTGATGATGAGACATTTAGGTGTAGAATGGGTAGGTCAATGGTTTAAAATAAAAAGCTACATCTATTCAATGGCTGCAAATAATTGAACATACATATTTACCTATTGTATGGCACCAGTTAACAATCTGGATTTGGTGGGATGTGAAATTACACTCGTTGTCTTCTACTTTTATCCCCATATTCTCATCTCATCCCCTTGTCCCAGTTCTTTTTTCTTTTTTTCTTAATGAGTTTTTTTTTTAAATGTCGCTTCCTTGGTCATCCAATATGTGCATGAAAACACCACAGTTTGTTCACATTAACTAAATCAACCTCTGACATTAAACTGTTACGGTTAACCAAATGGAAAACAACTGTAAACATAATGGACAGTTAATGAAACCAGAATACCAGTTCCCATATGCTGTGCAACAGGCTTCTTGCATCTGTTTGCACCAGACTTAATTTTCAGCATAATTACCTCGTAGTAGGTGGGCAATTAGCCCAACTTTTCGCCAGCACGTTCATTTGTATGAGGTGAAAGACACAGCAAAGTCTATGTGCAGTCAGAACTTGACAGGCTGCAAGGTTTGGATTTAGCACATGCGCTTAACTTGCGGTCATTTTCAAAGGCTGTATGACGGCGTACTCTGAGAATACGCCTTCATACCGACCACAAATTCAGGGACATTATCTCTCTGCAGTCTGGATGCCTGTGATTTTTTAATCGTGCCACTAAAATGGTTATCACTTTGATGTCATTTGCTTGTTGGCTCCTTTTTGAATAGCAAATTAGGCTAAGATTTAAATAGCTCAACTATAATTCCCATGAACACTTCTTATTTCTACCACTGTATATTTCACTGTATTTCAAAAGATTACATTAACAATTCTCCTCTGATCAAATAGTTATTTCCACAGCTCCAGATATTTGGAAATTGTACATATTAGAATGTTGCTATAAATAATGACAAATTGTCCAAGCCTTGTGCTGAGATTTCTATTCAAATTTCTCTTTTCAGTGTGTGTACTACAATTAAGAGACATTTGCACTTCATCTCCATCAAAAAATTGAATAAAAGTGTTCGACCATAATGGCATTTGATTGTATTAAGTTTATATGGCTTTTCAAATTTAAGTGCCAGAAATGGCATTAAAAAAATCAAACATAGGACAGAAAACACATTGAATGCTGCAATTATAATAATGAGTTTTTTCATTTAGAATTCACTTTCTGATGAATGCACAATTCCCGATTCCAAGCTAACAGAAAGATTACTATTTGTGAATCATACTTAAACATTGCCAACTTTGTCAAAATTATCTTGGTCATTTCCTAATATACTGTGCCATAATTTAGGATGCATTATGATGGCTTGATGCTGCCATGCTCTTTCATTGTATTGGGGTATGATCAAGCAAATTACACCCATGGTATGTAAGGTTCTTCAGTGATAATGTTACATAATTGTATTTTACTTACTTGTCTAACATAAAGCAAACTTATGGTTGTAAAAGACATTTGACCACACATTATCCATTTAAGTTAGGTATTAGCACAGAATTTGCAGGGAAAATAATGGCGGGTTTAATGCACACACTGTTATTAGTCTATAAATAACTCAGCAATTTGGGATGAGGAAGAGGTACACCATGAGTTGCAAATCACCACAAATTGCTGGACAATTTGCATCACTCTGCCATTAGTCTTGCAAAAAATGGAGCATGCCACCAAACACCCTGTGAGTTTCAAGAAACTGCGGAGGTACTGGCCATATCTTCCAATCCTCCTTAGATACAGGGTTGGTGCCAGAGGACTGGAGAACTGAAAATGTTACACCCTTCTTCAAAAAAGAGTTAAAAGATAAACCCAGCAATTATAAGCTGGTCAGTTTAACATAGTGGGGAAGCTTTTAGAAACAATAATCACGGACAAAATTAACAGTCACTTAGACAAGTGTAGATTAAGTAAGGAAAGCCAGTACGGATTTGTTGAAGGCAAATCGGTTTAACTAACTTGATTCAGTTTTTTGATGAGGTAACAGAGAGGGTTGATGAGGGCAATGTGGTTGATGTGGTGTACATGGATTTCCAAAAGGCATTTGATAACGTGCCACATAATAGGCTTGCCAGCAAAGTTGAAGCCCATGGAATAAAAGGGACAGTGGCAGCTTGGCTAAGTGACAGGAAACAGAGAGTAGTGGTGAACGGTTGTTTTTCGGACTGGAGGAAGGTATACAGTGGTGTTCCCCAGGGGTCGGTACTAGGACCACTGCTTTTCTTGATATATATTAATGACTTAAATTTGGGTGTACAGAGCACAATTTCAAAATTTGAAAATTACACAAAACGTGGAAGTATAGTGAATAGTGAGGAGGATAGTGATTGACTTCAAGAAGACAGACAGGCTGGTGAAATGGGTAGACACTTGGCAGATGAAATTTAATGCAGAAAAGTACGAAGTGATACATTTTAGTAGGAATAATGAGGAGAGGCAATTCAAACTAAAGGGTACAATTCAAAAGGGGGTGCATGAACAGAGACCTGGAGGTATATGTGCATAAATCGTTAAAGTTGGCAGGGCAGGTTAAGCAAGTGGTTAATAAAGCATACGTGATCCTGGGCTTCATAAATCGAAGAATAGAGTACAAAAGTAAGGAAGTTATGATGAACCTTTGTAAAACAATGGTTTGGCCTCAACTGGTTTATTGTGTCCAATTCTGGGCAGCACACTTCAGGAAGGATGTGAAGGACATAGAGAGGATGCAGAAAGGATTTACGAGAATGGTTCCAGGGATGAGGGACTTCAGTTACGTGGATAGACTGGAGAAGCTGGGGTTTATTCTCTTTGAGGTATTCAAAATCATGATGGGTCTAGACAGAGTAGATGGAGAAACTGTTCCCATTTCGGAGTGTCGAGAACCAGAGGACACAGATTTAAGGTGATTGGCAAAAAAACCAAAGGCGGCATGAGGAAAAATATTTTTACACAGCGAGTGGTTACGATCTGGAATGCACTGCCTGAGAGGGTGCTGGAGGTGGCATCTATCGTGGCTTTCAAAAGGGAATTGGATAAGTACCTGAAGGAAAAAAAATTGCAGGGCTACGGGGAAAAGGCGGGGAGTGGGACTACCTGAGGTGCTCTTGTACAGATCCGGCATGGGCTCGACGGCCCAAATGGCCTCCTTCTGTGCTGTAATCATTCTATGATTTCAGGTTCAATTTATTTGGCAAATAAATGCATTGTCATGGTTCCTGAGCCATGCATGTCAGCAATGTCCCGGATTTAATTCTTTTCTTCAATTCAGTGTACCTAATGTATTTTTTTTTAAATCTTCTTCATTACAGTGTGATAGGAGATTTAGTCACTAACTCATTTATATGGAATAAAATTGTTTCTAAAGTTTTGGGATGAGTGGGTGATAGTAGGTAAAATATATTCATAATTAACTGGCATTTTTATTATTTTCTCTCACGATGTGGTTGAACATGGCAAGGCCACATCTATTACTTCTCATTAGTTGCCTTGAGGTGGTGTTGGTTTTACTGGTTGTGAACTGTCTCCATAAACTGCTGCAGTCCTTGTGCCGATGGCACACTCACAATGGTGTTTGGCAGGGAATTCCAGGATTATGACCGAGCAATGATCACTGAACAACAGTACACATCCAAGACAAGTGGTGGGTGACTCGGAGGTGAACCTGCAGCTGATAGTGGTAGCAGTACTGTGGAGGAGGATTTCCTGGAGTGCATAAGGGATGGTTTTCTAGACCAATATGTTGAGGAACCAACTAGAGAGCACGCCATCCAAGACTGGGTCTTGTGTAATGAGAGAGGATTAATTAGCAATCTGGTCGTGCGAGGCCCCTTGGGGAAGAGTGCCCATACCATGGTAGAATTCTTCATTAAGATGGAGGGTGACACAGTTAATTCAGAGACTAGCGTAGTGAACTTAAGGAAAGGTAACTTCGATGGTATGAGACGTGAATTGGCTAGGATAGACTGGCGAATGATCCTTAAAGGGCTGACGGTGGATAGGCAATGGCAGACATTTAAAGATCACATGGATGAACTTCAACAATTGTACATTCCTGTCTGGCATAAAAATAAAAAGGGGAAGGTGGCTCAACCGTGGCTAACAAGGGAAATTAGGGATAGTGTTAAATCCAAGGAAGAGGCATATAAATTGGCCAGAAAAAGCAGCAAACCTGAGGACTGGGAGAAAATTAGAATCCAGCAGAGGAGGACCAAGGGTTTAATTAGGAGGGGGAAAATAGAGTACGAGAGTAAGCTTGCAGGGAACATAAAAACTGACTCCTAAAGCTTCTATAGATATGTGAAGAGAAAAAGATTAGTGAAGACTAATGTAGGTCCCTTGCAGACAGAATCAAGTGAATTCATAATGGGGAGCAAGGAAATGGCAGACCAATTGAATAAATACTTTGGTTCTGTCTTCACTAAGGAAGACACGAATAACCTCCCGAAAATAATAGGGGACCGAGGGTCGAGCATGAAAGGGGAACTGAATGAAATCCTTAATAGTCAGGAAATTGTATTAGGGAAATTGATGGGATTGAAGGCCAATAAATCCCCAGGGCCTGATAGTCCGCATCCCAAAGTACTTAAGGAAGTGGCCCTAGAAATAGTGGATGCATTGGTGGTTATTTTCCAACATTCAATAGAATGTATCAGGTCCTATGGATTGGAGGGTAGCTAATGTAACCCCGCTTTTTAAAAAAGGAGGGAGAGAGAAAACAGGGAATTATAGACCGGTTAGCCTAACATCTGTAGTGGGGAAAATGTTGGAATGAATTATTAAAGATGTAATAGCAGCCCATTTGGAAAGCAGTGACAGGATCGCTCCAAGTCAGCATGGATTTATGAAAGGGAAATCATGCTTGACAAATCTTCTAGAATTTTTTGAGGATGTAACTAGTAGAGTGGACAAGGGAGAACCAGTGGATGTGGTGTATTTGGACTTTCAAAAGGCTTTTGACAAGGTCCTACACAAGAGATTAGTGTGCAAAATTAAAGCACATGGTATTGAGGGTAATGTTTTGACGTGGATAGAGAACTGGTTGGCAGACAGGAAGCAAAGAGTAGGAATAAATGGTCCTTTTCAGAATGGCAGGCGGTGACTAGTGGGGTACCGCAAGGTTCAGTGTTGGGACACCAGCTATTTACAATATACATTAATGATTTAGACAAAGGAATTGAATGTAATATCTCCATGTTTGCAGATGACACTAAGCTGGGTGGCAGTGTGAGCTGTGAGGAAGGTGCTAAGAGGCTGCAGGGTGACTTGGACAGGTTAGCTGAGTGGGCAAATGCAGTATAATGTGGATAAATGTGAGGTTATCCACTTTGGTGGCAAAAACAGGAAGGCAGAATATTATCTAAATGATGACAGATTAGGAAAAGGGGAGGTGCAACAAGACCTGGGTGTCATGGTACATCAATGATTGAAAGTTGGCATGTAGGTACAGCAGGCGGTGAAGAAGGCAAATGGCATGTTGGCCTTCATAGCAAGAGGATTTGAGTATAGGAGCAGGGAGGTCTTATTGCAGTTGTACAAGGCCTTGGTGAGGCCACACCTTGAATATTGTGTACGGTTTTGGTCTCCAAATCTGTGGAAGGTCATTCTTGCTATTGAGGAAGTGCAGCAAAGGTTCACCAGACTGATTCCCGGGATGGCAGGACTGACATATGAAGAAAGACTGGATTGACTAGGCTGATATTCACTGGAATTAAGGAAAATGAGAGGGGATCTCATAGAAACATGTAAAATTCTGACGGGATTGGACAGGTTAGATGCAGGAAGAATGTTCCCGATGTTGGGGAAGTCCAGAACTAGGGGTCACAGTCTAAGGGTAAGGGGTAAGCCATTTAGGACCGAGATGAGGAGAAACTTCTTCACTCAGAGAATTGTGAACCTGTGGAATTCTCCACCACAGAAAGTTGTTGAGGCCAGTTCATTAGATATATTCAAAAGGGAGTTAGATGTGGCCCTTACTGCTAAAGGGATCAAAGGGTATGGAGCGAAGGCAGGAGTGGGGTACTGAAGTTGCATGATCAGCCATGATCATATTGAATGGTGGTGCAGGCTAGAAGGGCCGAATGGCCTACTCCTGCACCTATTTTTTATGTTTCTATGTTTCGATGATTTCAGGGTAACACAAAATTGAGACTTTGATTGGAACTTCAGAGGATCTGAAATCCTACTATCTAGAAAGGAAAGCTTGCTTCCAAACTAAAAATTAACCAACATAAAAATAGTGGTAGATATTACCCATGCTCCCTGGTATAAACAACAGTGTTCAAAATATTATAGACAAACTTTGAAATATGCTGAGGAGTCACAGCTGTTAACCATGGCATTGAAATGTGCAGAATGGCTCAGACAAATGCAACCCTGCTATAAAATTGTTCCACAGATTTCCCACAATCCTAACAGGATCACCTGGACATACCACTACAAGACTATTCAATCCTTTTTGATGCAATACAGATAATTCACAGAAGTGTAACTGGGATTCTTCCAGAGCATTAAATTGTGAAGAAAGACTCATGCAAACTGACCTTGATTTGGCTGGAGGAAAAAAGATTAAGAAAGGATATGCTGCAACTTTTTGTAAGTACAAGATATATCAATAATGTAAACAAAGTATTTAACTCGATTTATTATCCCAAAGGGTATGAGTACAAGATTAATAAGCCACAAATGAGAGTAAAGATAAGGGGTAAAAATTAGTTATAGCCCCTTTTGCGGCCGGTAACAGTTGGGGGCGGTAACTTCACGCCAGCTGCTAAAGTTTCGCCCCTGTTAAAAAATTTGGTTTAGCACCCTCGGAAGGATGTGGAGCTCTAAATCAAGTGCTCCACTTCCTTCTTGGAGCGCTATCGGGGCTGCTGTGTTCAAGCGGCCCTTCCCTCCCTGAAAGAGAAGGGTCCAATCTGCAGGCTCTGCAAATGAAGATTCACCTACCTGGACTACCGAGGGAGCAGGGGTGCCATGCGAACAGCCTGGCAATCAAGCAGAGTGCCGGGCTCAGCAATCACGGCCAGGACCTGCCAAGAAAACGGAGCAGCACCGTGAACAAGGTAAGTTTTTTTGGTACTTACCTTTAAGCCTCTCCTTTAATCACCGCTCCGGTAGCGTCTGCTGCCTGATCCTGCAGCTGTCGGTGTTTTCACCCGGTACTGCTGCAGGGGACGAAAAGGAATTTTGGGGCCGGGGCGATGCGCAGGTGCAGGAGATCGCGGCGCAAAGCTTGCCCAATACGGCGGGAGTCATTGCCAGGGCTGTGTCTGGGCAGTAAGGCATTAGCATTCCGTTAGCCCCCCACCAGGGCGCTAACGGGTAGCGCTAATGCAATGAATTTCTCGCCCTAAACGATTTTATTTTCTCTCCCGATAGGAATCTTGGTAGCGAGAACAGATTCAAAGGAGTTAAAGCTACATCAATGATACAAGACCTGGTCAAGAATGGGATTAAACATTATAAGACAAGATGGACATGGAAATTCTTTACTAATCAAAATGGTTGATGTGTAACTGACATAATAAATAAAATTATCTAGGTTTGGGGTGGGACCTTGTGTCAGAGCACTTTGCTGACGGGTTGGTCTGTCCCTTTGGTGTCAATCTGCTTTTTCTTTTTCCAGGCTCCTGGGCTAATGGAGCCTGCTTTGCTTCACCAGTTTTTCATGCTCCTATTCCCTATGTGCCTTATTAAATGCTGTCCATCTGTAATATCTTCCAGTTCTGATGAAGAGTCCATACCTTGAATATTAACCTGTCTGTTCTCTCCACAGGTGCTGATTGAGCTGCTGAGTGCTACCAACATTTTGTTTCTGTTTCAAATGAACTTGCTTGTATTTTACTGCCATTTGACCACTTGCTTTTTAAGGTATTTCCATTTCCTTTTGATCATAATCACCTCCAATTGTGAACTTCTGGTCTTTTCTATCTGCTCCATCCAAACACCACCAATCATTTGGAAATTTCTGTTGAATATAGCCATTGATTTCTTTTTACCTTCCTAATGTTGCGCTCAGTACAAAATGCATATATCAATCAAATCTCTTCCTTGTAGGTGAGATAGTACACATTGCATGAACCTTGACTCTAGGGACTCGAATACAAAAAAAATCTAGGCTGACACTCCAGTGCAGTGCTGAGGGAGCACTGCACTGTCGGAGGTGCCGTCTTTTGCATGAGACGTTAAACAGAGATCTGTTCTCGCAAGTGGACGTAAAAGATCCCATGGCACTATTTTGAAGAAGAGCAGGGGAGTTATCCCTAGTGTCCTGGACAATATTTATCCCTCAATCAACATAAAAAAAACAGATTATCTGGTCATTATCACATTGCTGTTTGTGGAAGCTTGCTTTGTGCAAATTGGCTGCCGCATTTCCAACATTACAACAGTGACTACACTCCAAAAGTACTTCATTGGTTGTAAAGCGCTTTGAGATGTCCAGTGGTCGTGAAAGGCGCTATATAAATCCAAGTCTTTCTTTTTTTTTACAGTTGACTCTGAAGAGTAAAATACAATGAATAAATCCCTGCGAGTGTGAAAGGCTGATTTCACTGTTGGCTCATTCTGTTTTGATATTCGTGAATGATATGGCTAATCTTTGAAGAGGATCCAAGCTATTTTCATATAAAACAACAGATTAGCATAGCTGTATTGAAGGATCCATGTGAAATGTTAACCTTTTCCCATTGCAGATACTGAAAATTATCAAAAATATAAATAAAAGTAAAGCAAAACTTGTGAAAATAGAATACAGTGCGACGTCCAAAATCCGGATTTCCAGAATCTGGAATGTTTCGGAATCCGGAAAATGTTTCGAAATCCAGACTCCGCCTTGGCCCGACCTCCTTCATCATCGGCCCGACCTCCGGCCGCCCAGCCTCCACCCACCTCAGCCCGAACTCGCCCTGACCTCCGGCCGCCCGACCTCCCCCAGTCTCGGCCCAGCCTTGGCCCGACCTCCCTCCAGCTTCGGCCCGACCTCTGGCCGCCCGACCTCCCCCAGCCTCGGCCCGACCTCTGGTCGCCCGACTTCCCCCTGCCTCGGCCCAACCTCCAACCGCCCGACCTCCCCGAGCCTCGGCCCGACCTCTGGTCGCCCGACTTCCCCCGGCCTCGGCCCGACCGACACCCCCGACCTCCCCCGACCTCCAGCAGATGTCCGACCTCCCCCGGCCTCCGGCAGCCCGACCGACACCCCCGACCTCCGACGGCCCAACCAACCCCCCCGACCTCCGACGGTCCGACCGAGCCTCCCGACCACTGGCCGCCGGACCTCCCCCGGCCTCGGCCCGACCTCTTTTCGCCCGACTTCCCCCTGCCTCGGCCCGACCTTCAGCCACCCGACCTCCCTCTGCCTCGGCCTGACCTCTGGTCGCCCGACCTCCCCCGGCCTCGGCCCGACCGACACCCCCGACCTCCCCTGACCTCCGGCGGATGACCGACGTCCCGCGGCCTCGGCCCGACCGACACCCCCAACCTCCCCTGACCTCCGGCAGCCCGAACGACACCCCCGACCTCCAACGGCCTAACCGATCCCCCCCGACCTCCAACGATCCGACCGACCCCCCTGACCACTGGCCGCCCGACCTCGGCCCGACCTCTGGTCGCCCGACCCCCGACCTCTGGCGGATGACCGACCTCCCCCGGCCTCCAGCAGCCCGACCAACACCCCCGACCTCCGACAGCCCGACCAACCCCCCCGTCCTCCAGCGATCCGACCGACTCCCCCCCCCCCATGCCCCCCGAGCTACCTTCCTCGGCCCAGGCAAAGATGTTCGGAGATCCAGAAATACCCGGATTCCGGAACGGCCTCGGTCCCGAGGTTTCCGGATTTCGGACGTCACATGTATTCCAATGTATTAACATTTGAAGTAACTCCATTGATCAAAAAATCTCCTCACTCAAATAATTTGAATTTTTATATGTGACAATATATGCTAATCACCGACAAAGATAGAATCTGATCAGAAAATTGGGTTAATCTTCTGACATTGTCCCTGCCTTGTCTCTTCCATCCCATATAATTGCTCGAATTTGCGATTGTAATGACAACGAAACTGTCAACATTCACTTTCATAACTCTAAAACTGACAGCAACTTCTGGAATCTGCACATGTGCATTTAAATCCGGAAGTTGCTGTAAGTAACAGCCTACTCCTCCACAGGGTGCACTGTTGCAGTCCTTGCATTTCTCTCTCCACAGATGCTGCCTGACCAGGTGAGTATTTCCAGCATTTTCTGTTTTGATTAACTAAATATTCCTATCATCTTCAAATGACGCTACTCTTGCTAAACCTACATCCAAATCATTGATATACACAGTGAACAGAAGTGGCCCTAGAACTGAACCCTGAGGGACAACACTACCCATCTCCAACCATTCTGGTTAAACTGCCCTTAACTCTTACACTCTCTTTTGTCCCTTCGAACCAATTTTTAAAATAAAGTTTGCTACCCTTCCCCTAATTCCATGCCCTTTAATCTTCTCTAGTAATCTTCCCTGACAAAGGCTTTCCTAAAATTCATGGCCCGAAATTGGTCAATGCATAAGGTCCGCTCATTTCTCAGCGGTATGCTGGCGCTGTGTCATTTCAAACCGACACACCGCCGAGAACAAAGACGACAAAATTGGTCAATTTTCTTTCAGCATTATGTCAGTGGTCTGCAGCGGGTGGTATGTAACCCTAGTAGTCAATCCAGGTCGACTTTCTCTTTGATGGACGGTGCGGCCCTGAACTGCACATGCGCTATTTTTTTTTCCTCCGTTTTTTTTACAGAAGCATTTTACCCGTGATTTCTGGGGTCAGGGGTCACCCGCGCATGTGCAGTGAGTTGAAGAGGAGGGAGAGTGAGTGAGAAGGAGCAGCAAGCTAGTCGATGGTCAGTTACTTTAAAAACACATTGCAGAGTTAAAAAATATTCATAACAACTAATAATTCTACAGTTTGAAGAATAAGACATATTTTACAAAGCAAAAATCATAACAGAAATATTATGGAAATGTAAAAAAAAATCCAAGCACAGGAACACCGAAAAGGACGGGAGATTGAGGGTACCTGCCTTCGACGAGACGGAGTTACCTGCCCTTCTCGAGAATATCACAGAGAGGTACTCCGAACTAACGAAGGGTGGTCGTGGAAACCACACCCCCTCACCCCCGCCCAAAGGAGTACAACAGGATATTGGACGAGACCGGGGAAGGAGTGTCCTCCACAAGTACCATGGTACACACCGGGGAAAGGTGTCGTAAGAGATGGAATGACCTGGTGAGGGTCGCAAAAGTAATGATTTTATTTATGCACCCCCCATGTGCCATGTACCATGTAAATGTAGGTTCAGTGTCACATGGATGATTTTATTTCTGTTAATGTATTCGTGCTTTCAGGCTAATGACAAGAGGATCAACGCAGTGTTTTAATGTGTGTGTGTGACCCTGTGTGTGTGTGATGTCAAATGGATTGAAGATTTTTACTTTCAGTTACTTTACTTTCTGCAGAAGAAGACATCTGCAATGGCAGCTGACCAGCGGCGTACGGGGGGAGGACCCACAACCCAAGAGCCATTGACGGAAATCGAGATCTGTGCCCTGTCCCTGGTTGGGGATAGCAACTGTGCCACCACCAGCATTGGAGCTGACCCACACACACAGGATGGTAAGTTAAATACAATCCCCGGTCTGTGTTGCGGTCCTCTCATGTCATGTAATGTAACTGTAATTGTAATGTTGGCCTGATGTAATGCAATGTAAGTTTATTGCTCTGTAATGTTGGCCTCATGTGATGCACTGCAATGTTGAGGGCATGTAACGCAATACCTATATGTATTGTCTGTCTGCGATATGTAATGTAGTCATCATCATCATAGGCAGTCCCTCGAAATCGAGGAAGACTTGCTTCCACTCTAAAAGTGAGTTCTTAGGTGACTGAACTGTCCATTAGGGAAATTACAGTCTCTGTCACAGGTGGGACAGACAGTCGTTGAAGGAAAGGGTGGGTGGGACTGGTTTGCTGCATGCTCCTTCTGCTGCCTGCATTTGTTTTCTGCATGCTCTCAGCGACGAGACTCGAGGTGCTCAGCGCCCTCCTGGATGCACTTCCTCCACTTCGGGCGGTCTTTGGCCAGGGACTCCCAAGTGTCAGCGGCAATGTTGCATTTTATCAAGAAGGCTTTGAGGATGTCCTTGAAACGTTTCCTCTGCCCACCTGGAGTTCGCTTGCCATGTAGGTGTTCCGAGTAGAGCATTTGCTTTGGGAGTCTTGCGTCAGGCATGCGAACAATGTGGCCCGCCCAACGGAGTAATGCAGTACTGCAGCAGTGGTGGACATTTAAGTAAGACTGTGATAAGCCACTGTACTATGTACTCATGTAACCCTGACCCCCTCCCCTGGTGCCAAGCATTTTTAAATGTTATTTTGTACTTCCAGATTCAGGCGATTCAGACCACACCGACACAGGGAGACCAGACGAGAGACGCACTGCCCCCACCTCTAGCGTCACCCAGCCCTCTCCCGACTTCACCACTGGCAGAGATGAGGCAGATGAAGAGGAAGAGGAAGAGAAAGAGGAAGAGCCGCTGATCCTGGAGCCAGTGGAGGTGGAGGATGGGGGTGGAGATGGAGGAGAATACACCAGCTCTATGTGGGCCAGCTGGAACATCCTCCACCACCGAGTCTGAATTCAGGGGATTCCCCCATGGCTCCTCGATTCTGCGGGACCAAGTGGTGCACTACAAGGCACCCCCAGTGTTGCAGCACCTTTGCCGCAGCGATGGAGGTAGGTGCACAAAAGATCAGTTGCTGTAGGCGTGTACCAGAACATGGTGCGTCTGTCACAGGCCAATGTCGACATAGGTCGACAGCTGCTCAAGGCCATGACTACAATAGTCACAAACATCGTGGCTCTATCAGAGTGGCACTCGGAGGGTATGTCACGTCTGATCACCGCGATGGAGCGGACCGCCGACACTGTCGAAGCCAAGCGGCAATCGATGGAATCGGGACACGGCGAGGAATCTCCCCATGCCATAGGAGCCAGGTCGACAGCACCTGAAGGTGGGGAGCTGACATCATCTTCCATCCCTGAAGCCATGCCTTCCACATTGCAAGCTTCTCCTGAGGCCACATTTATTGCGCCTGCAATGTCTGCAACAGCACTCGGGGTGCAGTGTTGCACGCTGGCTTGGTACCACCATGGGAAGGTTCAGGCTCAGGGGCAGAGGCAGGGGGAGGGGGAAGGGTGGGAGTAAGAAAGAGGGGGAATAGTTGCAAGGGTGGTGTAGCATGCGGTCGAGGAAGGGATTGAGGTCATGGTCGAGGACAGTAATGGGTCTTTTGTTGTACTTGTTCATTGAATAATTGAGATTTGATTTGTAAAAGTTTATTAAAGTTGTAAAAGTTTTGTTCCAGTTGTTATTAAAGTTGTTAAAGTTTTGTTAAAGTTGTTATTAAAATTGTTAAAGTTGTTACAGTTGTTTTATAGTTATAAGTATTACAAAGTTTTAAATTGTTGTATATTTTTAACATTATTGCATAAATGTTTGAATTAAATTTAAGCACTCTTGTCGAGTCAAACTTTTGGGGAAACAGTCATCAGGGTCTCAGAACACAGCTCTCCACATTCAAGCAAAGCGTTCATTTATAAACCTTCTCACATCTGGTTCCTCCATTAGACAGGTAGTCAGCAATACAAGCTGAGATAGTACAGGCCCCATTCTTTTTAAATCTCCACAATACTTTGCAATGAGAAAAATATAACTAAAATGCCTTCTATCTTAATAAATTACTCAGTAGCAATAAAAATACCTTTTCCACTTAAAATCGCACTGTAAAGTCACTGTTCACCTCTGAAATACAGAGGTGCTGCTTTAGCTAACAGTTTCCAATTTCCAAAATGGCGTATCCATGCACTCCGCCCATTCTCGCCCACTTAACATCGCGTAATGAAAATTTGACTTTTTAGGTGGTATGCGGGAAGTCCTGCATGGCAGACAGTGTGCATACCGCTCATAAGCACATCAGAAATAGGAGCAGGAATAGGCCATTTGGCCCCTTGAGCCTGCTCCGCCATTCAATAAGATCATGTCTGATCTAATCATGGACTCAGCTCTACTTCCCTGCCCGCTCCCCATTATCCTTTACTCCCTTATCACTCAAAAATATGTCAGTCTCCAGCTTAAATATATTCAATGATCCAGCCTCCACAGCTCTCTGGGACAGAGAATTCCATAGATTTACAACCATCTGAGAGAAGAAATACCTCCTCATCCCAGTTTTCCCCCTCCTAATTAAATCCTTTGTCCTCCTCTGCTGAATTCTAAATTTCTCCAAGTCCTCAGGTTTACTGCTTTTTCTGGCCAATTTATATGCCTCTTCCTTAGATTTAACACTATCCCTAATTTCCCTTGTGAGCCATGGTTGAAACAACTTCCCCGTTTTATTTTTACTCCAGACAGGGATGTACAATTGTTGAAGTTCATCCATGTGATCTTTAAATGTTTGCCATTGCCAATCCACCATCAACCCTTTAAGTATCATTCGCCAGTCTATTCTAGCCAATTCATGTCTCACACCATCGAAATTACCATTCCTTAAGTTCAGGACCCTTGTCTCTGAATTAACTGTATCGCTCTCCAGCTTAATAAAGAATTCTACCATATTATGGTCACTCTTCCCCAAAGGGCCTCACACAACAAGATTGCGAATTAGTCCTTTCTCATTACACATCACCCAGTCTAGGATGGCCAGCCCTCCAGTTGGTTCCTCAACATATTGGTCTAGAAAACCAGGAAATCCTCCTCCACTGCTACCAGTTTGGTTAGCCCAATCTATATGTAGATTAAAGTCACCCATGATAACTGCTGTACCTTTATTGCACACATCCCTAATTTCTTGTTTGACGCCGTCTCCAACCTCACTACTACCGTTTGGTGGTCTGTACATAACTCCCACTAGTGTTTTCTGCCCTTTGGTATTCCGCAACTCTAACCATACAGATTCCACATCATCCAATCTAACGTCCTTCCTTACTATTGCATTAATTTCCTCTTTAACTGGCAACGCTACCCTACCTCCTTTTCCTTTCTGTCTATCTTTCCTGAATGTTGAATACCCCTGGAGTTCCCAGCCTTGGTCACCCTGGAGCCATGTCTCCGTAATGCCAATTATATCATATTCGTTAATAGCTGCTTGCGCAGTTAATTTGTCCACCTTATTACGAATACTCCTCGCATTGAGGCACAGAGCCTTCAGGTTTGTCTTTTCAACACACTTTGCCCTTTTAGACTTTTGCTGCAATGTGGCCCTTTTTGATTTTTGCCTTGGGTTTCTTTGCCCTCCACTTTTACTTTTCTTCTTTCTATCTTTTCTTCTGCCCCCATTCTACTTCCCTCTGTATCCCTGCATAGGTTCCCATCCCCCTGCCATATGAGTTTAACCCCTCTCCAACAGCACTAGCAAAACACTCCCCCTCGGACATTGGTTCCTGTCCTGCCCATGTGCAGACCGTCCGGTTTGTACTGGTCCCACCTCCCCCAGATTCCAGATTCCCTGAAGGACATTAATGAACCAGTTGGATTTTTAATGACAACATAGTAGTTTTCATGGTCATTTCTCCCTGGTGCCAGGATGTGTTATGGATAGAAGCTGCATTTTACATCAAATCGTGTGGCTGGTTATCAAGCTGAGACAGACACCAACTATCACCAATTCTTGTTATGAGGTCCCTGATTGATCTTTCTTCTATCCAGAATTGAGATTCACATAAATTCGTTCCAAATTCAATTTATCATCTGTAGTATGAACAATAGTAAAGAACCTATATCCTCAGAATTTGATGTTAAATCTACTATTTATTGTTGTTCTCTAACCTACATCCCACATACCCGTATTTCAATAGTACACTCCCCACCACATGTCGTGGACACGTTCGTACTAATGCGATTTGCCGACTATACGCAATGGATGGTAAATCCATCAGACACCCTAAGAGCAAATTTCGTTGCTTATTTCCTGAAAAATAATTTATTCCAACAGTGAGTACACCAATGAATCTGACAACTTTGCTGAGATTAGAGCGCTGGAACCATATTAGAGGCAGTTAAATTGACGGAAGCAATCAGAATCCAGGACAAACGGTAATATGAGTTGGTATATTCCCAATAAACACCTATTTCAATTATAAGCATCTTTCAAGAACTCTTACATGTTAGTTAGTAATAGTTTATTGGACAAAGAAACTGCTTCACAATATACAATTAACATCACTTGCTTGAACACACATGGGGGTTAGGATTTAATAATAAGTAATTGCAAAGTGAACAGCTGCTTGAACTGTCCAGAATAGCCCCCGCCAGATACGATTTAAGTGTCATTTCTGTAATTGATGCCTATAGTAACAACAAATAGTTGGCCCCATTTGCCTGATAAGCAGGGATGGTGTAAGTGGTGGGGACTGTACTGCAAAACACACTGAAAGTCTGTTAAAGAATAAATTTGATTATAATGTAAAAAGTTCCCAATGCATCCTGATGAAGTGAAACTGTTTCTATAATGAAAAGTTAATAAGATAGATAACACCTAATGATAAAAGGATTGGACTGTAATAAAGATTAGATCACTCACATTGTTTACAGCAATGTGCATTGTGCAGAATATAAAAGATGACCTGGTATCACTGAAGACATATTTTATGAAGACATTTCCTTTAAATAATCAATTATTTTTATGACTTTTTCATCACAAAATTTAAAAACACAGCTACTTTTTGGCATAGTTTCTGTCATTGACTTTGCTTATAAAGGATGCAACTTTATTTATAGTGATTCACTGGAGATGCCAAAGATTTTAGTGTAACATCCAGATAATTCAACATAATTGACTAACAGAAATTATACAAATCAACAGAAACATGTTTAATGCATAACAAAAATATTAATATTGGTAAGTTTGAAAAATAATTACAATGTAAGGATTCGGCAAAAACATTGATAGCAAAAGCATAAACTTTTGGACTTTAAGTTTTGGACTTTGCTTTTGGACACATTTTCTGTTACCGCAGAAGAGAAGAACAGCATGACTTGGGACAGGTCCAAACATGTTCCACACGAATATACATCAGATGGGCAGGGATAGGCCGATGGCTGAATGCAGGAAAGTATCGTAGGAAGGAACCTAATGGAGGACCCTTTGTCATGTAATGGGAACCCATCAGGAAGATTGATCGGTGATCAAGACACAAAGGAAGTTTTTCAGCCACCCAGACTTGTTAGTGCCTTATCCCCAGGAACAGCCAGTTGACAAAGACACCGGTCGAAAAGGTGTTTCATTTGCTTTTTAGTTGTACTGCCTCAGACGAAGGACTAACTTTTGGCGCGAGAAGAAGGATTTTTTGCAGGTATAAGAGAGGCAGTTTTGGCTGCCATCTCTCTCGCTCTCCTCTTCTGCAGTTGCTTGTTTCGTTCAACGCACTCAAAGACCGAGCAGTCCGTCTGGGACGCAGAGAAGAAACACTATCTGTGAGCAAAGAGAGCCTCGCTCATCGGGAGAAGCAGCGAGTAAGCCAGAGAGGTAACTGGTGAGCATTATCCCAGCCCACGCATTCTTTAAGACTACCACAGAGTGTGAAGGGGTGTCGTGGTTGTGTGTCCCAACCAAGCCTTAGGGGTTTAGTGGGGAGGTTTCTGCATGGATCATAGGTGTACGCACATTCTGTTGGACAGATTCGGTGGTGCTTTATCGAACCAAGCACGTGTGTTTTAGTCGTGGGTACTTCGCGATAAAGGCCTGTTCAGACGGGCCATGGTTGTGTGTTTTACTGTGTTTGTTTGTTTTACACCACCAGGGTGTGTTTGACTGGGTGCAGGTACGTGCTTTAACTTGAATAAAAGCATTGTGAAAGTTGAGACTGAAAGATCTGGCTATAACTTTGTATTTCTCTTCACTACTATAATTTCGGTGTCTAGAACTGTTGTAAGCGGGGTGATTCGAAACCACCAAGGGCAAAACTACTTACAGAACTTGGCAACTATAAAGGGACACTGGTTTGAGTGAACAGACAGTTATGGAAGATCTCAAGGTCAAGAGATCGGCAATGGGGGATTGGATTTCCTTGTACATATTCGGAAAAGTTAATGTAACCCAGCAGTGGGTGTTAGATCTGTTGTGGGCTGAGAGTCCTGAGGACAAAGCTGCTGAGTGGACAGGAAGTAAGGAGCACAAAAAGGCAAAAGAAAACGCCATTTGGCTCCTGTGTCTGCAGAAGCAAGTGCAGCTGCTTTAGGAGCAGGTTGGTAAGCTTAAGGCAGAGCTCCAAGAGTCAGAGGAGCAGTCAGCCGCAAGGGCCACAGTGGGGAACAGATTAGTGGATGAGTTATGCGAGGAGAGGCAGGAAAGGCGTACTCAGGAGGAAATCTCTCATAACAGGAGAGTACCTGCAATGCCAGGTCACCGAGGCCAAGCTCAACGAGCAGGCTGTGCGGGAGGAGAATGCCCGCTTAACGGGTAAAGTTGATGGGCTGGCGGGGCAACAGAGATATTAAGACAGCTTACAGGGTAGCTAGCAGTAGGGGGTTTGAGAGTGGGAATCACGGGCCCAGCCAAGAAAAAAATCCAAAGCTTGACTCAAGCTCTTGCCAAAGCCAAAGGCATGGTTTGCTTGATGGCCCCAGGGGAAGCTCAGGTGGACTGGGAAGAGGAAGGAAAAGATAGCGAGGATTGGGGCAGGGTAGGGACGTTCAACCACCACTTGAAGCGCCAAGGGGACCGATGTGTCCCATACGGCAGCAGAAGTTCGGCCCGCCCGTAGACGGCGCGGGTCAGGGCGTACTGCAAAGCGATTTTGTGGTTCTGTTCACCACCCCGCAACTGCAGAATACGATCTCGGGGGTGCCCAAGTTAAAGAAAGAAGGGGACCCCTCAGTTCACTTCACCGAGGTGGACCAGGTTGGGGGAATTAACGGGTGTAGTGAGGCCGAGGCTCACAATCTGTTGCTGTTTTCCCTGGATGGAAAACTGTATCAGGCCCTGTCCGAGACCAAACAGGGACAGGGGATCACGGCCGGCTTAAAGGAGGAAATCCTGAGAGCCATGGGTCATACCAGGGTAGTCCATTCTCTAGAGTAGAGAGGACACTGCAACTGACAGAGGAAGCACTACAGGCATCCGCAGACAGGCTCTGGCCCATCTATGAAACAGCCATGGGTGGGCTGCTCGACAGAGCACAGTTGCAGGGGGGGGGCTGAGAAACCAGTGGCTCAGGACCCTCATGGCAAACAGTTTTCCACGAATAAGGGTAAAAGCGGAGGCCTGGTTTGACTCCGAGGACCTAGAGAATACGGAGGCCGGAGTGCTCCGTCACATGAGCCTGGCTTTTAAAACCGGCGCAGAGGAGGAGGTCAAACCAAGTAAGGGCAAGGTACACGAAATGAAGGCCAGTGAGGCTAGTAAAAAGGAACGGTGTCAGGAAGGGGTTAGCGCAGGGAAGGCTAGGACATGTTTCCGGTGTGGGAAAACGGGACACTGGAGGAGAGATTGCCCAGCCCCGAGGAGGGGGCAAGGCAAAGGGGATCCTCCAGTGCCTGACAAAACCTGTCGAGGCGAAGGGACTGACCGCGGAACAATTTGATGTTCTGGTGGCGGCCCTTCAGGCAGTTTTTCTGCCAGAGCAGGGAAGGGGTAGACGCTGCCATAAGCAGGGAAATCTCGACCGCTCCGGCAATCCCACCACCCTGACTAGCATGCACCCAGCCAGAGTACCTGTGTTCACTCACATACGGTGAGTGGAGTAGACCATGCGTGAGGATGGGGGTGGAAATGGTCAAGGGAAAGTACTTGGTGGACACCGGGGATTCGAGCACGGTGATCCATGCGAGTAACCTGATCGATTCACCCTGGTCCAGCAAGGTTCCATTCAGTCTCGTGGGGTTCACTAGGAACGAGCAGGCGGGGGCGATGTCCAGGCCGTTAGCCATAGATTTAGGATCCCTCCACACCAGGTGGGAATGCATCCTAATAAAGTGGGAACAGCCAGGATCAGGAGTCCTAGGGGCCGACTTTATGTTAGCCCACAGAATTATAGTGGACTTGAAAAATCACTGCCTTTGGGGAGCAGTGGGTTCCGATAAGGTGATCCCAAGGAAAGGGGAAAGAAAAGGCAACATGTGTACCATGAAGCCAAAGGGGAGTTACGATCTTGCACAATTGGTCAATACTGCCCCGGCCAAGTACCAGGTGTACGTGCAGGACAACCTCGCATCGTTCACCACACACAAGCACGACTGTGGTAGGTTGACAGGAGTGGAAGTCAGAGTACAGGGGGACCCCATGCACGGCCACAGAAGCAGTAGTTTCCCCAGAGAGGCAGAGGCAGACTTGGTAGCTCGGGAAGTGTTGAGGCACATAGCCACACATGTGAACTCACCATTTTGGCCAGTTAGGAAACTGGACCAGTTGTTGAGAGCCAACGTGGACTATCGGGTGCAACAAAAACATCCCAGCCTGCGTGCCCACACTCACGGCCATAGCTGATCTGATAGGGAGTATTCCAGCAACTGCAACCACATTTACGGTACTGGACATTTCAAATGGGTTTTGATCGATTCCCCTGAAACGGGAAGACCAGTACATTTGCCTTCACTTTTAAGGGACAGCAGTACACATGGACATGCCTTCCCCAGAGATTTCATAACAGGCCCTCCATATTCCACCAGTGTATGGCAGACGCCTTAAAGGGTTTCAGCAGACCCCAGCAGTTGGTGCAGTATGTGGATGATTTGCTTTTGTTCTCCGGCGAGGGGGAGGAGCATGGTCCTCTGCTAGCCGAGCTGCTGGAGCTGCTGAAAGAAACAGCGTTCAAGGTCAATCCTAAGAAAGCTCAGATTGTTCAGAGGGAAGTAAAATTCCTCGGGCTGACCATGAGAGCTGGGGAAAGGGATATAGACGAGGTCAAATGGAAGGTGGTACAGGAGTTACCAGCCCCCACGATGGGTGTGAGATCCTTCCTGGGGCTCACGGGGTACTGTAGAGACTTTATTGAGGATTACGCGCCACGGCAACCCCTCTACTTCGGCTCTTCCGCAAGGGAGTGGGATGGGAGTGGGATGAGGACTGCACGGCAGCATTTAATTACCTCAAGGGTGACTTGCAGATGGCACCCGCATTAGGGGTGATTAATGGTGGGGAGCACTTCTTTTTGGAAGTAGCAGCCAGTGGGGACAGTTTGAGCGCGGTGCTGCTCCAGGAGCGGCACGGCAAACTGAGGCTTGTGGTGTACTCGGCAAGAGTCCTCACGGATGTAGAACGGGGACATTCCAATTGTGAGAGGCATCTTCTAGCCACGCATTGGGCCGCAAAGCACTCACAGCTCTTTTCGGGATTGTCCCTGACCGTTCTACTAACCCACCATACCCTCACTCAGATATTATTAGATGGGAGGATAAAGGACGGCACGGTGAGCAGTGCTTACATTGCCTGCTGGAGTTTATTGCTCTCACAAATGCATCTGAGAGTGCAAGGCCTGAGTGAGCCCAAGTTGGCCGCCAACATGATCTACCCAGGGACAGCCCACAAGTGGACATTGTCAGGGATATGGGACGTGGTCATCGGATTCTGGGCCAGGTTACACCCAACATCGAGATCTACATCGACGGGTCTAGTTTGGTGATGAACGGGGAGCGTTTCACCGGGTGCGGGATTTATGATTCTATGGCTGAGATAGCAAGGGCCATTAAACTCCCAAGCACCCTGAGCACCCAGCACACCGAACTGTCGGCAGTGGTGTACGTCGTTACCCACGCCGACGAGTTCCCGGGCCCATACACCATCTGCTCGGATTCCATGTTTACGTGCAATTTGTGTACCGAAAACTTAGCCAGCTGGGCTCGTGGTGGTTTCACATCCACAGACGGGAAGCCCTTAGCAACAGCACCATTGCTGAGAAAGCTCTTAGAAGCCATGGGGACCCCGAGAAGTCATTACATCCACAAAGTAACGGTTCACCCTAAGACAGAGTCCAGAGGGGAAGGCAACCAAAGGGCAGATGAGTTAGCAAAGGAGAGATCCAAGGAAGGAGTTCTTTGGGATCCATATGGGTCCAGCCCAGTAGCAGCGATCCGGGACAAAGGGGGGACACCAGGAAGTGCACCCGGAATTGAGGCAAGTCCAGGCACTGGATCCGTCCTCAATGTCATCCTGGAGCAGCTGGCTAAGAGTGAGAGGGTACAAGGTCTGTTTGGGATAGCGGACATCACCGTAAAGGAGGGGATACTCTTTAAGGGGATTGGTGGATAGTTCCCGAGCTGCACCAGAGGGAATTCCTCCAGTTGGCCCACGGCGGCCCAGGAGCGGGACACCCAGGGCCAGAGACTACCTGGCAAAGGGTAGAACTGGTAGCCGCAAATGAGGGAGGATGTCCATGATTTTTGCACAGACTGTCTGGTATGCGCGGAGAACAACCCCAATCCGCAATGTAGGAAGGTTCCCATTGGGCACACGAGAAGAGTAGAAAGACCATGGCAGTCAGTACAGGTCAATTACATCGGGCCATTGCCCACCACAAAGGGGGGTTACAAGTATTGTTTGGTCCTAGTAGACGTGTTCTCCAGGTGGGTGGCGACAGCAAGGAGGATTTTGGTAAGGGAAGTGTTCTCCAGGTGGGGACTGACACAGATCGTGGAGTCCGACCAAGGGAGCCACTTCACGGGGCAAGTCATGCAGGCCACCTTGAAGGTTCTGGAGATAGAGGGCAAATGGCATGTGGCTCACAAGCCACAGTCATCGGGGGTTGTGGTGCGACTTAATCGGACCATCAAAGAAAGGCTGCGGAAGGAAACAGGGTCGTCCCCGAAAAAGGTGGGATGAGATCCTGCCGTTAGTTTTGATGGGGGTCCAAGCCAGCCTCTTCAGGAGCACAGGGTACTCCCTGCATGAGCTCATGGCCGGGAGGGTCATGCGCACGCCCACCCATGTTCTGGCACCGGTTCTCACCGAAGGTCAAGTGAGAGAAGTAAACCGGGATAAGTTTGTCAAGAATCTGTATGAGAGGTTGAAGCAGATTCATTGGCAGGCAGCCAGTAACATGGGGAAGCAGCACCGGAGTAACCGGTTGCTGCTCGAACCCCAGAGAATACACGAGTGGAAGGTAGGGGACCAGGTGATGGTTCGAAACTACGCTCGCATAGAGACGTTTGAGCCACTGTATATGGGACTTTACAGTAATGGTGTATAAGGCAAACCCCACGGTTTACGCAGTTAAACTTCCAAGGCACACAAAGTGGTTCCACGTGAACCAGTGTAAGTTGTTTAACCCGGGGGAAAGGGTAAGGAAAGAAACACCAAGGCGCTGTAAACAGCATGGTGGACACGGGTCTTCCTCCCATAGTTTGGGACAGTGAGGATTCCGTGGTGGGGGCTGTAAGAAGGAGTAGCTGGATCCCATGCCCAAGGGCACCGTGGAAACCTCCTTACACACCGACCAGGCACCGTAAGAGGCAAGCCACCCGACAGCACAGGTGGTATTGTTCTTAGTTTTCTTTTAAAGTGTTTTGGTTAGTTGTAATGAAGCCAAACCTATGGGGATAGACCCTCCCACAGCAAGGTGCTTGTTAGTTTTGTTTTGCAGGAAGCCGAGGACAGAATGGAGACATCCCTGAGACTGAGCCTGATTTGGATGCTGGCTGGAACGGGGCACAGCAGGAGAGAAGACACCGAGTTGTCCTTCCTCTACGGCTGTACTGGGGGGGGAATGGACCCACCATGACACAGGGGAGTAGGACAGGGGACATGGATGGGATGGCAGCCTACTTCCACGATGCAAGGTGGCCAAGGTGCCTGGGATCGAATTCGACGAAATACTCCAGCCATGCCGGGTTCTCATACGGCGAGGCTTCCATACCGTGTCCCAGACTGAAGGTCACAGCCACACGGGTTGGGGTGACCGAGGGCAAGCACGGGACTGGGAGAGACTAGGGAATGATACGCACCGACAGATTACAGGGCCACAGTGGGGAGTGGAAATTTGCTGGGACAAGTGGTAGAAGGAGGAACAGGGAATTTAAGTGTGTATGTGGGGGTCGGAACAGATCTGCCCAGCGGGTGTGTCGATTGCCTTTTTGAGGCAATGGCAGGATGCTGGGGCTGGGATCAGATGCGATCGGAGTATGGACTCCTGCGTGATCCCAGACCCTCCCAATACAATAAATTCCAAGGAGCTTGTCGCACACAAGAGGAAGCCCCTGCCCACAGCCCCACCGGTACAGGTGACAGAAGTTAGGTGTCCTGCCACCACAACAGGCCCAGGGAATGGTTTAGTTTTAGCCCCGACCGGGAAGGTTCTATTCCAGGGGGTGCATTACGCGGTCACGTCAGCCATTTTAAACCTAACCGGGGTACATCTGCCCGAGTGGTGTCCAAAAGAAACTGAGCAGCTGTATGAGGCGCTCATTAAAGAAATGTTCCGCCAGTTCTTTCAGTTACGGGGATGTGAGTCGGGAAAAGTTGTACGACATGGGAGTGTACGATAACGTTAGTCCGGGGAGGCAGAGGCGAGGGGTGCTCAATGATGTCACTAGGGCGTTTAGCATGGGTACATCTCTTGTCAATAGTATGAACGACATGCAGCTGCAGATGCAGGTTAGAGGTTTAAAGGACTAGCTGCGGAAGATCCTGGGGGAAGGGAATGAAGTCGTAGGGTCAGAGCTAAAGGAGAACCAGGCGATGACTATTCACTTAAAAGAGGTCATCGCGGAGCTGGAGACACATGCTAGAACGGTTAATGAATTAATACGAATGGATAGGAATGCCTCGGCACAGGCAGCCATGAATGAAGTGTGCGTGTTGTACGGTGCCTGGTTGCTAGGCGATGGGCGTAGTAATTTGGAGGACCTCCAGCAAGGTCGCGTCCCATCGTGGGTCAGGAACCGGCACCTCGCAGCACTCAACCCGTATCATAATTCGATGAGTCCGTGTCAGCTTTGTTTAGCTTCCGAAGCCTACCCGGTCCCAGTGGATTGCGGTCGATCCAACCACTCAGTTATGGGGATTGTGTTGCGTATGCCGGAGATGGGCGGGACACCACAGCCAGCGCCGGTATACCGAGTGGAAAACATTGGCATCTTATGGGAGGGGATGCACGTACGGTACCATGGGGCCCCACCATTTGTAATAAAGTGCGATCATGCCATGACCGGCACTGACCTCAAAGGGTGCCAGAGCAGGGGCGCACACGTCATATTGTGTCCCCAGCACTTGAACGCGTTCGATCAGTCAGAGTGCGGGTTTGAATCAGAGACTGCAGAGCCTATTAATTGCACCGTGGAGGTGATGGCCCAGAGTCGCGTTCCGCCTCAGGTAACATATGCGGGCAACGGGACGTACTGCGTCACGATGAGCGTGGACCAGTACCAGATGCACCGCGATACTTGGTGTCTGCTCACCGACACGACTTTCTGCTTCAAACCCCACACTGAAGTTCAAGTAACCCAAAAGCACATCCTCCCAATCCCAGAGCCATCCACGGTACACATCACGGTGAACGACACAATCCATAATCTGCAGCAATACATCATACAGTTTGGATATCAGATTCCTTTTCTGCCCGAACACCTCACAAATAATAAAACGCTGTTGAGCTCTCGCAGAAACATTATTTTACATTGGAACAGACAAACTGGAACACAGTAAAGGAATTTAAAGTGATAAATACCCCGTCCTGGTGGGGCATTGGTTTGAATGTAGAAGTTCCTCTGTGGATCTGGATTTGCTCGCCGCTCTTGTAATTGTACAGTTTCTCATTATAATGTATTTGTTGTGGCTGTCTTGCAAAAGGCGAAGCAAGGCACTCCGAAGTCGGTGGTAGACATTGGTTAAAGGTTGAACCTGAATGTTTTTCTCTGTAAATATGTTGAAAAATGTGTTCGTGTTGTATTTTAAGGAATGTATTTGGGGTGTTTAAAAGTAAAGTATATAGGGTTGGTTGGAGGCTACGATGTTTTTTTACCAGCGGATGTTTGATATTCCAGAAGGATTCTTGAAATAGCATTGGCGGGAATGTAAGGATTCGGCAAAAACATCTACAGCAAAAGCATAAACTTTTGGACTTTAAGTTTTGGGCTTTGCTTTTGGACACATTTTCTGTTACTACAGAAGAGAAGAACAGCATGACTTGGGACAGGTCCAAACCTGTTCCATAGGAATACACATCAGGTGGGCAGGGATGGGTCGATGGCTGAATGCAAGAATGCATCACCGGAAGGAACCTAATGGAGGAACCTTTGTCATGTAATGGGAACCCATCAGGAAGATTGGCCGGTGCTCAAGATACAAAGGAAGCTTTTCAGCCACCCAGATTTGTTGGATCCTTATTCCCAGGAACAGCCAGTTGACAAAGACACCGGCCGAAAAGGTGTTGTATTGCCTCAGGCGAAGGACTAACCTTTGGCGCGAGAAGAAGCATTTTTTGCAGGTATAGGAGAAGCAGTTTTGGCTGCCATCTCTCTCTCTCCTCTTCAATGTACTCAAAGACTGAGCAGTCCATCTGGGATGGAGAGAAGAAACACCATCTACGAGCAAAGAGAGCCTCGCTCATCAGGAGCAGCAGCGAGTGAGCCAGAGGGGTAACTGGTGAATATTATCACAGCCCATGCTTTCTTCAAACCACCGCATTGTGTGATGGGGTGTTGTGTATCCCAATCAAGCCTTAGGGGTTTAGTGGGGAGGTTTCTGCAAGGATCATGGGCATACACACATTCTGTTGGACCCAAGCAGGGGTGTTTTAGTCATGGGTACTTCGCAATAGGGGCCTGTTCAAATGGGCCAGGGTTGTGTGTTATACTGTGTTTGTATGTTTTACACCACCAGGGTGTGCTTTACTGGGTGCAGGTGTGTGCTTTCGGTTGAATAAAAGCATTGTGATGGTTGAGACCGAAAGATCTGGCTATAACTGTATTTCTGTTCACTACTATAATTCCAGTGTCTAGAACTGTTGTAAGGGGGGTGATTCGAAACCACCAAGGGCAAAACCACTTACAACAACTGAATAAACATTATATGAATAGTTCTTGAGAGAAGTACAGTGGGTTCATGTTTATAGCAAGTGACTCCCCAATTGAGTGAATCAGTTAAATAGAGGATATAGCACATCTAAACAAGTGGACCTGACAACATAACAAATGATTTGTGAGCTCAGTAATTATGTGTAAACTCATATCATACTCATTAGCTGTTTAGATATTGTCACATTGGGATTAATGTGATGCTCTATTTAGATAACTAAGCAGATTTCCAGCATCCGCAGTATTTTGCTCTTGTAAGAAGATGTTAAGCTTTATTTTAGGTTTAAAAAAATCAACTTTAACAAAATGTGAAGAAATAGAAGACCTGATATTGTTGCAGATTATTAAGGGGGAAGGAATGCAGCAGTTGCACTCTGTGATTATACAGACTTATAAGATTGAAGATGGGTCTGACTGCAGCTCATGGAGGGATCCATTTTGATTCGTGTTTGTTAATTTTGCAGTTGGTCACTGATATTTTAAAATATTTACTTAAATATTTTATTGCAGGTTTCCTTTCCTCTCCTCTGAAATTTGAACGATAAAAATGGCAGCAGTAACATGATACTGGCTCACGTGTGTAAAACTACAGCTGAAAGCCGTTTAACCCTTTGTATTCTTGTCGTGGATGTTAGACAAATGCTTATGATTATAAGTTGGTTAATTGATTTATGTATGTATACACATATTATTTGAGAGGTACTTGAACTATGTTTTTTTGTTTTGAACTGACTTAGCACCTCGAATTCATAATCCTTTACAGGGGTCAATATTTTCTAAGTTGTGCAAATGCGATTGTTTAAGAACTAATGATATTGTGTATCCGGAATTGAATTACATTGTAGGTTAAAGATGTAGGTGCAGACCTATGTTGATTATAATTCAAGCAGTTATGAAATGCACAGACCATTTGTTCTGCAAAAGATAAGCTTCAGCCTTGAAGTTAGTTGCTATGGTGTCTGCTAAAAAAATGAATTTGAACCGTAACAAAGCACTCTCTTTTCAATTTGGTTACTGAAAGTCCGAGACACCCACTCTCTAAGTTTTGAAAAGTGAGAAGTAATTATGAATTGGGTTGGAGGATGTTCAATGCAAAGCTGAATAATATGGGAATTGTAAGCATGATCTAAGGGGAAATGGAAGTTGGAATTTTCGGCATTTTCCATCACCCTTTGATCTATGTCTTTGCACACCTCCCATATACCAGAGAAAAGTGTTTAAAAAAACTGCAAGAGGCAACAGGTTTTGGTTGCAGAAACAAAGGAGAAAGGGAAGTTTCTGTCTTTGCATAGTGTCCCTTTAAAATGTGAAAACTAACACAATTGATAATGATTAAATTGGAGCTATTGAAGTTAATTAACCTATGAAAACCCGACTTTCATTGTGACCACGGTAAACTCTGGTTATTTTAAATTGTGAGTGTCTCTAGTTCCAGACATGAGACTTTCACATTGGAAGAAAAAAAAGGAAGACATCCTATAGTTGGAACAAAATTGGTTCAGAGAATGTATATAAAAAGATGGCATGTGGTTGTTTGGAAAAAGTTTTCTTACATTTACATGAAGTGATGTTTTGCTCTGCCTTCTTATAAACCTAGAAAGAAGTTACCCGTTTCCACTGACAGGTGTTATCTTAATTCAGCAAGGATCCACTTTTGAATTGCTGAATGAGATTTTAAAGATATTGGACATTGTTAAATGAAAGTTTCTTCATGCTAAGTGAATATTTGCCCCATAGCAGAAGGAATTTTATGATTTGACAAATTAACCCCTTGGGCTCTTAAGCAGAGTCACAATTGATTCTCTGTTTCTTTTGTTTTAAGTAGGTGACCATCGGGAACAAGGGGTGGAATTAAGTTGCCTACCACACTTAGTGCTCAACAAGCAGAGTTGGCAGCCGTAATCTATGTAATAACACATTCCATTTACTTTCCTCGACAGTATACGATCTGTTCTGACTCTATGTTCACCTGTAATTCCTGTACGGAATGTTGACAACTATTGTAGAAGCCATAGGAAAAGGGGGAGCATACTATTACATACACAAAGTAAAAGCACATTCTCAGACTGAACCCAGGTGGGAAGTGGGAAGCCAGGTAATCGTACAAAACTATGCAAGGGTGGGGGTATTTGAACCCCAATACGAGGGACCATATAGTATCATTGACAAAGTTAGTTCCATGTACGTGGTTCGGTTACCTAAGAAAATTAAATGGTTTCATTTTAACCAGATGAAGCTTTTTCAGCCCAGCAGCAGGTCAAGGAGACAAGAAGCTATGATGAGCATGGTGAGCCAGATTCATCCGCTCCAATGGGATGAGGAAGAAGGGATGCCGGCTTGGATACCCCCTCCTAATCAACTACAGTATGATGCAAATGAAAGTGGACAGGACACGGGAGCTGTAAGAACCTCCTCAGCCCCAGATCCGAAACCACCTGCTGTCCACAGACAAGCCCACAGACCCCTCTAACCCCATGAGGTAGAAAAGGAAACCCCATAGCTATTGTGAATAGTAGAAGTAGGGACGGCAGAGGGTATAGGGCCAAGGTACTTTTCCAGTGGCATGCAACCATCTATTATATCAAGGTATGTAAAAACGGGAGTGTGATTATACATGCAGTGGAATTAAAACCTCGCCCGAAAGTATCTCCCCCTATGAATACAATACACTTGCGGGAAAGACAGGTCTCCAACTCTGATTGTTTGTCCTAAACACATCCCAGGACCAACAAACGGGCTAGTGGTAACCCCAACTCGGATGATATTGTCATCATCGGAATCGAGGAAGACTTGCTTCCACTCTTAAAATGGGTCCTTAAGTGGCTGAACAGTCCAATACAAGAGTCACAGTCCCTGTCACAGGTGGGACAGATAGTCGTTGAGGGAAAGGCTGGGTGGGACTGGTTTGCCGCATGCTCTTTCCGCTGTCTGCGCTTGATTTCTGCATGCTCTCGACGATGAGACTCGAAGTGCTCAGCACCCTCCCGGATGCACTTCCTCCACTTAGGGCAGTCTTTGGCCAGGGACTCCCAGGTGTCAGTGGGGATGTTGCACTTTATCAGGGAGGCTTTGAGGGTCTCCTTGTAACGTTTCCTCTGTCCACCTTTGGCTCGTTTGCCGTGGAGGAGTTCCGAGTAGAGAGCTTGCTTTGGGAGTCTCGTGTCTGGCATGCGGACAATGTGGCCTGCCCAGCAGAGCTGATCAAGGTTGGTCAGTGCTTCAATGCTGGGGATGTTGGACTGGTCGAGGACGCTCATGTTGGTGCGTCTGTCCTCCCAGGGGATTTGTAGGATATTGCGGAGACATCATTGGTGGTATTTCTCCAGCGACTTGAGGTACATGGTCCATGTCTCTGAGCCATACAGCACTGTAGACCATGAGTTTGGTGGCATATTTGATGTGCATCACAAAGTGGTGCCTGTAATATTGAATCTGGCTGAAGTGGGACTACCTGGATGGTATAAGCCTGAGACAGCATGGTTATATGGGAGAATGATATGGGAATTAATCTAGGGATTTTGGGAGAGGGCCAGTACAACTTTAATGGAATCAGAATTAGAACGCTTATACTGCACTGAAACCAAGGAAAATGAAAAGCTCAATCATACACTCTAAAAGAATGGTACCGAATCTATTAAAGAAAATGCAAATAAAAGGCGGCAATAAATGATGCCACGACTGTTTTTAATATAGGAACCTCCCTCACTAAGAGTTTAGATTTGGCTAACCTAGACCAATCAGTAAAAGTGGTCAGGAATCGGTTAAAGAAATTCTGAGTAAAATGACTGGTTTGGAGCAAGAGCAATTGACAGAGGACCAAATTGTGGCCATTCATTTGCATGGTTAAACATTTAGAATCCCATGCTAAAAAAGTAAACCAGATTATGGACGAGAACAAAAAGGCCTTTGATAAAACTGCTCGAAATGATGTATGTGTAATGTTAGTGGAACAAGCCCGAAAAAATCTGCAACGTATTGCTGAGGGAAAGCTTCCCTCGTGGGTAACTGATCGAGATCTAAGATGGATGTCCACTTAACAACTCCCCAAGAATGTGTGCCAAGTTGGGGGATTGGTACAGGTATATCCGGTGAAACACGAGTGTCATCTACAGGAACAGAATAATATTACCCTATTGGGGATAGTATTTTATTACCCAATCATGCCAAAAAGAATAACTCCAAATCCTCTGTTCTGAGTAGAAAACGTAAGAGTATGTCAGGGGAACCATTTAGTAGGATACAATTAACTCCAAAAGTATGTGATCCAGATGGATGGGACAACATTGGTAGCCCCAGACCTAACTTGGTGGGCTCAAGCTCGGGACATATTCATTTTCCCCAATGACATGGAAGTGTATGTAGCAACAACAACAACTTTTATTTATATAGCGCCTTTAACATAGCTGAATGTCCCACGGAGCTTCACGGTAGTATTATAAGAAAAAACTAATAGATTTGACACTGAGCTACATAAGATGAAATTATAGCACAAGACCAAAAGATTGGTCAAAGAGGTAGGTTTTAATGAGCATCTTAAAGGAGGAAAGAGAGGTAGAGAGGTTTTGGGAGTGAGTGCCACAGCTTAGGGCCCAAGCAGCTGAAGGTACGGCCACCGATAGTTGAGCAGTTATAATCAGGGATGCTCAAAAGGGCAGAATTTGAGGAGCGCAGACATCATAGAATCATAGACATTTACAGCATGGAAGGAGGCCATTTTGGCACATCGTGTCTGCGCTGGCCAACCAAGAGCTATCCAGTCTAATCCCACTTTCCAGCTCCTGCTCTGTAGCCCTGTAGGTGCACATCCAAGTATTTTTTAAATGTGGTGAGGCTTTCTGCCTCTACCACTTTTTCAGGCTGTGAGTTACAGACCCCCACCACCCTCTGGGTAAAGAAATTTCCCCTCATATCTCCTCTATTACTTTAAATCTATGTCCCCTGGTTGTTGACCCCTTTGCCAAGGAAAACAGATCCTTCCTATCCACTCTATCCAGGCCTTTAGAATTTTATACACCTCAATCAGGCCTCCCCTTAGCCTCCTCTGTTCCAAAGAAAACAGACCCAGCATCTACAATCTTTCCTCATAGCCAAAATAATCCAATCCAAGAAACATTCTTGTAAATCTCCTCTGCACCATTTCCAGTGCAATCACATCATTCCTGTAATGTGGTGACCAGAACTTGACTAATAAAGGCAAGTATTCCATATGCCTTCTTAACCACCTTATCTGCCTGGCCTGCTACCTTCAGGGATCTGTGGACTTGCTCTCCAAGGTCCCTTTGTTCCTCTGCACTTTTCAGTGTTGTACCAATCAATGTGTATTCCTTTGCCTTGTTAGACCTCCCCAAATAGATTACCTCACACTTCTCTGGATTGAATTCTACTTGCCACTGTTCTGCCCACCTGACCAGTACATTGATATCTTCCTGCAGTCCACAGTTTTCTTCTTCATTATCAACCACACAGCCTATTTTAGTGTCATCTGCAAACTTCTTAATCATACCCCAACATATCGCAAAAAGCAAGGGACTCAGTACTGAGCCCTGCGGAACCCCACTGGATACAGCCTTCCAGTCTCAAAAACACCCATTACCCATTACCTTTTGCTTCCTGCCTCTGAGCCAATTTTGGATCCAACTTGCCACTTTGCGCTGGATCCCATGGGCTTTTACTTTCATGACCCGTCTGCTATGTGGCACCTTATCAAAAGCTTTGCTAAAATCCATATACACATCATACACACTGCTCTTATTGACCCTCCTGGTTACCTCCTCGAAAAATTCGATCAAGTTAGTCAGACATGACCTTTCCTTAACAAATCCATGCTGACTTTCCTTGATTAATCCATGTCTTTCTAAATGAAGATTTATTCTGTCTCAGGATTTTTTCCAATAATTTTCCCACCACTGAGGTTAGGCTGACTGGCTTGTAATTACTTGGTCTATCCCTTTCTCCCTTTTTAAACAAAGGTACAACCTACAGGGCTACGGACCAAGAGCTGGAAAGTGGGATTAGGCTGGCTAGCTCTTGGTCGGTCAGCGCGGGCATGCTGGGCCAAAATAGCTTCCTTCCATGCTGTAAATTTCTATGATTCTATGATTAGCAGTCATCCAGTTCTCTGGCACCACACCTGTAGCCAGAGAGGACACGAAAATGATGGTCAGAGCCTTTACTATTTCCTCTTTTGCTTCTCTTAACAGCCTGGGATAAATTTCATCTGGGTATGGGGATTTATCCACTTTCAAAGCTGCTGAGCCCCTTAATACTTCCTTTCTCACAATTTTAATCTCGTCTAATATTTCACACTCCTCTTCCCTCATTGCAAAGTCTGCATTGCCCATCTCTTTTGTAAAAACAGATGCAAAGTATTCATTAAGAATCATACACACATCTTTTGCCTCCACACAGATTTCCCTTATGGTCTCTAATAGGCTCCACTCTTTCTCTAGTTATCATCTTGCTCTTAATGTATTTATAAAACATCTTTGAGTTTTCCCTGATTTTACTTGCCAACATTCTTTCATGCTCTCACTTTGCTTTCCTGATATCGTTTTTAATTGCATCCCTGCACTTTGTATACTCCTCTAGAGTTTCTGCAGTATTGAGTTCTCGGTATTTGTCATAAGCTTCCCTTTTTTTCTTTATCTTACCCTGTATGTCCCTTGACATCCACGGAGCTCTAGATTTGTTAGCCCCGGCCTTTTTCTTTAAGGGAACATACTTGCTCTGCACCCTCAGGATCTCCTCCTGAATGCCTCCAACTGCTCTGACACTGATTTACCATCAAGCAGACGTTTCCAGTCCACTTTGGCCAAATTCCATCTCAGCTCAGCAAAATTGGCTTTATCCCAATTTAGAAAATTTTTTCCTGGTCCACCTTTTTCCTTTTCCATAATAACCCTAATTCTAACTGAATTATGATCACTACCACAAAAATGCTCTCCCACAGATACCCCTTCCATCTCCCCCTCTTCATTCCCCAAAACCAAGTCCAGAACCGCCTCCTCACTGTTTGGGCTTGTTACATACTGGCTAAAGAAGTTCTCCTGAATACATCTTAAGAATTCTGCACCCCCTGTCCCATTCACGCTACTTTATTTCCCAGTTAATGTTAGGCTGGTTGAAATCCCCCACTATTACAGCTCTATAGTTTTTGCACTTCGTAGCAATTTGCCAACATATTTGTTCTTCCATCTCCCTCTGACTGTATGGGGGTCAATCGTACACTCTCAGTAGTGTGGGGTTGTGAGGCTGAAAGAGATTACAGAGATAGGGAGGGGAAAGGCCCTGGAGGGATTTTTAAACAAGGATCAACATTTTGTAACCCCTGCGTGCGGGTTTAATTGGGATGAGGTAGATTGGAATTACACCATGAAGGTAGCTGCCAGACAGCATTTTCCCATATGTTCAACATATAGAGAAAATGGTGAATACTGTGTCACTACCAGTCACCGGGAATACCAGCATGGTACCAACCTACTTGTCCCATTACATCAGAAACTTTTTCTTTACCTCAGTCCAGCCCGTAAGACTTGGGGCATGGGATTTATTAAGCATTTATTCACATAGACAAGTAGCTATCGCTGTAGATGATTTAAAGGAGGAATTACACCAGTACATTGCATGATTTAACTATGACATCCCACCTCTACAAGAACACTTGTAGAGTTAATGAAATGTGTTAAACACTCCCAAGACCATGATTATACCCTGGCCCAGAGAAACCGTGAACAGCGTAAGGAAGTGTCTAAAATTGTTATGAATATCGAAAGTCCTCCTTGGATACGGATTGTCTCGCATGTGTTGGTCGTTGTGCATCTGGTGTTGACAGGAGATGCTGACAGCCGAAGTGGCCCAAGCTGATACAGGAAACACCGACGAAAGAAGAGGATTACGAACTAAACTAAAAGTGACTAGGAATCGAAAAGTTCGAGTCCAGTCATTTAGAGGTGGATCTGTACGACTATAGCATTTTTGGCGCATTTTCTGCCAATAACTGTGCTTGCAACTGCTCCAAGATCGCTAAACCTGGGCTTGAGCAATTTTTAGTGACCTGACCAGCTTTGCAAATTCAAAAGACATTCTCATACACTCTTAACATCTTTTGGCTGCGAAAAGGTATTTCTGACAGCCAGTCCTGGAATGGTCTGTGAAGAAAACTGCAACAGGGAGATAAGAAGTGAAAGACCTATTCATGGTGAAAGACTATCCCTTTGTCTTAAACCTAGATAATTATGTACACGGTGGGCAAACATCCCAGAAAAGGATTCTAAAATGGCTGGACAATGTGAGGTCAACACTGCAGTCATGTGAGTGGTGACCTGGTCAGTTGCCAAGAGAATCATGGGGTTAATTTCCGATTGCTGACCACGGCTGGAGTTAACTCTCATGTGAGTGTCTTTGCTTTGTAATCACTTAGGAATTAGGCAATTTTTAACTGTTAAGAAATACTTTAATGGGATTGGTCGGTGCGGGTTAATAATTAGAAATGGTTGTGCATTTGATGCTATCGTGCTTGCTAGTATTTCTTTTGACTATTCTAAGTAAAGATAACCCCTGGTTAGCGGTGAGAAAAGAAGCATCCTAAGTCTGTGTTATTTTTGACTCACAAAACTGAACTCTGTAAAGTTTAGAGAAAAGACATGAATCTTACAGACTAAAACCTGTTTTATTAAGATGAGTTTTACACATGGTACACCAAGATTGCTAAAAAAAAATCAATAAGATGATATCATGCTGGTATTATTGCACTGTTCTGAAGGCCAGACCATTGTATAAAGCTATGTGACCCCCATACTAGCCACTATTTAATTGTAATGTTATTCTTCAAGTAACCCTAATTGTCAAAAGAATCAGCATCCTATTCTGCTAAAGAGACACTGCCTTCATGTAAATATGTTGATTAAAATAATAGTTGCATGATCTGGTGCTCTCAGTGATCCGTGCCATTCACTGCACATTTATCTCCGGAAATCACAGGGTGCACCTCCAATTTCACAACATGTGCTCCCTGCAAGCACCGTCTCACAGAATGAATCCTTAATCTTTTTACTTCCCTTTAATTGTTTACAAATATATGATGTAATTATTTAAATTGTATTAAAATGCATCACTTTATTCATTCATGATCTTGTGATGAAAATGACACCTCTCCAAGCTGAACATCCTCAATATGGTACAAACAGATTTTGTGTGAATTCTTCATTCACTCATTTTCTATGTGGTTTCACTAGCAGTGGTACATTTTAGTCATTTCCATTCTGTTTTTTTCCTGCCTGTTCAAAGTGTGCATTGTAGCTCATATCCAAACCGATTAAATCACATCGTACACAGTTCACAAAATCTTCAATGCAGCATATCAATTTGCAGATAACATAATGCTCAATTATCACACATTATGTACTCTGCTCACAGTAGGAAGATCAATTAATGTCCAATATTAGTCAGAAAACTGACTTTTTTTAATAATGCATAACAAAGATTTTTAGATAACACAACACTATTTGTAAAAATAGAATATTTCATTTCCCCGAAGAATTCTTCTTGGGAGTAGGCAAGAGGAAGTGCAAAACCATGGATTTAGCTAAAATAGCTGTAACTTTTAAAGGAAACAGGAGGAACGGGTTGAGACAAACAATGAGTCAGGTCTTAAAACTGATCTCAGCCCAATTGTGTATATTTTTCTAAGTGACAGAAAGGAAGAATTGTACAGACCATTTGTGGTCTTGAAATATTTTTAGTCAGCACTTTACAAAAACAAACCTGCTTGTTGATGCTTCTTTAATAAAATATTTAAAGTACATTTGAGAGAAAAACAGTTTGACAATGGCGATGAAGATGGGATAAAGTGGATTAAAAAAAGCTGCAATTTTTGTTGGTGGAGGATTTAGCCAACCGACAGAGAGACTGTGAGAGATTCTCTGTTTTGATTAACAGCTACAAATCCAAGTTAAATTACAAGCACACTTGCCTGAACTGCCAGAGTCCAGATGGCCATGCATATTAATAGGGCGTTTGGGGGAGTTTCAACGCGACCATGAAAGTTTCATAGCGTACATGGAGCAGCTAAAAAATGTTTCTCACCGCAAATAGTATCATCGAAGTCCCCGATGATGAAAACCATAACCGGGTGGTGTTGGTAAGACAAAGGGCTATTTTCTTAACTGAAGCAGGGCCCGAGGTTTATGAAACCCTGAAAAATGTGCTTGTGCCTGTCAAGCCAAAGGACACATCTCTTATGCAGATTAGAACAGCACTACAGCCCTGAGCCCCTAGAAATTGTGGAAAGTTATCGTTTTAGAATAAGAAATCAGTTAACAGAAGAAAATATCAGAAAGTACATTGTAGCATTAAAAAAGCTATCTAGTCAATGTAATTTTGGAATCTTTCAGGACCGAGCATTGCGTGACCGCTTTGTTTGTGGGATGAAAAATGATGCGATCAGAAGGAAGTTATCGACAACTCCTAACTTGACTTTTGATGTAGCTTGTCAGACAGCTATGTCAACATGGCCGACCAATATTTGCGAGAATTTTGTACTATTTCCAGACATCAGACAACCGAGGTGAATCGCCTGCAGGTTAAAAGTAAATGGCTGTTGGACCCCACAATCTCAGAAACTGGCAATGGTAACAGAGCATTGAAGTCCTGCTATCGGTGCCTGGGACAACACATTGCTCAAAGTTGTCCATATGTGAAGGCAGAGTGTTTCATCTGCAGGAAAACTGGGCATCTTGTGAAGGCATGCCGACTGAAGGGTAAATCAGCTTCAAAGCTATATGTAGAAATCCCCAGAGACTACGTAGCATGGAAGAAAACAACAGGATGAGGAGGTTTCAGAGCTACACAAGATCAGGAGCACGAGGTTAATTAACAGTGATTCGAAAAGTATCATAATCCACATAGATGTTGCAGGAACTAAAATACCCATGGAAATCGACACTGGTGCATCCGTGCGTGTACTACCGGAGTCGCTATACCTCAACAAATTGCGGGATTTCCAATTGGAGAAATTCAAGATATCGCTGCAAGTCTGCTCGGGAGAGAACATTCCTGTGGTAGGTCGTATCACCATACCGGTGAAATACAAGGATCAATTTCAGAGCTTGCCTCTATTAGTAGTGGCAGGAGACAAGCCTGCCTTACTAGGAAGAAATTGGTTGGGATCACTGAAGCTGGATTGGAGTGAGATTTTTCGGGTTGAAACGAGATTTGCATCAAAGGATGATGTCATCAAGAATTATCCAAAGGTGCTCTGCGAAACAGGCAGTCCGATCCAAGGCTTCAAGGTGAGTGTCAGGGTACAGAAGATCAGTTTACTGCAAGCCACGTCCTGTACCATATGCACTCAAGGAGAAAGTTGAGCAAGAACTCAAAAGACTAGAGACTGAGAACATTATTTCTAAGCTAGATCTATGTAATTGGGATACACCCATTGTTGTTGTACCTAAGTCCGATGGTAAGGTAAAATTGTATTATGATTATAAAGTAACCGTAAACCAGGTTTGAGAGGGTCACCTTGGGACCGTCCTCTCCTGTAAATATCCAAGCAGCAGTTCTGCCATCATCCCCCACCCCCACAATGAAGCAGCGTCTGAGGAACTCCTCCGCCAGGCGGCTTGGAGTCAGGAGGGGAAGGGGCATAGGTGGGGATGAGAAGCAGGGGGTGGGGGGGGAGGAAGGGTTGGTTTTTACAGATATACTTATGCTTTCAGACAAATGGTCGGTTTAAATGTTCTTTATTGATTTTTTTATTATCACCATTGATGTATGACCTGCACACCCAGCAGTGTGTCAGCCTTGTAAATACCACCAACGTTCTTTCAAGCAAAGCGCTCATTTATGAGTTCCTGATGTAAGAGTCTTGCAGCTATCATGCCACCATGGGCCCTTTTCTGCGGTCTTCGGGGGGGCGGGAGCATGGCTTCAGCATCAGTCTGATTGTCTGGCCCGAGGTCAGCATCCACCTCCTCGTTCTCCTCTTCCCCTCTCCCTTGAGGTGGACCATCAGACCCTTCTGGCAATTCTTGTCCCTGCCTGATAGCCAAGTTGTGCAGCATTGAGCACGCCACCACACATTGAGCTACCTGCTCAGGGTGGTATTAGAGCTCACCTCCTGAGTGGTCCAGGCATCTAAAGCACTGCTTAAGCACTCCAATGGTTTTCTCGACGATATTGCAAGTGGATCTGTGGCTCTCGTTGTATCACTTCTCGGCTTCGGTGTGGGTGACTTTGACTTTGACTTTGACCTCGACGGACAGTGTAGACCTGATAGTGCTGGTAGGCTGCAGATCTCCCCTTATGAGCTGGCATATCTCACTGATAACCTGTTTGTGGAAGCGCAGTCTCCAAAGGCAGGTGGTGTCGCACAAGTTGAGGTAAGACTGCTTCTCCCTGTACTTGCGGGATGTGTAACGTCTGGTCCTCCTCATCAGTCTGTCATGTCTTACATTGGGCATATGATGCTGTCGAGAGTACCTTCTGCCATCTCGAGTCTGCAGCATGTGAGTGGTCATCAAGAAAGGGTGAGAAATGACAGGTGACATTCCAATAGCTATCTGTTTTCCACCGATTGTTCACAAAGAATGAATGTTCCCACTAAGACCCCTAGTAAATCCCAATCGTCCACATTATATGATGTTTGTTCAGATGTTCACATCACCTCCAAAGACCTCCAGAATACATCCGAACTCCCCTGAGGTTGATGCAGAGCAGCCTTTTAAATTATGCGACATGTGATTTAGAACACTGTGAGTAGATCCGGTTTGTTCCACATTTTCCCAGCAGTTTTTTTGATGAGTGATATTGTGGGTGAGATGTGTGCGAGGTGCCGAAAGTAAGGATGGGAGATATACTGTGTATTAGTTTCGGCAAATGTGATCTTTACGACAAAAAACTGTGGCCGGGTGGTATTATTAAATCTTCGGGTTAATTACGTGCTGAAAGTAACGCTGGGTGATATTATGGGTGTTGGGATCACCGATTCTAATGATTTTGCCCCAAAAAAGTGGACGGGCGGTATTATTTTTTCTCGGCACGTTTCTACGCACATGCGGAAAGTAACGCTCAGCGATAAGTGACCAAGAAATGGGCATCAGTTTCCATTTTGTGGTTAAATGGGTGATATCTGGGCATTACATGCCATTTCAGCGTTAAAATGGACGTTAATGGGCGTTATGCATGCAAAAATAATGGAAAATCTAGCCCATAGAGTTCATCGTCAGTCAGTGTACGACATGTCAATCGGTAAGCAAGAAACCACCATCAGTACCATTACAGCCATGGAAATGGCCTCCCAGGGTGTGGCAAAGTCTACATATCAATTTTGCTGAGCGCGAAGGACAACAATTGTTCATTGTGATTGCTAGCCATTCGAAGTGGGTCAAGGTGTTCCCAATGTGGAAAATAACAACAAGTAAAGCACTAGACATTTTACGAAGATTATTTTCTTCATGTGGCCTCCGAGAAGAAATTGTTTCTGAAAATGGACCACAATTTCATTCAGAAGAATTTGTACAATTCACGAGCAAAAATGGTGTGAAACATACCAAGGTTCCACCGTATCACCCTACTTCAAATGGTGCAGCAGAGCGTATAGTACAAATTGTAAAATGTGACCTCATCAAACAAATGTTGGATCCAAATCCAAAGAAACGGCAGTTGTCATTGGACTACAAATTGGCTAATTTTCTAATTATGTATCGTAATACTCCTCATACAACTACTGGTAGAACACCAGCAGAGTTGTTTCTCAAACGTCAGCCATGAACCAGATTCTCGTTGTTAAAACCAAACTTGGCACATTCCATAGAAAAGAGACAATTAAGACAGAACGAGAATCATGATAGAGGTAGAGTAAAAGAGAAGGGTGAAATTAAATCAGAAGGTGAGAGTGAAGAACCATCACCATAAATGGTTCAAGTGGTTACCAAGAAGAGTGGTGAAAATATGTGGTCCTCGCACATATTTGGTCAAGATGTTTGATCATGGACAGGTTGGGTTAGGTTTGTTCACATTGATCATATTTTACCTACAGATGTGAAAGTAGTTGAAGGTGGGAATGATTCAATTATTTCTGACTCATTAGATAGTTGTGATATACCAGTAGCATATCCTACATCCAATGTACTGGAAATAAATCCAAGAGAAAGTCAGAATTTAAGTCTGAGTCCGAGTCAGGCAGACAAACAGTCTGAAGTTGGAGAGAGCTCAAATGGAAATCAAGGGCATCGCTTCGAGGAAAACTTTCCTCAGGATCAGCCTCAGATGAGTTTAAATTCAACACCATGTTTGGAAGGTTCTGTTCTAGAGTGAAGGTATCCTCTTCGAAACAGAAAACAAGCAGCTAAGCTTGATTTGTAAATATGGCAAAATAAGTCCATATGTTTTGTGATGTATAACCATGCAAGTTATGTATGATGATTATTTTGTTATAATGACTTCTTCATTAAGGAGGGAGAAGAGTAATATTGTGCAATATATATATAGCTCACTCTAGTGGACTCCTGTGGTACTGCAGCCAGTGCTGTTTATAATAAAGAGGGAATTGGACACCTGACTGGAGTTCCGGAGTGTTCTGCCATCTTAAGTCTGTGTGTGTGTTTGTGAGTTGTACTGAAAATATAACAGTGGTCTTGAAACATTTCTAGTCAGCATTTTACAAAAACAACCCTGCTTATTGATGCTTCTTCAATAAAATATTTATAGTACATCACCCAAAACATTTGAGAGAAAAACAGTTTGCAATGTCGAATGATTTTAGTTTTGAATTAAAAAGTATCTCTGAGTTTAAAGCCTTGACTCTGATATCACATTATGTATATTTGTAGCTAATGTGCAAAGTGAAATTATGTCATCCCACTGTAAAACAAAATAAAACTCATATCTGGTTAGATTTTCTGTTCACCAAGTGCCAGTGGCAGCTGTACTAGTAATAAAATGCGTTACTATACAATTTCATTAGATGCTCCTGATGGAACCAACATATTGAAATATATAAAAGGGTCCATCACTTCACAATTGGTGGTGTCAAGGCCCTATTATATTGTAGAAGACAGATACACCTTTTTCAACAGTTACCATCACAGCCTTTTTCTTAATTATGATGGGACCTTTTCACCAAAATATCTGAACCATTGGATAGCAGAATGGGGTGAAAGGTTTGTATGATCATCATCTTTCCCTCTCCTTTCCCACTAATCTTTTAAACTGTCTTGCTCCCATCAACGACAACAGAATAGAGGGGAAAAACTTGCTTTTGCCGTTACTAGCAGGTCAAGAGCTTGATGCTTTCGCTCACCACTGAAGTATATGTTGTTACCAGTCAAGCAATACAAAAATGAGAAAAGACTTTAGAGCTAAAAAACATGTGTTCTTTAATCTTTAGCCATATTAACTGCAGCTGCCAATCATATAAACACTTCTAGGTCAGAGAGAATAAGCAGGGAAATTCTTGGATTTGACCATGAATAAAATGTTTCACCAATATTAATACAACTCCTTCTAAAATAAATAAACCTTTTAATAAGCCCACTTAGAATCATAGATTCATAGAAATTTACAGTAAGGAGGCCATTTCAGTCCATCGTGCCCGCTCCAGCCAACAAAGAGCTATCCAGCCCAATCCCACTTTCCAGCTCTTGGTCCATAGCCCTGCAGGGTATGGCACTTCAAGTGCACATCCAAGTACTTTTTAAATGTGGTGAGAGTTTCTGCCTCTACCACCTTTTCAGGCAGTGAGTTCCAGACCCCCATCACCCTCAGGGAGAAGAAATTGCCCCTCAAACCTTCTACCAATTACTTTAAATTTATGCCCCCTGGTTGTTGCTCCCTCTGCCAAGGGAAATAGGTCCGTCCTATCCACTCTATCTAGGCCCCTCATAATTTTATACACCTCAATAAGGTTTCCCCTCAGCCTCATCTGTTCCAAACTAAACAAACCCAGCCTATCCAATCTTTCCTCATAGCTAAAATTCTCCAGTCCAGGCTACATCTTCGTAAATCTTTGTAGGCTCTCCAGTGCAACCACATATTTCCTGTCATGTGGTGACCAGAACTGCACGCAGTACTCCAGCTGTGGCCTAACTAGCATTTTATACAATTCAAGCATAACCTCGCTGCTCTTGTATTCTATACCTCGGCCAATAAAGGCAAGTATTCCGTATGCCTTCTTAACCACCTTATCTACCTGGCCTACTACCTTTGGGGATATGTGGACATGCACCCGTTTGTCCCTTTGTTCCCCTGCACTTCTCAGTGTCCAATCATTTAATGTATATTCCCTTGCTTTGTTAGCCCTCCCCAAATGCATTATCTCACACTTCTCCGGATTGAATTCCATTTGCCACTGTTCTGCCCACCTGATCAGCTGACTGATATGTTCCTGCAGTCTGCAGCTTTCTTCTTTATTATCAACCACACAGCCAATTTTAGTATCATCTGCAAAACTTCTTAATCATACCTCCAACATTCAAGTTTAAATCATTGATATATACCACAAAAAGCAAGGAATTTGGCACTGAGCCCTGCGGAACCCCACTGGAAACAGCCTTCCAGTTACAAAAATACCCATCAAGCATAGCCTTTGCTTCTTGCCTCTGAACCAATTTTGGTTCCAAATAACCACTTTGCCCTGTATCCCATGGGCTTTTACTTTCATGACCAGTATGTGGGACGTTATCAAAAGCCTTGCTAAAATCCATATACACTACATCAAATGCACTACTCTCATCGACCCTCCTTGTTACCACCTCAAAAAATTCAATCAATCAAGTTAGTCAGACACAAACTTCCCTTAACAAATCCATTCTGACTGTCCTTGACTAATCCGTGTCTTCCTAAATGAAGATTTATCCTGTCCCTCAGTAATTTGCTGTCAAGATGCACAATATTTTAGTATATGGTGCTGATAAACTCAAAAATGGAAGATGGAATCCTTATTGAAGTGATGCCACTGAAAAGGTGTCAAATTGTTGAAGGAATAAGAAGTGAAATATGTCTGTAATCATCTCTCTGGAAATGGACTAAAATCAGATCCTACTGAAGTTGAAACAATACTTCAGATTTTTTCCAATACTTTTCCCACCATCGAGTTTAGGCTGATTGGCCTGTAATTACTTGGTCTATCCCTTTCTCCCATTTTAAGAAAAGGTACCACTTTAGCAGTCCTCCAGTCCTCTGGCACCACACCAATAGCCAGAGAGGACTGGAAAATGATGGTCAGAGCCTCTGCTATTTCCTCTTTTGCTTCTCTTAACAGTCTGATACACATTTCATTCGGGCCTGGGGATTTATCCACTTTCAAATCTGCTAAGCCCCTTAATACTTCCTCGCTTACTATGTTTATTTCATCTAATATTTCACACTCTTCCACTCTGATTGCAATATCTGCATCACCCCTCTCTTTTGTGAAAACATATGCAAAGTATTCATAATAGGATCAGCCATTATCATATTGAATGGCGGTGCAGACTCGAAGGGCCAAATGGCCTACTACGACTCCTATTTTCTATGTTTCTATGTTCTATGTCTATTAAGAACCATACCCACATCTTCCACCTCCACACACAGATAACCTTTATGGTCTCTAATAGGCTCCACTCTTTCTCTGGTTATCCTCTTGCTCTTAATGTATTTATGAAATATCTTTGTTCTGACCAAGCTTTAATCCCCTGGGCAACCATGTAGATAATGCCTGAATCTTAAAATCTCCCGGGCTTCACACTATGGAAAACTGGATGATTTTCCATCCACATCGGGCCTCACCCGCACGATTCCCACGGGAATTAAAATCAGGCTATTCTGTTTCTATCTACTCAGTCCTATCCCTTCATAGTTTTAAATACCTCTATCAAATCATCCCTTAATCTCCTCTGTTCTAACAAAAACAGCCCTGGTTTTGTTTTTAGAATTAGTTTTGGATTGCTCCAGCGAAGAGCTAGCACAAACAAAATAGGCCAAATGGCCTCCATCTATCCTGTAAATGTATATGGTTCTACGGCACATCCTTTATTGGTGTCAAAATAGTTTAGTACCGATGCTAGAAATATATTCCTCTTAACCTCATCCAGAGTCTTCTCAGGGTGATGTCCCATGCAAAGTTAATGTCTTTCTTCCATGAGATGAAAAGGAGGGGATACCTCGATAACTTTGGAACAAATTGCTGCAGATAGTCATTCCAAGAAATCTCCAGTTATATTGTTTGTCAGTTGGAGAAAGCATCTGAAGTATTGTTTCAACTTCAGTAGGATTTGATTTTAGTCCATTTCCAGAGAGATGATTACAGACATATTTCACTTCTTATTCCTTCAACAATTTGATACATTTTCAGTGGCATCACTTCAATAAGGCTTCCATCTTCCATTTTTGAGTTTATCAGCACCATATACTAAAATGTTGTGCACCCTGACATCAAATTACTCCAGAGTTTTGTGCCTTTTCTGAAGTTCCTCAGGAATTGGAGAAATTCCAAAAAGGTACACACAACCATCTGTGTTGAAAAGATAATCAGTAGACTTGATTCTTTGCATCTTCTGCAATGAATAGTTTCACTTTTGCAAGTTGAGACAGATCATCATCCATGGCTTAAAGTGTTAAGGATTATATTTTGAAAGTTTTGGTACATAACTTTGGATCGAAACATGAGTGAAATATATCACTTAATTTCTTCATCACCATTGAAGAGACGCAATAGGTTGGATACTGAGCTGTGCACGAGCTCTCCCATCAAAAATAAATTATTATGCTTCTTGTCAAGTTCTTTTACAGATAGAGGTAATTTCTTGGATCACAACTGTATTGGTGGAACTCTGGGATTAACTCAAAGGAGCAGACGCTTTCTAACTCCCTTCCTTTGAAGACATCCTGTTACTTATCATTTACATATTGCTTTATGACTTTCAATGGAACATCCATCATAATGTTCTCATGACGCACTGTCACAAGTTGAATATGTTGAATGACTCCAGTCAGTAGTCTATATCCACTTGACACTGCAGTCAAACTCCACTATAAAAGCCCGCTCGGACTGGCAGAAAAGATTGTTATACAGGTTATCAGTGTGTTCACTATAGTAGGATTTGACAATTTGTTGCATCAGAAAAATTACCAATTTGAATTGAACATCATTTTATTAAAACTAGACAGCGTATATTAGAACATAAGAACATAATAACATAAGAATTAGGAACAGGAGTGGGCCATTTAGCCCCTCGAGCCTGCTCCGCCATTCAACAAGATCTTGGCTGATCTGGCCGTGGACTCAGCTCCATTTACCCGCCCGCTCCCCGTAACCCTTAATTCCCTTATTGGTTAAAAATCTATCTATCTGTGATTTGAATACATTCAATGAGCTAGCCTCAACTGCTTCCTTGGGCAGAGAATTCCACAGATTCACAACCCTCTGGGAGAAGAAATTCCTTCTCAACTCGGTTTTAAATTGTCTCCCCCGTATTTTGAGGCTGTGCCCCCTAGTTCTAGTTTCCCCGACCAGTGGAAACAACCTCTCTGCCTCTATCTTGTCTATCCCTTTCATTATTTTAAATGTTTCTATAAGATCACCCCTCATCCTTCTGAACTCCAACGAGTAAAGACCCAGTCTACTCAATCTATCATCATAAGGTAACCCCCTCATATCCAGAATCAGCCTAGTGAATCGTCTCTGTACCCCCTCCAAAGCTAGTATATCCTTCCTTAAGTAAGGTGACCAAAACTGCACGCAGTACTCCAGGTGCGGCCTCACCAATACCCTATATAGTTGCAGAAGGACCTCCCTGCTTTTGTACTCCATCCCTCTCGCAATGAAGGCCAACATTCCATTCGCCTTCCTGATTACCTGCTGCACCTGCAAACTAACTTTTTGGGATTCATGCACAAGAACTTGCTTCATATTGTTTGTGCATTCCTCAAAGCACACTGTTTCTATCTTGTTAACTAATCCAAAAAGATCCTCTGTTTCAGGTAATGACTGTATGAAGTCTCGCACAGTTGTGATTGTTTTTCTGAACTCATCCAGCAAATAGATAACTGGCTCTGTGCCTTCCATGTCCTCATCACCAGAAGTTTCCTCATCCTCTCCCCGATTCAATGTCACTGATTTGTTTATGTGCAAATGGCAGGTGGCCTGATTAGGCATCGTATGCATAAGTCATGCGGGATTCACACTACAACAGGGTATCTTTCAATTAGTCTCAGCTTCAATTCCATTGTTGTATCTGGCTAAGTTCAGATTGATCCTGCTTAATTGTTAGGTGTAGTAGGGCTGATGATTTTCATTGAAAAAATTGGGTTTTGCCATTGCAATTGTTAAAACTGAGAGTCTATTATAAACAGAGATTGTTATAGTGAGATTATATCATATTTAAAATTCAATGCTGTAATTCTTTGTTTTTTTATAAAACTTTGGCTTTTCCATCAATGGCTTAAGTTCCGCTGTGTTGAACATGAGCATGAAAGCTAATTAAGTCAAACAAATCTATATTATTCATGCTCAGACGGAACATTGCAGAATCACAGTCTAGCTGAAATCTGACCTTTTGTTTAACATGTTTGGCATGTAATCTTTTATCTTACTGATCTTGTGGATAAAGTGGCAGAAATGGGCAAAAAAGTGGCAGACGGAACTCAATGTCAGTTACTGTGAGGTGATATATTTTGGTTAAAAAAAGCAGCTGTAATTACATAGAATGGAACTAGGCTCAATCCTGTGGAAGTGCAGAGGGATTTTAGAGTACAAGTTCATGGGATATTAAGCGCAGCACATCAGGTTGATACGACTAATGGAATTCTAGAGTTTATCATAAGAGATTATAGAATACAAAAGACAAGAGGTAATGAAAAGCCTATATAAAACCATAATAGTAGTTGAGGCAGAAATTATTGTCAGCATTCAAAATTAGATTGGATAGGTGGATGAAGGAAAAGGTGGTAAAGGTGTTGTGTATGTATATACCCTGTACACACAATGTACAGTTACATAAGACCATTGAATGTATCTTCACACTGTATACAAAATGCCTGTACCACCAGAGGGTGCAACTGGTGGAGACCTAGGGGTCACCTGTACACGACAGGTAACTAGGTATAAAAGGGAGCTCACCATACTGTACCCTCATTCAGGAGCTGTAATAAATGGACTAAGGTCACAAAAGTTCAAGTACAATACCTTACCTCGTGGAGTCATTACTAGAGTGCTTACAAACTCAATAACTGGCAACAAGAATATGAATTTCCATGCGAAAAATGGCTAACCATGGCAACTTTCAACAATTCGCTGATGGGGCAGATTGGGATACCTTTGTGGAAAGGCTAGTACACTACTTCATCGCGAACGACCTGGCTGGAAACACGCCGACCTCGCTGGCTGATAAGCGCAGAGCCATCCTGCTCAGCAGTTGTGGGCCCACCATTCATGGCCTTGTCAGGAACTTGCTAACCCCAGAGAAGATGACAACCAAAATGTTCACAGAGCTCTTAACATTGATACAGGAACAGCTCAAGCCTAAAGAGAGCATCCTCACAGGCAGACACCAGTTCTACACACACCGGCAGCCCGAAGGCCAAGAAATCGCAAAATATGCTGCAGTCCTGAGACGATTGGCTGCACCGTGTGATTTTGGTCACCGAAGCACTGAGGGACACCTTTGCTATTGGAATCGGCCATGAAGGCCTCCTCCACAGACTGCTCTCTGAGGACACCACGATCACCCTGCAGAAGGCAATTAATGTCAGCCAGGCATTCATGGCCTCGGCCTGCGATTCCAGAAGGACGATGACTTAACCCCAGGGCTCTAACCCGGCAAGTACCATGAACCAAATGGCGCCTTTCAGAGGCAAGACTGCGACCCCAAGCCCTGCAACCCTGAGTCCGCCGCATGGGGCCAACCGGCCAGCCCCATGCTGGCGCTGTGGAGGAAATCACAGAGCCCACCAGTGCTGATACAGAGACTATACTTGCAAAGGCTGTAATGCTAAAGGCCTTCTCCAGTGAATGTGTAAAAGAAATTTTACTCACAGGGTCGCTGAAGAGTTGGTCGATCACCCGGGCTCCAGCGCTGATGAAGACGAAGAGAGACTCCAGGAGGCAGCTCAGCCCCAGGAAGAGGTGTACGGAGTGTTTACCTGCTCCATCAAGAGTTCCCCGTTGAAAATAAAAGTCGAAATCAACGGTGTTCCAGTCTTGATTGAGGTCGACACAGGGGTGAGCCAATCGCTAATGAACCAGGTGGCCTTAGAGAAGCTCTAGGACAACCCTATCGAACAAACTAAAATGCTACCAATCCAGGTGAAGCTGCTCACTTACACAAAGGACACCATCCCAGTGGTTGGCAGCGTGGATGTCCAGGTGTCCTACGGCGACGCGATGCACAAGCTACCTTTGTGGATCGTTGCCGGTGATGGTCCAACGCTGCTAGGAAGAAGTTGGATGAAGCAAATCCAAATCTGTTGGAGCTGGGAAAGCCTCCAGGCCCCGGCGATTGACAACCTATGTGCCCCAAATTTGAATCCATCGCAGCACCTGAAGATCCTACCGTCCAACTCGACTGTGCGGCAATGACACAGACCGCACTACCCAACGGCGAGATGATCCAACCCGAACAACCAGACCTCACCTTCCGGGCTCCAGTGGCAGGACTCCGAAGGAAGAAGATCGACGCAGAAGGTAAATTCCCGGCTTCAGTGGCAGAACCTGGGGAGAGAAGGATCACCGCAGCCTACCTTGTGGAGAGTGAAAAGATGGTGCCTGCACCACGAGGTGAATGCCTGAAATCAAGATGGTCGCGACCAGATCAGGAGGGGCAGCGTTGAGGGTGCAACACGTGATGTCGAGCAACAAACCGGATTGGAGTAAAGGTTGCAAGGCCCTCTTAAAGGAGACCAGCAACCCAGAACAATTAAAGGGATAGTTCCACTTTTTGTACAGCGATGCCGGTGATACTAATGTGAGAGATGTAATTAACAAATGCAAGTATCTAAATGTACCTCTGAACAGCGATGCCAGGAGGATACGTGGAAAAGATGTAATTGATGGATACAAGTATCTAAATGTAATATTGTACAGCGATGCTGGTAGTATACAGGGAAAAGATGTAATTGAGGGAAAAAATTTAACTGACAAATGTGAATTTGTAAAGACAACCAACAATACCGAGTTAGGCGATTGCGATCGGAGCCAATGTATCATGAATGTAAATGATCGAATAATGTGTGATACCGGGTTCAATACGCACGCCGACAAAACCAAGGGCAACCTCCCGTTTGAAGCACCCAGGTCCAGCGGGCTACCCGATCATGTAGCCTGCGCCTCCGGGACCAATGTGATGCCCCAGAGAGTGTGGCCACACACAGAGGGCGCATACCCACTGCAGGCCAGCGATCAGCAGACGGCAAAGGCACCACTACTGGCCTACTGGCACCCTGCCCCAGATCGGCCCTACCTCTCTGGTCACCAGGGCCAGTATTGGGAGCTAGAGGCCATCACCCTCCAGCACTCCCGATGGGACCTGGGATGACCAGGCTCCCACTACCGCTGAAGGGCAGCAGGGGGATGCTGCAGCTCTCAAAGGAGGACAGGGAGGCCGCACATTCCTGTGGCTCTGCCCACGACTATGCAACGGCAAAGGCCCTCAGACCCAGGTGAGCGATCCAAGCCCACCCAGCTGGCAGGGGGCGCAGTGCCGCCATCAGGCAACCTGGACACAGTCCAGTTACTCTGGAACTAGCATCCTCACCCACCTGCACCTACACCCCAGGGGCAAGACTGTAATACCATGAATGTACCTTACCTGTCATATGTAATCGTTCCATTTCTGCAAAACCCAAACAGTGATGTAACCAATCCTATTTTTATTTCATTCTCTGTACATGTATGTAAATGAAGATGTCGAGCCACACTCATGGTCTATGTATCGGGGGGGGGGGGAATGGATGTATGTAGCCATGGACACACATGGATCACACCTAGAACCCACGCAAACCCCACTGCAACCTCCAACCGTCCACTGCTGACCATTTCCCAATGTTGTGGCAAAAAGGACTTGGGGGTCTACAGAGAGAGAGCCATTCCCAAGCACAGACAAAGTGCTAGGGCTTTGGGCACTCAAATCGAGGGCCAGAGCACACAGTGCAAAGGCTAGTGGCACAAGACTTAGGGGGGAGTGATGTTGTGTATGTATATACCCTGTATACTCAATGTACAGTTACATAAGACCATTGAATGTATCTTCACACTGTATACAATATGCCTGTACCACCAGAGGGTGCAACTGGTGGAGACCTAGATGTCACCTGCACACCGCAGTTAACCAAGTCTAAAAGGGAGCTCACCTTACTGTAACCTCATTCAGAAGCTGCAATAAATGGACTAAGGTTACAAAAGTTCAAGTACGATACCTTACCTCGTGGAGTCCTTAGTAGAGTGCTTACAGGCACAATAAAAGGGATACAGGTATATAGGAAGAAGGTGGGTAAATGTGTTTCGGACTATTTGTTCACGTGGAGAGCAATGACTTGTTGGACCAAATGACCTATTTCTGTGTTGTAACTTCTATAAATTTCTACGTATCCAACAACTTCAAGTGTGAGAATCTGATCCTCATTTAAGTCACCAGTAACTTAATCTACACCATGTAGACACTGCTTACCTTTGTTCCAATTTCTGAACATTGAAAATTTGGCTGAGAAATGATATTACACTTCTCATGTGTAATATGTATTACACTTACAACTACAAACAGGACAGACTTTTTTATCACAATGCTTTCCACTATAATTACAGTTTACTTTAAGACTTCCTAAAATCTCTGTACTTACAATGGGATGCAAGGTTTTATGTTAATTTAATCTTTTCAGAACTACAGACTCTCCATTTTCTCTCTGCCTTTAGAACAGTTCAAATAGAATAACTACATAGATAAATCTCCCTTATGTATAGCTGTGTTTTCAAGAATTTTTCAACTCAAGCAATCAAAAGGAAGGAGCTTAAGTAAAAATCCATCCAAATGAAGTCATCTGGCTCTCCCCAGGAATCGATTATGTCTACGTCACTTAGGATTCAATTAACATAAAACAGACTACTAAATAGCTGTCCTTTGCAAGCATAATGGCTACAAATTGAACATTTAACTAGATACTTTAAAAATGCTAAAATTTCAATTCAAAAATCACAGATCAAATCTGCTAAAATGTCTTTTATATTTATGTCTTCTACTCCTACAGTGCTCTTTAACTTGGAAATGTGCTCAGGAGTTACATTTTCTATTCCACTTGTATTTGATATATGTCTATAAAGAACCCCTCTTATACATCTATTTTCAAGGCTGAAGATTCAAAAGGGGCAACTGTAATCCTGCTAACCCAGCAGAAACCAGGTAGGCGGGCAGTTAAAATCACCCAGGTGACTTACCCACTGACATCCCACTCCCTTCCCGCAGTTTCTCAGCTAGTGGGAAGGTCACCCGCTGAAAACCGGAGGGGACGTTCTTTAAAATATGTAAATCAGGTGCCAATGACATCGACAGGGTCCTAATCTCATTTTAACCAGTGGCCCGAGTGGGGAAGTCGCTGTAAATTCCTCGCAAGGTGAACCTAGTGGGAGGAAGAGTCGGGGTCAGAAGAGGCCCAAATCGGTAAGTTTAATTTTTTTTTTAAACTTACCTTGCACTCCTCCGGGCCCCACAAGGGAAGTTTCGGCATCCCCTGCCTCGTGACCCGCCCAATTGTGAAGCCCTCCCTGCAATTTACCTGAATGCTGGCGGCCATTCCTTTGGACCCCACTGGCTGTCCAACATTCAGCTCCTGCCCGTTAGCTAGCTGCTGCTTCTCACCATTTTGAATGGGCAACTGACGGGCATGTTCAGAAGATGACTGGGCATTAAAATCATCGGAGTCTCACGCTGCCGAGGTCAGGATTGTTTGCCATCTATTCCCACCGTGGTTAAAATTCAGACTCCCAAGTTTTTCCCGCCTTTTCCCAGAATTCAGTCATCTAATACTAGGAACAGACTTTTGCAGGCATTTCCTTTGTGTCTCGGTGACTGGTACTAAAAGCAATAATTAAGATGCAGTCTTACTCAAGCGAAAGCAATAAATGCATCAGCTTTGCTGATTCTTGTGTCACAATGACTAGGCATGTTAAGTGATACATCCTTACTGTACAGTATAAATGCACACGAGGCCCATGCTTGAGAGAAGGTCAGTCTGTGACCTGTCCTTTATTCCATAGCACTCAAGTGCTGGAAGTGGGTGGAGCTTGCCCTTTTATACCTGAAGGTCCAGGTTAGGAGTGTCTCCCACCTTGTGGTCATTGTTCTCACAGTGTACAATTTAGGTCAGATTATACATGGGTTACAATGCTGGTTGAATACATGACAAAGTATTGAATCCAGCCCTCCCTGATCTCTTTCAGCCTCTCCTGTAGCTAATTCAGCACTGTTCATTAAACATGTCTCCGATTCTTTTTCCCAATGTATTAAACTTTGCACTGATGAATTTCTCCTGGGGTACTTCTCCCAACATCAATATTTTGGCGAAGTTCTGCATATATAAATACTATGGGGCCGAAATTTGGTAGCGCCGCATTTGACCATTTAGTGCTTGGTGAGATGGGCTGCAAAATTGTGGGAAATTGGGCACTTCTCCCTTAGAAATGCAGCGAGGTGGTATCAGAGATGCGAATGGCCTCAGTGGGGCGCTCCAGGGGTGCTATTACCGGGGCTTCACCCAATTTCAGCTGACTTTCATTCACTGATAATGAGGGGAATGTCATTTCAGGCAGCACCTGGTCATTCTCATCATTTCTTCAGTTGACTGAGCTGCAAGGATGGCTGTTGCAAGGAGCACTCGCTTCAGCGACTTGGCGTTGGAGACATTGGTGGGGGCAGTCGAGGGAAAGACGTAGGTACTGTTCCCTACATCTGGGAGAAGGCCTACTCCACAGGTTTTTAGGGCCATGTGGGCTGAGCTGGCTGCGGAGGTGTCAGACAGCATGGTCGTGGATAGAACCAGTACACAGTGTCTTAAAAAATTCAATGACCTCACTCGGGCGTTCAAAGTGGAACATGTTTCCATAACTCTTACATACCAGTCCTTGCGCCTCTGTCTGTGCACACTCTGCAAACAAGCACTTAACCCAGCAGGCAACTACCAACCATCTGTGCCTACTCACACTCACTGCCTCATTTCACGCCTTGCCTACATTCACAGCTATTTAACTATGCCAGGCATATCTTCCACATACATAACTGGATTACTCACACAGCTTCCTTTCTTTTGCAGGCCAAGATGGCACACAACAGAATGCAGCACCATCAGACTGGAGAGGGGGGGAAGCTGAACTGCACCAGCTTTCTGAACTAGAGGAGCGAGTACTGTGGCCCGCAGGTGGTGGATCCCATGGCCGCCAGACACCTCAAGTCTGCTGGGGGCAACAATGGTATCTTTATCCCGTCTTCTCATGCCACTTCTCCCTTAAAGCTGAAGGCCTCATCACTTTCCACCTCCTCGTTCTGTCTGCCTTCCTTGCTCCATTCCTGCCCCCTGACCTCACTTAATGCGACTCTTGTGCCATTATGCTTTCACATAATGAGCCAGCAGATGAGCAGCTTGTGCCTGAGCTGTGCCTCCCCCCCGAACCCAGTCACGAGGGACAAGAGGAGGGGGAGGAGGAGCCAAGCACTGCATCACTGCTCCTCTCACTGCAGGCACCAGCTCAGATACTGTCGCTACACGGTTATTAGAGGATCATTTAGGACACGGGAATGCACTGTGTGATGCACCAGGCGGCTGCAGCAGGGTCAAGTGGAAAGGGAAGGTCGGGAGGCATATACCCGGAGGGCGAGTTTGCACACGAGTTCTGCTGCACAGGGCTCAGGTGAGGACCTTTGTTCACACAAAGGGTGATGGCCATGCACTCCGACATGATAGGTGCAATGGCAAGGGTGCCCGAGAGCATGTTGCAAGTGGTAAGGAGTGTAGAGGAGTCTACCTCCCACATTGTAGACAGCTTTGTGCGCACCATGGAGCCCATCATTGCCAGTGTGCAGACGATGGTGGACTCCAAGACAGACTGTGCAGATCCAGACCTCATGACGTGTGTCATGAGTGATGTGGCAGCTTTCATTGCTGCACTGGTGGAAGCAACTCAACGTCTTGGTGCTGCAATAGAGTCAATGGTTGCTCACTTGGATGCTCAGACCGCTCTCCTGCAGTCTCAGCTTGATGCCATGCAACATCTTGGTGATGTCATGCAGTCGACCCAGGATCACATGGTGTCACAGCAGCCCAGCAATCTGTGCTCCCTCAGATTGGTGGGGATGTTGAGGTGCTGCCCCAGCGGGCGTGGCACTGGGTCAGTGGAGCAGGAACCTGCTGTCCTCTCTCAGGATGACAGCATTCCTGATCCCACCACTGACACTCTGTTATTGCACTTGTCCGTGCCTGTCACCCAGCCAATACAGAATTCCGCCACCAGCCTGAGGTGGTGCAGTTTGCAGCCGGCCCTACCAGACCCAGAGTTGGTCGACGGCATTCTAAAAGGCCATCTGTAGTCTCTGGCCCCAACACACAGCAGCCTTCCTCTAGCCATGCTGCAGCCACAGGGGATACACTGCGGAAAAGTTGTAGAATAGGTTATCGAAAAAGGGGCTATAATAAAATGCAAAAGGGTGATCATTAAATACACAGTTTTAGATTTTATTGTTGTTTCATAAATGGTAATTGGAATATTTAATGTTTGCTGTTGTCTCTCATTTCAGTGTTGGGGATTTGGTATGGAAGGGAAAATTGATGTGATGATAGGGACGGGGTCCTCAGGAACCGGGAAGTGGGATGGAAATCAGTGGAAACGAGCTCTGATGAGACGGTCACGGACCTCCCTTGCAACCTCCTCCATCACGGCTGTTGCTGCTCTTGCTCCTCCTGGTCCTCCTCCTCCTCCTGAGGTGGTACGTCTATGTCTGGTGGCAATGGCCGTGCCCTCATAATGGCCAGGTTGTGCAGCATGCAGCAGATGATGACAAATAGGGACACCCGTTTAGGCGAGTACTGCAGGACTCCAGTGGAACCGTTGCTTCTGCACTCCGATGGTCTGCTCAAAGATATTCCTGGTGGAAGCATGGCTCGCATTGTATGAGTGCTGGCCAGGAGTGTTGAGGTTGCGGAGAGGAGTCATGAGCCAGGTGGAGAGCAGATAGCCTTTGTCTCCGAGCAGCCTGATGCAAGCCTAATTTGGGGGCTGGAACAGAGCTAGCATACCTGTCTGGCGCAGGATGAAGGCATCGTGGCTGCTGCCAGGATAGCGGGCATTGACGGTCATTATTCGGTATGTGTGGTCGCATACCAATTGTACATTCAGTGAGTGGTAGCCTTTGCGATTACGGAAGATCTCTGGATTGTGCTGTGGTGCCCTCAAAGCGATGTGAGTGCTGTCAATGGCACCCTGCACCATGGGGAAGCCTGCTATCCTGGCAAAGCCACATGCATGCTCGTGCTATTTCTCTCTGCTCATGGGGAAGGAGATGTTGTCCCTCCTCCTTCTGTACAGAGCATCTGTGACCTCGCAGATGGAGCAATGGATGCCAAACTAGATGTTGGCAATGTCTCCTGTTGCTCCCTGGAAAGATCCATTGACATAGAAATTGCGAGTGATTCTGACATTGACTGCCCTGACAGAGCCGTCCTCACTCTGGTCTGAGGCTCAAGGTCTTGTTGCAGCAGATGGCAGAACTTTCTATCTATGTCCTTCCTGGATCACAGCCTTTGCACACACTGCTCTCAGTGAAACTAATGCAGGAGAACTACTGACGGAATACCCTGGGAGAGTAAGGCCTTCTGTTGCCATCCCTGTGGTGCCTTCTTCCTCTGGCAACATCTTGATGTGCTATTCCCTGAGGTGCTGGATGTGCTTCTCCCTGTGGTACTAGTAGTGCTTCTCTGTACCTCTCCCTCTCCCCGTGGCCTGCTCCCCGTGGCCTCTCCCTGTGTTGCTCCCTCTCTCAGCCATAGCCTTTCTCTCTCCCTCTCTCGATGCCTTTCCCTCTGCAATTGGAGATGCTGTTGTCTTCAGCGAAGCATCCTCTGACGGTGAAGTCGGAGCAGGCAGTCGACTGCCAGTACCCACCCCATGAAGCAACAGAAATGGTGCAATGTCGAAAATGCCATGAGTGATATAAGAGAAAATGTAGGAGGCAGAACAATGGTTGAGCAAGAAATCGCAATCCAGAAATCGGTAATGGGCAAGAAAAAAAAACTTTGCAAGATGGCGCCTTTAAATAGTGCTGGAGCATCCGGTTCCTGAGAGCAACTTGACAGCTCAAGCTGTCGTTCTTATCGCCAGGCAGTACAATTGATTGCGCAGGGCAATTTCACTTCCAGGTTAGTAAGGGGGCGATGTGCATGGCTATGACATCATCATCACCGTGCGCCACCAAGGAGGGCGCTCGCAGCAGGAGCGGGGCGCTACGAACCACTGTCCAATTCCGCACCAGCCAATTTTCTCGCTGCGCCTGGAAAAAATCTATTTTGCGTCCCGTTAGCATCTCCCTGAGGCACTAACGGCTGTCGCTAAAAGGAGCAATTTTGGCCCCATGTTTTTCTCCTCTTTCTTAGTTTTTTAACTGGATTCTGACACTGCTCTACCTGTTGGCCCACCAACTCCCTCAGCTACCTTGGTTACACTTCCTCCCACCCTGCTTTCTGTAAGGACTCTATTCCATTCTCCCAGTTTCTCCATCTCTGTTGCATCTGTTCTGACAATGCTAATTTCCACACCAGTGCTTCTGCTATATCTTCCTTCTTTCTCAATCGAGGACTCCCCTCCACTGTGATTAACAGGTCCCTCGACCGCGTCTGTCCCATTTCCCACGTTTCTGCCCTCACACATTCCCCTCTCCCCAAGAACCATGATAGGATCCCCTTTGTCCTCAACTTCCACCCCACTAGCCTCCACATTCAAAGGTCTTACAAATGTCATCATTTTGCATATCATACCAAATGTTTCACACTCATAATGGCAGCTAGCTATGGACCAATCGGTACATGTAAATTGAGAGCAGTAAGGGTAAGGATTATTTAAAACTTTAATAGTGCATAATTTTGGACTGATGGTAACACTAGTGAGGTATTGATCTAATACCTGGTAACATAATGAGAAAGGTGAGAGGCAGCCTTGGGGCAGAATTCTGTGTGCATATTGTCAGGTAATCTGCTAGAGAATGAGGTTGACAATCTATAATTGTCCATCTGTCTGACTAGTTATCTATTGAGAAAGACAACTTTATGGCACCGATGCCTCTACTCAATTCGTAGTGCAGATTTCAAAAGGGTGGCTGATATTAGTCATGTTCCTGAACAGAGGTGTAACCAGGGTTTCATGAAATAATATGAGTGAAGCATTACACTGCACTTCAGAATGTCTGCTTCTACCAAGGCAATGACTCGCATTGTACTTAACCACATTTCTGCTGCATTTAATTACATTTTAAGGACTTAAATGATTGTACATATACAAAATAAAATCTCTGATTTTTCATGTGCACTCAAATGTAAAGGATTAACGGATGGCTATGTTGATATTATCTACAATTCAGGACCTTTAATTCGTAAAATCATTGTGTGTTGTGCTGTAGTTTTACTTCCTTCAATCCAGGACTCAGAATGAAAAACTCAGGGCTGAACCTTGACGGGGACAGGCTGCGTAAGCAGGTGTGGGGGGAGGGGAGGGGGGTGCGACAAAGTCTCTGTCGGGAAAACTTGGAAGTTCCGGTTTTGACAGGTTTGGCTTCTTGTTGGGTAGAGAGCAATCCGGAGAAGTCCACAGCTGCAGGTATGTCACCCGCTGCTATTTGTAGGAGCGTGGTGCGGGAGCTCTGATCCCCGACCCCATAGGGGGGGCGCATTCCCCTATCCCGGGCGTGTCCAATCCCAGATCCAGGTGGGGGAGGGGGGGGGGCGGGGGGTTGTATTTGGCGGGTGGCCAGGTGGAAGCACTTACCTTCTCCATGAAACTATTCTCACCTCCCTTTAGCTGCTGGGTTTCCTAAGGCCTGGGAAACCGAGCTGACCAGGGTTAGACCTGCAAAGTAGGTTAAATCAGTGGGTGTCAGCCTCATTAAAATATTTAATTGACCAACCCTCCTCCTGGGAGTGGGTTGGCTGTCTACCCCTTGTCCTGCCTCTGTTAAACCTGGAAGTGGGCGGGTCGGAGGGGGGTTGGGGTCAGGTTTGAGATTTTGAAAGTTTTAACATCTCACCCAACCCCACAGTGTTTTAGTCCTTTCTGCCAGATGTGCTCTTGTCTTCTTTTGGCTGTAATTCAGTTTTGTTCGTGGTAGAGACCATCTTTTAATAATGTCAAAGGAGAAGTGCCTTTGCATAGAAAATTATTGCTTAACCACTTCTATTTGTTTACAAAAATAAGCACAATGAATCAATCACAGTGTGACGAGAGCGGGAGAGTCCGTGAGTCCCAGGGAGTCCGAGTTCAGGAGTTCAGGAGGTCAGCGAGTGGGTAGGCCCTGAGGTCGGCGAGTGGGTAGGCCCTGAGGTCGGCAAGTGGGTAGGCCCTGAGGTCGGTGAGTCGGGAGTTCGGAGGCCGGAATGTCATTGAGGTGAGTTGGTAAGTAGCTGTCTTTTCTCTCTTTTCTCTCTTTTCTTTTTAAGGAGGTCGGGAGTTCGGAGCCGAGAGATCGGGAGACCACCGAGATCGGTGAGTTTGGGAGACCACAGAGGTCGGTGAGATGAGTTGGTGAGTAGCTCTCGTTTCTCTCTTTCTTTTTTAGTAGATTTTAAACTAGATAAGGCTAGCGCAGCTCAGCCCCGTGGAATGCACATCCTGCGGCCTGTGGGAAGTTCTGGACGCTTTGCGCAACATAGACAACCATATGTGCAGGAGGTGTCTCCAGCTTCAACTGCTTGAGCTCCGCGTTTCAGGGCTGGAGCAGCGGGTGGAGTCAATACGGTGCATCCGCGAGGCTGAGAATTATGTGGATCACACATTTCAGGAGGCAGTCATCCCGCAGCTTAAAGGCGTGCAGGCAGAGGGGAAGTGGGTGACCACCAGACATAATAAGTGTGCTAGGCAGGTAGCGCAGGAGTCCCCCCCGTGAGTCCATCTCACTTTCAAACCAATATTCAATTGAGTATTGATAAGGACGATGATGCCTCTGGGGAGTGCAGCCAGAGCCAATTCCAGTGCACCACGGGTGGCTCAGCTGCACAGGGGGGAGGGACAAAGAACAAAAGAGCCCTAGTGATAGGAGATTCTATAGTTAGAGGAACAGACAGGTGTTTCTGCGGGCATAGACGTGCCTCCCGAATGGTTTTGTGCCTCCTTGGTGCCAGGGTCAAGGATGTCACAGAGCGGTTGCAGGGTATCCTGAGGGGGGAGGGTAAAGAGCTAGAGGTCGTGGTCCATATTGAAACCAACGACATAGGTAAAATGAGGGATGAGGTCCTACAGGAAGAATTTAGGGAGCTAGAAAGAAAATTTAAAGGGTAGGACCTCAAAGGTAGTAATCTCCGGGTTACTACCGGTGCCACGTGTTAATGAGGACAAGAATAGAAGGATAGAGTGGATGAACACGTGGCAGGAAAATTGGTGTAGGAGGGAGGGCTTTAAATTCTTGAGGCATTGGGACTGCTTCTGGGGGAGATGGGACCTGTACAAATCGGACGGGTTACACCTCAACAGCGCCGAGACCAATATCCTCATGGGAAGTTTTGCTAGTGCTGTTGGGGAGAGTTTAAACTAGCTTGGCAGGGGGGTGGGAACCTGAGAACGAATTCAAAAGGGAAGGAAGTAAAGCAGAAGTTGGATAGCAAGAATCTAGAAAGTGAATCTGTAAGACGGAGGAAACGGGGTTTGTACATACAGAGTAAGTAGTAAGCAAGGAGGTCTTCCTGAGGTGAATGGTATATACTTTAATGCAAGGAGTATAGTGAATAAGGTGGATGAGCTAAGAGCACAGGTAGACACTTGGGAGAATGACATTATAGCCATTACAGAGACATGGCTGAAAGAGGGGCAGTTTGGCAGATTAATATTCCTGGCTACAGGATTTTTAGACAAGATCGAGAGGGGGGTAAAAGTGGTTGGGGTGGGGGGTTGCGGTACTAAGTAAAGAAACTATTACAGCGGTGAGGAGGGATGATATGTTAGAGGGATCATTAACTGAGGCCATATGGGTCAAATTGAAAAATAAAAAAGGGGCGATCACACTGCTGGGAGTGTATTATAGACTCCCAAACAGTGGGAGGGAGATAGAGGAGCAAATATGTAGGCAAATTGCTGTGAAGTCTAAAAACCATAGGGTAGTAATAGTAGGGGATTTTAACTATCCAAATATTGATTGGGACAAATTTAGTGTGAAGTGTCTCGAGGGTGCGGAATTCTTGAAATGCATTCAAGAGAACTTTTTTAGTCAGTATGTAGCAAGCCCAACATGAGAGGGGGCGGTCTTGGATTTAGTTTTGGGGAATGAAGCTGGGCAAGTTGAAGGGATATTAGTGGGGGAGCATTTGGGTGCCAGTGACTATAATTCAATCAGATTCAAGTTGGTTATGGATAAGGACAAGAATAGGCCTAGAATAAAAGTTCCGAATTGGGGAAAAGCTAATTTTGCTAAGTTAAGGAATGATTTTGCCATAGTGGACTGGAAACAGCTACTTGTGGGTAAATTGGTGTCGGAACAGTGGGAGTCATTCAAGGATGAGATCCGGAAGGTTCAGGCTAAACATGTGCCCTTAAAGAAAAAAGCTGGGAAAAATAATTCTGGAGCACATGGATGTCTAGGGACTTACAGGGGAGGATTAAGAAAAAAAGGGACGTTTATGTCACATATCAACGGCTAAACACTTTAGAATCTTTAGAGGAATATAGAAAGATAAGAGGTAAAATTAAAAAGAATATTAGGATTGCTAAGAGAGAGCACGAGAAATGCTTGGCCAGTAAAATTAAGGAAAACCCTAAGAGGGTCTATAAATATAATAAGAGTAAGAGTGTAACTAAGGAAAGGGTAGGGCCTATTAGAGACCATGAGAGTAATCTTTGTGTGGAGGCGGAAGATGTTGGGAGGGTTCTTAACAAATACTTTGCATCTGTTTTCACAAAGGAAAGGGGCAATGCAGATACTGCTATCGAGGAGGAATGTGATATTCTGGATGAAATAAATATAGTGAGAGAGGAAGTATTAAGGGATTTAGCAACTTTGAAAGTAGATAAGTTCCCAGGCCAGGATGAAATGCATCCCAGATTGTTGAGTGAAGTAAAAGATGAAATAGCAGAGGCCTTGACCATCATTTTCCAGTCCTCTTTGGATATGGGCATGGTGCCGGAGGATTGGAGGATTGCTAATATAGTACCCTTGTTTAAGAAGGGAAAAAGGGATAGGCTGAATAATTCCAGGCCTGTCAGTCTAATGTCAGTAATGGGAAAATTATTGAAAAAAATCCTGAAAGACAGGATAAATCTGCATTTGGATAGGCAAGGATTAATTAAGGACAGTCAGCATGGATTTGTTAAGGGAAGATCGTGTTTGACGAACCTAATTGAATTTTTTGAGGAGGTAACCAGGAGGGTCAATGAGGGTAGTGCATACAATGTAGTATATATGGACTTTGGCAAGGCTTTTGATAAGGTCTCGCATGGTAGACTGGTCATGAAGGTTAAAGCCCATGGGATCCAGGGCAAAGTGGCAAGTTGGATCCAAAATTGGCTTGGAGGTAGGAAGCAAAGGGTAATGATTGATGGATGTTTTTGTGACTGGAGGGATGTTTCCAGTGGGGTTCCGCAGGGCTCAGTACTGGATCCCTTGCTTTTTGTGGTATTTATCAATGATTTAGATTTGAATATAGTAAGTATGATTAAGAAGTTTGCAGACGACACTAAAAGTGGTTGATAATGAAGAGCAGAACAATCTACTGGTCAGGTGGGCAGAGCAGTGGCAAATAGAATTTAATTTAGAGAAGTGTGAGGTGATGCACTTTGAAAGGGCTAATAAGGAAAGGGTATACACATTAAGTGGTAGGCCACTTAATAGTGTAGATGAACAAAGGGACCTTGGAGTACTTGTCCACAGATTCCTGAAAGTAGCAGGCCAGGTGGATAAGGTGGTTAAGAAGGCATACGGAATGCTTGCCTTTATAGAATATCAGAGCAGGGAGGTTATGCTTAAATTGTATAATACTTTGGTTAGGCCACAGCTGGAGTACTGCATGCAGTTCTGGTCGCTGTATTATAGGAAGGACATGATTGCACTAGAGAGGGTGCAGAGGAGATTTACTAGGATGCTGCCTGGAATGGAGAATCTTAGTTATGAGGACAGATTGGATAGGCTGAGTTTGTTCTCATTGGAACAGAGGAAGTTGAGAAGAGACCTCATCGAGGTGTACAAAATATTGAGGGGCCTGGACAAAGTGGAGACTAAGGGTCTATTTCCATTGGTGGAGCGGCTATTACGAGGGGGCATAGTTTTAAGGTGGTTGGTAGAAGATTTAGAGGAGATTTGATGGGGGGCTTCTTTACGCAGAGGGTTGTGGGGATCTGGAACTCACTGCCGGAAAGAGTGGTGGATGCAGAAACCCTGATCACTTTTAAGAGATGGTTGGATGGGCACTTAAAGTGCCGTAACTTGCAGGGTTACGGACCAAGAACTGGTAATTGGGATTAGACTAGACGACCTTTTGTTGGTAGGCATAGATATAATGGTAAGTATTGCAGGGAATAGAATACGGCCAGGGTGATCTCCTGGACTAGTTTTGATCGCCTGGATGGGACGGAGAGGAATTTTGCCAGATTTTTTCTCCCTAAATTGGCCTGGGTTTTTATCTGGTTTTTGCCTCTCCCAGGAGATCACATGGCTCCAGTTGGGGTAGAGTTTTTAGTATAAGGGGTGTTGCAGTGGTGTGGGGCGGACTGGTTGGGTTGGGTGCTCTTTGCCTTTCCGTTATTGTTCATGGGTTTGTATGTAACCTTTAGGGCTGCTGACAAAGGGCCGTGGGGCTCTTTGTCGGCCAGTGCGGACACGATGGGCCGAAATGTCCTCCTGCGCTGTAAATTTCTATGTTTCTACGTTTCTAATGCACTGTTGTGATTAAAATGATGCATAGCTCTTCTGGCTTTTCTCCCTCTCCCAATTTGGCAACAATGTTTCATGAAAATAATACCTCTTTCAAACCACCAGAAAAAATGACTAGTTATTTGATTTTAATAAGTTCAATTCAAGCTTTGTAAAATGGCAGGAATTAATAGTTTTGAAATTAATATAGTGATATTAATGGATGAATACTCAGTACTTTAATATGACATTACTTTGTCCATTATTTTAGCAGTGGCTGTTAAACATGTTAACATCTATATTAGAATAGTGGATGGTGAAATATTACACAAATGCACTAATCACTCCCCCGCTAATAGGATCAATAATAATTTCTCAATAGTGATTATATGAATCCAAGTCTTTCTTTTTTCTCACTTAAAACAGATCACAAGTTAGAAAATAAATCAGTGATCTGCCTAAAACTAGACATGGGTTCTTTTTTGAATAATTCTGGCAACAACATTTAAGTCTATGGGCTAGACTTTCGGCTTCATTGTCGGCCATTTTCTCGACGGTACAGCTGTTTGTCCGCCCGGCGAAAGTTTCCACTTAAGTTTTTCAATGTTGTCGCCTACATCTGAACACGCCCATCGGGACAAAACCGCCCACGTGCAATGCCAAGAACAACCGGCAGGGTGTACATTTGGCCTCAACCGCCGGCGTCCAGATTGGCGAGAGAGCCGCCCTGTAAAAGCCTCTTAAACAGGGTGGTAGGTGAGTACCCTGCAAAGAAAGATAAGTTAAAGGTTCTTTATTTATTGTTTTTTAAATGTAAATGGCTATTAGGTATAAAACTGTCTTGGGAATGTTTTGTACGTTTTTTTAATTGAAATTTTTTTTTTAAGTTTCCCCCCCTCCCTAGGCCCAACCGCAATTTTAGTACTTACCATCGTCCATTTCGCTAACGACCGCCCATGTTATTATCTTTCCACTTAACCGTCGAGAAAACTGCCAATAATGAGTGTGCAACGCCCATTTTTTCGCTGGGTGATTAGTTTTAATTACTTTAAACATAAAAATGGAAATTCTCGCCAGCGTTACTCACCGAACGTTAGCGGTTGTTCTCAGCAGGAAATCGGGCGTTGAGGGCCTTTAGGGAAAGTCTAGCCCTTAAACTTAAAGAAAGCCAATTACTCAGGTATGAAGGACGCGTTAACTAAGGTAGATTGGAAAAATAGATTAAAAGGTATGACAGTAGATAAGCAGTGGCTAGCATTTAAAGAAATATTTCATAATTCTCAACAAAAATGCATTCCATTGAGAAACAAAAACTACTTCGGAAAAGTGATCCATCCGTGGCTAACTAAACAAGTTAAGGATAGCATTAGATTGAAAGAAGCTTATAAGGTTGTGAAGAATAGTAGCAAGCTTGAGGATTGGGAGAGTTTCAGAAAACAGCAAAGGATGAGCAAAAAATTGATAAAAAGGGAAAAAGTAGACTGAGAGAAAACTATCAAGAAATATTAAAACAGATTGCAAGAGCTTCTACGTATATAAAAAAAGAGAGTAGCAAAAGTAAACATTGGCCCCTTAGAGGCTGCGACAGAAGAAATTATTATGGGGAATAAGGAAATGGCAGAAACGTTAAACAAATATTTTATATTTGTCTTCGCAGTAGAAGATGCAAAATGCATACCTGAAATGGTGGGGAACCAAGAGTCTAATGAGGGTGAGGAACTTAATATAATTCATATAAGTAAAGAAAAAGTAGTGGGGAAATTAATGCGACTAAAAGCCAACAAATCCTCTGGACCTGATGGCCTACATCCTAGGGTTCTAAAAGAGGCAGCTGCAGAGATAGTGGATGCATAGGTTTTGATCTTTCAAATTCACTAGATTCTAGAATGGTCCCAGCAGATTGGAAGGAATCCAACATAACACCGCTGGAGGAGGGAGAGAGAAAACAGGGAATTACAGTCCAATTAGCCTGAAATCAGTCGTTGGAAAAATGCTGGTATCCATAGTTAAGGAAGTGGTATCAGGGCACTTAGAAAATCATAACATGATCAGGCAGTCAACATAGTTTTATGAAAGGAAAATCGAGATTGACAAATTTATTAGAGTTTTTTGAGGATGTAACTAGTAGGGTAGATAAAGGGGAACAGTGGATGTAGTATATTTGGATTTCCAAAAGGTATTCGATAAGGTGCCACATAAAAGATTATTACACAAGATAAGGGCTCATGGGATTGGAGATAATGTATTAGCATGGATAGAGGATTGGTTAATGGACAGAAAACAGAGAGTAGGGCTAAACAGGTCTTTTTCAGGTTGGCAGGCGGTAACTAGTGGGGTGTCACTAAGATCAGTGCTGGGCCCTCAGCTATTTACAATCTATATTAATAATCTAGATGAAGGGACCGAGTGTAATGTATCCAAGTTTGCTGACAATACAAAGCTAGGTGGGACAGTAAGCTGTGAGGAGAACACAAAGTGTCTGCAAAGGGATATAGATAGACTAAGTAAGTGGGCAGTAAGGTGGCAGATGGAGTATAATGTTGGGAAATGTAAGATTATTCACTTTGGTAGGAAGAATAGAAAAACAGAATATTTTTAAATAGTGAGAAACTTCTAAATGTTGGTGTTCAGAGAGATTTGGGTGTCCTCATGCAAGAAACACAGAAAGCTAGCATGCAGATACAACAAGAAACAAGGAAGGCACATGGCATGTTGTCCTTTATTGCAAGGGGGTTGGAGTATAAGAGTAAGGAAGTCTTGCTACAATTGTGTAGAGTCTTGCTTGGTGAGACCACACCTGGAGTACTGTGCACAGTTTTGGTCGTCTTATCTAAGGAAGGATATACTTGCCTTGGAGGTGGTGCAATGAAGGTTCACTAGATTGATTCCTGGGATGAGAGGGCTGTCTTATGATGAGAGATTGTGTAGAATGGGCCTATACTCTCTGGAGTTTATCAGAATGAGAGATGATCTCATTGAAACATACAAGATTCTGAGGGGGATTGACAGGGTAGATGCTGAGAGATTGTTTCCCCTGGCTGCAGAGTCTAGAACTAAGAGGCATAGCGTCAGGATAAGGGGTAGGCTGAGAGGGTTGTGAATCTTTGGAATTCTCTGCCGCAGAGGACCGTGGATTCTAAGTCTCTGAATATATTCAAGGCTGAGATAGATAGATTTTTAGAGTCTAGGGGTATCAACGGATATGGAGATCAGGCGGGAAAGTGGAGTTGAGGTCTATGATCAGCCATGATCTTATTGAATAGCGGTGCAGGTTCGAGGGGCTGTATGGCCCACTCCTGCTCCTATATCTTATGTTCTTATGTCATATGTTAATATGTTTCACTACTAGTTCTACCAATTCTTACATTCAGTGTGACTCTATTTGCGAAATGTGTTGCTCTGATCTGCTACATCTACCCATCCATCCCAAGTCCCAATGTTCTGCCACCTCTTCCCATCCATCCCGATTCCCAATGCTCTGCTACATTTACCCATCCACCCCGAGAGGAACATTTCTTGTATATTATATAAATTCTCTTATTGGTTAACTGAAAGCAATTCTTAACAGATGCAGCACTTTAGAAATAATTTTGCATAAAGAAAATACCACATGAATCTTGCTGTGACAACACATTTATTTGATTTGCAGATTCAACCAGATATAATACACCCATAATGTAACTATTTATTTGTTACAAAAATACAGCATTAGACTGGAACCCTATATCAGAGGTGTCTAACCTTTAGCCCAATGGGCAATCTCAAGCCCAGGCAACTCAATCCTATTGTACTTATGTTTGCTGGTTTGTCCTCTTTGAATTTTATGGACTTGGAGGTTTGAAAAGGGTTGGTTTAGCACTATTGCCTCATTGGTGGAGAAATTCCAAATCAGAATCATTAGCATCAACAATTTATATGCAAATCAATTGGAACATGGATTGAAACTTTATATGTGGACCCCGTGGCTCAATGGTATGGACCAATGTGGCCCATGAAGTCAAAACCTTGGACATTCCTGCTCTATGTTATGAGTTATATATTCCATACATACACATATCAATGTAATCCTGATACCTTATATATCATTATCAACATTGTATTAGTTATGTGCTAAAACTGTCAATTTAAAAATCACCTCATTCCCCCAATCCCCAGGTAAACAAAATTACCTGCCGGAAACCATATTATTATCACAGCACTAACATTCTGAGGGTAACTGGACATTGAAGAGAACTACCCATCATCAAGTCTTCCATTATTAACAACTGGCAGTGATATTGGACAGAATCATTATCAGCATATAAGAGTGTCAGCGGTGGGTAACACACATGCCTCTGAGTCAAAACGTTGTGGGTTCAAGTCCCACTCCAGGGACTTGAGCACTAAAATCTAACCTGCCACTTCAGTGCAGTGCTGAGGAAGTGCCGTCTTTTGGATGAGACGTTAACCGAGGCACCATCTGCTCTCTCAGGTGGGCGTAAACGATCCCATGACACTATTTCAAAGAGGAGTAAGGGAGTTAATTCCGGTGTCCTGGCCAATATTTATCCCTCAAATCAACATAACAACAAAAAAAAGATTATCTGGTTATTATCACATTGCTGTTTGTGGGAGCATGCATGTGTGAAAATTGGCTGCTGCGTTTACTACATTACAACAGTGACTATACTCCAAAAGTACTTCATTGACTGTAAAGTGCTTTGAGACGTCTGGTGGTCGTGAAAGGCGGTATAAATCAAAGTCTTTTTCTATATTCTATGGTAAATTTAGTCAATTTGTATTACACATGTTTAATCATTCTATATGTAACAGAGGTTGTTCATTTCTATCTGGCAGTTAAACAGTAATACACAGTATGGCTATCCTTTCTAAATGCATTTCTGCATCTGAAATGTTAGCCTGCCAAGGAAAGTTTTGAAGAACTATCTCACTGTGTGGCATTAGGAAGCCAGAAACACCTGATACCAACTGCTTTCATAGGCTAATGTAATCTTCAAAATAACCTAAGAAGCCAATTAATGTGTAGTTACAGATAATGCACACATTGGAATTGCCTTGAAGACAAATAAGATGAAATATTAATTGGGAGTTTGCAATAGAGACAGTTAATAATTGGTGCAAGTTGAAGCGTTCCAATAGAGTGTGAGGGTAGATACCCATTAGTATTATTGTGACAGGCTGTGCTATTATACCTTCAGAAAAAGATCTCGGTTGGAAACAGAAGACAATATTCAGCCACAGAATATGAACCATCATTATTCTGAGTGGATGTAATTAAAAGGAACTGTGTGTCTCGGGCAGGTTTTGCTACTGGAATAACTAACAGAGTGATTTTCTTGCTAACAATCTGCCAGATTAACCTACATAATGTAATTGTGCTTTTTTCTCTGATTTAATAGATGAGCCATCACAACCCCACACAGGGTAGACTTTGCTGTAAAGCAGTGGCTATAGCAAATGTGCCACGTTAATAAATATTACAAAGTTCTTGCAGTGACAGGAAAATGCATCAAGTCAGCCTCTAGCTTTTGTGATTGCTTAGTAGCTAAATGTACCATCCAGTCAATTCCCGATCTGGGGCTGAGTTAACTGATTTCATCTGTGGCACCGGTTAAGCTAGAATTGGCTTCCCTGCCTGAGCTTGGAAGAGAGGGGGAAAGAAAGAGCCAGCCAGGGTTTCTGCTCCCAGATTGCTCTCCAGCAAACCCTTGCTGTCAAGTGCAAGCATGTTGATGGCATATGAGGGCAGGTGTAGGGTAAATTGTGATGCTCTCACAGTTGAATAGCCTTTATTTATAAGATCATTTCGGAACCATGACCATTTGAACAACGTACCAGGGGATGTCAGCGCATGCAGATGCTTACATGAAAAAAAGTGAACATATTCAGGAGGGGAAAATGGAAAAAAACATACACGGGTTGAAAAGGTCAGTCTTGCTATCCTGCTATAGACAGCCAAGCCAAAATGATGGGGAGGGCGGGGGGGGGGGGGGGGGATTGGTGCAAAAAAGAGAACATTTAACCAAGCAGCACATTTTTAATACAATGTAAGTGTAATAGGGGATAAAACCTCATGGCTTAGATTTTCCACTTTTGTGCTTATCATTCAAAAATGGGCGTTATTTCCGGCGTGGGCGGTAAAAATGGGTTTTCAAATTATCGGCTTCTCGCCCATTCTCAAAGCACCTAGTCTCCATTCTTGAAAATGGGCATTACCGCGAGCGATATGAAATAGACGGTAGCATTAAATCTCGCTGACCTTCTGTCGTAAAGTGTTGCCTTACTTAGCAATGGCATGGCAACGCTCGATTCCTGTGATTCAGGAGGTCAAGGGTCATCATGACACATGCAGAAGAGGAGACAGAGAGAGAGGAACTGAAGGCGTGTGTGGGTGTGGTGTGGCTGCTTTGGGAGGAAGGAGGGAGACTTTAGAGCTTTACAGCAAGTAGGGAAAGAAAAATTAGCTGTTACCAGCTAATTTGCCCGAATTTGGCCTATAATGGAGGGGGAGGAGGAGGCATCGCAGCACGCTGTGGAGACTGACGCTGGAGAGAGTAGTGAGGTGGTAGAGGAACACATTGGAGGGCGTAAAAGAGCCAGGAGGTTCTAGGGCGAGGCAAATGCCTCCCTCCTGCAGGAGGTCGAGTCACGCTGGGGTGATTTGACACGGAGGACATGGGAAGCCCACCTCAAAGGCCTACCAGAAGATATGGACCGAGATAGCAGAGGTGGCCTCGTCGGCAACCAACGAAGTTCGTGAGGGCAACCAATGCCGCCAACGATGGAACGACCTTGTGGGATCCACAAGAGTAAGTATTACATTGATTTACATGTACTTATGTATTTATATAATTTGATTAGTAACAGTCATGAGTGACTATCAGCAGATGTGAGGTCTTTCACTTTTATGGGAATGTTTTACTCAAAGCCTGCGGTCACGGTGCATGTCTTTAGGTAAAGAATGATCATTTTCATAATAATCATGATTACATCTGTCAGTTATGTGTTGTATCAGTCTCTGTGACAGGACCAAGTAATGATATCGCGCAATGATCTCATGCCATGTCGTCCTGTTACCTTTTACAGAAGAAGCTATCGACGATGAGGCAAACGGGTGGGGGGGCCACCAATCCCCTGCGACATCACTGAGATGGAGGAGCGGGTGCTCACACTCGTGGGGAAGCACACCCGGACAGTCACGGAAGCATCTTCTTCCGTGATGCCATGTGAGCGAAGCTTATACCATTGTGTAATGTAAAGTCAATAGATGCCACACCCACTCATATCCGACCAGTCATATATGATAGATGATTTCTAAAAGTGTCATAAAAATAATGCTGGCCTAATGAAAATCATTGCAATGCTAATGTGTTGATGGCCATGAAATGTGATGCGTGTGATGATTTTGAGAGCGGTGGTCCCAGAGCACGGCACTCCACCCCTAGGTTCCGCACCACCACTGCGAACGACAGATGAGAGCAAGGACCAAGATCCTGCTTCTACATCAGATAATATTGCCCCCTCAGCACCCCCCCACTCCCGTACCCGTGCAACCACCGCATCTGCCTTCATCCCCCCCCCCCTCCCCCCACAATGAGGCACTGCCTGAAGAGCTCCTCGGCCAGGCGCTGTGGAGCAAGGAGGGGAAGGGGTAGAGGTGGGGAGAAGAGAAGGGGGGAAGGAAGGTGAGGTGCATGTCCGCAGGTGATGGATGTGTTATATCTCCATCTGGGTGTATGCAATTTGTTGCAATGTATGGGGGCTGGGGACCATGCTCCTGCTTTACCTTTGTGTTCTGTGTTGCTGGACATGTTAAACATTTGATTGATGTCAATTGTGGAAAAAGTGGAGTGTGGGCGGGGGTTGGGTATTTTTGTTTGTGATACTTATTATTTCAGACCAATGTTGGTATAAATTTTTTTTTAATTGAACATAACCTTGTTGCGCATTGTGTCAGATAGCTGGACCGTTACACACTGGTGATTCCTTAACATGAAAGGGTTAAATAAAACTTAACTTCAATTAACGTAAACTTTAACTGGCACCAAGGTGATGGGCACCATTAATGTCTGAGCTGCACACACACAGCAGTGTGTCAGCGTTGTCACTCACATCAACATTCTTGCAGGCAAATCGTTCAGCTATCAGCTCCTCATGTACCAGTCTTTAGCCACCATGGGCTTTTTCCTGCGGTCTGGAGGGGGGATTGGGCATGGTTGCATAGCCAGCCTGATTGTCTGGCCCAAGGTCAGCGTCCAGCTCCTCGTCGTCCTCTTCCTCTCTCTCCTGAGATGGAGAATCAGTCCCTTCTGACAATTCTTGGCCCCTCCTGATAACCAGGTTGTGCAGCATCGAGCACACGACCACGAATTTATCTACTTGCTCAGGGTTGTATTGTAGCTCCCTTCCTGAGTGGTCCAGACATCTTAAGTGTTGCTTAAGCACAGTTACTGTTTTCTGGGCCACATTGCATGTGTCTCTGTGGCTCCGGATGTATTGCTTCTCTGCCTCGGTGTGGGTGTCACGTAGTGGGGTCATCAGCCAGTTGGCTCGGCCATATCGGTTATCACCAAGCATCCAGCAATGTCCTTGTGGATGACTCTTAAACATGTCAAAGCCAGTGCTCTCACAGAATGTGAGCCTCATCGAAGATGCCCGGACATTTGGCATTCACTGCCAGTATGATCTGGTTGTGGTCGACAACTAGTTGGACTTCAGGGAGTGAAATCCTTTTGTGTTACGAAAACGTTCCGGGTCCTGAGAAGGTGCCCGCATGATGGTGTGAGTGCACTTTATAGCTCCCTGCACCCTGGGGAACTTAGCAATGCGGTCGAATGCTCCAGCCCGGTCAGTCTGAGCCTTCATGGTCATGGGGAAGCTGATAAAGTCCATCCTTCATGCGTACAGGGCCTCTGTGACCTGTCTAATGCAGCGATGGGTGGCATGGTGAGACAGAGGGCAAATCTTGACCACGGAGGTCCGAAAGGAACCGGACGTATAAAAAGGCAGTGCCACGGTGACCTTGACCTCGACCGACACTGATGTCCTGATGGCAGGCTGCATATGTAGCCTGATGAGCTCACATATTTCATTGATCACCACCTTGTGGAAGCGCAGTCTCCGAAGACAGGTGTGATCAGAGATGTCGAGGTAAGACCTCTTTTCCTTGTACATGCGGGGTGTGAATGATCTGGCCCTCCTCCTCATTCTTGCACATCTTAAATTGGGGACATAATGATGTGCATCACACATTGAGCCATCTGCACTCTGCAGCATCTGCGTATTAATCGATGCAGGCTGAGAAATGGCTGGCTCCATTGCAATGAAAGTATAATAGCGATTGATCAGAAGCAATGATTTCCTCATTAAAATACACCCACAGTAAACCCCCAATAGTCCAGAATCTGAAAATCTGTCTGTTGAGATGGTCACTTCACTTGAGAAGAATTCCGGAGTCAATCCAAACTCCCCCGAAGTTGAAGTAGCCTTTTAAATGAAGCGACCTGCGATTTAAAAAATGGCAGCCACACCGGTGGCGTTAGTTCAGAACAATTCTACTTTTTCTGGGCATGTTTTTGAGCGAGCGATATTGTGGGCGATATGTGTGCGAGGTGATGAAAGTGACGGTGGGCGATCTCCTGGGCGTTAGTTTCGCCAAATGTGCTCTTTACGACAAAAAAAAAGGACAGGCGGTATTATTGATTCTCTGCGTTAATTCCGTGCGGGCGGTAATATTTTTTCCCGGCGTTAAGCACATAGGGAAAGTAACGCATGGTTCTAAGTTTCCTAAAAATGCCCGTCAGTTTCCATTTTATGCCAAAATGGGTGCTATATGGGCATTATACGTCATTTCAGCAGTAAAATGGGTGTTAAGTAGGTGTCAAGCTGCAAAAAAAGTGGAGGTTCTAGCCTCATGTGCTTTATCGCCAAGCTCAGCTGAGTCACTGCACCAACCTGACATTTCTATTTCCAACAACAGGAATCCTATAGCTTCTCTGGTTAATATCTCTAATTAGTATCATAGTGTTGAGTTATTGGAAGTTTTGGGCTCTAAAAACCATGTCCACTGGGAACTGGGTTGAAACCGGCCAAACTAATTTCCCTTACGCTCCTTAATAGCAGTCGCAGAAGGGAGGCTTTCAATATGCTGGATTCACTGTAAATGTGTTTTTTTTTTGTAAAGTTTATTTTGATCTTTTGTTTCATCTCAATTGCCAATATTGTGTAAAATATAGCTGTCGATATGTAGAACATGGTAATTTCTATCAGGTAGATAGCTGGTCAGTTAGCTATTCCTCTTTGGTTTTCTAATTACCTTGAATTCAAGGGTGTAGAAAGCCTCAGGTACCATTGATTCCCGGGATAAATATACTTCTGGTGAACCAAAAGCTGTCGGTGAATAATAATTTGTTTCACATACATACGTACTGTGGCTGACATGGAAATCCACATTCTATGTTGAATCTGCAAACCTGGAACCAATAGAATTAACAAAACATCTCGAACTTTTCCAGTTCTGACAAAGGGTCACAGACCTGAAACGTTAAGTCTGTCTCTCTCCACAGATGCTGCCTGACCTGCTGAGATTTCCAGCATTTTCTGTTTTTATTTCAGATTCCAGCATCTGCAGTATTTTGCTTTTGTGTTCCCAAAATATATGCCTGACTGGATTAGTATCAGGGATATTTTTCTCTAAAAACAGAAGTTTGCACACATATGGTATATAGTAGCAATTTTGTGAGCTCTGCTCCCAGTAGACATGAGTGCAGATCAGAGCTAGGCCAATAAAGTTATAAGGCCTATACTGTGATGCACTTTTCCATCTAGCATTGCTGCACAACAGGAGTGGAGCTTTGGAAAATGTTCCCTGAGACACTATGTGCATATGTCTTGACACTTATGTCTGTACCAAAACATTTTTAGTCACATGACAGGCATAATGGATTGATTCAGCCACAAGTCCTTTTATTATGCTTTTGCTCCAATATTTCTGTCTGTCTTTCTCCTGGAGACACCAACTCCTCCCCCATTCCCTTTGCCCCATCATTGGTGGCTATGATTTCAGCCATCTGGGCCCTAAGCACTGAAATGCCCTCCCTAAAGCTCTCCACTTCTGTCTCCTTCTTAAAACCTATTTTTTTGACTAAGATTTTAGTCACCCCTTTTAATATCGCCTTCTTTGGCCTGGTGTCTATTTTTATCAGATTATACTTCTGGGATGTGCCTTAGAACATTTTCCTAAGCATTAAAGGCATGTTTTAAATGCACATTTTTTGTTGTTCTTGATGTTGACTTGTGCTTGGACATAGTTCCACAAGTACTGGCCCACATCCAACTACCATTCTTCATGTGTGAGCCTGTTTACTTAACGTGGGCAGGTTATTTAATCCCATGTGTAACACATTAAAATATTTAATCCTATGGGTAACACATTTAAACCTGATTCTGTCCTCACCTAACAACCATATCTGTGTACTTTCTATCAGGGGGTCAGTGAATAGTGATCAGTAGTGGAGGCCATACCTGATTTTTTTTTTTGTTACCTAGTCTGGGTGCAGGAGACCAATTGGTGCACCCATGATTACCTATGGTGAAGTGACCTAATTCAGAGCGAGCTGGGAATCATACCTACCTGAGACCATCTTGGGCTGTAAGGCTGAGTACCATAAAGTTCACATAGCAATGATAAGTTCTTGCTTATTCTGAGGATACTAACCATGAGGTGGGTCTGGATTAAGTCAGCACATATAAATTTATGTTGACAAATAGAAATTGTCAATTTCAGATCCCACAGATCTCAATTTCCCATTATAAACAATCAATTTAAGTTTTAGACTCTTCAATAAAATGATCCAATGATTGCAGCGAGTCCAATTACTTACTTCAGTTGTGCTCACAGTACTAATCTTAGTAGATGTTGCATTGATTATTTTACACATATTTAATAAAGTAATTAATTGTAACAGCTTTCAACTTGTAAATTCACAGTAAACAATAACGAGTTTGTTTAAGCCAGTCTTAATAAGTTAAATCCACAGCATCTGTTGCACTTGCCAGTGTGAAGGTTTAAACACATATTCAACAGTATGTGGTATTTGGCAGATTTCCTGCTTTAGCACTGAGCTATAAATGACAAAATTGTTATATTTATTTTTGGGATTCAAATCCAGAAAAAGTTATGTGTTCATGTGTATCTATTTGCACACACAGACATCACAATAACTGAGAAACTCTAGAATCTTATCTCCTGCTATGAATTGCAGCCCTGTCAGGTGAAAAGTGAACCTTATTCAATTACTCTTTCAGGAAGAGCATCAAAAATATAACACTGCTCCAAATAATACTTTAAGATGACACAAGCACAGGATAATCTTGTTTCCCGTATCCTGTTCCTGCTCTCAGTTACTGTTAAAATTATCCTTTTGCTCTTATTCGAACATTGTAGTTATTAGGAAACTTTTTCAACTGTACAAAATGTTTAATTTGTTCAGTAAATAAAAGCAGCAGGTATAGTATACAATTTTCCTTCCTAACTGATGGGCAATATTTGAAAGATAACTGGAACATCTTTGTATGGGCAGGATTACTTCTCACAAAATAAATCTGTATCCTAAATCAGTTAAGTCCAACCTTTTGGAGTAGGGGCTGCATCCATGTGTCACAACCAGTGAGTAGGCCACATATGAATAAAATGCATCTGGATCATGCAGAATCATCTCCCTGTGTGCTGCACAGCGAATCTAGGCCTCCCACCAGAATCCTATGTTCCTCCGGGACCACCAGGTACTTTCGTAGATTTTTTTCGGGTCGGAGACGTTTGTACGAAGGAAGCCTCCGACTGCAATTTTTCCCCCAATGTCGAACATAATCACTTTCTTTTCTAAATAAATAATTTCCATATTTATCGGAATGTAACTTTCAAGTATTTAAGCAAAATACTTTCAACGGTCACAGAGGTTGATAACACTGTGTGCGGTGTTCTTCATCAACATTCAGATAAAAAAGTATCCATATATAAAACATTACATACGCCCTTCTACAAATATTCAAATGCCCGTGCTGGAAATTTGCTCCTTGCTTACTTTTTTTGCTGGCTGATGTTTCCTGTTCTCATTATGTCGGTTCCATCTAGTGCTCTCCATTTCTCAGCCTGGTCTAATTTTCTCTGCGTTGCTGCCATCCACTGTCCTTCGCTACCCAGCATAGTCTCCCCCATCGCTGTGTGCCATCCCCGTCGTACAATCTGCACTGCATCAGCACTATCTTTCATTCACTGCTGCTGTCTGCTGTGATTATCATCTCTACTTCCACCTTCATGGCCTACTCGTCCTTCATGATCTTCTCTGCTACTGCCTACACTCCAAAGCTTGTAAAGGGATGCAGCACTCTTTTGAACCTACTGGGCCCAGCGGATTGGTGAAAGCTACTTACTGCTTCGATGTAAAAAGGTTACTCCCTCACTAATCTAAATGTACCAATGAAAGAGCAGTCTTTTCTAATCATTCTGATGCAGGAAGTTTAAAAATCTGGAGCCAACAACAAAAGTCACATAAGCACACAAAGATAAATTGACCAGAAGAGGACAAGATTCTGGGAGTATTCTGGCCTTATTTTGTCCACAGGCTATGTCTTGTGAAAAATCCTCCCTCCCCTTCCTACATCATACATTTTAAATATAACTGACCTGTTCCATCAGCTTCCTGATGGATCTAGGGGAGACAGCGCTGAAAATGTGTTTGAGGATGTGCTCCATTGCATCCCCATCTCTCTCTCATTACCTATTTTCTGAGAGGGTAATTCTGCTAGTGTCAAATGTGCCCATATGTAGCAAGTGAGGTGGAGCTATCACTAGACTCAAGAAATTCGGGCTAGATATTCAGAAGGTTAGCACCTCCAGTTAGCACCACGGAGGTGCGCTAAGGGGTTAGCGACCGGGCGCGGCTAATACAGCGACACCCGCGAACTTCAGTGCTGCCACTAATTTGTATCGCCTGGGCCTCTAGCACCTCGCAGATCATGACACCATAAAGTGTGCAGTGCCCTGTTATTGCCCCGGATGTATCACCTCGCGCCGACAATGCCAGCATGAGAAGGCATTGTGAACTCGGCTGGCCGCTTGGGGAGCAGTAATTAAAGCGAATGGTTTTCAGCTAGCGCAAACGTTATTATTTGCACCAGTCTGGTGCCTGCGCCAAGTTTTTCACATTTCACTGGTGCAAGATATCCAAGCCCTCCACTTTGTGAGAGTATTTGGGGTTGCAATGGCAGTCGCACAGGTCCCCTTGCAAAACAGAACTGCCGACAACTAGCCTGTGCAGCATCATTGGCCCTTTCCTTTAAGCGAGAGGGCTCTCATGCCATTACCAATGCGCTGTAATTTGTTTAGTGCTCTGCCGCTACCGCCCCACACCTTAAGAGCACTTGACTTAGCACACCACTTCCTTCTTGGAGCACTAAAACTGAATATTGCTGGAAGAGAGAATGATTAGTGCTTGGTTCTACTTTTTCAACTTTTCAAAATTTAGCGCCCTCCTAGCCCAATATTTTTTATATGGTGAGAAATGATTACGTGTTGGTGTTCAGAGAGGATTTAGGTGTCCTCGTATAGGAAACACAAAAGGGGAGAAATTGGGGTCGACATGTCACCCGGGCACGGCACCGCTAACGACTCCCGCTAAATTCCACAGGGGTTTAGTGGCAGCGGTAACTAGTAGCACCGGTGATGATGACATCATCACCATGCATAGCACCCCATTTTTAACAAAAATTGGCCTGTGCCCCCTGAAGCAGTGCTGGGCAATGACAGCAACAGCTTCAGGGGACGTGAATGGTGGGGCAGGAGGGTCATGGGGTGCTACTTAAACAGGAGGTGTCGGCCATGTTTGAAAGAACTATCGGCATTTTCCCCAGTGCACCGATTTGAACATGTGGTCCGTATTGCAATCTGGCAGCCCGGCACTACGCTTCTGTGTCGGGCTGGTGGAATGGCACCCCATTCCTCAGTGGTCCAGGTAAGGCCCCTCAGAGTTGGCAGCTTAGGGCCTCCCCTTTAATGAAGGGGTGAGCCCCTCCTACGCAGCAGCGCTATGTGACCCAGTGCATAGTGCAGCGCCCCGCTCCCTCTGTTTCCATCCCGTTAGAACCACAGAGATGAAGTGGAGCGCATTATTTTATGCTCCACATCCTCTCAAGGGCGGTAACCCCAATTTCGAGAGCGGAGCGGGACTTCCGCGCCTAGCGCCAAAAGTCCCGCCTCGCGGATATTACTGCCCTCAAATGGGGCGCAATGGAATCTTTCCCTGAAAGAGTTAGCATGCAGGTACAACAAGCAATTAGGAAGGTAAATGGCATTTTGGCCTTTGTTGGAAGGAGTTTGGAGTACAAGAGTAACAAAGTCTTGCTACATTTGCACAGGGCTTTGGTGAGACCACACCTGGAGTACTGTGCACAGTTTTGGTCTCCTTATCTGAGGAAGGATACACTTGCCTTAGAAGTGGTGCACTAGATTGATTCCGGGGATGAAAGGGTTCTCCTATGAGGAGAGATTGAGTATATTGGGCCTCTAGGGTTTAGAAGACTGAGAGGTGATCTTATTGAAACATACAAGATTCTGAGAGGGATAGACAGGATAGATGCTGTGAGGTTGTTTCCCCTAGCTGGAGAGTATAGAACTAGGGGGAAATAGTCTCAGGATAAGGGATCGGCCATTTAAGACTGAGATGAGAAGGAATTTCTTCACTCAGAGGGTTGCAAATCTTTGGATTTCTCTACCACAAAGGGTTGTGGATGTTGAATCATTGAGTATATTCAAAGCTGAGATAGATAGATTTTTGGGAATCAAGGGACATGAAGATCGGGTAGGAAAGTGGAGTTGATGTCGAAGATCAGCCATGATCTTATTGAATGGCGGAGCAGGTTCATGGGTCTGTAAGGCCTACTCCTGCTCCTAATTCTTATGTTGTTATGTTCTAGACCGTCATGCCCAATGTTGAGATGTTGTCAGAGGAGATCTTGGCCAAATATAGAACAGGAGTGTGTGCAAATGCTTTCATAGTACAGCTTTGCACAGACCAATTGAGAAAATTTGAAATTTAAAGAATGGAATTTTTTTGAGCAGGCATCACTCTCGCTGGCCCTTTCTCTCAGGCCAATTAGTGCAAATTTAGCTGGCTGTCATTAAATTATTCAGCACTGCTAAATGACATCAGCTATGTATACAACTGTCAAGGTATTGCTGCAAGTAAATAAAATTAAACAAGGACTCCATAACTACACTGTTATTCATACCTGCAATCACTGCAAACCAAAATAATGCTGAGAATAGTGGCAACTTAGAGAATCAGTGATGAACAAAACAAAGTAGCTTTTTGGACAATTAAGCATCATGCACAACAAATTTATTGCATTTTTTCCCAAAATGTTCTTGCTTCCTTTTGTAGTCGTGCTGCGTCGGTATGGTTCCACAGATCCCAGCATCCCTATAGTACAAGTACTGCAACTAAAAGTGTCCATTATGTGACAGCCTGAACTATGAATGTCAACAGATGATTTGATTACAGTGAGCATCAAAGCCAAATCTAAACTGTTTCTACGCAACGTATGCTGGATGTTGAGCAGGAGAGGACCATAGCTATTTCTTTCCTCTTCCCTAGCCAAGGGTTAAGAGAGAGTAGGAATGAATAGGAAAAGACTGCCTATCAGATGACAAGCTTTTCTTGTACGCTGTCCAGAAGTGTCAGAACGGTGTAAGAAGAGCCTATATATGGGAACAATATTCTAGCCTTAGTTGGACTTGGGCTTATTAGTGAGCTAAGAGTTGGTGAAATAATTATCGTGAAAATGTTGTAATCTGACATTTCTGCAAACAGTTTCTGTATCAAAATATCTGGAAGCCACATTGAATTAGCTTCCAGACAATAAAATGAAGGAACACAATAATAAAGTACCTGCTCAATAATGAGGTGTCACTCAAAACGATTGCAGAACTTCTAAAAGATTCTAATATTTACAGCAATATCAAAAAATAAGTCAAAGATTGGGAACCTTATCTAGTAAACTTCCCCTTTATCAAATTTTCCTGCAACTTTATGTACCTTCACATTTCTCATGTAATCTTTCAGCTCAATACATTCAAGCCCTGGGAATCAATACGTGATCCCCAATGCAATAATCATGAACACAACAGACTACATCATATATGACCTTCAATACAAGAAAATTGTTTTCCTAGACATTTGAACCTGCACATTTTAACATACAATTGACAGGCAAAAAGCAAAAGCAGAGAATATTTCACATTGCTACATATTCAGCAACAACAGTGAAAGCTTTTATAAAGGCTTCAGGGGAGAAATTCGGGAGCGCCCCATTCGGTAAGTGCTTTGTGCCCCGTTATCGCCCCCCGGAGGCGATAACAGGAGGCGCTAAGGAGGCCAATTACGTGGCCTTAGTTTCACCTATTTGATTGGTAGCCACATCATTTTACAGCTAACAAACCACATTTTAATTTCTGTTTTTTTTTTAGCTTTTTCCCTGTAACTTTCTCCCTATTTTCTAAATCCAAATAAACAAACTGCATCCAAGCTGTTTTCCTGGTTTTCCAGGGGGAAATGTTTTATTCTGCAGACATATTAGTGAGTGCTTGGCGGATCTGCTGGGAGACATGGTTGAGCACCATGATTAAATGAAGAAAGAGAACTCACAGGCAGTTTACCCACCCTTTTCTTTGATGAACCAGCCAAAAATGACATTATTCCCACAGAGAAAACCTGCTAAATACAAGCATCAAGAATGAAATGTAAAAAAGACACCAGAACTGCAGCTACCAGAACATCTCAATTGATTTTTCATTAAATAAATAAATAAATTAGCAAATAAATACCAAAGCAGTAAAAAAATCTTATTTGCATCAGTAGATCCGACATTCAAATTAGCCATTACAGGTTACAAATGAACATTAGATAACCAGGATTCACCAATAAATCAGACAAGTTGGTTAAGTCTTGACATGTGCAATTCCTAAATTGCAAAAAGATACTTCACAAAGTAGACCACATGTAGTTCATGTATACACTGATATTACCATCAAATCTGCTTCATTTGCTATCACTCTCTAAAAGGCCATCAGAATTATGTCAGTTGTTTATAGCTGTTTCCCACACCTCACATTGGCAGGATTGGCAAGATGGAATAGTGGCAGTAATGATTGTACATGTGGCTTTTCTTAAAGAGTTATTGTCTTCATAAAAAATCTACTTAGCAAATCATTTTACTTATTTAGGGGTGGAGAAGGACCAGAAGAGCTGTGCATTATTTTTGCTTTCATGAAATCACTAGAGTATTTTTTACAGAATTGCATTCCTGCTTTAAGAACATAAGAAATAGGAACAGGAGTAGGCCATACGGCCCCTCGAGCCTGCTCCACCATTCAATAAGATCATGGCTGATCTGATCATGGACTCAGGTCCACTTCCCCACACGCTCCCCATAACCCCTTATCCCCTTATCGCTCAAGAAACTGTCTATTTCTGTCTTAAATTTATTCAATGTCCCAGCTTCCACAGCTCTCTGAGGCAGCGAATTCCACAGATTTACAACCCTCTGAGAGAAGAAATTCCTCCTCATCTTTGTTTTAAATGGGCGGCCCCTTATTCTAAGATCATGCCCTCTAGTTCTAGTCTCCCCATCAGTGGACATATCCTCTCTGCATCCACCTTGTTAAGCTCCCTCATAATCTTATACGTTTTGATAAGATCACCTCTCATTCTTCTGAATTCCAATGAGTTGAGGCCCAACCTACTCAACCTTTCCTCATAAGTCAATCCCCTCATCCCCGGAATCAACATAGTGAACCTTCTCTGAACTGCCTCCAAAGTAAGTATATCCTTTTCTAAATATAGAAACCAAAACTACACGCAGTATTCCAGGTGTGGCCTCACCAATACCTTGTATAGCTGTAGCAAGACTTCCCTGCTTTTATACTCCATCCCCTTTGCAATAAAGGCCAAGATACCATTGGTCTTCCTGATCACTTGCTGTACCTGCATACTATCCTTTTGTGTTTCATGCACAAGTACCCCCAGGTCTCGCTGTACTGCGGCACTTTGCAATCTTTCTCCATTTAAATAATAATTTGCTCTTTGATTTTTTTTTTCTGCCAAAGTACATGACCTCACACTTTTCCAACATTATACTCCATCTGCCAAATTTTTACCCACTCACTTAGGCTGTCTATGTCCTTTTGCGGATTTTTTTGTGTCCACACACATTGTTTTTCCTCCCATCTTTGTATTGTCAGCAAACTTGGCTACATTACACTCAGTCCCTTCTTCCAAGTCAGTAATATAGATTGTAAATAGTTGGGGTCCCAGCACTGATCCCTGCGGCACCCCACTAGTTACTGGTTGCCAACCAAAGAATAAACCATTTATCACGACTCTCTTTTCTCTGTTAGTTAGCCAATCCTCTATCCATGCTAATATATTACCCCCAACCTTGTGAACTTTTATCTTGTACAGTAATCTTTTATGTGGCACCTTGTCAAATGCCTTCTGGAAGTCCAAATACACCACATCCTTTATCCACCCTGCAGTCCCACCTTCTTCGGGTGCACATTGGGAATTCGGACACTCATCTCCCACTCTGGCTTTTAATTTTAATGGATAGGAAATCTATGGGGAGAGGCATGCTGGGAGGCACAAATGTACTCCTGGTGTGTGAGGTATTATTGCACATTTTGATATGATTCATACCATTTACATTTGTGTATTTGTAAACATATGAAAAAAGGCAAATTTTTTCTGAAAATTATACTTCTTTATGAAGTTAATTTGTTTATGCAACAAAGGATGGAAGTAAATATAGTTAGAACCTGGTGGAATGATCAGTAAACTCCATTTATTTAGTATGTAACCTGCAGCTTAGAAAATTTATAGAAGGGGTTTTGTTATATACTAACAGACCCAACAGACAATCGGTGTTAAATTTCATTCCATCAAAGTTCTTTTTTAAATACAATTGGCTGAACCCTTTATATGCATACATTATTTCCTCTCTGCCAGAAAGGTGTAGTTGTGAGTAACCCTGCAACTCTATGGGCCCAAGTTTCCACACGATAAAAAACGGGCGCCCCTCCGAGCTGGGCGCCCGTTTTTCGCGCCTAAAACGGTGCCTAAAAAAAAACTCGAGATTCTGGAGCGCCTTACAGCTCCTTGTCTGCCTGGCGTGGCGCCCGGGGGGGCGGAGCCTACACTCGCGCCGATTTTGTAAGTGGGAAGGGGCTGGCACTTTTTTAATTAGTTTTTTTCCTGCCGGCAACGCTGTGCGTGCGCGTTGGAGCGTTCGCGCACGCGCAGTGTGAAAAAAACATTGGCACTCGGCCATTTTTGTAGTTCTTTGTAGCTGTTTAATTTTTGAACATTTTTAAAATAAAAGCACATTGCCATCAGCACATCAGCACTTGCAGCTTTCTCACTGTCTCCTTCCCTCCCCCCGCAGGAAAGAACGGGCGCCTCCTACCCCACCCCCGCGGGAAAGAACGGATGCCTCCTCCTCCCCCCCCGCGGGAAGAACGGGCGCCTCCTCCCCCCCGCGGGAAAGAACGGATGCCTCCTCCTCCCCCCCCCCACCCTGCGGGAAGAACGTTCCTGAAGCACTTTCACACAGGTAGGAAGATGGTTTATTTAATCTTTTCTTTGCTTATAAATGTTTATTCAGGTTGGATTTATTTGTATAATATTTGTAGAAATATAAATAAGGATTTATTGTAGAATTTAATGACTTCCCTTCCCCCCACCTCCCCCCCCACCTCGTTCTGGACGCCTAATTTGTAACCTGCGCCTGATTTTTTAATGTGTAGAACAGGTTTTTTCAGTTCTACAAAAATCTTCACTTGCTCCATTCTAACTTAGTTTGGAGTACGTTTTCACTGTGGAAACTTTGAAATCAGGCGTCAGTGGCCGGACACGCCCCCTTTTGAAGAAAAAATTCTGTTCCAAAGTAGAACTGCAGAAACAAAAATGTGGAGAATTGCGATTTCTAAGATAGTCCGTTCTCCACCAGTTGCTCCTAAAAATCAGGCGCAAATCATGTGGAAACTTGGGCCCTATATGTGTAATATTTAATTACATTGTAACAATAATCATATTTAGTCATGTGAGTATATTGGGTATCATGTTGTTTCTTTATGTTGTAATGAAAATTGAAATACTAAGTTGGAGTACATAATATAAGCTGCATGGGGTATAAATGGTCCCACCGAGCACAATGTGGTACACAGAACTGTGTCAACAGTTAGTGACAAATTTATAAAACATTCTTTCTAGAGAAACCTGGAGTTTCATTAAAAGGCTTCAAGCAAATGAATTCAACATTTCCAACTTTAAAAAAAAAATCCTTTGAATCCATTTGCTTGAAGCCTTTTAATGAAACTCCAAGTTTCTCAAAGAATGTTTTATAAATTTGTCACTAACTGTTGACACAGTTTGTGTACGACATTGTGCTCGGTGGGGCCATTTACACCCCATGCAATTTATATTACTTACAGATACATACCAACATTTTGCCATCGGGCATGCAAAGCAGGTCCAAATCCAGGGCAACTATCCCTGATGTTATACAGCCATGACTAACAATCATTTGGGGCTTCACTTCAACACAGTAAACTATTCAAGGAGACAATTGCATAGAATGTTTCTGCTTTGATTCTTTACCATCATAAGAGTGTAATTTATCTCTTCACTTCTCCCTCAGAATAATCTGAATATCACCACATTGGACAAGCCTCTGAAAACAAGACAGTGTTAGCGATTATTAACACTGCCTTTCCCTCTTGTCACATCAGAAGCCATTTTCATGATCTAAACTCAAACCAAGTAACACCTCCAAGTTACACATCATCCTGACTTGGACGTATATTTTTGTTTCTTCATTGTCACTGGGTCAATATCCTGGAATTCATTACCTAACATTATTGTAGGAGCACCAAAAGTAGATGGACTGCAACTGTTAAACGAAAAGACCCATCACCACCTTCTCAGGCCATCTCGGGATCGGTAATAATTGCAACCTTGTCAAGAACAAATGATGTTTTCACCTTGCCATGGGAGCCATGAGAAATTCTTTCAATGGAATGATGGATTCTCTTCCCGCATCTCTCCCCGCCTCCACATCGTGACCTCTGCTGTCCCCCAAGGATCAATCCTCAGCCCCTTCCTATTTCTCATCTACATGTTGTCCCTCAGCAACATCATCCAAAAACACAGCGGCAGTTTCCATATGTATCTTGATGACACCCAGCGCTCCCTCACCATCACTTCTCTTAACCCCTCCACTGTCTCTAAATTGTCAAATTGCTTGCCTTACATCCAGTATTGGATGAGCAGAAATTTCCTCCAACTAAAAACTGGGAAGACTGAAGCCATTGGGGTGGAAATTGTGGCCGGAGACTTGCCGTGGGCGAACACCTCTGAACCGCAAGAAAACTCTGTACCTACCTGATTGTTCCAGATCTTTGAACACTTGCACTCCTGGGCCTGCAGGCATATACTTGCATAAAGAACCATATATCCCATGTGGTTTACAAGTGTCCCTGGGATCACCTGGGCCAGGCCAACGACAAAGTGGGATTCCTATTATGCTTATGGAATCCCCATAAGCAAAAAAGGAATCCCCTAAAAAAATACATTTTCACAACACTGAAATAAAAATAAATCATCACAAGTTCAAAATTAATTGAAATAACATTTAATTAAACATTTAAAATAAAAATAATTAAAAAAAACATTTTTAAACGGGACAAAAATAATGTAAACTAGTTTTAAATGAAAGGGAATGCTAAAATGATTTTACATTTTTTATTTTAACATTTATTTAAATCCTTATACTGGTAAGGCCTTATGACGACTTTTACCAGGCGTAATGGTTTGGTGGGTATTTGCTGGGCAGTAGTTGGGCAAATAACCCAACTCTGCGCCAGCAAATGTCAATTTCCAATGGATGCGTACAATCTGTCAAGCAGAAACTTGACCGATCGCAAGCTCCGTGTTTTCTCGCATATGCATCGCATGCAGAAACCCGGAACTTTCGGGGCACTCACAACAGCGTACATAAAATCTGGGCCAAAGTCTTCGGTCCCCGCCACGAACTCCGTTCCATAATCACCAACTCCATCCCTGTCTCTAACATCTGTCTGAGGCTGAACCAGACGGTTTGCAACTTTGGTGACATATTTGACCCCAAGATGAGCTTCCGGCCACATATCCGCAGTATAACTAAGAACGCCTATTTCCACCTCCATAACATCACCATACTCCGCCCCTGCCTCAGCTCATCTGCTGTTGAAACCCTCATCCATGCTATTTTTCCCTCTAGACTTGACTATTGCAACGTACTCCTCACTTTCTACCCTACATAAACTTCAGCTCATCCAAAACTGGGCAGCCCGTATCCTACCTCGCACCAAGTTTCATTCACCCATCACCCCTGTGCTCACTGACCTATATTGGGTCCCGGTTAAGCAAAGCCTTGATTTAAAAATTCTCATCCTTGTTTTCAAATCCCTCCATGGTCTCGCCTCTCCCTATCTCTGTAATTTCCTCCAACCCCACAGCCCTCCGTGATGTCTCCGCTCCTCTATTTCTGACCTCTTGAGCATCCCTGATTATAATCACTCAACCATTGGTGGCCATGCCTTCAGCTGCCAATGTCCTAAGCTCTGGAATTCACTCCCTATACCTCTCCGCCTCTCTACCACGCTCTGTGAGTGTGATCCTGAGCTTCCGGTCGCCTGTCAATTTAATTCTCCACTCCACTCCCACTCTGACCTCTCCATCCTCAGCCTCCTACACTGTTCCAATGAAGCTCAATGCAAGCTCGAAGAACAGCACCTCATCTTTCGGTTAGGCACTTTACAGCCTTCTGGAAATATCGAGTTCAACAATTTCAGAGCATAACCGCTGCCCATCTTTGGTTCCCTTTTTCCCTCCCCCGGGCCTATGTTTTTTTTCTCCTTGTCTTCAATGGTAGCTGGTCATTATTCTGCCATTCACATCCTATCTTGACTAATGTTTTTCTAACTCCTGGCATTACCATTTCAATTCGGCCCATCATCCCTTTTGTCTCTCTAATCTCTCCTGTCTTCCATTCTATCACAGACCTTCCTCTTTTGTTTTTTCTTCCTCTCCCCATTTCAGTGCTTCTTAAAAATGTGTTCTTTTCAAACACTCGTCAGTGCTGATGTAGGGTTGTCATCCCGAAATGTTAACTCTGCTTTTCTCTCCACAGATGTTGCCTGACCTGCTGAGATTTCCAGCATTTTCTGTTTTTATTTCAGATTTCAGCATCCACAATATTTTGCTTTTGTATCAGCTATTTTTATTTCCTTGGTGGCACTGATCAATTGCTGTCTAAGGGCTGTCAAGGTTTTGTTATTCCATCTTGAAGTATAAACATTTGGTGAGCGAAATAAAATTCAAGGCAACATTGACTATAAAGAGGCTAAACTTTTGTCTTCCATTTCATTAGTGTCAAGGGAAAGTTTAGCACATCAGCACTCTCGAGTCCAAAACATTATCCAAATGGTGATTATTATTAACAACATGATGTTGCACTTCTTCCAAATTTTGTTTAACTTTTTGAATGTCCCAGATACCTATGCCATTCTATTTTAAAATCAATAATAATCTTGACTATTTATGTTTCTGTTGTATGTAAATGGTTTACAGCCTCTATTGAATCAAGTCATAACATGTTTTAATTGCTTTCCATGACAAAGCCATTCCTTCAATTTTTTTTAATGTATTGCTTTTGTGACATTAACTTGGATAGTTCCTCATCTTAATGCTTTATAAACATCCATGTCATCCGCAACATCAAAGTTATCTAAGTACTGGGCCAAGATATGTGGAATGTATAACAGATTATATGGACAAGAACCATAGTTCTTTAAAACTGTAAAATTGTGTCATTCTACCGAAACCAGTAACGTATGCATTCAATATACATTGAACTGTCCAGTGTAGTGTGTACATGCTTCAGTTAAGCAATAGTGTGCTGGTGGAACAGATAGCGGATGAAATTTGATTAAGCTCAAAAACAGGCACAATGTCACACCCATTGAAAGGAGCACGCAGCCTGTCAGCCGCGCTGAACATGAGGCTGACAGGCTGCGTGCTCAGCAGGGAGCCAAAGTTCACGATGTTCATGTGAGACTAACTTTATTTAAACCCTCTTCAAAGGCAGTCTGCACCTCTTAAAGGTGAGCTGCCTTCTGCTGATGAAAATGTTAAAAGTGCTTCAGCACAAACTCCAATGGCTCAATAGGCCAGGGAAAGGGCACCTGTAGTCTTGGACACAGCACTCAAGGCCTTTCTGCAGGGGGTGAACACTCAAAGAGGGGTCCTCTGCTCACAGGGGCCCAGAGGCCCTCCAGAAAGAAGGATGTAGGACTAGATCACCGAGGTAGTCACTGCCAGGAGTGTCGCCTCCAGGACCTGGCTCCAGTGCCCATGAAGACATCAGATGAGTGGCCAAGGTCAGTGAATGCATCTTCAAAAACTGACTCCTACCAACTGCACCACTAACCTCACACACTGCTCAATGCATGACTTCCTCATCCCCCCCCACCCCCCATACCATCGTTCACCTACCAAAAAACACTGTCACTGAATTTCACACTCCCAACCACCAGCTCCTTGAGGTCTTCCTGCAAAGCCATCTGTAGTGTGCCCCACTGAAAGTCATCAGCCTCACATTCTTAGCTTCATCTCTCTTGGAGGAGACAGAGCTGGCCATTGTTGGTTGGGGAATAACTGAGCCCTTGGCCAGTTGTGGGGCTGAAAGAATACGAGTTGCCAGTAACTTCATTCATTATCCTCCTTCTCATATCCCACTTCCCCCTCATCCCATAACCTCTCCTGATTTACAAACTGCACATGGTGTAGAATGCATCTCTTGCTTTACCCCCCCTTTCCTCACCACAACCCTACCCTGTGACTTCCTTATTTCAGACACCCAAGAAATCCAGCCTGCCCAGTCAGTGGGTGACCAAAAAGAGGGAGAGGAAAGTGAAGAAGAAGAAAAAAACACCGTCACTGAATTTCACACTCGCAACCACCAGCTCCTCGAGGTCATCCTGCAAAGCCATCTGCAGTGTCCCCCACTTAAAGTCAGCAGGCTTCATCCAACCACGCTGCAGCCTCTGGGATAGCACTGCGTAGGAGCATTAGGATAGGCACAGGCACACGCAAGACATTCACTAATGGTATGCACGAGTGATTAATTGATTTTTTGATGTAATGTTGGATACATATATGGATAAAGTTGGGTTGGAAAGTTTGCTTTGTGGTGGCATTTATTTCAACATCGTGGCTAAGAGGACGCTGTGATGGTCAGTACCAGAGGGAACGTAAGGTGTGGGATAAATGTTGAAAGTGGAATTTTGGTTGTGTTCACTGGTACCACAGGCAGATGATTCAATTCCGGATATCCCGGCCTGAAAGGGGCTGTCTGGGTTACCTCCTTCCTTCCACTTCCTCCTATTCTGCTTCTTCCTCTTCTGCTTCGTCCTCCACTGCGAGCAACTTGTCCCCTTTACTGCTTCCTCTGCATCTTCAAATCATGCTGCAGCCCAAGGGAGACTGCAGCTTAGAGCCCCCAGGACTGGGAGCAAGTGTTGTTCTCAGTGGCCTTCCTTTAAGTGCCAAAGCATTGCAAATATCCAGCAGTATTCCCTGCACTCCCTGCACAATTTAATAACTTTTAAATTGTCTTACACCAAGCTAGCACTCTAATGAAGTGTACAGGAACCAGCACAAAAGCAAAAATCAAAACTTACCTGAAAAGTTGAGTGTCCCTTTAAATAGCACTGGTGGGGATCTATCTCGCAGGCGAACGCACGTTCAACTGTGCGAGTTTTGGAGAGGACATGCACATGAGCAGCGATGTCCAAAATAGCAGGCCCTGCGTCAAATCAGCATTGCATGCTGATTGACGTCACAATCTGACTCATTACCATCTTTCCAATGAGCGCTGCCAAAGACCGCACTGCTGACCTGCCCAATTTAGCTCTCACAGCAACTCTATCTTTGAATTCCATTTTACCATTTCATGGACATTGCTAGCCACCTTGTGTACTTGGGAGATCACCACAAAGAACTACAAAAGGCATCCTCACATGATTTCTCTTAAACACTAAATCGCCTTTAATCATTCAGCCAGCAGTGCAGCAAGATAAACCATTAATCAGAACTATGACTTTGTTACTAATTTGCACAAATAGGATTTCAGTACGGACAATTACAATATCTGATGTAAAGCAACGTATGTTCGGACAGCATCTTGTGCTATAGGTTTTGAAAGAAGTGTCTGGAATATGTTTATTTTGGAGATTCCAAAGATGAATCTGGGGAATTAAAAAGCTGAAGATAGGAATGCGCAGATTGTAAAACTTGTAGTTTTGAACTACCACAGCAAGTTTGGTCAACAAAGAAAATCTAAAAAGATATCGGAGAAATTCGGTATCGTCCTGTTTGAGGACGGTAACTGTTAGGAGGCACTAGACTTAGTGCCAGGCGCTGACGTCTCATCCCTCTCGGGAAATTCAGGTTACCACCCCCAATAGGGTGCCTCAGCAATGCTACGCACTGGGCCGTGCAACGATGCCGCCTCTGAGGGACCCTTCCTTCTCTTAAAGGGAAGGGCCCGGGCTGCCGACTTTGCAGAAGAAAAAGGGACCTACCTGGGCCACCATGGAGTGAGGATGCCACATGATCAGCCCGGCACTCAAGCAGAATACCGGGCTGAGCGATAGCGGCCAGGACCCCACAAAGAAATTGGATCAGGAGCGGCAACTAAAAGTTTTTTTTTCACTCGGCCACCTGACCTTTAATTTTCACCCCAGTAGTGGCCGGCTGCCTGAGACACGACCCCTGCAACTGTCGATGTTATTGCCCGTGCAGCTGCAGGGGACAAAAGTCAATTTCGGGTCTGAGGTGCTAATGGACCGATGGGCACAGCGATGACGTCACGATCTTCGGCCACAGGAGATCGGGGCTTAACGCCATGGCGCCGGCGTTTAACTCCCACCCAATATAACGCGAGTCATTAACAACACTAGGCCCAGTCATTAACTCATTTGTGACCCGTTAGTGCCCCTGCAGGGATGCTATCGAGAGGCGCAAATGCACTCATTTTCCCCCCATTGTCTAGATCTTAAAATCATATTTGATCACACTTCAGTACCCCACTGTCCAGTGGTATGTCCATGTTATTAGTGGAAGCTGAGCTGATGATTTACAAACCATATAATTAGTTGAGAAACTATTGGGTTCTTCAACTGAAGCACTAAGTTCCCAAAGGACAATCTAGGAGAGTGATAGATTCCAGCTATCCTGGAGGCAGGCACTGCCTGAAAGAGTGGGGGAGGAAAACTCAATCGTGCCTTTCAAAATGGAATTAGTTCAGGCCAAGTTGGATTTAGGATGAGGATTTAGGAGATGCACTGAAAATTGTTAATGCCGCCTGTAAATAGTTACGGTACATTGCTGCACTTCATTGCTGTTGAGTGCGTTGCAACAGAACGTTGTATTGTGTATGTTTTTCTGGGGGGGGCGCGGGGTGTTTGTTTCAGTAAAATGTTACTTTGACCTTTTGCCATTGGTGTCTTGTGTATCATTCCAAACTTCACCAGAGATGTGCCATTATGGTGGCACATAGCGTGGTCAGCATTTGCTCTAGCCTTCAGCTTCCTCCATTCAAGAGAACCGATCCATTATGAGCTGCTGACGTGCGGCTCTTGGTCTGGCGGCATCTCCATGCTGCCTCTCCTGTGGCTGTCCATTCGGGACCTCACCAGGCTTCTGTTCATCATCCTCCTCCTCCTGAGGTGGGGCCGCAATCCCCACTGGCAATGCCTGGCCCCTTATGATGGCCAAGTTGTGCAGCATGCAGCACACCACAATGAATTCCAAGACCTATTCAGGGGAGTAATGAAGGCTGCCTCCAGAGCGATCCAGGCATTGGAAATGCTGCTTGAGCAACCCTATTGTCTGTTTGATGATGTTGTGGGTGGCCGCAAGGCTCTCATTGTAGCATTGCTCCGCTTGTGGTAGGGTTGTGGCTAGGCCGTATCTTTTGTCCCTGAGCAGCCAGCCACTCCATTCCCATGGTGGCCGAAACAATCTTGAGACAGTGGTCTCACATAGGATGAAAGCATCATGTGCGCTCCCTGGATAGCGGGCATTCACTACGAGGATGTGCTACATGTGGTCGCACACCAGCTGCATGCTTAGGGACTGGTATCCCTTTCGGTTTCTGAAAAACCCTTCTGCATTTTGTAATGGTGCTCGCAAGGCCATGTGTGTGCAGTCAATGGCTCTTTGAACTCTCAGGAAGCCCACAATTCTGCCAAGCCCACATGCCTGCTCATTCTGGCTCTCCCTGGCATTGGGAACATTATGAAGTCAATTCTGCAGGCATAGACAGCTTTTGTGATGTGGCGAACGCTGCAACGTGCATAGTATTGAGAGATGCTGCATATGTCCCTGCTGCAGCCTGGAACGAGCCGAAGGCATGGAAGCCAGCACCACAGTGACCTTCACTGCAATGGGCAGCGCAGTCCTATTGGCACTGTAAGATTGTGGGTCTGCCTGTAGGAGATGGCATATAAAACTTCTTATTATTATCTCTGTTAGCATTTCCTTTTGGAAGCGCAGCCTTCTCACACTCTGCTCCTCAGAGAGCTGGAGGTATGAGTGTTGGTACCTGTAAACCCGTGGGGGATAAGCCCTCCTTCCCAGACGTTTTCAGCCTCTCCTCATCCATGGGCCGACATGGCCAAGAGCCCTTCTTCTATTTTGATGCCGCCTAGCAATAGCATGGAGAATGGGTAAGGAGCAAATTAAGGCAATAGTTCGGAAGGACATTAGCTTGGATGATGTGGAATCTATATGGGTAGAGCTGCAGAATACCAAAGGGCAAAAAACGTTAGTGGGAGTTGTGTACAGACCTCCAAACAGTAGTAGTGATGTTGGGGAGGGCATCAAACATGAAATTAGGGGTGCGTGCAATAAAGGTGCAGCAGTTATAATGGGTGACTTTAATATACACATAGATTGGGTTAACCAAACTGGAAGCAATACGGTGGAGGAGGATTTCCTGGAGTGCATAAGGGATAGTTTTTTTGACCAATATGTCGAGGAACCAACTAGGGGGGAGGCCATCTTAGACTGGGTGTTGTGTAATGAGAGAGGATTAATTAGCAATCTCGTTGTGCGAGGCCCCTTGGGGAAGAGTGACCATAATATGGTGGAATTCTGCAATAGGATGGAGAATGAAACAGTTAATTCAGAGACCATGGTCCAGAACTTAAAGAAAGGTAACTTTGAAGGTATGAGGCATGAATTGGCTAGGATAGATTGGCGAATGATACTGAAGGGGTTGACTGTGGATGGGCAATGGCAGACATTTAGAGACCGCATGGTTGAACTACAACAATTGTACATTCCTGTCTGGCGTAAAAATAAAAAAGGGAAGGTGGCTCAACCGTGGCTATCAAGGGAAATCAGGGATAGTATTAAAGCCAAGGAAGTGGCATACAAATTGGCCAGAAATAGCAGCGAACCCGGGGACTGGGAGAAATTTAGAACTCAGCAGAGGAGGACAAAGGGTTTGATTAGGGCAGGGAAAATGGAGTACGAGAAGAAGCTTGCAGGGAACATTAAGACGGATTGCAAAAGTTTCTATAGATAAGTAAAGAGAAAAAGGTTAGTAAAGACAAACGTAGGTCCCCTGCAGTCAGAATCAGGGGAAGTCATAACCGGGAACAAAGAAATGGCGGACCAATTGAACAAGTACTTTGGTTCGGTATGCACTGAGGAGGACACAAACAACCTTCCGGATATAAAAGGGGTCAGAGGGTCTAGTAAGGAGGAGGAACTGAGGGAAATCCTTATTAGTTGGGAAATTGTGTTGGGGAAATTGATGGGATTGAAGGCCGATAAATCCCCAGGGCCTGATGGACTGCATCCCAGACTACTTAAGGAGGTGGCCTTGGAAATAGCGGATGCATTGACAGTCATTTTCCAACATTCCATTGACTCTGGATCAGTTCCTATGGAGTGGAGGGGAGCCAATGTAACCCCACTTTTTAAAAAAGGAGGGAGAGAGAAAACAGGGAATTATAGACCGGTCAGCCTGACATCGGTAGTGGGTAAAATGATGGAATCAATTATTAAGGATGTCATAGCAGTGCATTTGGAAAGAGGTAATATGATAGGTCCAAGTCAGCATGGATTTGTGAAAGGGAAATCATGCTTGACAAATCTTCTGGAATTTTTTGAGGATGTTTCCAGTAGAGTGGACAAGGGAGAACCAGTTAATGTGGTATATTTGGACTTTCAGAAGGCTTTCAACAAGGTCCCACACAAGAGATTAATGTGCAAAGTTAAAGCACATGGGATTGGGGGTAGTGTGCTGACATGGATTGAGAACTGGTTGTCAGACAGGAAGCAAAGAGTAGGAGTAAATGGGGACTTTTCAGAATGGCAGGCAGTGACTAGTGGGGTACCGCAAGGTTCTGTGCTGGGGCCCCAGCTGTTTACACTGTACATTAATGATTTAGACGAGGGGATTAAATGTAGTATCTCCAAATTTGCGGATGACACTAAGTTGGGTGGCAGTGTGAGCTGCGAGGAGGATGCTATGAGGCTGCAGAGCGACTTGGATAGGTTAGGTGAGTCGGCAAATGCATGGCAGATGAAGTATAATGTGGATAAATGTGAGGTTATCCACTTTGGTGGTAAAAACAGAGAGACAGACTATTATCTGAATGGTGACAGATTAGGAAAAGGAGAGGTGCAACGAGACCTGGGTGTCATGGCACATCAGTCATTGAAGGTTGGCATGCAGGTACAGCAGGCGGTTAAGAAAGCAAATGGCATGTTGGCCTTTATAGCGAGGGGATTTGAGTACAGGGGCAGGGAGGTGTTGCTACAATTGTACAGGGCCTTGGTGAGGCCACACCTGGATTATTGTGTACAGTTTTGGTCTCCTAACCTGAGGAAGGACATTCTTGCTATTGAGGGAGTGCAGCGAAGGTTCACCAGACTGATTCCCGGGATGGCGGGACTGACCTATCAAGAAAGACTGGATCAACTGGGCTTGTATTCACTGGAGTTCAGAAGAATGAGAGGGGACCTCATAGAAACGTTTAAAATTCTGACGGGGTTAGACAGGTTAGATGCAGGAAGAATGTTCCCAATGTTGGGGAAGTCCAGAACCAGGGGACACAGTCTAAGGATAAGGGATAAGCCATTTAGGACCGAGATGAGGAGGAACTTCTTCACCCAGAGAGTGGTGAACCTGTGGAATTCTCTACCACAGAAAGTTGTTGAGGCCAATTCACTAAATATATTCAAAAAGGAGTTAGATGAAGTCCTTACTACTAGGGGAATCAAGGGGTATGGTGAGAAAGCAGGAATGGGGTACTGAAGTTGCGTGTTCAGCCATGAACTCATTGAATGGCGGTGCAGGCTAGGAGGGCCGAATGGCCTACTCCTGCACCTATTTTCTATGTTTCTATGATATGCTGGTGAATTAGTAATTCCCCCATTAAATTACTTCACTGAAGTTATAAGTACACTGTAATGGCAGATAAAGCTGCTGCTTTAAAGTTTAAGCTTCACGCAGCATGCTGTGTGCAAACGTTGCCGTCAATGTGACCTCCGATTTAGGATCCTCCTCCCTCAATTTAAACATGTGGCAAATACCGCCTGCACGACCGTGTGCTGCCTGGTTTTTCAGGCGTCACTTTGGGCAGATATTTAATGTGGCATTAGCACCTAACTTTGCAACCAGGATGCTAACGGAATGTTGTACGACGATTGACGTCATGATCTGACTGAAACCACAGGACGCGGTGGCATGTTTTTGCATAGCGCAAACCCTGAGCCGAATTATTCCGGCCGGGCGATAAAAGCTGGCTGCCTGGCATTACGCCTTTAGACACACATTACCGCCCCTCTGGGGCGCTAACAGAGGTGCAAGCCAGCCGAAAATCTAGCCCCCATGGATCAAGAAAAGCAATGGTCTTCGTAACGACGCCTGGGGAACACCGCTTTATACTTTCCTCCAGTCCGAAAAACAACCATTCACCATTACTCTCTGTTTCCTGTCACAGCCAATTTCGTATCCATGATGCCACTGTTGCTTTTATTTCATGGGCTTCAACTTTGCTGGCAAGCCTATTATGTGGCACTTTATCAAAGGCCTTTTGGAAGTCAATGTACACCACGTCATCCGCATTGCCCTCATCAACCCTCTCAGATACCTTATCAAAAAACTCGATCATGTCACTGCATTCTGTTTTGTGCTTTTTTTCTTGATAAATGTCACAGTGTACAATAATAAACAGTAAACTTGTGATAAATCAAGTGAATTCCCAAGCCGTAACATCTGGAATTAATTTATTGAATAATACGATAGAATATTGTAGCTCTTACACATTACTGGTCAATTAAACAAAATTACCAAGCAAGTCAAATGTTTCATCAACTTATTTTTTGAAATATTACTAAATTTAATATTTTCACAAAATACTAACATTTACAAAGCTACCTAATTTACCTATATGGAGCCCATTTACCCAGTGTACAAGAGGCAAATCATTCCACTCCAATATCTATCACTTTAACAATTACTTCAAGTATGTGGTTTCAATTGCTTTATAAACTCAAACATTTAAGGTACTTTAGCCTTCATAGAGTAGAATCATAAGAAAAATTATGACACAGAAGGAGGCCATTCAGCCCATCGTGTCCGTGCCGGTCGAAAAAGAGCTACCGACCTGTTCCCACCTTCCAGCACTAGGTCCGTAGCCCTGTAGCTTACGGTTATTTAAGTGCACATCCAAGTACTTTTTAAATGTGATGAGGGTTTCTGCCTCTGCCACCCTTTCAGGCCGTGAGTTCCAGACTCTCACCACCCTCTGGGTGAAGAAATGTTTCCTCATCTCCCCTCGAATCCTACTACAAACTACTTTAAATCTATGCCCCCTGGTTATTGACCCCTCTGCCAAGGGAAATAGGTCCTTCCTAGCCACTTTAACTAGGCCCCTCATAATTTTATATACCTCAATTAAATTTCCCCTCAGCCTCCTCTGTTCCAAGGAAAACAACCCCCGCCTATCTAATCTTTCCTCTTAGCTAAAGTGTTCCAGTCCATCCTCATAAATCTCCTTTGCACTCTTTCTCGTGCAATCACATCCCTCCTGCAATGTGGCGACCAGAACTGCACGCAGTACCCAAGCTGTGGCCTAACTAGTGTTGTATACAGTTCTAGCATAACTTCCCTGCTCTTGTATTTTATGCTATGGCTAATAGTATGTCTTTTTAACTACCTTATCGACCTGTACTGCTAACTTTGAAGATCTGTGGACATACATTCCAAGGTCCCTCTGTTCCTCCACATCTCTCAGTATCCTCCCATTTATTGTATATTCCCTTGCCGGCCCTCCCCAAATGCATTACCTCACATTTTTCCGTATTGAATTCCATTTGCCACTTTTCTGCCCAACTGACCAGTTAATCGATATCTTCCTGCAGTCTAGAGCTTTCCTCCTCACTGTCAACCACATGGCAATTTTTGTATCATCTGCAATTTTTTTTTTATCATGCCCCCTACATTTAAGTCTAAATTATTAATATATACGACAAAAAGTAAGGGACCGAGTACTGAGCTCTGTGGAACCCCACCAGAAACAGCCTTCCAGTCACAAAAACTCCCCTCAACCCTTATCCTTTGCTTCCTGTCATGGAGCCAATTTTGGATCCAATTTGCCACAATCCTATCGATCCCATGTGCTTTTACTTTTTTGATCAGCCTACCATATGGGACCTTATCAAAAGCCTTGCTAAAATCCATCGAAACTACATCAAATTCACTGCTCTCATCGACCCTCCTTGTTACCTCCTCAAAGAACTCAATCAAGTTAGTCAGACTTGACCTTCCCTTAACAAATCCATGCTGACTGTCCTTGATTAATCTGTGTCTTTCTAAATGAAACTTTATATTTTCCTTCAGAATTGATTCCAGTAATTTGCCCACCATCAAGGTTTAAACTAACTGGCCTGTAATTGCTTGGTTTATCCCTTCCTCCCTTTTTGAACAATGGTACAACGTTAGCAGTTCTCCAATTCTCTAGCACCACTCCTGAGCCAGAGTAGATTGGAAAATGATAGTCAGAGCCTCTGCAATTTCCTCCCTTGCTTCTTTTAATAGCTTGGATATATTTCATCTGGTCCTGGCAATTTATCTACTTTCAAGGATGCTAAACCCCTTAATACTTCGTCTCTTACTATGTTTTTCCCATCCAATATTTCACTATCTTCCTCCTGAACTTCAATATTGACATTGCCTCCTCTATTTTGAAGACAACTACAAAGTATTAATTTAGTATTTTACCCACATCCTCCGCCTCCAATCATAGATCATTATTTTGTTCCCTAATAGTCCCTACTCTTTCCTTAGGTATCCTCTTCCTCTTTATGTAATTGTAAAACATCTTTGGGTTTTCTTTCATTCTACTTGCCAGTATTTTTTTCATGCCCTCTTTTTGTTTTCCTAATTTCCTTCTTAATTTCACCCCTGCACTTTCTATACTCGTCTAGGCTTTCTGCAGTACTGAACTCACGATATCTGTTATAAGCTTCCCTTTTTTGCCTTATCTTACCCTGTATGAACCTTGTCATCCAGGGGGCTCTAAATTTGGCAGTTCTACCCTTTTTCTTTGTGGAGACATGTTTACCCTGAACTCCATGTGTCTCTTTCTTGAATGCCTGCCACTGCTCTTGCACTGATTTACCTTCAAGTAACTGCTTCCAGTCCACTTTTGCTAAATCACTTCTCAGCCTAGTAAAATTGGCCTTCCCCCAATTTAGAACACTTACTCCTATTTTTTCTTTGTCCTTCTCCATAATTATGCTAAAATTAACTGAATTATGATCACTACCACAAAAATGCTAACCCACTGATACTCCTTCCACCTGCCCAGCCTCATTTTCTAACACTAAATCCAGAACTGACCCCCCTCTTGTTGGGCTTGCTACGTATTGGCTAAAAAAACTTCTCCAGAATGCAATTTTGGAATTCTGTGCCCTCTGCACCTTTTACACTGATAGTATCCCAGTTAATATTAGAGTAATTGAAATCCCCCACTATTAATGCCCTATTGTTTTTGCACTTGTCAGATATTTGCTTACATATTTGCTCTTCTATCTCCCTCGAACTGTTTGGGGGTCTACAATACACTCCTAGCAGTGTGATTGCCCCTTTTTGTTCTTTAGTTCAACCCATATGGCCTCATTTGATGACCCCTCTAACATATCATCCCTCCTCACAGCTGTAATTGTTTCTTTAATCAATATTGCGAACCCCCTTCCTTTTTTAACCCTCTCTCTATCTTGCCTGAAAACCCTGTAACCAGGAATATTGAGCTATCAGTTCTGCCCTTCTTTCAGCCATATCTCAGAATGGCTATAATATTGTAATCCCATGCATCCATCTATCTGTGCCCTCAGCTCATCTGCCTTATTTCCTAGACTCCTTGCATTGAAGTATATACCATTTAGCAATGTTTATTTTCTAGTCTCTGCCTTCCAAACTTGCTTATTAATTTTCTGCCTTCCATTTCCAGCTTGGCTTCTCTCCCTTCTGACAATGCTCTCCGGTTTCCTGCCAAGCTAGTTTAAACCCTCCCCAACAGCACTCGCAACATCGACCGCCCCCCACCCCAAGGATATTGGCCCTGGCCCTGTTGAGGTGCAAGCCGTCCGGCTTGTACAGGTCTCACCTCCTCCTGTAGTTTCTTAAAATTGCATTTTTGTCAGCCACGTGTTTTAATGTTGGTTTATACAGATTGTTTCATTGTAACCTTGGCCCTTTAACATCCCTGCTGCAATTGTCACAGGCCTGTTAGATTTGAGTTCTATTCGTCTCCGACCTGTGCAGTAAATGTCCTCTGACGTTTCAGACCATTTTTAGCAACTGGAAAAAAGTGGGTGCATTAAGGTATCAAATGCACATCATGCCAAAGAACAGCTGCTCGGGGATGAACTACAGATGTGTCTCGGTCTACTGCCGGTTCGGGGGTTTTATGTGCCTTATCACACGTGGTCCCCAAACCAACTCGGGACTGCATGCACATGAATCCGCTCCTAACCATTCCTTATTCTAATATTTAAGTCATGCGTTAATGCCTATGACGAGGCAAATGCATTGAAGTATATACATCGTATCTAATGAAAAAACCGTCCAAAGCACCATGAAAGAATTTGGACAATAGTGCCGAAGCAACCTCAAAATGCACAAAGTGAACGGTAGGCGCTCACTGATTCATTGCTGCTGACTGACTTCATCTTCAGTATTTTTTTCATTGTGCTGTAAACATGAGTAGTAGCAAAGTAAATAAAAGGCTGTCAATTGACTAATAAATATTAACATCGTTGCAAAATGAATTAAGGAATGCCAACATTTTAGCCCATTGTCATTTTCCAGATTAAATAAAATCCACCGCCCGGCGCACTACAAGAGAATGCTGACGTTGCGGTGGCAGTTTAAAATGAAAGTGTTAAATGACCTTTAATGGATTACTTCAGTGTTCGCAGAGACCATGGCAGTACAGCTATTCTTGTACATTTCGCGTTGGAGAAAGAGTTTTAGATTTGTGAGCGAGATTAATTTGTGTCGGAATACTGCCTTCTAAAGGAAAGTATTATAATTCATACTGTATGTGCATTTACGTGAACTAAATTCACATGTTGTAACTGTTACAGATAAGATTACACATGCTTCATACAAGCTGAATTGTGACAATCCACTATTATCCTGATTCAGCAAATCTCCTGTGGCACCATCCGACTACGCAATAAATTACAGAATTGTATAAATTAATTACTGGATCAATGAGGGGTATTCAGGGGATTAGTAGGCATATATCTGATTTACAAAGTGAATTACCTTATCGCTCGTGAGTCCTAACTAGGCTGGATCAGAGAGCACAAACGTCTCATTCGGAAGACAAGTTGTTATAAAACTGACATTGAAACAGACGCCTGTCTGTTACTCACAGTCCAGCAGGAAAGGACTGCGCGCAAATCTCAACCGGTGGTGAAAGATTAGTAGAGAATTACATCGTGTTATCTTCGGCCATGTCAGGTTTTTTTCCAGAAGGAGGGAAATGGGTCTTTACAAGTTGCAAAATGTGGACATGTCTGTAATCTGGTGCAGTTGGGCAACATTTACAGATGTGGCAGATGCTCTTATAATTGTTGCTCCCTCGCCCAGTTCAGCATACTCAACACATGAGTTTTCCCAAATGCAACATCGCCCCCTTTGCAAATTCATATTTGCTAGATTTTTTTTCTAAACATTTCTTACCTCTTTAAGTTCTTTAGCCACGTCCTTTAAATCGCCCAGGACTAACTCCAAATCGTCTACAATAGTCTTGATGTGTTCTTTTACCTTTGCCTTGCAGGCTGCGCCCTCCGGTTGTTTCGAGTTCCTTGACATTATTCGAGCGCGGTCAAAACGGCACTGAGGATCACGATGTCGCACCGGACGCGCTCTTCCCCATGATCTTCCTGCTTTCTTGCCTCCTCTGACTCAGTCTCCGCGCCGATTGCCATCAACTCAGTGTAACTGCGGGCTCCCAAGGACTGCAGAAATCTCGCCAGTACGCCTGCGTCAGTGTGCATGGCAAATTAGAAACACCAAAAAAATGTGTAAGCTAATATTATCCCAGCCTGGTTTTGATTAAAACCATCCCGCACATGCTGACTAATACCGCCCTTGCCTCCTCGGAACTAAACGGCGGCAGCGCTTCTCCCCGGCAAACTCTCCCTGACTTGACATGAGGAGGGGACCTCCATTCGTCTGTACATCCATAATCTGCCCTCTCCTTCGTCCTGTGCTGTTGTGAACAAGAGCAAATCCGCGGCGAGCCGGTTCGGTTTTGTTTCCTAATCTGGAGAGCCGCTGAACTTCTCAGGCTGCGGGAAGGAGCGCACAGTTCAGCTCCCATCCAGGGAGAGGAGGACGTGGACGGAGAATTGCGGGAACGCTTCAGATCCAGCAGCTCCGAGAGTCCGGCACAACCTCCCGTCCACTCCACTTTGCTCAACAGCACCGTTTATTCAGTGTTGGCCATCAGTCTGTCCTTATACATCTAAAAGAAAGAAATTGGAGCTCGTATTCATCAGGGATAGCGGCTCGGATCGTCCGTCTTAGGTTAGACGAAATAATGCCCCATGTAACGCATGCACTGGTATATGGGAAATAGGTGGACATGGCAAAGATCCGTAAATTGGACCAGGCTGGACAGTGTCTAACTTCTCCAAACTTAAGGAGAACGTGTCTCTTCAGAGGTTAAATGAGGACGTCCGTCAACTCGCCATCTATGGTCGGTCCAGTCTCACTTTGAAAGTAATAAACGGGAGTGGTGGTAATTTGCGCCAGCTTTCTCACAGATTGAAGTCACAGACCAAAAAGATATTCTCAATCTTGTGAGTGACTGGTACTGGGTTTGAGGTCTGGGCACAGTGAGCAGTTCCAGCTTCATTCCCCGAACCCGCTGCAGGTAACTGCCCGCCTTACTCCCGATCGCCCGCCGGAGGGATACGGCACTTAGCAATTTCTGTGCCGGATCCCGCGGGTTTGGAGTGAAAGAGATCGCATGTGGGCATAAAATCTGCTAAAAGCTTCAAACCCGGCTCGCAGCAGTGTGAAAAATTGCGGGTAAAAGTGAGCGACGGTACAGAGTGTAGTGGAAGCCTCGGTAGAAGGCAAGGTTCTGGCTGTGATTTCAGAGCTGACTGAACATGGTTTTCAATCGACACGATTCACACCAACATTGAACAAATCGACACTTCGGTTTTTTTTAGGCCATGTCCTTGTATCCCATAATATGTGGGTCCTACCTACCTTCCCGAATACAGCGTAGAACATGTAGCTGAATGTGTATTCATTGTATGCCCTCTAGTCTGCAGTTCTCACCATTCCGCATCCCGCCACTATATAAAACACACCGTAACTCTTCGCCGAGGTGCTTAAATCATGTACTAGAGGATATATTTCTGCGTATTAGCAGCATAAGAGCCGGTGAACACATTCATGTTCATTAGTAGTAATTGAATAAGGGAATCAGTGCCAAGATGTGTTTCTTACAATACACACTTGTCCCATAAATCATGGAGCTAGCCTGGGTATTATGTAAAGATCTACTACTGGTCGGAGTTTTGCTGCTGATTTTCAACGGCCTTCCCTTTGCCGGGGTTGCTGCCCTATGGAAACAAGCAAAGGTGGCGTCAAACAAATGACGAACTTCAAACTATGAGTAGTTCACTGGAAATAAGATTTTTAAAAGTTTATGCGCAGTGTCTTTACCTACTCGTGTGTACTTTTACCAAGGCTATCCTCGTGCTCCAGATACCTACCTGTACAGCGATGCTCAGGCGGGACACGCGAGTTATACTGCTGGTAGCACCTCCCTCCCTACATTACATCCCAACCAGGGGAGAGTCCTATGACTGCATGTCTATAAATTCCTTGAACAACTGGTTTTTAAACCGCGAATGTAGACTGGGCGCGCTTTTTTCCCAACAGAGAAAAAAAATCTCCATACTTCAGTTTAAAAGTTGGATCTCTGGCATGTGTGCCTCCCATAAGGTAAGAGTTAGGTTGCACCCCACCCCACCCTCCTAAATCCAGTTTGATTAGGAGCTGACTCCCAAATTGGACTAGCATTTTCACTCCGATGTGTATTGAGCTGAAATTGTATTCTGGAGAAAAGTGACACTCTACAGAACAGGCAGCCCAATCTGAAAGATACATAGAATGGGTACAGCATGCAAGGAGGCCATGCTGGCTCTCTGCAAGAGCACTTCAGCTAGTCCCACTCCCCCGCCCTTTCCCTGTAGCCCTGCATTTTTTTTCCTTCAAATACTTATCCAGTTCCCTTTTGAAAGTCGTGATTAAGTCTGCCTCCACCACCTTTCATGCAGTGCATTCCAGATCCTAACCACTTACTACATAAAAAGTTTTTTTCTTATGTCGTCTTTGATTCTTTTGCCAATCACCTTAAATCTGTGTCCTCTGGTTCTCGACCCTTCTGCCAATGGGAATAGTTTCTATCCACTCTGTGCAGACCCCTCCTGATTTTGAACACCTCGATCAAATACCTCTTCTCAACCGTCTCTGCTCTAACGAGAGCAACCCCATCGTCTCCAGTCTATCCACTTAACTGAAGTCCCTCATCCCTGGAATCATTCTGGTAAATCTTTTCTGTACTCTCTCTAATAAAGATTAATTTATAATTTGTGCAGCAGTTCCAAATGCAGTATATTAAAGGAAGGCTGTATTTATATACAATGATATATTATACCAATTTATATACTATAAATATGTGTATATACTGAATGTTATCCACAGACCTGCTCAACTAGATGTCGCTCTTCAGGAACAGTATGACCGTTTGTTGATCGGGTAAGGTTATTGTTCAGAGTATAAAATCCGTGTCGATGAATCTAACCAATTTTTGAGAAGGTTTCTGTGCGGCTTTAATGAGCTGGGCTGAAAATGTCACATTAACGGTCAGTATTGTTGACAGATTGTTCGAAAGCTCCGAAACAATCAAATATATAAAACTGAAGGTTATTTACTAACAGATTTGCTGAAAAAAATTATACGTCTGTTCGCTAAAAACACACATAGTCTCGCTTTAATGACCAGATTGACGAGAATAATAAGGGGAGAGCTCTGGAAATTTATTTCGATCACGTTGCCCATTATAAAAGTTTAAATTGGAGATCGTTTTACAAGAAGTTGTTGAGTTCGCAGGAAACGTTATTTTACTCGTATTTCAACCGAGTAAAACAGACGCTTGTAAAGGCTGTACGTGATAATCACTAACAGATGGTAAAATTATTTGCATGGGGTTTTTAAGGTCTCCCCACTGATTCATTCAAATCACATGTTGCAATAACAGGCATGAATAGTTGTTTGTGTGTCCCTCCGACCACACCGTCGCTGTCTGGAAAACAAAAACAAACAGCTGCCTGCTGTCCGATCCGCCCAGATACAGAGGTTTGTTAAACGCAGATATCACGCCAGAAACTTGGCATTTAATCAGCATCGAATGTCACTTTCACGTAGGGCTGGGGAGAGCTATTGCAATGAAGTTAATAAACAGGCCAGACTACTGAGCAGACGAACAGGGTTGCAGCATTGGAAAACAACCCAGGCTCAAAGAGTGCCGCAGCAGTGGGCAGCAACCCAGCGCTCGATGCCTGAAGAGCGCCTCAGCGGGATCGAGGCTACATCCCTAAATGATACTGTAGCAATGGAGAGCAAACCCAGCGTTTGACCTTAAACCCTTAAAAATGGTGCTGCAGCAAAAACAATCCTGCACTGGAACTTCAAAATCAACAGTGCCTCCTTAAAGGGTAACGGTATTCTTGTTATCCTAGAATAATGTTTTGGAAAATAGTATTAAAGAAAAAATTAAAAAATAGGGTTCAAACTAAACTCAATTGATAAATTAGAGCTTTAGTCTGATTTAAGTTCCATCAGCTATGGTGCTTGTCTTTTTCTGCTTTGATTGGTCATTTTTTGCTTCTGAAATGATTATCCTACCAATCATTATACACCAAAGCAATTCTTTATTGAGCCAAAATAAAAGGTGCCCTGAGATGCGGCACTTTTTCTTTAGTCGGCTGGGCATCTGACACATGCAGAAACCCATCAGTCTGCTTTACATTCTCCAAACCAAGCTACTGGGAAATCTATAAAGGCCGGGTTTATATTTACCTGATATGATATGCACACTCTCTCCCTCTCGGGACATATACCACTTATCTGAGTGTAGAGTTCCAAGTGTCCACAAAGGTACTGTTGGAATTTAACCAAGTAAAACTATGGAGCTTAGCAGCTTCCAATTGCCTGTCTAGCTAGGATCATCCTACAAACTAAAGCACTGACTGAAAATATCTGGAGGTGTGTGGGAAGAATCCCAATTGTCCGTGGCAGGTCAACCTCTTCAGGTCCCATTAATGAGCCAAGCTGGCTGGTCAACTATCAGCAGCACCCTGGAGTACAGCAGATCAGCCTGCCCCAAGTATCTGATTACTGAGTTTACCACCAAGAGCCAAATCAGTCCAGTTTCAATCTGTCATCATCAGGCATTGTCATTTGGGAGACAATGTGATTCCATAGAGATCCCACTGACCTCCTCCAAAGGAGGATGGTCACTTGTTAGTCATTAGACCAGCAACGAGCCGAGGTTTCAACTGAACCAGAAACTCACTGCAAAATGTGAATAAAATGCAACCACAGTCAGATCCAAAGAAAACCAAAGTTGCTGCAATGCCATGATAGACTGCATTCATTTTATATAAATTATACTGTGGTAAAATTTGGACTGTTTAATCCAGAGAAAATATGTTGTGTTTTAACTCTGCAGCCTTAGTTGGTCCTTGCTTTTATTTTTCAGTGTAATTTCTGATTGATGCAAGAAGCTGATAGAAACAATTAAAAAGGGCCATTTATATTTCAATCCAATGGATAATAATGGCAAGTTTGATGGTACTTGTATTTCCTAACACATTGGAAAGAATGTACAAAAGGTCTTCTTAGTATTGTCAATTTGGAATCTTAGAATCATAGAAATTTACAGCACAGAAAGAGGCCATTTGGCCCCGTGTCTGTGCCGGCTGAAAAATAGTTATCCAGCCTATTCCCCACTTTTCAGTTCTTGGTCCATAGCCTAGTAGGCCATGATACATCCACACTGTTTTTAAATGTGATGAGAGTTTCTGCCTCTACCACCTTTTCAGGCAGTGAGTTCCAGACTCCCACCATCACTGGTTAAAAAATTCTCCCTAACTTCCCTCTAATACTGCTACCAATTACTTTAAATCTACGCCCCCTGGTTATTGACCTCTCTGTTAAGGGCAATAGGTCCTTACTGTACACTCAATCTAGGCTCCTAATAATTTTATATACCTCAATTAAATCTCCCCTCAGCCTCCTCTGTCCAAAGAAAACAACCCCAACCTATCCAATCTTTTCTCATAGCTAAAATTCTCTAGTCCTGGCAACAACCTTATAAATCTCCTCTGTACCATCTCCAGTATGATCACATCCTTCCTGTAATGTGGTTACCAGACTGCATGCAGTACTCTAGCTGTGGCCTAACTAGTGTTTTATACAGTTCTAGCACAACCTCCTTGATCTTATATGCTATGCCTCAACTAATAAAGAAAAGTATCCAGTATGCCTTTTTAACCAGCTTATTTACCTGTCCTGCTAGTTTCAGGGATCTGTGCACATGCACTCCAAGAACCCTCTGTTCTTCTACACATCTTTGTATCCTACTATTTATTGTATATTCCTTTACCTTATTTGCCCTCTCCAGATGCATTACCTCATTCTTCTCCGGATTGAATTCCATTTGCCACTTTTCTGACTAGTCCATTGATATCTTCTTGCAATCAGCAGCTTTCTTCCTCACTATCAATCACACAAACAACTTTTGTATTACCTGCAAACCTCTTAATCATGCCTCCAACATTTAAGTTGAAATCATTGATATATACCATGAAAAGCAAGGAACCTAGTATTTTTAGAAGTGTATACATTTCACAAAAATACAATTTTTGAACATTTTGCCTATGACCTAGATGAAAGGACCGAGTGTAATGTATCCAAGTTTGCTGATGATACAAAGCTAAGTGGGACAGAAAGTTGAGAGGCGAACACAAAGAGTCTCCAAAGGGATATAGATAGACTAAATGAGTAGGCAATAAGGTGGAAGCTGGAGTATAATGTAGGAAAATGTGAGGTTATTCATATTGTGTTCCCAACACAGATGAGACAGCACACAGGGAGGTTAAAGTAACAGTGACCTCAGTCTTTATTAAGACACTCCAGAGTGAGGAACAGGCCTTAGGGGCCGGCTTATATACAGTGCTCCCAAGGGATGCTGGGATCCCTTGGGACTTCAGGGGATGCGCTCACTGGTGGCGGAAAATGGGAGTGCATGCTTTACAGATACACAACACCACTCCCCCCGCAAAGTCAAAGTGAAAAATATTTACAAGGTGAGGCGGTCGGGAGCCTTTCATTCCCTGGTGGACCGCCTCAGTACAAATGTCTGTTCTGGTGTGTTGGCTGGGCTGGCGTGTTGTTGGCCCTGCAGGACTGCTCGGTGAGCCTGGCCTTGCTGAGCTGTTGGGCACAATGGGTTCAATTTCCTGGTCTGGGGTGGTGTCGTTGATCCTTTGGGTGTGTGTTGTGGGCTCGAAAAAGGTGGTGTCTGCTGTGGTTGTTCAGGGCAGTCTGTGAACCACAGTCTCGTTTGGTCCAGATGCTTTCTGCAAATTTGTCCATTGTCTAGTTTGATTACAAACACCCTACTTCCTTCTTTAGCTATCGCCGTGCCCGCGATCCACTTGGGACCATGTCCATAGTTTAGCACATACACAGGGTCATTCAGATCAATTTCCCGTGACACAGTGGTGTGACCATCGTTTACATTTTGTTGCTGACGCCTGCTCTCTACCTGATCATGCAGGTTGGGGTGAAGCAGCGAGAGTCTGGTTTTAAGTGTCCTTTTCATGAGTAGCTCAGCCGGGGGCACCCCTGTGAGCGAGTGGGGTCTCGTGCGGTAGCTGAGCAGAACTCGGGACAGGCGGGTTTGGAGTGAGCCTTCTGTGACTCGTTTAAGGCACTTTTTGATTGTACTGTCCGCTCTGTCTGCCCATTGGAGGCTGGTTTAAACGGGGCCGAGGTGACATGTTTGATTCCATTGCGGGTTATGAATTCTTTAAATTCGGCACTGGTGAAACATGGCCCATTGTCACTGACCAGTATATCAGGCAGGCCGTGGGTGGCAAACATGGCCCTCAGGCTTTCAATGGTGGCGGTGGCGGTGCTTCCCGACATTATTTCACATTCAACCCATTTTGAAAAAGCATCCACCACCACCAGGAACATTTTACCGAGAAACGGGCCCGCATAGTCGACATGGATCCTCGACCATGGCCTGGAGGTCCAGGACCACAAACTTAGTTATGCCTCTCTGGGCGTGTTGCTCAACAGAGCACACGCGCAGCATTGCCGTACACAGGACTCTAAATCAGCATCGATACTGGGCCACCACACGTGGGATCTGGCTATCGCTTTCATCATTACTATACCCGGGTGTGTGCTGTGGAGATCCGAGATGAACGTCTCCCTGCCCTTTTTGGGTGGCACTATGCGGTTACCCCACAAAAGGCAGTCTGCCTGAATGGACAGCTCATCCTTTCGCCGCGGGAATGGCTTGATTAGCTCTTGCATTTCAACGGGGATGCTGACCCAGCTCCCATGCAGTACATTGTTTTTTATTAGAGACAGCAGAGGATCTTGGCTTGTCCAAGTCCTAATCTGGCGGGCCGTGACAGGTGATTTATCATTTTCAAACGCTTCCATGACCATCAACAAGTCTGCGGGCTGCACCACCCTCAACAAGTTTGCAGGTTGCGCCATTTCCACTCCCGTGGTGGGCAATGGTAGCCGACTGAGAGCATCCGCACAGTTCTCGGTGCCTGGCCTGTGGCGGATGGTATAGTTATACGCTGATAGCGTGAATGCCCATCTTTGTATGCGGGCTGAGGCATTAGTATTTATCCCCTTGTTTTCAGCGAACAGGAATATGAGGGGCTTGTGATCGGTTTCCAGCTCAAATTTGAGGCCAAACAGGTACTGATGCATTTTCTTTACCCTGAACACAAACGCTAATGCCTCTTTCTCAATCATGCTGTAGGCCCTCTCGGCCTTAGACAAGCTCCTGGAGGCATAGGCGACAGGTTGCAACTTCCCCGCAATGTTAGCCTGTTGCAATACAACTCAACTCCAAACGACGATGCGTCACATGCTAGCACAAGTCTTTTACACGGGTTATACAATACAAGCAGCTTGCTGGAGCAAAAATGTTTCTGGCTTTCTCAAAAGCAATTACTTGTTTTTTTCCCCATACCCAGTTCTCAGCTTTAACACATGTAGGAGCTCCAAGAGGGTGCTTAACCCGGTAGGAAGTTACCAAAATAGTTGAGGAATCCCAGGAATGACCGCAGCTCCGTGATGTACTGTGGCCTGAGCACATTTCTGATAGCCTCTGTCTTGGCATCTGTGGGCTGAATGCCGTCCGCTGCGATCTTTCTCCCCAAAAACTCCACTTCTGTTGCCATGAAGACGCATTTCGACCTCTTCAGCCGAAGCCCTACGCGATCCAGTCGCTGGAGGACCTCCTTCAGGTTTTGTAGGCGCGCGACTGTGTCCCAACCCATGACCAATATGTCGTCCTGAAAAACCACCGTGCGTGGTACCGACTTGAGTAGGCTCTCCATGTTTCTCTGGAAGATCGCTGCAGCCGACCGAATTCCAAACGGGCATCTGTTGTAGATGAACAGTCCCTTGTGCGTGTTGATGCAGATGAGGCCCTTCGAAGACTCCTCCAGCTCCTGAGTTATGTAGGCCGATGTCAGGTCGAGCTTGGTGAACGTATTGCCTCCTGCCAGCGTCGCAAATAGGTCGTCTACCTTAGGTAGCGGGTTTTGGTCCTCTAGCGAGAAACAATTAGTAGTTACTTTATAATCGCCGCAAATCCTGACCATGCCATCACTTTTGAGTACTGGAACAATCGGGCTGGCCCACTCGCTGAATTCCACTGGGGAGATGATGCCCTCGCGTTGCAGCCTGTCCAGCTCGATTTCCACTCTCTCCCTCATCATGTGAGGTACCGCTCGCGCCTTGTGGTGAATGGGTCATGCATCTGGGACCAAGTGGATCCGCACCTTCGCCCCGGAAAAGTTTCCAATGCATGCCTCAAAAAGGGAGGAAATTTGTTAAGAATCTGGGTACATGTGATAGCGCTCGGATGTCATCCCAGTTCCAGCGGATTTTGCCCAGCCAATTCCTTCCAAGCAGTGTGGGGCCATCGCCCGGGTCAATCCAGAGTGGCAGTTCATGCATCGTGCCCTCGTAGATGACCTTGACCATGGCGCTGCTCAGGGCAGTGATGAGCTCTTTGGTGTACGTTCTCAGTTTTGTGTGGATGGGGCTCAGGGCTGGTCTGAGAGCCTTGTCTCAAATATCTTTTTACTCATGATGGATTGGCTAGTGCCAATGTCCAGTTCCATGGCTATGGGCAAGCCATTCAATTTTACGTTTAGCATTATAGGTGGACATTTTATTGAAAATGTGTGCAGCCCGTGTACTTCAGCATCTGCCTCCTCTCTCTGAGGCTCAAAATTGCTTAGATCCACCATGGACCGATCTTCCTCTGCCACGTGGTGGTTAGCAGGTGCTACAAGCTCGTTGGAGGTGCCCCATTGTTCTACAGCTCTTGCAAACATACCCTTTAAAGCAGCATGAATAGGCTGAATGGAAGCCTCCACAACCCCAACAAAGTGTGAATTGTCTTGCATTCATCCTTTGTTGCGGACTCTGAGTCATCTGGGTCACCTGAGGTCTGCTGGCAATTGCAGACTCGTGGTTTCTGTCCTGTACATTTCTGCTCGCAAACACAGTTCCAGTTAATTTATGAACATTTCTAGCACTTGTGTGCTGAGAGATTTGTTTGGTGTTATCACTGGTGGACATAAACACCTGTGCTATCGCAATGGCCTTACTGAGGGTCGGTGTCTCTACAGTCAAAAGTTTTCGTAGGATGGTCTCATGGCCAATGCTCAGTACAAAAAGTCTCTGAGCATCTGCTCCAGGTAGCCATCAAACTCACGTTGTCCTGCAAGTTGCCTTAGCTCGGTGACGTAGCTCACCACTTTCTGACCTTCAGATCACTGACACGTGTAGAACCGATACCTCGCCATCAGCACGTTCTCCCTCAGGTTAACATGCTCCCGAACCAGTGTACACAGCTCCTCATACGAGTTTTATCTTTGGGTTTCACCGGAGCCAGATTCTTCATGAGGCTGTAGGTCGGTGCCCCGCAGACCGTGAGGAGGACCGCTCTCCTTTTTGCAGCGCTTCCTTCTCCATCCAGCTCATTGGCTACAAAGTACTGGTCTAGCCGTTCGACATAGGCTTCCCAGTCCTCACACTCCGAGAACTTCTCCAGGATGCCCACAGTTTGCTGCATCTTTGGATTGGATTCATATTCTCGTCGCCAGTTATTGTGTTCCCAACACAGATGAGACTGCACACAGAGAGGTTAAAGTAACAGTGACCTCAGTCTTTAATAAGACATTCCAGAGTGAGGCACAGTCCTTAGGGGTCGGCTTGTACACAGTGCTCTCAAGGAATGCTGAGATCCCTTGGGACTTCAGGGGATGCGCTCCCTGGTGGCGGAACATGGGAGTGCATGCTGTACAGATACACAACAATTCACTTTGGTAGGAAGAATAGAAAAACAGAATATCTTTATAAACGGTGAGAAACTTTTAAATGTTACTGTTCAGTGAGATGTGGGTGTCCTCATGTAAGAAACACAGAAAGCTAGTGTCATGTATATAACCTTCATGTAACAACACTGCAATACTGTATATACTTGAGAAATGCACACATTGAGCACAGGGGGTGAACTTGTGGGAGACACTCCTTACCTGATCATCCAGGTATATAAAGGAAGGTCCCATGCAGGGTCCTCACTTTTTGGTCCTGTGAATAAAGGTGCAGGACACAGAGTGACCTTGTCCATAGAATGTGCTCATGTGGATTTGTGGTATTGTGTAAGGACTTTACATTGGCGACAAGAAACGGGAATTAACGACCCACGAGAATGGGCACCGGTAGCACAGAGGAACGGTACTGTGTTGGTGAGGACTGGGAAGATTTCATTGAGATGCTTCAGCAGAGCTTTGTCACGAAGGACTGGCTGGGAGATGCAGCGGCGGACAAGCAAAGGGCTCATCTACTGACTAGCTGTGGATCTAAGATACACTGCTTTGAGTACTGTTGAGGGGGATGACTCATCAGGGGAGGGCAGCAGCAGCCAAGTTCATGGCACCGTGGCTGGCTCTGTTGCACAGGAGGGCAGGAAAAAGAGTGGGAGAGCAATAGTGATAGGGGATTCAATGGTGAGGGGAATAGATAGGCGTTTCTGCGGCCACGACCGAGACTCCAGGATGGTATGTTGCCTCCCTGGTGCAAGGGTCAAGGATGTCTCGGAGCGGGTGCAGGACATTCTGAAATGGGAGGGAGAACAGCCAGTTGTCGTGGTGCACATTGGTACCAACGACATAGGTAAAAAAAAGGGATGAGGTCCTACGAAATGAATTTAAGGAGCCAGGAACTAAATTAAAAAGTAGGACCTCAAAAGTAGTAATCTCGGGATTGCTACCAGTGCCACGTGATAGTCAGAGTAGGAATCGCAGGAAAGCGCAGATGAATACATGGCTTGAGCAGTGGTGCAGCAGGGAGGGATTCAAATTCCTGGGGCATTGGGACTGGTTCTGGGGGAGGTGGGACCAGTACAAACCGGACGGTCTGCACCTGGGCAGTACCGGAACCAATGTCCTAGGGGGAGTGTTTGCTAGTGCTGTTGGGGAGGATTTAAACTAATATGGCAGGGGGATGGGAACCAATGCAGGGAGACAGAGGGAAACAAAAAGGAGGCAAAAGCAAAAGACAGAAAGGAGATGAGGAAAAGTGGAGGGCGGAGAAACCCAAGGCAAAGAACAAAAAGGGCCACTGTACAGCAAAATTCTAAAAGGACAAAGAGTGTTAAAAAAACAAGCCTGAAGGCTTTGTGTCTTAATGCAAGGAGTATCCGCAATAAGGTGGATGAATTAACTGTGCAAACAGATGTTAATAAATATGATGTGATTGGGATTACGGAGACGTGGCTCCAGGATGATCAGTGCTGGGAACTCAACATTCAGGGGTATTCGACATTCAGGAAGGATAGAGTAAAGGGAAAAGGAGGTGGGGTAGCATTGTTGGTTAAAGAGGAGATTAATGCAATAGTTAGGAAAGACATTAGCTTGGATGATGTGGAATCTATATGGGTAGAGCTGCAGAACACCAAAGGGCAAAAAACGTTAGTAGGAGTTGTGTACAGACCTCCAAACAGTAATCGGGATGTTGGGGAGGGCATCAAACAGGAAATTAGGGGTGCATGCAATAAAGGTGTAGCAGTTATAATGGGTGACTTTAATATGCACATAGATTGGGCTAGCCAAACTGGAAGCAATACGGTGGAGGAGGATTTCCTGGAGTGCATAAGGGATGGTTTCCAAGACCAGTATGTTGAGGAACCAACTAGGGGGGAGGCCATCTTAGACTGGATGTTGTGTAATGAGAGAGGATTAATTAGCAATCTCATTGTGCGAGGCCCCTTGGGGAAGAGTGACCATAATATGGTGGAATTCTGCATTAGGATGGAGAATGAAACAGTAAATTCAGAGACCATGGTCCAGAACTTAAAGAAGGGTAACTTTGAAGGTATGAGGCGTGAATTGGCTAGGATAGATTGGCGAATGATACTTAGGGGGTTGACTGTGGATGGGCAATGGCAGACATTTAGAGACCGCATGGATGAATTACAACAATTGTACATTCCTGTCTGGCGTAAAAATAAAAAAGGGAAGGTGGCTCAACCGTGGCTATCAAGGGAAATCAGGGATAGTATTAAAGCCAAGGAAGTGGCATACAAATTGGCCAGAAATAGCAGCGAACCCGGGGACTGGGAGAAATTTAGAACTCAGCAGAGGAGGACAAAGGGTTTGATTAGGGCAGGGAAAATGGAGTACGAGAAGAAGCTTGCAGGGAACATTAAGGTGGATTGCAAAAGTTTCTATAGGTATGTAAAGAGAAAAAGGTTAGTAAAGACAAACGTAGGTCACCTGCAGTCAGAATCAGGGGAAGTCATAACGGGGAACAAAGAAATGGCAGACCAATTGAACAAGTACTTTGGTTCGGTATTCACTAAGGAGGATACAAACAACCTTTCGGATATAAAAGGGGTCAGAGGGTCTAGTAAGGAGGGGGAACTGAGGGAAATCTTTATTAGTCGGGAAATTGTGTTGGGGAAATTGATGGGATTGAAGGCCGATAAATCCCCAGGGCCTGATGGACTGCATCCCAGAGTACTTAAGGAGGTGGCCTTGGAAATAGCGGATGCATTGACAGTCATTTTCCAACATTCCATTGACTCTGGATCAGTTCCTATGGAGTGGAGGGTAGCCAATGTAACCCCACTTTTAAAAAAGGAGGGAGAGAGAAAACAGGGAATTATAGACCGGTCAGCCTGACCTCAGTAGTGGGTAAAATGATGGAATCAATTATTAAGGATGTCATAGCAGTGCATCTTGAAAATGGTGACATGATAGGTCCAAGTCAGCATGGATTTGTGAAAGGGAAATCATGCTTGACAAATCTTCTGGAATTTTTTGAGGATGTTTCCAGTAAAGTGGACAAAGGAGAACCAGTTGATGTGGTATATATGGACTTTCAGAAGGCTTTCGACAAGGTCCCACACAAGAGATTAATGTGCAAAGTTAAAGCACATCGGATTGGGGGTAGTGTGCTGACGTGGATTGAGAACTGGTTGTCAGACAGGAAGCAAAGAGTAGGAGTAAACGGGTACTTTTCAGAATGGCAGGCAGTGACTAGTGGGGTGCCGCAAGGTTCTGTGCTGGGGCCCCAGCTGTTTACATTGTACATTAATGGTTTAGATGAGGGGATTAAATGCAGTATCTCCAAATTTGCGGATGACACTAAGTTGGGTGGCAGTGTGAGCTGCGAGGAGGATGCTATTAGGCTGCAGAGTGACTTGGATAGGTTAGGTGAGTGGGCAAATGCATGACAGATGAAGTATAATGTGGATAAATGTGAGGTTATCCACTTTGGTGGTAAAAACAGAGAGACAGACTATTATCTGAATGGTGACAGATTAGGAAAAGGGAAGGTGCAACAAAACCTGGGTGTCATGGTACATCAGTCATTGAAGGTTAGCATGCAGGTACAGCAGGCGGTTAAGAAAGCAAATGGCATGTTGGCCTTCATAGCGAGGGGATTTGAATACAGGGGCAGGGAGGTGTTGCTACAGTTGTACAGGGCCTTGGTGAGGCCACACCTGGAGTATTGTGTACAGTTTTGGTCTCCTAACTTGAGGAAGGACATTCTTGCTATTGAGGGAGTGCAGCGAAGATTCACCAGACTGATTCCCGGGATGGTGGGACTGACCTATCAAGAAAGACTGGATCAACTGGGCTTGTATTCACTGGAGTTCAGAAGAATGAGAGGGGACCTCATAGAAACGTTTAAAATTCTGACGGGTTTAGACAGGTTAGATGCAGGAAGAATGTTCCCAATGTTGGGGAAGTCCAGAACCAGGCGTCACAGTCTGAGGATAAGGGGTAAGCCATTTAGGACCGAGATGAGGAGAAACTTCTTCACCCAGAGAGTGGTGAACCTGTGGAATTCTCTACCACAGAAAGTAGTTGAGGCCAATTCACTAAATATATTCAAAAGGGAGTTAGATGAAGTCCTTACTACTCGGGGGATCAAGGGTTATGGCGAGAAAGCAGGAAGGGGCTACTGAAGTTTCATGTTCAGCAATGAACTCATTGAATGGCGGTGCAGGCTAGAAGGGCTGAATGGCCTGCTCCTGCACCTATTTTCTGTGTTTCTATGTTTCTATGTACGCGCTCATGATAGACCTGCTAGCACCTGAGAAGCTGGCGGACAAAACCTTTGACGAGCTCAGCAAGCTAATCAATGAGCACCTCAAACCGGCAAGCGGCATACACATGGCCCGACACAGATTTTATACCCACGACGTCGGGGAGGACAGAGCATACTGGACTTTGTTGCGGACCTCCGGCGCTTGGCCAGCCTCGGTAAGTTCACAGATGCCTGCAAGGGGGAGATGTTAAGGGATTTCTTTATTGAGGGCATCGGTCATGCCGGGATTTTCAGAAAGTTGATCGAGACCAAGGACTTGACCTTGGAAGCGGCGGCGTAGCTGGCTCAGACCTTTATGGCGGGGGAGGAGGAAACCAAGATAATATACGCACGCAACCCTGACTCCAACATGGCGATGGATCAGAGGGTCGATATCATAAAAGTGACTCAGAGCCCAGTAGGCAGACAAGGGCAGTTCGACACATCCCAGGCAGCAATAGACCCCAGAACAGGTTTTCAACACAGACAATGGCAGGCTGAACGGACATTTACGCTCCCCCAGTGGACAATGCGGCCCGGGATGGGGCCATTGACACCCACTAACAGGGTGCATAAGAGCAGTCAAAGGGACAATCAGCGAGGAATGCCTGGTAACAGCTCTTTTGTTCACAACAATGGGAATCTCAGTTCATGTTGGAGGTGTGGGGACAGACATGCTGCTAGGACTTGCAGGCTTCAACAGTTCGCCTGCAGAAATTGTAACCTCACTGGCCATTTAGCCAGAATGTGCAGGAAGCCTGCGACCAGGCTAATTTACGAGGCGGATGGACCAAAAGTGGGGTCTGCGAGGCAGGATGACGCGTGGGGCAATGGACACTGAAGTTCTGCTGGTTCAAGTGGCAAACACTCACAGCTCATATACCAAAACGCCACCTATGATGATGAAGGTCCTATTAAATGGCATCCCGGTACGCATGGAGCTGGACCCGGGGGCCAGCCAGTCACTCATGAGCGTTCAACAATTCGAAAAGCTATGACCACCCAAAGCCAGCAGACCCAAACTAGAACGCATTGAGACTCAATTACGGACGTACACCAAAGAAATCATTCCAGTGCTCGGCAGTGCAATGTTGGCTGTCACACACAATGGATCAGTGAACCGGCTGCCGCTCTGGATTGTCCCGGGCAATGGGCCCGCACTGTTGGGGAGGAGATGGTTAGTGAGATGAACTGGAAATGGGGGGATGTGCACGCAGTGTCATCTGTGGAGCGAAGTTCATGCTCACAGGTCCTACAGCAATTTGAGTCGCTATTTCAACCTGGCGTTGGGACGTTCAAAGGTACTAAAGTAGTGATTTGCATCACCCCGGACGCCAGACCAGTGCACCACAAAGCCACAGCTGTGGAGTATGTGTTGCGGGAGAAAATTGATAGTGAATTGGACCGTTTGCTGAGAGAGGGCATCATCTCGCCCGTTGAATTCAGCGACTGGGCGAGCCCCATTGTTCCCGTCCTAAAAGCGGATGGCTCGGTCAGGATCTGTGGTGACTACAAGGCCACTATCAACCAGATGTCCCTACAAGACCAATACCCGCTTCCGACAGTGGATGATCTTTTTGCCATGCTAGCAGGTGGCAAGCTGTTCACCAAGTTGGACCTCACTTCAGCCTACATGACCCAAGAACTGGCCGACGAAACCAAACTACTGACCACAATCACCACGCACAAGGGACTGTTTGTTTACAACAGGTGCCCGTTTGGCATTCGATCAGCACCGCGATCTTTCAAAGAAACATGGAAAGCCTGCTCAAATCCATTCCTGGAACGATCGTATTCCAGGACGATATCCTCGTCACGGGTCGAGACAATGAGGAACGCCTCCACAACCTGGAAGAGGTGCTACGCCGACTGCACCGGGTAGGCCTGCAACTCAAGAAACCTAAGTGTATGGTTTTGGCTCCCGAAGTCGAGTTTCTGGGCAGGAGGGTTGCTGCAGACGGGATTTGGCCTACCAAATCCAAAACGGAGGCAATTCGACGAGCGCCCAGGCCCTGCAACACATCGGAGTTGCGTTCATTTCTGGGACTCTTGAACTATTTCGGGAACTTTCTGCCGAACTTAAGCACATTATTGGAGCCGCTATACATGTAAGGGTTGCAATTGGTTTTGGGGGGACTGTCAAGAATGGGCTTTCAATCGGGCATGTAACCTACGCTGTTCAAATAAGTTGTTGACCCTGTACGACCCCTGTAAGAAATTGGTTCTGACATGTGATGCATCGTCCTATGGGGTTGGGTGCGTGTTGCAGCAGTACAATGCTGAGTGGCAAATCCAACCTGTGGCTTATGCCTCCAGGTCGCTCTCTCAAGCAGAACATGGATATGGGATGGTTGAGAAGGAAGCACTCGCATGTCTCTATGGGGTGAAAAAGATGCACCAGTACATTTTTGGCAGAAGGTTTGAGTTAGAAACGGACCACAAGCCGTTAACATCCCTGTTGTCAGACAGCTCGCATACAGCGATGGGCTCTCACGCTGGCTGCGTATGACTACACCATCTGGCACCGGTCCGGCATTGAAAATTGCGCTGACGCGCTCAGCAGGCTTCCACTAGCCAGCACTGAGGGGGCAGTGGAACAAAGCGCTGAGATGGTCATGGCCGTTGATGCCTTTGACAGCGCAGGCTCCCCCATCACAGCCCGCCAGATCAAAATCTGGACCAACAGAGATCCCCATCTATCTTTGATTAAGAAATGTGTCCTGACTGGGGATTGGGCGCCCGCACACGGATCATGCCCTGAGGAGGTCAGACCGTTTCACAGGCGGATGGATGAGCTCTCCATCCAAGCCGACTGCCTACTATGGGGCAGCCGGGTAGTCATGCCCCAGAGCGGGAGGGAAGCTTTCATCAGGGAACTCCACAGCGAGCACCCAGGCTGATGAAGGCCATTGCCCGGTCACACGTTTGGTGACCGGGAATTGATTCAGACCTGGAACACTGTGTTCGCAGGTGCACGACGTGCTCAGCTGGAAAATGCCCCCAGGGAGGCCCCGCTCAGCCCGTGGCCCTGGCCCACTAGGCCATGGTCACGCATTCATGTAGACTACGCGGGTCCGTTCATGGGGAAAATGTGGTTGATGCGTACTCAAAATGGATCGAGTGCATTATTTTGAATTTGTGCACGACATCCACCATGCTGGAGAGTCTACGTGCTGTAGAATTTACCAATATCTCGCAAAGATTCCAGGTACCTTTCCCCTGCAGAGGAGACAAATCCCTTTCTAGACTTTTAAAATGGAAGGAAAACTTTGGGACACAAATGAATTTTAAAGGGGCAGACGAGGCCTGCAGGGGATAAAAGGGGATGCATTCATGGTGACCCCCCCACCCCGCCCCCCCTGTGTTTGGACTCATAGGAAAAGGAATTTAATTTGGAACTATCTACCAGAAAGTTTGAAATCCTAAAGTGCACATGTAAGAAACCACGAACTTTAATCGAATTTGGGATTTTTAAAATGTTTATGTTGGGTCTGCAAGAAAAGGGGTGGGGTCAATATCTAATGGGCCAGTTTGGACATTGGAACTAATCAAATTGTCTGGGAACTGTATACCCTCGAAACTTGCCCCTTGAAAACATTAGCATTTAAACAATCAACGATGGAAGAAACATTTATCACCGCACCCAGAGGACCCAAAATGTCACATACATATTCCAACACCTTTTCAACAGGCATAGAAATATCTGGCTCAGGCCAGACTAGCACAATGGAGAGCTCACCAACTTCGAAAAGCCTATTAACGCCAGATTAAAACCACTTAATCAAGTTTCAGTTAGCTGGCTGCAAAATCGAAACAAAGAACTGAGCTAGATTTGATGGAAGATAAAGAAGCCTGTTTTAGTATAATTGAAGTCTGTTCTGGCAGTTAGGTGTGCTTCAAGAGACACTATTAAGTTAGCAGTCTCGTTGCATAAGTTCTACACCAGCCTCGAAAAGTGGGATCCCGAAACATCGGCGAAAGGAATCTCTAAAACCCAGAAGGACAGCACCATAACAGCAAACAGGCTGTCAAAACGACTATTGGAAAGTTGCGGGCCATCACGACTGATCAAACAGTCAACCGGAATCGATCCGACAAAACCGAAGAAAAAACGGAGATTTTTCCACTCTACAAGCTGGTCCTACGCTACCAAGGGGTACAGACTACAGAACGTGGACAACTAAGGCGAACCCCAGGGACAACTAAGGCCATGAACTCATTGAATGGCGGTGCAGGCTAGAAGGGCCGAATGGCCTACTCCTGCACCTATTTTCTATGTTTCTATGTTTCTATGAACCCTGGAGTTGGAACTGTCAAAAAGGGGATTGGTGAGCATAGCCCCTGAACCCCCCCAGAGCTATAACTTCGTTAGTTAGGGGAATTGGGAGGAGGGAGGCTGGGATAACTTGTGTAAATGTATCTGCATTCACCTCTTTACCCCATTTAGAGTTTAAGCTGTATTCTTTTCCCCACAGATTGTAATTGGACAATTTATTCAATGTGTTGTACCCCTCAGTGTGTATTGGTCTGTGTGTGTTATTAAAGGTGTGCCTTTTACTTCCTTTTAAACACAATAAAGCCATATCTGCTTCCTACCTTGAAACCGATTGTCTGTCCAAGTCTGTCACAATCCCTTCATAATTCCAGTGTCTAGAACCAAGGGTGTGGGAGCGATTTGGAACCGCTCATATAAGGTCAGAAGGGAAAGCTGACCCCCTGCAAACCACCCCTTACAGTGCGGTCTTTGCGACCCATGGTTTGCCGGACATCCTTGTTAGCGATAATGGCCCATGTTTCACTAGCTACCAATTCCGGGAGTTCATGTCGGGTAATGGCATCAACCATGTCAGGACAGCACCATTCAAGCCAGCCTCCAATGGCCAGGCGGACTGTGCGGTCCAAATCATAAAACAAGGCATGCTCAGGATTCAAGGTCCCTCCCTTCAATGCCACCTATCATGCCTCCTGCTGGCCTATAGGTCCTGACCGCACTCGCTCACGGGGGTCCCGCCCGCAGAGCTCCTTATGAAATGTACACTCAAAACTCGGCAGACCCTCATTCATCCTGTCTTGTCCGACATTGTTGAAGGCAAGCGCCAGTCCCAAAATGAGTACCGTGACCGTAATTCAAAGGGGAGATGTATAGAAATTGGTTACCCCATATTTGTTCTCAATCACGCTTTGGGGCCCAAATGGCTTGAAGGTACTGTAATAGACAAAGAGGGGAATAGGGTCATAGTGGTTAAACTTAACAATGGGCAGATATGCCGCAAGCATCTGGACCAAGTAAAAAAAAGGTTCAGCATGGACTCTGAGGAACCTGAGGAAGATCATGAGATGGTATTCACACCACTGCCAGTGAACGAGCAACAAGAACATTCAGCAGCATGCACAGTCCCAGCGGTCAGCCCGGACAGGCCGGAATCACCACAGGGGACAGACATACATACTAAGGCTCAACAGCCAGAGCCCCAACTGCGGCGCTCCAGGAGGGAGCGCAGACCACCCGAAAGACTTAACCTGTGATCCCAATAAGACATTGGAGGGGAGGTGATGTCATGTATGTAACCTTCATGTAACAACACTGCAATACTGTATATACTTGAGAAATGCACACATTGACCACAGGGGGTGAACTTGTGGGAGACACTCCTCACCTGGTCATCCAGGTATATAAAGGGAGGTCCCACGCAGGGTCATCACTTCTTGGTCCTGTGAATAAAGGTGCAGGTCACAGAGTGACCTTGTCCATAGAATGTGCTTCGTGTGGATTTGTGGTATTGTGTAAGGACTTTACAGCTAGCATGCAGGTACAGCAAGCAATAAGGAAGGCAAATGGCATGTTGTCCTTTATTACAAGGAGGTTGGAGTATAAGAGTAAGGAAGTCTTGTTACAATTGTATAGGGCCTTGGTGAGACCACACCTGGAGTACTGTGCACAATTTTGGTCTCCTTATCTAAGAAAGGATGTACTTGCCTTGCAGGCGGTGCAACAAAGATTCACTAGATTGACTTTTGAGATGAGAGAGCTGTCTTATGGTGAGAAATTGTGTAGAATGCACCTATACTCTCTGGAGTTTAAAAGAATGAGAGGTGATCTAATTGAATCATACCAGATTCTGAGGTGGATTGACAGGGTAGATGCTGAGAGGTTGTTTCCCCTGACTGGAGTTTCTAGAACTTGAGGACACAGTCTCAGGATAAGCGGTAGGTTATTTAAGACCGAGATGAGGATGAAGTTTTTCACTCAGAGGGTGAAATTCTCCACCCCAGAGGGCTGTGGATGCTGAGTCTTTGAGTATATTCAAGGCTGAGATAGATAGATTTTTGGACTTTAGGGGAATCAAGGGATATGGAGATCGGATAGGAAAAAGGAGTTGAGGTTGATGATCTGCCATGATATTGCATGGCAGAGTAGGTTCGATGGGCTGTACGGCCTACTCCTGCTCCTATTTCTTATGTACCGGTACTTATGTTCTTATGAAAATAAATACCACCTCAAAGTTATTACTTTGATCCAAATAATTTCACAAACCATTTTCATTTATTTTTGGTACTCGGCACCATAGGCCTTGCTGATATTTTTATTGGATAACTCCTTATTTATCACTAATATAACGGACACAGATCTAGTTTTATCTTTACACACAGATTACATCTTGAAATTTAAGGGACAGTCTTCATGATTTTTTGGGGGAGGAATGAGGCTGAAATCATTGAGATAAGCCACGAAAAACATGGAAGCTAGTACTGTTAGAAATGTATACATTACACAAAAATACAATTTTTGAACATTTTGCCTATAACTTAGATGAAAGGACTGAGTGTAATGTATCCAAGTTTGCTGATGATGGGAATTAAGGGTTACGGGGAGAGGGCGGGTAGGTGGAGCTGAGTCCACGGCCAGATCAGCCATGATCTTATTGAATGGTGGAGCAGGCTCGAGGGGCTAGATGGCCTACTCCTGTTCCTAATTCTTATGTTCTTATGTTCTTATGATACAAAAGCTATGTGTTTTTAGACGAGTTTACTTTTGAAGGAGTCATTAGTCTGGACCTTCAGCCTTTTCTGCACTGATGTTTCACTAAGGGGCTGGTGCAGAAAATAGATTGGGAATGTTCTGCTGAGTCCCTCCAGTTTTTCTGGCTGCTTAATTTCCCACTGGAAGTTACAGCTAACATATAATGCATTTTCTTATATATATGCACGTGACATAAATGTGTCACCTGATTTTCCATTATTTGCACCATAGCAACACTGGGTGCAATGGATATCTATTAATTTCTGACAACCTGCTTTGCTATGTGTAGCAGGTTTACAGCACTGTAAAGCTTATAAGTTGGGGAGCCCACTGAAATTATTTACATGATCCTGGCCTCAGAAACTCAGATGCAGTTAGAGCTGTGTCCTTGTGGTGGGCAGAAGTATTGCCCATTTAAAATTGGGATGAGGAGAAATTTCTTCTCTCAGAGGGTTGTAAATCTTTGGAATTCTCTGTCCCAGAGAACTGTAGAGGCTGGGACATTAAATATATTTAAGGCGGAGGTAGACAGATTTTTGAGCGATAAGGGAGTAAAGGGTTATGGGGAGTGGGCAGGGAAGTGAAGCTGAGTCCATGATCAGATCAGCCATGATCTTATTAAATGGAGGAGCAGGCTCGAGGGACCAAATGGCCTATTCCTGCTCTTATTTCTTATGTTTTTTTGTTCACACTTTGGGAAATACAGCCCAAGCAAGAGATTTAGGGGCCGAAATTGCCCTCCGCCCCAAACGGGGCACACTTACCGATTTTTTTTTCTCTCCACCCCAATTCATGGGGCGCCGATTAGAACGATGTTGAGGTCTTTATTTTTTTTGGTATTGGTGCGGTGTTCCATGTGGCTGCGGAGCGGAAGTGCCATTGTGTCAGGTTGGCCGCTGCTCCGACTCATTAGCGCCACGCTGATGACGTCAGCACGTGTCACAACTTCCCTCCCCTTCAGTTAAAGGGGAGGGATGCTGTAAACTCTGCATTTATTTCAGTTAAGTCCACTGGGCTATCAGGGAAGGTTTCAGCCAGGCCAGCGGTCTGGCACCCAAGAGGGGGTGCCAGGCTGCCTGTTGGCGGCCCGGCCGAACCTATGGCCACCATTGTAGGGCCGACCTTGGAGTCGGACGAAAATTCTAATACAGTGGCAGCCGCGGTAGAGCACCCTCCCCTTTAAGGGCGGATGCGCCGGCCAGGCACACACAGCTTCCCGCCCCAGAAAGCTGTAAGTGGCACCGACCGATTCGCACCCGTGGAGCAACTTCCCACGCAGGGCGGTAAGGGGGTCGCCGCCGGTCAGAAGGAGGTTGGCGCGTACCCAACAGGCCGGCTACATGGACGGATCGGTGATGATCACCGCAGGCAAAAACATGGAGGGCAATTTATAAAATGTCGATATCTCCGTGCCTCTGGCTCTTATAGAAAGGGACAATTTCAGCCCCTAATCTGTTGTATTTTCATTGGGCCACGATTTCTAGTGGGAGTGGGTTACCCTTGCACGTTTAAGCTTTAAAATGTTTTGTGTGACAAGTTGCTGAAAGTATGAGCCGATAATGTCGCAGTGAGGGAAACAAGGCATCTTGGGCCTGAGGGAACAGGGCAACCAACTGTGACCAATTAGATTAAAGGATTGTGAACCTAACAGAGCAAGGACTGAGAAGGAAGTATAAGTTAGAGTGGGTGAATTCAATGCCAAATCAGGTACAGAAAGAGAAATAAAGAGAGGGAAAGAAAGATCGGATTAAGAGAGAGAGAAAAAAGAGACAGAAAGGAAGTGAAAAAAAAGTAAATATTTAAAATTTTACATTTTTAAAATCTCTTAACAATCAAGATGTGAAGGAATGAGACTCCACACTTGTAATAGTTAATTTTCAGTGCCAGAAAGGTTGCCTGGCAGTAATGAACACTTTTTTTATCACATTGTTAAAATGGTACTTAGACTGAATGGACAATACTTAACTTTCTGTGGCACATTTAGTTCATAACTACCGTGCAAATACAGCAACTTCATACCACTCAATGCATTTCAATGGTCAACCAGACAACATGATGCCATTTTCATTAAGCTAACAGTGGAGTGGTGATTCTCGGACAGCAACTTTTGGATTTCTGTGTTTACGCTCGCATCTGCCATTGCCTGAAGTTGCTGTATTTGTGCATAAATAATGACGAGTTATTATCCTCACCGATATTTTGACAGCATATCATAAGGCATTGACTTTGTTAACAAACAAGAGCTTTGCAGAAGGAGCCCCTATAAGACCATAAGAATTAGGAGCAGCAGTAGGTCATTTGGCTCCTCAAGCATGCTCCACCATTCAGTAAGATCATGGCTGATCTTCGACCTCAACTCCACTTTCCCGCCCGATCCCCATGTGTGAGGAGGACACGCAAAATCTGCAAAAGGGCATAGACAGCCTAAGTGAGTGGGCAAAAATTTGGCAGTTGGAGTATAATGTCGGAAAGTGTGAGGTCATGCACTTTGGCAGAAAAAAATCCAAGAGCAAGTTATTATTTAAATGGAGAAAGATTGCAAAGTGCTGCAGTGCAGCAGGACCTGGGGGTACTTGTGCATGAAACACAAAAAAATAGTATGCAGGTACAGCAAGTGATCAGGAAGGCCAATGGAATCTTGGCCTTTATTGCAAAGGGGATGAAGTATAAAAGCAGGGAAGTCTTGCTACAGTTATACAGGGTATTGGTGAGGCCACACCTGGAATACTGCGTGCAGTTTTGGTTTCCATATTTACGAAAGGATATGCTTGCTTTGGAGGCAGTTCAGAAAAGGTTCACAAGGTTCATTCCAGAGATGAGGGGGTTGACTTATGAGGAAAGGTTGAGTAGGTTGGGTCTCTACTCATTGGAATTCAGAAGAATGAGAGGTGATCTTATCGAAATGTATAAGATTATGAGGGGGTTTGACAAGGTGGATGCAGTGAGGATGTTTCCGCTGATAGGGGAGTCTAGAACTGGAGGGCATGATCTTAGAATAAGGGGCCACCCATTTAAAACTGAGATGAGGAAACATTTCTTCTCTCAGAAGGTTGTAAATCTGTGGAATTTGCTGTCTCAGAGAGCTGTGGAAGCTGGGACATTGAATAAATTTAAGACAGAAATAGACAGTTTTTTAAATGATAAGGGAATAAGGGGTTATGGGGAGTGGGCAGGGAAGTGGACCTGAGTCCATGATTGGATCAGCCATGATCGTATTATATGGCGGAGCAGGCCCGTATGGCCTTCTCCTGCTCCTATTTCTTATGTTCTTATGTTCTCTTGATTCCCCTACCATCCAAATATCTATCTATCACAGCCTTGCATATACTCAATGATTCAATATCCACAGCCTTTTGGGGTAGAGAATTCCAAAGATTCACAACCCTCTGAGTGAAGACATATCTCCTCAACTCAGAAGTAGCCAACCCCTTAATCTGAGACTATGCCCTCTAGTCCTAGACTCTCCAGTCATGGGAAACAATCTCCCAGCATCCACCCTGTCAATCCCCCTCTGAATCTTATATATTTCAATGAGATTACCTCTCATTCTTCTAAACTCCAGAGAGCATAGGCCCAATCTACTCAATCTCCCCTCATTGAACAGCCCACTCATCCCAGGAATCAATCTAGTGAATGTTGCACCGGCTCCAAGGCAAGTTTCTCCTTCCTCCGATAAGGAGACGAAAATTGAGCACAGTGCTCCAGGTGTGGTCCCACTAAAGAATCTGTACAATTATAGCAAGACTTCCTTACACTTGCACTCTAACCCCCTTGCAATAAAGGCCAACATGCCATTTGCCTTCCTAATTGCTTACTGTACCTGCCTGCTAACTCTCAGTGTTTCTTGTACAAGGACATCTAAATCACTCTGAACACTAACATTTAATAGTTTCTCACCATTTAAAAATATTCTGTTTTCTATTCTTCCGACCAAAATGAATAACCTCATATTTCCCCACATTATACTCCATCTGCCACCTTGTTGCTCATTGACCTAGTCTATGTATATCCCTTTGCAGGCGTTTTGTGTCCTCCTCACAGCTTACTGTCCCACCTAGCTTTGTATCGTCGGCAAACTTGGATACATTACACTCAGTCCCTTCATCTAGATCATTTATATACATTGTAAATAGCTGAGGCCCAAGCACTGATCCTTGCGGCACCCCACTAGTTACAGCTTGCCACCCGGAAAATGATCCCTACTCTCTGTTTTCTGTCTGTTAATCAATCCTCTATCCATGCTAGTATATTAACCCAAACCCCATGAGGCCCTATCTTGCATAGCAACATTTTATGTGAAACCTTATCGAATGCCTTTTGGAAATCGAAACATACTACATCTAATGGATCCCCTTTATCTACCCTGATAGTTACATGATCAAAAAACTCTATTAAATTTGTCAAACACGATTTCCCTTTCATAAAAATTAGGCATCTTTGAGTTTGTGATCCCTGTAAAGTCTCCGAAATAGAAGATTGTTTCTAAATACGAATTGATCTCAGATTTGATTCTATCTTTATTTCATTTTATCAAGCAGATGGTTTCCTTTCTAGGATGGGCAACTTTGACTCCCATCCTCCAGGAAAAGAAAGTAACCTGGTGTTTTTAAGTCAAATTGTTAGAATTTCCTTTTAAGTACACATCAAATCCAAAGTCACCATGCACAGCTACAGGCCATAACTTTTAGTGATAAGCATTCTATTGATTAGGGCTTGAAACAGTGAAATCCAATGATCACGTTGTTTTAGGCAAGGTAAATGGAAAGTTCCTGAAACAATTATGTTCTGCTCCGGTCAAGCAGGGCTGTGTCATCGCCCCAACCCTCTTCTCAATCTTCCTCGCTGTCATGCTCCACCTCACAGTTGATAAGCTCCCCGCTGGAGTGGAACTAAACGACAGAACCAGTGGGAAGCTGTTCAATCTTCGCCGTCTCCAGGCCAGGTCCAAGACCACTCCGACCTCTGTCTTCGAGCTACAGTACGCAGACGACGCCTCCAGGACATAGTCGACGTATTTACCGAGGCATATGAAAGCATGGGCTTTACGCTAAACATTAATAAGACAAAGGTCCTCCATCAGCCTGTCCTCGCCGGACAGCACTGTCCCCCAAACATCAGGATCCACGACATGGCCCTGGACAATGTGGACCATTTCCCCTATCTCGGGAGCCTCCTATCAACAAGAGCAGACATTGATGATGAGATCCAACACTACCTCCAGTGCGCCAGTGCAGCCTTCGGCCGCCTAAGGAAAAGAGTGTTTGAAGATCAGTCCCTCAAAACTGACACCAAGCTCATGGTCTACAAGACCGTAGTAATACCAGCCCTCCTGTATGGCTCAAAGACGTGGACCATGTACAGTACACATCTCAAGTTGCTGGAGAAATACCACCAGCGATATCTCCACAAGATCCTGCAAATCCCCTGGGAGGACAGATGCACAAACATTAGCCTCCTCGCCCAGGCCAACATCCCCAGCATTGAAGCACTAACCACACTTGATCAGCTCCGCTGGGCAGGCCACATAGTCCGCATGCCAGACACGAGACTCCCAAAGCAAGCGCTCTACTCGGAACTCGTCCACGGCAAACAAGCCAAAGGCGGGCAGAGGAAACGTTACAAGGACACCCTCAAAACCTCCCTGATATAGTACGACATCCCCACTGACACCTGGGAGTCCTTGGCCATACACTGCCCTAAGTGGAGGAAGTGCATTCGGGAGGGCACTGAGCACCTCGAGTCTCATCGCCGAGAGCATGCAGAAATCAAGCACAGGCAGCGGAAGGAGCATGCGGCAAACCAGGCTCCCTGCCCACCCTTTTCCTCAACGACTATCTGTCTGACCTGTGACAGAGACTGTGGTTCTCATATTGGACGGTACAGCCACCTAAGAACTCATGCTAAGAGTGGAAGCAAGTCTTCCTCGATTCCGAGGACTGCCTATGATGATAATGCTCCGGTGTACCACCAGAGGGCAGCAATGAGCAAAGCAGAATGCAAAGTCATTGAATTTTCAGATTATGCAAATTCATGATTAGTTTCGAAAGAGAAGTCACCCTTTTGAATTATTTTAATATTCTACCACATAAATATTATACAGTTTCATCAGAATAGCAACAAGAAAGGGAACAAATTGTAAATTTAGGGGGAGAAATTCACATCATTTGCATTTGCAAACAACTTCTTGCCCGAGGTGCGGGGTTGCTCCGACTCCTGTAAAATTCCGCAGGAGTTAGGGATAGCGCCCCGAGCCGCTGCGCTAGCAATGATGACATCATCACCGTATGCACAACCAGTTTTCGCATCGGAGCAATACCTGCGCCAACCTCATGGGCCATGAACCGGCTTCAGTCCACTCATGGGATGAAAATTAAAGAGGAGGTGTGGCGCCGACATTTTGAAAAAAGACCTTGCCTTCCTGAAATTGCGGGGCCCGTGCCACGATACTGCAGCCCGGCACTCTGCTTCTGTGCCGAGCTGCTACCACGGCAACCCACTCCCCAGTGGTGTAATGGTGACCCCTTCGCCCCGATGCAGAGTCCGCAGCGTGACCTCCCCTTTAACAGAAGTGGAAGGTCCTGTGCTCCCGCCAGAACTCCACGGCTCTCCGCGTAGCGCTGGAAAATTCCCGCGATTATCGACCCAGTCCTGCCCCCAAGAGGAAGTGAAACACACGACATTGCACTCCACTCCCTCTCGGGGGTGTAACTCCACTTTCGCTGCCAGCGCGGGATTTCTGCGCCAAGTGCAGGAATTCCCGCCTTGCAGCGGTTATCGCTCCCAAACGGGGCGGTACTGAATTTCGCCCCTTAATGTATTAAATAATTCTGAAATTGTTAAAGCCTTGCATTAGATGAAAGCAAAGCAATACAGGTGGATGTGATTAACATTAACCCTGATTGTAGACAAGTGATTGCAGTCTGAAGGGGTCAAACAGCCTAAGGGCTTCAATGCCATCTTGCCGTCCGGAGGAGGCGGGGGTCCCCGATGGAGGGCACTCTACGCAGGGGTCCTCCCACTATTCATCGGGGACTTGGCCTGGAGGGTGGTGCACGGAGCAGTGCCGTGCAATAAATTTTTAAGCCGGTTCACGGACTCCCAGGCCGCCTGCAATTTCTGCGGTCTGGAGGAGTCCGTGTTCCATGTTTTTATTGAGTGCACGAGGTTGCAGCCATGTTTCATTATTTGAAGGGGCTGCTCCTGAAATTCTGGCTGCACTTCAGTCCCACTCTCCTGATCTTTGGGCACCCTGTGCGGAGGGGAGCGGGTAGGTCCGAAGGCCTCCTCGTAGGACTGCTCCTGGGCACGGCCAAGGGTGCCATCAGCCGGTCCAGGCAGCGGGCGGTCGAGGGGGTCGTTCAACCTGACTGCCTGCCTCTCTTCCGCTCTTACATCCGGTCCAGGGTGTCCTTGGAGATGGAGCACGCGGTGTCCACCGGTACGCTCGCGGCCTTCCGCGAGAGGTGGGCACCGGAGGGACTGGAGTGCATCATCACGCCCGGCAACCAAATTTTAATTTGATTTTACGTTTTAAAGTTTAATTTGTTTTCATTGCCGGTGCTTTTAGTGTCCCCCTCCCCTTTTATAGGGGGCACTGGAAAAATTTGATTTTAGCGCCCCAAAAAAAACCAAAAAAAAAAAGGGGCCTTGAAAATGTCTGCTGTGTCACCCAGGCGGGTGGCATGGTTTTAATGTTTATGTTTATTTTCAGGTAAACTCAAAAGAGTTAAGGGTTTCAATGTGGTTATACATTGACCTTTAGTAATTTCTGTGCAATATAAACTTCTAATTGAAAGGCAAAAAGTGTTGAGTATATTGTATCATGCAATCCAAGTTCAAGGATATGTTATTAACTCTGCACTGTACGACTATAACTACTCGATCTCTTGTGCCTTGTTCACATTGAGTTGGAGGATACACCATTTTATATTGGCCCAGAATTTATAGTTGGAATGATGGTGAACTGGCAGCTTTCGCAATCATTCCACCTTTAAAACTGACCGAAACTTCGGGAAATCCTGAAGTTGCGGTCTGTCAATGACAGCTCTGAAACTGGCTGTGTTGTCTCCCTCCCTCCACCCCCCACAGAGCCGGCAATCAGTGAAATCTTGTAAATCATTGAAACTGACCAACGTTGGCTCTTCCGCATAAGTACACAGTAAATTCCCCACTAAAAGTTACACTCAAAAAAATTAGGTGTAACTGAGGTTTTAACAGCATATTGACTGCTAAACAGAGAATTGTAAGTCTGTGGAATTCGCTGCCTCAGAGAGCTGTGGAAGCTGGGACAAGAAATAAATTTAAGACAGAAATAGACAGTTTCTTAAACGATAAAGGGTTATGGGGAGCGGGCTGGGAAGTGGAGCTGAGTCCACAATCAGATCAGCCATGATCTTATTGAATGGCAGAACAGGCTCGAGGGGCCGAATGGCCTACTCCTGTTCCTATTTCTTATGTTCTTATGTTAAGAGCCTGGGAAACAAATGTTAATTTTGTTCAGTGTGAACTTTGTCCATTTTGCTAAAAATTACAATTTTTAAGAAATTCTTCAAAAAATGTTTTTCTTTTTTTAAGTTTTGTCCAACTTTGTCAAGTTTGCCTTCTCCCATCTGACAACCCCAATCTTTATTTTGCTCTCTCTAACTGTTCTAAGAAACTAGAATTTTAAGAGCTTACTCACTTCTTGTTCACGATCTGTGAGAATTCTGCCTTTTGATTGGCTGCTTAGACAGCCTGTTGACATCACAATAGCTTGTACATGGGGATCCTCATTAAGTTCTGTTGAATTGAATAGAAGGTCTAAAAACCCAAAGTTCTCGACACGGGGATTGCAATATCCTTGTGCAGAGCATATGTCGGGGCCAACAGCGAATGTCTTCGCTTCACTGCTGACTGCAGATTCCAAGCCAATGATGTGATGTCAGAAGTTGCGTGGCTACCCCATGACCAAGGGGATACTGGACCACCTCCACCCCAAGAGGCACACACCAACTAGCCATCACCTACTACCTCCCACTTGATAAATGACTTAAGAGCACAAGAAGGTACACAACATACATTGTCACAAAAGGAAAACACCAGGGTGAGGCACATTGAGCCTTAGAGTATTAGAGAGAATAAAACAGGTTGATTTTATTTCAGCTGGATCACGAGAATTCACTTTGGATGGGCTAGACTAATGTAGTCGTAGACTGATTTGTTACCATGGAAATTGGTTATAGGGCCGAGATAATGATGCACTTTATTGGACATATGTGAACTTGATTGGTTGTGCATTGAGTGGATCAGGCAATTAAGTGAAGATGAAGATACTGTTGATTGGAGCCTGCTCTTCCTGTTCTGGGATTCAGCAATCATAGATTCTGGCTGGGTCTTAGTGTCCTCTTCTGCTAAAAGCTGTACCTAGGAGCGAGGACTCTTTTTACAAATGCTTCATGGTAATGCCTCTTTGTACAGAGAGGCTATGCAATAGGCAACAGATGTGATTGATATGTGATGCCTTTGCAGTACTTTACTATAATACTTCATCTGATCTATTCAAATATCTGAATCTTTGTTTCAACATTTTGATATTCTTTTGAAAAGGATACTGGTGGTCACATGTGCTTCATTATATGACTGTACAGCTCTTGTTCATGGTTGTTTGAATGGTGTCATATGCTTAGGCTAAAAGTGTTGTACTTGCTGCCTCAGGAATCACCTGTTCAATCTTCCTGTCCCTTCAGATAATGGTGGTGTGTTAGAATGCCATAAAACAAAGGAGACATGCCTGCAACTAGGATAGCTGGCATCCACATCCATAATGTTGTGCCTACGGTCATAGACCCACTGCATATTAATGGAGTAGAGTCTCTTTCTATTCATGAAGGCTGTGGATTCGGGAGATGGCAACATTTACCATCAATAATACCTTGCTCTATGAGGAGAGAAAAAGGGAAGTGATCTTTCATGCTGCCAGCTGTTTTCCAACAGATGAAGGAGTTAGCCCCAGCAGAGATGGTCTCTGTCACCTGTTTTATGTACTGTGGCATGGTTGGTTATGAGATCTGACAGGTATCCCTACCTATTACTTGAAAAGATCCAGTGACTTAGAAATTCCAAGCTATGGTCAACTTGACAGCCACTTACAGAGCTGTCCCTATTGTGGAACCTGCCTTAAGGTCAAGCTTGGGAAAGACCATGATTGCCTCCGTAATGAAGCATAGTTGGTGAAGGCTGACCTTGCCTCCGCCTAGCTGGTTGCTTACATGGATCTGTTGCATGCTCAGCTTAAGTTTGTGCTTTTTGGCAGTTATCAGAGAGGTTGGTGAGAGGATCCAGATACGTTGACAATTGACATCCTGAAAGACAGCACTATGCCCTGTGTCCATTCTAGCCATGTGCCTAATACCTGTTGCCACTGATCGTTGTGACAGCAGAACTTATGGTATCAATAAGATCAGCGAAACCCTACCTCATAGTTCTCTTTAACTGAACTCTGAGCTCATCAAAGCCAGAAGAGATAGTCCATTCAACACTGGAAACCCAAAGCTCGAGAAGAGCAACCTGAAAATCCATGGGAGAAGCACCAACTGCCTTTAGAGTCTCTGTCGTGGGGCTCCTCTGCAGAATGGATGATTACAGGATTGTAAAACCATAATTCAGGGTCACTCCTTGAAACTAGGGAATTTCTCCAAAGACTGAACCACTGCTTGATGCTCAGAAAACATTCTTCTTTTAGATCTGGTCCTGAGGTGCAGATCCCCAGTCTCAACACATGTGGCGGTATGCAAGCTAGATCTCCAGACATCCTCCTCCTGCCCTGCAACCATCACCATCTGTTTCTGTTCACTAATACTGTGTGTGTCTCACCCAGTGCTCTTTACTCTAGTTCACACTGTAAATCCTCTGGGATGGATGTATCTGACATGGTAAAGTGCTAACTTTTATGCTTTGCTGGCAGTAAGTAAATTAAATAAAGGATGAAAAGGGAAAGCAGCAGGAGTTTATAGTAAACTGAAAGTTAGCGTTAAACCTTCTATTTTCTCAACTCCTGCATCCTGTACAGCCTCCCTTCCAGGATTTTGAGTTGGTGAGGTCCTTGCCCTGTTGCTGTTCATTGGTATAGTCTGTCTTCACCTGAAAGGAGAGTAAAGAAATAAGTAGTTCCAATTGGTAAAATGACAGGCACTATTCCTCAAGGTTCCGCAAGCTTCCCCTGGTAGGTGTGATGATATTTACATGGATCATTCAGCTACATTTGATGGGAGGATTTATTTGGCCTGAATGTGTATGTTATGTTTTTGGATATACTACTTGGATTCAGTGTCAATGAGCACATCTGTAACTAGACCTCACATTCCCTACAAATTAGACTGTGGCGTATCAATTCAACATTCTAACACTCTTGTTGCAGGCATGAAACAGGTGCAACAATAATCACTTTTGCAGGGCAGAGGCCTGTGCCCAATCTGCATGGGAAATTAGGCCACTGCTAAATTGTTTGGGGCATTTTTTTAGGCGGCTCTGGCTGTGGCATCAGATAAGGCTCGTGCCCGTTTCCAACCTGGATGCGTAAATTCATTTAGATTAGCACAAGCATGAGCTGCCTGAGCAGCAGTGATTAAAGGGACCACTGGAGGCCGCTCAAAAATGGCTATAAAACCTCTTGAAATTTCATTTTTGTCGAGCCAAAAATACAGGAGTGCACCTCCTGACGGCACAAAACAACTTCAGGCCACTGACCATTGTAATGGCACATTTAAGGTGCAGGGACCCTTGGACGGCGCAGAAAAAGATGAAATTATGGGATGAGTGACTGACACCATTTACTATGGCACGCCATATTTTCCTGGGACTTTTGCCCTACTTTGCTGTTACCCTTACCTCAAAGCATTAGAAGGTAATTATAATAAATCTGCCCCTTAAACTCATTGAAGATTGTAGTTTTCCAGCAACAACAGCAACTTATATTTACATATATATGGGCTCAATTTTCGCCACCATTGGGCACCGTTTTTCTGGCGGTAGCTGATTTTCTGGCACAAATTTGTACGCTGGTGGCGACTGTCAGCGGCGGATTTTTTTTACAGCAGATGTTTTGGTGTAGCTCTGGTTGACAACTGATTGCCGCGCCGTTTTTGGCCCTTTTTGACCATTTAACCGATTTTCGGCAACACCGATTTTTTTCAGAACGGCGCACAGTGGCCTTAAGTACTGATCAGAAAAACCCTACGTTAAGTTAAGAAAATCAGCGCTGAGTATATTTCTGAGTTTTTGGAGCGAGGGAGGAAGACAATTTAAAACACATGTTCATGATGATTTTTACAGAGCGAACTCGGAAAATAACTCGGAAAGTTAATTTTTCCCACAGAATGTTTTTGAGAATGTTATGTGAGAAGGCAAATTGTGACTGCACCCCACCACAGAATCTCTGCTCACAGGGCTCCAGACACGGGTCGGAGGAGTGCCGGCCAGCCGGCGGCAGGAGCACGTCCTCGGCCGGATTGGATTCCACCCCCTGGGCTTCTTTCCAAGTTGAGCGCCAATCTCCTGTGTTTCTGGCCGGCCGAGCAAGCGATCCTGCCGGCCGGCATGCCAACCTGTACATTGGAGACAGCACAGCAGCAAACATACACATTCGGCAAAAGCTATAATTAAAAAAGTGCCATAAATCACTGTGCGTTGCGTCTTCATCGAGACAGAGCCTAGTGTTGCGCATGTGCAGACCAGGATCTGGTCTGTTCTACTATGGCGTCACCCAGCAAAGGTGTGTGCGCTTTAGTTAGTACTGTCTCACAATAACAAGAATAACAAAATTAACAATAATAATTATGGGTGCAACTCTGATTGTTCCTCATGTCATAAGGTTCATTTGCATGCATACTATGCAGAGGCGATGGATAATACAATGCCAACATTGGAGAAACCAGATCGCTCAGGGATTAATGGGGAGGAGGCCATACCCTGACCGAATCTACAGGGGCTGATTTAGAAAGGAGGTCATCACGGAGAGCTGCCAGCTAATCAGGTCAGACATACAGCCAAGAAGTGACAGAAGGACTGCTCCACCTGTGGAAGTGAAGGTCACTGCAGCATTTGCCTTCTCTGCTTCTGGCTCACTTCAAGCAGCAACTGGGGACATGTGCTGCATCTCGCAGCATGCCACACATTGCTGCATTCGACAGGTGACTGCTGCACTGTATGCCAAAAAGGAACCAGTTCATCAATTTCTCTATGATCACGCAGGCAAAGCGAGACAGGGCTGTGGGGTTCTCCAGAATTGCTGGCTTCCCAAAGGCACAGGATGCGATTGACTGTACCCACATTGCCTTGAGAGCAACTTTGGATGACTCCGAGGTTTATTGCAACAGCAAAGGATTCCTTTTCCGAAATGTCCAGCTCATCTGCGACAATATGCATCGGATCATGGCAATGGATGCCAAATATCCAGATAGCATCCATGATGCTTTCATGCTACATGAGAGCTTTATATCTGCAATGTTTCAGGAGTTGCCAGAAGGGCACAGCTGGTTGCTCAGGGACAAAGGGTACGGGCTCGCCACCTGGCTGATGACCCCCCTATGTAATCCCCGCACTGAGCCAGAGCGTCGGTACAACATATCGCACCATAATGACACGGAGCATCATAGAGCAGACGATTGGTATACTGAAGCAGCATTTCCAATGCCTGGACCACTCTGGAGGCTACCTGCAATACGCCCCTCACCATGTCGGTCAGTTCACTGTTGTGTGCTGCATGCTGCACAACTTGGCCATCATGAGAGGACAGGTACTGGACATTGAAGATCCTCCTGAGGGGAGAACGGGGTGGGGGGAGGAGGAGGCTGACACTGACAATGAGGTCGAGGAGGAGGAGGAGGAGGAGGAGGAGCAGCAGGAAGACGAGGAGGATCAGCAGCAGGAGGAGGACGACGATAAACCCATGCCACACCTCAACCCGCAGACTGACGGCGGAGGAGACGGCCTCGTGCACCTATAGCCATAGCTAGAAACTTGTGTCAGTGGCTAATCCGTGATCACTTTGCTGCCTGAAGGCTAAACGGCCCGACAGTGTTGACTCTTTGCACCTGTAAGTGTGAAAAAATAATGTACATCATATGTATGTAATGTTGTGTTGGTTGATGTTGCTTTAATTAAAAAAATAATGTGCAGGATTATTTAAAAAATAATTAGGTTTATTAAATATTTGTACAGTTGTACTTAACTTTAATAAAAAAATTTGTATCAAACTTTAAACTTTTCAATGAAGAAATCAACAAGTAGCTACAACAAACAAACAAACAAACTCTAGCTGCAGCCATCTCTCCTCCCCCTTATTCAAAGGCCTTAGCGCTGTGCACCCCTCTTGTTGCCTCTACCCTACCCGTTCCCGTTGTCTCAGACTTCTGCTTCCTCCCCCCGGCCCCAAGGTTTTTTCTGTTTTCTGCGCGAAGGCGTGTTTGTTATTGGTGGGGTTGGACAGGGACAGCCCTAGCAGACAACATTGTGGAAGGCCCGCGTTCCTCTTTGGACTCTTCTTCAGCCTGTGGATGAACCCGCGGTACACTACCCGAGGTTGGTCTGGGGATTGGAAAGTGAGTGTCAGCAGTTGATGCTGCCAATTGCTGTTGGGCAATGACAGCCTGGGTGTGTCCACTTATTGCAGCAGCTATCTCCAATACTCCCTCCCTAATCTGTACCGACACTGCACCAGCTGCCTCCGACATTCCCTCCCTAATCTCCCACATCCCCTCCCTCATCTGTCCCAACAGTGCTCCCATTCCTCCAGACAGTGTTGCTACTTCTACTAACAGTCCCGCTAATTCTCCCCTCACCCCATCCATGGTGGCCAGGAGCGAGCTCGTTAGCTTAATGCTCATTCCCATGAGCTGTCCTATGTCCCCTGCATCCTGCATTTCGGGTTGAGCTCTCCTTCCCACCCTCCTCGGCTGTCTCCCAGGTGTGGCTTGCTACAACCCACTGGGACCCGCAGCCTCAGACTGTACACCATGAAATGTCGCGTCGATTGTATTGCTCAGCAAAAAGGGCTTGGCGCCCTCAGGGGGCTCAACGGCTGCAATTCCAATGTAAACATCTCATTATTGGGGTCTTCCTGCTGCCCTTCATTCTCCAGCTCATCCTGATGTTAAGAATATCTGGACTGACGGCTTCCTGATTTTCTGCTTCAGCTTCTGTCTCTTCCAGATGCACAACATCTGCAAAACATAACAGAGCAGATGTTTGGTTAGCAGCAGGGGAGGGGGCAGAGGGGGCAGGTTGACATGAGTATGCGGGTCGCACAGTGCAGGCTCTTTTCAAAGACCACGATGCCAACCCAGACTGTGCAATTTGCAGAGCGTACCTTCTCTCGGTAACCTGGGCCCAGCATCCACATTGGTGGTTGATCTTCTCTTGCGAGATTTAATCAGATTAACGATCCTCTGTTCCACGGCTGCTAGTTGCAGTCTACTTGCCGGACCTCCTCCAGTTTTTGACCTTTCTCGGTTGATCTGTGACACCTTCCTCTGCAAAGATGAAAATAGAACTTGTAATTGCAGTGCATATATAAAAATATTACTGACAGTAATTGCTTGGCCAAGGTCCTGCCACTTCTTTTTGACCTGCATGCCACTTCTCGGGGTCATGGCCACTGCATTGAACTCTTCTGCAACTTGGTCCCAAAGTTTTGCTGGTAGAGATGGTTTCAGTTTCTTTTCTCCCATTCTCCCTTTGTTCTCAAGCACATCCCATCTCCTCTCAATTATGTCGACCAGGGGCTCAATTTCTTCTGCTAGAAATCTCTTGGCCCTACCCCCTTCCCCTCTCCTTGGCCTTCTCCTTGTCCTTCTCCTTCCCTTGTATCCATCTTTTGAAGCTAAAATTTAAATGTCCAGATCCAGCCCTGATCCGAATGTGTTCTCACAAGCTCTTGATCCAGGCCGGGAAGTTTACTGTGGATGCGTGGGCACACCCGTCACATGGAAAAAATGATTTTTTTTCCCCCCGGCGCATGCTCAGAGACTTTTTGGCGCACATTTGAAGCTCCACCCCCAGACTTAACTTTGCCAAAAATCGGCAAAGAGGAAAATTGAGCCCATAGTGCCTTTAACACAATAAAATGTCCCAAGGCATTTCAAGGGAGCATTATCAATAAAACAACATTTGACAACGAACCAAATAAAGTGATGTTAGGGCAGATGACCAAAAGCCTAGTCAAAGAGATAGGTTTTAAGGAGCGTCTTAAAGGAAGAAAAAGAGGTGGAGAGAGAGAATTCTAGAAGTTAGGAGCTAGGCAGTTCAAGGTATGGCCACCAATGGTGGAGCGATTAAAATCAGAGATGTTGAAAAAAATAGAAGAGGCAGAGTGAAGAGGTCTAGTGGGATTACAGGGCTGGAGGAGATTGCAGAGATAAGGGCTGGAATTTTCCCCTTAAAATGAATGGCTGGGTTTGGAACATGGGGGCAGTTAAAATGTTAAAAATGGGATTCCCGACCGGATTCTGTTTTACTGGAGTTGGGGTGGAGGGGGGTGGGGAGGGGGAGCGGCCATGACCAACCCACTCCCAGGGGGAGTTACCTCAATTGAAATATTATAATGAGGCTGGAAGCCTCTATTATCACCTTCATTTTATGTTTAACTGCATGGGGACGGGTTTCACACAATTCGTGTAACCCGGCAGTTAAACAGTGGTGGGGACTGCTGCATCTAGGAGGTAAGATCCTACTGGATCCAGGGTCCTGACCATATCCACCCCCCCCCCCTGCACTCAGAGAGCCCCCCAGGCATCCAATCACCTTCCCAGGATTCCTTGCCCCACCACCCCTCCACCCTCTGCAGTCCTTCCCCGCCCCTGCCGCTCAACGATGATGATGAGGCCGGTCACAATACTCTGGTAGCTGTCCCCGATCCTCTCTCTCCTCCCCGATCCCTGGCCAACCCATCTCCAATACCTGGCTGCTCCCCCTCTGTGATCCCCTACCCTTGCCGATGTTCTCTCCCTCCTCCCGATCCCCAACCCCTACCGATTGCCGATCCTCCTCCCATGATCCCTCCCCTGGACCGGCCCCTCGCTTCTGAGGCCCACCTGCCTGCAGCCAGCCAGCCTCTCAATCTGGCTGGCTGTGGGCGGAACTCCAAGGCCTCACATTCAAATCAGGCCCTTCCATTAAAGTCAGCCTCGTGGGTTGCCCGCCTGCCTCGGAGGCCCCCTGCCCCCAACCCGCTTACCTGGGGAAAATTCTGGCCAAGGAGTTTACTTTTTTAATTAACTGCATTTAAACCAATTTTCATGCCACAGCCACTTGGACTTAAAACAGTCTAAATGGCCTGGCAGCAGCGTGGTTTATTGCTCCACAATCTGTATGGAAAATGGAGAGCCAAAATCAAATTGATTTTAAATGAAAAGTCTCACCTGAAACCATCAGAGGAACTACAGCTGCAACCATTAGCATTGACTGCACAATCCCTGCCCAACATTTTGAGGCAAACAAATTATACCTTTATCGGATTCAATTGGTGTAAAATGGATAGCACCGTCCAGTAATCATGCATATGGAGCAGTTACATAGATTCATAGTAATTCAAACGCTCAGTGCATATATCCTGAATATAATAATGGTGTCTAGTTCTGCCTGAAATGTTTACATTGCTAATGTTGTTAATTATCCTTAAAACATGTGTAATTTATCGTAACTACTTGATTAATTTGTTGATATTATAATAGTTAGTGTAAAATCCATAGTATTTGCAGTCTAAATCAATTGATACTTGCCAGCAGTGCATGAAAAATAACACTTATTTTAAGTTTTATTCTTCTAATGATGCCTTGCTAGGAATTGACATCACTGTCTCAGCAGTCAGGCACGTGAAGATCACCTTGTCATTTGTTTTCCCTCCCATTTGAAATCTATGAACTTCCATGTGGAATGGACGAATGCGATTGGAGGGGGCAGTTGTTCAAATATTTAGATCAATAGCTAACAGAGCGCAGATTTCTGACCAACCATGGGTTCAAACAAACCTTTCTGAAATGTACAAGCCAGTAATTGTTTATGACTACTAACAATTTATGATTGATTTAATAACATATATAATTAAAATGGGGTGGCAGAAAAAATCAGATAGGTGAGAATTGAGAAAACTCCTTGCACATTGCTTTAAGGTTTGTGGATACTTGAGATGATGAAAGAATGCTCCCAACATAATCAATTAAACTTAAATGTAAGTAAGACTTGGGGTTAGATTTTCACTTCTTTTGCATGCTTAACGCCCACTTAATGTCCATTTTACCGCTGAAATGACATGTAGCGCCCATATATATCACCCATTTAGCCACAAAATGGAAACTGTCGGGCATTTTTCGGAAACTTATCGCTGAGCATTACTTTCCCCATGTGCTTAATGCCAGGAAAAAATAATACCACCGCCCACTTTTATTGGGCGGAATCATCAGAATGGCCGAAATCACGCCCATAATATCGGCCAGCGTTACTTTTCGCACGGAATTAACGCCGAGATTCAATAATACCGCCCGCCCACTTTTTTTTGCCATAAAGATCATATTTGCCAAAATTAGCGGCCCAGCATCACTTTCACCTCGCACACATATCGCCCACAATATCGCTCGCCCAAAGAAACATCCAGAAAAAGTGGAACTAACTGAAACTAATCACAGCGTTATGGACGCCATGTTCTACATCACATGTCGCATCCTTTAAAAGGCTGCTGTGCTTCAACCTCAGGAGAGTTCGGATGTACTCTGGAGGTTGTTGGAGTTGATGTGAACATCTGTACAAACATCTTATCATACTGTGACTGATTGGAATTTAATAGTTGTCTTCATCGGGGCATTCATTGTTTGTGACCAATCGATGGAAAACAGAGAGCTATTGCAATGGGGCCTGGCCTTTCTCACCCTCTCTTGATGACCAATTACATGCTGCAGACTCGAAATGGCCGAAGATACACTCCACAGCATTATGTGCCCAATGTAGTTATATATGGGCCTTACGACTAAAGGGATCAAGGGGTATGGAGAGAAAGCAGGAAAGGGGTACTGAGGTGAATGATCAGCCATGAACTTATTGAATGGTGGTGCAGCCTCGAAGGGCCGAATGGCCTACCCCTGCACCTATTTTCTATGTTTCTATGTAAGACGTGCCAGACTGATGAGGAGGACCAGACATTACACCCCCCGCAAATACAGGGACAAGTAGTCTTGGCTTTACTTGCCCGACACCACTTGCCTTCGGAGACTGCGCTTCCACAAAGTGGTTATCACTGATAAGGGCAGATCTGCAGCCTGCTAGCACCATCAGTACTGCACTGTCCGTCGAGGTAAACGTCATCGCGGTACTGTCGTTCTATGCATCGGGTTCTTTTCAGGCCTCAGCTGGCAACATTTGCGGTCTGTCTCAGCGTGCCACACATTGCTGCATTAGACAGTTCACTGAAGCTCTGTATGCACGCAGACGCAGGGGGGACTTGATCAGCTTCCCTATGACCAGGAAGGCACAGAGTGAGAGAGCTTAGGATTCTCCAGAATTGCAAACTTCCCCAAGGTGCAGGGAGCAATAGACTGTACGCACATCGCGATGCGGGCACCTTTTCAGGATGCAGAGGTTTTCAGGAACCGCAAGGGATTCCACTCCCTGAATGTCCAACTGCTTGTCGACCACCAGCAAATTATAATGGCAGTGAATGCTAAATTTCCGGGCAGCATCCATGGTGCTCACATCCTGTGTGAGAACACTGTATCTGACTTGTTTAAGAATCAGCCACAAAGTCAATGCTGGATGCTTGGTGACAAAGGATATGGCCTCGCCACCTGGCTGATGACCCCCCTGCGTGAAACCCACACCGAAGCAGAGAGGCGGTTCAATGAGAGCCACAGAGACACTCGCAATATCATGGAGAAAACCATTGGAGTTCTTAAGCAGCGCTTTAGATGCCTGGACCACTCAGGAGGCGAGCTCCAATACCACCCTGAACAGGTAGCTCAATTTGTGGTGGTGTGCTCTGTTATGTATGCAACCCTAGGTAACCTGTATCATACCGCCACCAGAGGGCATACCTGTTGGAGTCCCAAGGGATCCCAGCATCCCTTGGGAGCACTGTATACAAGCAGGCCTCCCATGCTGTACCTGCACTCTGAAGTTTGAATAAAGGAGCTAAGGTCACACTTACCCATGTCCACAGTACTTCGTTACATTACTATATTATGTGTATAACAACTGGCGACAAGATAATAAACAATCACGCGAAAATGCAGAGAACTGTTGGTATCCTGGAGAAATTCTCAGAAGGGGACGATTGGGAGGCCTTCGTGGAGCAACTCGGTCAATACTTCGTGGCCAACGAACTGGAAGGGGACGGGAATGCTGCCAAAGGAAGGGCGATCCTCCTCACCATCTGTTGGGCAACAACCTATGGCCTCATGAAGAATCTTCTAGCTCTGGTGAAACCAACAACCAAATTGTATGAAGAACTGTGTATGCTGGTCCGGGAGCACCCAAATCTGAAGGAAAATGTTCTGATGGCAAGGTATCGATTTTACATGTGTCAACGGTCTGAAGGCCTGGTGAGCTACGTCGCCGAACTAAGGCACCTTGCAGGACATTACGATGGATTCCTTGAGCAAATGCTAAGAGACATTTTGTGCTTGGCATTGGCCATGAGGTTATCCTTCGCAAACTATTGACTGTTGAAACACTGAACCTGAGCAAAGCCATAACGATAGCCCAGGCATTTATATCCACCAGTGATAAGACCAGACACATTTTGCAACATAACGAGGTTTCGGCAAGTACTGTACACAAAGTAACGTCGTTTTCAGACAGCAATGCATGTGGCAGAATGTACACGCCGGCAGCTGCACAACCTCAGATGACCCAGAGTCCGCCATCAATCGTTAATGTGAGGCAGTTAACAGCTTGTTGGCGCTGCGGACATGATCATCGAACCCATCAATGCTGCTTCAAACACTATGTGTGCAAAGACTGTGGAACAATGGGACACCTCCAGCGAATGTGCAGATGAGCTGCAAACCTTGCAAACCACCATTTTGCGGAGGAGGATCGATCCATGGCGGATCAGGCTGAACTAGAGACTCGAACCCGAGGAGGCAGAAGTGTACGGGGTACACACCTTCAGCACAGAATGTTCACCGATCATGCTAAAAGTCGAACTGGACGGAATTCCAGTATCCATGGAAGTGAACACGGGTGCGAGCCAGTCTATCATGAGCAAAAAGGCCTTCAACAGGCTGTGGTACAACAAGGCACACAGGCCCAAGCTTAGCCCCATTCATACCAAGCTAAGAAATTACACTAAAGAGCTGATCCCTGTAATTGGCAGCGCAGCAGTAAAAGTCTCCTACGATGGAGCAGTGCACGAACTCCCACTATAAATTGTACCAGGAGATGGCCCCACACTGTTCGGCAGAAGCTGGCTGGGAAAAATTCGCTGGAACTGGGACGACATCCGAGTGCATTTGTCCGTCGATGATGCCTCATGTGCCCAGGTTCTGAGCAAGTTCCCGTTGTTGTTTGAGCCAGGCATCGGAGCTTTCTTGGGGGCGAAGGTGCAGATCCACTTGGTTCCCAGTACACGACCCATCCACCACAAGGCACAGGCAGTGTGATATATGATGCGACAGAAAGTGGAAATTGAGCTGGACAGGCTGCAGCGAGAAGGCATCATCACTCCGGTGGAGTTCAATGAGTGGGCCAGTCCACTTTGTGGGGACTCTAAAGTAACGATTAACCGTTTCTCGCTACAGGACAAGTACCCGCGACCCAAGGCAGACGACCTATTTGCAACCCTGGCTGGAGGAAAGATGTTCACCAAGTTGGACCTGACCTCGACCTATATGACGCAGGAGCGGGCGGAATCTTCGAAAGTGTAGTGTCTCTGCACCTTGTTACAAACTCACACGAGGCATGGATATATCAGACATGGTCACTCTGTGACCTTCACTTTATTCCCAGGACTGAAGAGAGCTGATCTTGCGTGGGACCTCCCCTTTTATACCTGGAAGCCCAGGTGAGGAGCTCACTCCCTGTGGTCAGAGTGTGCATTACGAGGGTACAGGTACAGTATGCATGAGTTAAAGTTACATACTTATAGTCATTGCAAGATGGTGAAATACATGACAGAAAGGCCTCACCTGCATCAACACACACAAAGATCTGTTCATCTACAATAGATGCCCGTTTTGGATTTGATCGGCCGTGGCAATCTTTCAAAGGAACATGGAGAGCCTGCTAAAGTTGGTTCCACGCACCGTGGTTTTCCAGGACAAAATACTGGTCACAGATTGGGACACTATCGAACGCTCGAAGAACCTGGAAGAGATTTTAAGTCCGCTAGATCGCATGGGACTCAGATTGAAATGCTCGTTGTGTTTTCCTGGTGCCAGAGGTCAAGTTCTTAGGGAGAAGAATCGTGGCAGATGGCATCAGACCCACTGATGCCAAGACAGAGGCCATCAAGAACGTGCCGAGACCACAGAACGTGACGGAGCTGCGGCCGTTCCTGGGACTCCACAACTATTTCGGTAATTTCTTACTCAGGTTAAACACCTTGCTAGAACCTCTACATGTGTTGCTACGCAAGGGAGATGACTGAGTATGGGGAAAATCACAAGAGGCTGCTTTTGAGAAAGCCAGAAATCTGTTATGTTCCAACAAACTACTTGTTCTGTATAACCCATGTAAACGTTTTGTGCTAGCTTGCGATGCGTCTTCATACGGGGTCAGGTGTGTGTTACAACAAGCAAACAAATTGGGAACATTGCAACTGGTCACCTATGTGTCCAAGAGTTTGTCCAAGGCCGAAAAGGCCTACAGCATGATTGAAAAAGAAGCTCTGGCATGTGTTTACGGGGTAAAAAAAAATGCACCAGTATCTGTTTGGTCTCAAGTTTGAGTTAGAAACCGACCATAAGCCGCTCATATCACTATTCACAGAGAGCAAAGGGATTAATATCAATGCCTCTGCCCACATTCAAAGATGGGCGCTTACGCTGTATGCATATAACTATGTAATCCGCCACAGACCAGGCACAGAGAACTGCGCTGATGCTCTCAGTCGGCTACCATAGCCCAACTCCGAAATGGCACAACCTGCAGACTTGCTCTTAGTGATGGATGCATTTGAAACGAAAAGTCACCCGTTACGGCCTGCCAGATCAGGACCTGGACCAACCAGATTCCTTTACTGTCCCTTGTAAAAAACTGTGACCTCTATGGGAGCTGGTCCAACATCCCAGCGGAGATGCATGAAGAGATCAAGCTGTTCCAGCGACGCAAAGACTAAATGTCCATACAGGCAGATTGTCTTTTGTGGGGCAATCGCGTGGGTCTGCCTAAGAAAGGCAGGGAAACGTTCATACGCAACCTACACAGTACCCACCCAGGCATAGTAATGATGAAAGGTATAGCCAGATCCCATGTGTGGTGGCCCAGCCTCGACTCAGATTTGGAGTCATGTGTACGCCAATGCAACATTTGCTCTCAACTGAGCAATGCACCTAGAGAGGATCCGCTAAGTTTGTTGTCATGGCCCTCCAAACTGTGGTCTAGGATTCACGTTGACTTTGCGGGCCCGTTTCTAGGCAAAATGTTTTTGGTTGTTATGGATGCTTATTCAAAATGAATTGAATGTGTAATAATATCTGTAAGCACGTCCCCTGCCACCATCGAAAGCCTACGAGCCACGTTTGTCACGCACGGTCTGCCTGATGTCCTTGTCAGCGACAATGGGACGTGCTGCACCAGTGCTGAATTCAAGCATGTCACATCTGCCCGATTCAAGCCCGCATCCAACGGCCAGGCAGAACGGGCAGTCCAAACCATCAAGCAAAGCTTGAAATATGTGTCGGAAGGCTCCCTGCAGACCCGCCTGTCAGGAGTCCTGCTCAGCTACCGCACCAGACCACACTCGCTCCCGGGATTCCCCCAGCCAAGCTGCTCATGAAAAGGATGCCCAAAACAAGGCTCTCTCTTGTTCACCCTGATCTCCATGATCACGTCGAGGGCAGGCGGCATCAACAAAGCACACACCATGATCGTGCACATTGTCACGCGATATTGAAGTCAATGACTCTGTATTTGTACTCCACTATACACATAGTCCCAAATGACTTGCTGGCACTGTCATGGCCAAAGAAGCGAGTAGGGTGGTTCAGGTCAAACTTGCTAATGGACTAACTTGTAGAAAGCATTTGGACCAAACCAAACTGCAATTAACAAACAACCACGAGTAACCCAAAGAGACCATCACCATCTTCGACCGTCCAACACACACACAAATGGCAACCGACATCACGGTCGACCACGAAGCTGAACTCACCATCCCCAGCAGCCCAGCAAGGCCAGCTGCCCAGCCGCCCAGCGAAGAACCAACCAACTCACCCACACCTGCATTTATACCGAGACGATCGACAAGTGAGCAAAAATCCCCAGATTGTCTCAACCTCTAAATAAGAGTACAATTAACTTTGGAAGGGAATGACGCTATGAAGGCAACCCTAGGTAACCTGTATCATACCGCCACCAGAGGGCATAGCTGTTGGAGTCCCAAGGGATCCCAGCATCCCTTGGGAGCACTGTATGGTCTGCCTTGGGTGGTAGTCAGAGAGGCGGAGCAGCAGCATTGGTGAGGCCTATAAAGGCCCAGTAGGAGTCCGAGGATCGGTGGCAATTCGAGAGGTAGAGCAGCAGCATGGGTGAAGCCTATAAAGGCCCAGCGGGAGTCTGGGGATTGGCGGCAGTTTGAGAGACGGAGCAGCAGCGTTGGTGAGGCCTATAAAGGCACAGCGGGAGTCCAGGGATTGGCGGCAGTAACCTTTAGCATTGTTGTTGCCAATTTAAGTTTATCTAGGGGTTAAGTCATGGCAGGACAGCTCGGACACATGTTATGCTCCTCCTGTACTATGTGAGAAGTCAGGGACGCTTCCGGTGTCCCTGACGACTATGTGTGCGGGAAGTGTATCCGACTGCAGCTCCTGACGGACCGCATTGGGGCACTGGAGCTGTGGCTGGATTCACTCTGGAGCATGCACGATGCTGAGAATGACGTGAATAGCACGTTTTGTGAGTTGGTCTTACTGCAGGAAAAGGTTAGTCAGGCAGATAGGGAATGGATGACCAACAGGAAGAGCAGTGGAAGGAAGGTAGTGCAGGGGTCCCCTGCGGTCATCCCCCTGCAAAACAGATATACTGCTTTGGGTACTGTTGAGGAGGATGACTCACCAGGGGAGGGCAGCAGCGGCCAAGTTCATGGCACCGTGGGAGGCTCTGCTGCACAGGAGGGCAGGAAAAAGAGTGCGAGAGCTATAGTGATAGGGGATTCAATTTTAAGGGGAATAGATAGACGTTTCTGCGGCCGCAACCGAGACTCCACGATGGTATGTTGCCTCCCTGGTGCCATATATGTATCATATAAAGTCACTGTCGGAACATTTACACCGTCCTAAGAGAGCTATCACAGAAACAGAGAGGTTCTTTGCCATTCTGATCCACAGGTATGGGACCGCCAGACTGGCAAGGGAATCCATTAACATGGCATCCGTTGTGGAACGGATAGCCAATGATACCTCAGAGGCCCTAGTTAAAATCAATGCAGAAATGGTAGCAATCCGCACAGTAGCCCTACAGAATAGACTGGCCCTTGATTACATCCTGGCTGAAAAGGGAGGTACTTGCGCCCTACTCGGAACTGAGTGTTGCACGTATATCCCAAATAGCTCCGAAGAAATTACCCACTTAGCGGAGCATATCCAAAAGGAGGTAGAAAAACTTAAGCAACCCCCATCATTCACTTTGTGGAGCGGAGCCACTGAATGGCTAGATTCAATAGGAACTTCATTGGTGGAAGGTTTAATGCTAGTCGTTGCAATTATTTTATTTTTATATTGTTTGTTTATGTTGATTAAATGTTGTTGCGACCAGGCGGCTGTAGCTGCTGTCCCGCAGGTGAGACACCTTGCAGGTCCCAGCAGACCATCTGTACATGGCACAGGGGTATGTTATGCTTAAGGGAAGGTTGTTTACTGGTTGAATTAAGATATTGATTTGGATTAAATTGGAATAAGGTTAATTAACCTATAAAACCAGACTTCCATTGTGGCCACATTGGAATTCGGGTTGGTGTACATTTGTGTGGAAGCTACTAGTCCGGACATGTGGTGAAACACATCAACAAATTTTAGAAGGAAACTCTATTAACATGTATGAAATTATTTTGTAGAATGTTTAACCAGTGATACCTGATGTTTTATGATTCAGTTTGTGAAAGAATCGAAGGGGGGGATTGATAGAGAATTCAAGCTCTGCAGCCTGGCTGCAGTTTTGAGAAAACACAGACCACATTGCATTAAGTCATCAATCAACTTGACATTTTAGGACCTTGGGTAGCGAGCCAATTAAAGGTTAACAGACTATCAATTGAGCCAATAAGGTCAAAGAAGCCGAGTTCTTTTCTGTAAATTGAACCAGGTATAAGTACAGCCATTTTGTCCATGTGGTCTCAGAAGGACAAAGACCTGGCTTAAAGCCAGAAACTTGTTGCTGCTGCCAGAATAAAGTTACATTAAAACTACAACCGGAGTTCGTATTTCATTGGAAATTAAGAGATCTAACAATGTAACTTTTTTTTTTAATCTGAAAAAAACAATTCCTTTGTACCTCAAATTGCTATATTAATTTAATGTTGTAACTGAGTTAAATTGTAACATTTTACCCTCATGACAAAGAAATTGCACCATTAACGATGGGATCAATGTATTAGCCATTTACTGTGCTGCTTATCATTTTATGCCATGCTTGCTATGGCATTTTTCTAATTAGAAATAGCTATAAGTGTGTGCAAGCTGTGAGGCTTGCAGCAGTGGTACGTGTGCGAGGGGAATTAGGAATGCAGGAAAATATGGACAAAGTTATCACTGCCGAATTCAGCATATTAGATGGTGGAATTTGGGCCACTGAGTCCTAAAGGAGGAGAGCGAAGCAGAATAGAAAGAGCACCTGAAAACGCAGAGGCCTAGAAATCGGTTTGCCCCCGAAAGCAGGCATGGGGATCGCGATGCGCTAGCAATCCACGCCTGTTTGGAGGACTGCAGACAGCACGTGAACTTTGTGCTGTCTGCTCATTTCTATAATTTTTCTGCTGAGTGGCTGAACCCTCAGCAGGGGGCCCAAGGTCATGCGAGGCTCACACCAATTAAAGCTAACCTGCACTAATTAAAGGCAGTCTGAAACTCTTAAAGGGGAGGTGCATTCTGCTCGTAGTAGATCATTGAATTGACTGAGGAAGACTGTGGAAAAAGATCAATTAATTATGGCACAATAGGGGAGAGAGCATGCACCAAGGTTCTCTGATGCAGGATTGGAGGCCTTGGTGCTGGAGGTCAATAGGAGGAGAGAGGTCCTCTTCCCACAAGGGGCCAGGAGGCCCGACAGGCAACAGTGCTGAATGCAGTGGGAACAGATAGCCATTCTAGTGAATGCCAGCAGTGTAGACCCGTGGATGTGGACGCAGTGCAATATGAAGTTTAATGACCTCACATGAGTGGCTAAGGCCATATCCCACAAACTGCACCACTAGCCTCACACACTGTTCAATTCACCATATCCCCATCATTCACCTACCAACAATCTCTAATCATGACTCATACCCCACATTCACAGGCTCCATCTCACTCTTGCACACTTACCACTGCTGCAAGCCTCACACCTACATCTCACACCTTGCACACACTGTCAGCTACTCAACCATGACATGCACATCACCCAAACGTATTACATCACACTCACTAACACACTTCCCTTTCTCTTGCACGAAAAGGTGGTGTATAATCGGCACCAGCAGAATCTAGCCAGCAGGGGACAGGCTCGCCTGCATCACCTCACCGCTCATAGAGGAGATGGTGCTGCCCATTTTTTGCAGGGGCATGGCTGAGCCCGTGGCCAGTGATGGGGCTGAAAGAGTACAAGATGCCAGTATCCTCATACGTTATCCACCTTCTCAGATACCACTTCCATTTCATCCCACAATCTCTTGTGATTTACAAGCAGCACATTGTGTAAGCAGGCATCTCTTGCTCCCCTCACCACACCATAACCTTGTGCCTTTCTCATTTCAGACACGCAAGATATCCAACCTGCCCAGCCAGTGGTTGAAGAAGAGGGAGATGAGTGTGATGAATAAGAAGAAACACCGACACCCAATCTGACTGTCACAGCCACAGCTCAGATATTGGCACTGCACAGAGTTTAAAGGGTAGCTTAGAGGCGGAATCTGCAAGTGGTGTGTCACTGTCAGGGCAGGAGAAAGCATAAGAACATAAGAATATAAGAAATAGGAGCAGGAGTATGCCATACTGCCCCTCGAGCCTGCTCCGCCATTCAATAAGATCATGGCTGATCCGATCATGAACTCAGCTCCACTTCCCTGCCTGCTCCCCAAAACCCCTTAACCCCTTATTGTTGAAGAAACTGTCTATCTCTGTCTTAAATTTATTCAATGTCCCAACTTCCACAGCTCTCTGAGACAGCGAAATTCACAGATTTACCACCCTCTGAGAGAAGAAATTTCTCCTCATCTTTGTCTTAAATGGCCGGCCCCTTATTCTAAAATTATGCCCTCCAGTTCTAGTCTCCCCATCGGTGGAAACATCCTCTCTGCATCCACCTTGGCAAGCCCCCTCATAATCTTATACGTTTCGATAAGATCACCTCTAAGTATTCTGAATTCCAATGAGTAGTGGCCCAACCTACTCAACCTTTCCTCATAAGTCAACCCCCTCATCCCCGGAATCAACCGAGTGAACCTTCTCTGAACTGCCTCCAAAGCAAGTATATCCTTTCATAAATATGGAAACCAAAACTGCACACAATATTCCAGGTGTGGCCTCACCAATACTTTATATAGCTGCAGCAAGACTCCCATGCTTTTATACTCCAGCCCCTTTGCAATAAAGGCCAATATATCATTGGCCTTCCTGCTCACTTGCTGTACCTGCATACTATTCTTTTGTGTTTCATGCACAAGTACCCCCAGGTCCCGCTGTACTGCGGCACTTTGCAATTGTTCTCCATTTAAATAATAACTTGCTCTTTGATTTTTTCTGCCAAAGTGAATGACCTCACACTTTCCAACATTATACTCCATCTGCCAAATTTTTGCCCACTCACTTAGCCTGTCTATGTCCTTTTGCAGATTTTTTGTGTGCTCCTCACACATTGCTTTTCCTCCCATCTTTGTATCATCAGCAAACTTGGCCACATTACACTCAGTCCCTTCTTCCAAGTCATTAATATAGATTGTAAATAGTTGGGGTCCCAGTACTTATCCCTGCGGCACCCCACTAGTTATTGGTTGCCAACCAGAGAATGAACCATTTATCACAACTCTCTGTTCTCTGTTAGTTAGCCAATCCTCTATCCATGCTAATCGAGCATATATCCAACCATTAGCGCAGGTGCCAGCTCCCTGGAGGGTGAGGTCGCACATGAGTTCTGCAGAGGACTTCAAAGGGGCAGCCTACAGAAGAGCGCTAAAGGGTATGCACAATGAAATGCTTTGTGCATTGGCAAGCCTGCCAGAAAGCCTGAATGCAATGTCAAGGAGTATGGAGTAGCTGGACTCAAACTTTGCACAGGGCTTTGCTCAGAGCTTGGAGCCCATTCTTTCCAGCTTGGAATGGGTGGGCAGATCCATTAGCACACTTGTGGATCCAACCATCATGCAGCATCTGAAGGCTGATGTCTCAGCTACCATTGCAGCACAAGCAGAAGTCAACATGCATCTGAGTGCTGCAGTGAAAGCTCAGACTGAAGTCACGCAAGCTCAGACTGCTGCCATTGTGGCAGGGTTTACCAGTGTGGGAAGGAGCTTGCAGGGTGTCATAGCAGTCTAGCAATCTGTCCTCCAACAGATGGCTCAGATTGCTAAGGCACCGCACTCCCCTCCCCTTCCCAGGGAAATGGCAATGGCTCCGTGGAGCACGAACCTGCTGTCTTTACGCAGGATGATAACATTTGTCCTCCCACCACTGCCACTCCGCCAGCGCCATTGCTATTGCCTATCAGCCAGCCAGCCCATTCTGCTGCCGCCCATTCCGAGGTGGTGCAGTCTGCAGCCATGCATTCTATGCCCAGAGCTGCTCGAGGTCATCCAGCAAAGCCATCTGCAGTCCCCCCACTGAAAGTCAGCAGCCTTCCACCAGTCATGCTGCAGCACTGGGGTAGCATTTCATAGGACCACTTGGACAGGCAAAGGCACACTGAAGATAGGCACTGAGGGAATGCACAAGGGTGATTAGTTGACTTTGTTAGATTATAGTGGATGGATTGATGGATAAAGTTGGATTGGAATGTTTCTTTTGTGGTGGCTTTTATTTCAGCTTTGTGGCCAAGAGGAAGCTGCGAAGGCAATGTTTGGGACTATTGTTGAATGTGGAACATGGGGTTGCGTTCACTCGTACCATAGTCGAATGAATTGATCATGGACAGTCCGGGCAGAAAGGATTTTCTCCTCCCATCCACTTCCTCCTCTTTCACTTACTCCTCTTCCGCTTCCTCCGCCTCCTCTTCCTCCTCCTCTTCTGCTTCCTACTCCTCCTGATCCTCAGCTGGTCAACGTTTGTCTAGTGGCAATGGCTGTACCCTAAGGATGGTGACGTTTTGGACACACCAGACCTAGATAAATCTTGAGATGCATTCTGGTGAGTACATCAGGGCTCCTCCAGAGTGGTCCAGGCAGCTGAATTGTTGTTTAAGGAACACAATGTAACATAAGAACATAAGAAATAGAAGCAACAGTAGGCCTCATGGCCCCTTGAGCCTTCTCCGCCACTTAATACGATCATGGCTGATCTGATCATGGACTCAGGTCCACTTCCCTGCCCACTCCCCATAACCCCTTATCCCCTTATCGTTTAAGAAACTGTCTATTTCTATCTTAAATTTATTCAATGTCCCAGCTTCCACAGCTCTCTGAGGTAGCGAATTCCACAGATTTACAACCCTCTGACAGAAGAAATTTCTCCTCATCTCAGTTTTAAATGGGCGGCCCCTTACTCTAAGATTATGCCCTCTAGTTCTAGTCTCTCCTATCAGTGGAAACATCTTATAATGGGTGACTTTAATATGCACATAGATTGGGCTAGCCAAACTGGAAGCAATACGGTGGAGGAGGATTTCCTGGAGTGCATAAGGGATGGTTTTCTAGACCAATATGTTGAGGAACCAACTAGGGGGGAGGCCATCTTAGACTGGGTGTTGTGTAATGAGAGAGGATTAATTAGCAATCTCGTTGTGCGAGGCCCCTTGGGGAAGAGTGACCATAATATGGTGGAATTCTGCATTAGGATGGAGAATGAAACAGTAATTTCAGAGACCATGGTCCAGAACTTAAAGAAGGGTAACTTTGAAGGTATGAGGCGTGAATTGGCTAGGATAGATTGGCGAATGATACTTAGGGGGTTGACTGTGGATGGGCAATGGCAGACATTTAGAGACCGCATGGATGAATTACAACAATTGTACATTCCTGTCTGGCGTAAAAATAAAAAAGGGAAGGTGGCTCAACCGTGGCTATCTAGGGAAATCAGGGATAGTATTAAAGCCAAGGAAGTGGCATACAAATTGGCCAGAAATAGCAGCGAACCTGGGGACTGGGAGAAATTTAGAACTCAGCAGAGGAGGACAAAGGGTTTGATTAGGGCAGGGAAAATGGAGTACGAGAAGAAGCTTGCAGGGAACATTAAGGCGGATTGCAAAAGTTTCTATAGGTATGTAAAGAGAAAAAGGTTGGTGAAGACAAACGTAGGTCCCCTGCAGTCAGAATCAGGGGAAGTCATAACGGGGAACAAAGAAATGGCAGACCAATTGAACAAGTACTTTGGTTCGGTATTCACTAAGGAGGATACAAACAACCTTCCGGATATAAAAGGGGTCAGAGGGTCTAGTAAGGAGGGGGAACTGAGGAAAATCTTTATTAGTCGGGAAATTGTGTTGGGGAAATTGATGGGATTGAAGGCCGATAAATCCCCAGGGCCTGATGGACTGCATCCTAGAGTACTTAAGGAGGTGGCCTTGGAAATAGCGGATGCATTGACAGTCATTTTCCAACATTCCATTGACTCTGGATCAGTTCCTATGGAGTGGAGGGTAGCCAATGTAACCCCACTTTTTAAAAAAGGAGGGAGAGAGAAAACAGGGAATTATAGACCGGTCAGCCTGACCTCAGTAGTGGGTAAAATGATGGAATCAATTATTAAGGATGTCATAGCAGTGCATCTGGAAAATGGTGACATGATAGGTCCAAGTCAGCATGGATTTGTGAAAGGGAAATCATGCTTGACAAATCTTCTGGAATTTTTTGAGGATGTTTCCAGTAAAGTGGACAAAGGAGAACCAGTTGATGTGGTATATTTGGACTTTCAGAAGGCTTTCGACAAGGTCCCACACAAGAGATTAATGTGCAAAGTTAAAGCACATGGGATTGGGGGTAGTGTGCTGACGTGGATTGAGAACTGGTTGTCAGACAGGAAGCAAAGAGTAGGAGTAAACGGGTACTTTTCAGAATGGCAGGCAGTGACTAGTGGAGTGCCGCAAGGTTCTGTGCTGGGGCCCCAGCTGTTTACATTGTACATTAATGATTTAGACGAGGGGATTAAATGCAGTATCTCCAAATTTGCGGATGATACTAAGTTGGGTGGCAGTGTGAGCTGCGAGGAGGATGCTATTCGGCTGCAGACTGACTTGGATAGGTTAGGTGAGTGGGCAAATGCATGGCAGATGAAGTATAATGTGGATAAATGTGAGGTTATCCACTTTGGTGGTAAAAACAGAGAGACAGACTATTATCTGAATGGTGACAGATTAGGAAAAGGGAAGGTGCAACGAGACCTGGGTGTCATGGTACATCAGTCATTGAAGGTTAGCATGCAGGTACAGCAGGCGGTTAAGAAAGCAAATGGCATGTTGGCCTTCATAGCGAGGGGATTTGAATACAGGGGCAGGGAGGTGTTGCTACAGTTGTACAGGGCCTTGGTGAGGCCACACCTGGAGTATTGTGTACAGTTTTGGTCTCCTAACCTGAGGAAGGACATTCTTGCTATTGAGGGAGTGCAGCGAAGGTTCACCAGACTGATTCCCGGGATGGCGGGACTGACCTATCAAGAAAGATTGGATCAACTGGGCTTGTATTCACTGGAGTTCAGAAGAATGAGAGGGGACCTCATAGAAACGTTTAAAATTCTGACGGGTTTAGACAGGTTAGATGCAGAAAGAATGTTCCCAATGTTGGGGAAGTCCAGAACCAGGGGTCACAGTCTGAGGATAAGGGGTAAGCCATTTAGGACCGAGATGAGGAGAAACTTCTTCACCCAGAGAGTGGTGAACCTGTGGAATTCTCTACCACAGAAAGTTGTTGAGGCCAATTCACTAAATATATTCAAAAGGGAGTTAGATGAAGTCCTTACTACTCGGGGGATCAAGGGGTATGGCGAGAAAGCAGGAAGGGGGTACTGAAGTTTCATGTTCAGCCATGAACTCATTGAATGGCGGTGCAGGCTAGAAGGGCTGAATGGCCTGCTCCTGCACCTATTTTCTATGTTTCTATGTTTCTATGAATCCACCTTGCCAAGCCCCCTCATATATTTCGATAAGACCACCTCTCACTCTTCTGAATTCCAATGAGTAGAGGCCCAACCTATTCAATCTTTCTTCATAAGTCAACCCCCTTATCACCGGAATCAACCAAGTGAACCTTCTCTGAACTGCCTCCAAAGCAAGTATATCCTTATGTAAATATGGAAACCAAAACTGCACGCATTATTCCAAGTGTGGCCTCACCAATACCCTGTATAGCTGTAGCAAAACTTCCCTGCTTTTATACTCCATCCCTAATGGTCTGCTGTATCAGGTTCCATGTAGCAGCATGGCTCCTATTGTACGCATGCTGCCCACCTGTGGTTGGGTTGCAGAGCAGAATCATGAGCCAGGTGGTCAGCAGATGGCCCTTGTAGCCCAATAGCCACCCTCTAGTTTGCCATGGTGGCTCAAAGACTGAGAGAACAGCGGACCGGTACAGAATGAAAGCATCATGACTGCTGCCAGATTTCTGGGCATTCACCATCATGATGTGCTGAGCATATTTGCACAACAACTGCACATTCAGAAATTGATGACCTTTGCGGTTGCGGTACAGTTAGATGCGGTGCACACAAAGCCACATGCATGCAGTAGATGTCACCCGGCACCATAGGGAAGAACACTATTGTGGCAAAGCCAACCAATCAGAGAGAAGACAATGAAGTCCCCTTTCCTGATTAAAAAGCATCTGTCACCTCTCTTATGTAGCATTTATTGCATGACGGTTGGGAGTACAAAATAGGATGTCTTGCTACAGTTGTACAGGTCTTTGGTGAGACCACACTGTAAAGTCCTTACTCTACAGTATGAAACCACATGAGGCACATTCTGGGGACAAGGTCACTCTGTGACCTTAACTCTTTATTCACAGGACTCTGAAGACGATGACCCTGAGTGGGACCTCCCTTTTTATACCTGTGTGATCAGGTAAGGAGTGTCTTCCACAAGTTCACCCCTTGTGGTCAAGGTGTGCGTCTAGGTTGAGTGTATACAGTAATACAATGGTGTTACATTGTGGTTACATACATGACATCATCTCCCCCCAAAGTCTTATTGGGATCATAGGTTAAGTCTTTCAGGTGGTCTACGCTCCCTCGTGGAGCGCTGCAGTTGGGGCTCTGGTTGTTGGACACTGACGTGAGTGTCTGTCACCTGTGGTGATTCCGGCCTGTCCGGGCTGACCGCAGGGACTGTGCATTCTTCTGATTGCTCTTGTTGCTCGTTCACTGGCGGCGTTGTGAGTTCCATCTCATGGTCTTCTTCAGGTTCCTCTGTGTCGATGCTGAACCTTTTTTTTACTCGGTCCAGATGCTTACGGCATATCTAACCATTGTTGAGTTTTACCACGATGACCCTATTTCCCTCTTTGTCAATTACAGTGCCCTCAAGCCATTTGGGCCCCATGGCGTGATTGAGGACGAATACAGGATCATTTATTTCTATACATCTCCCCCTCGAATTATGGTCATGGTACTCGTTTTGTGACTTGCGCTTGCCCTCAACTATGTCGGTCAGGACTGGGTGAATGAGGGACAACCGAGTTTTGAGTGTCCATTTCATTAGTAGCTCTGCGGGCAGGACCCCTGTGAGTGAGTGCGGTTGGGACCTATAGGCCAGCAGGAGAAGTGATAGGCGGCATTGTAGGGAGGGTCCTTGAATCCTGAGCATACCTTGCTTAATGATTTGGACTGCACGTTCCGCCTGACCATTGGAGGCCGGCTTGAACGGTGCAGTCCTCACGTGGTTGATGCCATTGCCTGACATAAACTCTTGGACTTCATAGCTTGTGAAACACGGGCCATTATCACTAACCAGGATGTCCGGCAAGCCATGGGTTGCAAAGATCGCATGTAGGCTTTTCACGGTGATGGATGACGTGCATGAATTCAGAATGATGCACTCAATCCATTTAGGTTACGCATCTACCACAATAAGGAACATCTTACCCATGAACGGGCCCACGTAGTCAACATAAATGCATGACCATGGCCTGGTGGGCCAGGGCCACGGGCTGAGCGAGGCCTCCCTGGGGGCATTACCCGGCTGGGCACACGTCGTGCACCTGCGAACACAGTGTTACAGGTCAGAATCAATTCCGGGCCACCAAACGTGTGACCGAGCAATGGCCTTCATCAGCACAATGCCTGGGTGCTCACTGTGGAGTTCCCTGATGAATGCCTCCCTGCCTTCTGGGGCATAACTACCTGGCTGCCCCACAGTAGGCAGCCGGCTTGGATGGAGTGCTCATCCATCCGTCTGTGGAATTTTCTGACTTCCTCAGGGCATGCTCCGTGTGCGGGCGCCCAATCCCCAGTCAGGACACATTGCTTCATCAGGGATAGGAGGGGATCTCTGTTTGTCCAGATGGTGGGCTGTGATGGGGGAGCCTGCGCTGTCAAAGGCATCGACAGCCATGACCATCTCAGCGCTTTGTTCCGCTGCCCCCTCAGTGGTGGCCAGTGGGAGCCTGTTGATCGCGTCAGCGCAATTTTCAGTGCCGGGCCGGTGCCGGATGGAGTAGTCATAAGCAACCAGCGTGAGAGCCCATCGCTGTATGCGAGCTGATGCATTGGCATTGATAGCCTTGCTGTCTGACAGCAGGGATGTTAATGGCTTGTGGCCCATCTCTAATTCAAACTTCTTACCAAAGAGGTACTGATGCATTTTTTTTACACCATAGACACATGCAAGCGCTTCCTTCTCGACCATCCCATAGCCCCGTTCTGCTTGAGAGAGTGACCTAGAGGCATAAGCCACAGATTGTAGTTGACCCTCAGCATTGCCCTGCTGCAACATGCACCCAACCCCATAGGACGATGCATCACATGTGAGAACTAATTTTTTACAGAACTTGTACAGGGTCAACAACTTGTTTGAACAAAGTAGGTTTCGCGTCTGATCAAAAGCCCGTTACTGACAGTTCCCCCCAAAACCAATCGCAACCCTTATGCAGGAGCATGTGTAGCGGCTCCAACAACGTGCTCAAGTTCGGCAGAAAGTTCCCAAAATAGTTCAACAGTCCCAGGAATGAACGCAACTCTGATGTGTTGCAGGGCCTGGGTGCTCGTCGAATCACCTCTATTTTGGATTCGGTGGGCCGAATCCCATCTGCAGCAACCCTCCTGCCCAGAAACTCAACCTCAGGAGCTAAGAACACACATTTAGACTTCTTGAGTCGCAGGCCTATCCGGTCCAGTCGGCGTAGTTCCTACTCCAGGTTGTGGAGGTGTTCCTCGGTGTCTCTACCCGTGATGAGGATGTCGTCCTGGAATATGATCATTCGAGGAATGGATTTAAGCAGGCTTTCTATGTTTCGTTGAAAATTCGCGGCCGCTGATCGAATGCCAAATAGGCACCTGTTATAAATAAACAGTCCCTTGTGCGTGGTGATGGTGATCAGTAGTTTAGATTCGTCGGCCAGTTCCTGGGTCATATCGGCTGAAGTGAGGTCCAACTTGGTGAACAGCTTGCCGCCTGCCAGCGTGACGAAGAGGTCCTCCGCTCTCGGGAGCGGGTATTGATCTTGTAGGGACACCCAATTGATGGTGGCCTTGTAGTCGCCACAGATCCTGACAGAGCCATCCGCTTTTAGGATGGGTACAATGGGGCTCGCCCAGTCGCTGAATTCAACAGGTGAGATGATGCCCTCTCGCAACAGCCGGTCCAATTCGCTCTCGATCTTTTCCTGCATCACATATGGCAGCGCTCTGGCTTTGTGGTGCACTGGCCTGGCATCCGGGGTGATGTATTTGACTACTTTAGTGCCTTTGAAAGTCCCGATGCCAGGTTGGAATAGTGAATCGAATTGTTGTCGGATTTGTGAGGACGAACTTCACTCCACAGATGACATTGCGTGAACATCCCCCCAATACCAATTCATCACGGCTAACCAGCTTCTCCCCAATAATGCGGGACCATTGCCAGGGACAATCCAGAGCGGCAACTGATTCACTCACCCATTGTGTATGACAGCCAACATTGCACTGCCTAGCACCAGAATGATTTCTTTAGTCTAAGTCCGTAATTGTGTCTCAATACGTGCTAATTTGGGTCTACTGGCTTTAAGTGGCCATAGCTTCTCAAATTGCTGAACGCCCATGAGTGACTGGCTGGCCCCAGTGTCCAGCTCCATGCGTACAGGTATACCGTTTAATAAAACCCTCATCGTCATTGGTGGCGTTTTGATGTATGAACTGTGAGTATTCGAGACATGGACCCGCTGAACCTCGGCGTCCATCGATTTGCCCCAAAAGTCATCCTGCCTCAAAGAACCCTCTTCTGGTTCATTCACCTCATATATTAGTCTGATTGCAGACTTCCTGCACATTCGAGCTAAGTGGCCACTCAGATTGCAGTTCCTGCAGACAAACTGTTGAAATTTGCAAGATCTAGCTGAGTGTTTCCACCCCACACCTCCAGCATGAGTTAAAGTTTCCATTGTTGGGAACAAAGGGACTATGGCCAGGCATTCCGTGCTGACTGTCCCTTTGACTGCTCTTACGTACCCTTTTAGTGGGTGTCAATGGCCCCATCCCGGGCCACATTGTCCACTGTGATGGTGTGAATGTCCGTTCAGCCTGCCATTGTCTCTGTTGAAGTCCTACTCTGGGGTCTATTGCTGCCGGGGGAGTGCCAGACTGCCCCTGCCTGCCTGCGGGGCTCTGAGTCACATTGATGATGTTGACTCCCTGAACCATCACCACATTAGAGGCAGAATTGCGCGCATATATTATTTTTGTCTCTTCCTCCCCCGCCATGAAAGTTTGAGCCATGAATGCCGCCGCTTCCAAGGTCAAATCCTTGGTCTCAAGTAACTTGCGGAAAATCCCCACATGACCGATGCCCTCGATAAAGAAGTCCCTTAGCATCTCCCCCCCTGCAGGCATCTGTGAGCTTACAGAGGCTGGCCAAACGCCAGAGGTCCGCTATGAAGTCTGGTATGCTCTGTCCTTCACGACCTCGGTAGGTGTAGAATCTGTGTCGGGCCATATGTATGCTACTCGCTGGTTTGAGGTGCTCCCCAATCAACTTGCTAAGTTCTTGAAAGGTTTTGTCCGCCGGCTTTTCGGGTGCTAGTAAGTCCTTCATAAGCACATAAGTCTTTGGTCCGCAGCTGGTCAAAAGATGAGCCTTTCGCTTGTCGGCCACTGCATCCTCCAGTCATTCTTTCATAATGAAGCTTTGCTGAAGCCTCTCGACAAAATCGTCCCAGTCTTCCCCAACACAGTACCATTCCTCTGTGCTACCGGTGGCCATTCTCGTGGGTCGTGAATTCCCGTTTCTCGTCACCAATGCAAAGTCCTTACTCTACAGCATGAAACCACACGAGGCACATTCAGGGGACAAGGTCACTCTGTGAACTTAACTCTTTATTCACAGGACTCCAATTACGATGACTCTGCGTGGGACCTCCCTTTTTATACCTGTGTGATCAGGTAAGGAGTGTTTCCCACAAGTTCACCCCTTGTGGTCAAGGTGTACATCTAGGTAGAGTGTATACAGTAATACAGTGGTGTTACATTGTGGTTACATACATGACACATTCCACCAGCCATGCTGCAACCAATGGAGTAGCACTGTGCAGGAGCACTAGGACAGGCAAAGGCACACGGAAGACAGACACTAAAAGAATGCACAAGGGGGATGAGTTGACTTTTGATTGAATTATTATAATAGTGTGTGTTGTGTATGCAATAACTCAATAGACTGAATACTGTAAATTCTGAACAGGTGCAAAATTGGCACGACTTTATGAGGGCCCAAAGTGATTACATTACCAGATGGCCGGCCTTTTATACCTGGGCAGCACACATGTGCGTACAGCCCAATGACTTCCAACAGTGGCACCACCTGGTGGCTAGTAAATCCAGGCATACATACATGACAATATACTCCTTTAAGATATTAGTAACGGTCTTTTTACAAATTGAGATAGTCCAGTGCTTTCTGCTCCCGAGTTGAACGTCTCAGTTCAACTCCAGCTTTGGGCGAGCGTTCTGAATCTGTTATGACTGGGGGCTGGGTAGCCGATCTGATGGGAGTGGCAATGACGACATCAGCGATTGAAAGTCCAGATTCATTGATGACAGCGGAATCCTCTGATGACCGAGGGTAGGTTGGTTGGTCACTGATTGTGTCTTCCTCAGACTGTTCCGGTTCATCAGTGTGCCGCAGCTTTATCTGATCGGCATGTTTCCTGCCCATTCTTGAGCTTAACGATAAACACTCTGTTACCCTCCTTGGCCGTAACAGTACTAGCGATCCATTTGGGACCTTGACCATAATTCAGTACAAACACAGGATCATTGATAGAAATGTCGAGAGACACAGTAACCTTGCTGACTTTGACATCTGTATTCGACACGATTATTCAATTCAGGGTGGACAAGAGAGAGCCTGGTCATGAGACCTCTCTTCATCAATAGTTTAGCAGGGGAGATCCCGGTAAGCATATGGGGCCTTGTCCTGTAACAAAGCAATATGCATGACAAGCGAGTTTGCAGTGAACCTTGAGTTACACGTTTCATGCTCTGCTTGATGGTTTGGACTGCATGCTCTGCGTGTCCATTGGATGCGGGTTTGAATGGTGCTGACCTCACATGTTTGATATCATTGAATTTCATGAACTCTTGAACCTCCATACTGGTGAAGCAAGATCCGTTGTATCTTACAATGATGTCAGGTAGACCATGCATAGCAAACATGACACGAAGGCTCTCAATGGTAGCTGTGGATGTGCTGAATGACATGATTGTACACTCGATCTACTTGGAATAAGCATCCACTACAATTAAGAACATCTTTCCCAGGAAGGGACCTACAAAGTCGATGTGGATCCTGGACCATAGTTTCGATAGCCACGATCACAGACTCAGCGGCGATTCCGCTGGTGCTTTACTAAGATGAATGCAAGTGTTGCACTGATGCACACATGATTCCAGATCAGAGTCAATTCCAGGCCACCATACATGAGACCTGGCAATGGCTTTAATCATGACAATACCAGGATGCATGCTATGTGGAGCTTGCACAAATTTCTCTCTGCCTTTCTTGGGCATAACAACACAATTACCCCACAGTATACAATCTGTTTGAATGGATAGTTTGTCTTTGCGATGGATCTAAAGTTTGGTCTCCTCACACATTTGCTTGGGTATGGCAGACCAATCACCACTAAGGATACAATGTTTCACAACCGATAATATGGGGTCCTGGCTGATCAAGGTCTTAACTTGTTGGGCCGTGACAGGGGTTCCTTCACTTTCAAAAGCATCCATGACTAACAGTAGGTCTGCCGGTTGTGACGTTTCCACCTCCGGTGTGGGCAACGGCAGACCGCTCAATGCATTGGCACAATTCTCAGTGCCAGGTCTATGGCGAATGACGTAAGCATAGGCAGATAATGTCAGCGCCCACCTCTGGATGTGGGATGATGCATTGGTCTTGATACCTTTGTTTTCCAAAAACAATGAAATGAGTGTCTTGTGATCTGTTTCCAGTTCAAACCGAAGACCAAACAGATACTGATGCATTTTTTTAACCCCATACACACAGGCTAATGCTTCTTTTGCTACCATTCTGTAGGCTCTTTCCACCTATGACAAACTTTTTGAAGCATATGCAACAGGTTGTAATTTTCCCGACTCATTAGTTTGTTAGAACACGCACCCAACTGCATATGACGAAGCATCACAGGCCAATACTAGACACTTACACGGATCATAATGTACCAGCAACTTGTTAAAGCAAAGCAGATTAGTAGCTTTCTCAAAAGCTCTATCTTGAGATGCACCCCAAACCCAGTTGTCGCCTTTTCTTAGCAGCATGTGCAGTGGCTCTAATAAGGTGCTCAATCTAGGTAAGAAGTAGTTGAGTAGACCAAGGAACGAACGCAGCTCTGTCACATTCTGAGGCTTGGGTGCATTTTTGATGGCCTTGGTTTTCGCGTCCGTAGGCCTGATACCATCAGCAGCAATTTTCCTCCCCAGGAATTCGACTTCCGGTGCCATGAAGATGCACTTCGAGCGTTTCAGTCTGAGTCCCACTTTGTCCAGACAATGTAAAACCTCTTCCAGGTTGTTCAGATGTTTGGCGGAGTCATGACCTGTGACCAGTATGTTATCTTGGAACACAATGGTTCTGGGGAAGGACTTCAGTAGACTCTCCATGTTCCTCTGAAATATGGCTACAGTCAAGCTAGTTCCGAAAGGGCACCTGTTGTAGGTAAACAGTCTTTTATGAGTGTTGATGCACATAAGTTTCTTCAATGTGTTGACCAGCTCCTGTGTCATGTAGGCCGATGTCAGATCCAGTTTTGTGAATGACTGCCCCCGGCCAGCATTGCAAACAGGTCATCAGCCTTCGGTAACGGGTATTGGTCCTGTTTCGAAACTTTGTTGATCATAACCTTGTAGTGTCCACAAATCCTGACAGTGCCATCACTTTTCAACATGGGAACAATAGGGCTGGCCCATTCGTTAAATTTGATCGGTGATATGATCCCTTCACGCTGGAGTCTGTCCAGTTCAATTTCGACCTTCACCCTCATCATGTACGGAACTGCCCGAGCTTTATGATGGATGAGTCTTGCATTCGAGTCCACATGGATCTGCACCTTGGTTCCCGTGAAATTGCCGATGCCTGGTTCAAACAGCGAGGGGAACTTGCCCAACACTTGAGCACATAGAGTATCCTCCTCCGATGACAACACTTTGATCTCGTTCCAGTTTCATTTGATTTTTTCCAACCAGTTCCTTCCAAACAGCGTTGGACCATTGCCTTAAACAATCCATAATGGTAAATCGTGAACCGCACCATCATACGACACCTTGATTACTGCACTGCCAATCACCATTATGAGTTCTTTAGTGTACGTATGCAACTTGGCATTGACCGGACTCAGCTTAGACCTCACAGCCTTAGTATCCCACAGACTGTCGAATGTCCTCTGGCTCATTATTGATTGACTCGCACCAATTCCAATTCTTACGGGTACACCATTAAGTTTTGCTTTAATCATTATCGGTTGGCTCTTTGTTAGCAACGAATACAGTCCATACACTTCCCCACTGGTATTTCGGATTGCATATCCGGATCCATGCTAGACTGGTCATCATCCTCCACGTGGTGTGTCGAAGCACGCTTACTCAGTTGCGGACACATGGGCTGGAGTGCCCCACTCTCGAACAGCCTTTACAAATATACTTTTTAAACTGACACTGATGATGCCGATGATTTCCCCCACAACACCAACACGATGATATCGGATTCATTCCCGTTGGCGGACTTTGAGCAGCCACAGGTTTCACCTACGCAGTCGGGTAGGCCCTGCCATATGCAGTTCTGCCGAACGACAATACTATCTTGTTTACAGTACTTGGCTGAGTTCCGATTTTTCAATGATATCTGCTTTAAGCTTTTTTCCATCGTCATGCATGATTGGCCAATCGTGATGGCCTTGCTCAAATCCAGTATCTACGCCGCCAGCAGCATAAGTAGGTTCACCTCGTGGTTGATGCCAATTACAAAGAAGTCCCGCAGTATGTCTGCCAACGCAGTTTGAAACTTACATGGTCCAGCTAGACAACTTAGGTTGGCAACTAATTCCGATACATCCTGGCCCTCAGAATGAACGTGCGTATAGAATCGATATGTTGAGATGATGAGGCTTTCATCTGGTTTCAGATGATCACATACCAGATCCCCTCCTATCCCTGATTAAGAAATGTGTCCTGACTGGGGATTGGGCGACCGCACACGGTGCATGCCCTGAGGAGGTCAGAGCATTCCACAGACGGATGGATGAGCTCTCCATCCAAGCTGACTACCTACTATGGGGCAGCCGGGTAGTTATGCCCCAGAAGGACAGGGAGGCATTCATCAGGGAACTCCACAGCGAGCACCCAGGCATTGTGTTGATTCAGACTTGGAACACTGTGTTCGCAGGTTCACGATGTGTGCCCAGCTGGGCAATGCCCCCAGGGAGGCTCAGCTCAGCCCATGGCCCTGGCTCACCAGACCATGGTCACGCATTCATGTTGACTATGTGGGGCCATTCATGGGTAAGATGTTCCTTATTGTGGTAGATGCGTAACCTAAATGGATCGAGTGCATCATTCTGAATTTATGCACATCATCCACCACCGTGGAAAGCCTACGTGCGATCTTTGCAACCCATGGCTTGCCAGACATCCTGGTTAGTGATAACGGACCATGTTTTACAAGCTACGAATTCCGAGAGTTTATGTCGGGCAATGGCATCAACAACGTCAGGACTGCGACGTTCAAGCCGGCCTCCAATGGCCAGGCGGAACGTGCAGTCCAAATCATTAAGCAAGGGTTGCTCAGGATTCAAGGACCCTCCCGACAATGCCGCCTGCCGCGCCTCCTGCTGGCCTATAGATCCCGACTGCACGCGCTCACGGGGCTCCTGCCCACAGAGCTACTAATGAAATGGACACTCAAAACTCGGTTATCCCTCATTCACCCAGTCCTGACCGACATAGTTGAGGGCAAGCGCAAGTCACAAAACGACTACCATGACCGTAATTCGAGGGGGAAGTGTATATAAATAAATGATCCTGTATTCGTCCTCAATGATGCCATGGGGCCCAAATGGTTTGAGGGCACTGTAATTGACAAAGAGGGGAATAGGGTCATCGTGGTAAAACTCAACAATGGTCAGATATGCCGTAAGCATCTGGACCAAGTAAAAAAAAGGTTCAGCACTGACACGGAGGAACCTGAAGAAGACCATGAGATGGAGCTCACAACACCGCCAGTGAACGAGCAATAAGAGCAATCAGAAGAATGCACAGTCCCTGTGGTCAGCCCGGACAGGCCGGAATCACCATGTGACGGAAACTCACATCAGTGTCCAACAACCAGAGCCCCAACTGCGGCGCTGCACGAGGGAGCGTCGACCACCTGAAAGACTAAACCTATGATCCTAATAAGTCTTTTGGGGGGGGGCGAAGGTGATGTCATGTTTGCAACCACAATGTAACTCCACTGTTTAATGTATACACTCAACCTAGATGCACACCTTGACAAGGGGTGAACTTGTGGGAGACACTCCTTACCTGATCACACAGGTATAAAAAGTGAGGTCCCACACAGGAGCATCATCTTTGCAGTCCTGTAAATAAAGAGAGCAGGTCACAGAGTAACCTTGTCCCCAGAATGTGCCTCGTGTGGTTTCATGCTGTAGAGTAAGGACTTTACAGTGTGCATCTAGGTTGAGTGTATACAGTAATAGAGTGGTGTTACATTGTGGTTACATACATGACACACACCTAGAGTACTGAGCACAGTTTTGGTCTCCTTATATAAGGAAAGATATACTTGCCTTAGAGATTGTGCAAAAAAGGTTCACGAGATTGATTCCTAGAATGAGAGAGTTGTTCTATGAGGAGAGATTGAATAAATGAGGTCTATGCTTTCTGGAGTTCAGAAGAGTGAAAGGTTGTCTCATTGAAACATTTCAGATTTTGAGATGGATTGACAGGGTAGATGCTCAGAGGTTGTTTCCCATGGCTGGAGAGTCGAGAACTAGGGGGAATAGTCTCAGGATAAGGGGTAGGCCATTTAAGACTGAGATGGTGTGCCACAGGGATCGGTGCTGGGACCACAACTGTTTACAATATACATAGATGACCTGGAAGAGGGGACAGAGTGTAGTGTAACAAAATTTGCAGATGACACAAAGATTAGTGGGAAAGCGGGTTGTGTAGAGGACACAGAGAGGCTGCAAATAGATTTAGATAGGTTAAGCGAATGGGCTAAGGTTTGGCAGATGGAAGACAATGTCGGAAAATGTGAGGTCATCCACTTTGGAAAAAAAAAACAGTGAAAGGGAATATTATTTGAATGGGGAGAAATTACACCATGCTGCGGTGCAGAGGGACCTGGGGGTCATTGTGCATGATCCCAAAAAGTTAGTTTGCAGGTGCAGCAGGTAATCAGGAAGGCGAATGGAATGTTGGCCTTCATTGCGAGAGGGATGGAGTACAAAAGCAGGGAGGTTCTGCTGCAACTGTACAGGGTATTGGTGAGGCCGAACCTGGAGTACTGCGTGCAGTTTTGGTCACCTTACTTAAGGAAGGATATACTAGCTTTGGAGGGGGTACAGAGACGATTCACTAGGCTGATTCCGGAGATGAGGGGGTTACCTTATGATGATAGATTGAGTAGACTGGGTCTTTACTCGTTGGAGTTCAGAAGGATGAGGGGTGATCTTATAGAAACATTTAAAATAATGAAAGGGATAGACAAGATAGAGGCAGAGAGGTTGTTTCCACTGGAGAATAGAACTAGGGGGCATAGCCTCAAAATACGGGGGAACCAATTTAAAACCGAGTGAAGAAGGAATTTCTTCTCCCAGAGGGTTGTGAATCTGTGGAATTCTCTGCCCAAGGAAGCCATTGAGATTAGCTCATTGAATGTATTCAAATCACAGATAGATAGATTTTTAACCAATCAGCGAATTAAGGGTTATGGGGAGCGGGCGGGTAAGTGGAGCTGAGTCCACGGCCAGATCAGCCATGATCTTGTTGAATGGCGGAGCAGGCTCGAGGGGCTAGATGGCCTACTCCAGTTCCTAATTCTTATGTTCTTATGTTCTCATGAGGAGGAATTTCTTTACTCAGAGGGTTGCGAATCTTTGGAATTCTCTACCCCAAAGGTTTGCAAATGCTAAATTGTTCAGTATATTCAAAGCTGAGATAGATAGATTGTTGGACTCTAAGGGAATCAAGGCATATGGGCATCAGGTAGGAAAGTGTTGATATCGAAGATCAACCATGATCTTATTGAATGGTGGAGCAGGCTCGAAACATAGAAAATAGGTGCAGGAGTAGGCCATTCGGCCCTTCTAGCCTGCTCTGCCATTCAATGAGTTCATGGCTGCACATGCAACTTCAGTACCCCATTCCTGCTTTCTCACCATACCCCTTGATTCCCCTAGTAGTAAGGACTTTATCTATAGAAACATCTATCGAAGGGCCGTATGGCCTACCCCTGCTCCTAATCCTTATGTTCTTATGTTTTTAACAGTGAACGATGAACTGGGAGATGTTACAGATATCGCTTGTTCCATACTGGAAGGATCATAATGCAAAGAAATTCAGGGTCACAGTCACCTTCACAGCCACTGGCAGTGCTGTCCTTCCCCTGGTGTGAGGCTGCAGGTCTGGTTGGAAGAGGTGGCAGAGTTCTGTGAGCACCTCCTTCGTAAAGTGCAGATGCCTCACACACTGCTCCTGGCTCAGGTTGAGGTAAGATAATTGCACTTGGAAGAACCTAGGTGCGTAAGGCATGCTGCTGGGAGCGCTTCTCCCCCCTCCTCCTCCTCCCTCTGTGAGCAGCTTGTCCTCTTCTTCGCTGCCTTTGCTCCATTGCCCTGTCATACTGGAGACCAATGGGGATAACAATTAGAGCAGCCATGACTGGGAACATATGGTCTGACCAGAACCCTTGAAATCAGAACAAAGGCCTTCTCCTCTTGTAGCACCATTTCCTGTCACCTCACCAACTTTAAACAACTTTGGAATGCTCCAAATGCTTCCACAAACGTACATCGAGCCAGTGGAAATGAATCAGCAACTCACCTAAGAATGGTTCATGATCCCTTTAAATAATGCTAGTCAGGGGTCCTTGCAACTGTTGAACGCAAGTTCAGCTGTATGAGGTTAGCACAGGGTGTTACTTCTAGCATTGAGGACGGAAATAGCAACGCTGGCATCAAATCAGCAGTGCATGCTGATTGACATCATGATCTGCTTACTCTACATACTTCTGGAACATGCTCCCAGTGCTGACGCTAATGCTCTCACCAAGATGGCATCCGACGCGGCCTGCACCAGAATTGTGTGTGTGCTACGGACGCCATTTTCAACACAAAGCCGCGCCTATAGCACCCAAATAACTGGTGCTACACAATCAGGTTTTTAGCCTAGAGAAAGGGAAGAAAGAGAGGTGAGAAATACGACCAGGGAAGAGGGAAGAGAGAGCAGACGAAAGGAGTAGAGAAAGATGACAGAGAAGGGAGAGGACAAGTACTAAAAAAGACCGAAAAAAGGAATAGGTTAGGGTAAGAATGAAAAGAGGAGAGCCAGCCTTCAAAGGAGAGGCTGATGAATGGAAGGGAGGGGTAAATGAGAAGGAAGGAGAATAGGGACCTCGCACGGCCTTTTTTGCACAAGCAGCATTTGTATTTTGTATATGAGTGGGTTTTACTTTGTGTATAGGTATCGTGCTTTACTGTGTATGGGGAGGTCGCACTTTTATGCGAATGGGGCTTGCAATTTTGTGCTTGAAAACTTGCATTATTGCTTAAGCACATGTAGTCCACTTTGACCCACATAATTGCCTCCCCAGCAACAAAAGGTTGGACATCACGACTATAGATGTTTATGGTGGCCAATTGCAAAATACAGGAGCTCTGCGCAATGCGACTCTCCCGCACAGATCTCATTAGCAGCATTGCTTTGTGTGCTGATAGTGGCTGCTGATGGACCTGTGTCGTGATGATGAAAAATCTGCTGCACTATTCACTTCTGAATGTGAGTTCATTGCTTAACTTCCTTTTTTTAGAGTGAACTGAACAATTCTCAAAGTTTCAATGCAGAATGGCCTTTATCAAAGCCTTAGCAAGGTTGTTTTGGGAACTAATACTTGTTAACTAATACATTTCATCATTCGGGCAAAATTCTGACCGAAGACATGGAAGAAAGGTCCACGTCAGCTTCAAAATGATTTTTCTCACCAGTTTAGTCTGTCTTCTCTGTTGAGCTTGGTCCAGAGATGAAAATACAATATTTAATAATAAACATAACTATCACTTACATATCTTTTAATATTCATTAACAGTAACAGATATGGGCTCAATTTTCCCCAATGGCATTTTTTGGCATTTTTTTGGAGCCAGACTACGCCAAAAAAAACTTTAAAGTTTCTCTGTTCTAATTTTTGAAATTGGCACCGCGCAGCTTGTCCTTTAGCTTTGGGGGCTGGAGCCGAAGGTCTGCGCGAAAAAAAAATGAAGTTTTTTTTACGTGACTGGTACGGGCGCGCATGCCCAGGATACCTCCCGATCTGCATTCAGCCATTTTTAAAGAGACAGTTGTGTTTGAACTTTTATTCTGAATGGAAAAAAATCGGAGCTGCAATATGCAACACGGCTCAGGGACCAAGAATTTCTCACAGGACGAAGTGGAGGTCCTGGTTACTGTAATTGAGGCCAGATGGCACGAGCTGGACACCAGCAGAGGTTAAATAATAGTTTCATCAAAAGAAATGAAGAAATGCTGGAACCAACTTTCACAAGATTACTGTGCAATGGAGATCCAGAGGCCAAGTGCAAAAAGAAATGGCAGGACCTTAGTCAAGCAGTTAGTGTAAGTAATATTTTCATTTATTCACTGGAATTGCAATTGCAAATGTGACCATCTATATGTCCCACCTGTGATGTCTTTAGATGCTCTGATAATGACTCCACGAGGCAATGTGTTGTACTTGAACTGTAGTGACCTTAGTCCTTTATTGATAACTCCAGAGTGAGGATCACACATGGTGGCCTGCCTTTTATACTAGGCCAGGCACACCTGTACAGGTAACTTACAAGTCTCCCACTGCGGTGCCATTTGCTGGCACACCTTGTAATAGTACAAGCAGTAACCACGGAGGATACATGACATCACTCTCTCCCAAGCCTTTAGTGCAAATCGCCTCTGCATTGACTGTGCTCTGGGCTTAGCTCTATCTGGTTGATCCTTGGCGGGTCGTTTCTATCTTGGGTGAGTGGTTGGTGTTTCGTTGGCAGTAGAGTGCTGGTGATTTCTGTTGTGAGTGTCCCTGACCACTCCATTCTTCCACCCCACACATATAGATTATACCAGAGGCTCATTACATTGATATACATTCAAGTCCAGAAAAATAAATTTGCATTAACATCATTACATTTGTGGTTCAGTTGTGAGGCAAGTACATTCTACTGGTGAGATACATTCTTGATACGTATTGGGAATCGGTACGGGTGTCAGCACAGATGCGAAAGGACAAGCTAGTTCCAGAGCTGCTGGATGGTGTCCAGGTAGTCTGCTGGCGGTGCAGTGCCCAGTGCTGGTAGTGGGAACCCGATTGGCTCAAGTTGCCTGCTCTTGGGGCTTTTGCCATTGCTCCTAGCATCAGGCAGGTTCACAGATGCCTGTGACCTCCCTGTCCTTTCCTTGCACCTTAGATCGCTGCTGCTCCCTGAGGAGCCATCGTCTGGCAGTGCACAGGGAACTGCTGACTCGCTTGCCTGGGCGTCGTTTGGTTTGGGATCCTGGCTGGTCCCGATCCCATTTGGGAGAACTGTTGCGTGTGACCCTTCGTTCCCGGGTATGGCCTTGGTGGCAATGGGGTCTGGGGGCTGCGTCTTGGCACAGTTTGCTCTTTCAGGCTCGAGGCGGTTGGTGCCATCGGGTGCCTGAGAGATGGAGCCTATCAGGGGCAGGGTATCGATACCGGCGCCGTTGCTCTCCTGAGATCGCTTGCTCTTCAACTCGTATGTCTTGGCTGCTTGTGGCCACACTCCATGGTGCATAACTCTGGTCCCAGGGATGCAGGCTACTATATTCGGTAGCTCGCTGGACCTGTGTGCTCCCGATGGGTGTGTGTCCGCTGCATTGACTGTATGCAGTTGAAATCCTACATCGCACAATGTTTCATTACTCATTGTAAATAACCTGTAGCACAGATCCCGATCGCGCGCTTTTTCTTTGCTTATTGCATGTACACAACGCTGATCATCAATTACACATCTTACATCTAACTCACAATTGCTATTACATTGATTGAAAATGTGGAACTGTCCCTTTAAGTGTGGTGGGTTGCAGGCCTCCTTTAAGAGAGACTTGCCATCTTTACCCCAATCCTCTTCTCTGCTTGGTGCCACGTGTTGCTCCATCAGCATTGCACCTCGTGGTCTGGCAACCGCCATCTTTTTCTTCAGAGCATCACCTCGTGGTTTGGGCGCCATCTTTCCTCCTTCCACGATGTCGACTGCAGTGATCCTCTTCTCCCCGGGTTCTGCCACCGAAGCTGGGAAGTCGCCTTTGGATCTGATTTTCTTCCTCCAGAGTCCTGCCACTGGAGCCTGGAAGGTGCGTTCGGGTCATCTCAGCTGATCATCTCCACGCAGTCATGCTGAGCAGTTTGGATGCTGTGCTGGTCTGCTCTCTGGTGTCGGGTCCACTCTCAGGTGATGGCTTGCTTTGCCTCTGAGCATGGATGAAGTCTTCCCAACTCCAATGGATCTTCTCCAGCCACCTTCTTCCGAGTAGCGTTGGTCCATCACCTGCAACAATCCACAGAGGTAACTTGTGCACCGCGCCATCATGGAGTACCTTTACATCCGCACTACCAACGACTGGGATAATTTCATCGGTGTAGGTGCGCAGCTTTGCCTGAACTGGGACCAACTCGGGTCGTTCAGCCTGATTGTCCCATAGCCTCTCAAAGGCTTCTTGATTCATTACTGACTGGCTCACCCCCATGTCTACTTCCATGAAGACTGGAACGCCATTTATCTCGACTTCCATCCTCAATGGGGAACACTCGGTGGTGCAAGTAAACATGCTATATACCTCATCGTGGGGTTGAGCTGCCTCTCTGACTATCGTTTCATAATCCATACTGGATTCATGGCCATCTGCAGACTCTTCATCAACACAGTGAGTCATATTTCTTTTCCACATTCGCTGGAGGTGGCCCTTTGCGCTGCAGCCTTTACACACATAGTCTTTAAAGTGGCACTGGTGAGCCCTGTGATTCCCTCCACAACGGCAGCATGGAGCTACTTGATTAGCCCCCCTCGGCAGACTCTAAGTTAAGGGCCTCGGGGGCCTGTTCTCTCTTCCCTGACAAGGTTCACGTTCTATAGTCCAGCCTCTAAAAGGCGCCACTCTGTGCACAGTAGTTGCCGGGTTTGAGTCCTGAGGATGATTCATCTGCCGAGAGCCGCAGTCGAGGTCATGAATGACTGGCTCACGGAGATGGCCTTCTGCGGACACCACAGTCACACTGCAGACAGTAGCTTATGACGAAGGCCCTCATGGCTGATTCCAATGACAAAGATGTCCTGCAGCGCTTCGGTGAGATGGTTGCCAAAATCACACTGTTGTGTTTGCATAAAATAAGTATACTCCCTGTACACTCAATGTACAGTTACATAAAACTAATGAATGTACCTTCACACTGTATACACTATGCTTGTACCACCAGAGGGTGCAACTGGTGGAGACCGAGGTGTCACCTGTACACGACAGGTAACCAGGTATAAAAGGGAGGTCACCAAGCTGTACCTTCACTCAGGAGCTGTAATAAATGGACTAAGGTCACCACAGTTCAAGTACAATACCTTGCTTCTGGAGTCATTACTAGAGTGCCGACAGACACAATAACTGGCGTCGAGATTGAGAATTTCCACGTGAAAAATGGATAACCTTGGCAAGTTTCAACAATTCTCCAATGGGGAAGATTGGGAGGCCTTTGTGGAAAGGCTCGAACACTTTTTCATTGCGAACGACCTGACGGGAGACACACCGACCTCGCTGGCTGTTAAGTGCAGAGCTATCCTGCTCAGCAGTTGTGGGCCCACCATCTATGGCCTCGTCAGGGACTTGCTAGCCCCAGAGAAGACAACAACCAAAACATATGCGGAGCTTGTAACGATGATACAGGAATAGCTCAAACCTAAGGAGAGCATCCTCACAGCCAGACACTAGTTCTACACCCACCGGCGGCCCAAAGGCCAAGAAATCGCAAAATATGCTGCAGACCTGAGACGATTGCCTGCACCATGTGATTTTGGCGGCCACCTCACCGAAGCGCTGCGGGACATTTTCGTCATTGGAATTGGTCACAAGGGCCTTCTCCACAAGCTGTTCTCTGCAGACAGCACGGTTACCCTGCAGAAGGCAATTAACATGAGCCAGGCATTCATGGCCTCGGCCTGCGATTCCAAGCGGATGACTCACCCCCAGGACTCTAACCCGGCAAGTTACGTGAACCGACTGGTGCCTTTCAGAGGCAAGGCTGCTGCAAGCAGTCTCTCTCAGAGTAGAGAGAACAGAACCCCGAATCCCGCAACCCTGAGTCCGCCACATGGGGCCAACCGGCCAACCCCATGCTGGCACTGTGGAGAAAATCATAGGGCCCACCAGTGCCGCTACAAAGACTATACTTGCAAAGGCTGCAACACGAAGGGCCACCTCCAGTGAATGTGCAAGAGAAATTGTACTCACCCAGTCGATGAAAAGTTAACCGATCATCCGGACTCCAGCGATGATGAAAAGAGAGTCCATGAGACAGCTCAGCCCCACGATGAGGTGTACGGAGTTTTTACCTGCATCACCGAGAGCTCTCCATTGAAAATGGAAGTTGAAATCAACGATGTTGCAGTCACAATGGAGGTGGACACAGGGATGAGCCAGTCACTGATGAATCAGGTGACCTTTGAGAAACTCTGGGACAATCCAATCGAACGACCTAAAATAATCCCGATCCAAGTGAAGCTGCTCACGAACACTAACTACACTATCCCAGTCGTTGGCTGCGTGGATGTCCAGGTATCCCATGATGACGCGATGCACAAGTTACCTTTGTGGATCGTTGCTGGTGATCTTCCCAGCAGCATTGGGCGAAGATAAGAACATAAGAACATAAAAACATAAGAATTAGGAACAGGAGTAGGCCACCTAGCTCCTCGAACTGCTCTACCATTCAACAAGATCATGGCTGATCTGGCCGTGGACTCAGTCCACTTACCCTCCCGCTCCCCATAACCCTTAATTCTCTTATTGGTTAAAAATCTATCTATCTGTGACTTGAATACATTCAATGAGCTAGCCTCAACTGCTTCCTTGGGCACAGAATTCCACAGATTCACAACCCTCTGGGAAAAGAAATTCCTTCTCAACTCGGTTTTAAATTGGCTCCCCCGTATTTTGAGGCTGTGCCCCCTAGTTCTAGTCTCCCCGATCAGTGGAAACAACCTCTCTGCCTCTATCTTGTCTATCCCTTTCATTATTTTAAATGTTTCCATAAGATCACCCCTCATCCTTCTGAACTCCAATGAGTGAAGACCTAGTCTACTCAATCTATCATCATAAGGTAACCCCCTCATCTCCGGAATCAGCCTAGTGAATCGTCTCTGCACCCCCCTCCAAAGCCAGTATATCCTTCCTTAAGTAAGGTGACCAAAACTGCATGCTGTACTCCAGGTGCGGCCTCACCAATACCCTATACAGTTGCAGAAGGACCTCCCTACTTTTGTATTCCATCCCTCTCGCAATGAAGGCTAACATTCCATTCACCTTCCTGATTACCTGCTGCACTTTTTGGGATTCATGAACAAGGACCCCCAGGTCCCTCTGCACCTCAGCATGTTGTAATTTCTCCCCATTCAAATAATATTCCCTTTTACTGTTTTTTTTTCCCAAGGTGGATGACCTCACACTTTCCGACATTGTATTCCATCTGCCAAACCTTAGCCCATTCGCTTAACCTATCTAAATCTCTTTGCAGCCTCTCTGTGTCCTCTACACAACCCGCTTTCCCACTAATCTTTGTGTCATCTGCAAATTTTGTTGCACTACACTCTGTCCCCTCTTCCAGGTCATCTATGTATATTGTAAACAGTTGTGGTCCCAGCACCGATCCCTGTGGCACACCACTAACCACCGATTTCCAACCCGAAAAGGACCCATTTATCCCGACTCTCTGCTTTCTGTTCGCCAGCCAATTCTCTATCCATGCTAATACATTTCCTCTGACTCCGCGTACCTTTATCTTCTGCAGTAACCTTTTGTGTGGCACCTTATCGAATGCCTTTTGAAAATCTAAATATACCACATCCATCGGTACACCTCTATCCACCATGCTCGTTATATCCTCAAAGAATTCCAGTAAATTAGTTAAACATGATTTCCCCTTCATGAATCCATGCTGCGTCTGCTTGATTGCACTATTCCTATCTAGATGTCCCGCTATTTCTTCCTGAATGATCGTTTCAAGCATTTTCCCCACTACAGATGGATGAAACAAATCCGTTGGAACTGGGAGAACCTCCAGCCGCTGGCGATCGACGTCCTACACGGACCCGAAGTTGGATCCAATACAGCACCTGAGAAACCAGCCGCTCAACTCGACTGCGTGGAGACGACACAGACCGCTCAACCCAACGGCGAGATGATCCAGCCGAAACGACCTGACCTCACCTTCCAAGTTCCAGTGGCAGGACTCCGAAGGAAGAAAATTGGCGCAGAAGGCTACTTCCCTGCTTCCGTGGCAGAATCTGGGGAAAAAAGGATCACCACAGCCTACCTCGTGGAGAGAAAGAAGATGGTACCTGCACCATGAGGCGAAGCGCCTGAAGTAAAGATGGCGGCGGCCAGACCACGAGGGGCAGCGTTGAGAGAGCAACACGTGATGCCGAGCAGCAAACCGAATTGGGGTAAAGATTGCAAGGACCTTTTAAAGGAGATCGGTAATCCATCACAATTAAAAGTACAGTTCCACTCTTTATACAGCGATGCCAGTGATACATGTAAACGATGTAATTGACAAATGCAAGTATGTAAATGTAACTAACCATGTTAAGTCGGTCGATTGCGGTCGGAACCAATGTATTCTGACAGTAAATGAAGTAATGATGAATGTTGCCGGGTTCTACATGCACGTCGACAAAACCAAGGGCAACCTCCCATCGGAAGCACCCAGGTCCAGCGGGCTACCTGATCATGTAGCCTGCACCTCCGGGACCAATGTGATGCCCCAGGGAGCGTGGCCACACACACACACAGAGCATACTAGCTGCAGGGCCAGTGACCAGCAGATGGCAAAGGCACCACTACCAGTACCCTGCCCCCAATCAGCTCTACCTCTCTGGCCACCAGGGCCAGCACCAGGAGCAAGAGGCTAGTATCCTCCAGCTCTCCCAACGGGACCTGGGATAACCAGTCTCCCACTACCACTGAAGGACAGCAGGGAGACACCGCAGCCCTCAAAGAAGGACAGGGAGGCCACACATTCCTGTGGCTCTGCCCAGCACTAGGCAACGGCAAAAGCCCTGAGACTCAGCCAGGTGAGCGATCTGAGCCCACCCACCCAGCAGGGGATGCAGCGCCGCCATCAAACAACCTGCACATAGTCCGGTCACTCTGGAACTAACGTTCTCACCCACCTGCACCTACACAACCCAGGGGCAAGACTGTGATCCACGTATGTACCTTACCTGTAAAATGTACTTGTTCCACTACTGCAGAACTCAAACACTGATGTAATTAATTCCTATGTTTTTTCTTTGTTCTTTCTTTCTGTACATGTATGCACATGCAGGTGTTGAGCCACACACATGGTCTGTGTGTGCCGGGGGTTGGCGGGGGGGGGGGGGTGGTGTGGTGAAATGGATATGTGTAGCCATGGACACACATGGATCACACCCAGAACCCACTCAACCCCCACTGCAACCTCAAACCATTCACTGCTGACCATTTCCCAATGTCATGACAATAAGGACTTGGGGGTCAACAGGGAGAGAGCCAAGCCAAAGCACAGGCAAAGTGCAAGGGCTTTGGGCACTCAAGCCTAGGGCCAGAGCACACAGTGCAAAGGCCAGTGGCACAAGACTTAGGGGAGAGTGATATTGTGTATGTATAAAATAAGTGTATTCCTGGTACACTCAATGTACAGTTACATAAGACTAATGAAAGTACCTTCACACTGTATACACTATGCTTGTACCACCAGAGGGTGCAACTGGTGGAGACCTAGGGGTCACCTGTACACAACAGGTAACTAGGTATAAAAGGGAGCTCACCATACTGTACCCTCACTCAGGAGCTGTAATAAATGGACTAAGGTCACCACAGTTCAAGTACAATACCTTGCCTCGTGGAGTCATTATGAGAGTGCTAACAGACACAATACACACGGTACCTCCAGCCTCCTGAAGTCTGCAACATATTTCGTGATTTTCTGGCCTTCGGGCCGTCGGTGTGTATAGAACCAATTTCTGGCTGTGAGGATGCTCTCTTTGGGCTTGAGTTGCTCTTGGATCAGGGTTACAAGCTCCTCATACAGCTTGGTCATTGTCTTCGCTGGTGCCAGCAAGTTCCTGACGAGGCCATAGACAGTGGGCCCACAACTGGTTAGCAGGATAGCTCTGCGCTTATCAGCCAGTGTGGCTGGATTGTCGCCTGCCAGGTCATTTGCTGTGAAGAAATGGTCGAGCCTCTCCACAAAGGCGTCCCAATCATCACCATCGGCGAACTGCTGCAACGTACCAAGGGTAGCCATTTCCACGTAAAGGTCCATAATCTCGTCGCCAATTGTTATGTCTTTAGATGCTCTGATAATGACTCCAGGAGGCAATGTGTTGTACTTGAACTGTAGTGACCTTAATTCATTATTGATAACTCAAGAGTGAGGATCACACATGGTGGCCTGCCTTTTATACTAGGCCAGGCACACCTGTACAAGTAACCTGTAAGTCTCCCACTGCTGTGCCCTCTGGTGGCACACCTTGTAATAGTATAAGCAGTAACCATATAGGATACATGATATCACACAACAGAAAGACACCCATTCTAAAAAGTTATATTTTCATCTTTGCAGAGGAAGGTGGCCCACAACAAAAGAGAGAGAACTCGAACAGGAGGAGGCCCGGCAAATCTGCACCCACTGACACCCTTGGAAGACAGGGTCACTGCTTTGATGGGTCCTGCCTGGAAAAAGCCACCACCACTGCACAAGCTGGGCCCACGCTCGAGGGAGAGGGTAAATCCTGCAAATTCCACAGTCTGACTTTGTTAAATGTTAAGTACTGCGCGGGCTCGCCATGCTTCTGTTCCTGGGTATATCTCCGTCAGCTACGCTTCAGTTGATGCAATGTGCTATTATTCATCGTGCACCTTCAAATCAGCCTGCTGCTTGCACTGCGCTGTGCCACCCTGTCCTCTCCTCTGCTGCTAACCATTTGTCTGTTCTGTTATATTTTGTAGAACTTGAGGCCAATCCTGACGAGGCTGAAGTCGATGCAGAAAAAGATACAGGCGCAGACGAGCCTGAAGAGGAGAACATCATCCAATCCAACCATCCTTCCAAGAGCATGGGGGTGAGGGGGAGGGGAAAGGGAAGATGATGGATGAAGCCCCCACTCTTGTACTCACTCTGGAGGAGGTGCAGGTGCCGCTCATTGAGGTGCCAGGCCTTTTCCTGAGTGGTACAAGTGTTGGGACACTCCAAGGTTTCTCACAGTCCGAGGCTGTGGGTCCCAATGGGGTGCAATGAGGCACATCCAGGGCCCCACCCTTCGAGGCTATGGGTCCCAGTGGGGTGCAGCAAGCCACACCCAGAGTGAGGAGGGGAAGGAGAGCTCGACAGCGCTCTCCTGAGATGCAAGATGTAACAGATGTGGTTCAGATGATGGCAATGAGTGGGGAGAGCATTGACCTTATGCGATCGCTCCTGGACACCATTGGTGGGGTGTGTGCTGAGGTATCGGGACTGTCGGGAGAAGTAACAAGACTCTCATGAGAAATAGGTACACTTTCCGGGCACATGAGGGATGGAATGTTGCAGATTAGCTGATACACTGTTGGTGAACATGAGGGGCAGTACACCAGCTGAACGTGATGTGCAGATAATCTCCTAGGACCCCGGCAAAAGGACCCAGCACTGGCCCACTTCTATCCCGGGCTGAAGGGACCCCACACCAGCCCGCTTCTATCCAGGGCTGAAGGGAACCCCGCACCGGCCCGCTTCTACCCCAGGCCGAAAGGACCCCGGGGCCCGCTGACTATTCTGGGCCCGTCAGCTCTTCCGAGGCTCGCCGGGGCTGAGGAGCCCCTCCCAGAATCACAGTGCGGATTTCGTCCCCCACGGGGCACAATGGATATGATCTTTGCAGCGCGACAGCTGCAGGAAAAATGCAAGGAGCAGTGCCAGCCCTTATACATGGCCTTTTTCGATCTTACAAAGGCCTTTGACACTGTCAACTGTGAGGGCATATGGAGCGTCCTCCTCCGTTTTGGATGCCCGAAAAGTTTGTCAACATCCTTCGCCTGCTCCACGACGACAGGCAGGCTGTGATCCTTACCAGCGGTTCCATTACAGACCCAATCCACGTCCGGGCCGGGGTCAAACAGGGCTGCGTCATCGCTCCAACCCTCTTCTCATTCTTCCTCACTGCCGTGCTCCACCTCACAGTCAAGAAGCTCCCCGCTGGAGTGGAACTAAACTACAGAACCAGTGGGAAGCTGATTAACCTTCGCCGCCTCGAGGCCAGGTCCAAGACCACACCAACCTCTGTCGTTGAGCTGCAGTATGCGGACAATGCCTGCATCTGCACACATTCTGAGGCTGAACTCCAGGATATAGTCAATGTATTCACCAAGGCATATGAAAGCATGGGCCTTATGCTTAACATCCGTAAGACAAAGGTCTTCCAGCAGCTTGTCCTCGCCGCACAGCACTGCTTCCCAGTCATCAAGATTCATGGCACGGCCCTTGACAATGTGGACCACTTCCCATACCTCGAGAGCCTTTTATCAACAAAGGCAGACATTGATGCGGAGATTCAATATCGCCTCCAGTGCACCAGTGCAGCCTTTGGTCACCTGAGGAAAAAAGTGTTCGAAGACCTGGCCCTCAAATCTACCACCAAGCTCATGGTCTACAGGGCTGTAGTAATACCCGCCCTCCTGTACGGATCAGAGGCATGGACGATGTACAGAAGACACCACAAGTCGCTGGAGATATAAGAGGGAGGGAATGTTGTAGGTAGCTGATACACTATCGCTGCACATGAGGGAGGAAATGTCGCAAGTAGTTGAGATGCTGTCGAGGCACATGAGGGAGGGAATGTCGGAGTTAGCTGCTGTAATAAGGGAACATGCCCAGACCCCACGGCAATTAACGGAATCAATTGCACTCACACTCCAATCCCCAGACCAACCTCTGAAGAGGCCCAAGCCGGGCCTTCCACATTACCGGCTGCCCACGCCCCCTGCAACAAGAAATGCGCATTACCCGAGGTGCTCGAAAGAATAAGCTTGGTACCAACCCAAGAAACGCTGCACCACCGCCAACGGGCAGGGATGGAGTCACAAAGACCAAGCGCAGTGGGCGGTCTTAGAATCAGGTGGAGGAGAGATGAGTGCAGTCTTTGTTTGCTGCTGCTGCTGTTATTGTTGTTATTATTATTATTGTTACTGTTGTAACTGTTCTCAAATTAAAAGTTTTTTGTAAGTGATGTAAAGTTACAAGTTTTAAAGTTTGTAAGTGATTTTAAAGTTTGTAAGTGGTATTAATTGAATAATTTAAAGTTTGATACAAGAATATTTTTTAGCAAAGTTAAGTACAAACAACTGTTCACATTTTGAATTAAATATATTTTAAATTATAACTGAATCATTTCCATTATTTGTTCCATTATTAACACAAACTTTTGAACTAAAGAAGAATAATTTACATTATTTGTTCCATTATTAACACAACACAACATTATGGAAAGGTCCAAACAGTAAACATGGTCCATTTGGTAGAGGCCCACCCTCCTCCGCCATCATGCTCCAGTAGTTGCATGGCTTCCTAGTCATCCACGTCCTCCTCATCCTCCTCTTCATCATCTGCATCTTCCTCCTCATCATCAGCCACTCTCACCTCAGGTGGGTCTTCTACAGCCAGCTGCTGCTGTCTCATGATGGCTAAGTTGTGCAGCATGCAGCAGACAACAGTGAACTGACTGACAATCTCAGGGGAGTATTGCAAGTAGCCTCTGGAATGGTGCAGGAAACGCTGCTTCGAGATACCAATGGTCCTTTCTATTAAGCTGCGTGTGCGACACATTGTATTCCTGCTCTGCTTCCTTCCGGGTTACCCTTTGTCCCCCAGCAGCCAGCTCTGCCCTTCGGGCTGCTGCTAAAACATGACAGATATAGCGCTCTCGCTTGGGATCAAAGCAGCATGGGTGCTCCCGGGGTATCTCACATCAACTGCCATGGTGCGATGCATGCCGTCACAGACGAGTTGCACGTTCATGGAGTGGAAGCCTTTTCTGTTTCTGTACATCTCGGAATCCTCCAAAGATGCTCGCAAGGCGATGTGGGTACAATCAATGCAGCCCTGTACCTTGGGGAAGCCAGCAATCTTGGCGAAGCCCACAGCCCTGTCATAAATTGCCTGGGTGGTCATGGGGAACTTTATGTAGTCATTCCTCCGGGCGTATAGTGCAGCAATCATCTGCCAAATGCAGATCTGTGTTGCATGTTGAGAAATGGCGCACACATCCCCAGTTGTGGTCTGGAATGATCCAGATGCATAAAATGAAAGTGCAGCTGTAACCTTTACTGCAACTGACAAAGCAGTCCTCCTGATGCTTCTAGGGTGCAGGTCTGCTTTTATTAACTCTCAAATCTCGGTTACAACTTCTTTGCGGAAACACAGCCTTCTCACACAGTCTGCCTCACTCAGATGCAGGTATGAATGCCTGTTTCGATATACCAATGTGGGTACGGTCTCCTGCCCATCATCCTACATGCTCTGAAGTTCCTCAAGTGATGCTGTCTAATCAATCTTCTCCTTCGCAGCACCAAGATGCAGAAGGATTATACGAGGTATGGCATTGTCAATATTGCCGCCATAATTAAATTGTAGCTTTGCAACCAGCCCAAAACAGAAGGACAAAGCACTCACACCTCTTCTTTCCTCTCTCTCTGCAAGGTGGATGCCCAAGTATGAACAATTTAAATAATAACTTGCTCTTTGATTTTTTTCTGCCAAAGTGCATAACCTTATACTTTCCAACATTATACTCCATCTGCCAAATTTTTGCCCACTCATTTAGCCTGTATATGTCCTTTTTCAGGTTTTTTGTGTCCTCCTCACACATTGCTTTTCCTCCCATCTTTGTATCGTCAGCAAACTTGACTTCGTTACACTCGGTCCCTTCATCCAAGTCATTAATATAGATTGTAAATAGTTGGGGTCCCAGCACTGATCCCTGCAGCACCCCACTAGTTACTGATTGCCAACCCGAGAATGAACCATTTATCCCGACTTTCTGTTTTCTGTTAGTGAGCCAATCCTCTATTCATGCTAATATATTACCCCCAACCCCGTGAACTTTTATCTTGTACAGTGACCTTTTATGTGGAACCTTGTCAAATGCCTTCTGGAAGTCCAATTACACCACATCCACTGGTTCCCCTTTATCCACCCTGTTCGTTACATCCTCAAAGAATTCCAGCAAATTCAAAAGAAATAAAAGAAATATAAGTGGCTAGCAGTTCAGTTCGGCTTTCACAAACGCCCCCCACCGCCCCTCCCCCTGGGCTTCTTTTGAAGCCGAGCCCCTGCGTCCGGGCGAGGGAGCAATTCTGTTGGCTGACGCTCCGACCCTCGAGCCCGGTGAGGAGATATTCGGTGGTGGGGTGGTAATTTGAAAAAAATCCAAAATTCAAGAATTGCATTAGACTTCCAATTTCTCCCTTTTGACTTTGAAAATTAATATTTATGATGCATGAATGTTCTCTGCCTTCTTCACTCCCTCCAAAACTTTGGCCAAAAACAATGACGCCTTTCTGCGCCGATTTTGTAATATGTGCTGGTTTTCGTTAAGTGCCCAGAAGGTTTTTTGGGAGTGGTCACATATGGTGTCCTAGGAAAAATGCAAGTTGGCCAAACTTGCTTAAATCTCAAAAACTGGCGCAGACATCAGGTTACGCAAAAAAATCGTGCCTAAAAAAAATCGTACCTAAGTTAATTACGTTGGCGCAGAACCTTTGGGGAAACTTGGAGATTTGTATTTACTCCAAAAAAAATGGTGTACGCCAAAAAACGGTCCAGATAATTGAGGAAAATGGAACCCGCAGTCTAGCTATTTTCTGAGTTTCAGAATAATCAATTATGTTCTACAATTTATAATGCCTGAAGTGGAGACATTTTGAAGTATTCATCATTATAATTGATACAAATCAAAAGCTTTAAATTTTCTTTCAATTAATATCTATTTCAATATTCTCAGCTATTCTGCTACTGTACAGTTTATCACTGTTGTTAGGCTACAGAGGATCCATCAGTTGCAAGGTATACTTAGTATGTTCAAATAAATTAATTACAAGTAGCAATCCTGTTACTTTTCCTAACTTAGTCAAATTTTTGTCTTATAACACTCCTGTGAAGCATTGGGACCTTTTACTGCATTAAAGGCGCTATATAAATCCAAATTGATGTTGTTAGTATTGGGCTGGAAGTCCAAAACCATTGCATTCATAGAAACATAGAAACATAGAAACATAGAAAATAGGTGCAGGAGTAGGCCATTCGGCCCTTCTAGCCTGCACCGCCATTCAATGAGTTCATGGCTGAACATTCAACTTCAGTACCCCATTCCTGCTTTCTCGCCATACCCCTTGATCCCCCTAGCAGTAAGGACCTCATCTAACTCCTTTTTGAATATATTTAGTGAATTGGCCTCAACAACTTTCTGTGGTAGAGAATTCCACAGGTTCACCACTCTCTGGGTGAAGAAGTTCCTCCGCATCTCGGTCCTAAATGGCTTACCCCTTATCCTTAGACTGTGACCCCTGGTTCTGGACTTCCCCAACATTGGGAACATTCTTCCTGCATCTAACCTGTCTAACCCCGTCAGAATTTTATATGTTTCTATGAGGTCCCCTCTCATTCTTCTGAACTCCAGTGAATACAAGCCCAGTTGATCCAGTCTTTCTTGATAGGTCAGTCCCGCCATCCCGGGAATCAGTCTGGTGAACCTTCGCTGCACTCCCTCAATAGCAAGAATGTCCTTCCTCAGGTTAGGAGACCAAAACTGTACACAATACTCCAGGTGTGGCCTCACCAATGCCCTGTACAACTGTAGCAACACCTCCCTGCCCCTGTACTCAAATCCCCTTGCTATGAAGGCCAACATGCCATTTGCTTTCTTAACCGCCTGCTGCACCTGCATGCCAACCTTCAATGACTGATGTACCATGACACCCAGGTCTCTTTGCACCTCCCCTTTTCCTAATCTGTCACCATTCAGATAATAGTCTGTCTCTCTGTTTTTACCACCAAAGTGGATAACCTCTCATTTATCCACATTATACTTCATCTGCCATGCATTTGCCCACTCACCTAACCTATCCAAGTCACTCTGCAGCCTCACAGCATCCTCCTCGCAGCTCACACTGCCACCCAACTTAGTGTCATCCGCAAATTTGGAGATACTACATTTAATCCCCTCATCTAAATCATTAATGTACAGTGTAAACAGCTGGGGCCCCAGCACAGAACCTTGCGGTACCCCACTAGTCACTGCCTGCCATTCTGAAAAGTACCCATTTACTCCTACTCTTTGCTTCCTGTCTGACAACCAGTTCTCAATCCATGTCAGTACACTACCCCCAATCCCATGTGCTCTAACTTTGCACATTAATCTCTTGTGTGGGACCTTGTCGAACGCCATCTGAAAGTCCAAATATACCACATCAACTGGTTCTCCCTTATCCACTCTACTGGAAACATCCTCAAAAAATTCCAGAAGATTTGTCAAGCATGATTTCCCTTTCACAAATCCATGCTGACTTGGACCTATCATGTCACCTCTTTCCAAATGCACTGCTATGACATCCTTAATAATTGATTCCATCATTTTACCCACTACCGATGTCAGGCTGACCGGTCTATAATTCCCTGTTTTCTCTCTCCCTCCTTTTTTAAAAAGTGGGGTTACATTGGCTACCCTCCACTCCATAGGAACTGATCCAGAGTCAATGGAATGTTGGAAAATGACTGTCAACGCATCCACTATTTCCAAGGCCACCTCCTTAAGTACTCTGGGATGCAGTCCATCAGGCCCTGGGGATTTATCGGCCTTCAATCCCATCAATTTCCCCAACACAATTTCCCGGCTAATAAGGATTTCCCTCAGTTCCTCCTCCTTACTAGACCCCCCGACCCCTTTTATAACCAGAAGGTTGTTCGTGTCCTCCTTCGTGAATACCGAACCAAAGTACTTGTTCAATTGGTCCGCCATTTCTTTGTTCCCCGTTATGACTTCCCCTGATTCTGACTGCAGGGGACCTACATTTGTCTTTACTAACCTTTTTCTCTTTACATATCTATAGAAACTTTTGCAATCCGTCTTAATGTTCCCTGCAAGCTTCTTCTCATACTCCATTTTCCCTGCCCTAATCAAACCCTTTGTCCTCCTCTGCTGAGTTCTAAATTTCTCCCAGTCCCCAGGTATGTGCTATTTCTGGCCAATTTGTATGCCACTTCCTTGGCTTTAATACTATCCCTGATTTCCCTTGATAGCCACAGTTGAGCCACCTTCCCTTTTTTATTTCTATGCCAGACAGGAATGTACAATTGTTGTAATTCATCCATACGGTCTCTAAATGTCTGCCATTGCCCATCCACTGTCAACCCCTTAAGTATCATTCGCCAATCCATCTCAGCCAATTCACGCCTCATACCTTCAAAGTTAGCCTTCTTTAAGTTCTGGACCATGGTCTCTGAATTAACTGTTTCATTCTCCATCCTAATGCAGAATTCCACCATATTATGGTCACTCTTCCCCAAGGGGCCTCGCACAACGAGATTGCTAATTAATCCTTTCTCATTACATAACACCCAGTCTAAGATGGCCTCCCCCCTAGTTGGTTCCTCGACATATTGGTCTAAAAAACCATCCCTTATGCACTCCAGAAAATCCTCCTCCACCGTATTGCTTCCAGTTTGGTTAGCCCAAACTATGTGCATATTAAAGTCACCCATTATAACTGCTGCACCTTTATTGCACGCACCCCCAATTTCCTGTTTGATGCCCTCCCCAACATCACTACTACTGTTTGGAGGTCTGTACACAACTCCCACTAACGTTTTTTGCCCTTTGGTGTTCTGCAGCTCTACCCATATAGATTCCACATCATCCAAGCTAATGTCCTTCCTAACTATTGCCTTAATCTCCTCCTTAACCAGCAATGCTACCCCACCTCCTTTTCCTGTTATTCTATCCTTCCTGAATGTTGAATACCCCTGGATGTTGAGTTCCCAGCCCTGCTCATGTTTGATAGCAATGACACAAACAACAATAACTTGCACTTATGTAGTGCCTTTCATTGCTTCCCGAGGCAAGAAAAATTGACTTACATTTACTGAGTGGAAACTGCCATTGATTTGCACCATGTACATGTTACAAGCCCCAGTGAAATAAGCTTCGATTCCCTCCAGGAAACCACGGCTGGAGATTCTTCAGAGCGGCTCCCACTTCGCTGCCGTAACTTTGCTAGACGTGCAGCCAAAACCCTATCTAATTACGCCATGCTTCTGCCAAAGTGACGGCGACAAAAGGTAAACAGCTAAGAGGAGATTCCCGGTTCAGGTTATTTTACTGAAAAATCAGCATGCAAGTCAATGATTGGCTACAAGATGGAACCAACAGAGGACTGAAAGTAGCTTGGCTGCTACAGTGCTCCTGCCCCCCACCCCCTTTCATTGTTTGAGGAATGATGCGGGTTACATTGCCCTCATTGAAGGTGGGAGGGGAATTTATTAACTATATGAACTAAAATGATAACTAAGGAATTAAATCTGGTCATTTTAATTTGAGTCATTCTAGTGTCCTAATTCCGTAATTTTTTTTTCAAGTTGTAAAGATGCAGCACTGTAGAAAATATTCTTCTTTGCAGAATCTTGGTCCTGATTATTTATAAACCAATTTTTAATTCATGTTGAAAAATTTCCTTACAAGAGATTAAGTGGCCCAGTATTGTGTGTTTGAAAATGGATTTGAATAAATTTGAAGAGAAACCATTCCCTTGGAAGATTGATGTTATTGCGTTTTCTCCTTCAGCGGCTATGTTCTAGCTTGTTGATCCTTGGCTCACAGTCACATGCCAGCGGCACCAAGCCCACTAGCTGAATTTAAAAATATATATTTGTTCATGGGATGTGGGCTTCATTGACAAGCCCAGCTTTTAATGCTCATCCCTAATTGCCCTTGAGAAGGTGGCGGTGAGCCGCCTTCTTAAAGCGCTGCAGTCCGTGTGGTGAAGGTACTCCCACAGTGCTGTTAGGGAGGGAGTGCCAGGATTTTGACCCAGCGACGATGAAGGAACGACGATATATTTCCAAGTCAGGATCATATGTGACTTGGAGGGGAACTTGGAGGTGATGATGTTCCCATGTGCCTGCTGCCCTTGTCCTTCTAGATGGGAGAGGTCACAGGTTTGGGAGGTGCTGCCGAAGAATATGGTTTCATTTTCATGCCAGTCAGGTGAGGTGAATTCCTCAATTATGAGAACAAAACATTCTCTCCATCTCCATTCCAAACAGACGAGTCACATCTTGGAAGCAAAGCAGACTGTTTGTTTCATCTGTTTCAAAACATACCAATTATATCAGTAGCTTTAGTTATGCTAAAAACCTGAATAGTATTGTAGTGCTACATTTATTGCAAACTGGCAAGGCAGTGGCATTCAAAATATTTAAGCCATGTATTTTTTGAACAGCCTTCACAGAATAGATCTTGGCTTGGATGTACATCTCATGCAGTCTGAAAACAAATGCCAGATGCACAAATGGTAAGTATGTGCACTGGAGCATAACTGTCATTCAGGTTTTTGGCATCTATGACTTTCTGACTCAGACATGACAGTGCTATCACTGAGTCAGACAGATACATTAATGCAATTCTTTTTCAGGTGAAATGCATGTGACAGATGGGCAGAACACCTTTGTTTTCAGGTGAAACACAAGATATAAAGTATTTCTAACATTGCTCCCATGAGGAGTTGGATACATGGACCTTTTTGCATACTGCTGGTTTTATACAAGGTCAATGAAAACATTGGCCATGAAAACAATGGCCAGGTTTTGCTGCCAAAATAATGGCGAGTTTATCGCTATTAATGTATAAATTGTCCAGCAACTTGTGGCGAGGAAGAGATACTCCATGAATTGCGATCACCAAAAGTTGTTGGATGATTTGCGCCGCTTTACTATAAGCCTCATAAAAATGGCAGCTCGCTCTTAACTTCCCCTGAATTTCAAAAAATTGTTGCATTTACACATTAATTGCCAATTAAACTCACCATAGAAAGTTAGTGTTGTGTCCTTACACACTACAGCAAATCAACACGAGGCACATACTGGAGACAAGGTCACTCTGTGACCTGTACCTTTATTCACAGGACCAAGAAGTGATGACCCTGCATGGGACCTCCCTTTATATACTTGGATGACCAGGTGAGGAGTGTCTCCCACAAGTTCACCCCCTGTGGTCAAGGTGTGCATTTCTCAGGTGTATACAGTGTACGGTGTTGTTACATAAAGATTACAGTTGTGTGAAGGTTACAAACATGACATCACCTCCCCCCAACGTCTTTGGGTCAAAGATCGAGTCTTTCAGGCGGTCGACGCTCTCTCGTGGAGCGCCGCAGTTGGGGCTCTGGTTGTTGAGCCTTGGCATGCGTCTCTGTCACCTGAGGTGATTCCGGCTCGTCCGGGCTGGCTGCAGGGACTGTGCATGCTGGTGAATGTCCTTGTTGCTCATTCACTGGCAGTGGTGTGGGCAGCATCTCATGACTTTCCTCAGGTTCCTCAGTGTCCATGCTGAACCTTTTTTAAACTTGGTCCAGATGCTTGCGGTATATCTGCCCATTGTTGAATCTGACCACTATGACCCTATTCCGTTCTTTACCAATTACAGTACCCTCGAGCTACTTGGGCCCCACAGCGTGATTAAGAACAAATACAGGGTCATCGATTTCTATACATCTCCCCTTTGAGTTACAGTCATGGCACTGATTTTGGGACTGGCGCTTGCCCTCAACAATGTCTGATAAGACTGGATGAATGAGGGACAGCCGAGTTTTTAGTGTACGTTTCAAGAGTAGTTCCGCTGGCGGGACTCCCGTGAACGAGTGCGGTCGGGACCGGTAGGCCAGTAGGAGGTGCGATAGATGGTATTGAAGGGAGGGTCCTTGAATCCGGAGCATGCCTTGCTTTATGATTTGGACCACACGTTCCGCCTGGCCATTGGAAGCCGGCTTGAACTGAGCTTGTCCTGACATGTTTGATGCCATTACCCGACATGAACTCCCGAAATTCATAGCTAGTGAAACACGGGCCGTTGTCGCTAACTAGGATGTCCGGCAAGTCGTGGGTCGCAAAGACCGTACACAGACTCTCCACTGTGGTGGATGTCATGCACGAATTCAATATGATGCACTCGATCCATTTCGAGTACGCATCAACAACAATGAGGAACATTTTTCCCATGACTGGGCTCGCGTAGTCTACGTGGATAGGTGACCATAGCTTGGTGGGCCACGGCCACAGGCTGAGTGGGGCCTCCCTGGGGGCATTGCCCAGCTGGACACATGTCGTGCCCCTGCAAACAGTGTTCCAGGTCTGCATCAATTCCCAGCCACCATACATGTGACCGGGCAATGGCCTTCATAAGCACGATGCCTGGGTGCTCGCTGTGGCGTTCCCTGATGAATGCTTCCCTATCCTTCTGGGGCATGGCTACCCGGCTGCCCCATAGTAGGCAGTCGGCTTGGATGGAGAACTCATTCATCCGTATGTGAAACGGTCTGACCTCTTCAGAGCATGCTCCGTGTGTGGACACCCAATCCCCAGTCAGGACACATTTCTTAATCAGAGATAGGAGGGGATCTCTGTTTGTCCAGGTTTTCATCTGGTGGGCTGTGATGGGGGAGCCTGCACTGTCAAAGCCATCGACAGCCATGACCATCTCCGCGCTTTGCTCCGCTGCCCCCTCAGTGGTGGCCAGTGGAAGCCTGCTGAGCGCGTCAGCGCAATTTTCGGTGCCTGGCCAGTGCCGTATGGTGTAGTCATACGCAGCCAGCGTGAGAGCCCATCGCTGTATGCGAGCTGACGCATTGGCATTGACAGCTTTGCTGTCTGACAACAGGGATGTTAACGGCTTGTGGTCTGTTTCTAACTCGAACCTTCTGCCAAAAAGGTACTGGTGCATCTTTTTCACCCCATAGACACATGCGAGTGCTTCCTTTTCAACCATCCCATACATGACAGTTACAAACATGACAGTGAGGGCTGGTACTTAACAGCATAAGTACCTTTTTTAATGTTCCTGCAATGCCACTCAAACTCTCTGGCCCAGAAATTGAACAATTGTAATTGTGGAGTCTCAGACCTACAGGTAATAAACTGTTGTTAGAGATTTTAAAAATGTTAAATTTAACATTTAAAAAAAATCTTGCTTTTTCTTTTTGTCTCTCTTATTCCAATCTTTCTTTCCCTCTCTTTATTTGTCTTTCTGTAACTGATTAGACTCTAATTCTATTTCCTTCCATGTCATTCCTATTTATCTTTATCGATAAATCTCATTGGTTAAAGAGATAGACTGTTGGTGCTGTCGTTCACCATGCTGTTCTCAGCTCACATTTTCAACAACTTGCAGGGCAACATTTTTTTGAGCTGAAGGGCGAGGGAAAAAGCCACAAGATGCCCTAACCCACCAAAAACTTTGGCCAGTATATTCCAATGTGTGGAGTGGACGCAAATGTAGCCAGGATCTTTCTGTAGCCAGGAGCAACAAACTGGACATTGATGAGCTTTAGATTGCTCTGGGAGCTGACAATAACTTGAACATTCTAGCTGTTTGTGAAACGGCCAGGACACTGGCCCTTAAAAGTCATTGGTCTTTCCTGCATTTCAGCCTGTACTTTGCAGCTCTCAATGATTTTTGGGGGGGGCAGATTTGGAGCTAAGAATGTAAAGACAAGGATAAAAAATTGCTTGCTGCATCTCTCTGTGCCCCCCCCCCGCCAATATTCTGAATGTCAGAAACGTTGGCATAATAAGCAAAAAATATTAAAATTAAACATGGGAATTCATTTTAACCTTTCTTGCTGTGTGGGAAACTCATGGGCTTGGGTGGATCGCCAGTGTTACACCCCGTCCAATACCATTCTCCATTGAGCTCAATGTAGAATACGATCAGATGAGGTGAAAATCCAGAGTTGCACCCAATCCTGTCAATTTCCCGACAGCAGGTTAGGTTAAAATTATGCCGATGGGCTTTGCCATTTTCCTGTCAATTGTTCTGTTTTAATGCTGGCAGCTAGGTCCTTGGCATCCAGCTTTCAAAAATCAGCAGAAGGAGCCTGTCTTGCTGCGGGGCCTGTGAAATCACTCTCAGAGAATGGCTGGACACAGGACCCAGTAGCAGAAGCAGAATTTTTTAAATTACAGTTTTTCAGGCATCTCAGAGACTGCCTTTTTCCTCCAAAGCCTGCCAAAGTAAGTATTCCTTCAGAATTCCGCTGCGGAGCCTACCTCTATGCCAATCACCATGGAGCCAGACGGTTAACCAGGATCATAGGAGCATCTCCTTGGTGGGTGGAAGCCTTGCCCTGCCAGAGAAGTGCCTCATTGGAAACTCTAGACTTTAATGCCTTTACAGAGTGTGACAAAGTCATGTTTTTCACATAGTAGCTTACATATTTTTTCAACACCACAGGAAGTCATACCTTACATGGCTGGAGGTACAAGCACATAAGAAATAGGAACAGGAATAGGCCATTTGGCCCCTCGAGCCTGCTCCACCATTTAATAAGATCATGGCTGATCTGATCTTGGGCTCAGCTCCACTTCCCTGCCCGCTCCCCATAACCCTTTACTCCCTTATCGTTCAAAAATTTTGTTCAGCTGTGTATTTGGCACAGCAAGTGATGTGACTGAGGTTAAGCAAGTTAGAAGGAAGCTTGTCACAAACAGCACACACTTCTGAGGCCATTTTTCCAAGCAAGGCAGAACTATAGCACACCTAATGAGCCGTTAATCAGGGAGGGCTCGTTTCGCCTCTTAATTCCTGACGCAGGGAAAACCCTGCAAGACCTGCTGACCTCCTCACTTGGATATCTGATATATGCTCCCAGCAGGGAAAGTTTTGTGTTAAGTGTTCAAATTTGTGAAATTTATTTTAATATGGAGCTGCATTTTCTGTATGGTAGATATTTACATCTTGTAATCTTCATTTAGTGCTGTTTCAGCTTCAATTATGAGTCAGATTTTCTTTACTTAGTTCTGTGAACCACCTTGGGATGGCAAATGAGCTATATAAATGTATATTGTTGTTGTAGATGAGGAGATGGGGGTAATTTTCAAAATAATTTGCTGCCAGCCCATATCAGCAAATCATGGGTTGCGCTGCCTGTGATTTTTCAACATATGTTGGAGACTGGCAAGGTTCCCTACCACCAGCAGACAAGCCTATATAGACAAACATACTTAGAGACTGTACGAGATAATGTGCATGTTTGTCTATATAGGCTTGTCGCATAGTTAAAAAGCCAGCATATTGAAAATAGCTTTGCCTTTAATTAAATCTTAAATATTTGGAAAATACTTTATTTAGATCCATTGCTCAGCAAGTTTAAAAAAATAAATGCAAAGCAAAGAAAATCTACTTGTTTTATCATATTCTTCGCCAGGCCTCCAGAAGCAGTAGTTAAACTTTAATAGACCACTGTTGGGAAGCACTTATTTGTAACTGAACATTTTAATGGGAGCCTTATATCAGAAAATAATCAATAGCAGTAAAATATCAGTGTACAAAATTTTGTGCTAAGCTGCTCCACAATATTACTGTACAATATTATAGGGCACCTTCACTGATGTTATGGAGCTGGAACTAGTGCATTCATTATTTTTTTAGATACTAAGGAGCTCAGGTAAATGTGCTGGAGGTTGGAGGGTAATTTAATAAGTATATGCTCCAGGCATTTAATATATCATTTGGGTGTGTACTACCTACAATTTTCCAATACATGCTGCCAGTGGGTGAGGCTGCTGGCCAGGAGCATAGACTCATAAAATTACCCCAAAAGCTCCAGTTTATAAAAGCAACAACAGTGTGCCACAGTTACTCAATGTCACCACACTGCTCCATTTTCTAAATTTGATGTCAGCCATGTGATTGTGATTTAATGGGGAAGAAATTCCTTTTGAGAACTTCCCACGGGCAAATCAATAAAGAATATAAATAAAATGCGCACTTACCTGAAGCTGCTGCGCCTGCTCAAAATCCCGATCCACAGGCCTCCTCTCCCTGCGCGTCGCAGCGCGTGCTCGTAGGGACGTCACATGTGCCTGGACACCCAATCACAGGTAAGTATTTTCTCATTCACCGTAATAGGAGATTTGTAAGTTACGAATCTCCTATTACTATGAAAGAGAAAAAACCCAAAATGCACAAACACTACATAAAACATTTAAAAAACACTTCACACAATACACTCATAGAAATTAAAGTTGTTATACATGTTTTTTTAAAGAAAAAAAATTGACGATTTTTAAAAACAGTTAGGATTAGGGTTTAAAATAACATTACCCGAGTGGGCAGGGCTTTAACATAAATATGTTTTTAAAATGTTATGCCTGTGCACCTGCTTTTTCAGGCGCAAGATTTTTGAGGACATTTGTGGGCAAGATATGCGTAAATCCTGCAATCTTGCCCGTACAACTGTCCTCGCCCCCGAGATGTCTACGATCTGTCAAGCTCCAGTTTGACAGATTGTAAAAGCTAGTTTTCAGCGCATCACATTGCGCGCTGAAAACCCGCTTTTCCGATGTCTTCCCGGGTCCGTAGAAACTTCGTGCGGACCTGGGACGTCAGAATTTCTACCCTAATATGTATTGAGCTCCGAACTGAGATTGAGCCTCTCGCTGGAGCTTGCAATTGGCATTCCAGTGATTTCCCAGATAATATTTAGTTCTTTTTGTCCAGGCATCAGATTCCTCCTTTTATTCCAGCACTATCACTCGCTCCTCTTCACTTTTATCCCGTGACTCACACAGTATTATCTCAAGTTCATTGATGGTAGCCTCCAGGATGAGGATCGCTGTGCAATCATTGCTGTGAAAATCAGCACCTTAGCGCTGGTAGTTATGGTTGTTTTTTTTTTTAAATGGCATCCACCTCGCTTCTGCACACTTCTGGCATGGCTCACGTAGTCCGCCCTCTTGGAGGATGACCTGGGGCACCTCTGGACCTAGAAGGCAGGACTGCAGAGGCAGCAGTCTGGGCTGACTGGCTGACATGCAACAGCAAAGGTACTGGTGGAGTGGCAATGGTGGAAGTACGAATGTTGTCATCCTAAGAGGGGACAGCAGGTGTGTGCCCCACGGAGTTATTGCCACTCTCCCCGGGGCAGTGCCTCAGCAATATGAGCCATCTGTTGGAGAACAGATTGCTGGACTGCTGTGACACACTGCAAGCCCATTTCCACATGTAAATGTAGCAATCTGTGCTTGCGTGGCAGAAGTCTGAGTTTCCACTACAACACTCAGATTTTAGGTGGCTTCCATTTGTGCTGCAATGGAAGCGGAGACATCTGTCATCAAACCCTGCATCATGGTGGGGTCCACAAGTGCTCTAATGGAGTTGCCCATCCTGGAAATCATGAGCTCCAAGCTTTGCGCAAAGCCCTGTCTAAAGTTGGAGCTGGTCTCCTCTATTCTCCTTGACAGTGACAACAGTTGATTGGCCTCCAACAACCACAACCATCTTACTTTGTGCTAGGTGTGGGAGCGCAAGCCTGCATTTCTGAACGCTTTGCTTCGGCTGCGGTCTGGAAATATCGAAAGGGTTAAAAGTTGGAAGATTCAAGATTGGATTGAAAGAGGCTGCTCGACAATATGGTGCCTTTTAGCCATTGAAATGTTGAGTATGAGTGTACCTTGTTACTATGCGAATAATAGTAATTCATGTCATTGTCTGTATTTGAGTGTACCTTATTACGATTTGATGACATCATCTGTATGTTAAACGATTCAGAAAGCAGTTAGCCGTGATTGTCTGAATGTAAAGCAATAAGAGTTCAAAGGCTTTTTAGGTATAAGAGATGGAACTGGCTTTTGTTACACACACACATGGACACCAGTGACACTGGAATCTCGAAATGTGTGTCACTGCTTGGAGAGCTGCCTTTGCAAGCAGAGAGTTTGATGAGTATGAATGTCTGAATAAAAGACCTGATCCTGCTTTTACTACAACTGAGTGTGTGTGTAATTCGACGTTTAAAGCAACAAAGCAAAAAGAGCAAGACAGCCTTACAACATTTTGGTGACCCCGACGTGATTTTCAAAAGTTCGTTGGCTGAGTTTTTCGAAGATGTATTTCCCACACATCAGTTTGAGGGGTGAGCATTCTCTTAGTTGTCATGATTTATAGGGATCTCCAGTTAGTACTGGGCGGATCAGGGAATATTCCAGATGAGGTCCGGTCATTTCTCAATGAGTGGATTGAGTCTGAAGTGGGACCTTATGGGATAAGGCAGGAAACAATGACAAGATGGAGAGAGACATGGCAGTCCTCAGTGCAGAGTGTCCAGTTAAGAAAGATTAAAGTGTTTGGGTTAAAAAGTGACAAAAAAAGAGAAAAGCGTTAGTATTGCAGTGTCTAATGCTGGGGATTCAAAAGTTAGGAGAAGAGACTGAGGCTAGAGATAGTGAAGTCTCAGAACTCAGGAGCAGCTAACAGCAGTGAGTAAAGAAGTAGAGAATTGGCGATTTCAGGCATTCAGGGCAGCCAGGACTGTTATGACGCTGGATCAGCATCTTACTGATGAACAGAACCGTAATCAAGATCGAGAGAAAGGAATATCTAAGCTGCAGCAGATGGTGGTATTAGGTTGCCCAGCAGAGGCAGTAATTGATAAAGCTAGGTGGTATTCGGGGGATTTCCTAGGTTTGAGAGTTGAAAAGGGGATTAAGGGGCAGGAAGAATGCCCACTGTTCCCTTTGGCAGTTCCTTTGCCTGATCTGACTTCGGAGCCTCGAACCCGTGTGGTTCGCGTGGCAACGGTAGGTATGGAGGCGGGCAGTTAGATGCCTCTTCGGTTCCTCAGGCGCTTCACACTCCACAACATTACACGGCCTTCCGGTAATGTGGAGAGTGGGGGAAGCATGTTCGGGCGGACAAGGCAAGAGCAGGATAATTCCTCGATTCCCTATGGAGCTCGTAAAGGGAACACCATGGTTTTGGGGATTCCTGGTATGAGCGAGGAAGGGTAAAGTTACAGGACATGAGAGCTATCCTGGGTGAAGTGGGACCTGCACTGCTTAAGGATTGTAATAAGTTTGCCCAACGGTGGTGTAATATTCTGGGATGGTGGCAGTCAGGGGAAATATCGGAAAAACAGAGGGTTCAGACGATTCTGCGAGCTTTAGGAAATCACCGGGGAAAGGCAATAAGTTTTGAAACAACCTGCAGGGCTCTGCTTGGTCAAATCATAGTTGCAATCTTTAGTGCTCACTCAGGGCCGCAGTTAATAAAGTGGCTTGCGTTATCAGGGGAAGGACGCAGGGAAGCGGGGGAATGTGTATTCCAGTTGTGTAAAAGTTTGGGAAGTAATTGGATTGATATCAGTCATTACGAGTATTGTGTTCCTTACACAGATGAGGCTGCACACAGGGAGGTTAAAGTAACAGTGACCTCAGTCTTTAATAAGACACTCCAGAGTGAGGAAGAGGCCTTAGGGGCCGGCTTATATACAATGCTCCCAAGGGATGCTGGGATCCCTTGGGACTTCAGGGGATGAGCTTCCTGGTGGCAGAACATGGGAGTGCATGCTTTACAGATACACAGCATCGAGGACAATACACAGAGAGATCATTTTGACTCTCCTACCCCCTTCAGTAGCTCTGGAAGTAGATGCCTGGGGTGGGGACGATAGTTTTGATAAATGGTGGGCAAGGGTAGAAAGCTTGTATCAGAGAGCTGCAGGTATCCCAGTCATGGAAGTGAGACAGGGGTTACAGCGATGGAAGGCAGCAAGGCCTGAGTGGATAAATCCCAGGAGTCGCCGCATAAAAGGAGCAGGACCAGGTGATGCCTGGATCCTGACCCATCAGTTGATAGAGGACAGGGATAGACTGACCAAAGAATTAGAAAAATTAAAAGAAAAGTTGAAGAATCAGGAAAGAGAAGCTAGAGTCACAGACAGGAAAGATACTTAGGTTCAGTTGCTGAGATCGGGTGTAGATTCCGCAGGTGAGAGCGGATTCCTATAGGGATGTCGCACCTCAACCACACATGTCGTTTCTTTCGGACACTTCAGGATAGAGGTGGCCATACCCTTATCGAGGCATGTGTGGTAGGGCAGTGGGTAATGGACACAGAGTCTGCTGGACAAATGAAGGTTGAGATGGTTCCGGAGGAAGGGGATTCCCCTCTTCAGAGCAGCACCCCAACACCCCAGATGCACAAGGAGCAGTTACCGAACAGTGAGAGATGAAAGCAGTGGGAGAAGCTTGCTCAGAAGCATTTAAAGTTTCTGCAGGAATGGGCTGTCTCAAAACTGATGAGATGTTCAGTGAAAAGCTCAAATGGGGGAGTTACAAACATGATCTTAAAGGATGCGAAATAGAAGTTTGAGTGTTGCAAATATCGAGAGAAGAAATTACAGCAATTCCAAAGGGTGAATTGAAAGAAGGATTGGGACTCTCGACTGACTATTCAGCATTTCTGTCATCCTTTCCTCTATGTTGTTACAATTCTCCCATAAAGCAGAGAAAATTGTTAAAACCTGTGCAGAGGGCAACAGATTTGATCAAAGACTCCGATTGAGAGTTTACATTTCTGAGTGTAAACAGCATGGAATTCAATCGAAAACATCAAAAATTGAAAGTTTACTTTTAAGTGAAAATGGATATGGTGATCACAGACCAATGGACTTTAAAATGGCATCCTGAGAATCAGGATCTGCAGCAACCCTACTTTGACCCTAATCGTGCTGCTATTTGAAAGAAGGAAATGCGGAAATGGAGAACAAGATTTCATCAGCTACAGAGTTTGAATCAAGCAATTGTGGACATTAACCATCACACTGCGGAAAGTGAGAACGTTTGCACAACTTGGAAAATGTTACCCAGATAAGGCCTGCAGAGAGGCAAAGAGAAGAAGTGGGGTATATGAGAGCACAAGCCTGCATTTCTGAGCTCTTTGCTTCGGCTGCGGTCTGGAAATATCAAAAGGGTTAAAAGTTGGAAGAGTCAAGATTGGATCGAAAGAGGCTGCTCGACAATATGGTGCCTTTTAGCCATTGAAATGTTGAGTATGAGTGTAACTTGTTACTATGCGAATAATACTAGTAATTCATGATATTGTCTGTATTTGAGTGTACCTTGTTACTATTTGATGACATCATCTGTATGTAAAATGATTCAGAAAGCAGTTAGCCGTGATTTTCTAAATGCAAAGAAATAATAGTTCAAAGGCATTTTAGGTATAAAAGATGGAACTGGCTTTTGTCACACACACGAACACGGACACCAGTGACACTGGAATCGCGAAAGGTGCGTCACTTCTTGGAGAGCTGCCTTTGTAAGCAGAGAGTTTGTATAGTATGAATCTCTAACTAAAAGACGTGATCCTGCCTTTACTACAACTGAGTGTGTGCGTAATTCAACGTTTAAAGCAACAAAGCAAAAAGAGCAAGACAGCCTTACAGCATTAGGTATGACACCAGCCAGTGGAGAGATTTCCTCCTTATTCCCATTGACTTCAATTTTACAAGGCCTCTTTGATGCCACACTCGGTCAAATGTTGCCTTGATGTCAAGGGCAGTCACTTTCACCTCACCTCTGGAATTCTGCTTTTTTGTCCATGTTTGGACGAAGGCTGTAATGAGGTCCAGAGCCGAGTGGTCCTGGCAGAACCCAAACTGAGCATCAATGAGCAGGTTATTGGTGAGTAAGTGCTGCTTGACAGTACTTAAGACAACACCTTCCTTCACTTTGCTGATGAATGAAAGTAGACTGATGGGGCGGTAATTTGCTGGATTGAATTTGTCCTGTTTTTTTATGGACAGGTTATTCCTGGGCAGTTTTCCACATTGCCGGCTAGATGCCAGTGTTGTAGCTGTCTTGGAACAGCTTGGCTAGAGGCATGGCTAGTTCTGGAGCACAAGTCTTCAGCACGACAGCCGGGATGTTGTCTTTGCTGTATCCAGTGCGCTCAGTGAGCAATGAACAGAATTGATCATTGCGTGAGGCTAATGTTGCAGTTGATAGGAAATGGCATTCACTGACCTTGACCACTCGTGTGAAGTCATTAAACTTCCTTCTGACTGAGTCTGGTGGGCCCTCTGCCTCTTCTGTTAAAGCCCCTGCACTAAGGCCTCCATGCTGCATCTGGGAATCGAGGGGCCCTTTCTCTGCCCTGTTAAGCCATAACTGCCCGACAGTTGCCTTGACAACAAGTACAAAGAGGTGCTAATTGTAGAATGCAACTCCCTTTTAAGAAGTTCAGACTGCATTTAAAGCCGGATGCCAACATTAAATACAGCTAGCCTCCCACGAACTTGGGCTCCATGCTAAAGGCTCAGCTACTCAGCAGCGCTTTCATTGCTGGGCTGCATGCATCAATAATGTTAATTATCAGGCAGAAAGAATGTCGCGTGCTGCCTGCACTACTTTCAACAAGCTCAGGCCAATCGCACATCACGATTCCTGCATCTGTTTTCATTCCTACTCAAATTTTTAGCCCAAGCTTTGCTTTCCTGGCAAGATAAGTAACATCAGAGCTATAGCTGTGCTCATATGCACAGGTTGATAGAAATTTACTCGGCTAGATATTGGGTGGTTTATTGCCACCCATTACCTCCAGATTTGAACAATAAAATGCGGCCGCTGCTCCTCCACCAGCTGGCTACCATTTTCAGATGGCCGCAAGTGCTGCCAATTTCAGAGAGTGTGCAATGCTCACTTGATTCCCGATCTTCGAGTCTGGAGTTCACCATTCAACTTAGCGGCATGCCTCAAGTGTGATGAGCTAAGCAAGCAGGAAGGATGCTCAGCAGCAGTATTTAAAGGGCTCATCAGCAGCTACTTGCATCTGACATGTTTGTTCAATTTGACTGGTTCTGTAATACTTTCTGCAACTACAGCAGCTTTATAAACTTTTTTCAAGGTTCTAAGGTAACAGAGAGTGCTGTTGCAAGTGGAGAACACCTTCATTCTTATTTAGAGGTATCTGCTGACAACACTTGCTTACAGTGATGGGGGCTCTACTTGCAGTCCCCATTGTGCTCGATTATCATCGGAGAGGGAGCGGAGGCAATGAAGATGAGAAGATGCATGCAGAGGGAGGAGGAGGGCTCTCTAAAAGCGGCCTTACCACCTGGTCTTTAGCAGCAGTGTATCAGGAGGCCACGCTTCACCGAAGAGCTGGTCACAGAACTCTGCCACCTCCTGCAACCAGACCTGCAACCTGAGGGCAGGGCATCCATGGCTCTCCCAGTGGCAGTTAAAGTCACCATGGCTCTCAATTTCTTCACCAGCGGATCCTTCCAGTCTGCAGCAGGAGACATAGCTATGATCTCAGTTCACCATCCATTGCTGCATCCGGAGGTATATAAGGATCTCTACACCAGAAGGGATTACGTTGTCTTCTCTCTGAGCAGAGAAAAGCAGGACAAGCGCACATATGGCTTTGCCAGGATAGCAGGCTTCCCCATAGTGCAGGGCACTATCAGCTACATTGACGTGGCTTTGCTGTATAAAAACCCTGAGATATTCTGTAACAGCAAAGGCTACCATTCACTTAATGTGCAGTTGGTGTGTGACCATGCCCAGCACTTCCTGATGGTCAATGCTCACTATCCTGGCAGCAGCCATGCTAGCAAGAAATATAAAAACAGGCTGTAAGAGGTTCTATAGGTGTATAAAAAGGGAGAAAGTAGCTAAAGTAAACATTAGTCCCTTAGAGGATGAGACTGGAGAAATAATAATGGGAAACAGGGAAATGGCAGAGACTTTGAACAAATATTTTGTTACGGTCTTCATGGTAGAAGACACTAAAAGCATCCCAATAATAATAGATAATCGAGGAGCTATAGGGAGGGAGGAACTTAAAACAATCACTAGAGAAAAAGTACTCAGCAAACTAATGGGACTAAAGGTGGATAAGTCCCCTGGACCTGATGGCCAGCATCCTAGGATCTTAAAAGGAGTGGCTGCAGAGATAGTGGATGCAATGGTTGTAATCTACCAAAATTCCCTGGATTCTGGAGAGGTCCCAGCAGATAGGTAAACTGCAAATACAGCACCCCTATTCAAGAAAGGAGGGAGACAGAAAGCAGGAAACTATAGACCAGTTAGCCGAACATCTGTCATTGGGAAAATATTGGAGAGTCCATTATTATGAAGGAACTAGTCGCACGACATTTTGAAAATCATAACTCAGAAAAATTAATTTATGCAAAATTACTTCACACATTTATATTTATGAAAATGAACTAATCACTTGTGTAATCCGATCGTACCAGTCGTTTGGGTGCCCTTTACTGTCCTAGTGCGCCTATCAAGTGCTCCCCCAGCAGCTGCAGCACGACTGGTGGAAGGCTGCTGAGTTTCCGTGGGGGAAGACTTCAGATGGCCTTGTGTAAGGCGGGTGGTCTCTGTGGGGGTCAGGTTCCCTTCTGACCAACTTGAGCGGTTTGAATCACTCCCACTCCCTTGGGTTCTGTACTCTGGATTTATTTGGTGACAAAAGTGCAAAGGACACTGGTTTGATGCAAAAGAACTTTGGTTTTATTACAGTCAAAGTAATACAGGCTTATTACTTTAGTAAGAAAATACAAGGCCAAACTTACAATCACTCTAATAAAGGAGACAATACAAGGAAAGGTACAAGGTCAAACTTTAAAAATCACTAATAAAGAATCATACATTACGCATTCAAAGGGGGATAGTAGAATTACACCTCCCACCTCCCAATACCTAATTCTAGCTAGGTTAGACTCCAGGGCATGCAGGGACTATGCTTACTGTAAAGTCCTGTCCCCTCAGTACAGATTCACACGAGGCATGTAGTGAAGTCAAGGTCACTCTGGACCTGCACCTTTATTTCACAGCTCTGGAATGCTGCACTTGCCTGAGACCTCTGTTTATATACCTGTCTCTTGCAAGTGCACCCCTGGTGGTAAGGTATGCTGGTGGTTACAGGTCATATCTTATTACAGTCATGTATAGCATGTTAGGATACAGTTATATATGATAATGTAAGATACATGACACTTACCAATCCTTTTGACAGTTAACGGTAGATCGCGGTTGTTTTTCCATTGATACCATGTTGACTGTGGTCGGTCGCCGCCGCGATGGTGATGTTCTTCTTTCCTTCAGGACTTTGAGGCTGGAGAAGTTAATTTACAACTGTCGCGTTGGTTTCTCTCCTTGTCTTGATGACACAGCATAGTGTGGTACTCGTCTGTCAGTCAAAATGTCATCTGAGGTAGTAGCAGCCTTGTAACTACCTAGCAACCCGGTGTAGTATGGCATATACTTTGTTGAAACAGGGGGCCAGTTATACGATTTCAGTGTTCTAATCTTGAAGCTAAATCTGTTCAAAATCCTTTGTATAATTTTGGCTGGCTTGGTTCTTCTTTGTAATATTTTGGTGGGCTCGTTAAAAGTTGATATGTTTTGGGGGAGTTGATGTTCGAAAACTGTTTCCTGATGGAAATATTAGTTTGGTAATTGCAATGTCCTTTTGTGCTTAGTCTTTCACATACAGGCTGGATTGGGCCTCTATGTGATGTATATGCTGAAATGCTTGTCCAGACCCATGTTGATGAGTAGCTACCTCTGGGTGATTTTGTGATATTAATGTCTCTTGTGGGGGAAGGATTTTTGAATACTCATCCCTCCAGACAGGTTAACTTAGTCCTCACACACAGGTAGCTTCACTTCATTAGACTGTCTCCTGCTAGTTCCTATGGTCCGCTCACAGCCTTGAGTTTGTCTTTTAAAATCCAAAATTCTATTTAAGTTCGTAGTTTCTTTCACAAGCATTTTATATTTCTAAACTTTTCGGTAGATAGTCCCAAATTAAATTCCCTTTCGAATTAGCCCAAACTTTTTTTTTTAGGGTGGGGGGGGGGGGAGGTTTCTTGTAAATTTGGCACCTGCTTCACTTGTAAGATGATCTCGATCAGCTCTGGCCTTAGAAGGCCCAGCTGTAGACTGCAGCATCTTGGCATGGGCAGCAGCAGTCTGGGCTGGCTGACTGACAGGCAGCAGCAAGAGCAATGGCAGAGGTGGGAAGAGGAATGCTGTCATCCTGAGAAAGGACAGCAGGTTCCTGCTCCACTGACCTACTGTCACTCCCCTGGGACAGCACCTCAGCATTCCTAGCAATCTGTTGGAGCAGTGATTGCTGGGCTGCTGCAACACCATGCAAGCCCCAGTCGAGATTGGTAAACCCAGCCACAATGGCAGCAGTCTGAGCTTGGATGGCAGCAAGCTGAGACTGCATGAGAGCGATCTGCGCTTCTGCTGCAGCACCAAGACATTGGATCACTTCCGCCTATCCTGCAATGGCAGCCGCGACATCGCCCATCACATGCGCCAGCATGTCTGGGTCGACATGGTTTCTTCGAGAGTCTTTCATCATTTCCAGCCTGGAAATCCTGGGCTGCAAGCTCTGCGCAGAACCCTAGTGCAATGTTGGAGGCAGACTCCTCCATGCTCCATGACATTGCCAAGAGGCTCTCTGGCAGGCTTGTTATTGCATCTAGCATGTCTATCATTGAGGTGATGATACTAAAATCAGCTGTGTGGTTGATAATGAAGAAGAAAGCTGCAGACTGCAGGAAGATATCAATCAACTGGTCAGGTGGGCAAAACAGTGGCAAATGGAAGTGTGAGGTAATGCATTTGGGGAGGGCTTACAAGGAAAGGGAATACACATTAAATGATTGGACACAGAAGTGTAGAGGAACAAAGGGACCTTGGAGTTCATTTCGACAGATCCCTGAAAGTAACAGGCCAGGTAGATAAGGAGACTAAGAAGTCATATGGAATACTTGCCTTTATTAGCTGAGGCATAGAATACAAGAGCAGGGGGGTTATGCTCGAACTGTATAAAACACTTACTGTGTGCAGTTCTGGTCACTACATTACAGGAAGGACGTGACTGCACTGGAGAGGGTACAGAGGAGATTCGTGAGGATGTTGCCGGGAGTGGAGAATGTAAGCTATGGAGGACAGATTAGATAGGCTGGATTTGTTTTCATTGGAACAGAGGAGGCTGAGGGGAGACCTCATTGAGGCATATAAAATTATGAGGGCCTAGAGACAGTGGATAGAAAGGGCCTATTTCCCTTAGCAGAGGGGTCAACAAACAGGGGGCATGAATTTAAAGTAATTGGTAGAAGGTTTAGCAAGGATTTGAGGGGAAATTTATTCACGCAGAGTGTTGTGGGGATCTGGAACTCATTGCCTGAAAGGGTTGTAGAGGCAGAAACCCTCTCCACATTTAAAAAGTACTTGGACGTGCACCTGAAGTGGCTTAACCTGCTATTACAGACCTAGAGCTGGAAAGTGGGATTAGGCTGGATCGCCTCTTGTTGGCCGGCATTGAAACGATGGGCCAAAATGGCTTCCTTCCATGCTGTAAACATCTATGATTCAATGATGTCCAGCACTCTCTCCTCCAGCTGGCTGACGTCGTGGATGGCAGCTTGCCCCCCTCTGTCTGCCGTTGCTCCCTCCGGTTATGCGTGACTTTGGCCTGAAAGGGAAAGAGAAGTGGGTGAGTGAGTGTGGTGCAATGTGTTTGGGTGATGTGCCTACCATAGTTGAACAGCTGTCACTGTGTGCAAGGTGAGAGAAGTGGGTGTGGGTGTTACAGCAGTGGGAAGGTTGGGAGGATGGTGAAGCTCTGATTGCGAGGTGTGAGTGGTGATAGGTAGAGATTGTTGGTAAGTGAGTGCTGGGGGTGTGGTGCATGGAGTGAAGTGTGAGGCTGTGGTACAGATGGTGGGTGATGACATTTGCTGAACCCTTCACTCACCTTGACCCACCGTATGAGGTCATTAAACTTCTTTTGGCACTGCTGGCCACCCTTGGCACCACAGTGCTGTCCGTGACATGGGCGGCTATCTCCTGCCAAAGCCTTTACGAGGTGTGTGGCAAGGGATTTCTGCCAGTGTATGGGAAGAGAACAGCCCATCTTTTCTCCATGCCTCGAGCCATGTCGGAGAATCTGCAGGCTCTCTCCCTGTACTGAGGCTCCGCCACAGGTTTGCACTATCGTCGTCTTCTTCCAGCTGCAGTTGTGAGTGGCTCAACACTGAGGTGCTACAGCATGAATGTACCTCCACTTTAAGTACTGAATAAAGCCTGTGGCAAACATGACTGGGAATTAGACGGGACGCGATATTGGCCCACCTGTTGAGTGGTAAGCCATTGAGCGGTGGTTGTTGTGCTGAAATCAAGACCTTAATCATGTTAATGAGGACTGAGCATGAATTTTGCATGCTACCTAAACCATTTTGACTTGCCGCAGCTTATCATCATTGGGCCTTAACGATGCCCGTTTCATGGCCATATCCAATTTCTAGGCCAAAGAGTTTGATTTCCTCTGTATACTATTTTTAGCACACTGCTCAATCCATTCATGTTAAATTCATGTCACTATTAGTTTAACACAGTAACTGGGCTAACAAATGCTTTAAAATAATGCAGACAGGAATTTAATTTAAACAGGTTCACAGTGTGCTAAAATACTGCACAGAGATAAGTAAACCCCAGACATTGTAGTCACTTGGGTGCTGCAGATAATGGCTTGTGTCTTATAGCAACCAAAGGCTTATGGTCTGTCCATAGCGTGATCTTGCGACCATATACATATTGATGGTTTCATTCCATACTGAAGATGTGAGCAAGCAGCTCCTTTTCCATTTGAGAGTATCGCATTTCTGCTGGAGTGAGCGTTCGGCTTGTGTATGCAATTGGTTGTCCCTGTTGCAGACGGACGAACCTAATACCTTTGCTCGAAGTATCTCCTTTACCTTCAGTTGCAAGTTTGTGGACAAAGTACCGGAACACCGGAGAATCTGTCACACGTTATTTGATAGCTTCAAATGCTTTGTCTTGTTCTTCAGTCCATTTCCAGACCGTGTCTTTATGAGTAAGCCGTCGCAGAGGCTCACTGAGGTCTGAAAGATCTGGCAAGAATTTTGTGACATACTTTGTCATGCCGACAAATCGTTGTACACCTGCAACATCCTGCGGTTTCTGCATTTAATTGACTGCGACCACTTTGCTTGGGTTGGCTTTGAGTCCATCATTAGACAGTATGTGTCCCACATATTTCACTTGGGAGCTCTTGTACTCAAGCTTATCGAAGTTAAGTTTGATATTTCACTCTCTGCATCTCTGCATGAATTTGCGTAAGTTTGCGTCATAATCGCGATTGACCTCTTTAAGTGTCTCACCGCGTCCAGTGATCAAGATATCATTTGCAATCTTGTAGACTCCATCTAGACCCTCGAGGTTCTGGTCTCGCTTCTGCTGGAAGATTGTCGGGGCAGGACTGATGCCAAATGGCATTCTGTTATATCGATATCATGCCCATGGAGTCTGGAAGGTCATGAGGTGGGAGGGCTGTGTGTCTAGTTCACTTGCAAGAAACTGTCCTTGCAGTCTGCTTTAGTGAAGACCTTTACATTTGACATCGGTGGCCAGATGTCATCGATCACAGGAAGTGGATAGTGTCCACGTTTCAGGGTATTGTTCAGATGTTGAGGGTCGATACATACTCGTATCTTCCCATTTGGTTTTTGTACAGTCACTAGAATGGATACCCAGTCTGTCGGTTCAACAACTTTCGAGATGATTTGTCGATTTTCCAAATGATCGAGTTCCTCTTTTAGCGTTTGTTTGATCGCTATTGACACCTGTCTGGGTGGCATTACAGCTGGTGTCGCTGATTCATTAAGTTCAAGGTGAACTGTCCCTGGCATATGTCCAAGTCCCTTAAACACATCCGGATATGCATTGTTGACATCAGTGTTTGACACTAGCGAGATGTTTGCCTTGTTCATAGTTTGTGATTTGCGTGGTTCATTTACCACCGCGATATTCTGATGCTGCACTTTTATCAGTTGTAGCTGTTGACCAGTGCGCAAGCCAATCAGTGGTGCACTTTGACTCTCAATGATTACAAAGGGCACAGCGTACTTTTGCTTGTTCTTTGTATTTTCCAGTGGCACACTACAAGTCCCTACCACTGGAATGGTTGCATGGTTGTCATATAGTGACAGTATTGTCTTATATTCTTTTATCTTTAAGTCTTTTGGTAAGTATCTAAGAGGTAGCACATTGCATGTGGCCCCACAATCTATTTGCATTGTTACCATTTGACCTTTAATCTTGTTGGGATACTTTCTGCCAGTTTTGTCCTTGATTGTGCGATCAATTTTACCAAGCATCTTTAGAGTCATGACTTCAAAATCAGAATCATAACTCTCTTCATATAATGCATGAACTTTTTTGCTTGCCCTTATATTTAGGGCCATGTGTAGACTTCTGCCTCGAATCATCTCCCTACACTTTTGAGAAAAGTGATTTAGTGTGCCACAACTTGTGCAGGTCTTCCCATATGCTGGGCATTTGGTTTTTGACAGCTCATGTCTTTTGCCACAATATCTGCAATTGTTTGTGAGCTCTGTCTGTGAATTCTTTCTTTGTGGTTCGGAGTTTCTGTCTGACAGCTTTGACATCTTCAGGGTCTGTTTTAGTGAGCTTCATGGATTTCATTTGCGCAACTGTGGCCTCTGTCGCTTGACAGAGCATCTCACATTTATCGAGTGTTCAGCTTGATTCTTGCATCAGTCTCTTACGCAGAGTGTTATCAGATATTCTGCAGACTATGTGGTCTCTGATGAAATCATCCCTCAAATTGCTGAAATCACATAACGATGCTAGCTCTCTCACTTTCACGGGATATCTGTCAAACTGCTCGGCCCTTGTGCACAGTGGTTAAACTGGTACTGTTCATGGATGATGTTGGTTATACCTTTACAATGCTCTTCCCAGAGCTTCAAAATAATCTCAATTTCCTGCTTGTCTTCCTCTGATTTGTAGGGAAGGTTATTGTGGATATCTAGGGCATCGCTGCCAATGGCAGTGATAAACATTGCAACCCTAACTCCATCTGGTTTTCCCACAATATTTGGGATAATTTCATAGCTGTTCCACAGCTGTTTGAATTTTTTCCAGTTGGCTTTCAAATCGCCAGTCACCTGCAATGGAGGTGGGAGAGGAATGGACGTGGGAGTTGGCACCGTGGTGGTCAATATAGCTCGCTACAGTTGGGGACTTTGAGTTTGTCACATATATGCATACAGTTCAAGTACCCAGAGGACTAGAACAAGTCTAATAGTAAAATATCATGGCCATGTAATTGTAGAAATACTTTTTCAATCAAGGCTATGCAATAACTTATGCCACTTTAAGTTTACTTTACCACTGCCGCTAGATTATTTTACAAGCTTATGACTATATATCGCCCTTCACAGATCCAAGTGCAATGTGTAGGAAGAACGCCCTGCACTGCACTGCTTAATGTCGATTTCAATCGGTTCGAAAAAATCTTACAGTTCAAATATTTCGGTCGTAGATGCGTTCGACGAAAAAGCGGAAGTCTCACTTCTGACACCATTTTATAATCTCTTGAACATTCTTGAATGCTCTTAGTTCAACTTAACACTATTTCTTTGGGAGATCTCAGACAGCCATGTAGAGCTTTAAAATGGCATTCCTTCACAGACCCTCTCTCTCAATACAACTCACTTTACCTCCAAGCTAGAGGGCACTATACATTATCTCGTTACAGGCACCTTACTTCAGGAAAGATGGAAAGGCTTTAGAAAGTATTGTGTTCCTAACACAGATGGGGCTGCACACAGGGAGGTTAAAGTAACAGTGACCTTTTAATAAGACACTCCAGAGTGAGGAACGGGCCTTAGGGGCTGGCTTATATACAGTGCTCCCAAGGGATGCTGGGATCCCTTGGGACTTCAGGGGATGCTCTCGCTGGTGGCGGAACATGGGAGTGCATGCTTTACAGATACACAACATCACTCCCCCCCAAAGTCAAAGTGAAAACTATTTACAAGGTGAAGCGGTTGGGAGCCTTTCTTTCCCTGGTGGACCGCCTCGGTAAAAATGTTTGTTCTGGTGTGTTGGCTGTGCCCTCGCTGGGCTGGCGTGTTGTTGGCCCTGCAGGGCTGCTTGGTGAGCCTGGCCCTGCTGGGCTGTTGGGCATGATGGGTTCGATTTCCTGGTCCGGCATGGTGTCGTTGATCCTTTGGGTGTGTATTGTGGGCTCGAAAAAGGTGGTGTCTGCTGTGGGTTGTTCAGGGCTGTCTGTGAACCGCAGCCTCGTTTGGTCCAGGTGCTTTCTGCAAATTTGTCCATTGTCGAATTTGGCTACAAACACCCTACTCCCTTCTTTAGCTATCACCATGCCCGTGATCCACTTGGGACCATGTCCATAGTTTAGCACATACACAGGGTCATTCAGATCAATTTCCCGTGACACAGTGGCGCGACCATCGTTTACATTTTGTTGCTGCCGCCTGCTCTCTACCTGATCATGCAGGTTGGGGTGAACCAATGAGAGTCTGGGTTTAAGTGTCCTTTTCATGAGTAGCTCAGTCGGGGGCACCCCTGTGAGCGAGTGGGGTCTCGTGCGGTAGCTGAGCAGTACTCGGGACAGGAGGGTTTGGAGTGAGTCTTCTGTGAGTCATTAAGGCTCTGTTTGATTGTTTGTACTGCTCGCTCTGCCTGCCCATTGGAGGCTGGTTTAAACGGGGCCGAGGTGACATGTTTGATCCCATTGCGGATCATGAATTCTTTAAATTCGGCACTGGTGAAACATGGCCCGTTGTCACTGATTAGTATGTCAGGCAGGCCGTAAGTGGCAAACATGGCCCTCAGGCTTTCAATGGTGGCGGTGGCGGTGCTTCCCGACATTATTTCACATTCAATCCATTTTGAAAAAGCATCCACCACCACCAGGAGCATTTTACCGAGAAACGGGCCCGCATAGTCGACATGGATCCTCGACCATTGTCTGGAGGGCCAGGACTACAAACTTAGTGGTGCCTCTCTGGGTGCATTGCTCAACTGAGCACATATGCTGTATTGCCGTACACAGGACTCTAAGTCAGAGTCGATACCGGGCCACCACACGTGGGATCTGGCTATCGCTTTCATCATTACTATACCCGGGTGTGTGCTGTGGAGATCCGAGACGAACGTCTCCCTGCCCTTTTTTGGTAGCACGACACGGTTACCCCACAACAGGCAGTCTGCCTGAATGGACAGCTCGTCCTTTCGCTGCTGGAACGGCTTGATTAGCTCTTGCATTTCAACGGGGATGCTGGCCCAGCTCCCATGCAGTACACAGTTTTTTACTGGGGACAGCAGAGGATCTTGGCTGGTCCAAGTCCTAATCTGGCGGGCCGAGTCAGGTGATTTATCATTTTCAAATGCTTCCATGACCATCAACACGTCTGCGGGCTGCGCTACCATCAACACGTTTGTCGGTTGCGCCATTTCCACCTCCGTGTTGGGCAATGGTAGCCGACTGAGAGCATCCGCGCAGTTCTCGGTGCCTGGCCTGTGGCGGATGGTATAGTTGTACGCTGATAGCACGAGTGCCCACCTTTGTATGCGGGCTGAGGCATTAGTATTTATCCCCTTGTTTTCAGTGAACAGGTATATGAGGGGCTTGTGATCGGTTTCCAGCTCAAATTTGAGGCCAAATAGGTACTGATGCATTTTCTTTACCCCGAACACACACGCTAATGCCTCTTTCTCAATCATGCTGTCAGCCCTCTCGGCCTTCGACAAGCTCCTGGAGGCATAGGCGACAGGTTGCAACTTCCCCGCAATGTTAGCTTGTTGGAATACATACCCGACTCCATACGACGATGCATCACATGCTCGCACAAGTCTTTTACACGGGTTATACAATACAAGCAGCTTGTTGGAGCATAAAATGTTTCTGGCTTTCTCAAAAGCAATTACTTGTTTTTTTCCCCTATACCCAGTTCTCACTTTTACGCAATAACACATGTAGGGGCTCTAAGAGGGTGCTTAACCCCGGTAGGAATTTACCAAAATAGTTGAGGAATCCAGGAATGACCGCAGCTCCGTGAAGTTCTGTGGCCTGCGCATGTTCCTGATAGCCTCTGTCTTGACGTCTGTGGTCCGAATGCCGTCTGCCGCGATCTTTCTCCCCAAAAACTCCACTTCTGTTGCCATGAAGACGCATTTCAACCTCCTCAGCCGCAGCCCTATGCGATCCAGTCACTGGAGGACCTCCTCCAGGATTTGTAGGTGCTTGACGGTGTCCCGACCTGTGACCAATATGTCATCCTGAAAAACCACCGTGCGTGGTACCGACTTGAGTAGGCTCTCCAAGTTTCGCTGGAAGATCGCTGCAGCCGACCGAATTCCAAACGGGCATCTGTTGTCGATGAACAGTCTCTTGTGCGTGTTGATGCAGGTGAGGCCCTTCGAAGACTGCTCCAGCTCCTGCGTCATGTAGGCTGAAGTCAGGTCGAGCTTGGTGAATGTCTTGCCTCCTGCCAGCGTCGCAAATAGGTCGTCTGCCTTAGGTAGCAGGTATTGGTCCTGTAGCGAGAAACGATTAATAGTTACTTTAGAATCGCCACAATCATGACCGTGCCATTACTTTTGAGTACTGGAACAATCGGGCTGCCACAGTCGCTGAATTCCACTGGGGAGATGATGCCCTCGTGTTGCAGCCTGCCCAGCTCGATATCCATTCTCTCCCTCATCATGTGAGGTACCGCTCGCGCCTTGTGGTGAATGGGTCGTGCCTCTGGAACCAAATGGATCCGCACCTTCGCCCTGGAAAAGTTTCTAATGCCTGGCTCAAAAAGGGAAGGAAATTTGTTGAGAACCTGGGTACATGAGGCCTCATCGACATGTGATAGCGCTCAGATGTCATCCCAGTTCCAGCGGATTTTTCCCAGCCAGCTCCTTCCAAGCAGTGTGTGGCCATCGCCCGGGACAATCCAGAGTGGCAGTTCGTGCACCGTGCCCTCGTAGGTGACTTTGACCATGGCGCTGCCCAGGACAGTGATAAGCTCTTTGGTGTACGTTCTCAGTGGATGGGGCTCAGGGCTGGTCTGAGTGCCTTGTTGCACCACAGTCTCTCAAACATCTTTTTACTTATGATGGATTGGCTAGTGCCAGTGTCCAGTTCCATTGTTACAGGTAAGCCATTCAATTTTACATTTAGCATTGTAGGCGGACATTTCATCGAAAATGTGTGCACCCAGTGTGCTTCAGCATCTGTCTCCTCTCCCTGAGGCTCGAAATTGCTTTGATCCACCATGGACCGAGCTTCCTCTGCCACGTGGTGGTTAGCAGGTTTTGCAGAGCTTGCAGCTCGTCTGCAAGCTCGTTGGAGGTGCCCCATTGTTCCACAGTTCTTGCAAACATATCCTTTGAAGCAGCATGAATAGGCTGAATGGAAGCCTCCACAACGCCAACAAGGTGTGAATTGCCTTGCATTCATCCTTTGTTGGGGACTCTGAGTCATCTGGGTCACCTGAGGCCTGCTGGCAGTTGCAGACTCGTGGGTTCTGCCCTGTACATTTTTGCTCGCAAACACACTTCCAGTGAATTTATGAACATTGCTAGCACTTGTGTGCTGAGAGATTTGTTTGGTGTTATCACTGGTGGACATAAACGCCTGTGCTATCGCAATGGCCTTTCTGAGGGTCGGTGTCTCTACAGTCAAAAGTTTTCGTAAGATGGTCTCGTGGCCAGTGCCCAGTACAACAAAGTCTCTGAGCATTTGCTCCAGGTAGCCATCAAACTCATATTGTCCTGCAAGTCGCCTTAGCTCGGCGACGTAGCTCGCCACTTCCTGATCTTCAGATCGCTGGCAAGTGTAGAACCGATACCTCGTCATCAGCACGCTCTCCCTCGGGTTAAGATGCTCCCGAACCAGTGTACACAGCTCCTCATGCGACTTATCTGTGGGTTTCACTGGAGCCAGAAGATTCTTTATGAGGCTATAGGTCAGTGCCCCAAAGACCGTGAGGAGGACCGCTCTCCTTTTTGCAGCGCTTCCTTCTCCATCCAGCTCGTTGGCTACAAATAATGGTCCAGCCATTCGACATAGGCTTCCCAGTCCTCACCCTCCGAGAACCTCTCCAGGATGCCCACAGTTTGCTGCATCTTTGCGTTGGATTCGTATCCTCGTCACCAGTTATTGTGTTCCTAACACAGATGAGACTGCACACAGGAAGGTTAAAGTAACAGTGTCCTCAGTCTTTAATAAGACACTCCAGAGTGAGGAACAGGATCCTTCGGGGCTGGCTTATATACAGTGCTCCCAAGGGATGCTGGGATCTCTTGGAACTTCAGGGGATGCGCTCCCTGGTGCCAGAACATGGGAGTGCATGCTTTACAGATACACAACTGAAAGGGTACAGAGGAGATTTGCCAGGATACTACCTGAGATTAGAGACTTCAGTTATGAGGAGAGGTTGGAAATGTTAGGACTGTTCTCCTTAGAACCGAGAAGGTTGAAGTTTTTAAGATGATAAGGGATTTTGATGGAGTAAACAGATGCTGTTCCCTCTCGTGAGTGGCCCGATAATTAGTGGGAAATTTTCTCCACATTTCCCCTCTAGATCTTTTGCCAATGATTTGAAATCAATGACCTCTGATTATCGGCCCACTCACCAGAGGGAACTGATTTCAAATCATTGGCAAATGTTCTGGAGGGGAGATGTGGAGTGCATTTTTCAGTCAGATAGTTGTCGGGCTCTGGAATGTTTTACCTGAAAAGTTGGTGGAACCTGATTCCATAAATAATTTTTAAAGGGAGTTGGACAGGTACTTGAGGATATGGACATAACAGGGTTATGGACAAAAAGCAGGGATATGGGACTAAGCACGATTGCTCTTTCAAAGAGCCAGCGTAGACATGATGGGTTGAATGGACTCCTCCTGTGCTGTAAGTTTCTGTGATTCTGTGATATTATTATAAATACCATTGAAGATCAACTCAGACTCAAAACAACTCTAACTTCTACTCTACAAGCTGCCCCAGGGGTAATTATGGGAAACTTTATATAGATCTCCTATCTTCCCATCTCTTGAATGCAGTTCAAATTCCTGTCCCTGTATTTGGAGAGCCTACTCCTCAAAAGTGGAGAGGAGATGCAGATTTCTTGATCCTTTTCTCACTCCTGCCCTCGCCATCTGATTGCATGCTCTTTTGTCTTACAAAACCAATGGCATGCACTGAGTAGTTGGCATTAGTGCCATGTATCCAGATGTTCTCCATAAATGTTGAAAAGATGGCAACGTGCATCATATGGAAGGAGTTAGCTTGGGGTTGTATAGTTGAAGCTCCTATTAAAGGAGCGGATGGGAAATATACAATGCTGCCTGATGGACGACTATGGGAATCTAGCCAAATACTGTAATAATATTTGGTTAGGATGGAACACTTCATGCTATAATCATTGCTGCATGGCATTTTTGCTGAAACTACAGTACGCTCTCCTACCTTGCCAATCCTGGCGAAGTTACTGATTTTTTCCAGCACTGCATCCAGGTCCTTTGCACAGTACTACTGGCATTGACATCATCAGCGACCTCCTGCCAAGTTCCCTGACCCATCTTTCAGCTGACCCAATGACATTGTGAGGGAAGGACATTCTCTACACTTGCTACAGCAAGATTTGTATGGCATCCTCCATGAATTATGATGCCTGGCTGCTGCTCGCCAATTTTCTCCTGTGCCTATTCAAATATATCAGCACCAAAATGGAAAATTAAAAGTGATTGCCTCTTTAAAGTGCTACAGGTCCTAAAGGCCTGCAGCAGCACAAGAATTTACATGTTTAATGAACAAATACTAAATAGGAAACATGTATCATGCCTGAAAGTTATCCACCTCATGCAAATTAGCTGTACAAGGAATTACAAACACATTCAGAAGTGTTAAGTCAGATACATGCAAATTGCGCACCACCTGAGTAATACTGAGTGTTTGGGCTGACACTAAAATCATGGCCCTCATTTTATTCTTCATTTACATTTTAGCCTGGAAAAGTAATAAGAGGGTGTAATCAATGTACCTTTCACTACGCCTCTACCTGCAACACAACTTTACCATAGAACTTACAACTAGATATAGTTGTATTCCAAACAATGTAAGTGTGTTGATGGTTGAATGTAATTTTATTCACTAACTAACATTTAACCCAAATATTTACACTGGCAACTCCGAGAAATATTTTGCTTCTTGGGCTGACGTTCTTTTAACTTTCCACTGGGCATTCTGCAACCTCCATGAGTTAGATTGCTTCTTAGACTATGAAACCACTGAACCACTCTATATGTAATGATTAAATGTTACAGAGATCAGAATGGATGCCAATGATTATCGATATGATGGTATTAATTCTATTAACAAAATCAAAGTAATTTGTACTAACGATTTGTACTAGACCAGTTAATGTGATTGTTTAAAAGTAGATAATTGTTTGTTGTGTAAGAAAGATTAATACAAAATAATTTTTTTCAAACTTAGATAATATACTGTAGTGACACAGGACAAACCTAACCTAACTGACTAATGGAATCGCAACTAAAGGAGAAAATAGAAAAACTTCTAGAAACCAAAAATATAATAATGAATATCAGCATGGATTTCAAAAGGGGATGTCTTGCTTGACCAACCTCCATTAAATTGTTTGAAGAGGTAACAGAGAGAGTAGACAAGGGTACTGTAGTAGATATAATGTTTCCAGATTTCCAAAAGGCCTTTGATAAGGTGCCACATAATAGATTAATGAATGAGGTCAGAGCATGTGGAGCCAAGAGACAAGTAGAAGAATGGATAGCTAGCTGGCTTCAAGACAGAGAGCAGAGACTAGGGGTAAATGGTAGCTATTCAGAGTGACAGAAGGTGTGAAATGGTGTTCCACAAGGATCAGTGCTGGGACCACTGTTTATACTGGGATCACAATTTATATTAGCGATTTAGACTTTGGAATCTAAAACCCAATTTCTAAATTCGCAGACGCCACCAAATTTGGAGGAGGGTGAGGGGGGATAGGCACAGGCGTGACAGTCTGAATGGCCTCCTTCTGTGCTGTAACCATTCTATGATTCTATGATAGCCAATACTGAGGAGGACTGCAACAAATTACAAGAAGACATTCATAAACTTGCAGAATGGGCATATAATTAGCAAATGAAATTCAACACAGATAAATGTGAGGCATTACATTTTGATTAAAAACTTAGGGAAGTCACATATTACTTGGAAAATAAGAATCTAAATGGGGTAGAGGAACAAAGGAATCTAGGAGTAAAAATACACAAATCACTAAAAGTATCGACAAAGGTCATAAAAAAGCAAACCAAACACTAGGGTCTATTTCTAGAGGGATAGAATTAAAAAGTAGTGAAGTTATGCTAAACTTGTACAGACCACATTTGGAGCACTGTATGCAGTTCTAGTCCCCGTATTATAAAAAGGATATAGAAGAGCTGGAGAAGGTGCAGAGAAGATTTGCAAGCATGATATCAGAAATGCGAGGGTATACCTATCAGGAAAAGTTGAACAGGCTGGGTATCTTTTATCTTTAAATGAGAAGGCTGAGGGGTGACTCCAAATAAACGTTGAACACTGATTGACATCACGATCTGCCTATTCTGCATACTTGTGGTGCATGCTCCCAGCGCTGATGCTGACACCTTCACCAAGATGGCGTCTGGCACAGCCTGCACCAGAAGTGCATTAGCGAAGCCTCAACGCCATTTCCGACCAAAAACGCCATCTGTAGTGGCTAAATAATGGGCGCTACACAATCTAATTTTTAGCCCTAACTGCATGGGCAAATCTAACTAATGACAGATAGTTACGTGCTCTGCTGCAGCAAAATCTGGTCTAAATTAGTCTTGTTATTTTTTTTTGTGCAAGGTGCTTTTTAGGATTTTCCTGAAATTAAAATGTCATCATTTGCCCCACAATTATAATCCACAGTTATCATGGGTGACTTTAATCTACATATAGATTGGGCTAACCAAACTGGTAGCAATACGGTGGAGGAGGATTTCCTGGAGCGTATAAAGGATGGTTTTCTAGACCAATATGTTGAGGAACCAACTAGAGAGCCGGCCATCCTCGACTGGATCTTGTGTAATGAGAGAGGATTAATTGGCAAACTTGTTGTGCGAGGCCCCTTGGAGAAGAGTGACCATAATATGGTAGAATTCTTCATTAAGATGGAGAGTTAATTTAGAGACCAGGGTCCTGAATTTAAAGAAAGGTAACTTTGATGGTATGAGACGTGAATTGCCTCGGATAGACTGGCAAATGATATTAAAAGGGTTAATGGTGTATAGGCAATGCCAGACATTTAAAGATCACATGGATGAACTTCAACAATTGTACATCCCTGTCTGGCATAAAAATAAAATGGGGAAGGTGGCTCAACCGTGGCTAACAAGGGAAATTAGGGATAGTGTTAAATCCAAGGAAGAGGCATATAAATTGGCCAGAAAAAGCAACAAATCTGAGGACTAGGAGAAATTTAGAATTTAGCAGAGGAGGACAAAGAGTTTAATTAGGAGGGGGAAAATAGAATATGAGAGGAAGCTTGCAGGGAACATAAAAACTGACTGCAAAAGCTTCTCTAGGTATTTGAAGAGAGAATGATTGGTGAAGACAAATGTAGGACCCTTGCAGTCAGAATCAGGGGAATTTATAATGGGGAACAAAGAAATGGCAGACCAATTGAACAAATACTTTGGTTCTATCTTCACTGAGGAAGACACAAATAACCTTCCGGAAATACAAAGGGACAGAGAGTAGAGCAAGAAGGAGGAACTGAGGAAAGTCCTTATTAGTCAGGAAATTGTTTTTGGTAAAGTGATGGGATTGAAGGCCGATAAATCCCCAGGCCTGATAATCTGCATCCCAGAGTACTTAAGGAAGAGGCCTTAGAAATAGTGGATGCATCGGTGGTCATTTTCCAAAATTCTATAGACTCTGGATCAGTTCCTATAGATTGGAGGGTAGCTAATGTAACCCCACTTTTTAAAAAAAGAGAGAGAGAGAAAACAGGGAATTATCGACCGGTTAGCCTGACATCAGTAGTGGGGAAAATGTTGGAATCAATTATTAAAGACGTAATAGCACCGCATTTGGAAAGCAGGGACAGGATCGGTCCAAGTCAGCATGGATTTATGAAAGGGAAATCATGCTTGACAAATCTTCTAGAATTTTTTGAGGACGTAACTAATAGAGTGGATAAGGGAGAACCAGTGGCTGTGGTGTATTTGGAGTTTCAAAAGGCTTTTGACAAGATCTCACACAAGAGATTTGTGTGCAAAATTTAACACATGGTATTGAGGGTAATGTATTGGCGTGGATAGAGAGCTCGTTGGTAGACAGGAAGCAAAGAGTAGGAATAAACGGGTCCTTTTCAGAATGGCAGGCAGTGACGAGTGGAGTACCGCAAGGTTCAGTGCTGGGACCCCAGCTATTTTCAATATACATTAATGATTTGGATGAAAGAATTGAATGTAATATCTCCAAGTTTGCAGATGACACTAAGCTGGCTGGCAGTGTGAGCTGTGAGGAGGATGCTAAGAGGCTGCAGGGTGAATTGCACAGGTTAGATGAGTGGGAAAATACATGGCAGATGCAGTATAATGTATATAAATGTGAGGTTATCCACTTTGGTGGCAAAAACAGTGAGACAGAATATTATCTGAATGGTGACAGATTAGGAACAGGGGAGGTGCAACGAGACCTGGGTGTCATGGTACATCAGTCATTGAAAGTTGGCATGCAGGTACAGCAGGCGGTGAAGAAGGCAAATAGCATGTTGGTCTTCATAGTGAGAGGATTTGAGTATAGGAGCAGGGAGATCGTATTGCAATTGTACAGGGCCTTGGTGAGGCCACAACTTAAATATTGTGTATAGTTTTGGTCTCCTAATCTGAGGATTCTTGCTCTTGGTAGAATGCAGCGACTGATGAGTGCAATCACCAGACTGATTCCCGGGATGGCAGGACTGACATATGAAGAAAGACTGGATCGATTAGGCTTATATTCACTGGAATTTAGAAGAATGAGAGGGGATCTCATTGAAACATATAACATTCTGATGGGATTGGACAGGTTAGATGCAGGAAGAATGTTCCCAATGTTGGGAAAATCCAGAATCAGGGGTCACAGTATTTGGATAAGGGTAAGCCATTTAGGACCAAGATGAGGAGAAACATCTTCACTCAGAGAATTGTGAACCTGTGGAATTCTCTACCACAGAAAGTTGTTGAGGCCAGTTCATTCGATATATTTAGAAGGGAATTAGATGTGGCCCTTATGGTTAAAAGAATCAAAAGTTATGGAGGGAAAGCAGGAAAGAGGTACTGAAGTTGCATGATCAGCCATGATCATATTGAATGGTGGGGCAGGCTCGAAGGGCCAAATGGCCTACTCCTGCACTTAATTTCTATGTTTCTACATTTCTATGTTTACAGTATTTTCATTTTTCTTAACAGTGGGACTCGCCATTTTTCTCTTCTTTCTGCATTCTTCTATCCTTCCCTGGCCCAAACCCTTCTCTACTAAGGTATGATGAATGATATGTGACACCATGAATCGATGAATTTTCACATCCTCATCCAATTATGTCTGATGAAAGGTTCTTGACCTGAAGCATTGGCCTAGAAATTGTCCCACTTACCGCCACAAGTTTTCAGTGCAATCCAGTCTAAAAATGGCACCTACCACTCTAGCGCCTTTCTCTGGCACGGGACTCAGCGGCGGCCATTTTGATGAGGGCCTTAGCATTGCTAGCGCTGGCCCTGGAAATGTATATTAAGAAAGGGTGGCATCAGTCAGTTTGCAATACTGAATTAATGTCACCTCAGTGAACTTGGACCTTCATGTTGCGTTCAATGCTGGGTCCTAAGCTTGCCATTAAAACTCAGGGTTGGATTTTCCTGTACTTTGTGTTCTGGATTTCGTCCCGAAGCAGCATGAAAGGCGACATTTAGGTCGCCCGCGTCCTGGTCCGGTTCTGCAGCGGAGGTAAGTAGCACTGCCGGGAAGATCTTTTGCCCGATCCGCCCGGCTGGAAGTGCGCCCGCAATGACTGCCTGGGGAATCATTGCGGTCCAGTATAGCCGGCACCACAGAGGAAGGTAAAGTACTCCAAAGATAAGTGCAAGTGTTTGTTCTTTTCAATTTTTTAGCAAATTGTGTTGTGGTCAATGTTTTGGGAATATTTGTGTGTTTTTTAAAGATTCCCCCCACACTCCCCCAGGCCTCTCTCGGAGTGCACCATGGGCCGGCAGTTTCGTTCACGAGCTTCCCATCCTGGCGCCATGAAAAGTGTATGATGCCTCCCTTCGCACTGCGCCCCCTGACACAGGGCCCAGATGCTGAAACTTCCTCACCAAAGCTCAAACTATTCCCGGTCGGTAATTTTCCTGCCCCGCCACCGTTTTCACCCCGAAAACAGAAAAGCCTAAAATCCAGTCCTCAGTGTTCAGCAGACTGATAGAGACACTGTCAGCAACTCTTAAAGGGACAAAGATATCTTTCAGGTGTATTTGCATTTAAGCTTTTGGACTGGATTGTTTTTATTTTATTGGACAATAGTGGCTTGGTGCAATACAGGTTAAACATTTTTTAATTATGCAGGGAGTGCTGCTGGATACTTGCAAGGCCATTAAGAAGTCAGAACTCATTGGAAATACTCAGCTGGTCAGGCGACATTCGTGGAGAGAGAAACAGAGTTCATGTCTCAGGTCGAGATGCTGCTTGACCTTCTGAGCATTTCCAGTATTTTATGCTTTTGTTTCAGATTTACAGCATCCACTCACAGAGGGAAGAGGAAGATGCAGAAGTGGAGGAAGCAGAAGGAAGAATGCAACCCAGACAGCCCCTTTCTGTCCGGATGTAAGTGGTCAATCTACAGTTATTTCCTGAGGTTTTCGAGGCCTCGCATAGGGTCTAAATACGTAAGAGTTTTTACTTGGCAGTGACCAGTACAAAATCGGCCCTGCCTTGCTTGCTGTGCTATGGGTTGGTTTTCCACAGAGGCCGGTGCCAATAGGTCTCTCACAGTTATCCAATCTGCTGCTTATGATTTAACACCCGCTTATAGCAAGCACACTAACCCTGTCCTTATGTTCGGGCGAAAAGAGTTACAACAGATTGTCTTATAGTGAGACACGGACCAACGTTTCAATTTCAAAATCACAAAAGGTTCATTACAACAGATCAACACCTCCCCACCACTCGCCAGATGATTGTGAAGTACAACCACACAGTGCTGTAATACCCAGTAAAACAGTGCACTTTCCTTATTAGCCTTACAATAGACCAACCCTCCCCGTGGGCTAAACCCTCCTGGGACCCAATTAACTCTAAACCCCCCTCTGGATTTGTTAGGGCAAACTGGCACCCCCTCACACACTTTCGTGGGTCGATTGGTGAGCCTGCAACTGTTGTGTTCTCACTCAATCCGCCCATCCTTGCGCGCTGGTCAGTCCTCAGCGGTTCGACTCCATGGCCCATGCTTGGCTGAAGCATGCGAGATCCAGGTTGAAGTTGAAGTCCATCGGGCTAGAGAAGCAAGGCTTCAATCTAGGTCCGAGACCACGAGGGGTGGGCAAACATGCCTTCACATAGGATGCAGTAGAACGCAGATCGAGCTTCCAAAATGCTTGACAATTATATTCCAGTTAATCCACAATTCTGGCTGGGTTTGGATGGTTATTTTGCCTCCAGGGAATCTTTCTGACTTCTTCAAGTCTTATCTGAGATGTACTGTGTGTGTATAGTGTAATGTCTGTAAGCTTGTAATGTTTGTAGCTCCACACTGTGGATGTGGATGTATTGTGTACTGCAACTACAGAGTTAATAATAAACAAAACCAGACAGATTCCGGAGGCTTCCGAGAGAGCTGCCTGCCATGTAGGAAGCTGTGTGTGCTTGTGCTCTGTGAATATATCACTTTTGGCGATGAGATAGGATTTTTTCGGATGATTTAAAGCTTAAATTTTGTTGGTGAAGGATTCAGCCAGCTGACAGAGAGACTTTGGAAGTTTCTGTCTTTGGAAAAAGCTACAAAAATCCGAGGTAAAATACAGCACATGGTGTGAACAGCTAGAGATTAAAATAGCAGGTGTAATCGGACATTTGGGGGAATATAGACACGACCGGAAATGTTTTAAAGCGTATGTGGATTGGCTAGAAATGTATTTCACTGCAAATAACATAATCGAAGTACCAGACAATGCAGTCCAGAACCGGGCTGTGTTGGGACGTAAGAGAGCGATCTTCTTATCGGAGGCGGGTCCGGCATTGTACGAAACCCTTGTAAATCTGCCTGACGAGCCAAAGGACACAACGCTTAAAGAGATTTTAATGAAGCTGGAGCAGCAATATAACCCCAAACTGTTAGAAATTGCTGAAAGCTATCATTTCGGGATTCGGAATTAAAAGACTGATGAAACATAGAAACATAGAAACATAGAAAATAGGTGCAGGAGTAGGCCATTCAGCCCTTCTAGCCTGCACCGCCATTCAATGAGTTCATGGCTGAACATGCAACTTCAGTACCCCAAGTATCAGTCATTACATCGTAGCATTAAAAAAGCTATCGATGCATTGTAATTTTGGAAACTTTCAAAACCGAGCATTACGGTATCGTTTTGTTTGTGGGGCAAAAAATGATGCGATCAGAAGGAAGTTATTGACGACGGATGACTTGACTTTTGAGATTGCTTGACAGACAGCGAGGTTGATGGGCATGGCCGAACAATATTCACAAGAATTAAATAATGATTACGTTCGTCAGTCAACCGAGGTAAATCACCTGCAGGTTTAAAGTAAAAGATGATGGGGGCCCAAAGTCTCAGAAACTGGAAATTCTAACAGAGCGTCGAAGTCGTGCTATAGGTGCCTGGGACAACATATTGCTCAAAGTTGTCCATACGTGAAGGCAGAGTGTTTCTTCTGCAGAAAGACACGGCATCTTGTGAAGGCATGCCGACTGAAGGGTAAACCAGCTAACAAAGCTATGAGTCCAGGGTTCAAAGCTATGAGTAGAAATCCCAAGAGACTACATAGCATGGAAGAACAACAACAGGACGAGGAGATGTTAGAATTACACGTCATCAGGAGCACGAGGTTAACAGACAGCGATTCGGAAAGTATCAAAATCCACATGGATGATGCGGGATTCAAGATACCAATGGAAATCGACACGGGTGCATCCGTGAGTGTAGTACTGGAGTCACTATACCGCGACAAATTGCGTGATTTTCAACTGGAGAAATCCAAGATAGAGCTGCGAGGCTACTCGGGAGAGAAAATTCCTGTGGTAGGTCATATCACTGTACCGGTGAAATATAAAGATCAATTTCAGAACTTGCCTCCAATAGTAGTGAAAGGAGACAAGTCTGCCTTACTAGGAAGAACTTGGTTGAGCTCACTGAAGCTGGATTGGAGTAAGATTTTCTGTGTGGAAGTGAGATTTTCATCAATGGATGAGGTTATCAAGAAGTATCTGAAGGTGTTCTGCGAAATGGGCAGTCCGATCCAAGGCTTCAAGGCGAGTGTCAGGGTACAGAAGGACGCTAGATCAGTTTACTACAAGCCACGTTCTGGACCATATGCACTCAAGGAGAAAGTTGAGCAAGAACTCAAAAGACTAGAGACTGACAACATTATTTGTAAGATAGAACAATGTAATTGGGCTACATCCATTGTTGTTGTACCGAAGTCCGATGGTAAGGTAAGATTGTGTGGTGATTATAAAGCAATCGTAAACCAGGTTTTAGAGGGTAATGTCCCCAATACATTGCTGAATATAGAAGATTTGTTCACAACACTGACAGGTGGTCAGATCTTCTCAAAACTGGATCTTACGAATGCCTACTTACCGCTTGAACTATTGAGGAGTCCAAATCATGCTTGACTATAAATACTCATCTAGGCCTATATCAATTTGATAGGCTACCGTTTGGACTGTCTTCCGCCCCTGCCATATTCCAAGGGGTGATGAACCAGATTTTGCAAGGTATTGAAGGAGTCGTATGTTATTTGGATGACATACTAATTTCAGCACCAAATAGGCAAATTCATAATAACATATTGAATGAAGTCCTCAAACAGCTAGAGAAGCCCAGAATACGAGTGTCTGCTCATAAGTGTGAGTTATTTAAAAAATCAGTGGAGTACTTAGGGTACAGAGTAGACAAAGATGGTTTACATCCAACCATGGAAAAATTGGATGCAATTAGAAATGCACTCACTCCCAGGAATGTCACTGAACTTCATTCATTCTTAGGTCTTTTGAACTATTATGGGAAGTTCCTACCAAATTTGGCTACAGTATTACATCCACTGAATGAACTTTTGAAAAAACAGGTCCATTAGAAGTGGTCAAAAGAATGCGATAAAGCATTCAAGGAGTGTAAAAGCAAATTGGTAGAGAGCACCATGTTAGTTCACTATGACATATCTAAGGAGATTAAGCTAGCATGTGATGCCTCTCCATATGGAGTTGTGGCAGTAATCTCTCATGTATCACATAGTGGAGAGGAGAGACCAATTGCTTTTGCTTCATGCACTCTCAGTGCCAGTGAGAGTAATTATGTGCAAATTGAAAGGGAAGCTTTGGCATTAATTTTTCGGGTCAAGAAATTTCACAAAGACTTGTATGGTCGTATGTTTACCATCATTACGGACCATAAGCCCTTAACAGCAATCCTCCATCCAAAGTCCCCAGTTCCAACATTAGCTACAGCCCGAAAGCAGAGATGGGCTTTGATTTTGTCAGCATATACATATGATATTGAATACAGGTGATCAGTTGATCACAGTAATGCTGATGCAATGTCTAGATTGCCTTCCCCATCACAAGTTACACCCGATAGGGAAGAAGTGTTTTATTTTTCATACATTGATGAACTGCCAGTCACAGCTGAAGAGATTGGTAGAGCAACCAAACGTGACCCAGTGCTGTCAAAGGTATATGATTATATTGAAAATGGATGACCAAAACAGGTAAGAGACAAAGATACACATCCATTCTTCATTCGTAGGAATGAATTATCAGTCGATAAAGATTGTATCATGTGGGGTGCAAGAGTGGTTATACCAAATGAATTCAGGTCCAAGTTATTAGGAGACCTCCATGACCAGCACCTGGGAATGTGCTTGACCAAGAGTTTTGCATGCAGTTATTTATGGTGGCCAGGTCTTGATAAAGATATAGCGTACATCGTGAGTCAGTGTACAAATGTCAAGTGGTAAGCAAGCAACTACCACCAGTACCATTACAGCCATGGAAATGGCCTCCCAGGGTGTAGCAAAGGCTACATATTGATTTTGCTGAGTTCGAAGGACAATTGTTCATTGTGATTGCTAGCCATTCGAAGTGGGTTGAGGTGTTTCCAATTTGGAAAATATCAACAAGTAAAACATTGGACATTTTGCAAAAATTATTTTCTTCATTTGGCCTCCCTGAAGAAATTTTTTCAGATAATGGACCACAATTTCGTTCAGAAGAATTTGCACAATTCATGAGCAAAAATGGTGTGAAACATAACAAGGTTCCACCATACCATCCTGCTTCAAATGGTGCAGCAGAGCGCAATGTACAATTTGTAAAATGTGCCCTCATAAAACAAATGTTAGATCCAAATCCAAGGAAATGACAGTTGTCATTGGATCACAAATTGGCAAATTTTTTTATTACATTTTTTGAATACTCCTCATACAACTACTGGGAGAACACTAGCAGAGTTGTTTCTCAAATGACAGCCACGAACCAGATTCTCGTTAAAACCAAATTTGGCACAGTCCGTAGAAGAGACACAATTAAGACAGAAAGAGAATCATGATAGAGGTAGAGTAAAAGAGAGAAGTGTAAAATTAAACCAGAAGGTGAGAGTGAAGAACCATCGCCATAAATGGTTAAAGTGGTTACCAGTGAAGATATGTGGTCCTCGCACATATTTGGTAAAGATGTTTGATAATGGACAAGTTAGGTTTGTTCATATTGATCATACTTTACCTACAGACATGGAAGGAGTTGAAGGTGGGAATGATTCAATTATTTCTGACTCATTGGATAGTTTTGATACACCAGTAGCAAACCCTAAATCCAATGTAATGGAAACAAATCCAGGAGAGAATCAGAATGAAAGTCTGAGTCCGAGTCAGGAAAACAAAGAGCCTGAAGTTAGAGTGAGTTCAAATGAAAATCAAGGAAATTCCGTGGAGGAAAACGTTCCTCAGGATGAGCCTCGAATGAGTTTAGATTCGACACCAGGTTTGGAAGGTTCTGTTCGAGAGCGAAGGTATCCTCTTTGAAACAGAAAACAAATGGTAAAGTTACATTTGTAAATATAGAAAAAAAAAGTTTATATCCTGTGTTATGTATAAACATGAAAGTTATGTTTGATGTTTGTTATAATAACTTCTTCATTAAGGAGGGAGAAGTGCAATGTCTTTAAGCTTGTAATGTAAGTAGCTCCACACAGTGGATGTGAATATATTGTGTACTGCAACTGCAGAGTTAATAATAAACAGAACCAGGCAGATTCCGGATGCTTCCAAGAGAGCTGCCTGCCATGTAGGAAGCTGTGTGTGCTTGTGCTCTGTGAATATATCACATATGGAAGAACTCCACGAGGCTGAGTACTGTGAGCTAAACTTAGTGTGACCTTAGTCTTCTTTATTACAACTCCAGAGTGCTTAAACAACATGGCAGCCAACCTTTTATATTGGCCCTGCATGTGTTGCAGGTGACCTTTGGACTCCAACAGTCGCGCCCTCTGGTGGCAAGTATTACATAGCTACATACACAACATCACTCCCGCCCCAAAGTCTTCGGTAGAAGTTATTTACAAGTAAGCCCTTTGCTCCCTGGTTGATCATCTAAGTTCAAACCCTGACATGTGTGAGTTGGTCGGACCATTGCTGTACTGCACCGCGGCTAGTCTGACCAGACTGTCAGGAACGGTGGGTTATCCTCGTGTTTGACAGCGAGGTCGATTGCGGGTTGGGTGTGTGTTTGTGGATCGTCGATGGTGATGTCCTCTTCAAGTCGTTCCTGGTTGTAAGTAAATCGCAATTTGGTCTCATCTAAATGCTTGCTGCACGTTTGGCCATTTAACAATTTGATTATAAACACCCTATTCCCTTCCTTGGCCAAAACAGTGGCAGCAACCCACTTGGGACCATGACCGTAATTCAAGACAAACACAGGGTCGTTAACATCAATGTCACGTGAAACAGCCGTGTGATCATTGTGCATATTCTGCCGCTGTCGCCAGGTTTCCACGTGATCATTAAGATCCCGTGGACTAGGGAGAGCCTGGTTTTGAGGGGTCTCTTCATTAACAATTCTGTCAGGAGAACCCTGGTGAGTGAGTGGGGTCGCGTCCGGTAACTGAGCAGAATGTGAGACAAGTGGGTCTGCAGTGAGCCGTCCATCACGCATTTCATGCTCTGCTTGATTGTTTGGACTGCCCGCTCCACTTGACCGTTAGACTCAGGCTTAAATGGAGCAGACCTGACATGCTTGATGCCATTGCAGATCATTAACTCGGTGAATTCTGAGTTGGTGAAACACCCTTGTCGCTGACAAGGACATCAGGCAAGCCATGGGTGGCGAACATGGCCCGGAGGAACATAAGAACATAAGAACATAAGAATTAGGAACAGGAGTAGGCCGTCTAGCCCCTCGAGCCTGCTCCGCCATTCAAAAAGATCATGGCTGATCTGGCCGTGGACTCAGCTCCACTTACCCTCCTTACCCGCTTTCAATGGTGGCTGTGGACATGCTGGATGACATGATTACGCATACTAAGAAAGGGACCGGCAAAATCTACGTGGTTCCTGGACCACGGTTTGGAGGACCATGACCACAGACTCAATGGAGCCTCCCTTGGTGCATTGCTCAGTTGCGAGCAAATGTTGCACTGATGCACGCATTACTCCAATTCTGAGTCAATACCGGGCCACCAAACATGCGACCTGGAAATTGCCTTCATCATGACAATGCCTGGGTGGGTACTGTGTAGGTTGCCGATAAACATTTCCCTGCCTTTTTTTGGCAAAACCACACGATTACCCCATAAGAGACAATCTGATTGGATGGACATTTCATCTTTGCGTCGGTGACACAGCTTAATGTCATCTTGCATTTCCCCGGGAACGGCCGACCAGTTCCCATTTAGGACACAACTCTTTACAAGTGATAGCACAGGATCCTGGCTGGTCCAGGTCCTGATCTGGCGAGCAGTGATGGGTGACCCCTCGCTCTCAAAAGCATGCATGGCCAGTAGCAGGTCTACGGGCTGCACCATTTCAACCCCGGTGGTGGGTAACGGTAGCCGGCTGAGAGCATCAGCACACACAAACCGAAGTCCAAATAGATATTGGTGCATTTTCTTAACCCCATATACACATGCTAACGCCTCTTTCTCGATCATACTATAGGCTCTCTCAGACTTAGACAGACTTCTAGATGCGTATGCAACTGGTTGGAGGTTGCCTGATATATTGGCTTGCTGTAACACACAGCCGACCTCATATGATGAGGCATCACAAGCGAGCACTAAACGTTTACATGGGCCATAGTGTACAAGTAACTTATTTGAGAGAGCTTACTTCAGAGCTGGCCATCCTAGACTGGGTGTTGTGCAATGAGAGAGGATTACTTAGCAATCTTGTTGTGCGAGGCCCCTTGGGGAAGAGTGACCATAACATGGTAGAATTCTTCATTAAGATGGAGAGTGACACAGTTAATTCAGATACTAGGGTCCTGAACGTTGTATGAGATGTGAATTGGCTAGGATAGACTGTCGAATGATACTTAAAGGGTCGACGGTGGATAGACAATGGCAGACATTTAAAGATCACATGGAATAAAACGGGGAAAGTGGCTCAATCGTGGCTAACAAGGTAAATTAGGGATAGTGTTAAATCCAAGGAAGAGGAATATAAATTGGCCAGAAAAAGCAGCAAACCTGCCGACTGGGAAAAATTTAGAATTCAGCAGAGGAGGACAAAGGGTTTAATTAGGAGGGGGGAAATAGAATATGAGTGTAAACTTGCAGGGAACATCAAAACTGACTGCAAAGTCTTCTATAGATATGTGAAGAGAAAAAGATTAGTGAAGACAAATGTAGATCCTTAGCTTCAGAATCAGGTGAATTTATAATGGGGAACAAAGAAATGGCAGACCAATTGAACAAATACCTTAGTTCTGTCTTCACTAAGGAAGACACAAATAACCTTCCGGAAATACTAGGGGACTGAGGGTCTAGCAAGAAGGAGGAACTGAAGGAAATCCTTATTAGCCAGGAAATTGTGTTAGGGAAATTGATAGCATTGAAGGCCAATAAATCCCCAGGGCCTGATAATCTGCATCCCAGAGTACTCAAGTCACTGGAGAAATACCACCAGCGATGTCTCCGCAAGATCCTGTAAATCCCCTGGGAGGACAGGCGCACAAACATTAGCGTCCTCGTCCAGGCCAACATCCTCAGCATTGAAGCACTGACCACAATTGTTAAGTTCCGCTGGGCAGGCCACATAGTCTGCATGCCAGACACGAGACTCCCAAAGCAAGCGCTCTACTTGGAACTCATCCATGGTAAACAAGCCAAAGGTGAGCAGAGGAAAGGTTACAAGGACACCCTCAAGGCATCCCTGATAAAGTGCGTCATCCCCATTGACACCTGGGAGTCCTTGGCCATAGACCATCCTAAGTGGAGGAAGTGCATTCGAGAGGGCACTGAGCTCCAAGAGCATGCAGAAATCAAGCGCAGATAGTGGAAGGAGCGTTCGGCAAACCAGGCTCCTTGCCCACCCTTTCCCTCAACGACTATCTGTCCGACCTGTGACAGAGACTGTGGTTCTCGTATTGGACTGTACAGCCACCTAAGAACTCATGCTAAGAGTGAAAGCAAGTCTTCCTCGATTCCAAGGGACTGCCTATGATGATGATGATGATGTACTTAAGGAAGTGGCCCTAGAAATAGTGGATGCATTGGTGGTCATTTTCCAACATTCTATAGACTCTGGAAAAGTTCCTATGGATTGGAGGGTAGCTAATGTAAACCCACTTTTAAAAAAAGGAGGGAGAGAGAAAACAAGGAATTGTAGACCGGAGTGTCTGACATCTGTAGTGGGGAAAATGTTGGAATCAATTATTAAAGATGTAATAGCAGCGCATTTGGAAAGCAGTGCCAGGATCAGTCCAAGTCAGCATGGATTTTATGAGAGGGAAATCATGCTTGACAAATCTTCTGGAATTTTTGAGGATGTAACAAATAGAGTGCATAAGGGAGAACCAGTGGATGTGGTATATTTGGACTTTCAAGATGCTTTTGACAAGGTCCCACAAAAGAGATTAGTGTGCAAAGTTAAAGCAAATGATATTGGGGGTAATGTATTGATGTCAATAGAGAACTGGTTGGCAGACAGGAAGCAAAGAGTAAGAATAAACGGGTCATTTTCAGAATGGCAGGCAGTGACTAGTGGGGTACCGCAAGGTTCAGTGCTGGGACCCCAGCTATATACAATATATATTAATGATTTAGATGAAGGAATTGAATGCAATATCTCCAAGTTTGAAGATGACACTAAGCTGGGTGGCAGTGTGAGCTGTAAAGAGGATGCTAAGCGGCTGGTCGTGACACCATCGAGTGGGCAAATGCATGGCAGATGCGGTATAATGTAGATAAATGTGAAGTTATCCACTTTGGTGGCAAAAACAGGAAGGAAGAATCTTATCTGAATGGTGACAGATTAGGAAAAGGGGAGGTGCAATGAGACCTGGGTGTCGTGATACATCAGTCATTGAAAGTTGGCATGCAGGTACAGCAGGTGGTGAAGAAGGCAAATGGCACGTTGGCCTTCATAGTGAGAGGATTTGAGTATAGGAGCAGGGAGGTCTTACTGCAGTTGTACAGGGCCTTGGTGAGACCACACCTTGACTATTGTGTACAGTTTTGGTCCCCTAATCTGAGGAAGGACATTCTTGCTTTTGAGTGAGTGCAGCGAAGGTTCACCAGACTGATTCCCAGGATGGCAGGACTGACATATGAAGAAAGACTGGATCGACGAGGCTTATATTCACTGGAATTTAGAAGAATGAGAGGGGATCTCAAAGAAACATATAAAATTCTGACGGCATTGGACAGGTTAGATGCAGGAAGAATGTTCCCGATGTTGAGGAAGTCCAGAACCAAGGGTCACAGTCTAAGGATAAGGTACGCCATTTAGGATCGAGATGAGGAGAAACTTCTTCACTCAGAGAATTGTGAATCTGTAGAATTCTCTACCACAGAAAGTTGTTGCGGCCAGTTCGTTAGATATATTCAAAAGGGAGTTAGATGTGGCCCTTATGGCTAAAGGGATCAAAGGGTATGGAGAGAAAGCAGGAATTGGGTACTGAAGCTGCATGATCAGCCATGATCATATAGAATGGTGGTGCAGTCTCGAAGGGCCGAATGGCCTACTCCTGCACCTATTTTCTATTTTTCTATGTTTCTATTTGAACCTAGCAGGTTCCTGGCCTTCTCAAAGGCTGTGTCTTGAGATTTGCCCCCAAACCAGTCATCACCCTTACGTAGCAACATGTGCAAAGGATCTAACAAAGTGCTCAATCCGGGTAGAAAGTTACCGAAATAGTTGAAGCGTCCCAGGAACGAACATAGCTCCGTCACATTCTGTGGTCTGGGTACAATCTTGATGGCCTCTGTCTTTGAGTCCGTGGACCTGATGCTGTCTGCTTCAATCTTTCTCCCCAAAAATTCGACATCCAGCGCCAGGAAAACGCACTTGGAGCATTTCAGCCTGAGTCCCACTCTGTCTAGGCAAATTCAAACCCCTTCCAGGTTGTGTAGATGTTCGATGGTGTCACGACCAGTGATCAGGATGTTGTCTTGTAACACAACGGTGCGCGGAACAGATTTCAGCAAACTTTCCATATTTCTCTGGAAAATGGCTGCAGCTGAGTGAATCCCGAAAGGCCACCTGTGGTATATAAACAGCCCGTTGTGTGTGTTGATGTACGTCAGTCTTTTCGAAGATTCAGCAGCTCCTGTGTCATGTAGGCGGAGGTTACGTCCAACTTGGTGAACGACTTTCCCCCCGCTAATGTTGCGAACAGGTCATCCGCCTTGGGCAGCGGGTACTGGTCCTGTAATGAGACTCTGTTGATCGTTATCTTGTAGTCTCCACAGATTCTGACCGTGCCATCACTTTTCAACACCAGAACAATCGGACTGGCCCACTCGTTGAACTCGACTGGCGATATGATTCCATCGCGTTGGAGTCTGTTCACTTCGATCTCGACTTTCTCCCTTATCATGTACGGAACTGCTCGAGCCTTGTGATAGATGGGCCGTGCTTCGGGGCCGAGATGTATCTGTACCTTGGTGCCTGTGAGGTTACCGATGCCTGGTTTGAAGAGCGAGGGAAACTTGCTCAACACTTGAGCACACGAGACGTCATCCACTGAAGATAGTACTTTGATGTCATTCCAATTCGATCTAATCTTTCCCAGCCAGCTCCTGCCGAACAGCGTTGGGCCATTGCCTGGAACAATCCACAATTATAGGTCATGCACAGCTCCATCATACGATACCATCACTGCCGCACTTCCAATGACTGGTATGAGCTCTTGGTGTAAACATAGAAACATAGAAACATAGAAAATAGGTGCAGGAGTAGGCCATCCGGCCCTTCGAGCCTGCACCACCATTCAATGAGTTCATGGCTGAACATGCAACTTTAGTACCCCATTCTTGCTTTCTTGTCATATCCCTTGATCCCCCTAGTAGTAAGGACGACATCTAACTCCTTTTAGAATATATTTAGTGAATTGGCCTCAACAACTTCCTGTGGTAGAGAATTCCACAGGTTCACCACTCTCTGGGTGAAGAAGTTTCTCCTCATCTCGGTCCTAAATGGCTTACCCCTTATCCTTAGACTGTGACCCCTGGTTCTGGACTTCCCCAACATTGGGAACATTCTTCCTGCATCTAACCTGTCCAAACCCATCAGAATTTTAAACGTTTCTATGAGATCCCCTCTCATTCTTCTGAATTCCAGTGAATACAAGCCCAGTTGATCCAGTCTTTCTTGATATGTCAGTCCCACCATCCCGGGAATCAGTCTGGTGAACCTTCGCTGCACTCCCTCAATAACATGAATGTCCTTCCTCAAGTTAGGAGACCAAAACTGTACACAGTACTCCAGGTGTGGCCTCACCAAGGCCCTGTACAACTGTAGTAACACCTCCCTGCTCCTATACTCAAATCCCCTCGCTATGAAGGCCAACATGCCATTTGCTTTCTTAACCGCCTGCTGTACCTGCATGCCAACCTTCAATGACTGATGTACCATGACACCCAGGTCTCGTTGCACCTCCCCTTTTCTTAATCTGTCACCATTCAGATAATAGTCTGTCTCTCTGTTTTTACCATCAAAATGGATAATCTCACATTTATCCACATTATACTTCATCTGCCATGTATTTGCCCACTCACCTAACCCATCCAAGTCACTCTGCAGCCTCATAGCATCCTCCTCGCAGCTCACACTGCCACCCAACTTAGTGTCATCCGCAAATTTGGAGATACGACATTTAATCTCCTCATCTAAATCATTAATGTAAAATGTAAACAGCTGGGGCCCCAGCACAGAACCTTGCGGTACCCCACTAGTCACTGCCTGCCATTCTGAAAAGTACCCATTTACTCCTATTCTTTGCTTCCTGTCTGCCAACCAGTTCTCAATCCATGTCAGCACACTACCCCTAATCCCATGAGCTTTAACTTTGCACATTAATCTCTTGTGTGGGACCTTGTTGAAAGCCTTCTGAAAGTCCAAATACACCACATCAACTGGTTCTCCCTTGTCCACTCTACTGGAAATATCCTCAAAAAATTCCAGAAGATTTGTCAAGCGTGATTTCCCTTTCACAAATCCATGCTGACTTGGACCTATCATGTCACCTATTTCCAAATGCGCTGCTATAACATCCTTAATAATTGATTCCATCATTTTACCCACTACCGATGTCAGGCTGACCGGTCTATAATTCCCTGTTTTCTCTCTCCCTCCTTTTTTAAAAAGTGAGATTACATTGGCTACCCTCCACTCCATAGGAACTGATCCAGAGTCTATGGAAAGTTGGAAAATGACTGTCAATGCATCTGCTATTTCCAAGGCCACCTCCTTAAGTACTCTGGGATGCAGTCCATCAGGCCCTGGGGATTTATCGGCCATCAATCCCATCAATTTCCCCAACACAATTTCCCGACTAATAAGGATGTCCCTCTGTTCCTCCTTCTTACTAGAACCTCTGACCCCTTTTATATCCGGAAGATTGTTTGTGTCCTCCTTAATGAATACCGAACCAAAGTACTTGTTCAATTGGTCTGCCATTTCTTTGTTCCCCATTATGACTTCCCCTGATTCTGACTGCAGGGGACCTACGTTTGTCTTTACTAACCTTTTTCTCTTTACATATCTATATAAGCTTTTGCAGTCCGTTTTAATGTTCCCTGCAAGCTTCCTCTCGTACTCTATTTTCCCTGCCCTAATCAAACCCTTTGTCCTCCTCTGCTGAGTTCTAAATTTCTCCCAGTCCCCGGGTTCATTGCTACTTCTGGCCAATTTGTATGCCACTTCCTTGGCTTTAATACTATTCCTGATTTCCCTTGATAGCCACGGTTGAGCCACCTTCCCTTTATTATTTTTACGCCATACAAAGATGTCCAATTGTTGTAGATCATCCATGCGGTCTCTAAATGTCTGCCATTGCCCATCCACTGTCAACCCCTTAAGTATCATTCGCCAATCTATCCTAGCCAATTCACGCCTCATACCTTCAAAGTTACCCTTCTTTAAGTTCTGGACCATGGTCTCTGAATTAACTGTTTCATTCTCCATCGTGATGTAGAATTTCACCATATTATGGTCACTCTTCCCCAAGGGGCCTAGCACAACGAGATTGCTAATTAATCCTCTCATTACACAACACCCAGTCTAAGATGGCCTCCCCCGAGTTGTTTCCTTGACATATTGGCCCAGAAAACCATTCCTTATGCACTCCAGGAAATCCTCCTCCACCGTATTGCTTCCAGTTTGATTAGCCAAATCTCTATGCATATTAAAGTCACCCATGATAACTGCTGCACCTTTATTGCATGCACCTCTAATTTCCTGTTTGATGCCCTCCCCAACATCACGACTACTATTTGGAGGTCTGTACACAACTCCCACTAAAGTTTTTTGCCCTTTGGTGTTCTGCAGCTCTACCCATATAGGCTCAAAGTTTCCACATGATTTGCTCCTGATTTTTAGGAGCAACTGGTGGAGAACGGAGTATCTTAGAAATCGAAATTCTCCACATTTAAGTTTTCTGCAGTTCTAGTCAGGTAGAACAGTTTCACTTTTGAACATAATTTTTTTTTCAAAAGGGGGCGTGTCCGGCCACTGACGCCTGATTTGAAAGTTTCCACAGTGAAAACGTACTCCAAACTAACTTAGAATGGAGCAAGTGAAGATTTTTGTAGGCTTGAAAAAACCTTGTCTACACAGTAAAAAATCAGGCGCAGGTTACAAATTAGGCGTCGGGAATGAGGTGGGGGGGGAGGGGGGGAAGGGAAGTCATTAAATTCTACAATAAATCCTTAGTTATACTTATACAAATATTATACAAATAAATGCAACCTGAATAAAAATTTATCAGCAAAGAAAAGATTAAATAAACCATGTTCCTACCTGTGTGAAAGTGCTTCAGGCAGGCCTTTCAGGCAGCGGTTTGCCGTTGGGACCGACCGACGGCAGGGGGAGGGAGAAAGCTGCAAGAAGCCTCAGTGCTTCAGGCAGCCGTTTGCCGTCGGGCCCGACTGATGTCAGGAGGAGGGAAGGAGAAAGCTGCAAGAAGCCTCAGTGCTGATCATGGAAGGGCAATGTGGTTTTATTAAAAAATGTTAAAAATTGAACAGCTACAAAGAATTGGACTAGTCTCAAACAAGTGCATGTGTCCTGTTTATCACAGTCTATCTTTAATTAAAGAATGCACTCCCTCACCCTCACACACAGAAATATCAAGAAAATTAAAATGCAAGCCTTTGCAAGGGTTCAATAAACAAATTTTCACTTTTTCTGCAGCACTTTTTAAAATGGCCGAGTGCCAATGTTTACTTCAGACTGCGCGTGCGCGAACACTCCAACGCGCACGCGCAGGGTTGCCGGCCCCACAAAAACTCATTTAAATTGTACCCGCCCCCTCCTACTTACAAAATCGGCGTGAGTAGTAGGCTCCGTCCCCTGTGCGCCACGCCAAGCAGACATCGAGCTGTAAGGCGCTCGAGAATAGCGCGTTTTTTTTCAGGCGCCGTTTTCGGCGCGAAAAACGAGCGCCCAGCTCGGAGGGGCGCCTGTTTTGCTGCATGTGGAAACTTGGGGCCATAGATTCCACATCATCCAAGCTAATGTCCTTCCTAACTATTGCATTAATCTCCTCTTTAACCAGCAATGCTACCCCACCTTTTCTTTTTATTCTATCCTTCCTGAATGTTGAATACCCATGGATGTTGAGTTCCCAGCCCTGATCATCCTGGAGCCATGTCTCTGTAATCCCAATCATATCATATCTGTTAACATCTATTTGCACAGTTAATTCATCCACCTTATTATGAATACTCCTTGCATTAAAGACACAAAGCCTTCAGGCTTATTTTTTTAACACCCTTTGTCCTTTTAGAATTATGATGTAGTGTGGCCCTTTTTGTTTCTTGCCTTTGTTTACTCGGTCTTCCACTTTTGCTTTTTACCTTTCTACCATCTGTTTCTGACTCCATATTACTTTGCCCTGTCTCGCTGCATAGGTTCCCATCCCCCTGCCATATTAGTTTAAACACTCCCGAACTGCATTAGAAAATGTTACCCCCAGGACATCAGTTCCAGTCCTGCCCAACTGCAGATTGTCCCTTTTGTACAGGGTCCCACTTCCCCCAGAACTGGTTCCAATGTCCCAGGAATTTGAATCTCTCCCTCTTGCACCACTGCTCAAGCCACGTATTTATTCTAACTATCCTGCTCCCTCTACTCTGATTAGCACGTGGCACTGGTAGCAATCCAGAGATTACTACCTTTGCGGTCCTACTTTTTAATTTAACTCCTCGCTCTCTAAATTCAGTTGTAGGACCTCTTCCCGCTTCTTACCTATATTGTTGGTACCTACATGTACCACGACAACTGGCTGGTCACCCTCCTTCTCCAGAATGCTCTGCAGCCACTCCTAGACATCCTTGACCCTTGCACCAGGGAGGCAACATACCATCCTGGAGTCTTGGTTGCGGCCGCAGAAACTCCTATCTATTCCCCTTACAATAGAGTCCCCTATCACTATAGCTCTCCCACGCTTTTTCCCACCCTTCTGTGCAGCAGAGCCACCCATGGTGCCATGAACCTGGCTGCTGGTGCCTTCCCCTGGTAAGTCATCTCCCGCAACAGTACCCAAAACGGTATATCTGTTTTGGAGGGAGATGACCGCAGGGGACTCCTGCACTTCCTTCCTGCTCTTGACTTGTCTCTTGGTCGCCCATTCACTATCTGTCCTAACCCTTACCTGTGGTGTGACCAACTCACTAAATGTGCTATCCACAACATTCTCAGCATCGCGCATGCTCCAGAGTGAGTCCATCCGCAGCTCCAGTGCCGTCATGCAGTCTGTAGGTACGCAGCTTTGCATTAATCAGGCTCAATTTGGGCCTTTGTGCTTTAGTTTAGCCACAGTTTCTCGAAAGCCTTCTGGCTCATTATTGATTGACTCGCACCCATGTCCAACTCCATGGATACTGGAACTCCATTTAATTTGACTTTCAGCATTATAGGAGGGCTCTTGGTGAAGGTATGTACCCCATACACTTCTTCCTCGGGTTGGGTTACCTGTGCTGCGTGATTCACGCCGGATCGATCATCGTCTGCCATGTGGTGTGTCACAGCACATTTGCACATTCGCTGGAGGCGCCCCATTGTTGTGCAGTCTTTGCACACATAGTACTTGAATCGACATTGATGGGCCCAATGATTACCCCTGCAGTGCCAACACGTGCTAATGGATTCGCATTCACCCCCAACGTCAGACTCTAAATCATCACAGGTCTTGCAGCCGCAGACGTATAGGCCCTGCCATATGTAGTTCAGCCTGCTAGCAACGTCATTTTATGCACAGTATTTGCCTGTGAGAAGATATGTGTTTGGTGTTATCGTCCATGGCCATGCATGCCTGGGCCATCGCGATGGCCCTGCTCTGGTCTAGGGTTTCGGCAGCCAGCAGCTTTCAAAGAATGACCTCGTGGCTGATGCCAAGCACGAAAAAGTCCCGCAGCATTTGCCCCAATGCAGCTCCAAAATCGCAAGGTCCCGTGAGGCGTCTCAGGTCGGCAACATAATCCGCCACATCCTGGCCCCTGGAATGATGGTGCATGTAAAAATGATATCTGGCTATGAAGATACTCTCCTTCGGCTTGAGGTGGTCCTGAAATAGCGTGCACAACTCTGTATATTCCTTCTCCATTGGTTTTGTCAGTATGAGCAGATTCTTGATGAGGCCATATATTTTAGGCCCACAGACGGTGAGGAGAACTGCCCTGCACTTGGCCGCGTTAGTGTCTCCTTCCAGCTTGCTGGCCACGAAGTGCTGATTGAGACGCTCGACAAAGGTTTCCCAATCATCACCCTCTACGAATCTCTCTAATATTCCAATGGCAGCCATGGTTGCGTGAAGGTTCGTATTCTGTTACTCGTCGCTAATTATTGTGTATAGAAGAACTCCACAAGGCTGGGTACTGTGAGCTAAACTTAGTGTGACCTTAGTCTTCTTTATTACAACTCCAGAGTGCCTAAACAACATGGCAGCCAAACTTTTATACTGGCTCTGCACGTTTGTGCAGGTGACCATTAGGACTCCAACAGTCGCGCCCTCTGGTGGCAAGTATTACATAGTTACATACATAACATACTGGACTCTGAAGAAAGCCAGCCGATTGATCCCTGCAGGCTTCCCAAGTGAGTGTTAAATGGCGCAGCAGTCTTGATTGCTGGACCGTTGTGGAGATAATACAGGTGTCAGTTTTGTCCTCGCACCTTACTCTCTTCCCTAGATAGCCTGGCTCCACACACAAACGAGTCCCTTGGCCTTCCTCAGAGCACCCAGCTCTAACATTAGTGGCCGCTGGCAGGCCAGTGTTCAAATTAACATTTGAGCAGACCTAGCTTCTCTCACCAGTTTCGATGGGAGAGGTCCACCCCCACTTGATTCTCCCAGCTTCAGGTTTCTTCCTAATCCAGACAAGCCATCTCGTGTCACAGTATTTCAAAAGTTCTCTTCAGGGTGTACAGCCAAAAGGGATATAAACACAACAGTCCAGAGTTGACTTTGTTGACTTACCGAGATATCCGGGGTGGAATAATCTGCCTGCGGTACCAGTGACCAAACCCCAATTCCCCTTTCAACATTTGTCCCACACTTACCTTCACTCTGTTATTGACCATCACAGCGTCCTCTTGGCCACATTGCTGAAATAAAAGCCTCCACAAAGCAAATATTCCAATCCAACTTTATACATCTATCCATCCAATTTGACATTAAGAAATTAATCCATTGCCCTTATGCATTCACTTAGTGACTGTCTTTGCTGATCCTACTGATGTCACACAGTGCTGCCCAAGTGACTGCAGCATGGCTGGTGGAAGGCTGCTGGCTTTTAGTGGGGGCACTGGTCGAACTTGAGAAGTTGGTGACTGGGAGTGTCGAATCGAATGACGCAATTTCTTCTTCATCTTCTTCTTCATCTTGGTCAACCATTGGCTGGCAGGCTGCATTTATTGGGTATGGGAATGAGGAAGGCACAAGTGTGGAGTTGTAATGAGGATACCAGCATCTTGTATCATTTCAGCCCTGCCGCTGGCCAAGGGCTCAGCCATGCCTCTGGCAATAATGGCCAGCACTGTCTCCTCCAAGGGGGTGAGGTGAAGCTAGGATTGGGAGGTGTTGTTTGGTACAGTGGTATGTGAGTGATTGATTGGGGGGGGAGGGGGGAGTCATGAATTTAGAAGTGTGTAAGGCTAGTCGTTCAGTTGGTAGGAGATGGCCTTTAAAGATGCATTCAGTGACCTTGACCACTGGTCTGAGGTTATGAAACCACTTTAGGCATTGGAGCCAAGTCAAATGGTATATTGGCCTTCATAGCTAGGGGATTTGAGTATAGGAGCAGGGAGGTCTTACTGCCATTGTACAGGACCTTGGTGAGGCCTCACCTGGAATACTGTGTTCAGTTTTGGTCTCCGAATCTGAGGAAGGACATTTTTGCTATTGAGGGAGTGAAGCGAAGGTTCACCAGATTGAGTCCCGGGCTGGCTGGACTGACATATGAGGAGAGATTGGATCAACTGGGCCTTTATACATTGGAGTTTAGAAGGATGAGAGGGGATCTCATAGAAACATACAAGATTCTGACAGGACGGGACAGGTTAGATGCAGGTAGAATGTTCCCGATGTTGGGGAAGTCCAGAACCAGGGGACACAGTCTTAGGATAAGGGGTAAGCCATTTAGGACTGAGATGAGGAGAAACTTCTTCACTCAGAGAGTTGTTAACCTGTAGAATTCCCTGCCGCAGAGAGTTGTTGATGCCAGTTCATTGGATATATTCAAGAGGGAGTTAGATATGGCCCATACGGCTAAGGGGATCAAGGGATAGGGAGAGAAAGCAGGAAAGGGGTACTGAGGGAATGATCAACCATGATCTTATTGAATGGTGGTGCAGGCTCAAAGGGCCAAATGGTCTATTCCTGCACCTATACTATGTTTCTATGTTCTATGTTTCTAAGTTTCATTGGGGTGACACTGTTGGCCGTGACAGTCTCAGTGATCAGGTCCCACATCCTTCTTTCTGGAAGGCCTCCTGGCCCCCTGTGGGTGAGGAACCTCTCTTCCAGTGCTGACCCCCTACACAAAGCTGGAGTGCTGTGTGCGAGACTCTGGGTGCCCATTCCATGATTTGCTAAGCCATTTGTGTCAATAATTAAAAAGAAAACTGCTGGCATTAATTCACACCACACTAATATATCACATAGGTGTTTGACGACGGGTCATAATGTCTTACCCAAAGCTGTAAATAATGGTTAGCAAGACAAATTAAAATGATAAAAGAATATTTTGGTTTTGACAGGATGAGAAATTATCCTACTGGAGAATGAAACATTTTTTGTTTACAACTAATATTAGGACTAAGTACTTTGATGAAATATTGTGTAGGTCAGTGGCAGTGCAGTGAACCACTGCTATGAAGATAAAGCCTTACCCAGAACATGAGAAGAATAGTGTTAGAATATTCCACTTTCCTCACATTTTCAGGCTCTGGGGAATTTGATGCTAAGTGAATTATTTATTCTAGTTTTAAAATTGCAATGACAATAACATAATGCCTCCTTATGAAAAATAACACATGAGACATACTTCTTATTCAAATAGTGAAGCATTATTAAGAATGTTTACCTTATAAAGGTTACACCCGAGTCAAGTGGAGAAAATATACAAGGGGAAAAATTAAATTTATATTCGGAACGGGCGCGAAGTCAGCGGAGTGATGACTCTGTGTGGCAGTCCATGCCAGCCTGATGCCCGAGCCAAATTAAGCTTTGGGTCTCATTTAAATGCCGCTGGAGAGCAGCAGGCACTAAAGGCATGCCCCATTGTAGTTTGATGGTCGGGGAGGGCAGGGTATCATCTGGCTTTTACACTGAGCCAACAGGTAGGAGAATGGTAGAGGGGGGATGGCGCTCAAATATGCTGGCAGCACTCCTGCCTTTCCTGGGCCCACAAAAATAAAAAGTGAACATTTGTTGGACCTTTTGGGTAGCCTCTGGTGGACACTGTTTAGATAATTTTGTAGGAATTCAGCCAGCGGATTTAGTGGCTGTGAAGGATTGAGTGAATGGCAAACCAATAATATCATCATCATAGGCAGTCTCTCAATATAGAGGAAGACTTGCTTCCACTCTAAAAGTGAGTTCTCAGGTGATTACAGTCCAATATGGGAATTACAGTCTCTGTCACAGGTGGGACAGACAGTCGTTGAAGGAAAGGGTGGGTGGGGAGTCTGGTTTGCCACATGCTCCTTCTGCTGCCTGCGCTTGTTTTCTGTATGCTCTCGGCGACGAGACTCAAGGTGCTCAGCGCCCTCCCGGATGCTCTTCCTCCACTTAGGGTGATCTTGGGCCAGGGATTCCCAGGTGTCGGTGGGGATGTTGCATTTCATCAAGGAGGCTTTGAGGGTGTCCTTGAAATGTTTCCTCTGCCCACCTGGGGCTCGCTTGCCATGTAGGAGTTCTGAATAGAGCACTTGCTTTGGGAGTCTCGTGTCATGCATACGGATGATGTGGCCCGCCCAACGGAGCTGGTCGAGTGTGGTCAGTGCTTCGATGCTGGGGATGCTGGCCTAATCGAGAACACTGATGTTGGTGCGTTTAAGCTCCCAGGGGATTTGCAGGATCTTGCGGATCTTGCACAAGAAAAACCCAATAATAAATGAATAATTTGGAAGCTAGGTAAATTTTTTTTGACTTTTTTTTTCTGTTTTACTGGACAATTTTAAAATACATGTCATAAAATAATTATAATTTGTGGGGTATAGGTGAGATGAACTACAAGGAAGGCTGCTTTAGTGTACCTGCTTTTAAGAGCTATTTATTTATGTTTACACACAGGAACAAAAGTTCTGTTATTTGTTATTGACATCTTAATCCTGTGTATGTATATATATATCCAACAGATTGACAATCTTCATGCATCTTGACCTGAGCCAGGAGCTCTTACTGAAGTACAGCTCTGCATTTATCATATCATTTCAACATTGCATTCATCACAGCACCATGACATATCCCGTCACTATTTGTGCAAGTGGTCAGTGCAGTTTATTTTGCTACAAGAGGATGCTGAGTCAATGCATGTTTCATACACAACAATCATTCTTTCACATTTTCCTCTGGGGTACCATAACAGCAAAGTAAATGTTACAGGATTTCTCCACAGGCGCTGCCTAGTGTTGAGTACTTTGTTCTACACTGGTGGCTGGTTGTCTGGCAGACTGCACACTGGCAGGGTCTTAATTTGAATGTAATACATCTCCATTGATCACAAGTAACCATAATTTCATCATTATTACACCATCTCTAAGAGCAGCAGATGTTTATAGCTGTCATTATTAGTCCAAGTGATTAATGGCAAGTGCAGTATATTTGATTTAAAAAAGAGCATAAATCAATTGTGCCCTTTTTTATTTACAATGTCAGCCATTTTTTTACAGTTGTTTTTGTAATAATAAAATAACTGCTACAGAACTTACCTCATGACCTGTCGTTGAGCACTTTTTTCACTCGACTAGCAAACTGCCGACTATCTGTTCTGACAGTAGTGGATTTCATTTAAATCTTCCACATTTATCGCAATCATCATTGTCTCATCATCTCTAAAGACAGCAAGGGGTCATAACTGACACTGGCATGGAAACAACCAAGAACAAGTCCTTAATTTAAGTGTGTAGATCATATGTGTCTGTTTTTAAAACATGTGGCTATTCCAGTGTATCTCCCTTCCTCACCTCAGAATACAATAATCTTATAGTAAGAGCTGAATATTCTCCCATCTTGATCTGATATTAAAGACTTCTTCTGTCACACCTATCTGGCTCAAATACTCCAACCGTGACAGAAGAGGGCTAATGGTAAAATGAAATGTATCTACATTACAGGCAGTCATCATTTTATTATGATGAGACTACTTTGAAGGAGCTTACATCTGTCTTATCTGTTTAAACGATTAATAGCGACATGTTTAATTTTTATTATAAAATAGCGTAAATCAAGAATGTCTAGTCCATCTTCCACAGAGTGTTGTCCAAGTGAATTATCTGCTGCAAAATCTTTTTTTCAATGATCTGTTGTTAAAACATTTATGCAATAATCCCACTTGCATCTTGATTTTGCATTTAAGATTTATTTTTGAAATGCATATCTAACTGTGACAAAGGAAGACAAATAACAACAAGAAATGATGTAATAGGAACAGACTCAAATAAAACTATAGCTGAAAAGATTGGAAGAGAAGTCAAAGCATTGCAGTCCATTTTTCATCGCTTCAGTATCAGAGTTGGCAATGTGGGGCAATAATTTCTACTTCAATTCTATTGCCAGGTCTGTCGAAAGAAAATAATAACAGGAATTGAAATGAAGGGAAAGTCCCCATCAGTACATCTCATTTTTATAAAAATGCTAAAAGCTCCTCTGCCTTTTGATGCAATCTCCACAGATAGGTCAAATACTGGTAAAATCCAGGAGCAGCCCCATCGCTACCAGTAACTCTCCCATCTCCACTATTATTGCTGGTCATTGGTTCCAAATGATACTAGAGTATTTACAGGATAACAAGCAGTCTGTGGTGTGTCGCAAGGCAATGCCACATTGATGGATTGAGGCAACATTGTCTTCTCAAATGATGAATGTCACATCAACCCTGAGGTATGCTACTGCCGTAGAACAAACTCCAGAGTGTGTCATTCTGTATAACATAAGAATGATTCTGCAATCTGGCATTCACAGAAGGAAGCAGTTTTTTCAGGAAGGTTATCTCACGGGGTGCAGTCTGTCATTCGAATTAATGGATAGGCTGGATGCAAGAGTTTTCCCAAGATGGGAGAGAGGGAATCAATCCGGAGGGAAGGAGCAATTGGGAGAGGAGAGGAAGCAATCGAGAGAGGGAGAGGGAGAGCGCGGGAGCCAGCAACTGTCTTTGGAATTGCAGTAGAGCCAGCTCCACATTCAGGTAAGTATATTTTAACATCCTTTTGATGCCGACCATCAGTGGTCTCTTTAAGGACCACTGGTTAGGCCTCATGTAGACCATGTTTTCCTGAACGTAGCCAGCCTAGCATAGGCTGCATTCAGGGCAGACCAACTTTGCAAAGGGGCCTTCAAACAGGTATTCGGCCCCTTATTTGCATATGTTTCAGGTGCAGTCCCGGATGCCTCTTTTGCTGCCTTAGCATTTACAAAGAATAGAGTTGAATTTATATAGAATGTTATCATATTTTGCAGAACCATCCCAAAGCACTTAATTTACAATTAATTGCTTTGAAGTGCATGCACTGTTGTTCTGTAAGCAAACATAGCATTCAATGCTCACAGGAATATCCCATCAACAGCAAGGAGATGATCTATTTTTAGTGGTGAAGATTGAGGAAATAGTGTTGGCCAGGACATTGGAAGAACTCCCGGTCTCCCTGTTGTTGTTCAAAAGGTACCATGGGATCCGAACATCTTCCTGAACTGGCAGATGCTGCTTGAGGTTAACATCTCATCTGAAAGAAGGTACCTACAACACTACAGTCCAATTATATATACTATATGCTAGATATTATAGGACAGATTTACAAATTTGGATTCCAGGCATGGAACTTCCAGCACCAGGAGGACATATCAGGAATTTGTGCAGGATTTTCCAAGCATTAAAATGAATGGACTGAACACCTTGTGGGATGTGCAGACCTCTGAACATAAATTCCCGTTCTGTGCTCTCAGCGCTGGGATATGAATTTGTAAAATCTACCTTTTTGTATGCTGAAATCTCTGTTAAAATCAATGCTTGAGTTGCTCATTTCATTGAAAACTGCTATCTTAACATTGCCATGTTAAAATATTCACACTTTCCTGCTATATTTCCCAGTAGATGACATTCTAATCGGAGTTTCAATATCCATTTTGTGATTTGCCTGTCACACGACCACCTGACATGTATTATATTTTCCCTCAAAGTGCTTTCTGAAAGGAAATCTGCATTTTTTCTTAATAACTGAAATTTCTAATATCAAAAATAAAGTTTCAAATAAAAAAATAAAAATATTTCATACTTCAGAATAACATGATAAATTTACCCATTGCATTGTTTTTTTGTGTGTCTTTTGATATCTTCCTTAAAGTTGTTACTTGAAGGACTAGCCTTTCTGATAAGTCTGGACTTGAACTTGCTATTTTTGCTCACAGCTATGACTACGTCCTGCAGTCTAATTATGTGTCCTGTGCACAACTTCAAGGGATGTATCAGTACCATTCAGTGGCTGAACTACTGGAATAGCTTTATTGAGCTTCTAGCAGTTTGTGCTCATTTAAATTTTCAAAAGTATTTGAAGAAAAGCCAGGGGACAAATAACTATGTTAAATTTAGTTTTTGACATAGGCTGCATTTAAAAAAGAATAGACTGTGTATGAGAGAGACAGACAGAACAGAAACAAAAGATCTGCTAATACTACTATATAAATCTTTCTTAACTTTCTAACACTGTGCCAATAACATTTGTAGTCTAGCCACAGGTATACAATCTCTCAAAATTTTGTATAGTGCCGTACTCTCCCCTCCCCAATAGTCAAACGACACATGCATTATCAACCCCATAATACAATACCTTTTACAGAAGATCCACTACTCATAGTGGTAATGATTTTAATTGACTAAGGGATCAATATATGATTCAAAAAAGAGTAGAGGGGTACAAATTTGGAGTAGGGAAAAATTGTAACATTGGATCCTCAAATAAGATATGCAAATGATATTTTTGTTCTCATTTCACAACGAATATCAATTTGAGATAGCCAGAAATAATTATAATAGCAGCAAATAGCTCAACCTCAGACTCAAGTATGCCACAAATATTTAGCAGAATTTAGCAGGCAGTTAGATGGACTCAGAGTTGAGGCTTCCTTCTTGGTTGTGAGAGTTGCGCAAGTATGCTAACAATTCTGCTCAATTTCTGTTTTCTTCCTGGACTCTGACGTACGCAAAATGGCAGAGGCAACTGTCATTTTAAATCACTGAGCCAAATCCAAACCAAGCCAATGACAATTTGAGCTTAACTCAGATCAAATATCATTTGAATTAAGAATTCAATAATAGTTCAATCTTTGTCCTTATAGGTTACATCATTTTAACAGTGACAGGTGTTCAAAAATGGAATACAAAGTACCTTTTATAAATTATTTTAAAAATCTTAAATTATTTTAACAAAAGCATCTGTCACACAATGAAAGGATAATACTTTTCATCTGGAGCCAAAAGAACACATTTCTTATATTCTATAAAGTATCCATAACTATATTGAGTCAAGTAACATTACAATAAACTTACCTAACCATAGCCGCCCTAAGTAACAGAGCAGATACTACTGTTCATTACCAATAGCATGTGAATGGAATTCTGGGGGCCGAAATTCCCTTTCGCCCCAGTTGGGGGCAGTAACCGCTCCGGGGCCGGACATTCTGCGCAGAAGTCCTGTCCCAGAAACAAAATTCGCAATCCACTGTCCCTCATAGGAAGTGGAATGCAATGTCGCGCGCTCCACTTCCTTTTGGGGTGGGATCGGGGGCACTACCCAGGACATCGTGGAGTGCTATGCAGCCTCTTCGCATAGCGCTGACGTGTTCCAATGCCCCTCCCCTTCCGTTAAAGTGGAGGGACGCTGTGAGCTCTGCAGGCCCTTTGATGGCCTCCACTGTGCCACCAGGGCTAAGGGGTGTCATGGCTGCAGCTCGGTACCAAAACGGAGTGCCGGGCTGCATGATCGCGGCCCGCACCACGCGAAATCCTTCAACTGCGGCTTGACCGGTAAAGGGGGTAAAAAAAATAGATGGCGGTGGGTGACGCAGCACACCTCCCCTTTAACTTCCGCCCCACGATAGGTGTGCGGCCTAGCTCATTCTAATGTTTAAACAGTATTTTGACACTTTACCAAATTAAATCAAATGAATTCATTCATGAAAGGCCTGTGAGATGTACAAACAGACACAGAACAACAGCCGATGCTCACTGTAGACACCTCAGTTTGGATTTCTATTTCTAGATTCCTGAATAGAAGCATGTTTAGCTAGACTGTGAACTGTCCTATTGAAACAATTCCTCTTGGTGCTCTGAGTGTGTAGTGGAATGACAATAAGGAATGGTTATGCTGTGGCAGTGTTCTGGTGAAGGATACTGGAACACATAATTCATTTTCAGGTATGTATTTCTCTGATAAGATCTTTTGTCAGTCCATTTGTTTCAAGGGCATTGATCTTCTAATTGAGGGACCCACACTTTGCACTGAGGATATAGTAGAGTTTGTGGGTTGTGTGGGGTGAAAGGGCAATGACTTCTATTAATTTTTGAAACGACAACTGACCTTTATTGCCCCTTCAGAGAATACTTCATGAATAAAATGAGAAATGTTAACTCTTGTTTATATTGTATCCAACAGTGCTATTCGGCTAGTCTGTGCAAATCGTACTCTATTAAAATTCATTTGTAGTGTCTTGTCTTATAATTGGAACTGCAACATTTAATTGCTTTTTTTTAAACATTCCTAACTTCTTCGATTTCACATATTTAATAGTGTGTCACAAGTATCAACTTTTATGTTAATTCAGTTAACAATATTGAGAACTGTAACTGTCTCTTAATAGATTTTTCATCTATTAAAATTAATGGGCACAGAGCTCTGCCGGATCACAGTAAAAGAACTATGACGACAAACATCAAAGCAGCCCTCCTCACAGCTGGACTGAAGCAGTTAGCTGAATAGGAATCCAATGTGTTCACATGAGATGCCTAGCAGCAGCAGCAGCAACAACAACTAGCATTTATATAACGCCTTTAATGTAGCAAAATTCCCAAGCTGCTCCACAGAAGTATTATCAAATAAAATTTGACACCAAATCATATAAGGAGATATTAGGACAGGAGACTAAGGAGCCGAAATTGCCCCTCTCCTTAAGGCCTGTTACCACCACAAATCGCCGGCCACACTGCGGAGTGGAGTGGCCGCCAACATTTGGTGGAATGACCGCTGATTGCCCTTCCGAGTTTTCGCGGGGCTGCCCCAATCCCCCTCCATCGCTCCGCTGCTGCCGATCCATCTTAAGCGCAGCATCACCGTGTGCACAACCGATCTAACTCCTCCGACGGTGACATTCCCCTCGGAAAATCTTCGGCCCGCCGGGCGGTGCTAAAACAAGCTTTTTCTCAGTGGTCCAGTGAGTCTGTGGCCTTCTGCAGCGGTGGTGTGGCTTCCCTTAAAGGGGAGGATGCACTGCTGCTGCTGCCATGTTTTTTATTTTGTCGGCCGACTGCCATGTCGGATCGACAAAAATGCCCCAGGTTCGGCCGGGCCGCCATCAGGCAGCCTGACACCCCCTCTTGCGTGCCAGACCGCTTGCCCAGCCGAAACCCTCCCTGGTGGCCCAGTGGCCCAAAATTTTATAATCGCGGAGGCTCTCCCCTTTAAGTGAAGAGGAGGGCCATGGTGACCTGGCACCGTGATGACGTCATTGCAGCAGTCACTCTGCTCCACACGCACCTTCGGCCCATCAGGTGCGGTCACCACCCCATTAAGATCAAGTTCTGGATCGGAAAGAAAAAAAAACAAAGAGCCGAATGTCGAACAAGAGGCAACCTGAATTGAACCTGCAGTAAAAACCATCAAAACAGGGAGGGAGCACCCTGTTTTGGGTGGGGGGCAATTTCTACCCCTAAAAGTTTGATCAAATATGTAGGTTTTAAGAAATTACTTAAAGGAGGAGGGAGTGGCAGTGAAGCTGAGAGGTTTGGAGGTGGGGTGGGGGAAATTCCAGAGATTAGGCATGAGGGAGTTGGAAAAATGCCACAATGATGGAGCGGTGAAAATTGGGAATGCACAGTAGGGCCAGAATCTTACCAGCCATGCGAGTGCGAGTTTGGAGATGGGCCTGCTGTCGAAATGGCCATGATTGACAACAGGGCAGAAGTCCGCTCTGAACCCACCTCCTTGTGAATTGCCAAAGTGCCGCTCTGCCTGCAGATTGCAGACCCGACACTAAGCGACGTGTCAGGCAATTGCGATTGTTAGGAAGCTGCTTAAAACTATTTCACAAGGTACAAAGGATTTTTCCAAGTATTTTACGAGGTTCACATCCTTTGCGTATCACATCAGGTCAATGCATTGGGTTCTCAACAACTCTGCATTGGTTTGACTAGTTGACAGCTGCAGAAGTGGTATATAAATGACCATTTCACAGCTGTTCAATTTCCAATCAAAGAAGCTGGAGCATTCAGGATTTGGAATACTCTTTTCAGTTTTATGGAGGTTTGAAGTGTTTGCAGTGAACTCTCTATCCAGTGTCACCTTTTTGAAGCAACGTCTCGCACCATTGACAGATCGCTTCTGTCATCTCAACTTCAGCTGCCATCAATTCGATCAGCATCAGTGCTCTTGACAAAATCTCACCTCCTAACATCACTCGACATGCCAACATAACCAACAACAACACCAGCCTTGTCTGCAATCACCTGATGCTGCACAGGACACAGGGCATTAGCACCTGGCCACATTGCTGCCCGGGACTCCAGGGATGGTCTCACCATAGCCACATTTACTTTACTTGATATTGTACACCCTGGCTGCCACATGATGCGCCAGGTTGGCATCACCTCACACCAGCACCATAAAACATCCCTACAATTTCCAAGCCATTCCTTTCACACTCATCACCATTGTGGGTAGGGAGGGGCAGGGGGGGATACCGTTATGTCTCACCATTCACTGCAACTCACTAAGCCACTTCCAAAGGTGCACGCAGATATGTCCAAGAAGGCAAAATGTTGAAAATATAGAATACAATGTTCGACAACACATTGGCAGAAACTTTGCATCAGCATTGGCGATAACATCCAAGTGCCTACCCTTATGTGTTTTTAGTTGGTATGATTAGACAAAGATGAGGGTGAATATGAGCGGTGGCTAGTGAGATGTAGATAGAGAGAAAGGGATGGGTGGTGTTGCAAGGTAAATTGGTGTGAGTAAGGATGTGCAGGGGTAGGGTAGGGAAGGCAGAGTGATGGGGATGTGATGAGTGGCACAGCAGGATGAGGTTGAGTATAGCTTTTCAGTGACGTTTTGTGATCCACGGAGATCATTGAAAAGTTTGCGCCACTGCAGCCAGCTCCTTCTGAAACATAGAAACATAGAAAATAGGTGCAGGAGTAGGCCATTCGGCCCTTCGAGCCTGCACCACCATTCAATAAGATCATTTCTCGGTAGTCCTTTCCTGCTTTCTCTCCATACCCCTTGATCTCTTTAGCCGTAAGGGCCATATCTAACTCCCTCTTGAATATATCCAATGAACTGGAATCAACCGCACTCTGCGGCAGGGAATTCCACAGGTTAACAACTCTCTGAGTGAAGAAGTTTCTCCTCATCTCAGTCCTAAATGGCCTAACCCTTATCCTAAGACTGTGTCCCTAGTCCTGGACTTCCCCAACATCGGGAACATTCTTTCCCCATCTAACCTGTCCCGTCCCGTCAGAATCTTATACATTTCTATGAGATCCCCTCTCATCCTTCTAAACTCCAGTGAATAAAGACCCAGTTGATCCAGTCTCTCCTCAGATGTCAGCCCTGCCATCCCTGGAATCAGTCTGGTGAACCTTCACTGCACTCCCTCAATAGCAAGAACGCCCTTCCTCAGATTAGGAGACCAAAACTGAACACAATATTCCAGGTGAGGCCTCACCAAGGCCCTGTACAACTGCAGTAAGACCTCCCTGCTCGTATACTCAAATCCCCTAGCTATGAAGGCCAACATACCATTTGCCTTCTTCACTACCTGCTGTACCTGTGTGCCAACTTTCAATGACTGATGAACTATGACACCCAGGTCTCGTTGCACCTCCCCTTTTCCTAATCTGTCGCCATTCAGATAATATTCTGCCTTCGTGTTTTTGCCCCCAAAATGGATAACCTCACATTTATCGACATTATACTGCATCTGCCATGCATTTGCCCACTCACCTACCTATCCAAGTCATCCTGCAGCCTCTTAGCGTCCTCCTCACAGCTCACACCGCCACCCAGTTTAGTGTCATCTGCAAACTTGGAGATATTACACTCAATTCCTTCATCGAAATCATTAATGTATATTGTAAAGAGCTGGGGTCCGAGCACTGAGCCCTGCAGCACTCCACTCGTCACTGCCTCCCATTCTGAAATCCCGATCTCTGCTTCCTGTCTGCCAACCAGTTCTCTATCCACGTCAGTATATTACCCCAATACCATGTGCTTTGATTTTGCATACCAATCTCTTGTGCGGGACCTTGTCAAAAGCCTTTTGAAACTCCAACTACACCACAACCACTGGTTCTCCATTGTCCACCCTGCTGGTTACATCCTCAAAAAATTCCAGAAGATTCGTCAAGCTTGATTTCCCTTTCATAAATCCACGCTGACTTGGACCGATCCTGTCACTGCTTTCCAAATGCGCTGCTATTTCATCCTTAATGATTGATTCCAACATTTTCCCCACTACCGATGGCAGGCTAACTGGTCTATAATTACCCGTTTTCTCTCTCCATCCTTTTTTAAAAAGTGGTGTTACATTAGCTACCCTCCAGTCCATAGGAACTGATCCAGAGTCGATAGAATGTTGGAAATGATCACCAATGCATCCACTATTTCTGGGGCCAATTCCTTAAGTTCTCTGGGATGCAGACTATCAGGCCCCGGTGATTTATCGGCCTTCAATCCCATCAATTTCCCGAATACAATTTCCCGCTTTATACGGATATCCTTCAGTTCCTCCTTCTCACTAGACCCACTGTCCCCTAGTACATTCCGAAGGTTATTTGTGTCTTCCTTCGTGAAGACAGAACTGAAGTATTTGTTCAATTGGTCTGCCATTTCTTTGTTCCCCATTATAAATTCACCTGAATCCGACTGCAAGGGACCTACATTTGGCTTCACTGATCTTTTTCACTTCACATATATATAGAAGATTTTGCAGTCAGTTTTTATGTTCCCTGCAAGCTTCCTCTCGTCTCTATTTTCCCCCTCTTAATTAAACCCTTAGTCTTCCTCAGTTGAATTCTAAATTTCTCCCAGTCCTCAGGTTTGTTGCTGAGGAGAGTTACAAGGGTTGAGTTACACGGGGAGAGTTACACAGGGAGAGTTACACGGGGAGAGTTACACGGGGAGAGTTACACGGGGAGAGTTACACGGGGAGAGTTACAAGGGGAGAGTTACAAGGGGAGAGTTACAAGGGGAGAGATACAAGGAGGGTGTTACAAGGGGAGAGTTACAAGCGGAGAGTTACAAGCGGAGAGTTACAAGGGGAGAGTTACAAGGGGAGAGTTACAAGGATTGAGGTCCAAAGGGGGGAGTTACGAGGGGGGAGTTACGCGGGGGGAGTTACGAGGGGGAGTTACGAGGGGGGAGTTACGAGGGGGGAGTTACGAGGGGGGAGTTACGAGGGGAGTGTTGCAAGGGGAGAGTTACAAGGGGAGAGTTACAAGCATTGAGGTCCAAAGGGGTTAGTTACAAGGGGTTAGTTACAAGGGGTTAGTTACAAGGGGTTAGTTACAAGGGGTTAGTTACAAGGGGTTAGTTACAAGGGGTTAGTTACAAGGGGTTAGTTACAAGGGGTTAGTTACAAGAGGTTAGTTACAAGGGCAGAGTTACAAGGGCAGAGTTACAAGGGCAGAGTTACAAGGGCAGAGTTACAAGGGCAGAGTTACAAGGGCAGAGTTACAAGGGCAGAGTTACAAGGGCAGAGTTACAAGGGCAGAGTTACAAGGGCAGAGTTACAAGGGCAGAGTTACAAGGGCAGAGTTACAAGGGAAGAGTTACAAGGGAAGAGTTACAAGGGAAGAGTTACAAGGGCAGAGTTACAAGGGCAGAGTTACAAGGGCAGAGTTACAAGGGCAGAGTTACAAGGGCAGAGTTACAAGGATTGAGTTTCAAGGGAGAGTTACAAGGGGAGAGTTTCTGAAGACGTCCCTGCTTGTGCCCTCCTGTACAACGTGCAACCAGGCTGTGTTGATGTCCTGTGGTCTCTTCCACCCATTCACAGGGTAGAGAACCTTCCTGCATACAGTGACTCCCTCCATAAGCAACTGGAAGGAGTGATGGGAGAGCTCGACTGCAGCCGTGCACCTCTGTGCAGTGTTTGCAGCACCTCAATGCTGTAGCACACTGACAACACCACTGTCAAAATGTATATGGGCATGGTCCCTTTAAGGAAACCGACTGATGATGCGTCATCAGCTGACATCATCAGACCCGCTTTCTTTTAATTGGCTGGGGATTGCGCAGGGCGGGCTTAATAAGCTCAACCAGGGTAAAATCACGTTGGAGGTCTGGATCAACACAGCTGCGGGGTTGGGACTCGCCAAGGACTTCGCCCACACCGGACTTGCTGAGGTTGGTAATATTCAACCCTTGGAGTGTAGAGATCTCAAGGATTTTAGGGCTGAAGGAGGTTACAGGAACAGGGTAGCACGAGACTATGGAGGGATTGGAAAACACAGATGACAATTTTAAAATTGAGGCATTGCCGAACTGGGAGCCGATGTCGGTCAGCGACCCATAGGAATGATGGGTGAATGGGACTTGGTGCGAGTTAGGACATGGGCAGCCGAGTTTTGGATGACCTCAAGTTTGCAAAGGGTGCAGGGTGGGAGGCTCACCAGGAGAGCATTGGAATACTGGACAACGTTCAAAAGTGCTTCACAGACAAAGAAGTGAAAATGGAGAATTGGGGTTGGTGGCTTAAGACATGATCAAAGAGTAGGTTTTTAGGAGGCTTTTAGGGGAAGCAGAGAGATAATAAGGTGGAGAATATTAGGAGGAGTATTCTAAAGTGTGGAGTTGAAAACGCTGAAGGCTCTGCTGCTGAATTTGAAGCCAAGAATTTGGGAGAAGCAAAGGAGGGCCAAATTGGAAAAGCAAAGGGTTAAATGAGGTTGTAGAGGTGGGATAGAATGAGGCCATAGAGAAATTATTAGATGAGCACAAGGATTCTGAAATTGATGAGTTGGAGAATTGTGAAACTTTGCACGTGCAGCGATGATAGGGGATTGTGAATTACCATGGGATAGGATGTTGGCAGCTCATTTTGGATGAATTACAATTTGATAAAGGCAAAACTTGGCAACTAGTTGAACTTTTCTTCAACTAGTGCCATGAGATCTTTTGTGCCACCTGAACAGGCAGACTGAGCCTCAGTTTAATGCCCCATCTCAAATGTGGCACCATTGGAATGCAACACTTCCTCAGGACTGCATTGAAATATCAGCCTAGATTTTGCACTTTGGTCCTGCATTGAGGTTTGAACCCAGGAACTTCTGTAATTTAATGGGAGAAAATTGTGGGAGATTAATGTGATGTGCAAATCAAGTAAATCCTGAGTTAACTTATAACTTCCCCATTAATTGCTGCGTAACATGAAAACATCAATGGCAAGTCAGTGCATTAATGTGGGTTACATGTGTTTCTTCACAAGTGCAATTTTAGCAATGTGGGCAAGAGTTAGTACCCAATCCATATTATTAGGTCTTAATAAACAATCAGCATGTGCATTAGCTCTAATGTTCAGATAAAATGAACTATCCGCCCTCCCCACCGCCCCCCCCAAGGAAAATTCACATATTCAACCAAACAGCTTACTGCCACCACTAACAGCTATTTTCCTGTAATAGTAAGCCCTTATCACTCACCCACAGTAAAGTTCCATCTCAGAGAACGACAGAGAGTTGAAGGTTAGCACAGTATTTATGATGTTACACATTGTTTTATCACTTATGTGCGAATAGCCTCCAAGCCAAGCAAACAGCCTTTCTGCTTGAGGTTTAAGTAGTTAGGATATCGTGGTTGTAAATCTAAATTCTACCACAATATATGAAAGTTTAGGTCATATGTTTCCCCCCTTGTGATTTTAGACATAAGCTCAGAATTTCTAATATTTGACAAGGTGAAATATTAATGCAGTGTGCACATGCAAGACCTTTTATCCAGTCTGAGATTTGTGTCTAAGTGTTCAAGATTATAAAAGAGTTTGTTTTAGGAGAATGCAGAGGAATGGACAGCATTCCTGGAAAACCGCCTACACCGTGTAAAATAAATTTAACAACTTGCCTGCCTCTGTCTCTGACCTGCAAATCTTTCTCTTGAAAATGTATACAAACACATCACTTACTAAGGAAAGCTGTAACATCAATACCAGATGCTGAGCAACAGTTACAATTAAAGCATGGTTTTTTTATTTGGTTTCATTGTATGTTCATAATGAACTGAAACAGGTGACCAGTGAGATGGACTCTTAGGGCTGGATTTTCGGCTTGTTGCTGCCTCTGTTTTCACCCCGGAGAGGCAGTAATGGCAGCGGAAAGCATTTCCGGGTGGCCGGCCAGCTTCCAGCGCCCCGCTGAGACATTCAGTGCCGGGTTTGCGGGGGCGTGGAGCAATGCTGTCTGGGAGAGGTGAGCTGGTGTGCAATGCCTCTGGTTGTGACACTGGCCTGATATTTGGTTCACGCCCGATCCGTAGTGCCCCGTAGTGTGCCGTAGTGGGACCGCCTGTGAAAGCTGGTGGTCCGAGCTGTACCGGCCGCAGTGAGTGAAGGAATGTCGACCTGAGGTATGTCTGATTGTTTTTCATTTTTTTATTTTTGCGATTAATGTTGATATGGCTTCAGTGATGTATTGGGAATGTTTTTGGTGTTATTTTTTTCAGATTTTTTTTTCCACAGAAGCCTCTCTTAGGGTGCTCCGCAGCTGGCTCTTTAGCTTGAGATTTTCAGTTGCTCAGTCGACCCAGCACCCTAAAAGAGATGTGGAACGCCTCCCTTAGCGCTCCGCTCCACTCTCAGGGCCCAGTTGGTGAATTTTGCTGCTGGAGACGCAAACCATTTCCCGTTGCAAAATTTATCGCTTCGCCTGGATTAACGCCGCAACAGAGGCACGAACGAATTTCCACTCCTTTGATTGCAATGTTTGATTAGCAGGTGAAAAGTTTAGACTTTGCACAATCAAGCCAACCTGTTGGTGTGCAAAAATTTGGCTTTAACTTCAATTTAGTACAGCTCAGAGCTCAAAGTATAAAATAATGAGGAAATATTAGAATTTATAAATCAGCAAAAGTGACACAGATTTTAAACCAATTAAAAAAATAACAGCCTGGAAAGTACAGTAAACAATGTTATCATACAGACTTGTTGGCCAAGAAATGCAATGATATTTTACCCATTTTACAGGCATAAAACAGATACTAAAGTGTTCAATATGGTGGTCCCAGCCACGCGCGCACATTCCACACTGGAATTGCGCCACCCACCATACCGGTATAGGTATCAAAAGAGGCATCCAGGATCTATGTCTGTAATAGGCGTTAGGTCCTTTGCATATGCTGGGATGTTGCCAAGGCCCATAGCATTTGCTGTATCCAGTGCACTCAGCTCCTTCTTAGTGCCACACCGAGTGAACCAAATTGACTGGATCAAACTGGCATCAATGATGGGAAAACTTGCGAGGAGGCCAAGTAGGATTATTCACCTGGCATATTTGGCTGAAGATGATCACAAATACTTCAGCCTGGTCTCTTGCATTTACATGCTGGGCTCTGTTAGAATTGGAACCATGACAATGTGGTAGGCTACAGAGCTTTGCTCTGATCTGTTGCTTATGGGGCGTTCAGCTCTGTCTATAGCTTGCTGCCTTAGTGTTAGGCATGCGGGTCAACTGTGCTGTACCTTCACGAGTTTGGTGCCTCCTTCAAAGGGATGCCTGGTGCTGCTCCTGGCATAGCCTTCTACACACCCCATCGAACTAAGATTGATTTCCTGGCTTGATGATGATGAAGGACTGAGGGATGTGATGGGTATGAGGTTACAGATTGAGGTGGTATACAAGTCTGCTGCTGCTGGTGGCCCTCAGTGCCTCATGAATGATATTCAGGCTTCTAAATCTGTCCTTAATATGTCCCACTGAGCACAACAGTAGAGCTACACTGCATAATGAAGGATGTTCTCATTTTAAAGATGTGACATTGTCCTCACAAGGACTGTGCAGTAGTCACTCAAACCAATGTATCAGAGACAGACATGTTGAATGTTGAACATCATCTGTTCTCTCTCAGCTACTGAAGCACCCATATTGTTACCCAAAAACATCAGCCAACCAGCATTGTATTCCTTAGATTGAAAGTCACAAGGGAATAGTCGTACTCAGCTACCTATGCTGACCCTCACCTCTAGTACCATGATGGATGTCAATACACCAATTCAGTCCATTCTGGAGCATGTGGCAACTACTGGGCAGTCTGCAGCAATGTCCCCAGCACAGTGACCTTAAAAGCAAATCTAGCTTCTGCGATGGTGTCTCCAACAAAGAATAAGGTTCTTTCTTTTTCTTCTAAGCAATTGATGTTGCGAGGAGTAGGTTTTAGTGATCTAAAAAGTATAATTTGGTCTGTTTTCCACAGATCAGTGACCTTCTAGAGCTCCTTGATATCAGTGATTTTGAGATATGTGTCCTTTGACTATCCCCCTCAGATGTGAAACGAAATAGGGGCAGCGCAAGAAATGCAGCAAGCAGCCAGTTTCCTCTCAGGATTTACCCACTTTGAGTGGAGAGCCACTACAGCTCCAAAGGGCTCATGGAGAACATAGCAACTAATGGTCTTGTACAGTCCTGCTACTGAGAGAGCATCAAGGAGAAACTTTGGACTCACGTTGGAAGGACGCAACATTAGATGCACCAAAAGAAATGCATGGTGATTAGGCAAACACATGACATGGGTGAAAATTTAAAATATTTGACCACTATAGTTGAGTTTTCAGACATTGGTTTTGTTTTTCTCATAGTCGGTAGCACGATTCGGAGATGTGCAACTTGGCAGCACGATTGCGTGTGTGCAGATGAATGGATTTCTTGGGTGAGAAGGGGATATGACAATACCACTGATGTTGTTGCCATGGAAAGGTGTTGTGCCTGAACAAGATTGGTATAATTTCTCCTGCAATAGGCAATGGATTACCTTTTGCATCTTTGTATTGTTCCTGCAAATTATCACACAGAAAAAAAAACTATTGTAAACTGTGGTAAGTGTGGGAAAAACTGAAGTCGACAGTGCAAGTTCCTAAACTGAGCGCAATCCTACAGCTGGTCAAAATAATAATGAAAAAGCCTCCATTTGTGTGCATTTATGTGTTAGAGAACATATCTACCAATATTTAGGTGATCTATTTATTCTTCATAATCAATAATGGCTTTAGAATGTTAATGTCAAGCGCTCATAGGCTTATTAAGAATATAGGCCCCAATTTTGCCCAGCACTGGGCGACGTTTTTTTGGCATCCAGCGATTTTTCTGACGTTGAAGCTTAGTTTAAAGATTCCACAATGTTGGTGCGCTGGTGTCGACTACCTGCGCCAGAATGTTTGGCGCCATAAATTCTGGCGCTGGTGTACGTTTAAAAGCAGCATACGCGCCATTTCCGGTCATAAGGCCAACTTTCCTCATCAACAATATTTTTTAAATCAACGTACAGACACTAGAAACACCATAGGAAAAAGCCTTACCTGCAGTTAAAGAAATCTGCGCTGGCCCGCTCCTATCCCCGGCCAAAGGGACTCCCTGGTTATTTTACAAAAACTTAATGGAACTTTAAAAATAAAACATCAACTTAATGGAACTTTAAAAATTAAACAGATAAAAGAAAACTTACCATTGATCCTACTCCTTCGATGACAGAAGTGTAAGCATTCAAATTAAATATAATTCTTCATCACCGTTTACATCGATGTCCCAAGTGGCCCAAAATTTTGTAAGATGTTCCTGAAGTCCAGGGAAGCCTTCTAAATCCACACGGCAGGCAAAATCACCAGATGAATAGGAGTCTTCAACCCAAAAACATCAAGGGTAGCCTTCTTCCAATCCTCCACGCAGCCGACTCGACCCGCTGCTATCCCCAACTGACGGTCTTCCACACACGCGGCCCGCTGCTATCCTAGGTCAAAGGTCCTCCACACAAGACATTGCAAGACACTCCAGGCACACAGGAAATCATCAGTGATTTTTAATAAAGACTGGACATTAAATTTTATTTATTAAATAATCCCCCTAAAATGTTTAATGTTTTAATAGTGTTGGAATGCTTAGGTGCACAATAATAAACAATTATGGCCTGGAAATCCCAGCCTCCCCAGGTCCATATAGAGTGTCTACGGACCTGGGAAGGCATCGCAAAAGCTGGTTTTCAGCGCACAATGCACATGCACTAAAAAACGGTTTTACCGATCTGTCCCGGGATGGCGGGACTGACATAGCAAGAAAGACTGGATCAACTGGGCTTGTATTCACTGGAGTTCAGAAGAATGAGAGGGGATCTCATAGAAACGTTTAAAATTCTGACGGGTTCAGACAGGTTAGATGCAGAAAGAATGTTCCCAATGTTGGGGAAGTCCAGAACCAGGGGGCACAGTCTAAGGATAAGGGGTAAGCCATTTAGGACAGAGATGAGGAGAAACTTCTTCACCCAGAGAGTGGTGAACCTGTGGAATTCTCTACCACAGAAAGTTGTTGAGGCCAATTCACTAAATATATTCAAAAAGGAGTTAGATGTAGTTCTTACTACTAGGGGGATCAAGGGGTATGGCGAGAAAGCAGGAATGGGGTACTGAAGTTGCATGTTCAGCCATGAACCCATTGAATGGCAGTGCAGGCTCGAAGGGCCGAATGGCCTACTCCTGCACCTATTTTCTATGTTTCTATGTCAAGCTGGAGCTTGACCGATCCAACGCATATCGGGAGCGAGGACATTTGCTAGAGCAAGATTGCGAGATTTACCCAGATCTTGCCCAGAAAATGTCCTCAAACCTCTTGCGCTGGATAAAAGCAGGTGTATAATCTACTTTTATAGATGTAAGAGTTTTAAAATGTACAAAAATATAATTAAACTAAATTTAAAAAAAACACATTTTGTTTTTAAAAACCCTGCCCACTACATTAAAAAACATTTTAAAAACTCAGAAACACATTTTTCTCTAAGATATTTATCAACTTTAATTTTAATTAATTTTAATTATGTGAGGTGTGTTTTTTATTTTTTTATTTGGTGTTATTGTGTTTTATTTTCTCAATTAATAGCAATGAGAACTCGTAGATACAGAGTTCCCATTGCTAGTAATTGAGAATACTTTACCTGATTGTTTGAGCAGTCACACGTGACTGCATCTTCTGCATGGGAACTTGGAGGATAGGAGTGTACTTTGCAGTGTGGGAAGAGAAGGCCTACCCAACGGAATCTCACGCTCCTCTGGGACCGCCAGGTACTTGCGTAGAAATTTTTCAGGTCAGAGGCATCCTCCCGCGTGAAGCCTCCGACCGCAATTTCTGGGCCAATATATTTGAAGGGATATAAAATTAGCGTAAAAATGTGTTTATACAATGGAATAGGGTCTGATCAATCTCATAAGTATGTTTTGTACCTTGTTTTGAAGCCTACCTCCACTCTTGCCTTAACCCATCAGCTGAAACCCTTACGTGTACCTTGAACAAGTGCAGACTCAACTATTACAATGTTCTTCTTGACAGGCTTGCATCCTCCATTTCCTTTAAACTTTAGCTCATCCAAAACTCAGCTGCATATAGTCCCGCTGACCCATCACCCCTGTACTCGCTGCCCTAGACACCTCCAATTTATAATTCTCAGCCCTATTTTTAAATTCCTTCATGACATCAGCTGCCCTAACACTCTAACCTCTTCCAGCCCTAAAATTACCACCAGAACTCTACATTCTTTTCTCCCTTGACCCACCATTGGCAGCCGTGCCTTCAGCTGTCTAGGCCCCACATTCAGGCATTTACTCACTGAAACTCTTCACCTCCCTCTCCTTCCTTAAGACCCTCGCAAACCCATCTCTTTGACCCTGATTTCCATCACCTCTCCTAATAATTCCTTTCTCAGCTGGATATCCATAAGGTCTGAGAACACTTGTGTGAAGCACCTTGAAACATTTTTAAATGTTAAAGACATAATTGAAAAGATGGTTGCTGCATTTAAAGCTCTGTAACAATTGGAGGTGCCTAACGACATTTAATTCCCAATCAGATGTTCTCAACGATCTCAACATGTCAATAGATTCAATGTGTCAACATGTCAAATAGTCTCATTCCTTGTAACCTATACGTTTAACTGAAATAGGGGCATGTTCAAGTACTAAGGTGTTCACTGGGTGAGGGTCACTGATACATGCACCATGGTCCTGCATTGCATGCATCAGTGACTCAGAACAAGGCAGAATCCATGAACACCGTTGTGCTGGAACCTGTTCCTGTATCTTTTAAACTTATAGGTTACAAGGAATGAGGCTATTTCACATGTTCAGTCCGTTCCTTTATTCAAAAATATTTAGTAGTGCTGCATTAAAAAATGAAGTGCAGGAGTCAGGTTAAAAGTCCAAAATAAATATGTTTATTAAACATTTGTATAAAACAGTTGTACTTAGCTTAAATGACTTATCTTTAAACTTTCATAACTATAAAAACGTCAATGAATTGCGTGGCAAATTTTCAAAAGAACACTCAACCAAACAAACCAACAAACAAACAAGCCATCTATCCTCCTCCTTGGCACTGTCCTCCACTCCTGCCCCAGTAGATGTCGCTACCCCTGCACATGCCCTTCGTTGAAGACTTCTGCTTAACCCAAGGTTTAATCTGTATTTTTTCCGACGTGGTGTTTCTTGCTGTTGGGTTACAACAGGGACAGAACCAAAATCTGTCATTGCGGAAGGCCCGGGTTCCGCTTCGTAATCATCTTCAGCCTCTGGATCAACCCCTGATTTTGATGCGGAGTAGAAAACGTTCCTCGCAACAATGACAGTCTGGGTGAGCCCTCCCTATTGCTGCTACTACCTCTGTCATCTTCCCGAAAGTCTTTCCACCTGCAATGCCAGTCCCGCAATTTCTCCCCTCACCTCACCCATTCCTCCAGCCAGTGTGCTAACTCTACCCTCACCCCACCGAAGACTTCCAGGAGCAATCACGATTGTTGGATGTTCTCCCCGCTCATCCCCACAAGATGTCTTACGTTCTCTGAATCCTGTGTTTCTACATCAGCTCTCCCTTCCACCCACCTTTGACGTCTCGCAGGTGTGGCTTGCTGCGACACATTGGACCCGCAGCCTCAGACGGCACACCTAGAAATGTCCCGTCGGTTGATTCACTCAGTAAAGGGCTTGGAATCCTTGAGGGGTTCAGCATCTGCAAATCCAGGGTAACCATCTCATTGTTGACGTCTTCTTGTTGCCCATCATTCTCCTGATTTGGAATATCTGGAGTGGCGGTTTCCTGATCATGCTCTTCTTCAACTTCAGGTGCACCTTCTGTCTCCTCCTGATGCGCAACATCTGCAAAAAAAAAAGATAGATGCTTGGTTAGCAGCATTATGTAAGGAGAGGCGTAGGAAGCACATGCAGTACTTAACATTTAGCCAACCCAGACTGTGCCATTTGCAGAGCTTACCCTCTATTGGAAAACTGGGACCAGCTTCCGCATTAATGTTTGGTCTTCTCCTGCAACATTTAATCATAGACACTATCCACTGCTCCATGGCTGTTAGGTGCAGTCTACTTGGCGGACCTCCTCCAGTTTGTGACCGTTCTCGGTTGATCTGTGACACCATCTTCTGCAAAGATGAAAACTGAGCTTTTTAAGAGAGGTTCCTTCTGATCACACATGCACACACACAGATCACATTTACAGATATTATTAAATATAAATATATTTTAAAACTTAAATAAATTTAAACATAAATTATTACTTACAGCCACTGCTTGTCTGAGGTCCTGCCACTTTTTCAGCTGTGCACCGGTTCTCATGCACAATGAGTTGGATCTTTTTTGGTTTTTTTTTTTGATCACATGCATTGTGCGTTTTTGGCACACACTCTAAGCACCGACCCCAGAGATCAACTCAGGTAGCGCCAGTGTGACAGGATGTTTATGTTTGCCAAAAACTTGGGATTTTTTTTTCCAGTGCAGCTGGTCCACAACGAAACGTGCGTACAGGTCAGTGTATGCATTTATTTTTCCTTAGGGAAAATTGGGGCCATAGATCCAGAAATTGGGCTACTTACCGGCACCTGTTTGCTCCGGAATCCTGGAAAATTAGGCAGCCGCCACTTTAACGCCATTCTCTGCTGCAGGAGTCAGCGGCCGTCATTTTGGTGAGGGCCTTAGTGCTGCCGATAGCACCGCAGGCCGTGGACATGCAAATATTGAGAGTATGACATCACGGCGATTTAACATCATGCTCTGCGAACTTGGACTTTTGGGTTGAGTTTAACGCTGGGTCCTAAACTTGCTCTGAAAAGTGAGCATATGGCAGACTGACAGAGACGCTGTCAGCATGTCGTGTAACAACACACACATCGTTCAGGTAAGTTTGCATTTATGCTTTTGGACTGAATTTTTTATATTTTATTGACGTAGTGGCTTGGTGCAATACATGTTATAAGTTTTTAAAGTGTGCAGGGAGTGCTGCTGGATGCTTGCAAGGCCTCAGATGATAAAAGAAGGCCTCTTGGCAGACAGAAAATGCTGTACATTCTCAACAAGTCAGGCAGAATCTGTGGAGAGAAAAACAGAGTTCACATCTCAGGTCGAAAAGCTGCCAAACCTGCTGAGTATTTCCAGAATTTTATGCTTTTATTTCAGATCTACAGCATCCACTTGCAGCGGGAAGAGGAAGATACAGAAGAGGAGAAAACGGAAGAGGAGGAAGCAGAAGGAAGGATGCAACCCAGACAGCCCCTTTCTGGTCGGGATATCCGGGATGGAATCATCTGCCTGCGGTACCAGTGACCACACCACCAATTCACCTTTCAACATTTGTCCCACACCTTATCTTCCCTCTGTTACTGACCATCTTTGTGTCCTCTTTACCACAATGCTGAAATAAAAGCCACCACAAAGCAACCTTTCCAATCCAACTTTATATATCTATCTATCCAATATGACATCAAAAATCAACTAATCTCCTTAGTGACTGTCTTGTGTGTGCCTTTGTCTATCCTACTGATGTCATGCAGTGTTACCCCAGAGGCTGCAGCATGGCTGGTGGAAGGCTGCTGACTTTCAGTGGGGTACACTGCAAATTACCTTACTGGTTGACCTTGAGAAGCTTGTGCCTGGCAGTGTGAAATCGAGTGATGGTGTTTATTCTTCTTCACCCTCCTCTTCCTTTTCTTGATCAACCACTGGCTGGACAGGCTGGATTTCTTGGTTGTGTGAAATGAGGAGGGCACAAGGGTAGAGTTGTGGTGAGGGGAGGGTGGGAAATCAATAGGTGCATGTGAGAAGGAGAATAATGTATGAGGATACCAGCATCTTGTATCTTTTCTGCCCCTCCACTGCCCAATGGTCTCAGCTATGCCCCTGGCAAGAATGGCCTGCACTGTCTCCTCCAAGGGTGTGTGATGAAGCTATGAATGTGAGGTGTTCCTCGTGATTGGTACAGATTGTTAGTAGGTAAGTGATGGGGGTGGGAGGGGAGGCGGGGGTGGAGGATAGTCATGCAATGAGCAGTGTATGAGGATAGTGGTGAAGTTGATAGGAGATGACTTTTGAAGATGCATTCACTGACCTTGACTACTAGTCTGAGGTCATGAAGCTTCATTGGGCAGTGGAGCTAGGTCATGGGGGCAATACTGCTGGCAGTGACAGCCTCAGTGATCTGATCCCACATCTTTTTTCTGGAGGGCCTCCTGACCCCTGTGGGTAGAGGAGTTCTCTTGGAATGTTGATGCCCTGCACAAAACTGGAGTGCTGCATGTGAGACCCTGGGTGCCCCTTCCTTGGCTTGCTCAGCCATTTATGGTAGTGCTGAAGCACTTTTACCATTTTGTTAGGTGCGGAAGGCAATTCAGCTTTAAGAGCTGAAGACTCCCATTTAGAAATTCTTTTCAATGTTAATTGTTTTTTCAGAAGGCAGTTGAGCTTTAAGGGCTAAAAACTGCCTATTTTTACGTGATTATTTTTTCATTTTAGAATGCAGTTCCCCTTTCTGAAATGATAGCCTTGCTTTAAGAGATGGCTGTTCTTGCAGCAATGATGCTACAGCCACACTACACTGGGCCTCCTGCTGGGATGACCGCTATGAAAACAGCCTTGCATGGTAAGTTTAGTGCTGGGCTAAGGTTAATTTGCAACCAGCGCCAGTTTACATGTCCTGCCAGCGCCATTAATTTTGGTGGCCATTACCTCCAGCCCACGGTGGCACCCAATATTTTTTTGCAGTCTCAAATTTGTAGGCCATAGTACTTACAATCACATCTGATGTTTGGAAAACAAAAGACATTACAGGCCTGAATTGAGTTTCAAGGATGATTAATTGTCTGAATTCCTATGTGTCGGAGGCTGAACTCCAAGCCATCGTCAACACTTTCACCGAGGCATACAAGCCTTGCACTAACCATCCACAAGACAAAGGTCCTCTACCAACCTGCCCTCACTACACAGCACAGCCCCCCAGTTATCAAAATCCACGACGAGGCATGGACAACGTGGAACATTTTTCACACCTCAGGAGCCTTCTATCAACAAGGGTAGACATCGACGCTGAGGTCCAACACCACCTTCAGTGTGCCAGTGCAGCCTTCGGTCGCCTGAGGAAGAGAATGTTTGAATACCAGGACCTCAAACCCAGCACCAAACTCATGGTCTATAGAGCAGTGGTGATACCCGTCCTCCTATATGGCTTAGAGACATGAAGTATGTACAGCAGGCACCTCAAAACACTGAAGAAGTACCATCAACGCTGCCTCCTCAAGATCCTGCAAATCCACTAGCAGGATAGGCACACCAACATCACTGTTCTCGCTCAGGCCAACATCCCCAGCATCGAAGTATTGACCACACTTATCAACTCTGTTGGACGGGCCACATCATCCGCATGCCTGACACGTGACTCCCAAAACAAGCGCTCTACTCGGAGCACCGACATGACAAGCAAGCCCCAGGTGGGCAGAGGAAACGTTTCAAGAACACCCTCAAAGCCTCCTTGAAAAAATGTAACATCCCCACCGACATCTGGGAATCCCTGGTCCTAGTCTGCCCAAAGTGAAGGAAAAGAATCCGGGAAGGCGCTGAACACTCTAGTCTTTTTGCCGAGAGCAAGCTGAAGCCAAGCGTCGACAGCGGAAGGACCACGCGGCAACCCTGGCTCCCCACCCACCCGTTCCTTCAACTACCATCTGCCCCACCTGTGACAGAGACTGTAGGTCCTGTATTGGACTCTTCAGTCACCTATGAACTCATTTTAATGTGGAAGCAAGTTATCCTCGACTCCGAGGGACTGCCTATGATGATGATGGATGACATTATATACATTAATTGCTTACAAGTTTCTTATCAAAATGTCCTTTTATTGTATGTTCAGTATGACCTTTTTCACATATTTCTGAGTAACAGTGTACATGATCAATTTCTGATATATGACCCTATTGACATGGGTGAAAATGACTCAACCTTCAATCTTCTTAACTTTACAAAGTAATCAACTTCCCCTTATCTTTCCATCTCAAGGTCGTCATACCTTACTTTAATTAAGTTTTAATGAGGTTAGAAATAAGTAGTACCAAGTATGAATGTTCTCAAGGTTCAGAGAATGATAAGAATGCCAGGCAGGATATGTCTTTCCTTACAGGTGCACCAAAATGTTAATTTACAACAACAACAACTTGCATTTATATAATGCCTTTAACGTAGTAGAATGCCCCAAGGTGCTTCACAGGAGCATTATCAAACCAAATTTTACAGCAAGCCACATAAAGAGCTTTTAGGAGAGGTGAGATAGATTTTAAAGAGCATGTTAAAGGAGGAGAATGGAATCCTTTGCTGTGCTGTATTTTTACTGGAGTCAGCTTTCTGCATTTTAACCCTTTTCCATCCATGTCTCCTTGCATATATTTTATTTTCCTTTTAGCCATGCTGATGTTTATTTGTGATTTGTTCTCATTCTAGAGCTCTGCGTGTATCTGTGGTTCTTTATTCCTCTCTCTCTTTCATTATCTATTTATAGTTCTCTGTTCTTGTGTGTATTTGTGGATCTGTCTGTCCATCCCTCTATGCCTGTGATTTGTTCTGTCTGTCTCTTTATCCCTGTGTGAATCTGTGGGTGGCTATATCCTTCTATCCCTGTGTGTAAATATGATTGCCCCACAGCAAACTTGATTCTGCAAATTACCCAGGCTGCAGAAACAGACAGTTATCCAACCATAAATTATGTACTATTCACTAGCTCTCCTTTATATTGGCATCACATTAAACAGATCAGAACGAGGAGTATGAGTTTTGTGACTCACAGCTGACCCACTCACATAATCAGGGTATGAATTTATGTCCTTTAGCTAGATGTAGGGACTGAAGTGCTGCTGATAAAAATTTGCACAAGAAATACATACACAACAGATGCAAGCTTTGTGAAAGGTAGGTCATGCCTGACCAACCTGATTGAATTTTTAGAAGAGGTGACTAAAGTAGTGGACAGGGGAATGTCTATGAATGTTATTTATTTGGATTTCCAGAAGGCATGTGATAAAGTCCCACATAAGAGACTGTTAACTAAGGTTAAAGTCCATGGAATTAAAGACAAATTATTGACCTGGTTAGGAAATTGGCTGAGTGGCAGGAGAGAGTAGGGATAATGGGCAGGATGTGACTAGTGGTGTCCTGCAGGGATCTTTTTTGGGGCCACAACTATTCACAGTATTTATTAACGACTTAAATGATGGCATAGAAAGCCACATATCCAAATTTGCTGATGACACAAAAATAGGTGGCATTGTAGGCAGTGTAGATAAGAGCATAAATTACAAAGGGATATTGATAGATTAAGTGAATGGGCAAAATTGTGGCAAATGGATTTCAATGTCGGCAAATGTGAGGTCATCCACTTTGGACCTAAAAAGGATAGAACAGGGTATGTTATAAATGATGAAAAGCTAAAAACATGGAGGTCCAAAGAGACTTGGGGGTCCAGGTACATCGATCATTAAAATGTCATGAACAGGTACAGAAAATAATCAAAAAGGCTAATGGAATGGTGGCCTTTATATCTAGAGGACTAGAATACAAGGGGGAAAAAGTTATGCTGCAGCTATGCAAAGCCCTGGTTAGACCACACCCGGAGAACTGTGAGCAGTTCTGGACATCACACCTGAGAAAGGATACATTGGCCTTGGAGGGAGTGCAGCGTAGGTTTACCAGAATGATACCCGGACTCCAAAGGTTAAATTATGAGGAGAGATTACATAAATTAAGGTTGTATTCCCTAGAATTTAGATGGTTAACGGGTGATTTGATTGAAGTTTTCAGGATATTAAGGGGAACAGATAGGGTAGATAGAGGGAAACTATCTCCACTGGTTGGGGAGTCTGGGATTAGGGGACATAGCCTAAAATTTAGAGTCAGACCTTTCAGGAATGAAATTAGAAAACACTTCTACACACAAATGGTGATAGAAGTTTAGAACTCTCTTCTGCGAATGGCATTTGGTGTTAGATCAGTTGTTAATTTTAAATCTGAGATTAATAGGTTTTTATTAACCAGTGGTATTAAGAGATATGGGCCAAAGGTGGGTATATGGAGTTAAGATACAGATCAGCCATGATCTAATTGAATGGCGGAACAGGCTCGAAGGGCTGAATGGCCTACTCCTGTTCCTATGTTCCTAAGCTTTAAATTGAAACAGATCTGGTAAAAACACATGTAAGCCTGAAATTGTGAAGCTCAGCTTCTACCACAGAGTTTCACTCACCAAAAGTGCCAGGTGAAAGAATCGGATGTGTAGGTCAGTGTCCCAACTTGTTGCATTTTGCGATTTTCCAGTCATTCAGTTGGATAATTGTGAACACTGAATCGGCCACAGTGACGTCCATGCTTGATTTTTCAATTTGGATCTCTATCAAACAGGACTCTCCATCAGGGGTGGGACCTTGCAATTTTTTGGCTATTGTGTCAAGTCTACACAGGCACAAACATCAAGTCATTTTAAGTACAAAGTGTTAACTCTTTTAGAGAGTCATTTTAACCTAACTCACTGGGTGTGAAACCCACGGGATATTATACCTCATGCAATATTAATTCTCCAATGGTGATTATAATCAGTCAGGGTGTAAAACCAATCTCCACAGCTACTTGACGGGCGTGTTAGGTTAAAATTGCCCCTTGGTAAAGCAATCTACAAGACCAATGAAAGACCTGAGAGAGGGTGGCCACAGATCCTCACCTTGTTAACATATGACATCGGTACACTCGCGGCCTTCCACGAGAGGTGGGCGCTGGAGGGACTGGAGTGCATCATCACCCGCGGGCAATCAAATTTTGAATTGAATTAAGTTTACTGCCAAAAGTTAATTTGCTTATTGTGTCAGGTTTAGTGCCCCCGCCCCTTTAATCAGGGAGCACTTGTATAATTTGTGTTTTTGGTACCCTCAAAAAAAAACAAGGGGGCACTTGATTGAAAGTTTTTGGAGTGTGACCCTCCCACCGCCCCCCCCCCTTTAACCAGGGGGCACTTGATTATTGTTTCTGCAAAAATAGCTGTTAACAGAGGAACTCGTATAACTAGTTGCACTTGAATGACCCAGCAAACAATTGCTTGATAGTCAACAGAGATGGTTACCTTGTTGGTATGTGAACTCACATAAATTGTTGCACCTGGATGTCGTTGAGAATGTTTGACGGGGTCTTGTAAAAAAGTTGCCACTGGAAAATATTTATTTTGGAGTATGACCCCACTTGCAGGGGGTATTTGTTTAAAGTACACAACTTAAATAGTTGAAGGGGTCTTGTGGGTATGATTATTTATTGGGGATGAAGGCATTGTCTTGTGTGTGTTTTCAGCACATCATAGTTTATGTGTAAAATAAACAACGTTTAGATTCTTCACATTATTGTCGTGCGATTTATTTACTCGGAGAGTTGCAGGGTGGCTAGCGATGTGTTTAGTAGATGCTGAGGTGCACAGGCTGGCAACTTGGCACGTTTTGAGTCATTCACTGGAATCGATGCGCGATGAGTCTCTGACAAGCCACAGCAGTGTCAGATTGCCTCCTCCTTGGATGAAGCACCTCGTCTTCCTCCTCATCATCGTCGTCCTTCTGAAGTGGGTCATCCATCCCTGGTGGCAATGGCTGGCCCTTCATAATGGGCGGGTTGTGAAATGGTGAACAAGGAGACTCTATCAGGAGAGTACTGGAATGGCCCTCCAAGGCAGCAGAAATGTTGCTTCAGGACCCCGATATTTTGCTCGATAATGGCCCGGGTTGTGGTATGGCTGATGTTGTAGCGCTGCTCTGCAGGGATGGTGTGATTGCAGAGGGGTGTCATCAGCCAGGTGACCACAGCATATTCTTTGCTGCCCAGGAGCCAGCCATGGCCTTCATGCGGTGGCTGGAAGAGTCATGGCACAGTGCTCTCCTGCAGGATGAAGGCATCATGCCAGCTGCCAGGATAGCAGGCATTGACAGCGAGGATCATCTGCCTGTGATCGCAGACCAGCTGAACGTTCAGGGAGTGGTATCCCTTGCGATTCCGATTCACCTGTAAGAATAAAAGTGTATATTAATAAAATTGATTCAGTGCGTATGTACAAATGTCAAAAGTGCAGATAACAGATAAGCTGCGGTTTGAAGAGATAAAATGGATACGTCGAAGTGCATGCCTTCCCTGGTTGGGCGGAGCTTAAGGAACAAAAGGAACAACAGCTTCAAAACTCACCAAACTAGAAAAGTTAATGGGAAAGCAATTAACCCAATCGAGGAGCGGTTCGAATTCCTCCAGATAGTCATGTATGTGAGGAAAGCCAATTAAGAAATCCTGGGGCTTTCTGAAAAACAATGGACTTAAGAGATATAAAACCGAAATTCCGAAGCCTGCTCTCTCTTTTTTCTTTTCGATGGTCATGCGGCAAAGCAGGAAACCACCCTCTACAGAAGCAAGGAAGAAGACCACGTGCTTTGCTTGACTCAGAGGGAAGTATATTTCTCTGTAAATCTGTAACTCATGACCTTATCTGTTGTAATTAGGTAGCGTCCATAGGATACTAGTCGGTTGCTGTTTGTCTGATACACACCTGTATGTAGCTTATGTTTAATAAACTTATTCCAAATTGTTTTAAAAGAATTTATCTTGCTGTCAATTTAATGCCAGAGATTTAGAAATCTTACACACCTCTCCATGCGTAAAATCAATGGTTCCCTGAACCACAGGGAAGCCCGCTATCCTGGCAAAGCTACGGGTATTCTCATCCAGGTCTTCCCTGGACATGCTGAACTTGATGTAGTCCATTCGTCGACTGTAGAGAGCGTCGGTCACCTGGCGAATGCAACAATGTACTGCAAACTGCGAGATTGTCTACAGGAGACTGGAAGGAGCCGGTAGCATAGAAGTTGAGGGCTACTGTCACTTTCACTGCCACTGACAGCGAGGTCCTGGTGCCATTTTCAGCTGCCAGGTATGTCTGCAGGAGGTGGCAGAGCTCCATCCCCCGCTTCCTTGTGGAACCTCAGCCTTCATGGGCTTTGCTCCTCGGACATCGCAAGATAAGAGTAATACGTGCAGTAAACCCTGTGTCTGTATGGCTTCCTGCCCCGCCGTCTAGGGTCTCTCCTCTGGCGAGCATCCACATTTGCCATAAGCCGTCTTTGCAGCCGGCGCCTTTGATGTCTTTGTCGCAGGACGACGTGGTGTGCGATCACTGCCCCCTTAACTTTGCAGAGGTAAAAGCGATATGCTAGTTGCAAATGTATCTGCTGTTGAAGGCAACAATGTCTCTGAGATGCTAGTACTGAAGCTGAGGAGTCAGCAGCCGCAGGACGCCAGCACCTTCGAACTGTGCGAGCAGCCAATGCAGTGTGGATCGTGAACTCTCTGGGCTGAAAACATTTGAAAACCCTTTGGCCTTATTTCTTGTACTTGCTTGCTGGGCTGCACCATTGTTAATGATGGGTATGTTCATGGAGTCTATGTTGTTTGCCTCGGTATTCCACTATTTTTTACATAAGGATCTTGAAGTTAATTTGCTGGGGCAGCAGAAGCCAGTGCAACTTTGAGAGGATGGGGGTGATGGGAGTGAGGGACTTGTGTGGGTAAAGAGGCAGACTATGGAACTCTGAATGAGTTGTAATTTGGGGAGTTGGTGAAGTCAGCTTGGCAATAAAGACTTGAAGTGAAAAATAAATTGATTAGGATTTCGACAGCAGAGGTTAAGGTAGCGATATCGGTCGGGGCCCTGTTAGAGTGGCAAGAAAGTGGTCTTAATAACAGAACAAATGTGGTGAAGAAGCTGCAGCTTTGAGTCAAGGATTACACCAAGAATATGCATCTTTGGATTTGGCCTGAAGTTACAGGCAAGAAGGTTGATCATAAGATCACAATATACTTACCGTTAAAAAGGGTCATTCAAATCATTTATCCATCCAGAAAACTCCTACAGCTCCCATTGTTGCATCTAATTATTTCAGGGTTTTTGCTTCCAATACTCTATCCAGAAGTCGCTCTCTGCACCAAGAACTTTCCAATAACAGTCATAACATTGCCTTTTACTGGTTTGGACCTCTGTTCCCTTGCTCTACTCCCAGTTTAAGTAAAGTCTGGATTAACCTTTTCCAATCATATATGTCCAGAAGATGTCCTCTGAAACACTTTAATTTCAGGCTGAAAAGCCCAAAGAGGCGAAATTCAATGCATTTGTGCCTCCCGTTAGCGCCCCCGGGAAAACTCAATTACCGACCAGGCGCAGCACTGACAATATCTCCTTCCATATTGGGCGTGAGTTTAGCGGCAGCACGACGGCTTTGCGACCCGATCTCCTGTGCCTGGAGACCGTGATATCATCGCCACACGCACCTCCACATTAGCGCCACGGCCCCGAAATTGAGTTTTGCCCCCTGCAGCAACATCGAGTGAAAACATCGGCAGCTGCAGGAGGTGCATATCGAGTGGCCGGCCACTACCGGGGCAGTAATTAAAAGCAAGGTGGCTGGAGTTTAGTAAACAAAAAACCTACCTTGGTTTTCGCAGTGCTGCTCCATTTTCTTCACGGGGTCCTGGCCATGATTGCTCAGCCCGGCACTCAGCTTGATTGCCGGGCTGATCGCACGACACCTCCACTCCCCGGTGCTCCAGGTAGGTCCCTTTTAATTTGCAAAGCCTGCAGCATAGGTCCTTCCCGTTAAGGGAGGGAAGGGCTCCTTGGACGCGGCAGCGCTGCATGGCCCGTTGACTGTCTGCCCCGTTAGCGCTCCAAGAAGGAAGCGGAACACTTGATTTAGCACGCCACTTCCCTCCGGGAGCACTAATCCGAATTTTTTGAGGGGTGGGGGGGAAACTTTAATGCCTGGCGCTAAGTTTCCCATCTCTCAAATGTTACCGCCCCCAAACGGGGCTGTAATGAATTTCTTTCTCCCAAAGCTTTCCAGTCTGTCCTCATATAATTTAGACCTCTGACACTGGGGATCAGCTTTGCTATTCTTCTCTGCATTGGTTCCAGTGCAGGAACACCTCCTATGTGTCTTGAAGTCCAGAGCTGGTAACAGTATTCAAGGTGCGGTCTGACCAGAGCACTGTACAGTTTGATCATAATTTCCTTTGACTTATAGTCTACTGTTTGGCTGTGTAATTCAATATTTTATTGGCTTTGTTGATTGCTGCTCTGGGTTGGTTGGACATGTTGAGGACTAATATGACTCTTTCAACCTCATCCTTTGTTATCTCAGCACCATTCATGATGTTTATGTGTCACCCAGTTTCCTTCCCATATGCAGTACTTCGCATTTGTCTGCATTACAAATTTTCAGGAAAAGACCAGCTGGTTATGAAGCCTGTCCCGATTAAATTTTATCTGCTTTTATTCTGCCTACTTACATATTAACACTTAACTTATTCTGTAATTTATGTGCTGCTTCCTCCAATTCCATTACCCCTGGTAGTTTGATACAATCTGGAAATTTGGCCAATTACTATTAAGTTGCTGAATCCAAGTAAATGTGAAACAGCTAACACCAAGCTTGCCCATTCCATTTTTCCCTCCATCCTGCCAATTCCTTTAACAGGTATCCTTTGTTTTCTACCCTTCAGCCAAGATAGAGTCAAAGCTAGAGATAATTAGGGGCTGGCAGCAGCTGAAGAAAATTCTTGACAAACATCGAACAGTAGTGAGATTCCGAGAGGATACTTCAATGTTCCCACAAGTTCATAAATGTTTTGTTTTTGACAACAAATAGGTTGATTGGAGGCCCAAATTTCATGATATGAAAAGGCAATCTACTGACCCACTGTGTAAAGCTGTCATCCAAAAAATAATTTAAAATCAATAGTGCTGACTTTTCTCAACATATTCATGGTATAAATTGAAAACATAATTGAGACCCGCCTGATTTTTTATTCTGAGTTCTGATTGTAGCTCAGTCATGATTCTATCACTTATGAGGTTGTAATAAATGATATTCCGCTGGCCTTAATTGAGTGTTATATTAATACAGTGCTATTTGCATTTTTAGAAGCTGTGTGTGAGGGTGGGGATGGGAAGAGGGGCAGGTACTTTCTCTTACTGTTTGCTAGGAAGTTTGAAGTTAAATTACATTATTTTAAGGATTACAATTCTGTGTGTCTTTAAGAAAATGAAATAAAATGATAGCTACTAATAGTGGTTCAGACTTATGCAAGAATTGGCATTTAAATTTCTGACATTCCGTGATTGACTTGAATATCAGACTGCTTTAGCACCACCTATAAATGGTACAAGACATAGCGAGGTCAATCTCTCTTGTTTTTTACACTTCTACTGAGTGGTAGCCAGATCCATTTACAATCCTCTATGGATATCTGCCCAGAACCAATTACAAGTCACAGTGGTCCCTCATTATATTCTGTTACATGGATTTATATACAATCTCTTCAGAAATGGTGGAATACAGGAAATTTCAGATTCAGAAGTCCAGTAGCATTTAACAATTTCCTCAAGATTAAAAAATCAAAAAATTCACTTCTTCAGTCACAAACCTTTTTATTTTTGTTTGAATATTACACTTTATTTGCTGCACCAATTGTTCATCCATAAAAAAGGTGAATTTTAAACTGAGGTACTGAATCAGAAAAATATTTCAAAGGAGGGTCTACGTATATTGGGTTGAGTAGAATACTTCATTTGCATTGTTGATCTGCATACATGGAATCTCATTGATTTACAATCTGTGTTTTTACAATCTGAATCACGATAAAATCGTCACGGAATTTTGATCAGTGCAACACCATGTCATAAAGAAGAAAATGAAAACTGAATGTAAATCCAGAATTCAGCTTTACAAGGGATGTATGGATTCCAGATATTAAAAGTTTCCCATCATGAGCCACTTAAATAGCTGATCCAAACTGTGCATTGTTCAAATTCATGTCAGTGTGCATCTTCTGTTAGAGCACCCACTAGATATAAATACATTCTAAAAGAGGCCCACTCATTCATTGAACAAGTGATTTCAAGTGTTGTGTTATCACTTAAATCTGCAGAAATTAGTATTTTTTATGCCTCCAGGACATTTTTGTGTGAAATTACAAATTTGAGCGGTATAGAAATTCACGGCATTTGTGATAGATTGTTGGACAGCTCCGTCACTTCCCCTAATCATTTGATATGTTTGACTTGAAAGCAAAAACCTCTTTATACAAAACATTGTGATATTCAATAATTTCTACCCTTCCCTTTCCTCCTTTTGCACTGGTGCCTGCTAATCATCAGTGCAGAGGGACACTTTCTCAATGGAAATGTTATGCAGCTTGAGGCACACTGTGACTATTTGGTCATGGTATGCTACAGGCTGTGCTTATCCTATGATGCCCCCATTGGCATAAAAACTGAGTGTCGTCATCACCCTGACTGAAACACAGAGGGCAGTGCTAACTTAGAACTATCCCTGTAACCGGCCATTCCTTCTTCTTCTTAGGCGGTCCCTCATATCGAGGATGACTTGCTTCCACACCAAGGACCATTCAGGAAGTAGCTGATTCAGGTCAGTAACCACTCCCCTGGATTGTCTCAGTCATGTTTATCTGACCCAGAGATACAATTATTGCAAATCAACGCTTGGGTAATGGAAGCCAATGGAGAAGTAAGTACACCCAACAGAAAATAACACCAATTGGTATTAAGAACCATAAGATTAATAAATAGGTGACTTTGGAATAAAGTCAGATGTTAGCGGCAATAAATTATATTTTCCACAGAACTGAAAACTCAGAGTAGCAATAAAATAGTTGCCTGTTTCTTCATGTGCTATTTTCCTGCTTTTCTGCCCATTAATGGAAATGCTAGTGTCACATGGGGAATTGGGCACTTTAATTTTCAGGCTCCAACAGATATTCTCTGCTGTGTTTGAATGCATTATTTCCTTTCCTTCCATTATGGTCTCCTTGTGTTTCTCTCTTTCAATTATGCACAAGAATCAGCCAAGTGGCATTCAAAACAACTTTTATTTCGACTGAAGTCATTTCATTGAGTTGACCATACTATGAAAACTGAACAGTCTCACAGAAAAAAGGCATTTTAGCAAACCAATAGTCAGATATTAAATAATAATGCCTTAACATTATTTCCATGATTCTTACATTTTAAGAGGTACAAAATACAATATTCTAAACAAAATTGATTTAAGTTATAATGCATTTCTAAGATAAATAAACTGGGGCCGAAATTCACCCGAAGGGACGGCTTGGGCAGCCGATCAAAAAAATCGATTGGCCGCCGCAATCGAGTGTTTTTCCCTCCCCGAGCCATATTCAGCTTGGGGGGATTTGAGCGGTGCGCACTTCCGCCGGAAACGGCGGGGTAAAGCCGCGGTAAAGGTAGGTTAGCAGCGGTGACCTCAGCAGTGTGCGGGCCACTGAAAAGGTAGGATTTTTCCCGGCAGTGCCCCGCGAGGTTTTCCAATCGGTGCACAAATGCGATACCGCTGGAGTTTTGCCGCGATCGGGTTCGTTTGGTAAGGAAATAATTTTATTATTTATTAGTGTTTCTATTTCAGATTCCAGCATCTGCAGTATTTTGCTTTTGAAATAGTTTTATTAATTGTTTTGGCTCCATTAAGCCTGCTGAATGCTGCTCAGAGGTTTTCACAGACCTTTGTACAACTTTCAGGTCTGACTCTTTAGTGGAGTCCTGTGGGCTGCAGAGACCTGCTTTGCAGGGTTCACCCTGAGGATGGGAGGAGTGTTGGGAGGGTTACACCTGGTCAGAAGCAGGATGGCACGTAGGAGAAGGCATCACCATCAGCACTGTGCAGAGAGGCAGAGGGCAAGGGAGGCAGCAGCCATGATTCGTTCACTCTGCGCCAGACCAGTGTGCCCGCTGTCTTCACCGGCCTGCATCAGGATTGCGGTTGGCTGCTTGGGGACAAGGGATACCTCCTGTCCACTTGGCTGCTCACTCCACTGCAGAACCCCAGGAAAGCGACAGAGCATGCACACAATGATGCTCATTGTACCACCAGGTGTATCATTGAGCAGTGCATAGGCATCCTCAAGCAGAGGTTCCGGTGCCTGGACCGCTCTGGTGGAACCTGCAGTACTCTCCTCAACGGGTCTCCATAAGCGTCGTGGTCTGCTGCATGCTGCACAAACTGGCCATCATGAGGGGGCAGCCGCTGGATGTAATGCCAGCAGTACCACCTGAGGAGGATGAAGAGGCGCAGCAGGAGGAAGAGGAGAATCCGCGTTACCCCAGCGCAACCTGGAAGGGAGGTGTGGCTGCGTCTCATAGCTGCTCACTTCAGATAATCCCATCCACACATGGCCCTTCAGGTCCCACTTTCGATGGTCATCGAAATGAGTGCCTTAATGCAGAATTGCCCACTCCTACCTGGCCAGATATATGTGCCAAAAATAAAGATTTCTCCAATTATCCAAATCACTGAAAAAAGCTGAACATAAAGAACAACATAACAATACTGTAATCATTTTTTGCCCCTGTACATCTCACTATAACACCTGTTATGCGTGAATACCCTAACACTACACCTAACTGTCTTCCTGTGGCTGCATCATGGTTCCGGGAAGGCTGCTGTGGTTGTTGTCTGGGACCTGCAGCTGTCATTTTAGGATGCCCTGGAACAACTCTGGGCCTGGAAGGGCCGGGTGCAGATTGGCCAGCACCCTCCTGAGAGGGTGCGTCCTCACATATATGGAGGTGCCTGACACCTCCCCTGCAATCTCCCTCCATGCATTATGTACTGCTTGTCTGCCAGGTCTCCCCACATCAGGAAACAGTATTCTTCTTCTGTCTCCCACACCGTCCATCAGAGTCTCCAGCTCCATATCAGTGAACCTCCTTGCACCTCTTAGACCAGCCATCCTTCCAACCTCCTTCCAAATGCCTTCCAACCTCCTTCCAAATTCTTTCCAAACTCCTTCCCCACCTTAGAGCCTTGCTGCAAACCCTGGCTCATTAGAAACCCTTATCTGCATGCTGAATTTCTCAGTGGTCAAAACGCGCAAATTAAGACAGCCATATTGCTGAAAAATCCACTTTGGAAGGGTTCATTAGCGCTGGAACCCATTTGTTCACTTTTTGGAGCTGAATATGGGGATGCCCAGCCATGAAAAAATGTTGGCTCTAATAGCCCCCAAAAGGTGGGGGGAGCATCAGCTTTCCAGCGGCACTGAATTTCGGGACCACTGTGTCTTAGCGATAGAAATTAAACAAAAAAAACTGATCTGTTAAAGTTAGACTGCACTTAAATCAGAACCAGCAGGCAACATGTCATCAAACTGTGAAATAATTCCAATGAGAACTACTAAAATAAACTGCAAACTTCTCAGAGAGTGATATTAATCATCTGAAATAAGACACAGGATGGAAGCAATTGTGAGTGTGATTAGTAACAGACCTGTCAATGTAGCATCCAGTCATGTAGATGGAAATAAGATAGATAGTGAATGAAAACTCCCGTACTCTCAAGATTCCACTCCAGGGCAGCAAGATGTTTAATGGGCTCACAAGGTCATAAAAAATAAATATAATAACAGCAAGTTGTCACATATCTATATTTTAAAGTTTATATGCTGCAGACTGATATTAATCCTGACAGATAGTGTAAAAATATAAGGATATAGCCATGTGAACTAAATGGATTGTACAGACCTTTTAACATGCAGGCTCTTTGAAGAATAAAGTTCTTCATGGAAACTCCAGAAGAAAAGTGATTATAGTTCTCGAATAGTTCTAAATTAAACCGTACTGTTCCTAAAGTAACAAACATTCAGATCTCGTACAGGAAAACTGTTGTGTATGGAGAAAGAGTCAGATGGAACACTGAGTTCAAAGTAAAGTGTGACCTTAGTCTTTTATTGCAGGTCTCCAGCGTGCCTTTCCAAGCTGTGAAGCCTCCTTAAATACCTGTGCTCCCAAGGGATTATGGGATCCCTTGGGACTCCAGGGGATCAGCCCTCTGGTGGCTGTACAGAGTAAATACAAGTATACATATATAACAACACTCCCCCCAAAGTCAATAGTGTAACTATTTACAATGTGAGTCGATCTGGGGCCCTTTTTGCCCTGGTTGATGGTCTCGGTGTGAAAGCTGGTATTGTTGAATCATTTGTTGGGCATTTGCTGGGCTGCTGCGGATGATGGGTTCTGCTTTGTGGTCAACCGTGGTGCCGGTTGCCACTGCTGTGTATGTTGGAGGCAAAGAAGGTAGGATCCAAGGTGGGTTGCTCAGGATAGTCCCTGAATCTGAGTCCAAGTGTTTATGTCCTTTTGAAAGTTTGACCTGAAACACCCTGCTCCCCTCTTTGGCCACGACAGTGCCGGGAAGCCACTTGGGACCTTGTCCATAGAAACATAGAAACATAGAAATTAGGTGGAGGAGCAGGCCATTCGGCCCTTCAAGCCTACACCGCCATTCAATAAGATAATGGCTGATCATTCAACCTCAGTACCCCTTTCCTGCTTTCTCTCCATACCCCTTGATCCCTTTGGCCATAAGGGCCATATCTAACTCCCTTTTGAATATATCTAACGAACTGGCCTGAACAACTTTCTCCGGTAGAGAATTCCACAAGTTAACCACTCGCTGAGTGAAGAAGTTTCTCCTCATCTCTGTCCTAAATGGCTTACCCCTTATTCTTAGACTGTGACCCCTGGTTCTGGAACTCCCCAGCAATGGGAACATTCTTCCTGCCTCTAACCTGTCCATTCCTGTCAGAATTTCATATGTTTCTATGAAATCCCCTCTCATTCTTCTAAACTCCAGTGGATACAAGCCCAGTTGATCCAGTCTCTCCTCATATGTCAGTCCTGCCATCCCGGGAAACAATCTGGTGAACTTTCGCTGTACTCCCTCAATAGTAAGAACGTACTTCCTCAGATTAGGAGACCAAAACTGAACACAATATTCCAGGTGTGGCCTCATCAAGGCTCTGTACAACTGCAGTAAGACCTCCCTGCTCCTATACACAAATCCGCTAGATGTGAAGGCCAACATACCATTTGCCTTCTTCACCGCCTGCTGTACCTGCATGCCAAACTTCAGTGACTGATGTACCATGACACCCAGGTCTCATTGCACCTCCCCTTTTCCTATTCTGTCACCATTCAGATAATATTCTGTCTGCCTGTTTTTGCCACCAAAGTGGATAACCTCACATCTATCCACATTATACTGCATCTGCCATGCATTTGCCCACTCACCCAACCATTCCAAGTCACCCTGCAGCCTCTCAACATCCTCCTCACCGCTCACACTGCCACCCAGCTTAGTGTCATCTGCAAACTTGGATATATTAAATTCAATTGCTTCATCATAATTTAATACAAATACAGGATCATTGATTTCAATCTCGTGTGACACATTTGCGCTATCGTGGTATGCAATTTGTTGAAGCCGCCTGCTCTCTACCTGTTCATGTAGATCAGGGTGGACTAACGAGAGCCTTGTCTTAAGTGCTTTTTTCATGAGCAGTTCAGCAGATGGGATCCCAGTGAGTGAATGGGGTCTCATGCGATAGCTAAGCAGGACTCGGGATAGGCGAGTCTGCAGTGAGCCTTCAGTTACCCTCTTCAAGCCTTGCTTGATGGTTTGCACTGCTCTCTCTGCTTAACCATTGGATGCTGGTTTAAACGGGACAGATGTGACATGTTTGATCCCGTTACAGGTCATGAATTCTTTGAACTCAGCAATGGTAAAACATGGCCCGTTGTTGTTCACCAGGACATCGGTTAGGCCATGTGTGGCAAACATGGCCCGCAGGCTTTCAGTAGTGGCAGCGGACGTGCTAGCCGACATTATCTCACATTCAATCCACTTGGAGTACGCGTTTACAACCACAAGGAACATTTTACCCAAGAACGGGCCTGCATAGTCGACGTGTAAACTAGACCATGGTTTGGAGGGCCAAGACCATAAACTTAGCGGCGCCTCCCTGGATACATTGCTTAACTACGAGCATGTATTACATCTGTGAACGCAGGACTCTTAAGTCCGCATCGATATCGGGCCACCACATGTGGAATCTGGCTATCGCTTTCATCATTACGATGCCTGGCTGGGTACTGTGGAGGTCATTGATAAAGGTGTCTCTGCCCTTCTTGGGGACCACTACTCGATTGCCCCACAGAATGCAGTCTGCCTGTATAGACATTTCACCTTTGCGCCACTGGAACGGCTTTATCTCTTCCTGCATTTCCACTGGGACACTGGACTAGCTCCTGTGAAGTACACAGCTTTTGACTAGAGTTAATAAGGGATCCTGGCTTGTCAAGGTTTTGATCTGCCGGGCAGTGACAGATGATTTCTCACTCTCAAATGCTTCCATAACCATGGCTAGATCTGCAGGCTGCGCCATTTCCACCCCATGGTGGGCAATGGCAGCCTACTGAGAGCATCGGCGCAATTTTCTGTGCCTGGCCTGTGGCGGATGGTGTAGTTGTATGCATAAGAACATAAGAACATAAGAATTAGGAACAGGAGTAGGCCTGCTGCGCCATTCAACAAGATCATGGCTGATCTGGCCGTGGACTCAGCTCCACTTACCCGCCCGCTACCCGTAACTCTTAATTCCCTTAATGCGGACAACATGAGCGTCCATCTCTGGATGTTGGCCGATGCGTTGGTATTTATCCCTTTACTCTTGGAGAACAGGGATATAAGTGGCTTATGGTCAGTTTCCAATTAGAATTTTAGCCCAAACAGGTATTGATGCATTTTCTTTACCCCATAGACACATGCTAATGCTTCTTTCTCAATCATGCTGTAAGCTCTCTCAGCCATAGACAGACTCCTGGATGCATAAGCAACCGGTTGCAGTTTCCCGAAATCATTAGCTTGTTGCAATACACACCCGATGTCATGTGATAACGCATCACATGCTAGCACCAAACGCTTACATGGATCATGCAACACAAACAATTTGTTTGAGCATAACAATTTTCTCGCTTTTACAAAGGCATGTCTCAAACCCATTTGAGCCTTTTCGTAGTAAGACATGCAGTGATTCTAACAGTGTGCTGAGACCCGGTAAGAAGTTACCAAAGTAGTTCAAGAGTCCCAGAAACGACCGCAGCTCCGTCACGTTCTGTGGCCTCGGTGCATTCTCGATTGCCACCGTCTTCGTGTTGGTGGGCCTGAGGCCGTCTGCCGCAATCCTCCTTCCCAGGAACTCCACTTCAGGCACCAGGAAAATACACTTCGAGCGTTTTAACCCGAGCCCCACGAGGTTGAGTCGAATAAGAACCTCCTCCAGGTTCTGCAGGTGCTCGACTGTATTCCGACCTGTGACCAAGATGTCATCCTGGAAGACCACAGTGTGCGGGACCGACTTCAGTAAGCTTTTCATGTTTCTCTGGAATATCGCCGCCATGGATCGGATTCCAAACGGGCATCTGTTACAAACAAAAAGACCTTTGTGCGTGTTGATGCAGGTGAGGGCCTTCGATGATTCCTCCAGTTCCTGCGTCATGTAGGCTAAAGTCAGATCCAGCTTTGTGAACGTCTTTCCTCCCGCCAGTGTTGCAAAGAGATTGTTGGCCTTTGGTAGTGTGTATTGGTCCTGCAGGGAGAAACAATTGATAGTTACTTTGTAATCGCCACAGATTCTGATGGTGCCATCTCCCTTGAGGACTGGAATAATAGGATTGGCCCACTCGTTGAACTCGATCGGGGAAATTATGCCCTCTCTTTGCGGCCGGTCTAGCTCGATCTCTACCCTTTCTCTCATCTTGTACAGTATTGCTCTCACCTTGTGATGGATGGGTCGCGCCCCTGGAATTAGGTGGATCTGCACTTTGGCTCCTTGGAATTTTCCGATGCCTGATTCGAACAGCGAAGGAAATTTGTTTAAGACCTGGGCGCATGAAGTGTCATCAGCGGGCGATAGCGCTCGGACGTCGTCCCAGTTCCAGCGTATCTTTCCCAGCCAGCTCCTGCCGAGCAGAGTGGGACCAGGACCATTGCCCGGTACCACGCAGAGTGGTAGTTTGTGCACCGCTCCATCGTAGGAAACCTTTATGGTAGCACTGCTAATTACAGGAATTAGTTCTTTTGTGTAAGTTCTTAACTTTGTGCGAACTGGAGTTAAGACTGGCCTTGAGGCCTTGTTGCACCACAATCATTCGAAAGTCTTTTTGCCCATGATGAACTGGCTCGCGCGCGTATCTAGCTCCATTGACACCGGGAGTCCATTTCGTTCAACATTCAGCATTATCGGGGGACAATTAATGGTGAATGTGTGCATCCCATGTACCTCTGCCTCCTCGATCCGAGGCTGTGGTTCATCGTGATCCTCCGTGGATCTGTCCTCCTCTGCAACATGGTGGTTTGTAAGTTTAAAAGGCTTTGCAGCTTGCCTGCACACTCATTGGAGATGTCCCATTGTTCCACAGCCCTTGCAAACGTACTCTTTGAATTGGCATGAATGGAAACGATGATCACCCCCGCAGCATCAACAAGTTGATAATGGCCTTGCAGTCATCACCCTTGATGGTGGACTCTGAGACATCTGCGGACGTGTAGCTGCAGGTATGTGTGACTTGCTCTGTACGATACGATTTGAAAACAACATCACTTTGTTCACAGTACTTGTAGCAGCACTTGTGTGCTGAGAGATTTACTTCGTATTGTCACTGGTTGCAATCAACGCCTGGGCTATCACTATGGCTTTACTCAAGGTTGGGGTCGCTACGTCAAAAGTTTGCGAAGTATGGTTTCGTGGCCAATGCCAAGTATGAAAAGTCTCAGAGCATGTGCTCCAAATGTCCTTCAAATTCGCAATGTCCTGCAAGGCGTCTCAGCTCGGCGACATAACTCGCCACTTCCTGGCCTTCAGACCTTTTGTCGGTGTAGAACCGGTACCTCGCCATCAGAACGCTTTCCTTCGGGTTCCAATGCTCCCGGACCAGTGTGCACAAATCAGCATACGATTTCTCCGTGGGTTTTGCCTGAGTGAGCAGATTCTTCATGAGGCCATATGTTGGTGCCCCACAGATGGTGAGGAGGATCGCCCTTCGTTTGGCAGCGCTCTCTTCCCCATCTTGCTCGTTGGCCATGAAGTATTGGTCGAGTCGCTCCACAAAAGTTTCCCAATCATCTCCCTCCGAGAATTTCTCCAGGATGCCCACTGTTCTCTGCATCTTTGGGTTCGCTATCTGTATCTCATCGCCAGTTGTTGTGTATGGAGAAAGAGTCAGACTGAACACTGTAAGCTCAAAGTAACGTGTGACCTTAGTCTTTTATTGCAAGTATCCAGAGTGCCTCTCCAACCTGTGAAGCCTCCTTAAATACCTGTGCTCCCAAGGGATTATGGGATCCCTTGGGACTCCAGGGGAGCAGCCCTCTGGTGGCTGTACAGAGTAAATACAAGTATACATATATAACAAAAACAATTGGACATAATTCCAAAAAACACCATGCTAAAGGATCGGGAAAAAGCATTCATGCATTAACCCAGCAATAAAAAAGAGAATGGTAATGCTGGGAATTTTGCCAGTGCTGAGAGGATGAGTTTGGAGGTGGGACCGGACAGCGGGTCAGATGCCCGCTGTCAACCTGCCTCCACGCTAGCCTCCCAAGCATCGGGTCTGTCAGCGCTTTACAGACCCAACACCAAGCAGCAGGGGAGGCAATTGACATCATTAGCAGCTGGTTAAAAGGTACTTGAACAGCATTTTACCATGTACTTAACATTTTCCAGCTTTTTCACAAGGATCACGATGCCCAGGAATCATGTCAGGTAAGTCAGTCGGGTTTTTAATGAGTATACATTCTTCTGAATAGTTGACAGCTACAAAAGTGGTTTAAAAGCTACCATTTCACAGTTGTTCACTTTCCAATCTTAGAAACTGGAGCATTCAGGATTTTGAATAAACTTTGGAGCTTTATGCAGGTTCGAAGTGTTTGGAGTCACCCCCTTGGAGCAACTTCTCTGACCATTGGCAGATCACTTCTGTCATCTCAACTTCAGCTGCCATCTATTCCATCAGCATCGATGCCCTTGAAGAAATCTCATCTTGGACCTTAGAATCCCATCACGATCAGCCCTAACATCAAAATAACCACACACACCAGCATCGCTAAACACACCAGCATCACCAACATCAACACCAACCTTCTCCGCAATCACCTGATGCTGCACAGGACACAGAGCATCAGTACCTGACCACACTGCTGCCCTGGAGGCCAGGGATGACCTCACCATGGCCACATTTACTTCACTTGACGCTGTAAACCCTGGCTGCCACATGATGCTCTAGGTTGGCACCACCCCACACCAGCACCATAAAGCATCCATGCAATGCCCAAGCCATTCCTTTCACAATCATCACCATTGCGCAGTGTACCGTTATTGATATGCTCACAATAAAGGATGAAACTGAGTGCTGTGAGCAATGAGTAAGTGTGACCTTAGCTCCTTTAATAAGACTCCAGAATGCAGGTACCTCGTCGGTGGTCTGCTTATATATAGTGCTCCCAAGGGATGCTGGGATCCCTTGGGACTCCAACAGGTAGGCCCTCTGGTGGTGGTGTGCTCCAGGTTACCAAGGGTTAAATTCATAACATCACTCCCTCATAAAGTTAATAGTACACTTATTTACAGGGTGAGACGATCTGGGGCTTTTTGCTCACTTGACGATCATCGGTACAAATGTGGGTGTGGGTAAGTTGGTTGGTTCTTCACTGGGCTGCTGGGTAACCGGCCTTGCCAGGCTGCTGGGGATAGTGAGTTCGGCTTCGTGGTTAACCATGATGTCAGTTGCCACTTGTGTGTGTGTTGGAGGGTCAAAGTTGGTGGTGTCTTCTTCGGGTTGTTCGTAGCTGTTGGTGAACCGCAATTTGATTTGGTCCAAATGTTTTTTGCACGTTAGTCCATTTGCCAATTTGACCTGAAACACCCTACTCCCATCTTTGGCTATGACCATGCCAGCAAGTCATTTGGGACCATGCCTATAATTGAGTACAAACACAGGATCATTGACCTCAATATCGCGTGACAAGTTTGCGCGGTCATGGTACATTCTTTGTTCTTCCCGCCTGCCCTCCACGTGATCATAGAGATCAGGGTGGACAAGAGAGAGCCTTGTTTTGAGCACCCTTTTCATGAGCAGCTCGGTTGGAGGAACCACGGTGAGCGAGTGGGGTCTGGTGCGGTAGCTGTGCAGCACTTGGGACAGCCAGGTCTGCAGGGAGCCTTCTGACATGCGTTTCAAGCTTTGCTTGATGGTCTGAACTATCCGTTCTGCCTGGCTGTTGGATGCGGGCTTGAACGGGGCAGATGTGACGTGCTTGATTCCATTGCGGGTCATGAATTCCTTGAATTCAGCACTGGTGAAACACGGGTCATTGTGGCTGACAAGGACATCAGATAGGTCGTGTCTGTCAAACATGAGGCAAAGGCTTTTGATGGTGGCCGTGGATGTACTTACAGACATTACTACACATTCAATCCATTTTGAATAAGCATCCACGACAACCAAGAACATTTTACCTAGAAATGGGCCTGCATAGTCTACGTGGATTCTCGACCGCGGTTTGGAGGACCATGACCACAAACTTAGCGGTGCCTCTCTGGGTGCATTACTCAGTTGAGAGCAAGTGTTGCACTGGCGCATGCATGACTCTAAACCTGAGTCGATGCTGGGCCACCACACATGGGATCTGGCTATGGCTTTCATCATTACAATGCCTAGGTGGGTGCTGTGTAGGTCACAAATGAAAGTTTCTCTGGCCTTCTTGGGCAAGACCACATGATTACCCCACAACAGACAATCCGCCTGCAAGGACATTTTGTCTTTGTGCCTGTGGAACGGTTTAATCGCCTCCTACATCTCCGCTGGGACGCTGGATGAGCCCCCATGGAGTGTAGGGGGTGGTCTCGGGGGTCAGGTTCAATTCTGACCTTCTGAGCAGTTCGAATCGCTCCCATTCCCTGGGTTCTAGACTTTATATTTATTTGGGGATGTGATAAAGTGCAAGAGACAACTGGTTTTTAATGTGTATCTGTAAAGCATGCACTCCCATGTTTCGCCACCAGGGAGCTCATCCCCATAAGTCCCAAAGGATCTTAGCATCCCTTGGGAGCACTGTATATAAGCAGGCCCCTAAGGCCTGTTCCTCACTCTGGAGTGTCTTATTAAAGACCTGAGGTCACTGTTACTTTAACCTCCCTGTGTGCAGCCTCATCTGTGTTTGGAGCACAATAACTGGCAACGAGAATACGAATCCAACACAAAGATGCAGCAAACTGTGGGCATCCTGGAGAAGTTCTCGGAGAGTGAGGACTGGGAAGCCTATGTCGAACGGCTAGCCCAGTACTTTGTAGCCAACGAGCTGGATGGAGAAGGAAGCGCTGCAAAAAGGAGAGCGGTCCTCCTCACGGTCTGCGGTGCACCAACCTACAGCCTCATGAAGAATCTTCTGACTCCGGTGAAACCCACTGATAAGTCATATGAGGAGCTGTGTACACTGGTTGGGCAGCATCTTAACCCGAGGGAGAGCGTGTTGATGGCGAAGTATCGGTTCTACACGTGCCAGCGATCTGAAGGTCAGGAAGTGGCGAGCTACGTCGCCGAGCTAAGGCGACTTGCAGGACAATGTGAGTTTGATGGCTACCTGGAGCAAATGCTCAGAGACTTTTTTGTACTGGGCATTGGCCACGAGACCATCGTATGAAAACTTTTGACTGTAGAGACACCGACCCTCAGTAAGGCCATTGCAATAGCACAGGCGTTTATGTCCACCAGTGATAACACCAAACAAATCTCTCAGTGAACAAGTGCAAGCAATGTTCATAAATTAACTGGAACTGTGTCTGCGAGCAGAAATGTACAGGGCAGAACCCACGAGTCTGCAACTGCCAGCAGGCCTCGGGTCACCCAGATGACTCAGACTCCACAACAAAGGATGAATGCAAGGCAATTCACACCTTGTTGCGTTGTGGAGGCTTCCATTCAGCCTATTCATGCCGCTTCAAAGGGTATGTTTGCAAGAGCTGTGGAACAATGGGGCACCTCCAACGAGCTTGCAAACGAGCGGCAAGCTCTGCAAAACCTGCTAACCACCACGTGGCAGAGGAAGATCGGTCCATGGTGGATCAAAGCAATTTCGAGTCTCAGAGAGAGGAGGCAGATGCTGAAGTACACGGGGTGCACATATTTTCGGCGAAATGTCCACCTATAATGCTAACCATAAAATTGAATGGCTTACCCATAGCCCTGAAACTGGCACTAGCCAATCCATCGTGAGTAAATAGATGTTTGAGAGACTGTGGTGCAACAAGGCATTCAGACCAGCCCAGAGCCCCATCCACACGAAACTGAAAACATACATCAAAGAGCTTATCACTGTCCTGGGCAGCGCCATGGTCAAGGTCACCTACGAGGGCACGGTGCACGAACTGCCATCTGAATTGTCCCGGGCGATGGCCCCACACTGCTTGGAAGGAGCTGGCTGTGCAAAATCCGCTGGAACTGGGATGACATCCGAGCGCTATCACATGTCGATGAGGTCTCATGTACCCAGGCTCTTAATAAATTTCCTTCCCTTTTTGAGCCAGGCATTGGAAACTTTTCCGGGCGATGGTGCGGATCCACTTGGTCCCAGAGGCACGACCCATTCACCACAAGGCGCGAGCGGTACCTCACATGATGAGGGAGAGAGTGGAAATCGAGCTGGACAGGCTGCAACGCGAGGGCATCATCTCCCCAGTGGAAGTCAGTGAGTGGGCCAGTCCGATTGTTCCAGTACTCAAAATTGATGGCACGGTCAGGATTTGCGGCGATTATAAAGTAACTATTAATCATTTCTCACTACAGGACCAGTACCCGCTACCTAAGGCAGACAATCTATTTGCGACGCTGGCAGGAGGCAAGACGTTCACCAAGCTCGACCTGACTTCGGCCTACATGACGCAGGAGCTGGAGGAGTCTTCGAAGGGCCTCACCTGCATCAACACGCACAAGGGACTGTTCATCTACAACAGATGCCTGTTTGGAAATCGGTCGGCTGCAGCGATCTTTCAGAGAAACATGGAGAGCCTACTCAAGTTGGTACCACACATGGTGCTCTTTCAGGACGACATATTGGTCACGGGTCGGGACACTGCCGAGCACCTACAAAACCTGGAGGAGGTCCTCCAGCGACTGGATAGTGTAGTGCTGCGGCTGAAGAGGTCGAAATGTGTCTCCATGGCAACAGAAGTGGAGTTTTTGGGGAGAAAGATCGCATCTGACAGCATTCGACCCACAGACACCAAGACAGAGGCTATCAGGAACGTGCCCAGGCCACAGAACGTCAAGGAGCTGTGGTCATTCCTGGGACTCCTCAACTATTTTGGTAACTTCCTACCAGGTTAAGCACCCTTTTAGAGCTGCTGCATGTGTTATTGCGCAAAGGTGAGAACTGGGTTTGGCGAAAAAAACAAGTAATTGCTTTTGAGAAAGCCAGAAACATTTTATGCTCCAACAAGTTGCTTATATTGTATAACCTATGTAAAAGACTTCTACTAGCATGCGACGCGTCGTCGTATGGAGTCGGGTATGTATTACAACAAGCAAACGTTGCGGGGAAGTTGCAACCTGTCGCCTATGCTTCCAGGAGCTTGTCTGAGGCCGTGAGGGCCTGCAGCATGATTGAGAAAGAGGTATTAGCGTGTGTGTTCAGGGTAAAGAAAATGCATCAGTATCTGTTTGGCCTCAAATTTGAGCTGGAAACCGATCACAAGCCCCTCACATCCCTGTTCGCTGAAAACAAGGGGATAAATACTAATGCCTCAGCCCACATACAAAGGTGGGCACTCGTGCTATCAGCGAATAACTATACTATCCGCCACAGGCCAGGCACCGAGAACTGTGCGGATGCTCTCAGTCGGCTACCATTGCCCACCACAGGGGTGGAAATGGAACAGCCTGCACACTTGTTGATGGTGGCGCAGCCCGCAAACTTGTTGATGGTCATGGAAGCATTTGAAAATGATAAATCATCTGTCACGGCCCGCCAGATTAGGACTTGGACCAACCAAGATCCTCTGCTGTCCCTAGTAAAAAACTGCGTACTGCATGGGAGCTGGGCCAGCATGCCCGTTGAAATGCAAGAACCAATCAAGCCGTTCCAGCGGCAAAAGGACGAGCTGTCCATTCAGGCAGACTGCCTGCTGTAGGGTAACCGCGTAGTGCTACCAAAAAAGGGCAGGGAGACGTTCATCTCGGATCTCCACAGCACACACCCGGGTGCAGTAATGATGAAAGCGATAGCCAGTACCCACGTGTGGTGGCCCGGTATCGACTCTGATTTAGAGTCCTGTGTCTGGCAACGCAGCATATGTGCTCAGTTGAGCAACACGCCCAGAGAGGCACCACTAACTTTGTGGTTCTGGCCCTCCAGACCATGGTCGAGGATCCCTGTTGACTCTGCGGGCTCGTTTCACGGTACAATGTTCCTGGTGGTGGTGGATGCTTTTTCAAAATGGATTGAATGTGAAATAATGTCGGGAAGCACTGCCACCTCCACCATTGAAAGCCTGAGGGCCATCTTTGCCAGCCACGGCCTGCCTGACATACTGGTCAGTGACAACGGGCCATGTTTCACCAGTGCCGAATTTAAAGAATTCATGACCCGCAATAGGATCAAACATGTCACCTTGGCCCCGTTTAAACCAGCCTCCAATGGGCAGGCAGAGCAGGTAGTATAAATAATCAAATAGAGCCTTAAACGAGTCACAGAAGGCTCACTCCAAACACACCTGTCCCGAGTACTGCTCAGCTACCACACGAGACCCCACTCACTCACAGGGGTGCCCCCGGCTGAGCTACTCATGAAAAGGACTCTTAAAACCAGACTCTCGCTGGTTCACCCCAACCTGCATGATCAGGTAGAGAACAAGAGACAGCAACAAAATGTAAACGATGGTCGCACCACTGTGTCACGGGAACTTGATCTGAATGACCCTGTGTATGTGCTAAACTATGGACTTGGGTCCCAAGTGGATCGCGGGCACGGTGATAGCTAAAGAAGGGAATAGGGTGTTTGTAGTCAAACTAGACAATGGACAAATTTGCAGAAAGCACCTGGACCAAACGAGGCTGCGGTTCACAGACCGCCCTGAACAACCCACAGCAGAGACCACCTTTTTCGAGCCCACAACACACACCCAAAGGATCAATGACACCACGCCGGACCAGGAAATCGAACCCATCATGCCCAACAGCCCAGCAAGGCCAGGCTCACCTCGCAGCCCTGCAGGGCCAACAACACACCAGCCCAGCGAGCGCACAGCCAACACAACAGAACAGACATTTGTACCGAGGCAGTTCACCAGGGAAAGAAAGGCTCCCGACCGCCTCACCTTGTAAATAGTTTTCACTTTGACTTTGCGGGGGGAGTGATGTTGTGTATCTGTAAAGCATGCACTCCCATGTTCTGCCACCAGGGAGCTCATCCCCTGAAGTCCCAAGGGAACCCAGCATCCCTTGGGAGCACTGTATATAAGCCGGCCTCTAAGGCCTGTTCCTCACTCTGGAGTGACTTAATAAAGTCTGAGGTCACTGTTATTTTAACCTCCCTGTATACAGCCTCATCTGTGTTAGGAACACAATAGTTTTGATGCAAAGAACTTTGATTTTATTAAAGGACAAGAAAGTACAATGTCAAAGCTTGCAATCACTAGAATAAAGAACACTTTATCACACTTTTAAAAGGGGTTACAGAAAATAACACACCTCCCACCTCCCACCTCCCAATGCCTAACTCGAACTAGGTTGGACTCCAGGGCAAACAGGGATTATGCTCACCAATCCTTTTATTGTCAGTTGGCGGTGGTTGACGATTTCGGGGTTCGCTGGACTCTAGGTTCTGCTTGTCATACCCCGAACGTCGTGGAAAATTTCTTCCTGCGTAATCTTTAGTTGGGTGGGTCCGCTGATGCGGTAGGGCACGTATTGGACTTATGGGGTGAGTACCCACTTTTCTTCCATCAGCAATAGGTTTTAAAGTTCTTTTAGGTAATGTTTCACCTGTTGGTAGCTAGGAACAGACTGTAGAATGGAAAGTTTTGAATCTTCGGTTGCTTCTTGAGGAGTTTTGTTCTTAGAATTTATCGATCGCGGTGGTTTCGATGTTACCACGTTGGCTGTGGTCAGTTGCTGCCGCGATGGCGATGTCCAAAGTTACTGGAACTACTTTTCTCTGCCTTGATGGTGTTCTTCTGTCTTCTTTGGTAGCAGAGCAGGAGTGTCGTCGAGGCTGAAGATTTTGATGCTCAGAAGAGTTGCATAGAAGGCTGTGTAGCAAGCTCTTTGGAAGGCTCATTAAAACTGCTACGGTGGTCTCTCTCCTTTTCCTCTCCCAACTCATTAAAAACAGGGCCCCAATCATACTTTGGGAGCCGTTCTAATCTGTGTTCCAAATCAGCCCGATTCTTTGTCTTAATTTTGGCAGGCTTGATATTTCTTTGTCATATTTTGGTGGACTCATTAATGGTAACCTGTCGCGGATGTGTCGATCTGTCGAATTTGTTTCTTGATTGGGAAAATTTGTTTTGGTATTTGCGATATCTGCCTAGGCCTGGGTTTTCCATGCGGGCTGGATGGGCCATTAACATTATGTAGGCGCTGGATGGGTTTCCTGCTTGGAGCGATGGCTGGCTATCTCTGGGTTGATTGTTGCTATGTTAATGTCTCCCGGGGAGAAGGGTTTTCGAATTTACACAATTCTCCAGACAATTTGTTTAGCTTCAATACCCCAGACGGTTTCAATACCCAAAGACTGGCTTCTTTGGGAGGCTAGTTGTCCCTTAGTTTTTCAGCCCTTTTCATACGGTCCCAACCTGCCTTGTAAAATCCCAAATATGGCTAAAACTCGTAGTTTCTTCCATGTGCATTTTAGGATCCCAAACTTTCTGGCTGATAGTTCCAAATGAAATTTCCTTTCCAATGAATCCAAACACTGGGGTTTTTTTTCCCGACCAATTTTGCAATCTTACAGTCCCCCATGTGATACTCTGCATGCTAGAATGTCATGCTAGGTGAGCAAAATTCCTGACTCCCGAGAGCCAATCTTCCCCATGCATTTATCTAGCTAAAACGTAAACGTGCATACCCCCTTTGAAATGTAATGCAGTTTACAGGCAAATACAGTCATTCCAATTATGTTACAGCATAGAGAGGGTCAGACGCCCCTCCATTACTCCGCTTTTACAGAAAATACGGGTACATAGTCAAACACATATTTAAGCAAAATTCTTACAACACTCGACCACTGCATTTTTACAGCAGGTGAAAATAAAAAACAAATTAAACATGATAATATGGTGTTACTCCTCACTGTGCAATCCCCAAGTTTGGCCAGGGAGTGTACAGCACCTTTTGATGCCAGACCTGACGGCCTCTGCGTTTCATTCGGCAAGTGAGACACAATCAGTAAAAAATAATCGCGAATTGACAGACAACCAGAACGTCGGAAGCTATTCTGATCCTGGCAGGAACTTCTATATTTCTGAAAATGTCCCACCAAGGCGGAATTGTGATCTCTAGACTTTTTCTCCCTATCTCGATTGTTTTCTGTTCTAGAGTATAAAAATGCTTTTGTGACATTACTACAGCTTCGAGTAGAGCGGTAAGATGTTTGGGTAGAGGGGAATTTCATAGCCAAAATGTGCAACATAATGTTGCAGGTTTGTGATGTTTTCTCTCAGTGAGGTGGACAGTGGAGGGTTCGGAAATGGGGACAATCTGTTCCTGGGCCATTTGAACTTCTGCCTCGGGTTTAAAGCAAAAACTGCTGTCACTCACCGGACACCAGAAGTGTTCATGCTGGTAGTGGGGCGCACTGGTGGTGACACAATATGTCCCACCCCCTATATATGTTACCTGTGGAGGAACATGGTCTTGTGCCATTACCTCCATGGTACAGTTGATAGTCTGTGTGCCAGCAGCTTTAAACCCGCACTGTGGTTTAGAATAGGCATGCAAGTGCTGGGGACACAGTGTTATGTGTGCACCCTGGCTCCGGCACCTGGAGAGGTCAGTACCCGTTATAACGTTCTCCCACTTTATGACATAGGGTGGGACCGCTGTGAAACGAACGTGTGCACCTCCTTGAATGACTCCAATGTTCTCCACCCTGTATACCGTTGCGAGTCGAGCTGTCCCGTCCATGACCGGCATCCTTAGTATTATCCCCATGATGGTGTGATTAGAACGCCTGCAAAGTCCTGGGGCAAGTGTAGTCTTCAGAAGCTAGGCAGAGCTGACACGGTCTTAGGGACTTACTATACGGGTGGAGGGCTGCGAGGTGCTTGTTGCTGATCCAGGAGGGGACTAAACCAGGTTGTTGCGGCCCTCGCCCAACAACTATGCCCCGTACAGCACACACACCTCGTTCTGTGCAGCCTGGTCTGAAGCTTTCCTATCCTCCCGTATGAGTACATTCACTGTCTGTGCATGTTTATCCAGCTCAGCAATGATCTCTTTTAAATGGACCATCATAGCCTGGTCCTGGTGTAGCTCTGAGCCTACTACTGTGTTTTCCTCTTTCAGGATCTTTCTCAGTTGGTTCTTTAGACAATTTATCTGCGTTTGCAGTTCTATATCGTCCAGGCCAATTATCACAGAGGATCCTGTATTACATGCAGTAAAACTGTTGGTCAAGGTTCCCCTTCTAGGTCTCCCCGTGCCCATGGTGTCCCTAGTGTATAGGGTGTATAAATTTGCTTTGTCTACGTTCCCAAAATCTAACTCGTAAAATTTCTTGAACATTTCTCTGAGTAGGGCCTGGTACAGCATCTGTTTCCTTCGGGCACCAGTCAGGTAAGTGCACCTCGGTAAGGTTTAAAATAACTGAAGCTACTGCATAGTGTACCCCCTGGTATAACACCTTTTCGGTCGGTACTAATACTAATCTGTTCCCTGTTCCTTTGGTGGTGGTAGGACACCTTTCTATTATTGTTCACACTGGCGGGGTCGTGGGCAGGGGTTTCCTAATGCTGCTATAAGTTCGGTGGCGTTAATTGGGAGTGGGGAGTGTGGGACCGCACACCCACGTAGGCTAGAATCCCAGCCCATCTCTTCCCCGTCATCTTGCCATCGCCTGGCGAAGGCGATTGATATGCCTGCGGGACAGATCTTCTCTGACCCCCACATGCAGACGTAAATTCCCTGTTCAGACTCCCACCACTTGTTCCAACACACCTTCACTCCTCCCCGTGTCCCTGTGATGGTACAGTACGTATCGTTACCGAGTCGTTCCCAGTCAGATTCCTGGTCCCCCGAGTCCTTGCTCAGTTTCCTGAGCCACCACCATCTACCCAGGGGAATCTGTCCTTTACAAGTCAAACACACATGTTTTCCCTCCGTAACACTGACCCGCGCAGCAACGACCCGTATCCTGGGGCATGGAATGGAAGCCTCCCCATAGGTAAACCCTTCCTGGCTGAAGTACCGAGTGGAATTAGATTCCAGCCACCCTGGCCATCTCCATTTGTGAGCATAAACGGTGAGCTCTTCCACATCCCGTGTGCCACCCCTTGCAGTTACGATCGGTACTCCTGTCTCCCGAGCACCCATAAATGAAGGATTCTTCCACGTCTCCTCGGTCACCGATGCTCATTCCTATTGTCATGTATTCAACTGTCATTGTAACCTATGTATAAGCTGACGTAAGTTGTACACCGTGAGAACACTGACCACAGGGGGCGAACTTGTGGGAGACACTCCTAACCTGGACTTTCCAGTCTAAAAGGGGAAACTCCACCCATCGTCTGGCGCTTGAGGTCTTGGTAATAAAAGTAACTGGTCACAGAGTAACCTTCTCTCAAGTATGGGCCTCGTGTGCATTTATACTGTATAATAAGGACATATTATTGGCAACGAGAAACTAGGATTTAAACCACGCAAGCATGGCCACTAGCTGCACAGAAGAGAGGTACTGTGTTGGTGAAGATTGGGACGACTTTATTTAGAGACTACAGCAAAGTTTTGTCACTAAGGAATGGTTGGGACAGGATTCGGCCGACAAACGCAGGGCTCATCTCCTGACGGTTTGTGGATCCAGAACGTACGCCCTGATGAAGGACCTTCTAGTGCCAGAGAAGCCGGCGGACAAGACGTTCAAAGAGCTCAGTAAGTTGATCGGGGAACACCTTAAACTGGCGAGCAGCATGCACCTGGCGAGACACCAGTTTTACACGCACCGGCGGCGAGAAGGGCAAAGCGTTCCAGACTTCGTGGCAGATCTCCGGCGACTGGCGAGCCGATGTAAGTTCCCAGATGCATGCAGAGCGGAGATGCTGCGAGACTATTTTATTGACGACATCGGGCACGCTGGGGTTTTCAGGAAACTGATTGAGACCAAAGACTTGACCTTGGAAGCGGCGGCTCTGATAGCCCAGGCAATTATCTCAGGGGAGGAAGAGACCAGAATGAGTTATGGCAAAAATCTTGGCTCAAATGCGGCAAACGACCAGGGAGTCAACATTGTTAATGCGGCAGAAAGTTCTCTAGGCATACAAGGGAAATCGGACATGCCCCAACATGTAGTCAAACCCAATGAGGGAATTCAACAGAGACAATGGCTAGCTGAACAGCGATTCATGCAATTGCAATGGACAAGGCGGCCAGTAATGGGGCCATCAACACCTGTTAATGGTGCATTTAAGGACAGTTTCAGAGACAGTCAGAGACGATCAACTGGTAATGGACCTTTTGTTTCCAACAATGGGGTCTCTAGCTCATGCTGGAGGTGTGGAGGCAAACACCCAGCCAGAGCTTGCAGGTATCAGCAATATACCTGCAGAAACTGCAACGTCAGCGATCACTTGACGCGTATGTGCAAGAAGGCTGCAGCCAGGTTGATGTACGAGGAGGACGAGCCCGATGTAAGCCCTGCGAGGCCAAATGAATACTGGGGGAATTCGCTGGAAGTTAAGTTCAGGTGGAGCACATATACAGTTCATATACCTGGACGCCGCCGATAATGATGAAAGTGCCCCTCAATGGCATCCCAGTATTAATGGAGCTGGACACGGGGGCTAGCCAGTCCCTGATGAGTATCAAACAGTTCGAAAGGTTGTGGGTGTCCAAGGCCAGGAGGCCAAAATTATTGCCGTTGACGCACTGCTACGGACATATACAAAGGAGATCATTCCGGTGCTAGGCAGCATCATGGTAGTCGTGACCCACAAAGATTTGGAGAACAGGTTGCCACTCTGGATTGTCCCGGGGGATGGTCCTGCACTACTGGGGAGGAGTTGGCTTGCTGTCATGAACCGGAAATGGGCCGATGTCAATGCAATCTCTTCTGTGGAGCGAGTATCATGCTCACAGGTCCTGGACAAATTTGACTCATTATTTCTACCCGGCATCGGCACTTTCATGGGGACCAAGGTAATGATTCACATAAACCTGGATGCCAGGCCAGTACACCACAAGGCCAGAGCGGTGCCGTACGTGATGCGGGAAAAGATAGAATGCGAATTGGACCGCCTGCTGAGGGAAGGCATCATCTCGCCAGTCAAATTCAGTGACAAGCGAGCCCTATCGTACCGGTGCTCAAGGCGAATGGTTCGGTCAGGATATGTGGCGATTACAAGGCCACCATCAATCGGGTGTCACTCCAAGACCAGTACCCGCGACCGAGAGCGGAGGACCTCTTTGCGACACTATCCAGTGGCAAACTTTTTCAAAATTGGACCTGACCACAGCTTACATGACCCAGGAGCTGGCGAGTGAGTCGAGGAAGCTGACCACCATCACGACACACAAGGGATTGTCTGAGTATAACAGATGTCCATTTGGGATTTGTATCGCCGCAACGATCTTTCAGCGAAATATGGAAAGCCTCCTCAAGTCGATTCCAAGGACGGTGGTTTTTCAAGACGACATCCTCATCACAGGTTGTGATACTGAAGAACATCTCCACAACCTGGAGGGGGTGCTATGCAGACTGGACCGGGTAGGGCTGCGACTGAAAAAGGCGAAGTGCGTCTTCTTAGCTCCAGAGGTAGAATTCCTGGGGAGGAGGGTAGCAGCAGACGGGATCAGACCAACTGCATCCAAAACAGAAGCGATCCAGAGAGCACCCAGACCCCGTAACACGACAGAGCTGCGTTCGTTCCTGGGGCTCCTGAACTCCTTTGGCAATTTTCTTCCCAAATTGAGCAGGCTGTTAGAGCCGCTACACGTGCTCCTACGCAAAAGTCGTGATTGGGTCTGGGGGGGACCCAGCCAGGAAAGGGCTTTTGATAGAGCACGCAATTTGTTATGCTCCGACAAACTGTTAACGTTATATGATCATGTAAAAAACTAGTTTTAACGTGTGATGCGTCGTCCTATGGGGTCAGGTGTGTGTTGCAGCATGTGAATGCCAATGGTCAGTTACAGCCGGTAGCTTATGCCTCCAGAAGTCTGTCCCGGGCAGAAAGGGACTACGGGATGGTAGAAAAGGAAGCGCTAGCATGTGTACATGCAGTAAAAAAAAATGTACCAGTACCTGATGGCAGGAAACTTGAGCTGGAGACAGATCACAAACCCCTAATGTCCCTTTTAGCTGACAACAAGGCCAAAAATGAGAATGCATCGGCCAGCATACAGAGGTGGGCACTTACATTAGCACTTATGACTACACAATTCGGCACACACCGGGCACTGAAAACTGTGCCGATGCACTCAGCAGGCTACCACTAGCCACCACTGAGGGGGCAGCTGAGCATGATGCTGAGATGGTCATGGCTGTTGAAGTTTTCGAAAGCGAAGGCTCACCTGTGACAGCCCATCAGATTAAAGTCTGGACAAATAAAGACCCGCTACTGTCTTTAGTTAAGAAATGTTTCCTGAATGAGGACTGGGCAGCCACGTATGGGGCATGCCCTGAGGAGTTTAAACTGTTTCATAGGCGCAAGGATGAACTCTCGATTCATGCCGATTGCCTACTGTGGGGAAACCAAGTATTCATGTCCCAGAAGGGCAGAGAGGTGTTTATCAGAGAACTTCACAATGAGCACCCGGGCATTGTCATGATGAAGGCAATTGCCAGGTCACATGTTTGGTGGCCAGGGATAGATGCAGATCTGGAACTTTGTGTTCGCAGGTGCAATATGTGTGCTCAGCTGGGCAATGCACCCAGGGAAGCCCCCCTTAGCCTCTAGTCCTGGCCCGCCAAGCCATGGTCACGCATCCATGTGGACTACGCAGGTCTTTTCATAGGAAAAATGCTTTTGGTTATAGTAGAAGCCTACTCCAAATGGATTGAGTGTGCCATTTTAAATTCAAGCACATCCTCTGCCATGGTAGAAAGTCTACGGGCAATGTTCGCCGCCCATTGTCTACCGGATGTCTTGGTCAGCGACAATGGCCCGTGCTTCACAAGCATTGAATTCCAAGACTTCATGGCAGGCAATGGAATCAACCATGTCAGAACAGCATCGTTCAAGCCGGCCTCAAACGGCCAGGCAGAACGAGCAGTGCAGATAATCAAACAAGGGATGCTCAGAATCCAAGTGGGTTCCCTACAAAGCCGCTTATCACGCCTCCTGTTGGCCAATAGATCACGACCACACTCGCGCACAGGGGTTCCACCCGCAGAGCTGCTAATGAAAAGGATGCTCAAAACCAGGTTATCCCTTATACACCTTACTATGAAAGAAATTGTTGAGAGCAGGCGTCAGTCACAATGTGACTACCATGACAGGAATGCGAGGGCGCAATTTATTGATGTCAATTACCCTGTTTTTGTCCTTAATTACGCTGCAGGGCCCAAATGGCTTGCAGGCACTGTGATTGCCAAAGAGGGGAATAGGGTTTTGGTAATTAAATTTACCAATGGACAAATCTGCCGCAAATACGTGGATCAAACTAAAAGAAGGTTCAGCAACCCCATAGAAGAAGCAGAGGAAGAACACGACGTAGAATTTACTCCACCGCAGGTGACCGAACACCGGAACCAAGTAGAGGAGAGCCCAGTCACTGTGGGCAGTCCGGACAGGCCTGAGGCACCGCAAACAGCAGACACTCAGGCCAGCGCCCAACAACCGGAGCTCCAACTCAGGCGCTCTGCAAGGGAGCGTAAACCACCAGAGAGACTTAAGCTGTGATCCCAATAAGACTTTGCGGGGGGAGGTGATGTAATGTATTCAACTGTCATTGTAACCCATGTATAAGCTGACCTAAGTCGTACATCTTGAGAACACTGACCACAGGGGGCGAACTTGTGGGAGACACTCCTAACCTGGACTTTCCGGTATAAAAGGGGAAGCTCCACCCACCGTCTGGCTCTTAAGGTCTTGGTAATAAAGGTAACTGGTCACAGAGTGATCTTCTCTCAAGTATGGTCCTCGTGTGCATTTATACTGTATAGTAAGGACATATTACCTATCAAGGCGAGCAGGAACAGGACTCTTTCCATGTCGTTCTCCTTCCTGTAGGGACACATAAAGCAGATAGCCCAGCCTGAGAAAAGCTCTCCGGTTTGACAAAAGGTGATCGAGTTCCAATTTGAGCTCATTTATTTTCGGAAGCATAATAAAGTCTTTTACCAACTGGCTGTCTTTATCCAGTTCCTGTCTCGGAACTAATGTCTGGTTTTTAACTTTTGTCTCTTAGTCATTTTCTTATCGTCCTTGTAGTGCCTCTTTTACTGCCTACAAGATGGGGTCTTTTCCTTTCTCCAGAAACACGACCGGTGCTTCCTTTAATAGCTGTACAGGTGGATTCTTCTCATACCCGAAAGGGCTCTTACACACCTTCCCCAAATAATATCTGGTACATGTCACTAGTCGGACACCGGCTACTGGCCGAAACTCTTTCCTTTCATATTCATTTTAAACCATTCTTATCCCGTTTCATATTCGTTTCACTACTTCATTACGCATTTCTTTCAGGTCGTGGTGACCCGAAACCATTCTTCATGAGGTCGTGGTGACCTAGAATCATTACACTCATAATCCTATACTATGCTAGATACGTATTACACATACTTAAACTCATGTCGTCCTATTTATATACATCTACCACCCATCTCCGGGTGGTCAGGTTAACCCCTGATCTTCTCTTTTCTTTTTGTGCCTCTGGGTTTCCAGCGTGGCCAGCAGTAAGTCGGCCTGTACAGCAGGACCCGGAGTGTCCTGACCGGAGATGGGTCTGAGTCCCACATTATCGGAGGATCGGCCCGTCCAGTGCTACAGCACACCACCCCTTTAGGGGTGTCAGCAAGGTTCATTTCGTTACCTGAGGGATCTGCATAGTTGAGGGCTGCAGACTGAGGACTCTCAATTGGTGGCTGGTCCACCACTATCTCTTCCGGGAGTCCCTCGTCACCCAAAGCTACCGACTGGGCTGGTCGCAGGCTGGTCCCTGATCTTAGGTACCCCTTTGCAGCTGGTCCCCCTCCCAGGGCTGAACCACTTAAATTAGGGCACTGGTGACCACGGTGTTTTAGGTCGTGGCGTGCGGCAAGTCCTCTTCAAGGCTCTGACTACTGGGGGTGCGTCTGAGTCCCAAATGATTGGGGGGATAGCTCCTCCAATAACACAGTCCACCACCCCTCTAGGTACAGTCTGTGGGTCTGCCATGTCCCCTGTGGGATTTCCACCGTCGGGGACTACTGGCTGAGGATCCCTGTCCTTAGGACAGTTCACTGTTCCTGGCTGTCCCTTACACTTAGCTGCTATTCCGGGGTTAAACAGTTTACACTGGTTTATCTGGAACCACTTTGTATGGCGGGGCATCTTTATGGCATAGAACATGGGGCATGCCTTGTCGACAATGTGGTACGGCCCCATGTACAGTGCCTCAAAAGCTCCTACTCGAGCGTAGTTCCGTACCATAACCTAGTCCCCTATCTCACATTCTGATGTTTGCGGGGCTCGAGCAGTTGTTAGCAGCCTGCTAGTGAATCCGTTTAAGGTGTTCAAACAGGTTCCTGACAAAGCTGTCCCGGCACGCTTCCCTGAGCTGACCTTCCATGAGCACCGGGGCTAACACATTGTTGGGGGTTTGCATGGCTCTGCCGGTCATGAGTTCATACAAACATAGAAACATAGAAACATAGAAAATAGGTGCAGGAGTAGGCCATTCGGCCCTTCTAGCCTGCACCGCCATTCAATGAGTTCATGGCTGAACATTCAACTTCAGTACCCCATTCCTGCTTTCTCGCCATACCCCTTGATCCCCTAGTAGTAAGGACCTCATCTAACTCCTTTTTGAATATATTTAGTGAATTGGCCTCAACAACTTTCTGTGGTAGAGAATTCCACAGGTTCACCACTCTCTGGGTGAAGAAGTTCCTCCGCATCTCGGTCCTAAATGGCTTACCCCTTATCCTTAGACTGTGACCTCTGGTTCTGGACTTCCCCAACATTGGGAACATTCTTCCTGCATCTAACCTGTCTAACCCCGTCAGAATTTTATATGTTTCTATGAGGTCCCCTCTCATTCTTCTGAACTCCAGTGAATACAAGCCCAGTTGATCCAGTCTTTCTTGATAGGTCAGTCCTGCCATCCCGGGAATCAGTCTGGTGAACCTTTGCTGCACTCCCTCAATAGCAAGAATGTCCTTCCTCAGGTTAGGAGACCAAAACTGTACACAATACTCCAGGTGTGGCCTCACCAATGCCCTGTACAACTGTAGCAACACCTCCCTGCCCCTGTACTCAAATCCCCTTGCTATGAAGGCCAACATGCCATTTGCTTTCTTAACCGCCTGCTGCACCTGCATGCCAACCTTCAATGACTGATGTACCATGACACCCAGGTCTCTTTGCACCTCCCCTTTTCCTAATCTGTCACCATTCAGATAATAGTCTGTTTCTCTGTTTTTACCACCAAAGTGGCTAACCTCACATTTATCCACATTATACTTCATCTGCCATGCATTTGCCCACTCACCTAACCTATCCAAGTCGCTCTGCAGCCTCACAGCATCCTCCTCGCAGCTCACACTGCCACCCAACTTAGTGTCATCCGCAAATTTGGAGATACTACATTTAATCCCCTCATCTAAATCATTAATGTACAGTGTAAACAGCTGGGGCCCCAGCACAGAACCTTGCGGTACCCCACTAGTCACTGCCTGCCATTCTGAAAAGTACCCATTTACTCCTACTCTTTGCTTCCTGTCTGACAACCAGTTCTCAATCCATGTCAGTACACTACCCCCAATCCCATGTGCTTTAACTTTGCACATCAATCTCTTGTGTGGGACCTTGTCGAACGCCTTCTGAAAGTCCAAATATACCACATCAACTGGTTCTCCCTTATCCACTCTACTGGAAATATCCTCAAAAAATTCCAGAAGATTTGTCAAGCATGATTTCCCTTTCACAAATCCATGCTGACTTGGACCTATCATGTCACCTCTTTCCAAATGCACTGCTATGACATCCTTAATAATTGATTCCATCATTTTACCCACTACCGATGTCAGGCTGACCGGTCTATAATTCCCTGTTTTCTCTCTCTCTCCTTTTTTAAAAAGTGGGGTTACATTGGCTACCCTCCACTCCATAGGAACTGATCCAGAGTCAATGGAATGTTGGAAAATGACTGTCAACGCATCCACTATTTCCAAGGCCACCTCCTTAAGTACTCTGGGATGCAGTCCATCAGGCCCTGGGGATTTATCGGCCTTCAATCCCATCAATTTCCCCAACACAATTTCCCGGCTAATAAGGATTTCCCTCAGTTCCTCCTCTTTACTAGACCCCCCGACCCCTTTTATAACCGGAAGGTTGTTCGTGTCCTCCTTCGTGAATACCGAACCAAAGTACTTGTTCAATTGGTCCGCCATTTCTTTGTTCCCCGTTATGACTTCCCCTGATTCTGACTGCAGAGGACCTACGTTTGTCTTTACTAACCTTTTTCTCTTTACATATCTATAGAAACTTTTGCAATCCGTCTTAATGTTCCCTGCAAGCTTCTTCTCATACTCCATTTTCCCTGCCCTAATCAAACCCTTTGTCCTCCTCTGCTGAGTTCTAAATTTCTCCCAGTCCCCGTGTTCGCTGCTATTTCTGGCCAATTTGTATGCCACTTCCTTGGCTTTAATACTATCCCTGATTTCCCTTGATAGCCACGGTTGAGCCACCTTCCCTTTTTTATTTTTATGCCAGACAGGAATGTACAATTGTTGTAGTTCATCCATGCGGTCTCTAAATGTCTGCCATTGCCCATCCACAGTCAACCCCTTAAGTATCATTCGCCAATCCATCCCAGCCAATTCACGCCTCATACCTTCAAAGTTAGCCTTCTTTAAGTTCTGGACCATGGTCTCTGAATTAACTGTTTCATTCTCCATCCCAATGCAGAATTCCACCATATTATGGTCACTCTTCCCCAAGGGGCCTCGCACAACGAGATTGCTAATTAATCCTCTCTCATTACATAACACCCAGTCTAAGATGGCCTCCCCCCTAGTTGGTTCCTCGACATATTGGTCTAAAAAACCATCCCTTATGCACTCCAGAAAATCCTCCTCCACCGTATTGCTTCCAGTTTGGTTAGCCCAATCTATGTGCATATTAAAGTCACCCATTATAACTGCTGCACCTTTATTGCACGCACCCCTAATTTCCTGTTTGATACCCTCCCCAACATCACTACTACTGTTTGGAGGTCTGTACACAACTCCCACTAACGTTTTTTGCCCTTTGGTGTTCTGCAGCTCTACCCATATAGATTCCACATCATCCAAGCTAATGTCCTTCCTAACTATTGCCTTAATCTCCTCCTTAACCAGCAATGCTACCCCACCTCCTTTTCATTTTATTCTATCCTTCCTGAATGTTGAATACCCCTGGATGTTGAGTTCCCAGCCCTGATTATCCTGGAGCCACGTCTCCGTAATCCCAATCACATCATATTTGTTAACATCTATTTGCACAGTTAATTCATCCACCTTATTGCGGATACTCCTTGCATTGAGACACAAAGCCTTTAGGCTTGTTTTTTTAACACCCTCTGTCCTTTTAGAATTTTGCTGTACAATGGCCCTTTTTGTTCTTTGCCTTGGGTTTCTCTGCCCTCCACTTTTCCTCATCTCCTTTCTGTCTTTTGTTTTTGCCTCCTTTTTGTTTCCCTTTTCGTATGGGGAGCACTTTGTGCTCTTTGACTGGCTGGCCCGGATCCCCATAATGACCAGTGGTAGGACCTCTACCCACTTCTTGGGTGAGTCCCCCATCTCCTTACATAACCTTTCTTTGATAGTGCAGTTTAAACGCTCCACAGGCCCGGATGACTGCGGGTTGTGGGCGACATGTCATTTCCCCTCAATGTCGAGTACCTTGAGGGTCTCCTGCATCACCTGCCTGATGAAGTGGCTCCCTTGGTCAGACTCCACGTACTGGGGTAGTCCCCATTGGGAGAACACTTCCCTGACCAGGATCCTAGCTGTTCCCAAATCAGTAGCTGTTCAGCATGGGAAGGCTTCCACCCACTTGGTGAACACATCTACCAACACTAGGCAGTACTTGTAGCCTCCCTGGGCAGTGGGTAGAGGCCCGATGTAATCGACCTGGATCAACTGCCAGGGTACCTCTACCCTCCTGCTATGTCCCATAGACAGCTTTCTTTTCTGGGGGTCGGGGTTGTTGGCAATGCACACCAGACAGCTGGCACAGAACTCGCGGACCTCTTCCCTGAGTCCCGGCCGCTACCCTGCCTGTTCCACCCATTGCCAAGTGGTCTCAGGTTCGAGGTGTCCTGCTCCTGGACCCTCGTGGGCCAGCTAGAGGAATTCTCTCCGGTATTGTTGTAGTACTACCCATTGCTCCCAGCTGAACAGCATGTCTTCTTTAATGGCAATAGCTGCGGTGCCGTACGGGCTGTCTACCTTTTCCCCCTTAGCTAGCGTGTTCAGGGCAGTTTTGAGGATGGGGTCTTGGGTGTGAACCATTTTCAGGTCCAGGAGCAAAGCTATCCCTGCCTTCCCTGTCGTCCCAGTCCTGCCCCTAACCGCCGCAATGGGGCCTGGGTTGTGCGGATCCTAGAGCTTGCCCGTGCGAGCATCTTGTTTGGCCAACATGTCAGCCTGCTGGTTCCCTTCGCTACGAGGTTCAGTGGTTGAGTGTGCCTTCACTTTGTGTATATAAACCTTACCTTCCTCCCCCATGGCTGCCATGATCTTTTCCAGTAAAGGCTTAATTGCCAGGGGTCTCCCATCTGCAGATGTGTATCCGCGACGGGACCAAATAGCCAGGTATTACGTGCACGAATTGCATGTGAACATACTGTCCGAGCAAAACGTGTATGGGGTAGGGAATTCTTCGGGGTTTGTGACCATGTACACCACCGCTGACAGTTCAGCATGCTGGACACTCATAGTACTGGGGAGTTTAATCGCTAGGGCAATGCTTGCCTCTGGGTCATACACTCCACAGCCTGTAAGCCGTTCGTCCGCAGATACCGTGCTTGAACCGTCCACATAGATCTCTCGGCCTGTGGGGTGTAATCCGGCCCGAAAGCCTATGTTAATTTCCCATACCCCTTCTACGGAGCACAGGTGGGCTGCCCCTGGTTAGATCAGCTTAGCTGCGAGTCTTGGCTCGCAGAGATCCTTTACCCTTAGGTCCATCTGAGAGAGGAGTAGGGTCCAGCGAGCAATGCAAGCAATGCTAACCGTCCCGTCCTTGATTCTCATGTCCAGGAGCATTTGGGTTGGTGTATAGTGGGTAAGGAGTGTGATAGGGGACCCCCCTGTGAAAATCAGTAATCTTTTCACAGCCCATTGAGTAGCTAGGAGGTGCCTCTCACAGTTGGAGTATCCCTTCTCCAAGTCTGTGAGTATCCTGACGGAGTAGATCACTGGCCGTGCCGCTCCCTGAGCAGTACGTACACAGACTGTCCACGCTGGCTGCTACCTCCAGGATGAACTCTCTACCCCCATCAATAGCTCCTAAAGCTGGCGCTCTGGTACACAGGCCACAGTTTGTCTGCGAAAGCCTGTCGGGTTTCCCCTGTGAGCTACACTGTTTTCTCTAAGAAGGGACTCCCGTCATTACAGCCCATGGCTTCCAGGATGTCCTCCTGGACAGCGGCACATGTCCTCTGCCTCCCTTTGCTCTCGGCAGAGAGGGACTGGTACAGCTTGCCATCCAGTGAGTGGAGGAGCATTTTTGCTATCTCGGCATCATCGCACCCGTTAATATCCCCTGCCTGTTCCACTTCCATAAAATGAACCGAGGGGTCTCCCTTTGGAGTAAGCTTTCCCAAGTGGCTTATCATAGCCCTAAGCTGTTGAGGAACCACAAATTGACTTTCCAGGGCCCCCTGACCCCCAGTGCCGTTGGGCGGGCCAAACTTTTGTTGCCGGACCGGGCACATCGGCCCCGGCTCTGGCTCTTCCTGCTCTGGCTCGCCCACCTCTCCCTGCTGCCAAACCGAGGTGAAACTCGGCGCTACTGGTGGTGGTGGTCTGCTATCCTTGTCCTCCCTGCAACCCGTCCACCCCCCCTGCTGCCAAACCGTTGCCGTCACCGGCGCCACAGGTGGTGGTCGAACAGTTTGCTCTTTCTCTTCCAGGTTTACCTGGGCCATACCCGGGCTTATTAGGCATATTATGCCTTTGGCCTTGGACAGAGCAAGAGTTAAACTTTTGATTTGTTGCTGGCAGGGACCGTGGTCTCCTGACTCAAACCCATTAGTACTGACTACTTTGTAAGCTGCCTGTACGTCTTTTAACTTCTCCTGCTCTTTTACTTGAAGGGCAAGGTGAGTATTTTCCTCCTGCAGTATCTTTTCATTATTCCTAACCTTGGTAACCTGACACTGAAAATAGTTCTGGCTGTTCTTGAACCTCTCCATTAGCTGCGCCTTTCCATTCTTCAGCTTACAGACTTCTCCCCATAGCCTTTCTCCTGCCATAGCCCTTTCATGTGATGTTTCTGCACATTCCCATCGTTCTGCATGCAGTGACTCAATGTTCTTGTCTAGGAGCTGGACCTATCGTTGTAAGCAGGCCAACCAAATTGCCTTTTCTACTGACTCCTTATGGTCTTTGCTTGCAGTCCACTGGGCCGCAGCATCTCCCGGACGCTCAGCCGCAACAGACCAAGCACCCATTCTTTAGTGACATTCACTTTCTTATACACATAGGAGGAATCCTCTCTTCCATCTTGGTTCTTTCCTCCAAAACAGTACTCTCTGCATCACATTCTTTATTCCAAAGTCCTGCCACGGTTGCCATTCTGTAGGGGTCGGGGGTCTCTGGGGTCAGGTTCACTTCTGACTTTCTGAGCAGTTCAAATCGCTCCCACTCCCTGGGTTCTAGACTTTGGATTTATTTGGGGATGTGACAAAGTGCAAGAGACAACTGGTTTTGGTGCAAAGAGCTTCGATTTTATTAAGGACAAGAAAGCACAATGTCAAAGCTTGCAATCACTAGAATAAAGAACACTTTATCACACATTCAAAACGGGTTACAGAAAATAATACACCTCCCACCTCCCAAAGTCTAACTCTGACTAGGTTGGACTCCAGGGCAAACAGGGATTATGCTCACGAATCCTTTTATTGTCAGTTGGCGGTGGTTCGCGATTTCGGGGTTCGCTGGACTCGAGGTTCTGCTTGTTGTACCCCGAACGTCGTGGAAGACTTCTTCCTGCGTAGTCTTTAGTTGGGTGGTGCCCGCTGGTGTGGTAGGGCGCGTATTGGACTTATGGGGTGAGTACCCACTTTTCTTCTGTCAGCAATAGGTTTTAAAGTTCTTTTAGGTAATGTTTCACCTGTTGGCAGCTAGAAAAAGATTGTAGAGTGGAAACTTTCGAATCTTCGGTTTCTACTTGAGGAGTTTTGTTCTGAGAATTTATTGATCACGGTAGTTTCGATGTTACCACGTTGCCTGTGGTCAGTTGCTGCCGCGATGGCGATGTCCAAAGTTACTGGAACTGCTTTTCTCTGCCTTGTTGGTGTTCTTCTGTCTTCTTCGGTAGCAGAGCAGTGTAGCCCAGGAGTGTCGTTGAGGCTGAAGATTTTGATGCTCAGAAGAGTTGCGTAGAAGGCTGTGTAGCAAGCTCTTTGGAAGGCTCGTTAAAACTGCTGCGGTAGTCTCCCTCCTTTTCCTCTCCCAACTCATTAAAAACAGGGCCCCAGTTATACTTTGGAAGCCATTCTAATCTGCGTGCCAAATCAGCCTGATTCTTTGTCTTAATTTTGGCAGGCTTGATATTTCTTTGTCATATTTTGGTGGGCTCATTAATGGTAACCTGTCTCGGAAGTGTCGATCTGTCGAATTTGTTTCTTGATTGGGAAAATTTGTTTTGGTATTTGCGATGTCTGCCTCGGCCTGGATTTTCTATGCGGGCTGGATGGGCCATTAACATTATGTAGGTGCTGGATGGGTTTCCTGCTTAGAGCGATGGCTGGCTATCTCTGGGTTGATTGTTGCTATGTTAATGTCTCCCGGGGAGAAGGGTTTTCGAATTTACACAATTCTCCAGACAATTTGTTTAGCTTCAATACCCCAGACGGTTTCAATACCCAAAGTCTGGCTTCTTTGCAGGCTAGTTGTCCCTTAGTTTTTCAGCCCTTTTCACACGGACCCAATCTGCCTTGTAAAATCCCAAATTTGGCTAAAACTCATAGTTTCTTCCATGTGCATTTTTTGATCCCAAACTTTCTTGCTGATAGTTCCAAATCAAATTTCCTTTCCAATGAGTTCAAACACTGTTTTTTTTTCCCCCCACGAATTTTGCAATCTTACAGGAGTACACAGTTTTTTTTTTAACAAGGACATTTAAGGATCCTGGCTGGTCCAGGTCCTGATCTGGCAGGCCATAATGGGTAACCTTTCGTTTTCGTATGCATCCATTACCAGGCTGTGCCATTTCTACCCTGGTGGTGGGCAATGGTAGCTGACTGAGAGCATCAGCGCAGTTCTCTTTGCCCGGTCTGTGGTGGATTACATAGTTGTATGTCAACAGCGTGAGCACCCATCTTTGGATGCGGGCAAATGTTAATCCCTTTGCTCTCAGAGAATAGCAATATGAGCAGCTTGTGGTCAGTTTCAAGCTCAAACTTGAGGCCAAACAAGTATTGGTGCATTTTTTTCAGCACGTAAACGCACGCCAGAGCCTCTTTTTCAATCATGCTGTAGCCCCTTTCAGCCTTGGACAGACTCCTGGATGCATAACTGACCGGTTGCAAAATCCCCGATTCATTAGCCTGTTGTAAGGCACGCCCAACCCCATATGACGACGCATCGCAAGCTAGCACTAATTGTTTACATGGGTTATACAGGACAAGCAGTTTGTTTGAACACAACAGATTTCTGGCTTTCTCAAAGGCAGCCTCTTGTGATTTCCCCCATATCCAGTCGTCTCCCTTGCGCAGTAGCGCATGTAGGGGTTCTAGCAAGGTGCTTAACCCAGGTAGGAAATTACCGAAATAGTTGAGGAGTTCCAGGAACGACCGCAGCTCCGTCACATTCTGTGATCTTGGCGCGTTCTTGATGGCCTCGGTGGGGTCTGATGCCATCTGCTGTGATTCGTCTTCCCAAGAACTCAACCTCTGGCACCAGGAAAACACATTTTGAGCACTTCAACCTGAATCCTTCGCGATGCAACTGATTAAGAACCTCTTCCAGATTCTTCAAGTGTTCAATGGTGTCCCGACCTGTAACCAGTATGTCGTCCTGGAGAACCACGGTGCGAGAGACCGACTTTAGCAGGCTCTCCATGTTCTGTTGGAAGATTGCCGCCGCCGACCGAATCCCGAATGGGCATCCGTTATAGATTAACAGACCTTCATGCGTGTTGATGCAGGTGAGGTCTTTCGAAGATTCCTCCAGCTTCTGCGTCACGTAGGCCGAGGTCAGGTCCAATTTGGTGAACGTCTGCCCTCCAGCCAGGGTTGCAAATAGATCGCCTGCCTTGATTAGTGGATACTGGTCCTTGAGCAAAAAACGGTTAATCGTTACTTTATAGTCCCCACAAATTCTGACTGTGCCATCACCTTTAAGTACCGGGACAATCGGACTGGTCCACTCGTTGAATTCCACCGGTGCGATGATGCCTTCTCGCTGCAGCCTGTCCAGCTCAATTTCCACTTTCTCACTACCGCCCATGCCTTGTGGTGAATGGGTCACGTACCGGGAACCAAATGGATCTGCACTTTCGCTCCCGAGAAGCTTCCAATGCCTGGCTCGAACAATGATAGAAATCTGCTCAGAACCTGGGCACATGAGGCATCGTTGACTGATGAAAGCGCTCAGATGTCATCCCAGTTCCAGCGGATTTTTCCCAGCCAGCTTCTACCAAACAATGTGAGGCCATCACCTGGCACAATCCACAGTGGGAACTCGTGCACTACTCCATCATAGGAGACTTTGACTTCTGCATTGCCAATTATCAGGATCAGTTCCTTGGTGTAAGTTCTTAGCTTGGTGTGAATGGGGCTGAGCTTGGGCCTGTGTGCCTTGTTGCACTGTCGAAGGCCTTTTTGCCCATTATGGACTAACTCACACCCGTGTCCAGTTCCATGGATACTGGAATTCCATTCAGTTCGACTTTCAACATTATTGGTGGACATTTCGTGGTGAAGGTGTGTACCCCGTACACTTCTACCTCCTCGGTTCGAGTCTCCAATTCAGCCTGATCCACAGTGGATCGATCTTCCTCTGCAACATGGTGGTTTGCAGGGTTTGCAGGGTTTGCCGCTCACCTGCACGCTCGCTGGAGGTGTCCCATTGTTCTGCTGCCATTACATGCATAGTGCTTGAAGCGGCATTGATGGACCCAATGATCACCTCCGCAACGCCAACAGGATGTTAACTGCCTCGCATTAACAACTGATGATGGTCTCTGGGTCATCTGAGGTCATGCAGGAGCCAGTGTGTATGTTCTGCCATGTACATTCCTGCTCGAAAACGACGCTACTTTATGAACAGTACTGGCCGAAACCTCTTTATGCTGCAAAATTTGTTTGGTGTTGTCGCTGGTGGACATGAATGCCTGGGCTATCGTTATGGCTTTTCTCAGATTCGATGTTTCAACAGTCAATAGTTTGTGGAGGATTACCTCATGGCCAATGCCAAGCACAAAAACGTCTCTCAGCATTTGTTCTAGAAATCCCTCAAATTCGCAATGTCCTGCGAGGCGCCTTAATTCGGCGACGTAGCTCGCCACTTCCTGGCCCTCCGACCGTTGACACATGTAAAACCAATACCTCGCCATCAAAACACTTTCTTTAGAATTTAGGTGCTCCCGGACCAGCATACAGAATTCTTCATAGGATTTAGTTGTTGGTTTTACCAGAGCTAGAAGATTCTTCATGAGGCCATAGGTTGTTGCCCCACAGACGGTAAGGATGATCGCCCTTCATTTGGCAGTGTTCTCGTCCCCTTCCAGCTCATTGACCATGAGTCTCTCCACGAAGGCCTCCCAATCATCCCCTTTCCGAGAACTTCTCCAGGATACCAACTGTTTTTTGCATTTTCGTGCGGTTGTTCGTTATCTCGTCGTCAATTGATACGCTCAAAATAAAGGATGAAACTGAGTACTGTGAGCAATGAGTTAGTGTATTCTTAGCTCCTTTAATAAGACTCCATAGTGCAGGTACCTTGTGAGTGGTCTGCTTATAGACAGTGCTCCCAAGGGATGCTGGGATCCCTTCGGACTCCAACAGATAGGCCCTATGGAGGTTGTATGATACAGGTTGCCAAGGGTTAAATACATAACATCTATGTCTCACCATTCACTGCAATTCACTAAGCCACTTCCAAAGGTGCACACAAATCTGTCCAAGAAGGCAAAGTGTTCAAAATAACAATTTCAATGTTTGACAATACATTAACAGAAACTTGACATGAAATTTGACTAAAAGACCTAAGTGCCTACCCTTGTGTGTTGTTAGTTGATATGATTGGGCTTGGATGAAGGTGAGGGGCAGATAGTGAGATGGGGATGTGATAATGTAGATAGAGAGAGAGGGACGGGTGGAAGTTTAAGGTAAGTTGGTGTGAGTAAGGATGTGCAGGGGTAGAGTAGGGAAGGCAGAGTGATGGGGATGTCTTGAGTGGCAAAGTAGGATGAGGTTGAGTGTGACTTTGCAGTAACATTTCGTGATCTACTGAGATCATTGAAATGTTTGTGCCACTGCAGCCAGATCCTCCTGACAACATCCCTGCTTTTGCTTACCTGTGCAATGTGCAACCAGGCTGCGTTGTTCTCTTGGAGAGACCATTGGAAGGGAAGAGAACCTCCCTGCATGCTGTGACTCTCCATAAGCACATTGAGGGAGCCATGAGAGAGTCTGGGTACCTCTGTGCAGTGCTTGTTAGTGTTTGCAGCACCTCAATGCTATAGAACACTGACAGCACAACTGTCAAAATAAATTTCAGGAAACGGGCTGATGACGCATGATCAAAAATTATATTCTAACATTTCTCAATTTCTTTTATGCAAATTTACTTTCTGTAGTGAAAGCATGGAGCCTTAAATAACATGTACATTTCCCTGAAGTAATATTCAAGAAAAAAACATGACAGTTGCAATTTTAGCATTATATATCATGGTGTCCCTAGTTTTCAGAATAACACGGCTGTCACTCTGATGTATCTATTTTTCTTACCCTGGAATGATTCACAATTGCACATACAATATGAGCCACAAATAATGCTAGCCTGGTGATTGATGGATCTGTAAATTATTAAAGTAAAGATAGAGTCATATATATTTAGTATACAACCTTTCTTTTGAACAGATCATAAAATGATCTATCAGGCTTTATTTCTAATTTCCTCACAAAAGTATTTTATTCAAAATAAGGTAAAGTAAGGGCCTGATTCCATGAACCAGAGCTTACTTTCCCTGCTTACACTTTCGCTGCACTCTTGTTCTGGAATTGCACAACTTGGCCAGAATCTTCCCAACCCTGCGAGTGCGGGTTTGGAGGCGGGCTCGCTGTCAAAATGGCCCTGATTGATAGCCAGTCGGGATCCCGCTCTGAACTCGCCTCCATGTCAGTTTCTCGGCTGTCAGATCTGCGTGCGGATTGCAGACCCGACACCAAGTGGCGAGCCACTTCATTAAGGTACTTAACAGATAGTTTAGTGCTATTTAAGAGGATTAAAAGCAGGCATTTACAATTTTACCAACTTTTTGATGGGTTTACCGTCCCTCAGGGAGCATGCCAGGTAAGTGTGTTGGGTTCTCAGTGACTCTCTATTACTTTGGCACATTGACAGCTGCATAAGTGATATAAAAGCTACCATTTTACAGCTGTTCAGAAGATGAAGCCTTCAGGATTTGAAAGAAACTTTTGAGATATATGCAGGTTGGAAGTGTTTGCAATGAACTTTCTATTCACTGTCACCTCCTTGGAGCAACCTCTCTCACCATTGACAGATCGTTTTTCATTTCAACCTCACCTGCCATCTATTCCAGCAGCAACATAGCCCTTGACAAAATCTTACCTTGGTCCTCAGAATCCCACCACGATCAGCCTCAACACCAACATCACCAGGTACACCATCATCACTAATAACAGCACCAACCTTCTCTGCAATTATCAAATGCTGCACAGGACACAGAACATCAGCACCCGACCACATTGCTACCCAGGACGCCAGGGATGGCCTCACCATGGCTATATTTACTTCACTTGCCGCTGTACAGCCTGGCTGCCACAGTTGGCACAAATCCACACCAGCACCATAAATCATCCCTGCAATGCCCAAGCCATTTCTTTCACACTCATCACCATTGTGCAGGGTACTCTTATGTCTCACCATTCACTGCAACTCACTAAGCCACTTCCAAAGGTGCACGCAAATCTGTCCAAAAACACAAAGTGTTCAAAATAAAGATTTCAATGTTAGTCAAGACATTAGCAGAAAGTCTACATGAGCATTGACTAAAACACCCAACTGTCTACCCTTGTGTGTTGTTAGTTGGTATGATTGGACAAGGATGAGGGTGAGTGTGAGGGATGGCCAGTGAGTTGGGGAAGTGACAATGTAGACAGAGAAAGGGATGGGTGGAGGTGCAAGGTAAGTTGATGTGAGTAAGGATGTGCAGGAGTCAGATAGGGAATGCAGAGTGATGGAGATGGCATGAGTGGCACAGCAGGATGAGGTTGAGTGTGGCTTTGCTGTAATGTTTCTACTGAGATCATTGAAAGGTTTGCGCCACTGCAGCCTGGTCCTCCTGAAGACATCCTGCTTGTGCCCTCCTGTGCAATGTGCAACCAGGCTGCATTGATGCCCTGGGAGGTCTCTTCCATCCATTGGAAGGGAAGAGAGCCTCCCTCTGTGCTGTGACTCTCTCCATAAGCATCTGGAGGAAGTCATGGGAGAGCCTGGGTGCAGCCATGCTCCTTTGTGCAGTGCTGTCAATGTTTGCAGCAACTCACTGCTGCATATTGAAGCCAGTTGAGGGGAGTTCTTTTCTCCGATATCGCGATGTTTCTTCCTGCATTTTCTTGCCTTATGCTCTCAATCTTGTTGTTCCGAAGTGCTTGGTCAGAAAAGTTATTTCTGTGATGGTCAGAATAGAGATAGCTCTCTTGGTACAATATGCCCATAATTATACTTTGAGAGGCTTCCTTATCTGTGCCCCAAATCAACCTTGGTTCTTTGTTTAAGTTTTGCAACACAGCTAACTGAAACTTGATTAAGTGGTTTTAAGCTGGCGTTGATAGACCTTTCTGAGCTGACCAGCTCTTGTCCATTGTGACAGCACTGCTTTTTGCTTTCAGTAGTCTGGCCTAAACGAGATATTTCTCTGCCTGTTGAAAAGGTGTTAGAATATGTATGTGACATTTGGGTCGTCTGGGTGGGGTGGATAATGTTTCTTCCGTGGTCGATTGTTTAAATGCTAAGTTCCCAGACAATTTGATTAGCTCCAATGTCCAAGCTAGCCTTTTAGAGATTGACTCCACCACTTTACTTGCAGACCCAATGTTCACCTTTTAAAAATCCCAAACTTGGTTAAAACTCGTAGATTTCTTCCATAAGCATTTTAGTATCCCAAACTTTCAGCCATGAATGGCGGTGCAGGCTAGAAGGGCTGAATGGCCTACTCCTGCACTTATTTTCTATGTTTCTATGTTTCTGTTTGATAGTCCCAAATCGAATTTTCTTTTCAATGAGTCCAAAACACTGAGGTGTTTCCATGAATTTTGCAATCCTAAAATGGCGAGGTCCGGAGTTACTGGGGCTGCTTTCTCTGCCGTGGTGATGTTCTTCCTTCTTCTTCGATAACAGGGCAGTTTGGCCCCGGGAGTGTCGTCGAGGCTGGAGAGGTTTGTTAAAAATACTGCGGTGGTCTCTCACTCTTCCCTTCTTGATGCTGTATGATGCTATGCATCAACTTTGTTAAAAACAGGGCCCCTTATACTTTTGGAGCTGTTCTAATCTTCACGCCCAATCAGCCCTGATTCTTTGTTTAATTTTTGGTGGGGTGATAGCTCTTTGTCATATTTTGGCGGGCTCATTAATGTTAACCTGTCTCGGATGTGTCGATCTTTTAAATTTGTTTCTTGATGGGGAAAAGTTAGCTTTGGTATTTGCAATGTCTGCCTAGGCCTGGGTTTTCCATGTGGGCTGGATGTGCCATTGTCATTATGTATATGCTGGATTGGTTTCTTGCTCAGGGTGATGGCTGGCTATCTCTGGGTTGATTGTTGCTATGTTAATGCCTCCCGGGGAGAAGGGTTTTCGAGCTTACACAATTCTCTAGACAATTTGTTTTAGCTTCAATACCCCAGACAGTTTCAATACTCAAAACTGATTTCTTTTGAAAGATAGTTATCCTTTAGTTTTCAGCCCTTCCCACACGGACCCAATCTGCCTTGAAAAATCCCAAATTCAATTAAAACTCGTAGTTTCTTCCATGTGAACATTTGGATCTCGAACTTTCTGGTTGATAGTTCCAAATTAAATTTCCTTTCCAATGAGTCCAAACACTGGGGGGGGGGGGGTTTTCCCACGAATTTTGCAACTCTACAACACACACCACCAATGCCGCCCACACCCAAGTCGTACCCGTTGGTGAAATCGCGGCCAACCATTGGGCTGAATAAGAAAATGGCACCAATACATGCTTCTTTAATACGTAAATGAAGCATTAATGATGTGAAAAGGTTTGAATGGTGTGAACTCCATTAGTGTTGATCACAGAACTACTACTACTATGGAAATTGTAAACATGGGCCGCGATTTCACCTACTGAGGCGGGACAGGGGCGGCCGATGTTGGTGGTGGGTCCTGACCTTGCTGCTGTCTCCAACCCGGCCTCCCACACGACTTTCCACTGATTGGGCTTGTTAAGTCCGCCCAGCGAGGTTGCCGTCCAACTAAAAGGAAGCGGGTCTGATGACATCACTTGATGAAACGTCATCAGCCCGTTTCCTTAAAGGGACCATGCGTAAATTAATTTTGACAGTTGCGCTGGCAGTGTTCTACATCATTAGGTGCTGCATAATTCAATCAAGCAGAGTCAGCATGGTTTTATGAAAGGGAAATTATGTTTGACAAATTTGCTGGAATTCTTTGAGGATGTAACGAGCAGGGTGGATAAGGGGGAACCAATGGATGTGGTGTATTTGGGTTTCCAGAAGGCATGCGATAAGGTGTCACATAAAAGGTTACTGCACACGATAAAAGTTCACGGGAGTGGGGGTAATATATTAGCATATAAAATAATAAGGGGGCTTGACAAGGTGGATGCAGAGAGGATATTTCCACTCATCGGGAAATCTAAAACTAGGGAACATAGTCTCAGAATAAGGGGCCGCCTATTTAAAACTAAGATGTGGAGGAATTCCTTCTCTCAGAGGGTTGTAAATCTATGGAATTCTCTGCCCCAGAGAGCTGTGGAAGCTGGGTCATTGAATATAGTTAAGGCAGAGATATACAGATTTTTGAGCAATAAGGGAGTAAAGAGTTATGGGGAGCGGGCAAGGAAGTGGGGCTGAGTCCATGATCAGATCAGCCATGATCTTATTAAATGGCGGAGCAGGCTCGAGGGGCCAGGTGGTCTACTTCTGCTCCTATTTCTTATATTCTTATGTTCTTAAACACTGACAAGGGCTGCCCCAGGTTCTCTTGTCATTCCCCCGCATGCTTATGGAGGGAGTCACAGCACACGGGGAGGTTCTGCTCCCTTCCAATGGGCGGACGAGACCTGCCTAGGAGACCAACGCAGTCTGGTTGCACATTGTACAGGTAGGCACAAGCAGCGATGTCGTCAGGAGGACCAGACTGCAGTGGCTCAAGCCTTTCAATGATCTCAGTAGATCACGAAATGTTACTGCAAAGCCACACTCAAACTCATCCTGCTGTGCCACTTATCAAATCCCCATCACTCTGCCTTCCCTACCCTACTCCTACACATCCTTACTCACACTGACTTACCTTGCACCTCCACTCATCCCTCTCTATCTCACTTTGCCTTCTTGGACATATTTGTGTGCACCCTTGGAAGTGGCTTAATGAGTTGCAGTGAATAGCGAGACATAATAGTACCCCCTGCAATGATGCTGAGTGTGAAAGAAATGGCTTGGGCATTGTAGGAATGCTTTATGGTCTTGGTGTGGGAGGGTGATAATTTGGTGCATCATGTGGCCGCCAGGGTGAACAGCATCAAGTGAAGTAAAATTTGGCCATGGTGAGCCCATCCCGGGCAGCAATGTGGCCGGGTGCTGATGCCCTCTGTCCTGTGCAGCATCAGGTGATTGAAGAGAAGGTTGGTTTTGTTGTTGGTGCTGTTGGTGTGTCTGGTGCTGCTGGTATTGAGGCTGATTGTGGTGGGATTCTGGGGATCAAAGTGAGAGAGTTTCAAGGGCACCAATGTTGATGTAATAGATGGCAGGTAAACTTGAGATGACAGAAGCAATCTGTCAATGGTGAGAGAAGTTGTTCCAATGAGGCAACTGTGGATAGAGAGATTGCTCCAAAGACTTGCAACCTGCATAAAGCTCAATGTGCCTTCCACATGCAGTAAGCAAGAGCTTCTGATCTTGGAAAGTGAACAGCTGTGAGATGGTAGCGTTTACATCACATTTGCAGCTGTCAGGTAAAGAAATGAATTCATGGTGAGACAACTCCCGACGTCCTTACCTGAGGAGATCCCTGCGCACCGGGCACCTCGTGGAAAACCTGGGAAAATGGTAAGTTTAGCTCAACATTGTCTTTAATCGGCTTTTAACAAGGTCTTAATCACTTAAATTGCCTCTCCCGCCGTTGCATGGCGGGTCTGTTCAGTGTTGACGGACCCGACATCTGGGAAAGTCCCGACCCACTGTCAATCATTTAAAATTTAACAGCTGACCCGCCACCAATCCCGTCCTCTGAGCGCCGGCAAAATTCCAGCCTACAACTCGCTTATTTTCATTTTCCCACATGGGTCTACACATGGCTATTAGACCATAGATTTTCTTCATCGATTTTAATCTGAAATGGGTTTTCCTAATTGGGTACTATTATACGCATTCTCGGATAACAGTTTGAAAGCATGGTACAAAAAAGAAAATCGTAGACCTTTGGGTTCTAAATTCAGTACCACCGATTTTGAGACGTTGTTACTGGCTGAGAAGATTTTTTACCGGCAGGCACTGGGCAGGCCCCGAAACTCGTAATTCAGTTTTGCCACCTGAAAAGTGGATTGCAGTGTTAAATCATGGCATTGCACACTTACGCGGAGACGGTAGGCGACGTTAAGTATGCCATTAAGCGGGGTCTCAACATCCGAGCGTTAAGCTGCATTTGGAACTGTGTCACACACATAATTGCACCACCTGGATTCCATTGAGGCGTTGATTGGCTGCCTCAACACCTCGTGGGTATATTCACTTCTTACACACTCACTTAGACATGGGTGAGGATGGCAGACCTAGCAGCAGCTCATCAGTGTGCCCATTGCATCTCGGACGCCACAGTGGATGGACTCCTTGATGCCTTGGAGAGGCAGCGAGGACCAACTTACAGAGGCCTATGGAGGGAGAGCTCAGACCAGGACAGCCACTAAACACATACAAAATTGGAACGAGATGATGCGGCTGGTGAGGGTGGAGTATCTTAAATGTGAACCATTACCATGCTGAGCTCTGAGCTCAATGTGCACTCTCTGTTCAATGTTGTGTTTCGGCATCCATGCTCTATGTGGGTGAGGCCAGGTGCAAAGTCCCATTTGAAGCCTCACCCACTGCAATGGACTGCATGCGCTGTTAAGCTTGATGGTTGGTTCTACAGACACACCCCTGATGTTGTTAATTCCTCAGTCTTCATAGGCGTCCCCGTTACTGGTAAGTCCTGGCACCCTAATTCAAGCATTGCCACAGCAAGTCTATGCAGCGAATGGAAGTTACATCAAACTGTGAAGATTCTCATACAGTTACATCCACTAAACTATGGAAGGCACTTGAGACACGCTGATAGAAGGGCTCTAACTCAGACGTTCTCTTTAATGTTAAAGGACAAGCTCACCCACGACTGTAGGGAGCAGATGCGGACTGCAGGAAGGGACTCTAGATTAACTGACATGTAAGACACATTGAGAGAAGTTCTAAACCATTCAAAATGTATTCTATTTTGTTGGGTCCAAAAGCCAAAAAGGTGGAATATTGAATCAAAATAAGAACATAACATAAGAACATGAGAACATAAGAATAAGGAGCAGGAGTTCGCTATTTGGCCCCTCGAGCCTGTTCCACCATTCAATAAGATCATGGCTGATCTTTGACCTCAACTCCACTTTCCTGCCCTTTCTCCATATCCCTTGATTCCCCAAGAGTCCAAAACTCTATTTATGTCAGCTTTGAATATACTCAATGACTGGGCATCCACAGCCCTTGCAGGAAGAGAATTCCAAAGATTCACAACTCTGAGTGAAAAGATTCCTCCTCATCTCAGTCTTAAATAGCTGACTCCTTATTCTGAGACTGTGCCCCCTAGTTCTAGATTCCCCAGCCAGGGGAAACAACCTCTCAGCATCTACCCTGTCATCCACCTCATAATTTTATATACTTTGAAACTTCAGAGAGTATAGACCCAAACTACTCAGTCTCTCATAGGACAACCCTCTCATCCCAGGGATCAATCTAGTGAAAATTTGTTGCACCGTCTCTAAGGCATGTATGTCCTTTCTCAGATAAGGAGACCAAAACTGTGCACAGTCCTCTATGTGTGATCTCACTAAAGACCCTGCATAATTGTATTAAGATTTCCCAGGGTCAAAATTCATCACCGCCAGAAATGGAGTACACCGACCATGTTTGATGTGTTTTCACCGCTGCGGTGGATGCAGTGGCCTCTTGCACAAAGTTCAGTTCTTTGTCTTTTTTTATCGAGTGGCCGGAAGTTGGTCATAATGGGGGCAGCAAGCGCTCTACCCGGAACTCCTTCACGGCAAACGAGCCAAAGGTGGGCAGGGGAAATGTTACAAGGACACCCTCAAAGCCGCCTTGATAAAGTGAAACATCCTCACTGACACCTGGGAGTCCCTGGCCAAAGACTGCCCTAAGTGGAGGAAATGTAATATGTCCTTATGTAATATGTCCAGTACAAATGCACATGAGGCCCATACTAGGGAGAAGGTCACTCTGTGACCAGTAACCTTTATTCGCCAGCACTGAAGTGGAGAAGATGGGTGGAGCTTCCCCTTTTATACCTGAAAGTCCAGGTTAGGAGTGGCTCCCACAAGTTCACCACCTAGTGGTCAGTGTTCTCACGGTGTACAACTTAGGTCAGTTTATACATGGATTACAATGACAGTTGAATACATGACATCACCTCCCCCCAAAGTCTTATTGGAATCACAGGTTAAGTTTCTCTGGTGGTTTACACTCCCTTGTAGAGCACCTGAGTTGGGGTTCCGGTTGTTGGGCGCTGGCCTGAGTGTCTGCTGTTTGCGATGCCTCAGGCCTGTCCAGACGGCCCACAGTGACTGCGCTCTCCTCCACTTGGTTCCGGTGTTCGGTCACCTGTGGTGGAGTGAACTCGACATCATGTTCTTCCTCTGCTTCTTCTATGGGGTTGCTGAACCTCCTTTTTGTTTGATCCGCGTGTTTGCGGCAGATTTGTCCATTGGTAAGTTTAACTACCAGAATCCTATTCCCCTCTTTGGCAATCACAGTGTCTGTGAGCCATTTGGGCCCTGCAGCGTAGTTGAGTACAAAGACAGGGTCATTGACATCAATACATTGCGCCCTCGCATTCCCGTCATGGTAGTCACATTGTGACCGGCGCCTGCTCTCAACAATTTCTTTCATGGTGGCATGTAAAAGGGATAACCTGCTTTTGAGCATCCTTTTCATTAGCAGCTCTGTGGGTGGAACCCCTGTGAGCGAGTGTGGTTGGGATTTATTGGCCAACAGGAGGTTTGATTGGCGGCTTTGTAGGGAACCCCCTTGGATTCTGACCATCCCCTGTTTGATTATCTACACTGCTCGTTCCGCCTGGCCATTTGAGGCCGGCTTGAACGGTGCCGTTCTGACATGGTTGATACCATTTCCTGCCATGAAGTCCTGGAATTCAATGCTTGTAAAGCACGGGCCATTGTCGCTGACCAAGACGTCCGGTAGACCATGGACGGCAAACATTGCCCGTAGACTTTCTACCGTGGCAGAGGATGTGCTTGAATTGAGAATGTCACACTCGATCCATTTGGAGTAGGCGTCTACTACAACCAAAAACATTTTTCCCATGAAAGGACCTGCGTAGTCCACATGGATGCGTGACCATGGCTTGGCGGGCCAGGACCAAGGGCTAAGAGGGGCTTCCCTGGGCGCATTGCCATGTTGGGCACACGTATTGCACCTGCGAACACAAAGTTCCAGGACTGCATCTATCCCTGGCCACCAAACGTGTGACCTGGCAATTGCCTTCATCATGACAGTGCCCGGGTGCTCATTGTGGAGTTCTCAGATGAATGTTTTTCTGCTCATCTGGGGCATGACTACTCGGTTTCCCCATACATAGTAGGCAATCGGCCTGAATCGAGAGTTCATCCTTGCGCCTGTGAAATGGTTTAAATTCCTCAGGGCATGCCCCGTACTTGGCTGCCCAGTCCCCATTCAGGACTCATTTCTTGACTAAAGACAGTAGTGGGTCTCTCTTTGTCCAGACTTTGATCTGACGGGCTGTCACAGGTGAGCCTTCACTTTCGAAAGCTTCCAGCCAAGAATATCTTAGCAGCATGCTCGGTTGCCACCTTAGCCTGCTGAGTGCATCGGCGCAGTTTTCAGTGCCCGGTCTGTGCCGAATTGTATAGTCATAGACGGCTAATGTGAGTGTCCACCTCTGTATGCGGGCCAACGCATTTGCATTTATGGCCTTGTTGTCGGCCAAAAGGGACGTTAGGGCTTTGTGATCTATCTCCAGCTCAAATTTCCTGCCAAACAGGTACTGGTGCATTTTTTTGACTGCATATACACATGCAAGCACTTCCTTTTCTACCATCCCGTAGCCCCTTTCTGCCTGGGACAGACTTCTAGAGGCATAAGCTACCGGCTGTAACTGACCCTTGGCATTAACATGCTGCAACACACGCCTGACCCCATAGGACGATGCATCGCACGTTAAAACAAGTTTCTTACATGGGTCATATAGCGTTAACAGATTGTTGGAGCATAACAAATTGCTTGCTCTATCGAAAGCCCTTTCCTGGCTGTCCCCCCAGACCCATTCGCGACCTTTGCGTAGGAGCACATGTAGCGGCTCTAACAGTGTGCTCAATTTGGGAAGAAAGTTACCAAAATAGTTCAGGAGCCCCAGGAACGAACGCAGCTCCGTCGTGTTACGGGGTCTGGGCGCTCTCTGGATCGCTTCCGTTTTGGACGCAGTAGGTCTGATCCTGTCTGCTGCTACCCTCATCCCCAGGAATTCTACCTCTGGAGCTAGGAAGACACACTTCGCCTTTTTCAGTCGCAGACCTACCCGGTACAGTCTGCATAGAAGCTCCTCCAGGTTGTGGAGGTGTTCTTCAGTAGCGCAACCCATGATGAGGGTGTCGCCTTGAAAAACCACCGTCCTTGGAATTGACTTGAGGAGACTTTCCATGTTTCGTTGAAAGATCGCGGCGGCCGAGCGAATCCCGAACGGACATCTGTTGTACTCAAAGAACCCGTTGTGTATCGTGATGGTGGTCAGCTTCTTCGACTCACTCGCCAGCTCCTGGGTCATGTAAGCTGAAGTCAGGTCCAATTTTGAAAGAAATTTGCCACCGGATAGCGTCACAAAGAGGTCCTCCGCTCTCGGTAACGGGTACTGGTCTTGGAGTGACACCCGATTGATGGTGACCTTGTAATCACCACATATCCTGACCGACCCATCCACCTTGAGCACCGGCTCAATCAGGCTTGCCCAATCACTGAATTCGACTGGCAAGATGACGCCTTCCCTCAGCAGGCGGTCCAATTCGCCTTCTATCTTTTCCCGCACCACTCTGGCCTTGTGGTGTACTGGCCTGGCGTCCGGGTTTATGTGAATCACTACCTTGGTCCCCATGAAAGTGCCAATGCCGGGTTGAAATAATGAGTCAAATTTGTCCAGGACCTGTGAGCATAATATTCGCTCCACAGAAGAAATTGCATTGACATCGGCCCCATTTCCAGTTCATGACAGCAAGCCAACTCCTCCCCAGCAGTGCGGGACCGCCCCCCGGGACAATCCAGAGTGGCAACCTCTTCTCCGAATCTTTGTGGGTCACGACTACCATGGCGCTGCCTAGCACCGGAATGATCTCCTTTGTATATGTCCGTAGCTGTGCGTCAATCGGCAATAATTTTGGCCTCCTGGGCTTGGACGCCCACAACTTGTCGAACTGTTTGATACTCATCAGGGACTGGCTGGCCCCGTGTCTACTTCCATTGATACTGGGATGCCATTGAGGAGCACTTTCATCATTATCGGTGGCGTCCTGGTGTATGAACTGTTTATGTGCTCCACATGAACTCGCTGAACTTCAGCTTCCAGCGATTTCCCCCAGTGTCCATTTGGCCTCGTAGTGCTTACATTGGGCCCGTCCTCCTCGTACATCAATCTGGCTGCAGGCTTCCTGCACATATGCGCCAAGTGACCGCTAATGTTGCAGTTTCTGCAGGTATATTGCTGATACCTGCAAGGTCTGGCTGGGTGTTAGCCTCCACACCTCCAACATGAGCCGTTGTTGGAAACAAAAGGTCCATTACCAGTCGATCGTCTCTGACTGTCTCTGTAACTGTCCTTTAACGGACCATTGACAGGTGTTGATGGCCCCATTACTGGCCGCATTGTCCCTTGCGATGGCATGAATCGCCGTTCAGATAGCCATTGCCTCTGTTGAATTCCCCCTTTGTATTCGATTACATGCTCGGGCATGTCCGACTGCCCCTGTCTGCCTGGAAAACTGTGTGCCGCGTTAACTCCCTGTCCATTTGCTGCATTTAAACCAAGATTTTCGGCAAACATCATTCTGATCTCTTCCTCCCCTGAGATAAATGTCTGGGCCATCAAAGCCGCCGTTTCCAGGGTCAAGTCTTTGGTCTCATCAGTTCCTGAAAACCCCAGCATGCCCGATGCCCTCAATAAAAAAAGTCTCGCAGCATCTCCGCTCTGCATGCATCTGGGAACTTACATAGGCTCGCCAGTCACCGGAGGTCTGCCACGAAGTCTGGAACGCTTTGCCCTTCTCGCCGCCGGTGCGTGTAAAACCGGTGTCTCGTCATGTGAATGCTGCTCGCCGGTTTAAAGTGTTCCCCGATCAGCTTACTGAGCTCTTCAAAAGTCTTGCCGCCGGCTTCTCTGGTACTAGAAGGTCCTTCATCAGGGAGTAGGTCCTGGATCCACAAACCGTCAGGCGATGAGCCCTGCGTTTGTCGGCCGACTCCTGTCCCAACCATTCCTTAGTGATGAAACTTTGCTGTAGTCTCTCAATAAAATCATCCGAATAATCACCAACACAGTAACTCTCGTCTGTGCTGCTAGTGGCCATGCTCGCGTGGTTTAAATCCCAGTTTCTCGTCACCAATAATATGTCCTTACTATACAGTACAAATGCACACGAGGCCCATACTAGAGAGAAGGTCACTCTGTGACCAGTAACCTTTATTCGCCAGCACTGAAGTGGAGAAAATGGGTGGAGCTTCCCCTTTTATACCTGAAAGTCCAGGTTAGGAGTGTCTCCCACAAGTTCACCACCTAGTGGTCAGTGTTCTCACGGTGTACAACTTCGGTCAGTTTATACATGGATTACAATGACAGTTGAATACATGACAAAATGCATCCTGGAACACCTCGAGTCTCATTGCTGAGAGCATGCAGAAATAAAGCGCAGGCAGCGGAAAGAGCGTGCGGCAAACCTGTCCCACCCTCCCTTACCCTCAACAACTATCTATCCCATCTGTGACAGGGACTGTGGTTCTCGTATTGGACTGTTCAGCCACCTAAGAACTCATTTTAAGAGTGCAAGCAAATCTTCCTCGATTCCAAGGGACTGCCTATGATGACAAGAAGTGAGGTGGAGAGCAGAAGATCAGTCATCAGAGGGGCAGAAGTGGGGGTGGGTGGACTGTCCGCCGCTGTCACTCATCAGCATAGCGATGATGATGTCATTATGCTGGCGTGTCACCACATCTCTCCCCTTCACTTAAAGCGGAGAGCCGCTGCGAGCTGTGCAATTCTTTTAGTTAGCTCCACTGGGCCACCTGGGAGGGTTTCACCCAAGAGAGGATGCCAGGCTGCCTTTGGCAGCCCGGCTGACCCCGGGGGCATAATTGACAGGCTGACCTGGCAGTCTGCTGACTAAAAAAATAAAATGGCGGTGTGGCAGTGCGCCCTCCCCTTTAATGGCCACTGCACAGCCATGTCGCACACACAGCGAACACAGTGCACTGACAAAATAAGCTGTCAGAGGCACCAAGCAGTGGGCTGAAGATTTTTGAAGGTAAATTTTGCTTCGGGGCGGGAGATTGGCGGTGCATGCTTTGATGACGCACTTAGGAGCGTTTGGCAGCTGCTGGGCGGAAGTGGGGACCGCCTGAAAAACCACCGAGGTGAATTTCGAGAGTGGCGGCCATTTGACAAAAGATCAGCCATTCAACACCACCGCATGGTCGTCGCTTATCAGCGGTAACTGGCTTTATTGGGAGGCTGAATTTCGGCCCCCCTTACTCTTGTACTCCAACCCCCTTGCAGTAAAGGCCAACGTATACTCAGTCATATTTGTTTCGGAAACATGAAAGTAGATTTTATGAATTAGGATGCCATTTTAACTTTTGGTGATATTGTGATATTAGATCAGCCGCTCATGATTTTCCTTCAAAGATTTCAAGAAGCAGGCGGCCAATTCGATATCAGCTATTTTATGTTATCGTCAAAAGTTAAATTTACCCACTCAGTGTTGTCGGCAGAGAGCTTTGTGCGATGCTGGTGCATATTGGTGATTCAGCCATGGAACTCAGTGTGCCCCACATGATTTGCCATCCATTCATTTTAATGGGCAGAAAATTGCGTGGGGTAAACTAACCTTCATGCCTGATTCTCCATTTTGTGTTCTCATTTTGCAAAGCACCATACCAATTCTTTAAATCTACCCCATTGAGTACAGATGAATATAAGACTACAAGGAATAGAAGCATAGGAACAGGAGTAGGCCATTTCATCCCCTGAAACTGTTCTACCATTCAGTTAGATTATGCTGATCTGTGCCTCAATTCCTTTTACCTGCCTTTACTCCATCTCCTTTGAGACCCTTATCTAACAAAATTCTATCGATTTCTGTCTTGCGAAATGCAATTGGCCCAGTATCCACACGAAAATATTCCAGGTTTCCACAACCCTTTGTGTGAGTAAATTCCTCCTGGTTTCACTCCTAACTGAGCTAGCAGGCAGATCAGCAGGCATCTGAACTTCAATGGCCACATCTGCTTTATACCACCAACTATCTCTGCAGCACTTGGAAGACCTACCTGATAGTGACTGAGGGCAGCTGACTGTGGGCTCTGGGTCAGTGGGGAGACATTTGCATCGCTGTGCAATGTGCTGCAAGGATATTTTCAGCCTGCCTGTAAATCGGCACAACACTGCTAGTTCATTCCAGTCTTGGACTGCAATGTCAGAAAATGTGCTGACTATATATATATATATATCAAGCAGACGAGTGAATCATTGGTCAGCTGAAGCAGAAATGCAATCTCCTTTACCACTCAAAGAGGAACAGCGTGAAGACATGTCTCAATTTTACTGCTTTATTTCAGAAGGTGCAGGTGGCATTGCTGGCAGTCAGGTGGCCAACTAGCCAGTGGCCTCTTGCTCCTCCTCTGCCAGCACCTCTTGTTCCTTCTCACTGTGCCTTCATCCTCAACTAATGCTACCTCGTCAATTGAACTACTTCCTGGATACGTGTTAGTGCTTGTAAACTTCAGAGAGAGGAACACAGGATGTTGCAGGGTGCTGTCTTGCTTTGAGCTACTGGTAGTGCTGGCAGGGTGCTCTTCTAGACCTTTGAGGACAGAAAAAGGTCAAATAGTAGAATGTTGCAGCCAAATGCACCTTCAAACAGAGCTTCCAGTGTGTAGTGTCCCTGCACCTTACTACAAACTCACACGAGGCATGGATATATCAGACACGGTCACTCTGTGACCTTAACCTTTATTCCCAGGACCAAGGAGTCCTGATCCTGGGTGGGATCTCCCCTTTTATACCTGGAAAGCCAGGTGAGGAGTGTCTCCCGCAAGTTCACCCCCTGTGGTCAGGGTGTGCATTTCTAGGGTACAGGTACAGTGTACATGAGTTACAGTTACATGACTATGTCATTGCAAGATGGTTAAATGCATGACAGCTCCTCCCCCCTGAAGTATTTTTGTTTCAGAGGTTAAGTCTGTCAGGTGGTCGATGCTCTCTCATAGAGCGCCGCAGTTGTGGCTCTGGTGGCTGAGCCTCGGCACGCGTCTCTGTCACTTGAGGTGATTCCGGTCTGTCCGGGCTGGCCGCAGGGACTGTGCATGCTGAGGGCTGTCTTTGTTGCTCGTCCATTGGCAGTGGTGTAGATGACATCTCATGCTCTTCTTCCGGTTCCTCCGTGTCTATGCTGAACCTTTTCTTTACTTGGTCCAAGTGTTTGCGGCAAAGCTGCCCATTGTTTAGTCGGACCACCGTGACCCTGTTTCCTTCTTTGCCAATTACTGTGTCCTCAAGCCTCTTGGCTCCCAAAGCATTGTTAAGAACAAATACCAGGTCATCTATTTCTATACACCTCCCCCTTGAGTTTCGATCATGGAGCTCGGTTTGGGACTGGCGCTTGCCCTCAACAATGTCTGCCAGGGCTGGGTGAATGAGGGACAGCTGCATCTTGAGCGTGCATTTCATGAGGAGTTCCGCTGGCAGGACTCCCGTGAGCGAGTGCCGGCGGGACCTGTAGGCCAGCAGGAGGCGCGATAGGCGGTACTGAAGGGAGGATCCTTTGATGCGTAGCATGCCCTGTTTTATGACTTGGACTGCCCGTTCTGCCTGGCCATTGGAGGCTGGCTTGAATGGCGCTGTCCGGACGTGCTTGATACCATTGCCTGACATAAACTCCTGGAATTCATGGCTGGTGAAACACGGGCCATTATCACTGACCAAGATGTCCAGTAAGCCATGGGTCGCGAAAACCGTACGCAGACTCTCCACGGTGATGGATTTCATGCACGAGTTCAATATGATGCACTCGATCTACATAGTCTATGTGAATACGTGACCCTGGTGGGCCAGGGCCACGGGCTGAGTGCGGCCTCCCTGGGGGCATTGCCCAGCTGGGCACACGTTGTGCACCTGCGAACCCAGTGTTCCAGGTCTGAGTCAATCCCCGGTCACCATACATGTGACCGGGCAATGGCCTTCATTAACACGATGCCAGGGTGCTCGCTGTGGAGTTCCCTGATGAACGCTTCCCTTCCTTTCTGGGGCATGACTACCCGGCTGCCCCATAGCAGGCAGTCGGCTTGGATGGAGAGCTCATCCATCCGTCTCTGAAACGGTCTGACCTCCTTGGGGCACGACCTGTGTGCGGGTGCCCAATCCCCAGTCAGGACACATTTCTTTATCATGGATAGGAGGGGTCCCTGTTGGTCCAGAGTTTGATCTGGTGGGCTGTGATGGGGGAGCCCGCAGTGTCAAAAGCCTCAACGGCCATGACCATCTTGACGCTCTGCTCCGACGCCCGCTCGGTGGTGGCCAGTGGGAGCCTGCTGAGCGCGTCAGCGCAATTTTCAGTGCCTGGCTGGTGCCATATGGTGTAGTCATACGCAGCCAGCGTGAGGGCCAAGTGCTATATACGAGTTGACGCATTGGCGTTGACAGCCTTGCTGTCGGACAACAAGGATGTTAACGGCTTGTGTTCCGTCTCTAGCTCGAACTGTCTACCGAAAAGGTACTGGTGCATCTTTTTCACACCGTAAAGACACACGAGTGCTTCCTTCTCGACCATGCCGTATCCACGCTCTGCCTGGGAGAGCGACCTGGAGGCGTAAGCCACTGGTTGGAGTCGGCTGTCATCGTTACCCTATTGCAACACACAGCCAACTCCATAGGATGATGCATCACATGTTAAAACCAGTTTTTTTACAAGGGTCACACAAAGTCAACACTTTGTTGGAACACAGCAGGTTCCTCGCCTTATTGAAAGCCTGTTCTTGACAGTCCCCCCAGAACCATTCACAACCTTTACACAGGAGCATGTGTAACGGCTCCAACAATGTGCTTACGTTCGGCAGAAAGTTCCCAAAATAGTTCAAAAGTTCCAGGAATGATCGCAACTCTGACGTGTTGCCGGGCCTGGGTGCCCGGCGGATTGCCTCCGTTTTTGATTCAGTGGGCTGGATCCCGTCTGCGGCAACCCTCCTGCCCAAAAACTCGACCTCTGGGGCCAAAAACACACACTTGGCCTTTTTCAGCCGCAGGCCTACCCGGTCCAGTCGGCATAGCACCTCCTCCAGGTTGTGGAGGTGTTCTTCGGTGTTTCGACCCGTTATGAGAATGTCATCTTGGAATACAATCGTTCCAGGAATGGACTTGAGCAAGCTTTCCATGTTTCTCTGAAAGATGGCTGCTGCTGAACGAATGCCAAACGGACACCTGTTGTAGACAAATAATCCCTTGTGTGTCTTGATGGTGGTCAGAAGCTTGGATTCTTCAGCCAGTTCCTGAGTCATGTAGGCCGAAGTAAGGTCCAACTTCGTGAACAGCTTGCCACCTGCCAGTGTGGCAAAGAGGACCTCCGCTCTCAGAAGCGGGTATTGGTCTTGCAGCGATACTCGGTTGATGATGGCTTTGTAGTCCCCACAAATCCTAACCGAGCCATCTGCTTTGAGGACAGGAACGATGGGACTTGCTCAGTCGCTGAATTCAACGGCCAAAATTATGCCCTCTCTGAGCAGCCTGTCCAGTTCACATTCAATTTTTTCACGCATCACATACGGCACCGCTCTGGATTTGTGGTGCACTGGTCTGGCGTCCGGAGTGATGCGTATCACTACTTTAGTGCCATTAAACGTTCCGACACCAGGTTGAAACAGTGACCCAAATTTTTGCAGGACCTGTGAGCATGAACTTCGCTCCACGGATGAAATGGCGTGCACATCCCCGCATTTCCAATTCATCTCAGCTAGCCAACTCCTCTCCAAAAGCGCGGGGCCAGTTCCCAGAGCGATCCAGAGTGGCAGCCGGTTCTGTAATCCATTATGTGTTACCACCAAGTTTGCACTGCCTAGCACTGGGATGATCTCTTTGGTGTACTCGTCTGGTTCCTCTGTCTTGCAGATTAGCCTCGCTACTGCCTTTTTGCACATCCTGGCCAAGTGTCCACTGACATTACAAATTCTACAGGTATATTGCTGGAACCTGCAGCTTCTCGCAGTGTGTCTACCCCCGCACGTCCAGCATGAGCTGAGATTGAGATTGCTGTTAACAAAAGGACTATTACCAGGCAATCCTCTCTGATTGCCCATTTGTCTGTTTCTAAGCACTCTGATGGTGGGTGTTAATGGTCCCATCGCGGGACGCATCGTTCCTCGAGATGGCATGAATTGCCGCGAGATGGCATGAATTGCCGATCCCCCTTTCCATTGTCCTTGTTGCAGGCCCACCCTAGAGCCTGTTGCTGCCTGGGTGGTTTTGAAATGCCCTTGCCTGCCTGCGGGGTCCCGAGTCGCATTCACCATGTTAACTCCCTGGTCCGTCGCCACTTTTGGACCAGGGCTGCGCGCATAAATTAGCTTGGTCTCCTCTTCCCCTGCCATAAAGGTCTGAACTACCAACGTCGCCCTTCTAAAGTCAAGTCCTTCGTCGTTATGAGCTTCCTGAAAATGCCAGCATGATTAATGTCCTCGATGAAAAATTCCCTTAACATCTCCCCCCTGCAGGCATCGGAGAACTTAAAGAGACTGGCCAAACGCCGCAGTTCCGCCACGAAATCCGAGACATTTTGTCCTTCCCGATGCCGGTGTAGAGCCGGTGCCGGGCCATGTGTACGCTACTCGCCGGCTTGAGATGCTCACTGATCAGCTGGCTGAGCTCTTCAAAGGACTTGTCCGCCAGCTTTTGGGATGCGAGCAGGTCTTTCATCACCCTGTGGTCAGGGTGTGCATTTCTATGGTACAGGTACAGTGTACATGAGTTACAGTTACATGACTATGTCATTGCAAGATGGTTAAATACATGACCCAGTGCAAGCTGTTAGGGGACAAATTCGGTTGTGCCTCATTTGTGGCGGTAACCCAGGTGGAGCGGAAATTTTAGCGTCTTGAAAAGATTTGCGCCTTCCGCCCAGAAATTTGTTCGAATAAGTCGATTAAATTAGCCATTGCACATCAGAGCTGGGGTGGAGGGGGGAGGCGATAACGAACATTGAGTCCGTACATTTGGCGGATCCATTGCGCATGTGCGGAACTCCAAATCAGATCCCAGGGAAAGCCGAGTCTTAAAGGCACATCATAGTAATGCACCCATTAAAGTTTTCAAAATCACTTGTCTTCAACCTGTACTGTTATGTCTGGCTACCGCTGCAAACCTGGAGGCTCACGCACCATGCTGTGTGTAAACGTTGCACTGAATGTGACCTCCGAGGGAAGTGCTTCCTCATCCCTTTAAGTAGCCACCAGTTAATGACTCTGCAAGCCTGTACTGACTGTTTTCCAGACAGTGTTCTTGGCACCCACTAAATGAGGTAGCCGCACCTAATTTACCGACCGGGTGCGCAAACGTGGGCGTTGCACCAGGACTGTCGTCAGGATCGCACTGATCGTCAATAGCCAGTCGCTACTGGTTTGTGCTCCTGATGAGCCTCTCATGAATTTTCGGTCGGGGCGCTAAAAGCTGGCTCCCAGTCGGTAACCTCTTACGCTCCCATTAATGCCCCCTCTGGCCGTTAACTGAGGCGTTAGGCAACCGAAAATCCAGCCCATTGTGTGTGAGATTTGTGTGCGTGAGAAGAAGACAAGACACAAAAGAAGCATTGAACTTGATCTGAACTTGGAAGAAGTCTGCTGTTTCACCCTTCCGTACACTCTCATGCTCTGACATGACAGGGTATTCAGGGTGGCCTGCTCCAAGAGAGTCAAGAGCTTCTGATTGGTGATCCTTTCTCCAATTCTGATCTGTTCCCATGATTTATGTGTCATTTTGATGTGCAAGCAAAAAAGCAGTTTTGAGATGCTGTAAATTGAAGTTGCAAAATGACATATGTGGCCAATCTGCAATTCAGCCTGGGTGTCAAATAGCATGCAGGTATATTGTGTTACAATAATTTGATGTGTGATGAATGGATTTTAACTTACGGTGGGTTTTCTTTGGGAAACTGAGCTGACGTGTTCATTTCTTGCTCACCTATGGCAGAATGAGGCGATGGTAATTCTCACAGCCAGGCTGCATTAACCCACTCCCCCTGAAGTGGCAGCCTGTGAAAATTCGGGCAGCCTTTGGCCACCAGGCAGCACTCAAATAGGTAAGTGGTGAGTCGGGACTTCTGGGAGCTTCTTGCGGTAAGGAAGTGGGGAGGAATCCAAGGCAAAGGGACCTAAACTTTCCTTATGTTGCCAATGGAGCTCTCCTGCTCCTCATAGCCCTACAAAGGAAAGTAAAAAACTTACCTTGAATGGCCTCTTCTGTTTACAATCCTCTTCTGACAGGCCTTCTCTTGTGCCCAATGATATCAAGAAACATTGTGTAGTATGTAATCCTGGGCCGTACATTTGGTACACAGTACTGTTGGTAAATCTTTTCTCATCATAGTTATTAGACTGTGTCATCTTGTCCCACTTCTGGTGCCTGTGGTCATGTACAGATGGTTGAGCTTGGCCATTCATGTCAGGCATCATGCACTGCACCATGCAAACTTCCTGCTGCCTGCTAATTTAAATAATAGTTGTAAAGTCTTTACTCTACAGCATGAAACCACACGAGGCACATTCTGGGAACAAGGTCACTCTGTGACCTTAACTCTTTATTCACAGGACTCCAAGTGATGACCCTGCGTGGGACCTCCCTTTTTATACCTGTGTGATCAGGTAAGGAGTGTCTCCCACAAGTTCACCCCTTGTGGGCAAGATGTGCATCTAGGTTGAGTGTGTACAGTAATACAGTGGTGTTACATTGTGGTTACATACATGACATCACTTTCCTCCCAAAAGTCTGATTGGGATCATAGGTTTAGTCTTTCAGGTGGTCTACGCTCCCTCGTGGAGCGCTGCAGTTGGGGCTCTGGTTGTTGGACACTAACGTGAGTGTCTGTCACCTGTGGTGATTCCGGCCTGTCCGGGCTGACCGCAGGGACTGCGCATTCTTCTGATTGCTCTTGTTGCTCGTTCACTGGCGGTGTTGTGAGTTCCATCTCATGGTCTTCTTCAGGTTCCTCTGTGTCGATGCTGAACCTTTTTTTTACTTGGTCCAGATGCTTACGGCATATCTGACCATTGTTGAGTTTTACCACGATGACCCTATTCCCCTCTTTGTCAATTACAGTACCCTCAAGCCATTTGGGCCCCATGGCGTGATTCAGGACAAATACAGGATCATTTATTTCTATACATCTCCCCCTCGCATTATGGTCATGGTACTCGTTTTGTGACTTGCGCTTGCCCTCAACTATGTCGGTCAGGACTGGGTGAATGAGGGACAACCGAGTTTTGAGTGTCCATTTCATTAGTAGCTCTGCGGGCGGGACCCCCGTGAGCGAGTGCGGTCGGGATCTATAGGCCAGCGGGAGGCGCGATAGGCGGCATTGTAGGGAGGGTCCTTGAATCCTGAGCATACCTTGCTTAATGATTTGGACCGCACGTTCCGCCTGGCCATTGGAGGCCAGCTTGAATGGCGCAGTCCTGACGTGGTTGATGCCAGTGCCTGACATAAAACTCTCGGAATTCATGGCTTGTGAAATATGGGCCATTATCACTAACCAGGATGTCCGGCAAGCCATGGGTTGTAAAGATCACACGGAGGCTTTCCATGATGGTGGATGATGTGCATGAATTCAGAATGATGCACTCGATCCATTTCGGGTACGCATCCACCACAATAAGGAACATCTTATCAATGAACGGGCCCGCGTAGTCAACATGAATGCATGACCATGACCTGGTGGGCCAGGGCCACGGGCTGAGCGGGGCCTCCCTGGGGGCATTACTCAGCTGGGCACACGTCATGCACCTGCGAACAAAGTGTTCCAGATCTGAATCAATTCCAGGCCACCAAACGTGTGACCGGGCAATGGCCTTCATCAGTACAATGCCTGGGTGCTCGCTGTGGAGTTCCCGGATGAATGCTTCCCTGCCCTTCTGGGGCATAACTACCCGGCTGCTCCATAGTAGGCAGTCGGCTTGGATGGAGAGCTCATCCATCCGTCTATGGAATGGTCTGACCTCCTCAGGGCATGCTTCATGTGCGGGTGCCCAATCCCCAGTCAGGACACATTTCTTAATCAGGAATAGGAGGGGCTCTCTGTTTGTCCAGATTTTGATCTGGCGGGCTGTGATGGGGTAGCCTGCGCTGTCAAAGGCATCGACAGCCATGACCATCTCTGCCCTTTGCTCCGTTGCTCCCTCAGTGGTGGCCAGCGGAATCCTGCTGAGCGCGTCAGTGCAATTTTCGGTGCCTGGCCGGTGCCGGATGGAGTAGTCATAAGCAGCCAGCGTGAGGGCCCATCGCTGTATGCGAGCTGATGCGTTGGCATTGATAGCCTTGCTGTAGATAACAGGGATGTTAATGGCTTGTGGTCCGTCTCTAACTCAAACTTCCTACAAAGAGGTACTGATGCATTTTTTTACACCATAGACACATGCAAGCGCTTCCTTCTCGACAATGCCATATCCCCGTTCTGCTTGAGAGAGCGACCTGGAGGCATAAGCCACAGGTTGTAGTTGACCCTCAGCATTGCCCTACTGCAACACGCACTCAACCCCATAGGACGATGCATCACATGTAAGAACTAATTTTTTACAAGGGTCATAAAGGGTCAACAACTTGTTTGAACAAATTAGGTTTCGCGCCCGATCAAAAGCCCATTCCTGACAGTCCCCCAAAAACCAATCGCAACCCTTATGCAGGAGCACATGTAGCAGCTCCAACAACGTGCTCAAGTTCGGCAGAAAGTTCCCGAAATAGTTCAACAGTCCCAGGAATGAACGCAACTCTGACATGTTGCAGTGCCTGGGTGCTCGTCGAATCGCCTCTGTATGGATTCGGTGGGCTGAATCCCATCTGCAGCAACCCTCCTGCCCAGAAACTAAACCTCAGGAGCAAAAAACACACATTTAGACTTTTTGAGTCACAGGCCTACCCGATCCAGTCGGCGTAGCACCTCCTCCAATTTGTGGAGGTGTTCCTCGGTGTCTCGACCATGATGAGGATGTCATCCTGGAATATGATCATTCCGGGAATAGATTTAAGCAGGCTTTCCATGTTTCTTTGAAAAATCGCGGCTGCTGATCGAATGCCAAATGGGCACCTGTTATAAATGAACAGTCCCTTGTGCGTGGTGATGGTGGTCAGTCGTTTAGATTTGTCGGCCAGTTCCTGGGTCATATAGGCTGAAGTGAGGTCCAACTTGGTGAACAACTTGCTGCCTGCCAGGGTGGCGAAAAGGTCCTCCGCTCTTCGGAACAGGTATTGATCTTGTCGGGACACCCGATTGATGGTGGCCTTGTCATCACCACAGATCCTGACAGAGCCATCCGCTTTTAGGACGGGAACAATGGGGCTTCCCCAGTCGCTGAATTCAACAGGCGAGATGATGCCCTCTCTCAACAGCCGGTCCAATTCGCTCTCGATCTTTTCCCGCATTACATACGGCACCGCTCTGGCTTTGTGGTGCACTGGCCTGGCGTCCGGGGTGATGTGTATCACTACTTTAGTGCCTTTGAAAGTCCCGACACCTGGTTGGAATAGTGAATCGAATTGTTGCAGAACTTGTGAGCACAAAATTCACTCCACAGATGACATTGCGTGAACATCCCCCCATTTCCAGTTTGTCTCGGCTAACCAGCTCCTCCCCAACAGTGCGGGATCATTGCCCGGGACAATCCAGAGCGGCAGCCGATTCACTAACCCGTTGTGTGTGACAGCCAACATTGCACTACCTAGCAATGATTTCTTTAGTGTAAGTCCATAATTGTGTCTCAACACGTGCTAATTTTGGTCTACTGGCTTTAAATGGCCATAGCTTCTCAAATTGCTGAACGCCCATGAGTGACTGGCTGGCCCCAGTGTCCAGCTCCATGCGTTCAGGGATGCCACTTAACAAAACCTTCATCATCATGGTGTATGAACTGTGACTATTCGCCGCATAGACCCGCTGAACCTCAGCGTCCATCGATTCACTCCAAAAGTCATCCTGCCTCAGAGAACCCTCTTTAGGTCCATCCATCTCATATTTTAGTCTGGTTGCAGGCTTCCTGCAGATTCGAGCTAAATGGCCACTGAGATAGCAGTTCCTGCAGACAAACTTTTGGAATCTGCAAGATCTGGCTGAGTGTTTTCCCCCACACCTCCAGCATGAGTTAAAGTTTCCATTGTTGGGAACAAAGGGACTATGGCTAGGCATTCCACGCTGACTGTCCCTTGGACTGCTCTTAAGTACCCTATTAGTGGGTGTCAATGGCCCCATCCCGGGCCACATTGTCCACTGTGATGGCGTGAATGTCCGTTCAGCATGCCATTGTCTCTGTTGAAGTCCTACTCTGGGGTCTATTGCTGCCTGGGGGATGTTGGACTGCCCCTGCCTGCCTGCGGGGCTCTGAGTCGCATTGATGATGTTGACTCCCTGATCCATCACCATGTTAGAGGCAGAATTGTGCGCGTATATTATTTTCGTCTCTTCCTCCCCCGCCATGAAAGTTTGAACTAGCAACGCCACCGCTTCCAAGGTCAAATCCTTGGTCTCAATTAACTTGCGGAAAATCCCCGCATGACCGATGCCCTCGATAAAGAAGTCCCTTAGCATCTCCCCCCTGCAGGCGTCTGTGAACTTACAGAGGCTGGCCAAACGCCGAAGGTCCACTACAAAGTCTGGTATGCTCTGTCTTTCCTGACGTCGGTGGGTGTACAATCTTTGTCGGGCCATATGTATGCTACTCGCTGGTTTGAGGTGCTCCCCGATCAGTTTGCTAAGTTCTTCAAAGGTTTTGTCCACCGGCTTTTTGGGTGCTAGTAATTCCTGCATGAGCGTGTAAGTCTTTGGTCCGCAGCTGGTCAAAAGATGAGCCCTTCGCTTGTCGGCCGCTGCAACCCCCAGCCATTCTTTTGTAACAAAGCTTTGCTGAAGCCTCTCGACAAAATCATCCCAGTCATCCCCAGCACAGTACCGTTCCTCTGTGCTACCGGTGGCCATTCTCGTGGGTCGTAAATTTCCGTTTCTCGTCGCCAATGTAAAGTCCTTACTCTACAGCATAAAACCACATGAGGCACATTCTGGGAACAAGGTCACTCTGTGACCTTACCTCTTTATTCACAGGACTCCAAGTGATGACCCTGCATGGGACCTCCCTTTTTATACCCGTGTGATCAGGTAAGGAATGTCTCCCACAAGTTCACCCCTTGTGGTCAAGGTGTGCATCTAGGTTGAGTATATACAGTAATTCAGTGGTGTAACATTGTGGTTACATACATGACAATAGTAGCATGCAGCCCAGTGCTGAACGCGCTGTTGAGTGGCTGCACACCTCAGCCGGTTCGTGCGAGACCAGCACCGCTTAAAGTTAGCCTGCACTACATAAAGGCAGCCGGATCCTTTCAAAGGGGAGGTGCATTCTGGCTGCAGCTGGTGCTGGAAGTGGCTGGGGAAGAGAGTGTGAGCAAGAAGATGTACTGATGGTGCAACGGGGCAGAGAGCGGGCTCCAACATTTCCTGACGCAGCACAGGAGGCCTTGGTACAGGAGGTGAACAGGAGGAGAGAGGCCCTGTATCCACAGCGAGGCAGGAAGTCCTCCAGACAAACTGTGAGAGGGCAATGGGAACAGATAGCCGTCAGTGTCAATGCCTGCAGTGTAGCCCCGAGGATCTGAATACAGTGCTGCAAGAAGTTTAATGAACTGAACCACTAGGCTCAATTCACCACCTCCCTTCACTCACCTATCAGCAATCTCTATAAATCATGACTCATACCTCATATTCATAGCTTCACTTCACCCTCACACACTTAGCATGGCTGCAAGCCTCACAACCACATCTCACAGCTTGCACGCTCATTGCAAGCTATTCAACCATGACAGGCACAGCACCCAAACACATTGCATCACACTCACTGACACACTTCCCTCTCTCTTGTAAAACAAGGTGGGTCATAACTGGAGTAAGCAGGGGCTCCCACAGGGTAACAGATATGCCTGCATGACCTAACCCCCATGGAAGACACGTGTTGGAGATTATTGGAGTGGCCATCTGCTGAACCCATGGTCAGTGGTGGGGCTGAAAGAATACAAGATGCTGGTATCCTCCTTCTCACATCCCACTTCCACCTCATCCCACAATCTCTTCTGATTTACAAGCTGCAGGTGGTGTAAACATGCGTATCTTACTACCCCTGCCTCTCCCCTCATTGCAACCCCACCCTTGTGCCTTTCTCTTCACAGATAGCCAAGAACTGCAAGCTGGCCAGACACTGATGGAGGAGAAAGACGTGCAAGAGGAAGAAGGCAGTGATGCTGAAGATACAGCACCATCACTCAATTTCACACTCGTAGCCACCAGCTCAGATGCTGACACTCTGCGTACTTTATAGGATAGCTTAGACATGGGATCTGCATGCGGTGAGATACCAATCATGAGTGCCCTGCAGCAAGGGCAGGGGGAAAGGATAGCGCATGTACAAGCTGCCCGGAGGGCAAGAACGCACACGGATTCTGCTGCAGAGGACTCAGATGTGCACTTCGATGGAGCGGCCTACAGAAGAAGGCTGAGTGGTCTGCACAATGAAATGCTTGGTGCATTGGCAAGACTGCCAAAAGGTATGTGTGCAATGTCAAAGAGCATGGAGAAGTCTGGCAGCACCCTTGCATAAGGGTTTGCACAGAGCTTGTTGTTCATCCTTTCCAGCATGGAAGTAATGGCGATGTGACAGTAGTAGATTAGTGCACTTGTGGACCCAACGATGATGCAATGTCTGATGGCCGATGTCTCAGCTCCCATTGTAGTACAAGCAGAAGCCACCCAACATCTGAGTGCTGTCATGCATGCTCGGGCTGCTGCCATTATGACTATGCTTGCCAATTGAAAGGAGCTTGCAGGGTGTCATGGCAGTCCAGCAATCTGGTCTCCAGCAGATTACTAGGATTGCTCATGCACCTCCCTGGGGGAGTGGCACTGGCTCCATGGAGCATGAATCTGTTGCCTTCTCTCAGGAATACAGCATTCGTCCTCCCATCACTGCCATTCCGCCAGTGCCCTTGCTTTGGCCTATCAGCCAGCCAGCCCGGACTGCTGCCGCCCTTGCTGAGATGGTGCAGTCCGAAGCCAGGCCTTCTAGGCCCAGAACTGCTAAAAACATCCTTAAAGGCCATTTGCAGTCTCCCTCAATGAAAGTCAGCAGCCTTTTACCAGCCATGCTGCAAAAACTGGGATAGCACTTTGTAGGAGCACTGGAAATGACAAAGGCACACGGAAGACAGGCATTCAGGGAATGCACAAGGATGATTAACTTACTTTGATTCTGTAATATTGGATGATTTGATTTACAAATTTGGCTTGGAATGTTTGTTTTGTGGTGGCTTTTATTGTAGCATTGTGGCCAAGAGGACACTGTGATGGTCAATAACAGAGGGAAGGTAAGGTGTGGGACTGTTGGTGAATGGGGAATTGGCGTTGCGTTCACTGGTACCGCAGTTAGATGATTTGATGACAGACAGCCAGGGCAGAAAGGAGCTGTGTTTGTTGCCTCCTCCCTTTCTCCTCCTCCTTCTCTTCCTGCTCCTCCTCTTCTTCCCCTTCTCCTCCTTCTCCTCCTCTTCCTGCTCCTCCTCAGCCATATACCTTGTGGCAAGGGATGTGCCCTCATGATGGTGAGGTTGTGCAGCATGCAGCAGACCATGATGACACATCTTAAGACTAGCTCTGGTGAGTACTGCAGGGCTCCTCCAGAGTGGTGCAGGCAGCAGAAGCATTGTTTAAGCACCCCAATGGTCAGCTAGATCACATTCCATGTGGCAGCATAGCTTTCATTATATGCATGCTGCCCACATCTGCTTGGGTTGCGCAGTCATGAGCCAGGTGATCAGCAGATAGCCCTTGTTGCCCAGTAACCACCTTCTGGTTTGTCGTGGTGGCTCGAATGCGGATGGCACAGTGGACTGCTGCAGAATGAAAGTATCATGACTGCTGCCAGGATACCAAGCATTGACCTACATGATGAGTTGAGTTTGGTCCAACAGGTACGAGGTTTTTGCTCCCTGTGTGGATGAGAGCAAGGACTGCAGAGAGGATGAGCAAACTGACCACAGCATCGTGGTACAGGGGGCCATTCAAGTGGGGGGAGCAAAAAGAAATGTTAGTGGTAGAGGACAGTGTTGTTCAGGGGATAGATACTGTTCTCTTCAGCCAAGAGCATGAGTCCCGAAAGCTGTGTTGCCTGCCCAGTGCCATGGTTAAGGACATCTCCTCTGGGCTGGAGAGGAACTTGGAATGGGAGGGGAAAGATCCAGTAATCATGGTCCACGTAAGACATAGGTAGGACAAAAAAAGAGGTTCTGCTGAGGGAATTTGAGCAGCTAGGGACTAAATTTAAAAAGTAGAACCACAAAGTTAATAATCTCTGGATAACTACCTGAGCCGAGAGCAAATTTGCATCGGGTAAATAGGATTAGAGAGATGAACGTGTGTCTTAAAGACTGTTGTGGGAGAAATGGATTTCAATTCATGGGGCACTGGCACCAGTACTGGGATAGGAGTGAGCTATTCTGTTGGGATGGGCTTCACTTGAACCAGGCTGGGGCCAGTGCCCTGGCGAATCGCATAACTAGGGCTGTAGATAGGGCATGAAACTTAATAGTGGCGGGGAGGGTTCAAGTGAGTGGAAATTTAAAATGTCAAAGAGAAAGGAGCAGGCAAAAGTGCAGGGTAGTGACAGGGGTAATGATAAACAGAGTATGGCAGGAAGGGACAGAGAGTATACACATAAGACAAAATTAAAAGCTCTATATCTGAACGCACGCAGCATTCATAACAAGATAGATTAGTTGACAGCACAAATGGAAATAAATGGGTGTGATCTGATTGCCATTGCAGATATGTGGTTGCAAGGTGACCAAGGCTGGGAACTGAATATTCAGGGGTATTTGCTAATTCATAAGGATAAGCAGAAATAGAAAGGAGGTGGGGGTAACTCAGTTAATAAAGCATGAGATCAGTGCAATAGTGAGAAATAACTTTGGCTCAGAAGATGAAGATGTAGAATCAGTTTGGGTGGAGATAAGAAACAATAAGGTAACGAAGTCACTGATGGGAGTAGTCTATAGGCCCCCTAATAGTAGCTTCACTGTTGGACGGAGTATAAATCAAAAAATAATGGATGCTTGTAAGATGGATGAGGTCCTACAAGACGAATTTAGGGAGCTAGGAGCTAAATTAAAAATTAGGGCCTCAAAAGTAGTAATCTCAGAATTTCTACCAGTGCCACGTGCTAGTCAGAGTAGGAATTTCAGGATAGCTCAGAAGAATACGTGTCTTGAGGAGTGGTGCAGAAGGGAGGGATTCAAATTCCTGGGACATTGGAACCGATTCTCGGGGTGGTGGGACCAGTACAAACCGGACGGTCTGCACCTAGGCAGGACTGGAACCAATGTCCTAGGGGGAGTGTTTGCTAGTGCTGTTGGGGAGGGGTTAAACTAATATGGCAGGGGGATGGGAACCTATGCAGGGAGATAGAGGGAAGTAGAATGGGGACAGAAGCAAAAGATAGAAAGAAGAAAAGTAAAAGTGGAGGGCAGTGAAACCCAAGGCAAAAAGCAAAAAGGGCCTCATTACAGCAAAATCCTAAAGGGGTAAAGGGTGTTAAAAAGCCAAGCCTGAAGGCTCTATTTATGATGGAGAGAAGGCCATTAATGAAACAGCGGAAGATGGTTGGGTTGCAGATACTGCCCTGAGGAACTCCTGCAGTTATGTCCTGGGACTGAGATGATTGGCCTCCAACAAACACAACCATCTTTTTTATGCTAGGTATGACTCCAGTCAGTGGAGAGTTTTCCTCCTGATTCCCATTTACTTTAATTTTACTGGAGCTCCTTGATGCCACATTCAGTCAAATGCTGCCTTATATAAAGGTCAGCCATTCTCACCTCTACAGTTCAGCTCTTTTGTGCATGTTTGGAGCAAGGCTGTAATGAGATCTGGAAGCGAGTGTTTCTGGCAGAACCCAAAATGAGCATTGGCGAGCAGGTGTTTGCTGAGTAAATGCTGCTTTGTAGTACTGTCGACGACACCTTCCATCACTTCCCTGATGATTCAGAGTAGGCTGATAGGGCGGTAATTGGACGGATTAGATTTGTCCTGCTTTTTGTGGACGTACATTACTTGGTCAATTTTCCATTTTGTTGAATAGATGCCAGCTGTACTGGAACAGCTTGGCTCGAGACATGGCTAGTTCTGGAGCATAAGTCATCAGCACTATAACCGGGATGTTGTTGGGGCTTAGGCGCAGGTGGAAGAAGCGTTCCCTGAAGACCCTAGGTGGATAAGGCCTTCTGCTGAGAACCCTCCTCCTCCTCCCTCTGCGAGTAGCATGTCTTCTTTGCTGCTACCTGTTGTGCTGCAGCGCGAGGGGGCAGCAACTAGAGCCCCCATGATTGGGAGCAAATGATGTACTCAGAGACCTTGCAGTAGTAGCCAACGCCTTCCCGATGTTCAGCAGCACTCATTGCACACTTCAACAAGTTTTTAAATGTCTTCCAGCAACCCAGCATTCATACCAATTCTGCAAGAGCCAGTATAAGAAAAATAATCACCTGCAAGTTGGATGTTTCCCTTTAAATGGCGCTGATGGGGGGGTCCTCGTGCAACTTAACACACATTCAGCAGTGCTTGTTTAGGAAAGGGCGTTGAATGGAGCAGCGACATACAAAATGGCAGGTTGTACATCAAATCAGCGTTACACGCTGACAAATGTCATGATCTGCCTACTTTGCATTCTGCTGGCACACGCAGCTTCCCACCCGCGCTATCGAACTCACCAAGATGGCGAACAGCGCAGTCCGTGCCGGAAGCAAGGCAGAAGCCACTATTTTCACAACAGCCTTAACTACCGGTACTGAGGTGACGAATTTCGCAGCCAGTGCCATTACTATAAGTCTCCATTCCAGGTTCTTGAAAGCAACAGATGGGAATTTTCAGATGTGTTGGTCATATTTTTCCAAAGCTCTCTAGATTTAGGAATTGTGCCTAAGGATTCGAAAATTAGCAATGTCACTCCATTGTTGAAGAAGGGAGGGAGGAAACATAACTATGGATCTGTCAGTTTAACATCAGTTGTGGTGAAGTTACTGGAATCCAGAAAATGATTGAGCACTTGGACAAATATGAGCTGATCAAAGAGTCAGTGTAGATTTGTGAAGTGAAATTTTGTCTGACTAATCTAGTTGACTTCTTTGAGAAATTCAGTAGCATGATGGATAAGGAAATGTCTGAATTATGTATTTATGCTTATCCAGAAGAATTTAATAAGAATCTGCACAGGATTATTATCAAAAATGAAATCACGGAATTGGGAGATAACTGGGTGGCAGTGTGAGCTGTGAGGAGGATGCTAAGAGGCTGCAGAGTGACTTGGACAGGTTAGCTGAGTGGGCAAATGCATGGCACATGTAGTATAATGTAAATAAATGTGAGGTTATCCACTTTGGTGGCAAAAACAGGAAGGCAGAATATTATCTGAATGGTGACAGATTAGGAAAAGAGAAGGTGCAATGAGATGTCATGGTACATCAGTCATTGAAAGTTTGCATGCAGATACAGCAGGCAGTGAAGAAGGCAAATGGCATGTTGGCCTTCATAGCGAGAGGATTTGAGTATAGGAGCAGGGAGGTCTTACTGCAGTTGTACAGGGCCTTGGTGAGGCCACACCTTGAATATTGTGTTCAGTTTTGGTCTCCTAATCTGAGGAAGGACATTCTTGCTATTGAAGGAGTGCAGCGAAGGTTCATCAGACTAATTACCAGGATGGCAGGACTGACATATGAAGAAAGACTGGATCGACTAGGCTTATATTCACTGGAATTTAGAAGAATGAGAGGGATCTCTCAGAAGTATATAAAATTCTGACAGGATTGGACAGGTTAGATGCAGGAAGAATGTTCCTGATGTTGGGGAAATCCAGAACCAGGGGTCACAGTCTAAGGGTAAGAGGTAAGCCATTTAGAACCGAAATGAGGAGAAACTTCTTCACTCAGAGAATTGTGAACCCATGGAATTCTCTACCACAGAAAGTTGTTGAGGCCAGTTCGTTGGATATATTCAAAAGGGAGTTAGATGTGGCCCTTACGACTAACGGGATCAAGGGGTATGGAGAGAAAGCACGAATGGGGTACTGAAGTTGCATGATCAGCCATGAATGGTGGTGCAGGCTCGAAGGGCCGAATGGCCTACTCCTGCACCTATTTTCTATGTTTCTATGCCTCAATGCGAGGAGTATTCCGAATAAGGTGGGCGAATTAACTGCACAAATAGCAGTTAACGGATATGATGTAATTGGCATCACAGAGACATGGCTCCAGGGTGACCAAGGCTGGGAACTCAACATCCAGGGGTATTCAACAGTTAGGAAGGATAGACAGAAAGGAAAAGGAGGTGGGGTGGTGTTGCTGGTTAAAGAGGAAATGAATGTAACAGTAAGGAAGGACATTAGCCTGGATGACGTGGAATCTGTATGGGTGGAGCTACGGAATACCAAAGGGCAGAAAACGCTAGTGGGAGTTGTGTACACACCACCAAACAGTAGTAATGAGGATGGGGACAGCATCAAACAAGCAATTAGGGATGCATGCAATAAAGGTACTGCAGTTATCATGGGTGATTTCAATCTATACATTGACTGGGCTAACCAAACTGTTAGCAATGCAGTGGAGGAGGATTTCCTGGAGTGCATTAGGGATGGTTTTCTAGACCAATATGTCGAGAAACCAACTAGAGGGCTGGCCATCCTAGACTGGATGATGGATAATGAGAAAGGACTAATTAACAATCTTGTTCTGTGAGGCCCCTTGGGGAAGAGTGACCATAATATGGTAGAATTCTTTATTAAGATGGAGACTGACACAGTTAATTCGGAGACTAGGGTCCTGAACTTAAGGAAAAGTAACTTCGATGGTATGAGATGTGAATTGGCTAGAATAGACTGGCGAGTGATACTTAAAGGGTTGATGGTGGATAGGCAATGGCAAACATTTAAAGATCACATGGATGAACTTCAACAATTATACGTCTCTGTCTGGAGTAAAAATAAAACGGGGCAGGTGGCTCAACTGCGGTTAACAAGGGAAATTAAGGATAGTGTTAAATCCAAGGAAGAAGCAAATAAATTGGCCAGAAAAAGCAGCAAACGTGAGGACTGGGAGAATTTTGTAATACAGCAGAGGAGAACAAAGGATTTAATAAGTAGGGGAAAATAGAGTATGAGAGGAAGCTTGCTGGGAACATAAAAACTGACTGCAAAAGCTTTGATAGATATGTGAAGAGAAAAAGATTAGTGAAAACAAATGTAGGTCCCTTGCAGTCAGATTCAGGTGAATTTATAATGGGGAACAAAGAAATGGCAGACCAGTCAAACAAATACTTTGGTTCTGTTTTCACGAAGGAAGACACAAATAACCTTCCGGAAATACGAGGGGACCGAGGGTCTAGTGAGAAGGAGGAACTGAAGGATATCTTTATAAAGCAGGAAATTGTGTTAGGGAAATTGATGGGTTTGAAGGCCGATAAATCCCCGGTGCCTGATAATCCGCATCCCAGAGTACTTTAAGAAGTGGCCATCAATTGGTGATCATTTTCCAACAGTCTATCGACTCTGGATCAGTTCCTATGGACTGGAGGGTAGCTAATGTAACATCACTTTTTAAAAAAGGAGGGAGAGAGAAAACGGATAATTATAGACTGGTTAACCTGACATCAGTAGTGGGGAAAATGTTGGAATCAATTATTAAAGATGAAATAGCAGCGCATTTGGAAAGCAGTGACAGGATCGGTCCAAGTCAGCATGGAATTATGAAAGGGAAATCATGCTTGACAAATCTTGTAGAATTTTTTCAGGATGTAACTAGTAGAGTGGACAAGGGAGAACCAGTGGATGTGGTGTATTTGGACTTTCAAAAGGCTTTTGACAAGGTCCCCCACAAGAGATTGGCATGCAAAATCAAAGCACATGGTATTGGGGGTAACGTACTGATGTGGATAGAGAACTGGTTGGTAGACAGGAAGCAGAGAGTCAGGATAAACTAGTCCTTTTCAGAATGGCAGGCAGTGACTAGTGGGGTGCCGCAGTGTTTACTGCTGGGACCCCAGCTATTTACAATATACATCAATGATTTAGATGAAGGAATTGAATGTAATATCTCCAAGTTTGCAGATGACACTAAGCTGGGTGGCGGTGTGAGCTGTGAGGAGGACACTAAGAGGCTGCAGAGTGACTTGGACAGGTTAGGTGAGTGGGCAAATGCATGGCAGATGCAATATAATGTGGATAACTGTGAGGTTATCCACTTTGGGGGCAAAAACATAAAGACAGAATATTATCTGATTAGGAAAGAGGGAGGTGCAACTAGACCTGGGTGTCATGGTTCATCAGTCATTGAAAGTTAGCATGCAGGTACAGCAGGCAGTAAAGAAGGCAAATGGTATGTTGGCCTTCATAGCTAGGGGATTTGAGTATAGGAGCAGGGAGGTCTTACTGCAGTTGTACAGTGCCTTGGTGAGGCCTCACCTGGAATATTGTGTTCAGTTTTGGTCTCCTAATCTGAGGAAGGATGTTCTTGCTATTGAGGGAGTGCAGCGAAGGTTCACCAGACTGATTCCCGGGATGGCGGGACTGACATATGAGGAGAGACTGGATCAACTGGGCCTTTATACATTGGAGTTTAGAAGGATGAGCAGGGATTTCATAGAAACTTATAAGATTATGATGGGATGGGACAGGTTAGATGCCGGAAGAATGTTCCTGATGATGGGGAAGTCCAGAATCAGGGGACACAGTCTTAGGATAAAGGGTAGGCCATTTAGGACTGAGATGAGGAAAAATTTCTTCACTCAGAGAATTGTTAACCTGTGGAATTCCCTGCCGCGGAGTGTTGTTGATGCCAGTTCATTGGATATATTCAAGAGGGAGTTAGATGTGGCCCTTACGGCTAAAGGGATCAAAGGGTATTGACAGAAAGCAGGAAAGGGGTACTGAGGGAATGATCAGCCATGATCTTATTGAATGGTGGTGCAGGCTTGAAGGGCCAAATGGCCTACTCCTGCACCTATTTTCTCTGTTTCTAGTTTCTATGAAAGGTACAGCAATAAACCTGGGTGATTTTAATCTTCATATTGATTGGACGAATCAAATTGGCAAAGGTAGCTTTGAAGCAGAGTTCATAGAGTGTATGCGGGATGGTTTCTTGGAACAATATGTTGTGGAACCAATCAGGGAGCAGACTATTTTAGATCTGGTAATGTGTAACGAGTCTGGATTAATTAATGATCTCGGAGTGAAGGATCCTCTTGGGAAGAGTAATCATTGCATGGTAGAATTTCAAATTCAGTTTGAGGGTGAGAAAGCTAGGTCTCAAACAAATGTCCTGAACGTAAATAAAGGTAATTACAAAAGTATGAAGACAGAGTTTGCTAAATTGGACTGGGAAAATATATTAAAAGATAACACTGTAGAAAAGCAGTGACAAACATTTAAGGAGGTATTTCATAATTCTGAGCAAAGATATATTCCAGTGAGAAAGAAAGACTCTAAGAGAAGGATGAACCATCCATACCCAACTAAGGAAGTAAAAGATGGTATCAAATTGAAAACAAAGGCATGCAATGTTGCGAAGAACAGTGGAAGGCCAGATGATTGGGAAATTTTTCGAAACCAGCAAAGGATGATTAAAAAATGATAAAGAGAGAGATAATGAGAGTAAACTCGCAAGAAATATAAAAGCAGACAGTAAGAGCTTCTACAGGTATATAAAAAGGAAGCGAGTAGCTAAAAAAAATGTTGGTCCCTTAGAAGATGAGACTGGGGAATTAATAGAGTGACCAGGAAATGGCGGAGACTTTACACAAATATTTTGTATCGGTCTTCATGGTAGAAGACACTGAAAGCATTCTAATAATTGATAATCAAGGGGCTACTGGGGGGTGGGGGGGAGGGTGGTGAAGAACTTAAAACAATCATTATCACGAGAGAAACCTAACGGGACTAAAGGTGGACAAGTTCAATGGACATGATGACCTGCATCCTAGGGTCTTAAAAGAGGTGGCTGCAGAGATAGTGGATGCATTGGTTGTAATCTCCCAAAATTCCCTAGATTCTGGAGAGATCCCAGCAGATTGGAAAACTGCCCCTATTTAAGAAACGAGGGAGTCAGAAAGCAGGAAACTATAGACCAGTTAGCCTAACATCAGTCGTTGGGAAAATGCTGGAGTTCATCATTAAGGAAGTAATAGCAGCACACTTAGAAAATCACAATGCAGTCAAGCAGAGTCAGCATGGTTTTATGAAAGGAAAATCATGTTTGACAAATTTGCTGGAGTTCTTTGAGGGTGTAACAAGCAGGGTGGATAAAGAGGAACCAGAACATGTCATGTATTTGGATTTCCAGAAGGCATTCGATAAAGTGCCACATAAAAGTTTACTGCACAAGATAGGAACTCACGGGGTGGGATAATATATTAGCATGGATTGATGATTATTTAACTAAGAGAAAACAGAGAGTCAGGATAAATGGGTCATTTTCCGGTTGGCAAACTGTAACTAGTGGAGTGCCACAGGGCTCACAGCTGGGGCCTCAACTATTTACAATTTATATTAATGACTTGAATGAAGGGACCGAGTGTAACATAACCAAATTTGCTGATGATATAAAGATAGGTAGGAAAGCAAGTTGTGAGGAGGATGCAAATAATCTACAAAGGGATTATAGATAGGCTAAGTGAGTGGGCAAACATTTGGCAGATGGAGTATAATGGGGTGTGAGGTTATTCACTTTGTTAGGAAAAGTAAAAAAGCAAATTATTATTTAAATGAGGAGAGATTACAAAATGCTCCGGTGCAGTGGGACCTGGGGGCCCTTGTACGTGAAACACAAAAAGTTAGCATGCAGGTACAGCAAGTAATTAGGAAAGCAAATGAAATGTTGGCCTTTATTTCAAGGTGGATGGAGTATAAAAGTAGGGAAGTCCTGCTACAACTGTACAGGGTGTTGGTGAGACTACACCTGGAGTACTGAGTACAGTTTTGATCTCCTTATTTAAGGAAGGATATATTTGTATTGGAAGCAGTTCAGAGAAGGTTTATGAGGTTGATTCGTGAGATGACGGGTTTGTCATATGAAGAAAAGTTGAGCGGGTTGGGCCTATACTCATTGAAGACTGAGAGGTAATCGTATTGAAATGCATAAGATTCTGAGAAAGCTTGACAGGATAAATGCAGAGAGGATGTTTCCCCTCGTGGGGGAATCTCGAACTAGGGGGCATAGTTTTAGAATAAAGGACCTCCCATTTAAGATGGCAATGAGCTTGAATTTCTTCTCTTAGAGGGTTGTGAATCTTTGGAATTCCCTGCCCCAGAGGAGGCTGGGTCATTGAATATACTTAGGGTGGAGATAGACAGATTTATGAATGATAAGGGAGTCAAGGATTATGGGGAACGGGCGGGGAAATGGAGTTGATGCCAGAATCTGAGCAGCCATGATTTTATTTAATGACGGAGCAGGCTCAAGAGGCCAAATGGCCTACTCCTGCTCCTCTTTCTTATGTTCTTATGGTCACGCACCCTCTGGACATTGAGGGAGTGGAACCCCTTCCAGTTATGGTACATCTCCAAATTAGGATTTGGCACTCACGAAACGATCTGTGTGCAGTCAATGGCACCCTGCACCATGGGGGAATCCTGGCAAACCATGAGCTAACTCTGCCTGTTTATCTCTGGCAAGAGAGAATTAAATGGATTCAGCTCTCTTTGCATAGTGATCTCCTTTATGCAACAGTGCACAGCAAACTTAAATATTCCTGCTCCAGCCTGGAAGGAGTCTGACCCATAAAAAATCATGGCTGCACTCACCTTCAAAGCCACTGGCAATGCTGTGCTTGCTCTGCTCTGAGGTTGCAGTTCTGCCTGCTTCAGTGACCACCTCCTTTGTGAAGCCGAGATGTTGCTTACACAGTTCCTCACTGAGGTTGAGGTAGGAAAATTGCTCCCTGGGTGGATATGGCCTCCTGCTGAGTGACCTTCGCCCCCTCCTCCCTCTTCGAGCAGCTTGTCCTGCTCTGTTTGTTCTTCTTGACATGTAACAACTCCATTGTTGTTATGCATGAAGTCAGTTTTTGTTCCTGACCACAGAATGTCCTTAATTGTCCAGCTTAATTCCAAAAGCTTGTATTAAATTCCAAAAGCTTGGATTAATCAATTCATGGTCTCCTTCTGTGCTTTTCTGAAGATTAGTAACCTTACACTCCCTCCTTTAACGTCTCGATTAATATAAAACTAGAGCCATTACTTGTAGATTTCTTCTTTTTCCATGAGCCCTTTTTTGGGTGTATTGCAGTCTCAGTCGAAAACTCCAGATTACATTCCTTTTTACAACAAAAAAACAGTACTTTTCCCGACAAACCAACGCTTTTTACAATAAAAATGTTCAGCCTTGATCTGACAACACTTTGGCCTTGGTTCATCTTAATAACCCTTCAAGATTCCCTTCCTTCGTTTTCTGTTTTAACTTACAGGATAAGATAAATAGGTACATCACTATCACCAGCTGTACAATGACTCGTGCGTGTGACACGATTTGAACCCGGGGGGAATCTCAATATTGAATCTCACAGCCCATTGTGGAGGGGCCATTATTTCCTTGATTTCCTCCCTTACTTTTTCATTTGTTTGATGTAATGTGTGATAGTGCTTGTGGGATAGCTTGATGTCCTTTAATAACTTGGTCAAATATTCGGGTAACGCCGTGATATCGTATCCAAAACGTGATGTGTATTCCTGGAGGTTTGGTATAGTACTGTTGACTGTGATACTTATGTGTTTGTGGTCTGAGATAGGGATTATCTTTTCTTGTGCTATGAGTGTTTCTACCTGAGGTGTGAAACAAAAGGTAGAATCTGTCACTGGACACCAAGTGTCCTGATGTACTCTGTACCAACTTTCGCTGGTGGTGACACAGTATGTCCTGTTTCTCTTATACGCAACCTGGGGCGGAACATGGTTGTGAGCCGTCACTTCCATGATACAGCTTATAGGCTGCCCGTGCTTGTACTTGAACCCACATACCGGCCGGTTGAAAGGATTCGGATGACAGGGGTTCAATATCATGTATACCTCCTCTCTGGCATCCCTCCAGACTAGCACCGGTTATTGAGTCTCCCAATTTTACCACGTAATGCAGGGTTTTATGACGCTTCACATGTACCCCGTTTTGAATTACCCCAATGTTCTCCACCCAGTATATCGGTACAGGTCGTGTGACTGATCCAACACCAGTATTCGAAGCGCTATCCCCATTATGGATACATATATATTGCCTGAGCTTTAGTTTCTCCTCTGTTGTTCATGGATTGCTGCATACTTTATTATGGTTCTGATATTTTATGAGACCTCTCCTAATATATAAATGTTTGAAGATTGGAATTCACAGTTACAAACCATATTCAACTCCAGTACAATGCAAGCTCTCAGTAAATGATCAACTTTATATAAAGCTTTTTTTTAGGCTGCAGGCTCACAGGACTGAAAAGAGAACATTAGGTTATCTGTTTTTGAGGAATGTATTGTAATGAGTCGAGTATCTAAGGAATGCTTTAGGAAAAGGGGTATTAATTAGGTTATTTGAAACAGACTACCAATTTTTAGTAAGCAGTTAGGAGAGATCATGCCGTGACAGCGAAACTGAAGAAGCTGATTTTTAACAGTGAATGACATTTGTACTTATTACCTAGCTACTTGAGACAGTGAGGGCATCGGCAAAGTAATTTTTTCTGAGTCAACTAAATGCATCAAGACAGGGAATATGATATCTTCAAAATAGTTGAGTTGTATGATACAGTGCCTGGAATCAAATCTTTCTCATGTTTGTGCTTTAACAGTTATCAACACAGTTTTGAAATACATATACTAGCCAGGAATTACTTCACGACGACAAGCAAGCCATGATCCTGACCAACGGATCCACCACAGACCCAATCAATGTCCGAACCGGAGTCAAGCAGGGCTGCATTATCACGCCAACCCTCTCGATCTTCTTCGCTGCAATGCTTCACCTCACACTCAACAAGTTTCCCGCTGGAGTGGAACTAAACTATAGAACCAGTGAGAACCTGTTCAACCTTCGTCACCTCCAGGCCAGATCCAAGACGGTCCCATCCTCTGTCGTTGAACTACAGTATGCAGATGACGCTTGCGTCTGTGCACTTTCAGAGGCTGAACTCCAAGTTATCATCAACATCTTTACCGAGGCATACGAAAGCATGGGCCTTACACTAAACATCCATAAGACAAAGGTCCTCCACCAACTTGACCCAGCCACACAGCACTGCCCCCCAATCATCAAGATCCACGGCACGGCCCTGGACAACGTGGACCACTTTCCATACCTCGGGAGCCTATTATCAGCAAGGGCAGACATCGACGACGAGGTTCAACACCGCTTCCAGTGCGCCAGCACAGCCTTCGGCTGCCTGAGGAAGAAAGTGTTTGAAGATCAGGCCCTCAAATCTGCACCAAGCTTATGGTCTACAGGGCTGTAGTGATACTCGCCCTCCTGTATGGCTCAGAGACGTGGACCATATATAGTAGACATCTTAAATCGCTAGAGAAATACCACCAACGATGTCTCCGCAAGATCCTGCAAATCCCCTGGGAGGATCGACGCACCAATGTCAGTGTTCTCGATCAGGCCAACATCCCCAGCATCAAAACACTGACTATACTTGACCAGCCCTGTTGGGTGGGCCACATTGCCGGATTCCAAAGCAAGCGTGCTACTCGGAACTCCTACACGGCAAGCGATCCCCAGCTGGGCAGACGAAACCCTCAAAGCCTCCTTGATAAAGTGCAACATCCCCACTGACACCTGCAAGTCCCTGGCCAAAGACCACCCTAAATGGAGGAAGAGCATCCAGGAGGGAGCTGAGCACCTCGAGTCTCGTCGCCAAGAGCATGCAGAAAACAAGCGGAAGGAGCATGCGGCAAACCAGACTCCCTACTCACCCTTTCCTCCAACGATTGTCTGTCCCACCTGTGACAGAGACTGTAATTCCTGAATTGGACTGTTCAGGCACCTGAGAACTCACTTTTGGAGTGGAAGCAAGTCTTCCTCGGTTTTGAGGGACTGCCTATGATGATGACTTTTAACATTTTAAAATGCACAATTTATAGGTTAGGCACCATTTATTTTGGAAGTATGGACCAGCACATATTTAATTTGTTATTATCATGCTGTTAAATTGCTGGCAGGAAGAAATGACCTGTTGGCTTTTCCAAAGCTATGAGTTAGAAAGAAAGAAAAAGAAAGAAAGAAAGGAAGAATGAACAAACTTGCATTTGTATAACGCTTTTCACGACCTCTTGCACATCAGCCAAACATATTGCATCACACTCACTGACACTCTTCCCTTTCTCTTGCAGGCAAAGATGGCTCACAACTGCCGTGAGCAGCAGCAGATGGGTGGAGGGGAAACTCAACATCAGATCCTCATTGGAGGGACCATCAGTGAGGATGTGGTGAGCGGTGAGGTTGAAAGCATTGCTGATGATGATATTATGCTCATACCTAATCCTTCTTCGCACATCTCACTTCCCCCTCATTGCACAAACTCTTTTCACTTACAAGCTGCTGATGATGTAAGCAGACATATCTAGCTTCCCCATCCCTCCCCTTGCCATCACCCGACCATTGTGCCTTTCTCTTTTCAGATACCCAGACACTGCTATCAGCCCAGCCTGATCCTGATATAGTAGAGGTGGAGAGTGAAGGAGAAGAAGAGACAATGTCACTCGATCTGACACTGCCAGGCACCAGCTCAGAAAATGGCATTGTGCGTACTTTAGAGGGATGTATAGTGGTAGGATCTGCACGAAGTGAGTCACTGGGCATAAGTGGCCTGTAGCTAGGCCGGGGGAAAGGGTAACTTGGGTGCCAGCTCCCCGGAGGGCAAGTTCGTATACAGGACTCACATAATGATTTCAATGAGGTGGCCTTAAGAAACAGGGTGATGGACATTCACACAGAAATTCTTGGTGCAATGGCAGGACTGCCAGAGAGCCTCATGTCAGTGTCAAGGAACATGGAGGAGACTGGCTTCAAATTGTAAGGCTTTGCTTGGAGCTTGCAGCCCATGATTTCCAGGGTGGAATTGATGAACAAGTCCATTAGAACACTTGTGGACCCAACTATGATGCTGGGTGTGATGGACAATGTTGCAGCTTCCATTGCAGCACAAACGTAAGCTAACCAACAACTGGGTGCTGCATTGGAAGCTCAGACTGCACTCATGTAGTCTCAGCTTGCTGCCACGCTGAGACTGATGCCATTATGGCTGGATTTATGAGTGTGGAAAGGGACTTGCAGGGTCTCACAGCAACCTAGCAATCTGTATTCTAACAGATGGCTAGGAATGCTGAGATGCTGCCCTGGGAGGAGTTGCAGTGGCTCCATAGAGCAAGAACCTGCTGTCCCCTCTCAGGTGATAGCATTCCTACTCCCGCCACTGCCATTCTGCCAGTGCCCTTGCTGATGCCTGTCAGCCAGCCAGCCCATCCTGCAGCCGCCTATGCCGAGCTGGTGCAGTCTACAGCTGGGTCTTCTAGGCCCAGAACTGCTCGAGGTTGTCCTACAAGGCCAACTGCAGACTTCCTTCATGAAAAGTCAGCAGGCTTCCACTAGCCATCCTGCAGCCTTTACGGTAGCACTGCATAGCAGCACTAGAGTAGTTAAAGGAACACGAAAACAACACTGAGGGAATGCATAAGAGTGATTAGTTAACTTTGTTATGTAGTTTTTGATTGATTAATTTATAAATTATGTTTGGAATGTTTCATTTGTGGTAGCTTTCATTTCAGCTTTATGCCAAGAGGATGGTGTGATGATCCATGGCAGAGAGATGGTAAGGTGGGCAAATGGTGAGCAATGGGGATCTGGGATTTCATTCAGGGAAACCGGATTTTGATGAGGCGCTCATGCACAGTCCGTCTGGAATAAGGATCTGCTGCCTGTCTCCTCTCTTCCTCCTCCTCCTCTTCCCCCTCATCCTCCGCCCCTTCCTCCTCCTCTCTGCCCTACTCTTCCTCCTCCTAAGGTGATCACGGAACCCATGGTAGCAAGGGCTGCGCCCTCATGATGGCCAAATTGTTGAGGATGCTGCAGACCACCACGAAATGGGATACCCATTCCGGAGTTGACTGGAGGGCTGCTCCCGAGTGGTAAAGGCAGTGGAACCATTGCTTTAGCACCCCGATGGTCTGCTCGATGAGATTCCTTGTGGCAGCATGGTTCTAATTATATGAGTGCTGGCCAGAATAGTAGGGTTGCAGAGGGAGTCCATCAGCCAGGTGTAGAGCAGATAGCCCTTATCTCTGAGCAACCACCCTCGAGTTTGATGTCATGGCTGGATGAAGGCATCATGACTGCTGCCATGTTACCGGACATTCACCATTATGATGTGTTGGCCGCACACCAACTGCACATTTAGAGTGGTGGCCTTTGTGGTTGCGGTACATCTCAGGATTGATATTCAGAGCCCGTAAAGCCACATGTGTGCAGTCGATGGTGCCCTGCACCATGGGGAAGCCCAATATCTAGGCAAAGCCACACGTGCACTCCTCCAGCTTCTCTCTGCCCTTCTCCTGGAGTACAGAACCACTGTGACCTCCCGGTCTTCTGCTCCATACTAGAAAAATCTGGTGGCAAAAAAATTGATGGCCCCGGTGACCTTGAGGGCCACCAGCAGCGTCATGCTGCTCTGAGGTTGTAAGTCTGGTTCCAGTCGCTGGCAGAGTTCTGTGACCACCTTCTTGGTGAAACAGCCTTTGACTACACTGCTCCTTGCAAGTGCAGGTAGCAGAAGTGCTCTTGGAAGACCCTAGGTGGATAAGGCCTCCTGTTTAGTGCCCTCCTGCCCCTCCTCCTCCTCCCTCTGCAAGCAATTTGTCTTCTTCCTTGCTGACTCTGCTCCATCCCTCTGTCATGGACTGCAAGTAGAACCCCCATGACTGGGAGCAAGTGGTCTGAGCAGAAGCCTTCTCCACTTTTTTTTCACTCCTGAGATGTGGGTGTCACTGGCAAGGCCAGCATTTATTACCCATCCCTAATTTCCCTTGAGAAGGTGGTGGTGAGCCGCATTCTTGAACCACAGCAGTTCGTGTGGCGAAGGTACTCCCACAGTGCTGTTAGGGAGGGAGTTGCAGGATTTTGACCCAGTGACAATAAAGGAATGGCGATATATTTCCAAGTCATGATGGTGTTTGACTTGGAGGGGAACTTGAAGGTGATGGTGTTCCCATGAACCTGCTGCCCTGGTCTTTCTAGGTGGTAGAGGTCCCGGGTTTGGGTGATGCTATACAAGAAACCTTGGTGTGTTTCAGCAATGCATCCTGTAGATGGTTTCAAGCTTCTTGAATGTTGTTAGAGCTACACTCATCCAGGCAAGTGGAGAGTAGTCCATCACACTCCTGACTTATGCCTTGTAGATGGCGGAAAGGCTTTGGGGAGTCAGGGGTTGAGACAGTCACCAACCACAGAATACCCAGCCTCTGACCTTGTAGCCACAATATATATGTGGCTGGTCCATTTAAATTTCTGGTCAATGGTGACCCCCGAAGATTTTGATGTTGGGGAATTTGGTGATGGTAATGCCATTGAATATCAAGGGGAGTTGGTTAGATGCTCCCTTGTTGGAAATAATCATTGCCTGGCACTTGTATGGCGCAAATGTTACTTGCCACTTATCAATCCAAGCCTGAATGTCATCCAGGTCTTGCTGCATGTGGGCATGGACTACTTCATTACCTGAGGAGTGTCAGGGGTAGTCTAGGGGGTCAGGTTCACCTCTGACCTTCTTGAACAGTTCGAATCGCTCCTACTCCCTTGGGTTCTAAACTCTAGATTTATTTGGGGGATGTGATAAAGTGCAAGAGACAACTGGTTTGGTGCAAAAGAACTTTGATTTTATTAGAGACAAGAAAATACAATGTCATACTTATAATCACTCAAGATAAAGAACAGTGCATCACACATTCAAAGGGGTCACAGTGAATAATACGCCTCTCACCTCCCATTACCTAACACTGACTAGATTAGACTCCAGGGCAAACAGGGACTATGCTTACCAATCCTTTACTGTTAGTTAGCGGTGGTTCGCGATTTCAGGGTTCGCTGTATTCTGTCGGTTCTGCTTGCCGTACCCCGAATGTCGTAGAGGACTTCTCACTGCGTAGTCGTCAGTTAGGTGGTGTCCGCTGATGCAGTAGGGCACGTTTTGGATTTATGAGGTAAGTACCCGCTTTCCTTCGTTAGAAATAGGTTTCAAAGTCTCTTTAGGTAATGTTTCCACCTGTTGGTAGTCAGGGCTTAGATTGTAGAGTGGAAACTTTTGATTCTTCGGTTTCTTCCTTGTGGAGTTTTGTTTCAAAATCGGTCGATCGCAGTGGTTTTTGGTGGTACCACGTTGGCTGTGGTTGGTTGCTGCTGCGATGGTGATGTTCTTCCTTCCTTTTCGATTTCAGGATGTCGAGGCTGGAGAAGTTAGTTACAACTGCTGTGGTGGTCTCTCTCCCTTCTTGATGCGAGGCTGCTGTGTGGATAGCATACCATAGTACAAGCACAAGCATACCCTTTGTTAAAACAGGGGTCAATTATACTGTTTGAGTTGTCCTAATCTTCACGCTAAATCAGTCCAGAATTCTTTGTTTAATTTTGGCGGGTCCGATAATTCTTTGTCATATTTTGGCGGGCTCATTTAAAATGTTAACTTGTTTCAGGTATGCCGATCTTCTAAATCTGTTCCTTGATGAAAATATTAGCTTGGCATTCGCAATGTCTGTCTGTGTTTAGGTTTTGCATGCAGGCTGGATTGGGCCTTTTGTTATTATGCATGGGCTGAATTGGTTTCCTGCCCAGGATGATAGCTGGCTATCTCAGAATTGATTGATGCTGTTAATATTTCTTGTGGAGAAGGGTTTTCGAGTATCCACAATTTCTGGACAATTTACATTCATTTCAATACCCCAGACAGCTTCAATACTCAAACTGGTTTCCTTGTAGGATAGTCACCCCTTTAGTTTTCTCTAGGTCCGCCCACACAGACTAAATTTGTCTTGTAAAATCCCAAATTTGATTAAAGTTCGTAGTTTCTTCCATGTGTACTTTAGGATTTCAAACTTTCTGGTAGATAGTTCCAAATTAAATTTCCTTTCCAATGAGTTCAAACACTGGGGGGGCGGTTCCCACAAATTTTGCCCCCTTCAGGAGTTGTGAATGAAATTGAACATTGTGCAATCATCAGCGAACATACCCACTTCTGACCTCATGATGGAGGGAAGGTCATTGATGAAGCAGCTGAAGATGGTTGGGCCTAGGACACTGCCCTGAGGAACTCCTGCAGCGATGTCCTGGGGCTGAAATGATTGGCCTCCAACCACCACAACCATCTTCCATTGTGCTAGGTATGACTCCAGCCAGTGGCGAGTATCCCCCTGATACCTATCTATTTCAATTTTACAAGGGCTCCTTGATGCCACACTTGGTCAAATGTTGCTTGATGTCAAGGGCAGTCACTCTCACCTCACCACTTGCAGCAACACTCCATCTCCAACTTTAAATTACTGTAGAAAGCTCCAAACAGTTGCACAAACTTACACGGAGCCAGTAGAAATCAAAAAGCAAGTCACTTGCAAGTTGCTGATGATCCCTTTAAGTACCACTGGTGGGTGGTCCCTCGTGCAGCTGAAGGCTGAATGTGTTTTGGAGAGGGCATTGAATGGAGCGGTGACAACGAACATTGCACGTCGTGCGTCAAATCAGTGTTGCACACTGACATCACGATTTGCCTCATTACCATTTTTGTAGTGAACGCAAGCAACAGCCACACTGCAACGGCCACACTCCCAAAGGTGTTTATGAAGAGCACTGATGAAATGATTACACTCTTCGTCCTTTGGTTAATTGATCCTAGTAGTATAAAATACTGCGGTCTATGATAGAAACACAAGGTGAACTGATGGTTCTGACATTTCTCAAACAAGTTGTTGAATAACTTCTGCTTTTAAAACTTTGTGGTAACACAGCTTAACACTTGCTAAATAGATTGTTCCTTTTCACTGGATATATTGGAAGGAAGAATTTCTGAGAGTTACAGGATATGTAATCCAGTTTACCGATATCTGATGGCACATGAGCCAAGTAGTAAAATTTGAATCTCAAGACTGTAATTGGATTAGTACTTTTCAACATTGGTTACTGTCTGAAAGCCAGGGGATGAGACAGAATGTTTGACAATAGCTGATGACTGGTTGAGCTTGATCGTACTGAGAAGTAACCATGAGAATAAGAAGTCCTTACATCTACGGAATATGTAATTTTTATAATTTACAGTCTAAACAGGATTGCATGTTTCAACCCTTTTCACTCTGGAAATGCATGTATCTACTACAGCAGGTTCTGACAAGAATGACATACACGTACGTTCCATTAATATGCCACCTAAAAGGACCTATGGCACAGTAGGAAGTGTTGTCTCACCACATCCTTCCCAGTTGGATCCAAAGTACCTTGAATAACTGACTCAACTTCAATGTGCTATACCTGTAGGCTTCACATCCTTCAGCAACATCTCAGCAACACAACATTTACAATTGTGGGAGGAGAGCCTGCCACTCGACTATCACCTGCACGGGCTATAAATCAGCTCAAAAGGCTTCAGCAACCTAACCACAAACAATTTTAGATCACTTTAACATCAGTATGTAGGATTGTTTGACAATTTAACCAAACCATCTCTTTTCTATTCACTCAGAAGATGACTTGTATGTGTATGCCAATTATATTACTACCCCAATGATACACTCATACATAAAAACATGCAGACCTATTATAATTACTTCCTGTCCTCGAACACGCACAGTGTATATGATGTCAATAGATATAAAATAGCAATCGGAATACGAGGAGCTTGCGGTTGCCTTAGTGGGGCCTGACAGCTGTTCGGTCATGACCCGTGGTGTGGTCGAACCCACCCTTGAGTCTCGTGAGTAATGGGAACTGTGCAATGTGTCAAACATTATTAAAGGCATCTTAAAAATATCTTAGTTACACATGTAATGTCCTGCAATTATATTGCAATTTGATATATACTTTTGATGTACTCTTGATTTACGAATGAGGTCATGGCAGCCCTGGTGAACCCTTGTGAATATGGGGTATTGAAAAGTATTCTTATGTTATGGGTTATTGTAAAATTGCTATGTATTGATATGTATGTTTACTAATAATGAGCACCGTTAATGTCCTAATAAGTTGTTTAGAAATGTTATTCGTCTTTTTAAGGTCAAGTGAAGTTAGAGTCAGTAGACTCATCCACTCCTCCTGTCAAATACCTGGCAGGAGGAAGAGGAGCAACAGCTGCTGACTGTGGAGCAAGAGCAGGAGGAAGAGGAGGAGGAGGAGGAAGAGGACGATATTCTTTTTGTGGGGGGGGAACAACCTGCTGCCATCTATTGAGTGGATGATGCACCGGGACCAAGCGGTGTGCAGGTGGTGACGCCAAGGTACGAAATGTTGTAAACGCCGACCCCACGGAGGTCGGGTCAGCGAGGTGAGCAATCGCCTACCATGGAGGGCCAGACGGAGAGCTTGATATCCCTGTCGCGAATTTATCCAGGGTTTCGCGGGTTTCTCCGCAAACTGGAGCCAGTTCTCCATGAACTGGAGCCAGTTTCCAGCAACCTGGAGCAAGTTCAGCAAACCCAGACAGCATGGGAGACGTTGGAGGCCAGTCGTGAGCAGACCGCTGCAACCAATACCCTTCAGCATGTGTTGATGGCTGCACATGGCGCTGCACCCCAAGGTGTCATGTCGGCTCGCAGCGAGACCCTGAGCATGCAAGTGAGTACGAAGGACACAGTTCCTCCTGACTCGGAAGTGGAGCCTCAGGCTTCTGCTTCCACTCCTTCACCTCCACCACGGCAGGAAATCTTGCCATCCCACACTGCACAACGCGTTCGTGTCGGTCTGCGTAGACCAAAATGGGCGGGTGGGGTAAGAACACGGGGTGGGAAAGGACCTGGAGGGAAACGTGGCCACAGGTAGGGAGGGGGGGGGGAGGGTGTTTTCATTGTTAAATTGTGTTTTGTTTGAAAATTGTTAACGTTTTGTTGAAGGTTGATTGGGATTTGAGAGAAGGGTGGGTTGAGGGGTCGGGGGGGCGGTGTTGGAGGGAGGGTGTTGTTAAATAGTTTTAAAAAAATTAATTTGTTAGTTGTCTTTGTTAATAAAAAAAAATCTTTAATTCAAAAAATGTTGTGCCTTCTCTCTTAGTTACATTGGTTAATAAATTTACAGTTGTTCATCCTTATTTGTTTATTCTTTTATTATAGCAGTACTTTACTTAAACTTTATTTAAACTAAGCATTAAAACCGATGCCAGGCCAGTGCAGGCAAGACAAAAATGAAACCCCACGCAAATGAAACTTTTGATTAACCCTAACTGTAAATGAACATTTGAATATCCACAATGATAGTTCATGCAAAGCGTTCATTAATGAACTGCCACTGGCTACTGGTCTTCAGGAGAGGTGTGGTGGTACCAGTGCGAGATCACCAGGCTGATTGTGCTCCCCTATGTCCTCGCCTGCGACCTCTTCTGCCTCTTCCTTCTCTTCACCCTCGCCGGCTGGCTCTTCTGTTTCCCCTCCTTCTGGAGGTGGACCTGCAGCCCGATCTGGCATTACTTGTCCTCTCCTTATAGTTAGGTTATGCAGCATGCAACACACCACAATAAACTCTGCGACCTGGTCAGGGTGGTACTGTAGGCTACCTCCAGAATGGTCCAGGCATCTGAAGCGCTGCTTTAGGACTCCAATTGTCTTCTCAACGATGTTGCGTGTCGCTGTGTGATTTTCATTATAACGTTTCTGTGCTTCAGTGATGGGTACGCAGAGGGGTTATGAGCCAACTGGCAAGGCCGTACCCTTTATCCCCCAGCATCCAACCGTGACCTTCTGGCTGATTGACAAACAGGTCAGGGATAGCACTTTCACATAGGATGTGCGCATCATGGATGCTGCCAGGAAATGTAGCATTTACTGTCATGATTGTAGTCGACAACAAGCTGCCCATTTAGGGAGTGGAACCCCTTTCTGTTATGAAACACCTCCATGTTCTTTAAGGGTGCTTTCAGGGCAATGTGCATGCAGCCTATTGCTCCCTGTACCTTGGGGAAGTGTGATATCCTGTAGAAACCCAAAGCCCTCTTGGTCTATGCCTCCCTGGTCATTGGAAAGCTTATGAAGTCCATCCTGCGAACGCAAAGGGCTTCAGTCACCTGTCGAATGCAGCAATGTGTAGCGTGCTGAGAGATATGGCAGATGTCGCCAGCTGAAGCCTGAAAAGATCCCGATGAGTAGGAGGCTAGGGCAGCAGTAACCTTCACCTCAACGGACAGTGCGGTTCTGATGGTGCTGGAAGGCTGCAGATCACCCTTGACGAGTTGACATATCTCATCGATGACTTCCTTCCGGAATCGCAGCCTCCTAAGACAAACGTCTTCAGACAAGTTCAGGTAAGATTGCTTTTCCAAGTACCTTCGTTGGCTGTACGGTCGCCGCCTCTGTCTTCGTCTCTGTCTATGCATTACTCTGCCACATCTTCGATTGATCCTTTCAGTAACCAGTGTGTGAGCAGTTACAAGTAATGGCAGGGAAAGCACAGGCCCCATATCACTATCAATAATTATTTTCACTAATTTAAAATAATCTCTCTACTCTCTACTCTCTAATCACTGTACTCTCTGTACTTTCTACGCTGTATACCAGTCAGTTTAATAGGCCCCAACAATATCAGTAAATACTTTCACTATATAAAAGCTATTTCCAAAATAATTTCACTATATAAAAGCTATTTCCAAAATAACTCTATAATACCTATTTTATATACCCTGATTTAATATTATGAGTAGAATCATCTTTAACTAACTCTCTAAATAACTCTCAACTATTTAGTTCCTTCTTTTCTGTTGCCTCCACCCTTCCTCCAATCTTCAAAATGGCATCCGTAGTGCCCATTTCCTTCTGTTAAGCCCAGGAAAAGCAACTATTTCTCAGCAATCTTTTGGGTCTTGCATCAGCCCAGTGAAGTGCATGCTAGGTGTCGAAACTGGGGTGGACCTTGAGCGGGCGATCATTTCGGCAATCATTTCGGCGATGTGAGTGGAAACTTGGGCACCTGTTTTTCCGGCGGTGTTTTGGCCCTAATTTCCAGTTTTTCATCAAAATGGGTGATAGAGGTCCATTTTGGGTAATAGATGGGCCTTAGATGGGCGATGTGAAGTGGAATGTCTAGCCTAACAATCCAACAACCATTCTCTGCGCAACAATAGGGGGAATTTTAATCCAAAATAACAGGTGGGTTGGGGGTGGGTGGGAAGTTAAAGTGTTTACAAAACTAAATCCGCCTCCAATCCGCTCACTTCTGGTTTTAATGGAGGCAAGATGTGGAATGGGCAGGTAACCTGCTCCCAGGAGGCGGGTCCCTCATTTAAATATTATAATGAGACTAGCGTGCCCCAGATTAACCAGCATTTCAAATTTAACTGTGGCTGATTGGGTTTCGCAGGCCTCGGTAAACCTGGCAGCTAAAGAGAGGCAAGGACTGCTGGATCCAGCAGGTAAGTAAGTGCCTTTCCACTTACTTGCTGGATCGTCCCCACCACCATGATCAAACATCACTCCCCAGCCATGATCTCCCACCGATCCGTTCGTTCCAATATGCCTGTCCCCACCCACTGATGCCGCCAATCTCCCCACCCTCAACTCCTTAAGGTGCCTACGACCCTCATCCGAAGTGTCTCAGGTCTCTCTGATGTCTCCAACCCTCCCTCCCTTGTCCTCGCCGATGCTGCCGGCCTATCTGATGTCTCCGACCCCTCCTGTGTTTCTGATCCCCGGCCCCTGACACACAATCTCTCTCTCTCCTCTCCGCTCCCTGGCTGCGGCCTGGTGCCGCAAGCATTCTTGCTTGACAGCCAGCCAGCTTCTTAATCTGGCTGGCTTCGCCATGAAACAGAGACAACAAATTTTAATCAGGCCCTGCCGTTAAATTCGACAGAGCCTGGGGGGGAACTCGTTCATCTGCGTTTTCCGACCACAAAACATTGCCCCGTCCTGCACCACCAAGTTAATATTAGGACCATAAGGTCCAATTATAGTGATTTTTTTTTTTTAAAGAGGACCCTGGGTTACCCTGTGCCAACAGTTAGAATGATAGAATCATACAGCACAGAAGGAGGCCATTCAGCCCATCATGTCTGTTCCAGCTCTTTAAAAGAGCTGTCCAATTGGTCCCAATCCTCTGCTCTTTCCCCATAGCTCTCAAATTTCTCCTTAAGATACCTAACAGGATAGAGAAAGTAAAGCCACAATTTTTTCAGATATTCACTGTAGCAGGGTAAGAGGGTAAAGGCTCAAGCTGGTGAAGAACAACCTTTACATAAAGGGTGAGCAATGACTTGAATAGGTTCCCAGAAAGGATGGTATGATTAAGACATTTAAGAAATAGCTAGATGCTGCCATGGGTTGATATTGCAGAATGATGACATCAAATGAGCCAAGGGCATTCTTCAGGATTTTGTGCTGTGCATACCTGCTTTATGCATCTTGCTATTGTGTTTGTCTGATTCAAGGAAGATCTAGACTAACGAACGTGTGGAAATGTCAGACAGGAAAGACAAGCTGGTCCATCTAGCCTGTCCCATAGAGTCACGATGCCTTATATCTTACAATATGCACTCCCTACCCAAGCAGAGCAGTTATATATAAAGCAAACAGGGTACTAGATTGCAGTCAAAGGACAATTCATTACAAGATTTAATAGCATTAATGGAAATGTGGCTACAAACTAGACAGGATATAAATATTTACAAGGAAAAGAAAATAAAAAGGAGACAAGTGGCAATATTGATTAACGAGGGAATGAATACATGCTCTAGAGAGGATTGATGTAAACAAGTTAAGGATACAGACAGAGTCAATATTGTTGGAGCTCAAAGCAACAAAATAAATTTTGTTACATTAGTAGAATTTATTGCAGACCTACAAATTGTGAGAAGGAAATGGAAGAGGAAATATGCAGTCAGATTAGAGACTTGAGTCGGCATAAAAAAATGTCTAGGAGACTTTTTATCATCCCTTCTAATCTTTCTTTCTTTGGCTTGGCAACCATTTTACTTTGCTACCCTTTGTGAAATACCTTCAGGTGTTTTACTGCGTTAAAGGCACAACACAAATGCAAGTTGTTGCTGTCATTTAGGATAGTAGACTGGAGGTTTTATGCGATTAGCATGGATAGAGAGTGGGCTAACTAACAGAAGACAGAAAGTCGGGATAAATGGATCATTTTCCGGTTGTCAAATGGTAACTGGTGAGCTCTTATCTTGTGCAGTAATCTTTTATGTGTGGAGGCCCCAAGCTGCGAGAGACCATCAGCGGCAGGTCGGGGCCATAAAAGGAGTGGCGAGCGGCGGCCATGGTCAGCATGGCGGCATATCACTGCAAGGTACAGTACAGCGCAAGCTGATGCAGGAGGGCGATGGCAGTGAAGAGGGACGTCATCAAGGCCCAGGTTGGTGATTGGACCGTGGGCAGGTGCAGCAGGAGCGGCGAGATCGGGACAAAGGAGCGGCGAGAGAATGTAGAGGGATATGATCGGGACCCGGGAGAGGCGTGAGTTCAAGGCCAGAAGAGGCGAGGGCCCAGGGGCAGCATGGGCCAGCCCACACTGCAATACGTGTACACACTCAGCCCGTGCAGCAGAGTTTGTCTCCAGTCGTCTTGGATAATCCTTGCCACTGACCCAAGACCGAGCTCTGTCAAGTCCGTGTGGTGGCTGGTGTACAACGGCCACCACATGTTAAAAAAGTACATGCACAGGCATCTTTCACCCTTCAAGATGTACTTCGGGGTCTGGAATATTAGGTCCTTCATTGAAACACCTGTGAACTCATCTCTTTTTGGCGTGGAACAAGTCATTCTCGTTTCGAGGGACTGCCTATGATTAGGATAGGACTACACTTTGCAACGTGCTCATACATCTGGACTGGGAATAAAGGAAAGTTCCATGATGGAGCTCCGAAAGCGGAACGCTTTTTGAACAATTTAAATATTATTTAAAATGTTAGTGACATTGGGCATGTAGATGGGACCCCGTGTGATCCATTAAGTACAAAAGGACTCAATTTTCATTAAGCGACAGCCCTTCCCTCCACCAGCAAGAAAACCAGCCATTTGATGGAGATCCTCCTATTACCCACACTCCCCCATTTTTTGAGGATGGCATTTTATTTTGGTACAACATTTGATATTTTTGTTAACTTTTTTTCCATTGCATACAAGCTAATTTAATTGGGAATTTCAATAGTCCCCTATGCATTGGTTGAGCATTCCTTTGCGAATTCCTCTTGTCCTCGGGGCGGTAGAGAACAAGGCATAATTCCAGAAGAATGATCTGTGTGACATCTGTCCATACCTCAGGAAGATGCACAGACTCATAGACTTGGTTGTGTCAGAGGAAATATACTCTCGCTATTTATGCTTGACCTTAGAGCCATCTCTCCAGGCTGGGATATGGAGCAAAGGCAGGTAAATGGAGTTGAGATACAGATCAGCCATAGAATGGTGGAACAGACTCGAGGGGCAGAATGGCCTATTCCTGATCCTATAATATCAGATTTTGATATTCTGATTTAGTATTTATCAACCAGTGAGATAACAATGCTTAGAGCACCTGTTTCCAGGCCTACAAAATATAAATAGAGGAATGAGAAATATAAGCTCAAATAGGCCTGAGATAGCTGAGCTTTTTGATCAATTTTGCCAGGATTCAACAGCCCACATATGCATGATCCTGAAGTTTGAAACCCCTACATTAACAAAAGCAAATTTCCAGAAAGCACTCAAATGTATGTTGTCCAATCCTGACTAGGCATTAAAAAAGAGATAAATAATAATCACACTTCAGTGCATAAAAGAAATGTCACCTAATTTGTTGGTTGGGCATACCCATAGGGAAGATTTGCATTGTCAATAATCTAATTTCAGATACAATCTACCCACAATATCTACACCGCAATCTGATGTGTATCGAGAAACATAGACATAGAAAAATAGAAAATAGGTGGAGGAGTAGGCCATTTGGCCCTTCGAGCCTGCACCACCATTCAAAAACATCATGGCTGATCATTCACCTCAGTATATCTTATCTACTTTCTTTCCATACCCCTTGATCCCTTTAGCCGTAAGGGCCATATCTAATTCCCTCTTGAATATATCCAATCAACTGGCATCAACAACTCTGCAGCAGGGAATTCCACAGGTTAACAACTCTCTGAGTGAAGAAGTTTCTCCTCATCTCAGTCCTAAATGGCTCACCCCTTATCCTTAGACTATGTCCCCTGGTTCTGGACTTCCCCAACATCGGGAACATTCTTCCTGCATCTAACCTGTCCAGTCCCGTCAGAATTTTATATGTTTCTATAAGATCCCCTCTCATCCTTCTAAACTCCAGTGAATACAGGCCCAGGCGATCCAGTCTTTCCTCATATGTCAGTCCTGCCATCCCAGGAATCAGTCTGGTGAACCTTCGCTGTACACCCTCAATAGCAAGAACGTCCTTCCTCAGATTAGGAGACCAAAAGTGAACACAATATTCCAGGTGAGGCCTCACTAAGGCCCTGTACAACTTCAGTAAGACCACCCTGCTCCTATACTCAAATCCCGTAGCTGTGAAGGCCAACATATCATTTGCCTTCTTTACCGCCTGCTGTACCTGCATGCTAACTTTCAATGACTGATATACCACGACACCCAGGTCTCATTGCACCTCCCCTCTTCCTAATCTGCCACCATTCAGATAATATTCTGCCTTCGTGTTTTTGCCACCAAAGTGGATAAGCTCACATTTATCCACATTATACTGCAACTGCCATGCATTTTTCCACTCAGCTAACCTGTCCAAATCACCCTGCAGCCTCTTAGCATCCTCCTCACAGCCCACACTGCCACCCAGTTTAGGTGTCATCTGCAAACTTGGAGATATTACACTTAATTCCTTCCTCCAAATCATTAATGTATATTTTAAACAGCACTGAGCCCTACGGCACCCCACTAGTCACTGCCTGCCATTCTGAAAGGGACCCGTTTATCCTGACTCTCTGCTTCCTGTCTACCAACCAGTTCTCTATGCACGTCAGTACATGACCACCAATACCATGTGCCTTAATTTTGCAAACCAATCTCTTGTGTGGGACCTTGTCAAAAGTATTTTGAAAGTCCAAATACACCATGTCCACTGGTTCTCCCTTGTCCACTCTACTAGTTACATCCTGAAAAAATTCTACAAGATTTGTCAAGCATGATTTCCCTTTCATAAATTCATGCTGACTTGGACCGATCCTGTCACTGCTTTCCAAATGCGCTGCTATTTCATCTTTAATAATTGATTCCAGCATTTTCCCCACTACTGATGTCAGGCTAGCCAGTCTATAATTACCCATTTTCACTCTCCCTTTTTCCTAAAAGTGGTGTTATATTAGCTACCCTCCAGTCCATAGGAACTGATCCAGAGTTGATAGACTGTTGGAAAATGATCATCAATGCATCCACTATTTCTAAGGCCCCTTCCTTAAGTACTCTGGGATGTAGACTATCAGGCCCGGGAATTTATCGGCCTTCAATCCCATCAATTTCCCGAACACAATTTCCCACCTAATAAGAATATCCTTCAGTTCCTCCTTCTTACTTGACCCTCGATCCCTTAGTATTTCCGAAAGGTTATTTGTGTCTTCCTTCACAAGAGAGAACCAAAGTATTTGTTCAATTGGTCCGCCATTTCTTTGTTCCCCATTATAAATTCACCTGAATCTGACTACAAGGGACCTACATTTGTCTTCACTAATCTTTTTTCTCTTCACATATCTATAGAAGCTTTTGCAGTCAGTTTTTATGTTCCCAGCAAGCTTCCTCTCATACTCTATTTCCCCCCTCCTAATTAAAACCTTTGTCCTCCTCTGCTGAATTATAAAATTCTCTCAGTCCTCAAGTTTGCTGCTTTTTCTGGCCAATTTATATGCCTCTTCCTTGGATTTAACACTATCCCTAATTTCCCTTGTTAGCCACGGTTGAGCCATCTTCCCCATTTTATTTTTATTCCAGACAAGGATGTACAATTGTTGAAGTTCATCCATGTGATCTTTAAATATTTGCCATTGCCTATCCACCGTCATCCCTTTAAATATCACTTGCCAGTCTATTCGAGCCAATTCATGTCTCATACCATCGAAGTTACCTATCCTTAAGTTCAGGACCCTAGTCTCTGAATTAACTGTGTCACCCTCCATCTTAATAAAGAATTCTACCATATTATGGTCACTCTTCCCCAAGGGGCCTCCCACAACAAGATTGCTAATTAGTCCTTTCTCATTACACATCACCCAGTCTAGGATGGCCAGACCTCTAGTTGGTTCCTCGACATATTGGTCTAGAAAACCATCCCTAATACACTCCAGGAAATCCTCCTCCACTACATGACTACCAGTTTGGTTAGCCCAATCAATATGGAGATTAAAGTCGCCCATGATAACTGCTGTACCTTTATTGCACACATCCCTTATTTCTTGTTTGATGCTGTCCCCAACCTCACTACTACTGTTTGATGGTCTGTACACAACTCCCACTAGCATTTTCTGCCTTTTGGTATTCTGTAGCTCCACCCATACTGATTCCACATCATCCAAGCTAATGTCCTTCCTTACTATTGCGTTAATTTCCTCTTTAACCAGCAATGCCACCCCACCTCCTTTTCCTTTCTGTCTATCCTTCCTGAATGTTGAATACCCTTGGATGTTGAGTTCCCAGCCTTGGTCACCCTGGAGCCATGTCACTGTCATGCCCATTACATCATATCCTTTAACAGATATCTGCGCAGTTAATTTGTCCACCTTGTTATGAATATAATTATGTCCTTGAAGGTCCCAGATTCAGAAATTCAAGAGTGCTGCCTGCTGACAAGATTATTGCACTGATGAAACCATCAATTGACTATAATAATGTGTCTTTCCATTCATAGTTATAATTCAAGTTTTAGCTGTTATCATATAGATACTAACTAACTTTGACCATGATCTTGGTGGCAGTTTTGAGGGCCTGGTCTTCAAACACTCTTTTCCTCAGGCAGCCGAAGGCTGCACTGGTGCACTGGAGGCAGTGTTGGATCTCGTCGTCGATACCTGCTCTTTTTGATAGGAGGCTCCCGGGATATGGGAAGTGGTCCATGTTGTCCAGGGCTGTGCCATGGATCTTGATGACTGGGGCGCAGTGCTGTGCGGCCAGGACAGGCTGGTAGAGGACCTTTGTCTTACGGATGTTTAGCGTAAGGCCCATGCTTTCGTACGCCTCAGTAAATATGTCGACTATGTCCTGGAGTGCAGCCTTGGTATGTGCGCAGACGCAGGCGTCGTCCGCGTACTGTAGCTCGATAACAGAGGTTGGGGTGGTCTTGGATCTGGCCTGGAGATGGCGCAGGTTGAACTGGTTCTGACATAGAAACATAGAAACATAGAAAATAGTTGCAGGAGTAGGCCATTCTGCCCTTCGAGCCTGCACCGCCATTCAATAAGATCGTGGCTGATCATTCACCTCAGTACCCCTTTCCTGCTTTCTCTGCATACCCCTTTAGCCGTAAGAGCCATATCTAACTCCCTCTTGAATATATCCAATGAACTGGCATCAACATCTCTCTGCGGCAGGGAATTCCACAGGTTAACAACTCTCTGAGTGAAGAAGTTTCTCCTCATCTCAGTCCTAAATGGCTTACCCCGTATCTTTAGACTGTGTCCCCTGGTTCTGGACTTCCCCAACATCAGGAACATTCTTCCTGCATCTAACCGTCCAGTCCCGTCAGAATGTTATATGTTTCTATGATGTCCCCTCTCATCCTTTTAAACTCCAGTGAATACAGGCCCAGTCAATCCAGTCTCTCCTCATATGTCAGTCCTGCCATCCCGGGAATCCATCTGATGAACCTTCGCTGCATTCCCTCAATAGCAAGGACGTCCTTCTTCAGATTAGGAGACCAAAACTGAACACAATATTCCAGGTGAGGCCTCACTAAGGCCCTGTATAACTGTAGTCAGACCTCCCTACTCCTATATTCAAATCCTTTAGCTATGAAGGCCAACATACCATTTGTCTTCTTCACCGCCTGCTGTACCTGCATGCCAACTTTCAATGACTGATGTACCATGACACCCAGGTCTCGTTGCATCTCCCCTTTTCCTAATCTTCCGCCATTCAGATAATATTCTGCTTTTGTGTTTTTGCCACCAAAATGGATAACCTTGCATTTATCCACATTATACTGCATCTGCCATGTATTTGCCCACTCATCTAACCTGTCCAAGTCACCTTGCACCCTCTTAGCTTCCTCCTCACAGCTCACACCGCCACCCAGCTTAGTGTCATCTGCAAACTTGGAGATATTACTCTCAATTCCTTCATCTAAATCATTAATGTTTTTTTAAATAGCTGGGGTCCCAGCACTGAGCCCTGCGGCACCCCACTAGTCACTGACTGCCATTCTGAAAAGGACCCATTTATCCTGACACTCTGCTTCCTGTCTGCCAACCAGTTCTCTGTCCACATTACCCCCAATACCATGTGCTTTGATTTTGCATACATATCTGTGTGGGACCTTGTCAAAAGCCTTTTGAAAGTCCTAATACAACACATCCACTGGTTCTCCCTTGTCCACTCTACTAGTCACATCCTCAAAAATTCTAGAAGATTTGTCAAGCATGATTTCCCTTTCATAAATCCATGCTGGCTTGGACCGATCCTGTCACTGCTTTCCAAATGCGCTGCTATTTCATCTTTAATAATTGATTCCAATTATTTTCCCCACTACTGATGTCAGGCTAACTGGTCTATAATTACCTGTTTTTTCTCTCCCTCCTTTCTTAAAAAGTGATGTTACATTAGCTACCCTCCAGTCCATCGGAACTGATCCAGAGTCGATAGACTGTTGGAAAATGATCACCAATGCATCCACTATTTCTAGGGCCACTTCCTTAAGTACTCTGGGATGCAGAGTATCAGGCCCTGGGGATTTATCAGCCTTCAATCCCATCAATTTCCCTAGCACCATTTCTCGCCTAATAAGGATTTCCTTCAGTTCCTCCTTCTCACTGGACCCTCGGTCCCCTCGTATTTCTGGAAGGTTATTTGTGTCTTCCTTCATGAAGACAGAACCAAAGTATTTGGTCCGCCATTTCTTTGTTCCCCATTAGAAATTCACCTGAATCTAACTGCAAGGGACCTACGTTTGTCTTCATTAATCTTTTTCTCTTCACCTATCTATAGAAGCTTTTGCGGTCAGTTTTTATGTTCCCAACAAGCTTCCTCTCATACTCTATTTTCTCCCTCCTAATAAAAGTCTGTAGCTCTCATGTTGGACTGTTCAGCCACCAAAGAACTCACTTCAGGAGTGGAAGCAAGTCTTCCTCGATTCCGATGGACTGCCTATGATGATGATGACATAACTTTGAGACATATAATCTGACAGTGTAAAGATACTAATTACTATATTGTACATAAATACATCCCAAGATATACAGATTTTAGATTGAATTGTAAACTCTAAGCAGATAGATAGTCAATGATAAATGAGTAGAATATAGAGATTGCTTTGTTTCACAATCTGAATAAAGCAGGAATTAGCAAAGCAATTTGGCTCAGAGGATTGGTATCAAAATACTTCAAATGCTGCACATGTTTGCTCCAAATGCACTTTGCTATCACTTATCTTGTTAAATGTCATTCACGAACCAGAGAACACCTTGCTAAGTTTTTGGAGTTTTACCAATGGCATGGTGTTTTGGAAAATTTTGCCCTAATTTTTTTTTCTCAGCTTGCTCATTTCAGACGATTGCTATCGGCAATCCTTACTTCCTATCTAACTAATTGGTAGTGAGCCCACTTTGGAACAGTAACAAAATGTTGCATCTGCTGTGTTAAACTCCGATCCCCCTTCTCGGCCTCCTATCTCCCCACCCCTGGCCCTCACTTACCTGCGGCGATGCTGGCAATGGCCCGATCTTGGTTAAATCTTCACCGACTGGTCTTTACCATTCAGGTGCAGGGATTTTATCCCGTGCCACACAACAACCCCCCCCACCGTGCGCCAAAAATTGGATGCACACGATTTTCTACTCCATTATTTTGTTGGTACCAATTTAATTTCCTATTAATAAACTTGTTTGCCAGTTAAAGCCAAAGGTAAAGTCTCCTCTAGTGTTATTCTTCCACCTTATGAAGACAAGAAAGATCTTGTGAGAGCATGGGATGGAACCAATAGCTGAAATAATGTAAACAAGGGTTCTCTGTTTGTTGTCCCAGGCACATGATGAATGTTGTCTTAATATGAAAAGTGAAAGCATTCTTGAGGAAGTGAAGAGTAACAGTTATCTACGAGAGTAGTCTGAGACATCTGAAAAGTATTTAGACTAAAAATGGCAAAAAATACTAACGGGCAAATACTTAGCATGTCCACAAATTGAACATAGACTTTATTAAATCAGCAGACAAAAGAATGTCATTTGAAGACGCTCGATGTTTATCAGCTAATTCTGACAACAATCATTTCTAGCTTTTCGGCTTAAAAGAAATCGTGGATAATATAATAGCATTGAATAAAAATAGCTCTTCAGTACAGTAACTGCTACAGAGCCTTACGAGCTTCCTCAAAGGATGGCTGTCCATGCCACCTCAACCTTGTGTCATTTGCAAGTAGATGCTCTTAAAGCCAGAATATGACAAACTTCTTCAGATCCCAAAAGGTAAAAGGCAGTCATGTCAGGTCCACAACATGAAACCTGTTATGTTTGAGCCTGGATTTTCAGATCAGTGCTTTTTTAATACAAGCAGTAAATTTTAAATACATGGGTTACCGCTAACACTGCAATAATACCATTTGGAAAATCCAGGCTGAGAAATACTGTTCTATTCTCACTTCTCATGCTTCATCAAATCATAATTATTCTACGTATTCATTATGAAATAATTCTTCAAAATTGGGCTCCAATCAAATTAAAATGAACAGCACTACATAGTTCAATCTGAAAAAAATCTTCCCTACATTTCAACAGTGGCTACACTTCAAAAAAGTAACACATTTTGGGACGTCTGGTGGTTATGAAAGGTGCTATATAAATGTAAATCTTTCTTTTTAAATAGAAATTTAACTTCCAAGATGACTGATATGGTAAAGATTAAGATGCACACAAATCATTAATCAAATTCAAGATTTCAACAGTAGATGGAGATAAATACATTTTTGGGCCACTAACCAGTTATAATTGTCCATTTAATAGTCAGCTGTGGATTTCTTTTCAGCAGGCATTAATAATAATTAAGGTTAAAAAGGAGACATATTTTGTATCATGAAAATAAATATTTATATGAGGATTCAGCATATTATGTAATGGCATTGGTAACTATATCTGAATATGGATTCTGTGGAACCCTGGAAGCAGAGGTCCCAGTGGTACACTTCCAGTGTAAATCAGCCAGGAGGGCAGTGGACGAGACTGCTGTAGGCCCCACTCCACCACCTCAGAAAAGCCACTGAAATCTAAAAGGGGAGGAGTGGATTTTAAAAGGGTGAGGGCCAGGCAAGGTGGGTCTCTGCACTTCATTCTTGATCTTTGCACCTGGGGACATCGGCATTTTCCCAGTGCAGGAGTCAAGAACATTTACTTTATAGCTTTTTGTTTAAAGAATAACACGGTAGAGTACTTTACTAAAGCTGTGTTGTCAGTGAGAGAATGAGAGATTGGAATGAGAGTGAAGAGCTGGGAGAAGAACTAGTTATCATGAATCAGGAGCAGGTGTCAGTCTTATTTCCCCAACAGTTTTCAAGAAATGGTTGTTCTCTTGCCTCTTGTGCTCCTTACAGACCTTGGGCTAGAATTTTCTATCAGCCCACCTGCGTCCGATTGCCGCCCAAAAGACCGCTTAGACTGGGAAGATTATCGCCGGCAAAAACTTCTCCCCAAAAAATAAAAAAACCCGCCGAGCGAAAATAATGGGCGTTGCACCCCCATTCTGAGCAAAAAAGTGCAATTTAGGGTCGATTGGGTGATTCCTAAACAAAATAAGCGATAAATTTTTAAAAATTAATAAAAATTTACCCCACGGCAGCAGGTTGGGCCCAGCCGCAGAAAAACAATAAAACTAATTTTTTTAAAAACATCACCTAAAAAAATCAAAAAAACATTCCAAGACCCTTTTAAACTAAATAACCACAACAGGTTTTTAAAATAATTAGTAAAAAACCAATTACTAACCTTTTTCTTGCAGAGTTACTCACCTACCGCCCAGCTCCGCTGATCCTCATGGGCGGTTTTATTCATATTCATCTACGGGTCACCGCTGACCCAAATATCGCGCCAGGGCGATCTCAGGACGGTGCATGCCCACGGTCCAATCCCAAGCAGTACCTCGAAACTGCCGGCGTAACTTAGGTAGGGAATTTTTTGCTCATTTGATTATCGCCCACAATGGCCAATACCGCCCAGAAACCGGGCGGTAAGCCATTGGAAATTCTAGCCCCTTGCTTTTCTAAATAAACTGCCAACTGCTAAATCTACAAATCACGATGGCTTTCTCTTAATAAGAACATAAGAAATAGGAGCAGGAGTAGGACATACGGTCCCTCGAGCTTGCTCCACCATTTAATATGATCATGGCTGATCCGATCATGGACTCAGGTCCACTTTCCCGCCCACTCCCCATAACCCCTTATTCCCTTATTGGTTAAGAAACTGTCTATTTCTGTTTTAAATTTATTTAATAACCCAGCGCTCTGAGTCAGCGAATTCCACAGATTTACAACCCTCTGAGAGAAGAAATTCCTCCTCATCTCAGTTTTAAATGGGCGACCCCTTATTCTAAGATCATGCTCTCTAGTTCTAGACTCCTCTATCAGTGGAAACATACTCTGCATCCACCTTGTCAAGCCCCCTCATAATCTTATACGTTTCAATAAGATCACCTCTCATTCTTCTGAATTCCAATGAGTAGAAGCCCAACCTACTCAACCTTTCCTCATAAGTCAACCCCCTCATTCCAGGAATCAACCGAGTGAACCTTCTCTGAACTACCTCCAAAGCAAGTATATCCTTTCTTAAATATAGAAACCTGTTATGTTCAGAATAACTCCACAAGACTGTATGCTGAAAACTCAAACTGATGTGACCTTAGTCTCTTTAATCAAACTCCAGAGTGCTGAAGCAGCATGGCAGACAACCTTTTATACTTGCTTGCACAGGATGTGCAGGTGACCCTTGGGTCTCCAACAGGTGCGCACCCTGGTGGCAAGTCTTACATTATTATAAAGTTTACATACATAACATCACTCCCCTCCCAAAGTCTTAGATACAAGCTATTCGTTCCCGGGTCGATCGCCTGAGTTGAAGTCCTGGCATGGGTGAGTTGGTCGGATCATTGCTACACGGCAGCGCGGCTGGTCTGATTGGACTGTCGGGCATGGTGGGTTCATCCTCGTGGTTGACCGCGAGGTCAATTGCTGGTTGGGTATGTGTTGGTGGATCAATGATGGTAATGTCCTCTTCAAACTGTTCTTGGTTGTCAATGAATCACAGTTTGTTCTGATCCAAATGCTTTCTGCATGTTTGTCCATTCAGAAGTTTGACAACAAACACTCTATTCCCCTCCTTGGCTAAAACAGTGCCAGCAATTCATTTGGGACCATGACCGTAATTAAGAACAAATACAGGATCATTAACCTCAATGTCACACGATACAGCCGCGCGATCGTGGTACATGTTATGTCGGTGACGCCAGGTTTCTACATGATCATTGAGATCCGGGTGGACTAAGGAAAGCCTGGTTTTGAGTGCTCTCTTCATTAAAAATTCTGCCGGGAAACCCCGGTAAGCGAGTGGGGTCGCTCCCGGTAGCTGAGCAGAACACGAGATAACCGGGTCTGCAGGGAACCGTCCGTCACGCTTTTCAAGCTCTGCTTGATAGTTTGGACTGCCAGTTCTGCTTGACCGTTGGATGCGAGCTTAAACGGGGCAGACCTGACATGTTTGATGCCATTGCAGGTCATGAACTTGTTGAATTCCGAGCTGGTGAAATATGGTCCATTGTCACTAACAAGGACATCGGGCAAACCATGGGTGGCGAACATGGCCCAGAGGCTTTCAATGGTGGCAGTGGACATACATGATAACATTATTACACATTCAATCCATTTAAAGTAAACGTCCACTGCTACTAGGAACATCTTTCCTAAAAAGGGGCCAGTGAAATCTATGTGGACTTTGGATCACGGTTTGGAGGGCCATGACCACAGACCCAATGGGGCCTCCCTTGATGCATTGCTCAACTGTGAGCAAGTGTTACATTGGTGTACGCATGACTCCAATTCCGAGTCAATTCCGTGCCACCAAACTTGCGACCTGGCGATAGCCTTCATCATGACTATGCCTGGGTGGGTACTGTGTAGGTCACGTATAAACGTTTCCCTGCCTTTTTTTGGTAAAACCACATGATTCCCCCATAGCAGACAATCCAATTGGATAGACATTTCATCCTTGCGTCGGTAAAACGGCTTAATTTCGTCGTGCATTTCCCCGGGAACAGCCGACCAGCTCCCATTCAGTATGCAGTTTTTTACTAGTGATAGCACAGGGTCCTGGCTAGTCCAGGTCCTGATCTGGCAAGCCATGACGAGCGATCCCTCGCTCTCAAAAGCATCCATTACAAGAAGCAAGTCTGTAGGTTGTGCCAGTTCCACCCCGGTGATGGGCAATGGTAGCCACCTGAGGGCATCAGCACAGTTCTCAGTGCTTGGTCTGTGGCAGATAACATAGTCATATGCAGATAATGGTAGTGCCCATCTTTGGATGTGGGATGAAGCATTGGTATTAATACCTTTGCTTTATGAAAACAGCGAAATGAGCGGATTGTGGTTGGTTTCGAGCTCGAACGAGAGTCCAAATAGGTATTGGTGCATTTTTTTAATCCTGTATACGCATGCTAATGCTTCTTTCTCAACCATACTGTAGGCTCTTTCAGCCTTAGATAAACTTCTGGACGCATATGCAACCGGTTGCAGTTTGCCTGATACATTGGCTTGCTGTAACACACAACCGACCCCATACGAAGATGCATCACAAGCGAGTAGTAAACGTTTACACGGGTCATACAGTACAAGTAACTTGTTAGAACATAGCCGATTTCTGGCCTTATCAAAGGCTGTCTCTTGAGATTTACCCCAAACCCAGTCGTCGCCCTTACGTATCAATAAATGCAAAGGTTCCAGCAAAGTGCTCAACCCTTGTAGAAAGTTACCAAAGTAGTCGAGGAGTCCCAGGAATGAACGCAGCTCCGTCACATTCTGTGGTCTGGGTGCATTCTTGATGGCTTCGTCTTAGAACCCATGGGTCTGATGCCGTCTGCCGCAATCTTTCTCCCCAAAAATTCAACCTCTGGCGCCAAGAAAACACACTTGGAGCGTTTCAGCCTGAGTCCCTCTCTGTCCAGTCGCTTTCGAACCTCTTCCAGGTTGTGCAAGTGTTCAGTGGTGTCAGGACCAGTGATCAGAATGTTGTCTTAAAACACAATAGTGTGTGGAACCAATTTCAGCAGACTCTCCATGTTCCTCTGGAAGATGGCCGCAGCTGAGCGAATCCCAAAAGGGACATCTGCGGTATATGAACAGTCCTTTGTGCGTGTTGATGCACGTCAATTTTTTCGAAGATTCAGCCAGCTCCTGTGTCATGTAAGCAGAGGTTAGATCCAGCTTGGTGAACGACTTACCCCCTGCTAATGTTGCGAACAGGTCCTCCGCTTTGCGTAGTGGGTACTGCTCCTGTAACGAGACTCAGTTGATTGTTACCTTGTAGTCTCAGCAGATTATGACCGTGCCAGCGCTTTTCAACACTGGAACAATTGGACTAGCCCACTCGTTGAACTCGACTGGCGATATAATTCCCTCTCGTTGAAGTCTGTCCAGTTCGATCTCGACTTTCTCCCGCACCATATATGGAACCGCTCGGGCCTTGTGATGAACGGGTCGTGCATCAGGGACTAGGTGGATCTGCACTTTGGCGCCTGTGATGTTGCCGATGCCTGGTTCAAATAGCAACGGAAATTTGTTTAGCACTTGAGCGCACGAGGCGTCATCCACCGACGACAGTGCCTTGATGTCGTCCCAGTTCCATCGGATCTTTCCTTGCCAGCTTCTGCCGAGCAGCATTGGGCCATCGCCTGGTACAATCCATAGTGGTAAATCATGCACAGTTCCATTGTATGATACCTTCACTGCCGCACTGCCAATGACTGGTATAAGCTCTTTGGTGAAGGTGCGCAGCTTTGTATAAATCGAGCTTAGTTTTGGCCTTTGTGCCTTGTTGCCCCAGTTTCTCAAAAGCCTTCTGGCTCATAATTGACTCCCTCATCCCCGTATCCAATTTTATGGAAACTGGAATGCCGTTTAATTTGACTTTCAACATTATCGGAGGGCTTTTGGTGAAGGTGTGTATCCCATCCACTTCCTCTTCAGCCTCAGGTTGAGTTGCCTCTCTTACTCGTTCAGCGTGATCCACGCCGGATCAATCATCTTCTGCCGACTCTGCCACATGGTGAGTCACAGCACGTCTACACATTCACTGGAGGTGTCCCATTGTTCTGCAGCCTTTGCACACGTAGTGCTTGAATTGACATTGATGGGCTCTATGACTGCCCCCGCAGTGCCAGCATGGTGTTATGGATTCGCATTCACGCCCCACGGCGGACTCTGAGTCATCTTAGGTTTGGCATCTGTAGGCGTGTAGGCCCTGCCATGTACAGTTCTGCCTGTTGAAGGCATTATTTTATGCACAGTACTTGCCGGTGAGCTTCGATGCTGAGAAGATATCTGTTTAGTTTTATCGTTCATGGACATGAAAGCCTGGGCTATCGTGATGGCCTTGCTCAGATCTAGGGATTTGGCAGACAGCAGTTTGCAAAGAATGACCTCGTGGCCGATTCCAAGCATGAAAAAGTCTCGCAATATTTCCACCAAAAATCCAGCAAATTCACACGGTCCCGCAAAGCTTCTTAGGTTGGCAACATAGCTCGCCATGTCCTGGCCCTCGGAGCGATGGTGCGTATTAAGATGCTCTCCTTCAGCTTGAGATATTCCCGAACCAGCGTGCATAACTCTGCATATGTCTTGTCCGTTGGTTTTGTCGGTGTTAGCAGATTTTTAATGAGGCCATATGGTGGAGCAGGCTCGAGGAGCTAGATGGCCTACTCCTGTTTCTAATTCTTATGTATATCGTTGACCGACAAACAGTGAGGAGACTGCGTTACTGTCCGTATCCAGCTCGTTGGCCATGAAGTACTGGTCAAGACGCTCAACAAAGGCTTCCCAATCATCACCCTCAACAAATCTCTCAAGAATACCAATGGCAGCCATAACCACGTGAAAATTCGTGATCTGTTACTTGTTAGGTCGCCAATTGTTATGTTCAGAATAACTCCACAAGACTGTATGCTGTAAGTTCAAACTGATGTGACCTTAATCTCTTTAATCAAACTCCAGAGTGCTGACGCAGCATGGCAGACAATCTTTTATACTTGCTTGCGCGGGGTGTGCAGGTGACAATTGGGTCTCCAACAAGTGCACCCCCTGGTGGCAAGTCTTACATTATTATAAAGTTTACATACATAACAAAACCAAAACTGTATGCAGTATTCCAGGTGTGGCCTTACCAATGCCCTGTATAACTGTAGCAAGACTTCCCTACTTTTATATTCCATCCCCTTTGCAATAAAGGCCAAGATTCCATTGGCCTTCCTGATCACTTGCTCTTAAGCTGCTGCGAGCTTTTAAATTATACAGCTGCATCCAATTTGTGCTCGTCAACAGGTCAGCTACCAGTGACAAACAGGCTTCTCTTACAATAAAGAAGCTGACTCTGGAATTTACGCACTACAGTTGGAGGGTGGCGTTGTGGTGAGGGGAGGGTGGGAATGCAAGAGGTGCATGCCAGAAGGAGGATAATGTATGAGGTTTGTAAGAAAGGTGCGGCAATAATCATGGGTGATTTTAATCTTCATATTGATTGGACAAATCAAATTGGCAAAGGTAGCCTTGAGGAAGAGTTCATAGAGTGTATGCAGGATGGTTTCTTGGAACAATACATTGTGGAACCAACCAGGGAGCAGACTATTTTAGATCTGCTAATGTGTAATGATGCTGGATTAATTAATGATCTCGTAGTGAAGAATCCTCTTGGGAAGAGTGATCATAGCATGGTCGAATTTCAAATTAAGTTTCAGGGTGAGAAAGCTAGGTCTCAAATTAGTGTCCTGAACTTAAATAAAGGTAATTACAAAGGTTTGAAGGCAGAGTTACTTAAAGTGGACTGGGAAAATATATTAAAGGGTAAGACTGTAGAAAAGCAGTGGCAAACATTTAAGGAGGTATTTCATAACTCTCAGCAACGATATATTCCAGTGAGAAAGAAAGGGCCCGAAATTGATGGACTTACCGTCCGCTGCCCTCGGCAGTCTCCTTGGTTTCTGGGCGGTCTCCCCTCTGACTGAGTTTGGTGGAGACCTCCTGTCAGCTGGGAGAGAAGACCGCTGGATACCATCTGGTGACGTCCGCCGGCATGCACCGGCGTGCAATGCCCATAAGAGTCCTCCCACCCGCCAAGTTGCTTGTTTGATCCGGGCGGTCCTCTGCTCCAACAGGGGAAAAGACCGTTGCATGGAGGCAGGTCTAACCTCAACGGTAATTAAAGGTTAGTCCACTTCTGTTCTTTATTTTTTTTGCAGTGATTTAGGTGGATAGGGTCCCCTGAAGGATTTCTAGTGGTTTTTTTTATGTTTTGAATAATTTTTATTTTAGCAGTTCCGCCCTCCCTGAGGACTCCCTGACTCCCTGAGGACTCTATCCTCAGCGGTACTTTGCCGAGGATTGCATTTGTCGCCGAGAATGGAAGCTACCGCCCGCTGCCACCCAGATTCAGTGCAAAAGATCCATTTTTGCCGCTGGGCAGTCTTTCCCAGATTTTTTCATGTAACTTCTGTTCAAAGTAGTGTCAGGATATCAGCGGTCATTTGGACGGTACTTGGGTAGAACTTAGCTTTCACCAATTTCAGGCCCAAAGACTCTAAAGGGAGGATGAATCATTCATGGCTAACTAAGGAAGTAAAGGATGGTATCAAATTGAAAACAAAGGCATACAATGTTGCAAAGAACAGTGGAAGGCCAGAGGATTGGGACATTTTTAGAAACCAGCAAAGGACGACTAAAAAAATGTTAAAGGCAGAGAAGATAGCATATAAGAGTAAATTAGCAAGAAATATAAAAACAGAGAGCAGAGTTTCTACAGGTATATAAATAGGAAGCGAATAGCTAAAGTAAATGTTGGTCAGTAAGAGAATGAGACTGGGGAAATAATAATGGGTAACAGGGAAATGACAGACACTTTGAACAAATATTTTGTGTCGGTCTTCATGGTAGAAGACACTAAAAACATCCCAATAATTGATAAAATTGATAATCCAGTGGTCGGGGGGACTTAAAAAAATCACTGTCATTAGAGATAAAGAACTAGGAAAAGTAATGGGACTAAAGGTGGAAAAATCCCCTGGGCCTGATGGCCTGCATCTTAGGGTCTTCAAAGAAGTGGCTGCAGAGATAGTGGATGCTTTGGTTGGAATCTACCAAAATTCCCTGGATTCTGGAGAGGTCCCAGCGGACTGGAAACCGCAAATGTAACACCATATTTAAGAAAGGAGAGAGACAGAAGCAGGAAACTATTGACCAGTTAGCCTAACATCAGTCATTGGGCAAATGCTGGAGTCCATCATTAAGGAAATAGTAGCAGGACATTTAGAAAATCAAAATGCAGTCAAGCAGAGTCAGCATGGTTTTATGAAAGGGAAATTTTGTTTGACAAATTTGCTGGAGTTCTTTGAGGATGTAGCAAACAGGATGGATAAAGGGGAACCAGTAAATATCATGTATTTGGATTTCTGAAAGCATTCGATAAAGTGCCACATAAAAAGTTACTGCACAAGATAAGAGCTCATGGGGTTGGGGGTAATATATTAGCATGGATAGGGGATTGGCTAACTAACAGAAAACAGAGAGTCGGGATAAATGGGTCATTTTCAGGTTGGCAAGCTGTAACTAATGGGGTGCTGCAGGGATCAGTGTTGGAGCCTCAACTATTTACAGTTTATATTAATGACTTGGATGAAGGAACCAAGTGTAACGTAACGAAATTTGCTGATGATACAAAGATAGGTGGGAAAGCAAGTCGTGAGGAGGCTGTAAAGAAGTTAATCATCTGCAAAGGGATATAGATAGGGTCAGTGATTGGGCAAAAAATTGGCAGATCGAGTATAATGTGGGAAAATGTGAGGTTATCCACTTTGGTAGGAAAAATTAAAAAGCAAATTAGTATTTAAAGAGATTACAAAATGCTGCAGTACTGAGGGATCTGGGGGTTCTTGTATATGAAACACAAAAAGTTAGCATGCAGGTACAGCAACTAAATAGGAAGGCAATGGAATATTGGCCTTTATTGCAAGGGGCATGGATTATAAAACACGGAATTCCTGCTCCAACTGTACAGGACGTTGTTAAGACCACACCTGGAGTACAATAACACTCAACTACCATTTTTGGTCTCCTTATTTAAGGAAGGATATATTTGCATAGGAGGCAGTTCAGAGAAGGTTCATGAGGTTGATTCCTGAGATGAAGGGTTGTCATATGAAGAAAGGTTGAGCAAGTTGAACCTATACTCATTGGAATTCAGAAGAATGAGAGGTGATCTTTATGGGGCAGAAATCCTGGTCTCCTGAGCCCGTACGAAGTTTCTACGGACCCGGGAAGGCATTGGAAAAGCCAGTTTTAAATGCGCAATGCGCATGTGCTAAAAACCGGCTTTTCCAATCTGTCAAGCTGCAGCTTGACAGATCGAACACATATCAGGAGCAAGGACATTTGTTTGGGCAAGATTGCATTATTTACGCATATCTTGCCCAGCAAATGTCCCCAAAATTCTTGCGCCTGCTAAAAGCAGGCGCATAGCCTATTTTTACAGGCGCAAGTGTTTTAAAACACATAAAAACATGTTAAAATAAAATTATAAAAACGCATTTTATTGTTAAAAATTGTCCCCATTACGGTAAGTTTATTTTAAACCATAATTTAAAAAATCTTTTTAAAAAATCGGGAAAATATTTTTTTATATAAGACATTCATAACTTTAATTTAAATGAATCTTAAAAGGTAGTGTATATTTTCTATTTTTTATTAGTGTTTTGGGTGTATGGGGGGATTTCTCATTCATAATAATGGGAACTCCAACTTAAGGAGTTCCCATTATTATGAATGAGAAAATTCTGTACCTTGATTGGCTGCCCAGAGCCATGTGACTGCAGCTCCAGCTTACGGACGTCCCGATGTGCACGCACTGCAACGCACAGGGAGTGAAGGCCTCAGGACCGGGATCTCGAGCGGGCCCAGCAGGAACAGCTAAGTGCGCATTTTCTTCAGTGGTTTGCCCACGGGAAGACCTCGACCGAGATTTCTAGGCCATTGAACCATGTAAGATTCTGAGGGGGCATGACACGGTAAATGCAGAGAGGATGTCTCCTCGTGGGGGAATCTGGAACTAGGGGGCATAGTTTCAGACTAAGGGGTCGCCCATTTAAAACAGAAATGAGGAGGAATTTCTTCTCTCAGAGGGTCGTGAATCTTTGGAATTCTCTACCCTAGAGAGCTGTGAAAGCTGGGGCATTGAATATATTTAAGGTGGAGGTAGACAGATTTTTGAATGATAAGGGAGTCCAGGGTTATGGGGAGTGGGCAGAGAAGTGGAGTTTTTGGGCAATGGAGCCAGGTCCTCTCTTCCACTTATGACCCCCAGCACAAATTTGGAGTGCTGCGTTCGAAACCCTGGGTAACCTTTCTGTGGTCTATTGAGCTCTTTTTGTTCATGCTGAAGCATTTTTACCATTTTTTACGAGCAGACGATAGTTCAGCCTTATGAGCTGACGACTGCCGAGCTTGGAATGATTTTTAATGTAACGAGGCGCATACCTATTTTCGCTCATCGCGGGGGGTCGGGGGGGCGCGCTTCCGGTGGAGGTTAGTGGAAGAGCGAGAACGGTAGTGCCACGCCCCGCCGGTTGTGCCTCGGGCAGCCATGCAACCGGCAATGACATCATCATCGTGCATGGTGATCCCTTTGTGCCCAGTGGTGACCCTTTTCCGCCCCATGGCAGAAATTGGCTAGTGCCCTGCGAGGCTTCCGCGAGCTGTGTCAGCACCAGCCCCACAGTTGGCGAACCAGGCCAAATTCTACAATTGGGGCGTAATTTAAAGGGGAGGTACGCTGTGCCATGCGCCACCATTTTGTTGTTTTGGTCAACTCACCAGTTGGCCCATCACGATGGTCTGTAGCATGGACCGGGCTGCAACGGTACAGCCCAGCACTCCGTTTCAGTGCCGGGCTGCAGCCATGACACCATGCTGCCCTGGTTACTCAGTGGAGCCCATGCGAGGTCCTGCAGAGCTCACAGCATCCCTCCCCTTTAACGGAAAAGGAGGGGCATTAAAACGTATCAAAGGGGCCATGTAGCGCTGCCGATCCCGCCCGAGCAGCACCTTGGATACAGCCCCAATAGGAAGTGGTGCACGCAATATTGCGCTCCACTTCCTGTGAGGGGCGGTAACCCTAATTTCGCAGCCGGAATGGGACTTCTGTGCTGGGCGCAGGAAGTCCCTCCCTGACTGGGTTAACGTCCCCAAACAGGGTGCTGGGGAATTTCTCCCCCTAAATGTTAAATCTATTTGTACAAAATGAAAGTAGATCAAATATTAATTCAAATTCTTTATTAACATTTTCTCATTTAATCTGAAGTGCTACAAAGAAAATAAATGAATTTTCCGCAGGTTGAGTGTTTCTGGTGAATACAGGTTATTTCTTGCAATTGGTTTGATTATTGTACACAGTTAAACCTGAGTGCAAGTAATTGTTATATATGCAGACTATAGATCTACTCTCTGTGTAGTCACTGTCTTGTTGCATAAGATGGAGACATGTTATCTGATGTACTATCAATAAGGTTTACACCGTGTATATACTATGCTGGCACCAGTAGAGGGTGTGTCAGGGATAAATTGTAAGGTTGCAGATAGGGGATCAGAATTAAGCTGAAGGTAGTGAACTTATAAATTGCCTATGTATGTAACACTTGCTTATATAGGTATAGCACACTTATACGCATTAAACTATAGTTTAACCTTAGTAACACTTAAACAGCCGAAGTCAGCAGTTTTGTTTAAAAGTTCCTGAGGAAGAGATAAGGAAGCCAGTACAACCACACTAGTTGACGGATAGACTGGGGTAGAGGGCAAAATGGAACAAAACAATGATGAGAGATGGACAGCTGCACTCAGAGCCCATCTGATAAGAGTCGACAAATCAATGTAACTTTGCTGATAGCAATAGACCTATTGATGATTTTGTAGGAGGATAGCTCCTCTCCAAAACCTGTATAAATTATGCTTGAAAATTCTTGTATTTTGGAGGTTTCACGACTGAACCTTCCCGTGCATTGCTCGTAATAAAACCGGTAAACCTGAGGTTTCGCTTGTTTACTTCTGTGGTCGTTATACAGTGGGAGCTGGGCGAGGTGTCGATTAACAATATCAGTTAGTCCACCTTGAGGGAGAGAAACCTCCTTTTACCCGAACAGACAGGCAGGTGTCGATTAATTATTTCAGTTAGTCCACCTTGAAGGAGAGAAGCCTCTTTTTTACCCCAACATTTGGCGTCACGAACAGGATGCAGACCCTGTGACCTGGATGATGCGACAGCTGAATGGCAGTGAGTATGTTTTGTACCACCTGCAGCTGTAGCATTGACGGGGAAGGAGGTAATCTGTATAAAGAATTAGAAGGGGTAATCTGTGGAACAAGTTGTAGCGAACCATGGAACGACGAAAACCAAGGGTGGGATAGGTGTATTGCCTGAAAAAGAAGGAATACACCTAAGGGGGAGAGGATCTAGCGATCGTTAGAGGAAAAATAAGGTGCATGTCCCGAAGCGTGACATGATAATAACACGGAGAAGCCGGTATTGAGCATGCACAGCGCAAACAAAGAAGGAATACAACCTAAAAATTGGGATGGAACCCCAGGATCTGAGGAAAACTGGCCGGTGGAATAAAGTGCTAGCTGAGAAAAATGGAAAATTAATGCAAGAAAAGAAAATGCTGGAAAAACACATTGAATTTACAAAGGACAACGTGTTTTTATCAAAAGATAAAAATGCGATCTTGAAAGCTGCAGCTGATAGAAAGAGAAACAAAGATCTTTCGGAAAATGGACTGGAGGAAGATCATCAAAATACAAAATGTAATTTGAAGAAAGGAGATTTAAATTGGCCGTGAAAAAGATAATGGTTTAAATATAAAAACTTACGAGTTAAACCCAACACAGAAGTTTTGTGCCGAGAAACAGAAACAAAGATGTTTAACTATGGACTAGAGGAAGGTCATCAAAAAAAAATTATTGCATTCGGATTCAAAAAGGGAAAAACAAATCTGAGCTATGCGAACTCAGCAAAGGAAGGAAAAAAACTGGGAATTAGAGAATTCTTAAAAAAGATGGAACCGGCACGGAAGTTTAGATGTTGTGCCGAGAGAAATAAAACACAAGATTTGCTCAGTGAACGGGACCGTAAAAACGAAATGCTGGAATGTATATAACTTGTGTGAAAATTCGATTTCAGTAAACAAAACAGCTATTAATAATGTATGGTCTCGTTTTAAATCAATGAAAAAATCTTTGGCAAGTATTTGAATTGGAAGTTTAGAGAAATTGGAGTTTAATCTAAAATGCTGTCTTTCCCGATGAGAAAGTTTTATTATGACAACTTTACTAATGATTTCTGCTGTTTTAATGGATTCCTAAGCACTAAGCAAGTTTTGAAAGCACAAAGACTTGGGAGTTTTTTTTTCGGATGATTACGCAAAGTCACGTAATGACGTCAGGCCTTCTGACAAACCTGTAAAGGAGTTAACCCTTTCCATTGACAGCTGTTTTATACTGGACATTATTAATTTGGATTTCTTAATAAAAGAAAGAAGACTCACCTGACAGACAGAGGAAATGGTGGGATAGTCAGAATAAAAATAAAATGAAGAAAGCCTATGTAATAATACTTGCCTGCTACAGAGGACAGATAGATACACAAACAAAACAAATTCAAGAGTTAGAAGCTAAGATAAATAAGTTGGAAGAGATAAAGAGAGGACCAGATGGATAGTGCAGTGCACAGCCATAGCATGATCATCTACGACAATAGAGCCAATGTACCCTACGGTGGGTAAGTGTAGTCCACAAACCCAACCTAACAGTAAACCAGACTGGGATAATGAGTGCGGAGTAGAGTAGCCCCCGGCACATGATAATGGCTACGTATTAGCAGCACTGATACGCAATACCACCATTCACTCCAGCGGACGTAGAGGAGCCCAGATTACCATACAGGAGGTACCCTTCAGCCCACAGGAGAGACAAATTCTATTGACTGAGTTACCAACCACTAAAGCAAATAGTAAGAATACAGAATTCTGGCAAAAGGTGGAAGAACTGCTAGACGCCCATAACCTAACCTTAGCAGACATTCATAATCTGGTAAAAGCCAAAATGGGTCCGATAAATTGGCACAACGCAACACCAGAGGTACAAGATGGGGAATGGCAGAACAAGGGAAGAGCGGATCTAGCAAAAATGCAAAGATTGGAATTCCTCAAATATGGGATGGAAGGATGCTGGGGACCAATTAGAACCAATTGGAGTAGAATACTGAATGTGACTCAAAAGGCAGGCGAAAGGGTAGGCGAGTACGGGGGACGAAAGTGGATTGAATACAAAGACCACTCTGGGGCTGATGACCCCGACAACAATGTGAGGCATTCTTGAAAATGTTTACAGACGGACTAGGAGATGCACATCAAAAGATAATTAAGTTAGGATTTAAGATAGGAGATGATTACGATGAAGCTTTGGAATGGGCTGAACATGTAGAGGAGTTAAAGTTAGAACAAAGGGAGAAAATAGCAAAAATAGCAGCAAGAGCAGTAGCAGCAGAAACGAAGGAGAAGGAGACACACCCCTGCGCAGCTCCCTTGATGTTTTTCAACTGCAATCAGGAAGGCCACTGCAGTAGGGATTGCCAGCAGAAAAGGAAAGATTATGGAATTCTAAAGGGAGATGTCACAATTGTGGTAAACTTGGACATTTGGCCAAAGATGGCTGGAGTAAGTGAGGAGGCGCGGGAAGGCAAGGCTCCCAACAGGCAAAGAAGGAAACACCATTAACCAGGGAAGAGCTGATGGACATGCTCAGACAGGTACCAGCACCAATGCTACCACTGCCACCATCACCCCAGCCTGAGATACCCTCTAACGAGGATATTATCAATATGCTCCAATTAGCCAGTACACGCTAGGGGTTGCCGGCCCCCAGTGGAGGTATGGGACAGCAGCTAGGGGATCCACGGATGTTTATTAGTGCAGTGTTAGGGGGCCGGCACTGCAATATGCTAGTAAACACAGGAGCATCCGTTTCCATAACCAACTTAGATTTGTCCCGGACCCATAGGACTGTAAACATACAAGGAGTGGGTGGGAGATATCGGAAATCCCTAAGTGAGATGGTGTTATTAGAAGTACGGGGGTCATGTTACCTATTCAGTTCTGGTGCTGTCAGAACACAGAAGGCACCATATTGGGCATCGATACCTTAAGGGAGATAGGGGTACTGATAGATCCCCAGCATAACCGGATAATTTGGGGGGATAAGCACGAAAACCGAATTAAGTTTGAACACCCGGGACACCAGCAGCATCGAGTGGCCGGAATAACCCTAATCCAGCCCGAGTGGGAAACAAAGGGTGTATGGGGTAGCATGTTTCAATTATACCTGGCTCTGTGGGCACAATACAAGCAAGATTGTGGATGAACAGAAATACCACCTATCAAAATTCCTGGACTCGAATACAAAGCTCCCCGACAGTACCCATTAAAACCCGAAGCTGAGGCAGCGGTCTATCAGATAGTGCAGGAATTAGAAGAGCAAAGGATAGGAAACACGTAATATCCTCCACTAATTCACCTGTATGGCCGGTAAAGAAACCTGACAGGTCTTACTGACTAACTATCGATTATACTGCCCTGAATAAGGTGACTCCCTGAGAACACCCAATAATGGCAAGTCTGGCCACAATTTTTAATGGCCTGGATCCAGAACATAATATATTCACTGTGCTGGATAAAGCGAATGGATTTTGGGCCATACCCTTAGACAAAGAGTCCCAAGGAAAATTTGCCTTCACCATAAAGAGAAAACAATACACATGGACCAGAGTGCCACAGGGATTCCATAATAGCCCGAGCATATTTCATAAATTATTGTCAGGGATTTTGGAACCGGTAGATGTAGGAGAAGGAAGCACCCTTTTTCAGTGTGTGGATAATATCCTTATTGCCTCCAGCACAGAACAACAACACGTACTAGCTTTAACTACAGTGCTAGGAGCTATACAGAATGCAGGATTAAAAATAAATCCTAGGAAGGTTCAGGTGGGAAGGGGTGAAGTAACATATCTAGGACATATAATAACATAAGGGAAGAGACAGATGCCTGAGGACAGAAAGGAAGCAATTCAATCAATGCACAGGCCAGGAACTGTGAAAGGGATCAGGCAGATACTAGAGCTATTCAACTACTACAGAAATTTTATTCCCGAATATGCCAAGATGGCCCAACCTATACAGGACCTGGTCAAAGGGGGGAAACCTTCCCAATGGCCCATAAACTGGGGCCCAGATCAAGAAACTGCATTTGTGCAGTTAAAACAAGTTCTCACAAGTGCTCCAGTCTTGGGACTACCAGACCAGAATAGGCCCTTTCACGTCTATACCTACCATAGTAATGATCATAATAAACAAAGTGACTCAATTACATGGGAACAGGCATAGACCGTGGCATATTACTCAGGTAAGCAGCAACCTGTAGCCGCAGGACTGTCCAGATACGTTACTGACTTAGACTGTGCGACATGGGCCACCAGAGTTAGCGAACCAATAATAATGTCAGGACACATTATTCCACATATCCAACATACCTTAGTAGAATTACTTAACACTGGAAGGTTAAAAACGGTATCTGATGCACGAAGGGCTAGGTGGGGAGCAATGCTCTTACCCCCCAACGGGACGGTAACAATAATAAAAGACAACTGTAACAACCCTACAGGGTAGATCATTACGGAGGGAGAAGAGCATCAGTGTAGCCCAACAGGAGAAGACGAGGGAAGTAGTCAGGCAAGTGAAACCCTGCTTGAGGAGGCAGACATGGATCTATATGTAGATGGGTCTCGGCACTATATCAATGGAACACCACGGACGGGATGGGCCATGGTAGATAGCATTATAACGTGTAGCGACTCAATTACATGGGGACAGGTCAAAGGGGAAGGATGGTTAGAAGGGGGTCTATCAGTTCAAGTGGCTGATTTGGTGGCTCTCACTGAGGCCCTGAGGTTGGCTAAGGGAAAAAGAGTAAACATCTATACAGACAGAATAAATATACTTTTGGAGTAGTGCATGAGCATATGATAGCCTGGAGCAGACGGGAATACATAACCTCAGGAGGAGGACCGATTAAACATAAGGAAATTGTTAAACACCGAGTGGAAGCCTCTTTCCTACCCCAGGATTGTGCGATAATAAAGGTCAAAGCGCACATAAAAATTAATGATCAGTATCAACAGGGAAATGCATGGGCAGATGAAGCAGCCAAGCGATTGGCAGATATAGGTACACTGCCCGGGGAAGCCCAAGTCGAAGTATGTACCATCGGGCCTGAGGAAGTAAACATGTTTAAGGTACAGGGAGAAGCCACTCCACAGGAAAAGGAGGGGTGGAAGCAAGGAGGGGCCCAACAAGGGACCGACGGGATAGGGAAGAAATAATGGGAATGTGGTGGCCTGGGAATGCATCCAGGGGAGCCTATTAAATTTATACCATGGGTATGTCCATACAGGTAGAATCAACATGATAAACTCGATGTCCAGATGCTGGTGGTGGAAGGGAATGGGTAGAGATATAGAGGACCACTGTAAAAGATACATGATATGTGCAAAATACAACTCAGGGGTGAAAGTAAAGGTCAGAATGGGACATCAGCCCCGACCGAAAGTACGCTGGGAAAACTTGCAGATAAATTTTACTGGAACGTTACCCAGCAACAATGGGAAGACATACTGCTTAGTTATAATAGACCAGTTTACGAAGTGGGTAGAAGTTTTCGCCACTAGAAATTGTTCAGCAGAAACCATGGCCAGGATCCTAGCAGAAGAAATAAAATGCTACTGCAGCTGAACTCAGATCAAGGTGCACACTACACAGGGAAGATAATGAAACAGGCCTGCGCTTTACTAGGGATTAGGCAAAAATATCCCATATCAAAGAGACTGGAAAGGGATGGGTAGACAGGATACCCTGAGCACTAAGGAAGCTCAAGGCAACCCCTAGTCGGACGACAGGACTGACACCCTTTGAACTAAAAAAAAGACAGGATACAGAAATTTGTAGTGGAACTCTGTAGGCAGTTACATGATTTAAAGACAAAGGCTAGAGATTAGCAAATCAAGGACTTAGAGAACGGCACGAAGGAACAGAAGGTCCAAACACCCCAAATAGGCAGCCAAGTGATTACCCCAGAGAGGTCCGGGCTCACACCCAAATGGACCGGACCCTATCAGGTAATAATGGTAAGTTATGGTAATTATAAGTTACAAGTGGAAACACCGGACTCAGTTAAAAAAGCATGGTCACTAGCTAACCGGTGACGACCGGGAAATATTGTTTTTTGCAGGACTCTAGTGCTCGTGGAAACAACGTGGGGTAACGCAGCCTCATATCAAGGACAACAGGCTGAGGGACGGCAAGGCCTGTATTACAGGGACTCGGGCAACATTAGTTTAATAAAGAATCAAAAACACTGATGGTGATGGACGGAGCAATAGTAGACTTACATAACGGGCATAAAACAAAGCAACGAGGAAATTAAACAACATTGGGGATGGACCAGTAATAGGGGACCAATAATTAGTGTGAATAAGACTACGGTGTGTTTTATAATCAGGAGGGACAGTGGTACTGCCCCCGGGGGAAGGGGGTGCAGGTTTCACTCAACATCTATGAATGGTGGTGGAGGGGTATCTCCCGAGATAGACCCACCAACACGGCCCCACCCATTACTTTAGCAACAGTGAGCACTACCAGGGCCCCGACCATCACACCCGCTGTGATGTATGTAGCACACAAATCACTGACTCCACACGGTCTGGTGTTGATCTAACTGCTGTGACCTTAGTCCTTTATTGAACAGCTCCAGAGTGCCCCACAGGTGTGGTGGGCAGCCTTTTATACTGCCTCGTGCAGGTACTTTCAGGTCTCCCACCACAGCGCTCTCTGTGATGCACCATTGTACTTATCATACATTTAATGTACGAGAGCAATACACAACATCACTTTAATGTACCAGAGCAATACACAACATCACTGCCCCCCCCCCGCAGTTCAAAAAGCCATTGCTAGAATCCCCTGAATCGAAAAACGCATTAGCCCATTGGTAATGTTGGTGACGGATCCACGTCCCTGAATTTAAACACAATGACCATTTAGCATTGAAATATTAACTTGTCATAATTCGCAATTCATGTCCATTATTTTAAACACAGTGACCACCCAGCATTAAAATATTATTTCTTATCATAAATCCATCATCCTACATTCACATGGCACACTTAGGCTTGCTCTAGCCTTACAAAAGTCCGAAAGTTTTTATGTGGGGACCGCAGGTGTGAGGCCCTTTTAAGACGTCCGGGAGCATTTCCCTTTTAAGACGCCATCTTGTGGCTCCCACGAGGCTTCAGTTGGGCGCCACCATCTTGTGTTCAGCTGGCCTAGAAAGAAGAATAAGAAACACGGAAGGAGGGAAAGGGAAACACAGAAGGTGGGGAGAGGGAATTTTGGGGAAAGTTTTCACGGCATTTGTCCACGATTCTCTTCCTCTGGCGCTTGTTGCTGGATTTACTCGATGCTGGCGCTCTCAAACTCGGCGCGGCGTTTCGTTACAGCTTCCGCCGTGGCCGCCTCTCCTGCTCCCACTGTGGCCGCCTCTCCTGCTGCCTCTGTGGCCGCCTCTTCTGCTGCCTCCGTGGCTGCCTCTCCCGCTGCCTCCATGGCCACCTCTCCCGTTGCCTCCGTGGCCGTCACCATTGCGGCCGCTGCTGCCACCCACTTGTTCCGTTGCTTAGGTCCCCCGGCCACCGATGGACCGCAGCACCCCGCTGGCCCGCAGCCCAGCAATGGGCCCGCACCTGTAGCCTTGAGTGGAGGCTGAGGCTGCAGGATTGCTTGGGGCCAGGAGTTCTGGTCTGCTGCTGCAGCTCCAGCTCGGTTGCCGCTGCCCTTTGGAAACCCGGAGCGCAGCAGTCTGTGGGGGAGTGAAGAAGTCTTCCCAGCACCCACGGACCTTTCCCATCCATCTTCTGCCAAGGAGCGTCGGCCCATCGCCTGCAATGACCCATAAAGGTAAACCGTGCGTCTCGCCCCTGTGAGATACCTGTACATCCGCCCTGCCGAGAACAGGTATCAGTTCCTTGGTGTAGGTACACAGCTTCGCCGTGACCGGGACCAGCTTGGGTCGTGCGGCCGGGTTACCCCACAGTTTATCAAAAGTTCTCTGACTCATCAACGACAGACCCAATCCCATATCCACTGCCATACTCACTGGGACTCTGTCAATTTTTACTTCTATAATCACTGGGGGCGAATCGTCGGTGCACGTATACAGTCCAAGCACCTCATCTTCTTCTGCCTGCTCCTCGCTGAACGGTGGATCATCCCCCATCTCCTCAGCCACATGGTGAGTCCGATTTCTTTTACACATGCGCTGAAGGTGGCCTTTAATGTGGCAGGTATTGCACGTATACACCGCAAACCTGCACCGGTGAGCCCCATGCCTTCCTCCACAGCGCCAGCATGGTGCTGCTTGATTGGCCCCCCTCGGTGGACTCTGAGCTCCAGGATCCCGAGGTCCGTGCTCTCTGCCCCGGGCAGAGCCACGTTCTGCAGTTTTGTCCGTGGTGGGCGCTATCCTGTGGACAGTGCCTGCCGGGTTCGAGACTGTGTGGATCATTTGTTTGGTGCTGCACATCGAGGCCATATATGCCCGGCTGATGGTGATGGCCTTTGTCAGGGTGACTGTGGATTCCGTGGCCAGCAGCTTGTGAAGGAGGCCCTCGTGGCCGATCCCCATGATGAAAATGTCCCGCAGCGCCTTGTCAAGGTGTGCCCCAAAATCACACAGCGCCGCGAGTCTCCTGAGGTCCGCAGCATATTTGGTGACATCCTGGCCCTCGGGTCTGCAGTGATGGTAAAATTTGTATCTGGCCGTGAGGATGCTCTCCTTCGGTTTCAACTGGTCATGAATGAATTCAGTCAGCTCTTCATATGACTTGTCCCTGGTGCTCTTGGGTGCCAGCAAATCCCTGACGAGACAGTAAACCACATCGCCACAACTGGAGAGCAATATCGCCTTACGCTTCTCTCTCAGTGCATTCGTGTCCTCCGTCAGATCGTTTGCTGTGAAGTAGTGCTCGAGCCTTTCCGTAAAGGCCTCCCAATCATTGCCCATGGTAAAATCGTTTAGAGAGCCCAGGGTAGCCATGGTTGCATGGAATTCGTCTGCTTCCTCGTCGCCAATGTGATGTATGTAGCACACAAATCACTGACTCCACACGGTCTGGCATTGATCTAACTGCTGTGACCTTCATCCTTTATTGAACAGCTCCAGAATGCCCCACAGGTGTGGTGGGCAGCCTTTTATACTGCCTCGTGCAGGTACTTTCAGGTTTCCCACCACAGCGCCCTCTGTGGTGCACCATTGTACTTATCATACATTTAATGTACCGGAGCAATACACAACATCATTTAATGTACCAGAGCAATACACAACACCCGCAGCACCACAAACGTGTCCAACTATGAACGCTGGGGCAAAAGAGAAATTGATAAGACAGACAAAGGATAAGATACACTTCGGGGTACGTCAGCGAATAATTACTGTATTCCTAAATTTAAACACTATAACCACTCCCAACTTCTGCAGGTTAAACACTATAAGCCTGTATAGAAACCTGACTGTGCGAGCTCTTAAAGGCCCTGAATCAAAAACCATGAAGTTTAATGTGGAAAGAGGGTCAGCTAAAAAAGGGGATGTGGGAAAAAGAGGGATACTAGAAATGGTATGTGGCGGGATACACGGCAGGATATGTGGCGAGATACGCAGCGGGAGTTGCAACGAGTAAACACTATAGACCTACACATGATAGATGATCAAGTTAACGCCCTAACACGAACCTTACAAGGATTGCTGGAAAGGGATGAGGATAATGAAAAGATACAGGCACAACTGGGTAATGGCGCAGAAAGAGAATTATTACAAGTGGCCCACACATTGCGAGACCACGCCAGAACTATAAATGAATAGAGCAGAACGGAACTGAAGTAAACTATACAGACAGAACTAGTACATGCAGGATATGGAGCATGGTTGCTCAATGGAATATAACATAACCTAGAGCAGTTTCAGAATGGAAAGGTGCCGGATTGGATAACACTTGATGTATTTACCAACTGGACCTTGGCCAAAAACATGACTCATGCCTGTGAGGTGCGGAGAAACAGTCATGCTTGGGTCCCAAAGGCCAGATGTGTAACTGGACATTTAAATATAATAGGTTTTGTATTATCTATACCACAGTATGATGTGACAAAGGGAGATCCCCTATACCAAACAATGCAAGAGAAATAAGAAATCAAACTCGCGTGCGGTACCATGACAAACCAGAAATGTAACTGAAGAGAACAAAAGTACTAAGAGTCTCAGCATAGATGATTGTTATAAAAATAACCAAGTTGCTTTATGTCGAGATCCACTACAAATGATCAAAGATGACTGTGGATATAACCAAGTGGATAGGTGCACTTTGAGTATCACCACCCTAACACAGGGCTACTAAATTATCGCTGTTCCACGAGGAAATGAAAATTGATGTGTGAGCACCATGGCAACTGAAATGAAGAAAGGAACACCTCATGCACCATTATGGATATTGACTTCTGCTTTACTCTGCTTGACGAGACAGATATAAACGGGTTTATTATAATCCCTGAGCTAAAGGAGGAAAGATCGATGGGACAATGATGGACATTACCTGAGGAGGTTATGCGAAGGCCATCGGGCCACAAGGAAAACCAATAATCGAACTGAAAGAGGAACAAACTCAACTGAATTGGACACCATTCGACAATATAAAGCATACCCCAGGCGGGGCAGAAATTCGGCAGAATAGAGAAGAAACCAAGTGGAGGAAAGATAGAAGAAACAGAGGATACCCCAGGCAGGGCATAATTCGGACCCTGAGAAAATGTTGACTAAAAAGGACTTATACACGAACTATGCTGGACTAAATGTACTGGTTGTAGTGCAAGGGAACTCATCTTGCTAGTATTATCCTGTAAAAAGGTGTAAACGATGTAAGAGGCAGACCCTAGCCCGTACTATAGTTAAAACATTGAATAAAGGGAAATCAAACAGTCCAGCAGAAAGGACTTATTTAGTATAACTTTGATGGGAAAGCCAACAGGTAGGTCCTGTAGCTCGGGAAGTAGTGCTACCCAAGCGAAAGGACAACCCTGGAAGCTCACCCATGAGGAATTAATTGGGAAATGGCCTATCTTGGGCATATAGCCAAGGACCATTAGGGGGGAATTGTAAGGGATAAATTGTAAGGTTGCAGATAGGGGTTCAGAATTATGCTGAATGTAGTGAACTTACAAATTGCCTATGGTATGTAACACTTGCTTATATAGGTATAGCGCATTTATACGCATTAAATTATAGCTTAAACTTAGTAACACTTAAACAGCCGTAGTCAGCAGTTTTGTTTAGAAGTCCCTGAGGAAGAGATAAGGAAGCCAGTACAGCCACACTAGGCATTGGACAGACTGGGGTAGAGGGCAAAATGGAACAAAACAATGATGAGAGATGGACAGTTGCATGTACCACTCAGAGCCCATCTGATAAGAGTCGACAAATCAATGTAACTTTGCTAATAGCAATAGACCTGTCGATGATTTTGCAGGAGGATAGCTCCTCTCCAAAACCTGTATAAATTATGCTTGAAAACTCTTGTATTTCGGAGGTTCACGACTGAACCTTCCTGTGCATTGCTCGTAATAAAACCGGTAAACTTGAGGTTTCGTTTGTTTACTTCCGTGGTCGTTATACAGTGGGAAGCTGGGCAATTAACTATATCAGTTGGTCCACCTTGAGAGAGAGAAGCCTCCTTTTACCCCAACAGATGGGATTAACTAAATCAGTTAGTCCACCTTGAAGGAGAGAAGCCTCCTTTTTACCCCAACAGGTGCAGATGGGCAGGAAACCCATGTTTCCTGCCCATGTGGCAGAGGCTGTCCACCAGAGGGCACTGCGGTGGGAGACCTGAGGTTCACCTGCATAGGTGTGCAGGGCCCAGTATAAAAGGCTGCCCACCATGCTTGTGCCTCAGTCTGGAGTTACGAATAAAGGACCAAGGTCACTACAGTTTGAGTGCAACACATTGCCTCGTGGAGTCATTCATAAGTACATAACAACTGGCGACGAGAATACGGACTTTCACGCGATTATGGCTAAGTTTGGCACATTAAAAGACTTTGCAGCAGGTGATGATTGGGATGCCTTCATGGAAAGGCTCAAGCAATATTTCGTGGCAAACGACCTGGAAGTGGAGATGGACACATTGTAGGAGAAGCGCAAGGCTACACTGCTAACCAGTAGTGGGCCCGAGGTCTATCACCTCATCAGGGACTTGCTGGCACCCACGCAAGCCAAGGATAAGACATACGATGAGCTGACTGAACTCATTTCCAACCAACTAAAACCAAAACAGAGCATCCTCACGGCCAAGCACAGATTCTACACTCACAGCAAACCTGAGGGCCAGGAGATTGCAAAATATGCTGCCGACCTCAGGAGACTTGCGGCACTGTGTGATTTCGGCACGCACCTCAACAGAGCATTGTGAGACATCTTCGTTATGGGAATTGGTCATGAGGGCCTCCTTCACAAGCTATTATCTGCCGATACCACAGTCAGCCTGCAGAAGGCCATCGGCATCAGTCAGGCGTTCATGACCTCGACCTGCAGCACCAAGCAAATTATCCATCCTGTGAACTCAAACCCGGCAAGTACTGTAAACAGAATGGTGCCTTTCACAGGCAAGACTGTAGAACGTGGCTCTGCCCAGGGCAGAGAGCACAGACCTCAGGGTTCCAGAACTCAGAGTCCGCCGAGGGGTACTAATCGAGTAGCACCATGCTGGAGTTGCGGAGGAAACCACAGTGTCTGTTTGCTGAGTACGTATGCAAAGCCTGTAACACGAAAGGCCACCTCCAGCGTATGTGTAAAAGAAATACGACTCACCGTCTAGCAGAGGAGTCGGTAGATGACTTTGAATCCGCGGGGAGTATGATGATTTGGCCAGAGAGGCAGCTCAGCCCCAAGACGAAGTGTATGGAGTGTATACCTGCACCACCGGTTGTCCTCCAGTGAAGATGGAAATTGAGATAAACGGAGTTCCAGTCTTCATGGAAGTGGACACGGGAGCGAGTCAGTCAGTGATGAGCTAGGATGCCTTTGAGAGGCTATGGAACAAAAAAACGACCCGAGCTGGTTCCAGTACAGGAAAAGTTGCGCACCTACACCAAGGAGCTGATCCCAGTCCTTGGTAGTGCGGGCGTAAGTGTAATCCATAATGGCGAGGTGCACAAGTTACCTCTGTGGATTGTTGCAGGTGATAGTCCAAAGCTACTCGGAAGAAGGTGGATGGGGAAGATCCAGTGGAAATGGGAAGACCTCTTCACTCCAGCAATTGATGTCCCCCATGCTCAGAGGCAAAGCAAAACCTCACCTTCGCTTGGGCCAGGCACCAGAGAATAGATCAGCGCAGCACCTCAGGCACAGAATGTCCATCACGACTGCGTGGCAATGATCCGACCAGAACGACCGAAAAGTACCTTCCCGGCTCCAGTGGCAGGACTCCTGGGGAGGAAGATCGAATTCACAGGCACTCTTCCAGCTTTTATGGCAGAATCACGGGAGAGAAGGATCAAGGCAGTCGATCTCGAGGACAGAGGCAAGATGGTGTCCCTGCTGCAGCGAGGGGCAGCGTGGCTGAAAAAAAGATGGCCGCGGCAGTATCACGAGGTGCAACGCTGAGGGACCAACACGTGATGTCTAACAAAGGATTTCATTGGGGTAAAGCCAGCAGGGTTCTCTTATAGGAGACCTGCAACCAACTGAACTTAAATAGACATTGTATGCATGGGAATCAATGTAACGAACTGATTAGGATTGTGAACAAAATGTTGTTGCGAGATGTTGGTGCTATTCCTAATGTAAAGAACAAAATGTTGTTGCAAGATGTCGGGAATAGAGTGTCCCCAAAAGTAGCAAGCGAGCGAATTTGGGAGGGTAAAGGTGCTGATCCTGATGCCCTGCCCCAGGTCTATCCCACGCTGCAAGCACCCGATGGCACTATTCACCATGGACCTGGAAACGAAAATGGCGCCAATACGTGCAGTCAGCCGCCGTTGCCCACCACCCGGGTGGAGATGGTGCAGCCCCCAGACCCAGTCGCTACCTCGGCCATGTCCGGGAGTGAAAGGTCAGAGCCAATGAGCTCCCCAAATGGGACCTGGAACAGCCAGGTTCCCAACACCATTCGAGAGCAGGCAGAAGACTGCAACCCTCAAAAGAGGACAGGGAGACCACACACAAATGTGGCTCTGCCCACCACTAGGCAACGGCAAAGACCCTGAGTCCTGGCTAGGTGAGCAAACCAAGCCCACCCTGCTAGCAGGGAGTGCAGCGCCGCTATCAGACGACTAGGACCCAGTCCGGATGCTCTGGAACCTGCGTCCTCGCATGAATGCAATCTACCCAATCCTGGCGCACGACCGCAAAACGTAACTGTTACGTATGAATAAAGATTTTGACTGGATACTGTGAGCTCAAAGTAAAGTGTGACCGTAGTCTTTTATTGCAGGTCTCCCTCTCCAGGGAGTACCTCTCCAGTCTGTGAGGCCTCCTTAAGTACCTGTGCTCCCTTGGGACTCCAGGGGATGAGCCCTCTGGTGGCTACACAAGGTATATATAGGTTTATATATATAACAACACTCCCTCACCCCCAAAGTCAAAAGTGTAACTATTTACAAGGTGAGCCAATCTGGGGCCTTTCTTTCCCTGGTTGACCATCTCGGTGCAAATGCTGGTTTTGCTGAGTCATTTGTTGGGCCCTCGCTGGGCTGCTGTGCAGCTGGCCTTCCTGGGCTGCCTGGTGTGGTGAGTCCTGCTGGGCTGTTGCGGGTGATGGGTTCTGCTTCGTGGCCAACCGCGGTGTCGGTTGCCACTGGTGTGTGTGTTGGGGGGTCAAAGAAGGTAGGGTCTAAAGCGGGTTGCTCAGGATAGTCCGTGAATCTGAGTTTGATTTGGTCCAAGTGTTTCCGGTGAATGAGTCCATTTGAAAGTTTGACCCGAAACACGCTGCTCCCTTCTTCAGCCACAATAGTGACAGGAAGCCACTTAGGACCTTGTCCACAGTTCAACACAAATACAGGATCATTGATTTCAATTTTGCGTGACACATTTGCACTATCATAATATGTACTTTGTTGAAGCCGCCTGCTCTCTACCTGTTCATGTAGATCAGGGTGAACTAACGAGAGCCTTGTCTTAAGTGCCCTTTTCATGAGCAGTTCAGCAGGTGGAATCCCAGTGAGCGAGTGGGGTCTCGTGTGGTAGCTAAGCAGGACTCGGGATAGGTGAGTCTGCAGTGAGCCTTCAGTTGCCCTCTTCAAGCCCTGCTTGATTGTTTGAACTGCTCGTTCTGCCTGACCATTGGACGCTGGCTTAAACGGGGCAGATGTAACATGTTTGATGATTACGGGTCATGAACTCTTTAAATTTGGCACTGGTGAAACATGGCCCGTGTCACTCACAAGGACATCAGGCAGGCCATGTGTGGCAAACATGGCTTGCAGGCTTTCAGTGGTGGCAGCGGATGTGCTTGCCGACATTATCTCACATTCATCCATTTGGAGTACGCATCTACAACCACAAGGAACATGTTACCCAAAAGCGGGTCTGCATAGTCGACATGGACCCTGGACCATGGTTTGGAGGGCCAAGGCCATAAACTTAGTGGCGCCTCCCTGGGTGCATTGCTTAACTGCGAGCAGGTGTTACATTTCTGCACGCAGAACTCTTTAAGTCCGCATCGATACCGGACCACCACACGTGGGATCTGGCTATCGCTTTCATCATTACGATGCTGTGGAGGTCACTGATGAAAGTGTCCCTGCCCTTCTTGGGTACCACTACCCGATTACCCCACAGAAGGCAGTCTGCCTGTATAGACATTTCATCTTTGCGCCGCTGGTATGGCTTTATCTCTTCCTGCATTTCCACTGGGACACTGGACCAGCTCCTGTGAAGCACACAATTTTTTACTAGGGACAGTAAGGGGTCCTGGCTCATCCAGGTTCTAATCTGTTGGGCTGTGACGGTTGATTGCTCACTCTCTTCCATAACCATTACTAAATTTGCGGGCTGTGTCATTTCCACCCCCGTGGTGGGCAATGACAGCCTACTGAGAGCATCCGCACAGTTTTTTGTGCTTGGCCTGTGGCGGATGGCATAGTTGTATGCGGACAAAGTGAGCGCCCATCTCTGGATGCGGGCTGATGCATTCGTATTTATCCCCTTACTTTCAGAAAAAAGGGATATCAGTGGCTTATGGTCAGTTTCTAATTCAAATTTGAGCCTAAACAGATATTCATGCATTTTCTTTACCCCATAAATACACGCTAATGCTTCTTTTTCAATCATACTGTAAGCAACCGGTTGCAATTTCCCAGATTCATTAGCTTGTTGCAATACACACCAGACGCCGTACGACGACACATCACATGCTAGTACCAAACGCTTACATGGATCACAGAACACAAGCAATATGTTCGAGCATATCAGTTTTCTAACTTTTACAAAGGCATTTTCTTGGCTTTTGCCCCATACTCATTCGCCTTCTTTACGCAGTAAGGCGTGCATTGGTTCTAACAGTGTGCTGAGGCCCGGTAAAAAGTTACCAAAATAGTTCAGAAGTCCTAGAAACGACCACAGCTCTGTCACGTTCTGTGGCCTCGGTTGCCTCTGTCTTCGAATCAGTGGGCCTGATGCCGTCCGCCGCGATCCTTCTCCCCATGAATTCCACTTCAGGGCGACAGGAAAATGCACTTTTGAGTGTTTTAACCTGAGCCCCACGCAGTTGAGTTGACTAAGAACCTCCTCCAGGTTCTGCAGATGCTCGACTGTGTCCCGACTTGTAACCAAGATGTCGTCCTCGAAGACCACCGTGCGCGGGACAGACTTCAATAAGCTTTCCATGTTTCTCTGGAATATCGCCGTCCAAATTCGAATTCCAAACGGGCATCTGTTGTGCATGAAGAGACCTTTGTGCGTGTTGATGCAGTCAAGGCACTTCAGTGATTCCTCCAGCTCCTGCTTCATGTAGGCTGAGGTCAAGTCCAGCTTCCTGAACGTCTTTCCTCCTGCCAGCGTAGCAAAAAGCTCGTCAGCCTTTGGTAGTGGGTATTGATCTTGCACTTTGTTATCACCACAGATTCTGATGGTGCTGTCTCCCTTGAGGACTGGAACAATCGGACTGGCCCACTGATTGAATTTGATCAGCGAAATGATGCCCTCTCGTTGCTGCTGGTCTAGCTCGATCTCTACTCTTTCTCTCATCATGAACGGTACTGCTCTCGTCTTGTGATGGATGGGTTGCGCACCCAGAATTAGGTGGATCTGCACTTTTGCTCCTTGGAATTTCTCGATGCCTGATTCGAACAGTGAAGGGTACTTGTTTAAGACCTGGGCACATGAAGTGTCATCAGCGGATGAGAGCGCTCGGACGTCGTCCCAGTTCCAGCTTATCTTTCCCAGCCATCTCTTGCCGAGCAGAGTGGGACCATCGCCCGGTACCACTCAGAATGGTAGCTTGTGCACCCCTCCATCATAGGAGACCTTTACAGTGGCACTCCCAATTATGGGAATCAGTTCCTTTGTGTAAGTACAAAATTTTGTGTGAATGGGAATCAAGACTGGCCTTGAGGCCTTACTGCACCACAATTTATCGAAAGTCTTTTTGCTCATAATGGACTGGCTCGCACCCGTGTCCAGCTCCATTGACACCGGGAATCCATTTAGTTCAACCTTTAGCATTATCGGGGGACACTTTATGGTAAATGTGTGCACCCCATATACCTCTGCCTCCTCAGTCTGAGGCTCTGATTCGTCGTGATCCACCGTGGATCTGTCCTCCTCTGCAACATGGTAGTTTGCAGTATTAACAGGGTTTGCAGCTCGCCTGCACATATATTGGAGGTGTCCCATTGTTCCACAGCCCTTGCAAACGTACCCTTTGAAGCGGCATGAATGGAAATGATGATCACCCCCGCAGCGCCAAACAAAGTGTTAATGGCTTAGCATTCATGACTCTTGATGGTGGACTCCGAAACATCTGCGGACGTGCAGCTGCAGGCATGTGGGGCCTGCCCTGTACGTTGCAATTTGAAAACAACATCACTTTGGTCACAGTACTAGTAGCAGCACTCATGTGCTGAGAGATTTGCTTAATATTGTCATTGGTGGCAATGAACGCCTGGGCTATCGCTATGGCTTTACTCAAGGTTGGGGTCTCTACAGTCAAAAGTTTGCGAAGTATCACTTCATGGCCAATGCCAAGTACGAAAAAGCCTCTGAGCATGCGTTCCAAATGTCCTTCAAATTCGCAATGTCCTGCAAGGCGTCTTAGCTCGGCGACATAACTCGCCACTTCCTGGCCTTCAGACCTTTTGTAGGTGTAGAACTGGTACCTCGCCATCAAAACACTTTCCTTCGGGTTCCGATGCTCCAGGATCAGTTCATCGTATGATTTCTCCGTGGGTTTCACTGGAGCAAGCAGGTTTTTCATGAGGCCATACATTGGTGCCCCGCAGATGGTGAGGAGAATCGCCCTTTGTCTGGCAGCGTTTGCTCCTCCTTCCACAAAGTATTGGTCGAGTCGCTCCACAAAGGTTAGCCAATCATCTCTCTCCGAGAATTTCTCCAGGATGTCCACTGTTCTCTGCATCATTGGGTTCGTCATCTGCATCTCGTCGCCAGTTGTTACGTCTGAATAAAGAGTCTGACTGGATACCGTGAGCTCAAAGTAAAGTGTGACCGTAGTCTTTTATTGCAGGTCTCCAGAGTGCCTCTCCAGCGTGTGAGGCCTCATTAAGATTATGGGATCCCTTGGGACTCCAGGGAATGAGCCCTCTGGTGGCTACACAAGGTATATACAGGTTTACATATATAACAGTAACGAATGTAAGTCACTGAACCCAGGTGTCACTATACAAACTATAAATTCCTTTCTTTGTAATTGCACTGTTTCTGATCCTGTCTGTTAATGTAACGGGCCTGCTGCATGATCTTGCTATGGGAGTGGGGGGGTGGGAGGGGGGAAATGGATGTATGTAGCCATGGATACACACATGGATCACACCCAGAATCCACTGGAACCTCCACTGCATCATCGAACCATCCAAACTGGTAACCACTACCCAACGTTGTGGCAAAAGAACTTGGGGTTTACAGGGAGAGAGCCAAGCCAAAGCACAGTCAAGGTGCAAGGGCTATTGGCACTTAAGTCTGGGGAGAGTTAAGCCAGAGCACATAGTGCAAAGGTAATTGGCACAAAGGACTTGGGGGAGAGTGATGTTATATAGATATATTCTCTGTGTAGTCACTGTATAGTTGCATAAGATGGAGACATGTGGCCTGATGTACTATCAATAAGGTTTACACTGTATATATACTATGCTGGCACCACTAGAGGGTGCCCCTGGTGGAGATCGGGGTTTCCTGCCCTTGTGGCAGAGGCTGTCCACCAGAGGGCACTGCGGTAGGAGACCTGAGGGTCACCTGCATAGGTGTGCAGGGCCCATTATAAATGGTTGCCCATCATGCTTGTGCCTCACTCTGGAGTTACGAATAAAGGACCAAGGTCACTACAGTTTGAGTACAACACATTGCTTCATGGAGTCATTCATAAGTGCATTACAGACATAACAGTAATTACAGACAAAAAGAATGTACTGTGAGTAATGTACTACTAGTCCCTATTTTGCCGCAAGTGAAGATCTGAATTACTTTGCCCTGATCGCTCTGTTACTAAAGGAAATGACTGCTTCGCTGGTAGTCGCCATGGTGATGGACTTTGATAAAGATACCAGAGAAGAACAAACAATTGGTAATGACTTCTGTGGCAACCTATAATCTACAGACACAAAGATAGCCTCCATCTTCCCGCTGGGAAACAGTCTAAATTGTGTTACTTCACATAGGTTGCCAAAATTCTATGGGGCAGAAATTCGGTCTTCCTATAAGGACTCTTGCCGCCTGAAAGCGGCGGCCACAGGACGGTGCGGAATGACCGCCGACATGCAGTGCACTGGCCATCTATCGCGGAATTGACCTCAGGGATTTTTGCTGCGGTATGAGGATCCGCCCCACTCCCAGCACTTCCGCCCCACTCCTGCAGATGCGTCCTTAATGACATCAGACGCGCACCGCAGCGGCTTTGCCCCGGAAGGAAAATTCAGGTCAAAAAGTCTTCCGGCCGCCTGTTGATGCTCCCGACTTTTTTTTGACACAGTGCCGGCTCAAGACCACCAGCGGACTTTAAAGGTGTGTTGCGTGCATCTCCATTTTTTTGGCCGATAATTTTTCGGACTTCTCACGTTTGTCAGTTGCCCTTTTCAGAGCAGCATTGAGTGCTAGTGGGCTAGGGCCTTCAATCTGTACAACACAGAGGCTTCATTGTGGAGGTTGTGCTTGCGGAGGCAATGGGCTTAGTGCTGGCAGCAGAATGCCTCCTGCACATTGTGCGTGGCAGGGAGGCATGCAGGAGAAGGCGGCGCCGGCTCCAACGGCTCCAGAGGCAGCGGGAAAGGGACGCAGCACACATGAATGGCCAACATGCAGAAGGCCATGGAGATGGCGACAGACCTGAACCCAGAGAGGTGGCCCAAGAAGGACCTGCCATCAGGAGGAGGGTCAGGTACGCTGACCCCCCGCACCAGATAGTGGGTGAATTCGAATGAAGGCAGGAGCAGGAGGCAGATGCTTGCCAGCGGCAGGCTGCAGAGGGTGAGGAGCAGCAAGAGCATGCGGGAGAAGGCAATGAGGCAGCTGCCATAGGAAGACCTGACCATAGATGTGTGGGGAGAAGGCCCTATCGTGCAAGGGTCTAAAGGCTGCAGTTTTCGTTCATGGACCAGATGGATGACCAATGTCTCTGTAGAATTCGATTCTGGAAGGGCATAGTCAGGGAGCTGTGCCATCTCCTGCAGTCAGACCTCCAGCCTCAGACATGGCTGAGGACAGCTCTGAGCGTCGCAACCAAAGTGACCATAGCACTCAATTTCTATGTCCCTAGCTCTTTCCAATCTACTACAGCAGACATATCGAACATTTCTCAGTTCGCCGCGCATCACTCCATCCGTCAAGTGACAGATGCTCTCTGTTATGTATGCATGCCAATGATGTCATAATGTACTATAACACTAGACCTGTATATACCTTACCTGTACACCAGAGGGTGCTGCTGCTGGAGACCTAAGGGTCACCTGTACACTGCAGGTAACCCAGAATAAAAGGGAGCTCACCTCTTGGTGTCCTCACTCTAGGAGCTGCAATAAAGGACTACAGTCTGTGCAGTTCAAGTGCCATACCCCTGCTTCGTGGAGTCATTTACAGAGTGCCTACATACACAATACTCTCTATAAGAGGAGGAGTGACTACCTTTCCTTCCCGATGAGCAGTTGGAGCGGCAGACCGGATTCGTGCACATTGCGGGCTTCCCAAGGGTTCAGGGCACCATAGACTGCACCCATGTTGCATTGAGAGCACCGCAGAACAATCCCAAGATCTTCTGCAACTGCAAGGGATTCCACTCCCTCAACGTGCAGCTGGTGTGTGACCACAACCACAAAATCATAGCAGTTGATGCCGGGTATCCTGGCAGCAGTCATGATGCTTTCATCCTGTACCAGACCGGTGTGCCCGGCGTGTTTGCTGCCCCAAACCAAGATTGCGGCTAGATCCTTGGAGACAAGGGCTCCCCATTGTGCACTTGGCTGCTGACTCCCCTTCGTAACCCCAGGACTGCTGTGCAGCAAGCCTACAATGACTCTCATTCAGCCACCAGGTGCATCATTGAGCAGTGCACCAGGATCCTTAAGCAGAGGTTCCGTTGCCTGAATCGCTCTGATAGAGTGTTGCAGCACTCACCTGAGCAGGTCTCCCTATTCGTGGTCGTCTGCTGCATGCTTCACAACCTGACAATCATGAGGGCACAATCATTGGAGAAAGAGCCACCAGTACTGTCATGTATTTAACTGTCATTGTAACCCATGTATAAGCTGACCTAAGTTGTACACCTTGAGAACACTGACCACAGGGGGCGAACTTGTGGAAGACACTCCTAACCTGGATGTTCCGGTATAAAAGGGGAAGCTCCACCCACCGTCTGCCTCTTGAGGTCTTGGTAGTAAAGGTAACTGGTCACTGAGTGACCTTCTCTCAAGTATGGGCCTCGTGTGCATTTATACTGTATAGTAAGGACATATCAAGTACCACCTGAAGAGGAGGAGGAGGTGCAGGAACATGACATGCACGAGGAGGAGGACCAGGATGTGGGTCGCCGGCCACGCAGGAGGCATCAATGTCATCCAGACCCTACAAGGGAAGTGCAGAACTCTCTCATTGCTGCTTGTTTCCCATCAGTTCATGCCCACTTCACCCTTCATCTTTGCATCTCCATGGCCATCCCAATGAACCCTTTCACACATCATTGCCCACAGTGAAAAGAGAGACCTGCAGAGATATGGGATCACAAAATAAAGATTTAATACACAAAATATAAAGGTGCAAAAAATATACTCATAATCATTTCTCACCCTTGTGCATCTCCTTAGAACCCCTCTTGTGCAAGCCTATTCTGGAACTACGCCAGAGTGTCTTCCCTGTGGCTGCATAATGGACCTGGAAGGCTGCTGTATTTCAGGTGTAGAACTTATAGATGTCCTTCGAGGATGCCCTCGACCAGCTCTGGCCCTGGACGGGCCGGCTGCTGACTGGGCAGCACCCTCCTCTGTGTGTTCAGTAGGCCTAGGCTTGGGCAACTCCATGCTTGTCGGCAATGGCGGAGTGACAGGTCTGTGGTCAGCACTGCTGTGATCCTGCGAGCCCAAATCATTATCCTGCGCCGAGGAGCCTGCTCCACTCCCCCAGGGCAACACCTTGCCATCGTCACCAATCTGAGGGAGCACAGGTCGATGGTGTGGCGCGACATCGGAAGGGCCCCGTGGACTGTGGTGGACCCAGCCGCAATGGCAGCAGTCAGAGCTTGCGTGGCATCCAGCTGAGACTGCATGAGAGCAGACACAGTCTCTATGCTACCAGAGACGACAGCAGTAAGACAGTCTGTGGGCTGTTGTCCAGAGTGCATGAGAGCATTCTGAGCCTCCAGGAACGTGGCCATCCTATCCAATCCAATGGCTTCCTTGTGCCTCTGCTGTAATGTTAGCTGCTACATCGTCAATGACATGCGACATCACAGCTGGATCCACACGCTCACTCTGGGAGTCCACCATCGTCTGCACACTGGCAATGATGGGCTCCACAATGCGGGAGATTTACTCCTCCACGCTCCTGACCACTTGCGACAGGCTCCCCGCCTCCCTTGCCACTGCCCCAACATCTGGGAATGCCTGGCCTCCGTCCTTCTTTCATAAGCCCCAACATCGAGGGGCTCATCTGAGTCCTCTTCAGCAAAACCCGTGAGCGATCCCGCCCCCTGGAGAGATGGCACCTGAGTTTGTCTTTGCCCTTCACCATGCTGCAGCCAGCTAGGCCCCAGTGCATCACCCAGTACAGACCCCTCTGTTACATCTAACTGACCCGACCACGTACTCCCAGTATCTGAGCTTGTGCCTGTCAGTGTAGGAAGCAGTGATGCAGTGCTGCCAGCAGTGCCTCCCTTTTCCTCAGCCTCATCGGACATGGCACCAACAGATGGAGTGGCCGCTAGGGTGTGGTGGCTTTCGCTCCCAGTGGCCTCAAGGCTGTCGTCCTGGCTTTGGCTCACACTCGCATCAGCGGCCTCGGCTGCCAGTGCCCTCATTGCTGTCATCCTGGCTTCCGCTCACATTCGGGGTCTCATCTGCAATCATAAATGGCACAAGGGCTTCTGTGAGGGTGAGGTAGGGAGATTTGTGAGTTGATGAGACCAGACGTACAGCCGAGAAGCGGCAGGTGGACTGCTTTGTCACTTGAAGTGAAGGTTACCACTGCACTTTCATTCTATGCCTCCGGATCATTTTAAGCTGCAACTGGGGATGGTACACTATCTCTCAACATGCAAACATGTCTCCATTCGCCAGGTCATGGCTGCATTGTATGCACCAAGGAATGACTTCATCAAGTTGCCAATGACCGCCCAAGCAATCCATGACAGGGCTGTAGGGTTCTCAAGGATTGCTGGCTTCCCAAAGGTACAGGGCTGCATTAATTGTACCCACATTGCCTTGCGAGCACCTTTGAAGGATGCCGAGCAGTTCAGGGATAGAAAAAGCTTCCACTCCGTTAATGTGCAGCTCATGTGTGACAACATGCATCGCATCATGTCAGTCGATGCAAGATACCTTGGCAGCAGCTATGAAGCATTCATCCTATGTGACAGCGTTATATCTGCCATGTTTGAGCAGCAGCCAGAAGGGCAGAGCTGGCTACTGGAAGACAAAGGGTACGTCTTCGTCACCTGGCTCATGATGTCCCTATGCGTAAGCTGACCATCAATACAACATGTTGCACATTACGACACGCAGCATTATACAGAGAACCATTGGCATCTTGAAACAATGTTTCCGATGCCTGGACCATTCTGGAGGCTACTTGCAATACTCCCCTGAGATTATCTGACAATTCACTGTTGTGTGCTGCATGCTGCAAACTTAGTCATCATGAGGCAGCAGCAGCTGATTGTAGAAGAAGACCCACCTGTGGTGAGAGTGGCTGATGATAATGATTTGGAAGATGCAGGTGACGAGCAGGAGGAGGTGGAGGAGAATGATGACGGGGATGAGGAAACCATGCAAGTGCCTGAGGCCGGAGCACGATGGCGGAGGAGGGTGGTGTTATGTATGAAGAAAGAGTCAGACTGAACACTGTGAGCTCAAAGTAGAGTGTGACCTTAGACTTTTATTGCAGGTCTCCAGAGTGCCTCTCCAACCCGTGAGGCCTCCTTAAATACCTGTGCTCCCAAGGGATTATGGGATCCCTTGGGACTCATCCCTTGGGACTCCAGGGGATGAGCCACCTGGAGGCTGTATAGAGTATATACAAGTTTACATATATAACAACACCCCCCCCCCCACCAAAGTCAACAGTGTAACTATTTACAAGGTGAATCGATCTGGGGCCCTTCTAGCCCTGGTTGATCATCTCGGTGTGAATGCTGGTGTTGGTGAATCGTCCGTTAGGCCCTCGCTAGTCTGCTGTGCAGCTGGCCTTGCTGGGCTGCCTGGTGTGGTGGATCCTGATGGATTGCTGTGGATGATGGGTTCTGCTTCATGGCCAACCGCAGTGCCGGTTGCCACTGGTGTGTATGTTGGGGGTCAAAGAAGGTAGGGTTCAAAGTGGGTTGCTCAGGATAGTCCGTAAATCTGAGTTTGATTTGGTCCAAGTGTTTCCGGTGAATGAGTCCATTTGAAAGTTTAACCCGAAATACCCTCTTTGGCCACGACAGTGCCTGGAAGCCACTTGGGACCTTATCCATAATTCAATACAAATACAGGATCATTGATTTCAATCTCGCGTGACACATTTGCGCTATCATGGTATGTACTTTTTGAAGCTGCCTGCTCTCTACCTGTTCATGTAAATCAGGGTGAACTAACGAGAGCCTTGTCTTAAGTGCTCTTTTCATGAGCAGTTCAGCAGGTGGGATCCCAGTGAGCAAATGGGGTCTTGTGTGGTAGCTAAGCAGGACTCGGGATAGGCGAGTCTGCAGTGAGCCTTCAGTTACCCTCTTCAAGCCCTGCTTGATGGTTTGCACTGCTCTCTCTGCCTGACCATTGGATGCTGGTTTAAACGGGGCAGATGTGACATGTTTGATCCCATTAAGGTTCATGAATTCTTTGAAGTCAGCACTGGTAAAACATGGCCCGTTGTCGCTCACCAGTACATCGGGTAGGCCGTGTGTGGCAAACATGGCCCGCAGGCTTTCAGTAGTGGCAATGGAGGTACTAGCCGACATTATATCACATTCAATCCATTTGGAGTACGCATCTACAATCACAAGGAACATTTTGCCCAAGAAGGGGCCTGCATATTCAACATGTACCCTAGATCACAGTTTGGAGGGCTAAATCCATAAACTTAGCGGCGCCTCCCTGGGTGCATTGCTTAACTGCGAGCATGTATTACATCTGTGCACGCAGGACTCTAAGTCCGCATCGATACCGGGCCACCACACGTGGGATCTGGCTATCGCTTACGTCATTACGATGCCTGGCTGGGTACTGTGGAGGTCACTGATGAATGTTTCTCTGCCCTTCTTGGGGACCACTACTCGATTGCCCCACAAAAGGCAGTCAGCCTGTATAGACATCTCATCTTTGCGCCGCTGGAATGGTTTATCTCTTCCTGCATTTTCAGTGGGACACTGGACCAGCTCCTGTGAAGCACATAGTTTTTGACTAGGAACAATAAGGGGTCCTGGCTCATCCAGGTTTTGATCTGCTGGGCAGTGACAGGTAATAGCTCACTCTCAAATGCTTCCATAACCATGACTAAATCTGCGGGCTGTGCCATTTTGAAGGGTGCAAAATTCACAAGACCCCCACCCCAGTGTTTGGGCTCATTCAAAAGGAAATTTAATTTGGGACTATCTACCAGAAAGTTTGAAATCCTAAAATGCTTATGGAAGAAACTACAAACTTTAAGCACATTTTGGACTTTAAAAGACAAATTCAAGGCTGTGGGCGGGCCTAAAGAACTAACAGGAGACAACTTGATTATTGAGGCTGTCTGGGTGTTGGGACTAACGTAACTTGTCTGGAGAAATGGGTATTCAAGAATCCTTCTCCACAAGAGATATTAACATTACAACAAATAACCCAGAGATAGCCAACCATCAACCTGAATCTGAAAAACCGTTTCAGCATATACATCACAAACAGGCCCAATCCAGCCTGTATGCAAAAAACTAAGCAGCACAAAAGGTCAATGCGATTACCAAGCTAATATTTCCATCAGGAAACAGTTTTCGAACATCAACCCACCCAAAACATATTCACTTTTAACGAGCCCGCCAAAATACTACAAAGAAGAGTAAAGCCCGCCAAATTTAAACAAAGAATTCTGAACTGATTTGGTGCCAAGATTAGAACCACTCAAACCATATAACTGGCCCTTGTTTTCAACAGAAATTGGGTTGCTAAGTAGCTACAAGGTTGCTACTACCTCAGATGCCATATTGCTCGTTCTATACTACGACTGTGTCATCAGGACAAGGAGAGAAACCAACTTCTCTAACTTCTCGAGAAACTAACTTCTCCGTCCTCGAAGTCTTAAAGTCCTGAAGGAAGGAAGAACATCACCATCGCGGCAGCAACCGACCACAAGCAACGTGGTATCAATGGAAAACCACCGCGATCGACCAAACTCGAAACAAAACTCCAACGAAAAAAAAACCGAAGAATCGAAAAGTTTCCACTCTATAATCTAATCCTGACCTACCAACGGGTAAAAGATTACCTAAAAGACAGTAGAAACCTATTTCCAACCAATGAAAACGGGTATTTACCCCACAGATCCAAAACGCGCCTTACCGCATTAGCGGATTCAACCCAACTGAAGATTGCGCAGCAAAAAGTCTTCTCCGACATTCAGGGTACGGCAAGCAGACCCTACCACATCCAGCAAACTCCAAAACTGCGATCTACCGCTAACTGTCAAAAAGATTGGTAAGCATAGTCCCTGCCTGCCCTGGAGTCCAACCTAGCTAGGATTCGGGATTGGGAGTTGGGAGGTGTAATTCTACTGTAACCCCCTTTGAATATGTGATGTGTTGTTCTCTATTAGAGTCATTATAAGCTATTGTAATCCCCTCTGAGTGTGTAAGGTATTGTTCTTTAATAAGTTTGAATAAGTTTTGACATTGTACTTTCTTATTAGAGCAATTATAAGTTTGTAATTTCTTGACTGTAATAAAATCAAAGTTCTTTTGCACCAAACCAATGTCCTTTGCACTTTATCACATCCCCCAAATAAATCCAGAGTCTAGAGCCCAAGGAAGTGGGAGTGATTCGAACCGTTCAAGTTGGTCAGAAGTGAACCTGACCCCCAGGACTACTCCCTTACAAAATGGTGACTGTGGCAGGATTCTGGTACACGGGGTGTGATGTGGAGAGTACTGGTTTGGGGCAAAGAACCAAGATGGAAGAGAGGATTTCGTCCTATGTGTATAAGAAGGTCAATGTAACTAAATGTGCTTAGTCTATTGCACGCTGAGCGTCTAGCTGACGCTGCAGCCCAGTGGACAGCAAGCAAAGATCACAAAGAAATAGTAGAGGAGGCAATTTGGTTGGTCTGTCTACAGGGACATGTCCAACTCCTAGATAAAACCAATGAGGCACTACAGGCAGAGTTATGGGAATGTGCAGAGAACTAACAGGAAAGGGTTATGTCAGAGGAAAGATTATCGGGAGAACTCCGTAAGCTAAAACAGGAAAGGACACAGATAATAGAAAGGTTTAAAAACAGTCAGGACTATTTTCAATGTCAGGTTACCGAGGTCAAAAGTAATGAAAAGTCACTGAGGGAGGAAAGCACTCGCCTCACCCTCCAAGTAAAAGAGCTCCAGGAAAGATTAAAAGATGTGCAAGCAGTGTATAAAGTAGCTAGCACTGATGGGTTTGAATCGGGAGACCACGGTTCCTGCCAGCAACAAGTTTAAACCTTGCTCTATCCAAGGCAAAAGGCATGGTATGCCTAATAAGTCTGGGTATGCCCCAAGTAAACCTGGAAGAGAAGGAGGAAACTACCTGGCCACTATCTGTGGCACCGGTGACTACACCGGTGCAGCAGCAGGAGGGGCAAATCAGTTGCGGGACGGACAGGGATAGTGAACCACCACCACCTGTGGCACCGAGTTTCAGCTCGGCTTGGCCGCAGGGAGGAGAGGGAGGTGATCCAGACCAGGGAGAGCCAGAACCAGGGCCAATGTGCCCGGTCCGGCAACAGAAGTTTGGCACGCCCACCCTTAGCGGGGGTCCAGGGCCCCTGGAAAGTCAATTTGTGGTCCCCCAAACTCCCCACCAGCTTAGGGCTCTGATAAGCCACCTGGGAAAGCTAACTCCAAAGGGAGACCCCTTGGTTCACTTTGTGGAGGTGGAACAGGCAGGGGATATTAATGGGTGCGATGATGCAGAAATGGCAAAGATGCTTCTCCTATCCCTGCACAGCAAGCTGTACCAACCCTCTCTACTGAGAGTAAAAGGGGATGGAGGACACTTGCTGCCATCCAGAAAGACATTTTAGAAGCCATGGGCTGCAATGATGGAAGTCCCTTCCCCAGAGTGGAGAAAACGGTGCAGCTCACAGAAGAAACCCCACAGGCTTTCGCAGACCGACCCTGGCCTGTGTACCAAAGCGCCTGTAGTGGGGACATAGACAGAGATCACTTAAACCCGGATGAGTTAGCACACTGACTCCGAAGCCTAGTAGCTAACAGTTTACCCAGAATAAGAACCAAGGTTGAGGCCTGGTTCGACCCAAGAGATCCCCAAGCCACCGAACAGGGAGTGCTTAGGCAACTGACACAAGCTTACAGAAATGGCAGAGGGACAGAAGAGCACTCACAAAAGGGAAGGGTTCACGAAATCCGATCTAGCCAAGATAAGAGGGAAAGGCGCGTCAAGGTGGGGCAACCTCTCTGATACAAAACGTATCTGCTTCGGGTGCGGAAAGGGTGGGCACTGGAGAAAGGATTGTAGAAACCCATGGAAGAGTAACACAGGAAAGAATTCTCCAACCCCGGCCCAAAAGACCGAGACAGATAAGCCAGTCCCTCTCCACTCATTCGATACCTTTCTAACTGCGCTCCGAACCATATCAGATGGCCCTGGGAAGGTAGCCACCGCCACCGGTACCGAAATCTCATCTGCCCCCTCCCAACCAAAACAGTGACTAGGACAGACACAGCCTGTCCACCTCTGTTCCCTCGAGTATGATGCATGGAGGAGAGATCGACCGTTCAGATGGAAGTGGAAAAGGTGACAGGGACTTACCTGCTGGACACCGGTGCCTCAAGCACCCTTGTCTATGCAGCCAACCCCGCCGCCTCACCTCTGTCGAACGGGGTCCCCTACAGCTTGGTGGGTTTCACAGGCACTGAACAGACTGGCTCATTCTCCATTCCACTCTCCATTCATTTAGGTATACTCTACACTAAGTGGACTTGTGTCCTGATGAAATGGGAGCAGGAAGGGAGAGGGATCCTGGGGACTGACTTCATCCTAAGCCACGGTGTCCTAGTGGATTTAAGAAACCACTGTCTTTGGGGGTCAGTCTGTACAGGACAAGAAAGTGAGGTGATGGTTATCCCGGGAAAACAAGGAAAAGGGATGGTGTGCACCATGAAGCCAAAGGAGGGTTACGACCTTGAATCACTGGTCAGTAACACTCCGATAGAATACCAAGAATATGTGAGGAAAAACCTTGCTGCTTTTGACACCCACAAACACGACTGTGGGAGAATAAACGGGGTCAAGGTTAGCATAGATGGGGACCCCATGACCCAACCACAGAAACAGTATAACTTCCCCAGGGAGGCGGAAGCAGACATGGAGACAGCCTTGGGTTCTCTGGTTAAACAGGGGGTATTGAGACCAATAGCTACCCATGTGAACTCTCCATTGTGGCCGGTTAAGAACCGGACAACTCCTGGAGAGCCACGGTGGACTATCAAGTACTCAACCGTAACATCCCCACCTGTGCTGCTGTCGCCGACCTCGTTGGCAGTATCCCAGCCTCCGCGACACATTCACGGTGCTGGATATTTCCAACAGGTTCTGGTCCATACCTTTAAGAAGGGAAGATCAGTACAAGTTTGCTTTTATCTTTAAGGGACAGCAATACACTTGGAACTGTCTCCCTCAGGGCTTCCACAACAGCCCCAGTATTTTCCATCAGTGTATGGCCAACTGTTTAAAGAGCTTCAGCAGACCCCAGCAGCTAGTACAGTACATGGATGACCTGCTCCTGTTCACCAATGAGGGGGAGGAGCATGGCCCACTGCTGGCTGAACTGCTGGAGCTGCTGAAAAATGAAGGATTTAAAGTAAACCCCAAGAAGGCACAAATCGGCCTGATGGAAGTAAAATTCCTGGGACTGGCTGTGCGCGCTGGGGAAAGAGCCATTGACAAAGCTAGAAGGGAAGCAGTGCAGAAGTTACCCGCCCCCAACACAGTAACAGGAGTAAGATCTTTCTAGGGCTAACTGGGTACTGCAGAGATTTTATTGAGGATTATGCAGCCACCGCAGCCCCTCTGCTCCAACTCCGACACAAGGGAGTGGAGTGGGAATGGGACAAAGGTTGCGAGGCAGCATTTATCCAACTCAAGAAAGACCTGCAGACCGCGCCAGCTCTAGGGGCCATCGATGGGGGTAAAGAGTTTTTCCTGGAGGTAGCAGCCAGTGGGCACAGCCTGAGTGCAGTACTGCTCCAGGAGCGGCACGGCCGGCTGAGACCAGTGGTCTACTCCTCCAGGATACTCACAGACGTGGAGAAGGGATACTCCAACTGTGAGCGGCACCTCCGAGCCACTCACTGGGCTATGAAAAGATCACTGATCTTCACTCGGTCCCCATCACACTCCTTACCCACTATACGCCCACCCAAATGCTCCTGGATGGGAGAATCAAGGACGGGACAGTGAGCAGTGCCCGTATTGCTCGCTGGACCCTACTCCTCTCTCAAATGGATCTAAGGATAAAGGGTCTCTGCGAGCCAAGGCTCGTAGCCAACATGATTTATCCAGGGACAGCCCACCGGTGTTCCGTAGAAGGGGTATGGGAAACTAACATAGGCTTTCGGGCTGGGTTACACCTCACAGACCGAGAGATCTATGTGGACGGTTCAAGCACAGTACCTGCGGGTGAATGACTCACAGGCTGCGGAGTTTATGATTCCGAGTCAGGCATTGCCCTGGCGATTAAACATCCCAGTACTATGAGCACCCAGCACGCTGAACTGTCTGCAGTGGTGTACATAGTCACACACCCCGAAGAATTCCCTACCCCATACACGATTTGCTCGGACAGTATGTTCACTTGCAATTCGTGTACAGAGTACCTGGCTATCTGGTCCCGCCGCGGATACACATCCGCAGACAGGAGACCCCTGGCAATTAAGCCCCTACTGGAAAATATCATGAAAGCTGTAGGGGAGGAAGGGAATATTTATATACATAAGGTGAAGGCACAGTCCACCATAGAACCCCGTAGCGAGAGAAACCAGCAGGCTGACATGTTAGTCAAGCAAGGGGCCCGCACGTGCAAGCTCTGGGAACCGTACAACCCAGGACCCATTGCAAAGGTTAGGGACAGGATTTGGATGACAGCTAGGGCAGGGATAGCTTTGCCCCCGGACCTGAAAACGCTTCAGACCCAAGATTCCGTCCTCAAAACTGTCCTAAACATTCTAGCTAAAGGGGAAAGGATAGACGGCCCCGAAGGCACCGAAGCAATTACCATTAAAGAAGGCATGATGTTCAGGGGGGAGCAATGGGTAGTACTGCAACAACACTGGAGAGAATTCCTCCAGCTGGCCCACGAGGGTCCAGGGGCAGGACACCCCGGACCTGAGACAACTTGGCAACGAGTGGAACAGGCAGGGTGGTGGCCAAGACTCAGGGAAGACGTCCACGAGTTCTGTCTGGTGTGCATGGCCAACAACCCCGACCCCCTGAAAAGAAAGGTAGCTATGGGACATATCAGGAGGGTAGAGGGACCCTGGCAGTCGATCCAAATCGACTACATTGGGCCTCGACCCACTGCCCAGGGAGGCTACAAATACTGCCTAGTATTGGTGGACGTATTCACCAAATGGGTGGAAGCCTTCCCATGCCGAACAGCCACTGCCATGGGAACAGCTAGAATCTTGGTCAGAGAAGTGTTCTCCCGATGCGGACTACCACAATACGTGGAGTCCGACCAAGGGAGTCACTTCACCGGGCAGGTGATGCAGGAGACCCTTAAGGTGCTTGGCATCAAAGGAAAATGTCGCCCACAACCCACAGTCATCCGCTCCTGTAGAGCGTTTAAACCGCACCATCAAAGAAAGGCTGCGCACAGAGACAGGGGATTCACCCAAGGGGTGGGTAGAGGTCCTACCATTGGTCCTCATGGGGACCCGGGCCAGCCAGTCAAAGAGCACGGGGTACTTCCCGTACGAGCTCATGACCGGCAGAGCCATGTGAACCCCCACTCATGTGTTAGCCCCGGTACTCACGGAAGGTCAGCTTTGGGAAGCGAACCGGGACAGCTTTGTCAGGAATCTGTTTGAACACCTGAAATAGATTCACTGGCAGGCTGCTAACAACATGGGAAAACAGCATCGGAGCAACCGACTGCTGCTAGAACCCCGCAAGCATCATGAATGGGAGATAGGGGACCAGGTTATGGTGAGAAACTACACTAGAGTAGGGGTCTTTGAGGCACTGTACATGGGACCGTACCACATTGTCGACAAGGCAAGCCCCATGGTCTATGACATAAAATTGCCCCGCCGAACAAAATGGTTCTACATAAATCAGTGCAAACTTTACAGCCCAGAGGCAGCAGCTAAACGTAAGGGATAGCCAAAAACGGTAAACCGTACTAAAGGCAGGGATCCCCAGCCAACAGCCCCCGACTGTGGAAATCCCACAGGGGACGTGGTAGACCCACAGACTGCACCTAGAGGGGCGGTGGACTGTGTTACTGGAGGAGCTGTCCCCCCAATCATTTGGGACTCGGACGCACCCCCAGCAGCCAGAGCCTTAAGAAGGTCTCCCTGCACACCACGGCCAAAGACACCGCGGTCACCAGAGCTCCAATTTGATTGGTTCAGCCCCCGGAAAGGGACCAGCCGCAAAAGAGAACCTAAGGTCAGAGACCAGCCCGCGAGCAGGGACACCCAGCCAGTAGCCTCAGACAACGAGGGACCCTCAGATAGCGGTGGACCAGCCACCAAGTGAGAGTCCCCAGCCCATAGCCCTCAACCAGGCAGAACCCCCAGGGGAAGAAACGAACCAGGCAGCCATCCCAACAAAGGAGCGGTGTGCTGCAGCACGGAGGGGACGTTCCCCCGATAGTGTCGGACTCAAACCCACCATCGGTAAGGACACACCGGGTCCAATCCCGTCAGAATTTTATATGTTTCTATGAGATCCCCTCTCATTCTTCTAAATTCCAGTGAATATAAGCCAAGTCAATCCAGTCTTTCTTCATATGTCAGTCCTGCCATCCCGGGAATCAGTCTGGTGAACCTTTGCTGCACACCCTCAACAGCAAGAATGTCCTTCCTCAGATTAGGAGACCAAAACTGTACACAATATTGAAGGTGTGGCCTCACCAAGGTCCTGTACAACTGCAGTAAGTCCTCCCTGCTCCTATGCTCAAGTCCTCTCGCGATGAAGACCAACATGCCATTTACCTTCTTCATCGCCTGCTGTATCTGCATGCTAACTTTCAATGACTGATGTGTCATGACACCCAGATCTCGTTGCACCATCTCTTTTCCTAATCTTTCACCATTCAGAAAATATTCTGCCTTCCTGTTATTGCCACCAAAATGGATAACCTCACATTTATCTACATTATACTGCATCTGCCATGCATTTGCCCATTCACCCAACCTGTCCAAGTCACCCTGCAGCCTCTTAGCATCCTCCTCACAGCTCACACTGCCACCCAGCTTGTGTCATCTGCAAGCTTGGAGATATTACATTCAATTCCTTCATCTAAATCATTAATATATATTGTAAATAGCTGGGGTCTCAGCACTAAACCTTGCAGTACCCCACTAGTCACTGCCTGCCATTCTGAAAAGGATCCGTTTATTCCTACTCCTTGTTTCCTGTCTGCCAACCAGTTCTCAATCCACGTCAATACATTACACCCAATACCATGTGCTTTAATTTTGCACATTAATCTCTTGTGTGGGATCTTGTCAAAAGCCTTTTGAAAGTCCTAATACAACACATCCACTGGTTCTCCCTTGTCCACTCTACTAGTCACATCCTCAAAAATTCTAGAAGATTTGTCAAGCATGATTTCCCTTTCATAAATCCATGTTGACTTGGACCCATTCTGTCACTGCTTTCCAAATGTGCTGCTATTACATCTTTAATAATTGATTCCAACATTTTCTCCACTACCGATGTCAGGCTAACTGGTCTATAGTTCCCTGTTGTCTCTCTCCCTCCTTTTTTAAAAAGTGGGATTACATTAGCTACCTTCCAATCCATAGGAACTGATCCAGAGTCTATAGAATGTTGGAAAATGACCACCAATGCATCCACTATTTCTAGGGTCACTTCCTTAAGTACTCTGGGATGCAGACTATCAGGCCCTAGGGACTTATCAGTCTTCAAGCCCATCAATTTCCCGAACACAATTTCCTGACTAATAAGGATTTCCTTCAGTTCCTCCTTCTCGCTAGACCCTCGATCCCGTTGTATTTCCGGAAGGTTATTTGTGACTTTCTTAGTGAAGACAGAACCAAAGTATTTATTTAATTGGTCTGCCATTTCTTTGTTCCCCATTATAAATTCACCTGATTCTGACTGCAAGGGACCTAGATTTGACTTCACTAATCTTTTTCTCTTCACATGTCTATAGAAGCTTTTGCAGTCAGTTTTTATGTTCTCTGCAAGCTTTCTCTCATACTCTATTTTCCCCCTACTTATTAAACCCTTTGTCCTCCTCTGCTGAATTCTAAATTTCTCCCAGTCCTCAGGTTAGCTGCTTTTTCTGGCCAATTTATATGCCTCTTCCTTGGATTTAACACTATCCCTAATTTCCCTTGTTAGCCACAGTTGAGCCACCTTCCCCATTTTATTTTTATGCCATACAGAGATGGACAATTTTGAAGTTCATCCATGTGATCTTTAAATGTCTGCCATTGCCTATCCACCGTCAACCCTTTAAGTATCATTCGCCAGTCTATCCTAGCCAATTCACGTCTCATACCATCGAAGTTACCTTTCTTTAAATTCAGGACCATAGTCTCTGAATGAACTGTGCCACTCTCTATCTTAATGAAGAATTATATCATATTATGGTAACTCTTCCCCAAGGGACATCGCACAACAAGATTGCTAATTAATCTTCTCCCATTATAGAACACCCAGTCTAGGATGGCCAGCTCTCTATTTGGTTCCTCGACAAATTGGTCTAGAAATCCATCCCTTATACACTCCAGGAAATCCTCCTCCACCGTATTGCTACCAGTTTGGTTAGCCCAAACAATACGTAGATTAAAGTCACCCATGATAATTGCTGTACCTTGATTGCATGCATCCCTAATTTCCTATTTGATGTCATCCCCAACCTCACTACTACTGTTTGGTGGTCTGTACACAACTCCCACTAGCGTTTTCTGCTCTTTGGTGTTCCGCAGCTCTACCCATCATACCCGTTAACAGCTGTCTGTACAGTTAATTCATCCACCTTATTGCTCCTCACATTGAGACACAGAGCCTTCAAGCTTGTTTTTTAAAATTCTTTGTCCTTTTAGAATTATGTTGTAATGTGGCCCTTTTTGTTTCTTGCCTTTGATTTCTCTGCCCTCCACTTTTACTTATCTCCTTTCCACCTTTTGTTCTGACCCCATTTTACTTCCCTCTGTCTCCCTGCATAGATTCATCCCCCTGTCACATTAGTTTAAACCCTCCCCAACAGCACTAGCAAACACTCCCCCTAGGATATTGATTCCTGTCCTGCCCAGGTGCACACCGTCCAGTTTGTACTGGTCCTACCTCCCACCGAACCGGTTCCAATGTCCCAGGAATTTGAATCCCTTCCTCTTGCATCATTTCTCAAGCCACATATTCATCTTAACTGTCCTGCTATTTCTACTCTGACTAGCACCTGGTACTGATAGCAATCCTGAGATTACTACCTCTGATGTAATCATAAGAGGTTAATTACCAGTTTATATTGAAGCTAACTTTAATTCATTTTTGTTTCTTATGAATGGAAAAGTGTAATGAGATAATGTATAGTACCCTCTAGTTTGGAGGTACAGGGAGCTGTATTGAGAGAAAGGGTCTGTGATGGAACGCCATCTTAAATCTACACATGGCTGTCTGAGATCTCCCAAATAAATAGAGTTAAGTTGAAGAGTGTTCAAGAGACTTTAAAATACACACCCTTCTCCCCCCACTTCCACCACGGTCATCAGAGCGCGCACCGCTGTCTTTCCGGCCCAGAAGCTAAATTCATTATAAAAGTCAACCTGTCACCTCACGGTGCCTCTGAAAGCTTTTTGTCTTGGTGCACTGTGCTGGCTCAATACTGCCAGCAGTGGTGAAAGGACTGTTGCTTGAATCAACATTTTATCTGTCAAAACATTTTTGGACTTCTAAAAACTTTCTTAGTCATCCTTTTCAGATCGGCATTGAATACTAATGGCCTGGGGCCTCAATCTGTACTCCACAGTGTCCTCATAGTGAAGGTTGAGCCTGCAGACGCAATGAGCTTATTGCTACCAGGGGAACGCCTTGTGCACATTGTGCACGGCAGTGAGGCACGCAGGAGAAGGTGGCACCATCGACAATGGCTCCAGAGGCGGTGGGCAAGGGAGGCAGCAGACATAGCTGCCCAACATAGAGAAGGGCCTGGAAATGGCAACAGACCTCAAGGCAGAGAGGTTGGCCAGGGAGGAGCTGGCGTGAGGAGGAGGATCAGGTACGCTGACCCCCCCCCACCGCCCCCCACCCCGCTCAAAATAGTGGGCGAGATACAAAGAAGGCAGAATGCAGTCGAAGCAGGTGCTTACCAGCAGCAGCCTGCAGAGGCTGAGGTGCATGAAGAGGATGAGGGAGAAGGCAATCAGCCAGCTGCCATAGGAGGGGCCCAGCAGAGAGTTTGGGGAAGAAATCCCTATCGTGTAAGAGTCTACAGGCACCAGTTTCCCTTCAAGGACAGCACAGGTGACCAATGTTTCTGCAGGCTGATTCAGGAAGGACATCCTCAGGAAGTTGTGCAATCTCCTGTGCCCAGATCTGCAGCCTCAGACAAGGCTGAGGACAGCTCTGAGCATGTTAACCAAGGTGACCATTACACTAAACCTCTATGCAACTGGCTTTTTCCAATTTGCAACTGCAGACATCTCTAACATTTCTCAGTTCTCCACCCATCGCTCCATCGTCAAGTGACAGTTGCTCTCTAAAAGAGAAGGCTGGAATACATTTCTTTCCCAATGAGCAGGGAGAAGTAGATGGAGCAGCAGACTGGGTTAGTGCAGATTGCAGGGTTCCCCAGGGTGCAGGGCGCCATCGACTGCACACACGTGGCATTGAGGGTGCCACAAACCAATGCGGAGATGTTCATGAACCGAAAGGGATTCCATTTCCTCAACGTGCAGCTGGTGTGCGACCACCAGCGCAATATATAGCAGTGGATGCTCGGTATCCAGGCAGCAGCCACGATGCCTTCATCCTGCACCAGAGCAATGTGCGCACTATGTTTTCGGGCCCAAACCAAGATTGTGGCAGGTTGCTTGGTGACAAGGGATATCCACTGTGCATTTGGCTGCTGACTCCCCTTCACAACCCCAGGAATGCTGCACAACCTACATCGACTCTCATTCAGCCACCAGGTGCATAATTGAGCACTGCATTGGGATCCTTAAGAGTAATGTATGTATGCCTAGGTTTACCTGCCACCAGGGGGAGCGACCATTGGGGGTCGTTGAGCCACAGACACACACGTGCAGCCCTTGTATATAAAGAAAGCTTCTATTTTTAATCCTCACTTTGAGAGCTAATATAGTAGAGTCAGGTCGCACCTGATTGAGTTCGCGGTACTAAGCCTATTGAGTTATTGCAGATGCAACATTTGGCGACGAGGTACAATACGAACTTTCACGCACAAAACAAAAATGAGCACCGTTGGAATCCTGGAGTGATTCGTGGAGGGAGAAGACTGGGAGTATTTTACAGATCGCCTTGACCAGTACTTCGTGGCCAACAAGATGGATGAAGCTGACACAGTTAGGCGCAGAGCAGTTTTCCTCACGGTTTGTGGTCCAAAAATCTATGGCCTCATAAAGAATCTGCTCTCACCTGCACATCCAACAGAAAAGACCTATGAGCAATTGTGTGCTCTGATTCGGGACCATCTCAAACCTAAAGAAGGTATCATTATCTCGAGATATCGCTTTTACAAGCATGTTCGTTCTGATGAGACCAAACCTTACAACCATCGCAAAGACGAACTATCCATTCAATCTGATTGTTTGCTATGGGGTAATCATGCTGTTATGCCCAAAAAAGGCAGGGAAAGATTTGTACGGGACCACCCGGGCTTTGTGATGAATGTGTTTTGCATCCGAGTCCACGTGGATCTGCACCTTGGCTCCCATGAAGTTGCCGATGCCCGGTTCAAACGGCGAGGGAAATTTTCTCAGTACTTGAGCACACAAAGCGTCATCCACCGATGACAAAGCTTTAATATCGTTCCAGTTCCACTTTATTTTTTCGAGCCAATTCCTGCCGAGCACCTGCACAACCTGGAAGAGGTTCTACGTCATCTGGACAAAGTGGGGCTCAGGCCGAAACGTACAAGGTGCACTGGAAGTCGAATTCCTGTGAAGAAAGATTGTTGCAGACGGCATCAGACCTACAAACTTGAAAACAGAGGCCAGCAAAAATGCACCCAGACCCCAGAATGTGAAGGAACTGCGTTCGTTTCTTGGTCTTCTATACTACTTCGGTAATTTCTTACCTAATTTGAGCACATTATTAGAGCCATTGCACATGCTGCTCAGAAAAGGCGACAACTGGATTTGGGGTGTATCTCAAGGCAGGGCCTTCGAGAAGGCTAGAAATCTGCTTTGTTCCAATAAATTGCTGGTACATTATGACCCGTGCAAGCGTTTAGTATTAGCCTGTGATGCTTCATCACATGGGGTTGGTTGCATGCTCCAACAATCCAATGAGTCGGGAAAACTACAACCCATTGTGTACTCGTCAAGAAGCATGTCTGAAGCGGAAAGAGCCTACGGCATGGTAGAGAAAAAAGCTTTAGCCTGTGTATATGGGGTTAAAAAGTTGCACCATTTCGAGCTTGAAACCGATCACAAGCCGCTCATATCTTTGTTTTCAGAACATAGAGGTATCGATAACAACATGTCGTCCCGCATCCAGAGGTGGGGGCTGACATTATCTACCTATGATTATGTCACTCGCCATAGACCTGGCACCGAGAATTGTGCTGATGCATTGAGCCGTTTATATTGAGCCGATTCATATTCAGTCATCAGAAGACCCTGCTGTTGTCCATGAATCTGGACCTTCAATCCCCGACATGGACACTGCCACTCCCATTAGATCAGCTACCCAGCCATGAAAATGCAAAGAAGAAGAGTGATGTGGGCATGAACTCATCGGAATGACTCGCAGAACTCACCTAGATCTGGAATTGAACTGAGATGATCAACTAGCGACCGGAAAGCCCCGGACCGTCTCAATTTGTAAATAGGACTGATACCAAGATCTCGGGGGGGAATGATGTAATGTGCATATGCCTGGGTTTACCTGCCACCAGGGGGAGCAACCGTCAGAGGTCATTGGGCCACAGACACATGCATGCAGCCTTTGTATATAAAGAAAGCCTCCATGTTTAATCCTCACTTTGAGAGCTAGTAAAGTAGTCAGGTCACACCTGATTGAATTCACAGTACTAAGCCTAATGAGTTATTGCATACGGAATATTAAGCAGAGGTTCCGTTGCCTGGACTGCTCTGATGGAGTGTTGAAATGCTCGCCTGAGCAGGTCTCCCTATTCGTGGTCATCTGCTGCATGCTTCACAACCTGGCAATCATGAGGGGCCAGCCACTGGAGGTCGATTCTCCTCAGGAGGAGGCACATGAGGAGGAGGAGGTGCAGGAGGAGAGAGAGGATGAGGAGGAGGACGAGGAGGACCAGATGCGCATTGCCAGCCACCCAGGAAGCGTCATCGCCATCCCAACCCTGCAAGGGAAGTGCAGACCTGTCTCATTGCTGCTCGTTTCCGATGAGTTCATGCCCACATCATCTTTGCATTTCCATGGCAATCCCAATGAGTCCTTTCACACATCATTGTTCACAGTCAAATAATAGACTTGCCCAGATATAGGAACACAAAATAAAGATTTATTACAGAATAAAGAAAGGTGCAAAAAAAATACACATAATCATTTCTCAACCTTGTGCATTTCCTTATAACCCCTCTTACGCAAAGCTATTCGGCTAGTATGTCGCAGTGTCTCCCCTATGGCTGCCTCATGGGTCTGGGAAGGCTGCTGTGTTTCTTGTATAGAAGCTAAAGGTGTCCAACATCCTCGACCTGCTCTGGCCCTGGACGGGCCGGCTGCAGACTGGGCAGCACCCTCCTTGGTGCGTTCCGTCGGCCTAGGCTCGGGCAACTCCATGCTTGGATGCAATGGTGAAGTGACAGGTCTGGGGTCAGGAATGCTGTGATCCTGAGAGAGCACATTATCATCATCATCCAGGTCCGAGGAGCCTGCGCCACTCCCTGGGGGCAGCACATTACCACAGGCAGCAATCTGAGGGAGAATAGGTCGATGGTGTGGTGCGACGCTGGAAGATCCCCTGTGGCCCAAGGTGGACCCAGTCATGAAGGCAACACTGCATGAGAGCAGCTACAGTCTCAAAGCCACCAAACATGACAGCAGTAAGACGCTCCGTGGCCTGTTGCCCAGATTGCATGAGAGCATTCTGAGCTTCCAGGAACGTGGCCAGCCTCTCCAAAGCAGTACTCAGACGCTTGTTCACTTGCGCCTGTGTTTTAATGGCAGCTGCCACATCCCCAATGAGTCACGGCATCACAGCTGAATCCGCACAGTCACTCTGGGAGTCCACCATCGCCTGCACACTGGCAATGATGGGCCCCATGGTGTGGACAGAGCTGTTGACAATGCGGGAGGCGGATTCCTCCATGCTCCTGACCACTTCCGACAGGTTCCCTGGCTCCCTTGCCACTGCCCCCAACATCTGGGAATGCATGACCTCCACCCTTCTTTCATAAGCCCCAACATCGATGGGCTCATCTGAGTCTTCTTCAGCAGAATTCCCATGCGCACTCACCCTCCCAGAGAGATGGCACCTGAGGTTGCCCTGGCCCATCACCATGCTGCAGCCCGCTAGGCCCCGATGCAACACCCAGTGCAGACCCCTTTGCTATGCCTAATAGATCAGACTGCGTACTCCCAGTATCTGAGCTGGCGCGTTTGACTGCAGGAAGCAGTGACACAGTGCTGCCAGCAGTATCCCCTTCTTCCTCCACCTCATCGGACATGGCGCCAACAGATGGAATGGGTTCCAGGGTATCATCCAGGCTCATACCCCTAATGTCCTCCAGGGTGTCAGGATAGCCATGGCTATCATTGCCCTCAAGGCTCTCCTCTCAGCTTGACCTCTCATTATCCACATCAGCCTCTCCCTGGCCTCAGCTGCCACTGTCCTCAATGCTGCCGTCCTGCCTTGCCCTCCCACTTGCACCAGCGCTAGGACCCTCGTCTTGGCTCTCACTCGGCCTTTCATCTGCAAGCATAAATGGCACAAGGGCTGCCGTGATGGGTGTTAGGGAATTGAGGCATGGAGGCTGCAACTTGCATACTTTCATAAGGAAATGTACACTAGGCGCTGGTGCGTTCAGGGAAAGATAGCATTAAAGGAAGGCCTTCACTTACCCATGCTGCACACAGCGGGATTGGCAGTACCGGAGGCTACAGGGAAGGCAGCATGTTTGCCCACTAATACCTGGACCCTTTCTTCCAATGGAGTAAGCAGCTGTATGTCAGCCTCACCACCACCAGTCCTCCTTTGCTCTATGCGGTTGTGAGTAACCTTGGCCTGCAAAACAAAGAATGCTTGCTGAGTAGCAGTGTCATGAGGCATCAGAAATGAGTGCACAAGGATCAATCCCATCAATTTCCCTAACACAATTACCTGACTAATAAAGATTTCCCTCAGTTCCTCCTTCTTACTAGACCCTCTGACCCCTTTTATATCTGGAAGGTTGTTTGTGTCCTCCTTAGTGAATACCAAACCAAAGTACTTGTTCAATTGGTCTGCCATTTCTTTGTTCCCTGTTATGACTTCCCCTGATTCTGACTGCAAGGGACCTACGTTTGTCTTTACTAACCTTTTTCTCTTTACATATCTATAGAAGCTTTTGCAGTCCGCCTTAATGTTCCCTGCAAGCTTCCTCTCATACTCTATTTCCCCTGCCCTAATCAAACCCTTTGTCCTCCTCTGCTGAGTTCTAAATTTCTCCCAGTCCCCGGGTTCGCTGCTATTTCTAGCCAATTTGTATGCCACTTCCTTGGCTTTAATACTATCCCTGATTTCCCTTGATAGCCACGGTTGAGCCACCTTCCCTTTTTTATTTTTACACCAGACAGGGATGTACAATTGTTGTAGTTCATCCATGCGGTCTCTAAATGTCTGCCATTGCCCATCCACAGTCAACCCCTTAAGTATCATTCGCCAATCTATCCTAGCCAATTCACGTCTCATACCTTCAAAGTTACCCTTTTTTAAGTTCTGGACCATGGTCTCTGAATTAACTGTTTCATTCTCTATCCTAATGTAGAATTCCACCATATTATGGTCACTCTTCCTCAAGGGGCCTCGCACAACGAGATTGCTAATTAATCCTCTCTCATTACACAACACCCAGTCTAAGATGGCCTCCCCCCAAGTTGGTCCTCGACATATTGGTCTAGAAAACCATCCCTTATGCACTCCAGAAAATCCTCCTCCACCGTATTGCTTCCAGTTTGGTTAGCCCAATCTGTATGCATATTAAAGTCACCCATGATAACTGCTGCATCTTTATTGCATGCACCCCTAATTTCCTGTTTGATGCCCTCCCCAACATCACTACTACTGTTTGGAGGTCTGTACACAACTCCCACTAATGTGTTTTGCCCTTTGGTGTTCTGCAGTTCTACCCATATAAATTCCACATCATCCAAGCTAATGTCCTTCCTAACTATTGCATTAATCTCCTCTTTAACCAGCAATGCTACCCCACCTCCTTTTCCTTTTATTCTATCCTTCCTGAATGTTGAATACCCTTGGATGTTGAGTTCCCAGCCCTGATCATCCTGGAGCCACGTCTCTGTAATCCCAATCACATCATATCTGTTAACATCTATTTGCACAGTTAATTCATCCACTTTATTACGGATACTCCTTGCATTCAGACACAAAGCCTTCAGGCTTGTTTTTTTTAACACCCTTTGTCCTTTTAGTGTTATGATGTAGTGTGGCCCTTTTTGTACTTGCCTTTGTTTACTCGGCCTTTCACTATTGCTTTTTACCTTTCTACCATCTGTTTCTGACTCCATATTACTTTGCCCTGTCTCACTGCATAGATTCCCATCCCCCTGCCATATTAGTTTAAACACTCCTGAACTGAATTAGCAAATGTTACCCCCAGGACATCAGTTCCAGTCCTGCCCAAGTGCAGACCGTCCCTTTTGTACAGGTCCCACTTCCCCCAGAATTGGTTCCAATGTCCCAGGAATTTGAATCCCTCCCTCTTGCACCACTGCTCAAGCCACATATTTATTCTACCTATCCTGCTCCCTCTACTCTGATTAGCATGTGGCACTGGTAGCAATCCAGAGATTACTACCTTTGAGGTCCTACTTTTTAATTTAACTTCTAGCTCCCTCTTCACAGACTTCCACAGCTATCTCTCTCCAGTCACTTGTAAACACTTCCCAAGTCAGTCTGCCTGCATTGGGGTACAGGACTCTGCTCCTTTCCTCCACAGCCTATATGAGTGTCTCCAATTCTGCATCATAAAATCGGGTTGCCCTCCTTCCTACTGATGCAGCAGCCATCGTCTTAACTGAAAGGCCTTCCATGCTCAGGGCCTAGCTGCAAGCCCTGGCCTTTAAGAAGGCCAGAGAGCAGCTGGCTTGTCATCAGTAGGTGAATTCCGCGGTCTAAACGTCGCTCCCCACCCACATCGCTGAAAACTGCGATTCCCGCCAGACATTACCACTGGCCGCCATTTTTTTCCCAAAAAGCTAAATATCGCTCTAATGGCCACCGCAAACATTGTGGCAGTAATGGTGGCCAAAGAGCAGTAGGTGCGCCCCATTTTGGGTGGACGTAAATTTCTATCCCAGAGAGTAAGGTGAAGTAGAAAAAGAACGCGTATGACAGATGTCAGGTCGAAAATACATCTGAGAATCAGGCTAAATATAGAAAGTTCAGAGGAGAAGTGAAAAAGAAAATAAGAGGTGCAAAGAGAGGGTATGAGAATAGAATATCAGCTAGCATAAAAGATAATCCAAAAGTCTTCTATAGGCATATAAATATAAACGGGTAGTAAGAAGAGGGGTGGGGAAGATTATGGACCAAAACAGAGAACCAGGCATAGCGGTAGAAGGTATGGCTGAGGTACTAGATGAGTACTTTGCATCTCTCTTCACCAAGGAAGAAGATGCTGCCATAGACATAGTAAAAGAGAAGGTAGAGGAGATACTGGATGGGATAAGAATTTATAAAGACAAAGTACTAGAAAGGCTGGCTATACTTAAAGTAGATAAGTCACCAGGGCCGGATGGGATGCATCCTAGGACGCTGAGAGAAGTGAAGGTAGAAATCACGGAGGTACTGGCCATAATCTTCCAAATCTCCTTAGAAACGGATGTTGGTGCCAGAGGACTGGAGAATTGCAAATGTTACACCCTTGTTCAAAAAAAGGTGTATAGGTAAACCCAGCAACTATAAGCCGGTCAGTTTAACCTTAGTACTGGGGAAGCTTTTAGAAACAATAATCAGGGACAAAATTAACAGTCACTTGAACAAGTGTGGATTAATTAAGGAACGTCAGCACAAATTTGTTAAAGGAAAATTGTGTTTAACAAAATTGATCGAGTTTTTTGATGGGGTAACAGGGAAGGTTGATGAGGGCATTGAAGTTTATGTGGTGTACATAGATTTTCAAAAAACGTTTGACAAAGTGCCACATAATAGGCTTGCTAACAAAGTTGAAGCCCATGGAATAAAGGGGACAGTGGCAGCATGAATACGAAATTGGCAAAGTGACCCGAAACAGAGAGTAGTGGTGAACGGTTGTTTTTCGGACTGGAGGAAGGTATAAAGTGGTGTTCTGCAGGGGTCGGTACTAGGACCACTGCTTTTCTTGATATATATTAATGACTTGGATGTGGATGTACAGGGCACAATTTCAAAATTTGCAGATGACACAAAACTTGGAAGTATAGTGGAGGGTAGTGATAGCCTTCAAGATGAATTAGATAGGGTGGTGGAATGGGCAGTCGCACGGCAGGTGAAATTTAACGCAGAAAATTGTGAAGAAATACATTTTGGTAGAAAGAATGAGGAGAGGAAATATAAACTAAAGGGTACAATCCTAAAGGGAGTGCATGAGCAGAAAAGACCTGGGGGTCTATGTGCACAAATTGTTGAAGGTGGCAGGGCAAGTTGTGAAAGCATTAAAAAAATTTATGGGATCCTGGGCTTTGTGAATAAAGGTATAAAGTGCAAAAGAGTAGAAGTTATGATGAACCTGTATAAAACATTGGTTCGGCCTCAACTGGAGTATTGTGTCCAATTCTGGGCACCACACTTTAGGAAGGATGTGAAGGCCTTGGAGAGGGTGCAGAAAAGATTTACGAGAATGATTCCAGAGATGAGGAACTTTAGTTACATGGATAGACTGGAGAAGCTGGGATTGTTCTCCTTAGAGCAGAGAAGATTGAGAGGAGATTTGATAGAGGTGTTCAAAATCATGAGCGGTCTGGATAGAGTAGATAGAGAGAAACTGTCCCCATTTTCAGAAGGGTCGAGAACCAGAGGACACAGATTTAAGCTGATTGGCAAAGGAACCAATGGCTACATAAGAAAAAGCTATTTACATAGCGAGAATGCACTGCCTGAAAGGATGGTGGAGGCAGTCAATCATTGCTTTCAAAAGGGAGTTGGATAAGTATCTGAAAAAAAAGATTTCCAGGGCTACAGGGAAAGGGCAGGGGAGTGGGACTAGCTGAAGTGCTCTTGCAGAAAGCCGGCACCGGGTCGACGGGCCGAATGGCCTTCTTCCGTGCTGTAACCATTCTATAATTCGACCGAGATCGGGAGGGGTGAGGCCATGGAGGGATTTGAAAACAAGGGTGAGAATTTTAAAATCGGGATTTTGCTTAACCAGGAGTGAATGCAGGTCCATGAGCACAGGTTTGAGTTGTGAGGATGAAAATCTACTGACCAAAGAATGTATCCCTTTATAAAGATGAATCAGATCAAAACAGTTTGTACATTCTTATTACCTGGTACTCAAATTCAGCTGAGATTGTGTTTAGGTTTTACAGTTAGGAAAGGGATGCATAAATTATTTTGAAGGTTGATTTTATCAGGGTGCTCACTGTTTCAGAAATCAGGCTCTGAGGTAATGCTGATGTAGTTATCAATGTTTAAGCTTATTATGATAAGAGTAGAAAATAACTGACAACAGTTATATATGTCATTCAATGTTCAAATTTTACATTTTTTGAATTAAGCTAATGCCTCACAATGCACTAAACTGATTTGTTTTTCGGTATTCAATACACATTGACAAATGTTTTGCAGCCAGACATAATTTATCCAATTGTAGAATGAAATGGGACACAGTTCTATTTAATGCAATTGGCTTCGATGTAAACTCATCTCTGCAAAAGAAATTGCACATTACATCAGTAATGGAACCAGATTGAGTATCAACATCTGTTCCTTGATAACTATGAAATGCAGATGGTTCTGGTGCAGATTGACATGAAATGAGTGTGCACGATGCTGTGTGTCCTGTGGAGGGCTAGATAATTATTTGTCAAACACTGGGTGACAGCTGAGGTACCTTTGATGCTGCATATCCACTTAGGATATGCATCAGGCTGTGCTAGTGGTGTCAATCATTACTGCAGGAAACCAACCACAAAATGCCTACATACTGCAAATGCAACAGTTCTGCATATACTCAATGGGTATGACATAGTGATAGTTTCCCTTTGCAGGAAAATAGCATTGTAGGACGTGCGGAATTACCCCTCTCCCCATCTAACAGGTTATAGAATTCGGACTTGAGACTTGTGAGAAATTACACAAGACACACGAGTTCTGCCTTTAACCTTTTATTGTTCGTAAGACAGATTCAAAACCCCAACCACTATTCGGGCAGTACACCAATATTGTTACAAGAAATCATACATACAAACACTCGCAGATGATCAGTCCAGCATTGATTGTAGGTTCTCGTAGGCGCGATGACTGGCCAGGCCACCTCCTTCTGACTGCAGTGCTGATATGTTTCAGTCACTGTTTTTTATAAAGTTTTCGGTCCCTCTCTGTAAATCCATCATTCACGGACTCTTGATGTTCCTTTAATTTCTACTTGAGTTGGCTGAGCTGTCAATCTTTCACACCCACACATCCTGTGTGGTTACCCATTCACTGCCTTTATCAGACCCCAAATTGTTAAGTCACCCATAAGAGTTTACAAAAGTGGCAGTAAACGATTTGGTCACATTTCACGTGTTACCTTGCGTCCTGCTTTTCAGAACTCTCAAGGTTTGTCTCCCTTTAGCCATCAAATCTCGTTTTACAACCCTGTGGTCCCTTTGTTGGAGACACAGTGTGCAGATCTTTCAAGATCTAAGGTTTTTTTTTCTGTGAATACCCATTTGTTCTGTCCAGGTCTACCATCTAAAATACAGCTTTTGAAATATCTCCATCACAAAGTAGCTTGCAGATTCAACAGTTGTTTTTTAACAGATCACTTGCTCAACAAATGTTTGCTGCTTATTAGTCAGGCATATCAAAGCGGGTCGTCCATCTCCATTTATCAGTGAAAGACATTCACCAACTTTATTTCACTTCGAAAAACCTTTTGGCCTGGCAGAGCATTTTAATATATACCCAAAATTAAGATTTAATGGTCTGAACATTCTTACAGCATCGAGAGACCCAAGAGAGTAAAGGGACACTAGATGTGGGACAATCTTCCAGAAGTTAGGAAGAGGTGAAATACCACCATGCTGCAAATGTCCAATCTGTATATGAAACTGGAGTGAAGAACTGTCACAGGGAAGAAAAATGATGCAGAAGTAATTTAATAAATAAAACTTTCATCAAATCAGCTGATAAGTGCTGCAGATCCATAAGTATATTACTGCATTTTTCTAGACATGTAACAAAGTTGGCTTCACTACATTTATGTGGACGTTAAATCTGAAAAAAATAAAATCATTTTGTGTAAAGTTTTGAAATGAGAGAATACTTTATTTCTTGCTCTTAAAAAGTATAGAAAAGCAATCACCATGTAAATAAGATGTTTAATGTATGCTTTAAACAAATATATATTCAAACTATTGGTTAGATTTTATGAATTTGAACACCAAAATCACATATCTGTGATTTGTAGGTCAGCTTTTACAATGATTAAAGTGAATGGACAGAAAATGTTGTTAGTGCACTGACCTCTACAACTATGGGCTCAAGTTTGCCCAACCCAGTTTTCTGGCGTATTGCCAGAATTACGTCCGTTTTTCTGGGCCAGAAATGGGCCGGAAATAATTTGCCGAAGTTTTCCTGATCTAAAGGCAGATAAATCCTCTGGACCTGATGCTTGCATCCTAGGGTCTTAAGAGAAGTAACGGCAGGGATTATGGATACATTGGTTGTAATTTACCAACATTTCCTGGATTCTGGGGAGGTCCCAGCAGATTGGAAAACTGCAAATGTAACACCCCTATTTTAAAAAGGAGGCAGACAAAAAGCAGGAAACTATAGACCAGTTAGCCTAACATCTGTGGTTGGGAAAATGATGGAGTCCATTATTAAAGAAGCAGAAGCAGGACATTTGGAAAAGCAAAATTCGGTCAGGCAGAGTCAGCATGGATTTATGAAGGGGAAGTCATGTTTGACAAATTTGCTGCAGTTCTTTGAGGATGTAACAAACAGAGTGGATAAAGGGGAACCAGTGGATATGGTGTATTTGGACTTCCGGAAGACATTTGACAAGGTGCCACATAAAAGGTTACTGTACAAGATAAAAATTCACAGAGTTGGGGGTAATATATTAGCATGGGTAGAGAATTGGCTAACTAACAGAGAACAGATAGTCGGGATAAATGGTTCATTCTCTGGTTGGCAACCAGTAACTAGTGGGGTGCAGCAGAGATCAGTGCTGGGACCCCAACTATTTACAATTTATATAAACGACATGGAAGAAGGGACTGAGTGTAATGTAGTCAAGTTTGCTAATGATACAAAGATGGGAGGAAAGCAATGTGCGAGGAGGACACAAAAAATCTGCAAAAGGACATAGACAGGCTAAGTGAGTGGGCAAAAATTTTGCAGATGGAATATAATGTCGGAAAGTGTGAGGTCATGCACTTTGGCAGAAAAAAAATCAAAGAGCAAGTTATTATTTAAATGGAGAAAGATTGCAAAGTGCTGCAGTACAGTGGGACCTGGGGGTAATTGTGCATGAAAAACAAAAGGATAGTATGCAGGTACAGCAAGTGATCAGGAAGGCCAATGGTATCTTGGCCTTTATTGCAAAGGGGATGGAGTATAAAAGCAGAGAAGTCTTACTACAGTTATATAGGCTATTGGTGAGGCTATACCTGGAATACTGTGTGTAATTTTGGTTTCCATATTTACGAAAGGATATACTTGCTTTGGAGCAGTTCAGAGAAGGTTTACTAGGTTGATTCTGGGGATGAGGAGGTTGATTTATGAGGAAAGGTTGAGTAGGTTGGGCCTCTACTCATTGGAATTCAGAAGAATGAGAGGTGATCTTATCAAAAAGTATAAGATTATGAGGGGGCTTGGCAAGGTGGATTCAGAGAGGATGTTTCCACCGATGGGGGAGACTAGAACTAGAGGGCACGATCTTAGAATAAGGGACCGCTCATTTAAAATAGAGATGAGGAGAAATTTCTTCTCTCAGAGGGTTGTAAATCTGTGGAATTCGCTGCCTCAGAGAGCTGTGGCAGCTGGGACATTTAATAAATTTAAGACAGAAATAAACAGTTTCTTAAACGATAAGGGGATAAGGGGTTTTGGGGAGCAGGCAGGGAAGTGGAGCTGAGTCCATGATCAGATCAGCCATGATCTTATTGAAAGGCGGAGCAGGCTCGAGGGGCCATATAGCCTATTTCTGTTCCTATTTCTTATGTTCTTATGTTCTTATGACATCGTTGCAATGGATGTGCATGCTCAGCACAGCTTCGAGTTGGCAATCGGCCATTTTTAAAGAGCCAGTTGTGTGTGTGAGAAGGAGTGCTGTGTGAGAGCATTGGAAAAATTAGAGCTGCAGCAATATAAGATGCAATGCAGTGCAAGGACTAAGGATACCTTACAGGAAGAAGTGGAGGCACTAGTTACTGTCATTCAGACCAGATGGCAGGAGCTGGACACCAGCAGAGGTCACATAAAAGTTCCACCCAAAGAAATGAAGAAACGCTGGAACCAGGTTGCAGAAGATCTTAGGCCAGTGTAAAAAGAAGTGGCAGGACCTTGGTCAAGTAGTTAGTGTAAGTAATATTTTCATTTATTCAATGCAATTGCAATTGTAAATGTGACCAACTGAACATGTCCCACCCAGCAGAAAGATACCCTCTCTAAAAAGTTATGTTTTCATCTTTGCAGAGGAAAGTGGCACACAACAAACAAGAAAGAACCCGAACAGGAGGAGTCGCGGAAAATCTGAACCCACTGATATCCTTGGAAGAGAGGGTCGCTGCTTGATGGGTCCTGCCTGCAGAAAAGCAATCTCCAAGCTGGGCCCACACTCGAGGGAGAGGGTAAATCCTGCAAATTCCACATTCTGGCTTGACTAAATGTTAAGTTCTGCGCGGGCTAGCTATGCTTCAGTTCCTGGGGATGTCTCCATCAGCTACGCTTCGGTTGATGCAATGTGCTATCGTTCATTGTGGTCCTTCAAATCAGCCTGCTGCCTGGCCTGCGCTGTGTGAGCCAACTCATACCACCGAAGCTTCCCCCCTCCTCTGCTGCTAACCATTTGTCTGTGTTCTGTTATATTTTGAAGCCGACCCTGACGATGGAGAAGAAAATTCAGACGACGACCAGCCTGAACAGGAGAACATCTTCGAATCCAACCCTCCACACCAAGTACATGGGGGTGAGGGGAACGGGAAGGGGGAGGGGATGGAGCTGGATGATGGCCCCACTGTTTTACTGATTTTGGAGGAGGTGCTGCTCATGGAGATGACAGCCCCTTCCGTGACGAGTGGTTTGAGTGCTGCTGGGACATTCCATGGTTTCTGAACGTCCGAGGCTGCGGGTCCCAGTGGTGTGGTGCAGCGAGGCACACCCATGGCCCCACCGTCCCAGGCTGTGGCTCCCAGTAATGGGGTGCGAGCCACACCCGTGGGGAGGAAGGGAAGGAGAGCTCGACCGTGCTCTCCTGAGGTGCAGGATCTAACAGATGTGGTTCAGATGATGTCATTGAGTGCGGAGAGCATTGACCTTACCCAATCACTCCTGAATGCCATCAGTGGGGTGAGTGATGAGGTAGCGGGACTGTCGGGAGAAGTAACAGCGATGACATGAAAAATGGGAAAGATGTCCGGCACTATCAATGAGGGTATAGTGACCATGAGGGAGGGAATGTCTGAGATAGCTGATGCGCTGTCAGTGACCATCAGGGAGGGAATGTCAGAGGTAGTGCAAACACTATCACTGACCATGAGGGAGGGAATTTTGCAGCTAGTTGAAACATTTTTGCTCAACATGAGGGAGGGAATGTTGCAGGTCATTGAGACACTTTCAGGGCGCATAAGGGATGGCATGTTGGAGTTAGCTGCTGCAATAAGGGAACATGCCCAGACCCTGCACCCATTGACAGAATCAACTGCCACACCAGCCTCTGAAGAGCCCAAAGCCGGGACCTCCAACTTGCCACCTGCCGCCGATGCCCCCCCCCCCCCGCACCCCCCCCCCAACAGGTGCACAGTACCCAAGATCTTAGAAAGAATAAGCTTGGTACCAAGCCCAGAAACACTGCGAAAGTTTGATACAAGAATAATTTTATTAAAGTTAAGTTAGGTACAAAAGAACTGTTTGTTAAAATTTTGAATAAAATATATTTTACATTAAAACTGAATCATTTCCATTATTTGTTCCATTCTTAACACAACTTTTGGAACACAAGAAGAATCACCCAAGGCCTTGTGACTTCTCCTCTCCACCCCCCCCCCCACCCCTGACCTTAACTAATTGCAGTTTTGTGACTTCTCCCCTTCTCTCTCTCCACCCCGCCCCCCCAACACTCATTGCATTCTTCAGAAGCCTTCCGATCGGCACCTCACTCTCTCTCTCTCTCCTCCCTTCCCCACCTCCGGGCTTGTTTTCCAGCTGAGCCCCGAGCCCCTGTGTCCAGCCGCGGGGCCGATTCTGCCGGCCAAACCTATGACCATCCAGCCTTGCTTCAAGACGTTCGGTGATGGCGTGTGAGTGAGTAAAAATAAAGAGAAAACTTCTGAAATCCAACAAACTTCCATTTACTACATTTACAGGTAAAAAAAGTTGAACTTTATTATTGACTTTTACAGTGTTCTTGACTCTCTCCAAAATCTTCGATTAAAAACAATGGTGTCTTTCAGCGCCGATTTGTGAATGTGCGCTGGTTTTTGTAAGTGCCCAGAAAGTTTTTCGGGAGTGGCCAGACACGCCAACCTAGGAGGAAATAATTTTGGCCAAACTGCGGAAAATTATAAAAACCGGCGCAGACATGACATCAAAAGAAATTGACCTAGAGAAACCGTAACTAAGTCATTTACGGCAGTGCAGATCGCAGAGGGAAACTTTGAAAAAAATAAATACACCAGAAGAGGGAACATCGAAGAGGAACAACTGGTCACGGAACCAACGACCACGAACCTACAATCTACGATTACAGCAACCATCTGGATGGGTGATTGTATGTCTTCGGTCAAATCTCTCAGAAGTCTTGTCCTGTAGTTTTTAGTTAGTTTTTTGCGTAATAAAACTGACAGTTGGGTTAAGCCTAAATTCTGCATCACCTATAGTCCTTCCCTATAATTCCAGAGGTCTACGACTCAAGGTAGAGTGTAAAATGAACACCCTACAACCCTGAGCTTCTGGTCGCCTGTCACTTTAATTCCCTGCTTCACTCCCACTCCGACATCTCTGTCCTCGGCCTCCTACACTGCTCCAATGAAGCTCAATGCAAGCTCGAGGAACAGCATCTCATCTTTCGTTTAAGCACTTTACAGCCATCTAGACTCAACATCAAGTTCAACAATTTCAGACCATAACCTCTGCCTAATTTTGTTCTCTTTCCTCCTTTAAACCCTGCCCCCACCCACCTCTCTCCGTTCTTATGTAATTTTTTTCCTCTGTTTCCAATGACAGCTGGTAATTATTCCATCATTCACACCCTATCTAGATTAATCTCTTTCTAACTTCTGCCATTACCACCTCAAGTCGGCCCATCATTCCTTTTGTCTCTCTAATCTCTCCTGTCTTCCAGCCTATCACAGACCTTCCCTTTTGTTCTTTCCTCCCCTCCCCCTTTCAATGCTCCTTAAGAATCTGTTCATTTCAAACATTCACCAGTTCTGATGAAGGGTCACAAACCTGAAACGTTTTCTCTGTCTCTCTTGCCACAGATGCTGCCTGACCCCTTGATGTGTATTTGTTCTTCTCACAGATACTGACTGCCAACCTTAGACTCAATCCTGAGATCACTCTCCACAGAGTGGCACTCTAGGTCAGGGCCACATCTACCTAAGGACCACATAAAAGTCTTTAGAGGACTCAAAGATGTGCTAAATGGTGCGGGGACAAGGAATTCTGGTTTGTCGGCACTGTAGTGAGAATATTGGTTAAAGAAAAATTGACCTGTGCCAACTGGATCTAGCCAAAATGCAATAGCATGTGTCATTGTGCATTTGGCAGCTTCGGGGTTGTGGTTAAATGCACCAAGCACATTTCGCACTTATATTAAATATGATTTTTGTTTTAGAACAAGAAATATCAATTAAACCCATACGCTTTTTTGCTAGATTCTAACTCCACCGTACATATTATTATATCCCTTGATCTATATCCCTTCAGTTCTAAATGGTTTTGCAACAATTGATACAGGGATTTCAGTGGACTTTCCTGTAACTTAATACATAGATACCTATCCTTTGTGAAATGAGATTCCATCTGACTTCCTTTCCTACAACTAGCTTTTAATGCAACAGTCAACTGGTCTCCTTTAACATCCTCAGGTATGAGTTGGTGGAGGTTAAAGGATTTTCAACTGTCTGTTCAGGTTGTTGTGTGCTCTGATCTTGAAAATAAAAGGCTTTGACTTGCAACATGTCCTTTAGGGAAGGAAATCTGCCATCCTTAACTGGTCTGGCCTATATGTGACTCCAGACCCACAGCTGGTTGACTCTTAACTGCCCTCTGAAATGGCCTATCAAGCCAATCAGTTGTAAAAAAAAAGCTACAAAAAATAATAAGATAAAAACCAGACGGACGACCCGGCATCGAACTCGGCACCGGCTACAGACATGACAAAGGCACACCCAGCCCAGTCGGTACTGCAAAGTCCTCCTCACTATCATCTGGGGAGATATGCAAAAATTGGGAGAGCTGTCCCAGAGACTCATCAAGCAACAATGAGACATAATCATACACAGAGAATCATACCTTTCAACCAATGTCCCAGAATCCTCCATCACCATTCCTGGGTATGTCTTGTCCCACCGGCAGGACAGACCCACCAGAGGTGGCAGCACAGCGGTATACAGTCAGGTGGGAATGGCCCTGGGAGTCCTCAACATTGACTCCAGACCCCATGAAGTCTCATGTCTTCAGATCAAGCATGGGCAAGGATACCTCCTGCTGATTACCACCTACTGCCCTCCCTCAGCTGATGAATCAGTACTCCTCCATGTTGAACACCACTTGGAAGAAGCACTGAAAATAGCAAGGGCATAGAATGTACTCTGGGTGGGGAACTTCAATGTCCATCACCAAGAGTGGCTCAGTACCACCACTACTGACCGAGCTGGCCGAGTCCTGAAGGACATAGCTGCCAGACTGTGCCTGCAGCAGGTGGTGAGAGAACCAGTATGAAGTAAAAACCTATTTGACCTCATCCTCAACAATCTACCTGTCACAGATGCATCTGTCCATGACAGTATCAGTAGCAGTGACCACTGCACAGTCATTGTGGAGGCGAAGTCCCATCTTCACACTGAGGACACCATCCATTGTGTTGTGTGGCACTACCACCATGTTATAGATTCAGAACAGACCTAGCAGCTCAAAACTGGGCATCCATGAGGAGCTGTGGGCCATCAGCAGGAGCAGCATTGTATTCCACCACAATCTGTAACTTCATGGCCCTACATGTCCATCACTAGGGGACCAACCCTAGTTCAATGAGGAGTGTAGAAGAACATGCCAGGAGAAGCACCAGGCATACCTACAAATGAGCTGCCAACCTGGGGAAACTGCAACACAGGACTACATGCATGCTAAACAGCGGAAGCAGCATCCTGTAAATGGGGCTAAGTGATCCCACAACCAACGGATCAGCTCGAAGCTCTTCAGTTCCGCCACATCCAGTCGTGAATGGTGGTGGACCATTAAACAACTAACAGGAAGAGGCTCCATGAATATCCCCATCCTCAATGATGGTGGAGCCCAGCACGTGAGTGAAAAATACAAGGCTGAAGCGTTTGCAACCATCTTCAGCCAGAAGTGCCGAGTGGATGATCCATATCAGCCTCTTCCTGAGGTCCCCACTATCACAGAAGCCAGTCTTCAGCCTATTCAATTCATTCCATGTGATATGAAGAAATGGCTGAGTGCACTGGATACAGCAACAGCTATGGGCCCGACAACATCCCGGCTGTCATGCTGAAGACTTGTGCTCCAGAACTAGCCGCACCTCTAGCCAAGTTGTTCCAGTAAAGCTACAACACTGGCATCTATCCAACATTGTGGAAAACTGCCCAGATATGTCCTGTCCACAAAAAGCCAGACAAATCCAATTTGGCCAATTACCACCCCATCAGCCTACTCTCAATCATCACCAAAGTGATGGAAGGTATCGTCCATAGTGCTATCAAACGGCATTTACTCACCGATAACCTGTTCACCGATGCCCAGTTTGGGTTCTGCTAGAACCACTCGTCTCCAGACCTCAAAAGAACTGAATTCCAGAGGTGAGGTGAGAGTGACTGCCCTTGACATCAAGGCAGTATTTGATTGAGTGTGGCATCAAGGAATCCTAGTAAAAGTCAATTTGAATCAGGGGGAAAATTCTCCACTGGCTGGAGTCATACCTAGCAGAAAGGAAGATGGTTGTGGTGGTTGGAGGCCAATCATCACAGCCCCAGGACATCACTGCAGGAGTTCATCAGGGCAGTGTCCTCGGCCCAACCATCTTCAGCTGCTTCATCAATGACCTTCCCTCCATCATAAGGTCAGAAGTGGGGATGTTCGCTGATGACTGCAGTGTTCAGTGTCAACTTTTCAGATAATGAAGCAGTCCATGCCCATATGCAGCAAAACCTGGATAATTTTCAGGCTTGGGCAGATAAGTGGCAAGTAACATTCGTACCACACAAGTGCCAGGCAATGGCTCTCTCCAACAAGAGAGACTCTAACCACAGTCATTTATTCCTGCATTTGACTACACATTTGTATTTAATGGAATGGGCGGTTTGGGGGCCAGAATGTTCTCATTGGCCAAGGTCCCAAGAATTCTTAATCTGTCTTTGCAAGTAGGGCACACTAACAGCTGTATCTATGGGATTTTCAGTTTTCTGAAATGTTTCAATGTGTGCAGGACCCATCTTAATATTTAATTAAGGGTCCTGTGACCATTTGAAGACATGTTTGCTTAATTTATTAAGTCTAGTCAGAGCAAGCTTGGAATAGTTTTTCTGGATCTTCAGTGTGCTAAGCAGCAGTCTTTAAAGAAATCATCAGGTATTACTTACCTCACTGTGGAGTTGGAAAAATTGGAGAGTTTCGAATGGGATCGAGTTGGAATGAGTATGTAGCAACACTTAGGGGAAGAAATTCACCAGTGCCCTTGATTGGAGGCGGTAACCGGCAGGAAGTCCCGCCCCAGCCACGAAATTGCGGTTATTGCCACTCAGAGAAATCTTGCGCACTTGGGGCGGGTTCCAGGGCGATGCTGGGGAGCGATCGGCATTTCAATGCCCCTCCCTTTCACTTAAAGAGGAGGGCCACCCTGCACACTGCTGAGCTTCTGAAGGCCTCCATTAGGCCATGAGGGAGGTGTGGTGCCGAGCTCATAGCCCAGCACCCAAAACGGAATGCCGGGGTGTACGATGACGGCCCAGCCCATGCAAGGGGAGAAGTCGGGCCGACCAGTGAGTTGGCAAAACTGCCAAGATGGCAGCGCGGGGCACTCCAGACTTCCCCTTTAATTTCCACCTCATGAGCGGATGTTGGCCTGGTTTGTGACCCGCAAGCCTGGTGCTGACATCGCTCATGGCAGCCTCGTGGGGCACAGGCCAATATCCACCACAGGGCGAAAAGGAATTGGTGCGCACTGCGATGATATCATCGGCAGTTGCATGGTGGCCTGGGGCGTTAGCGGCGAGGCGTGGCGCTACCGTGGTAGGGCCTCTGTTAACTCCCGTGCAATTTTGCAGGAGCCAGTAGGCCCCAACCCCCGGACAAAAAGTGTTCCACGCCCCCAGAGGCACTAACGGGCATTGCAAAAGAAGACAATTTCGACCCCTTAATTTTTATAATGAGGGAAATGAACTTGTGATAGATGTTAAAATGAGAGTAATTTTGCTTTTATCTGTGGACCTGAAATGTATATACATTAATTTAGAATCTGATTGTTCCTACCCAGCCTAAATGTTTGAGGAGTTTGTCCAAGTAGTCAAAGGACATCTGAGTCTGATGCCGCTCATAATTGTGGAACAATTCAAGTTTAACCAGAGGAGGCAAAGGATGATGAAAATGTCTTGCAGTTTATGACAAAACTGAGAAACTGCCTTAAACATGTGATTTGATGGGCTTCTCAACGATGAAATAAGAACTCACTCGATCTGCAATTTGAAAAAAAAGTTGATAGAGAGGAAACTGTTGCTTGAAGACAGACTAACATCTGCTCATGCTCAGAGAACAGCGCTTGGAGACTGTTGGCAGGTATTGCAGTGCGTCACAATAGGTCCAATCGGTCCAGAGTGAACAGCGCACTCTCAATTCATGAATTGTCCCATTAGATTGGAAAATTGCAAATGTAACTCAATTTTTTCAGAAAGATGGGGGAGAGAAACCAAGAAATTATAGACCTGTTAGTCTAACATCTGTTGTAAGGAAGATATTAGAATCTATAATTAAGGACAGAGTGACTGAACGTTTAGAGGAAATTGAGCTGATCAGAGAGAGCTAACATGGATTTGTAAAGGATAGGTCATGTCTAACGAACTTAATTGAATTTTTTGTAGAATAAACTAAAGTAGTAGACAGGAGAATGTCTATGGATATAGTTTTTATGGACTTCTGGAGGCCATTCTATAAGGTTCCATGTAAGAGACTGTTAGCTAAAATTAAAGCTCATGGAATTGAAGGCAAATTATTGATCTGGTTAGGAAATTGGTTAGGTGGTAGCAAACAGAGAGTAGGGATAATGGGTATGTACTTGAATTGGAGGGAAGTGAATAGTGGTGTCCTACAAGGATCTGTGCTGGGGCCTCAACTATTCACTATATTAATTAATGAATTAGATAACACAATAGAGAGCCATATATCCAAGTTTGCCAATAACACAAAGATTGGTGGTATAGTAAGTAGTGTACATATAAGAACATAAGAAATAGGAACAGGAATAGGCCACACGGTCCTTCGAGTCTGCTCCGCCTTTCAATAAGATCATGACTGATCTGATAATGGACTCAGCTCCACTTCCCCGCCAGCTCCCCATAACCCCTTATCCCCTTATCGTTCAAGAAACTATCAATTTCTGTCTTAAATTTATTCAATGTCCCAGCTTCCACAGCTCTCTGAGGCAGCAAATTCCACAGAATTACAACCCTCTGAGAGAAGAAATGTCTCCTCATCTCTGTTTTAAATGGGCAGCCCCTTATTCTAAGATCATGCCCTCTAGTTCTAGTCTCCCCCATCAGTGGAAATATGCTCTCTGCATCCACCTTGTCAAGCCCCCTCATAATCTTATACATTTTGATAAGATTACCTCTCATTGTTCTGAATTCCAATGAGTAGAGGCCCAACCTACGCAACCTCTCCTCATAAGTCAATCCCCTCATCCCCAGAATCAACCTTGTGAACCTTCTCTGAACTGCCTCCAAAGCAAGTATATCCTTTTGTAAATATAAAAACCAAAACTGCACGCAGTATTCCAGATGTGGCCTCACCAATACCTTGTGTAGCTGTAGCAAGACTTTCCTGCGTTTATACTCCATCCCCTTGGTAATAAAGGCCAAGATACCATTGGCCTTCCTGATCACTTGCTGTACCTGCATTCTAACCTTTTGTGTTTCATGCACAAGTACCCCCAGGTCCCACTGTACTGCAGCACTTTGCAATCTTTCTCCAATTAAATAATAACTTGCTCTGATTTTTTCTGCCAAAGTGCATGACTTTACACTTTCCAACATTATACTCCATCTGCCAAATTTTTGCCCACTCACTATGTCCTTTTGCAGATTTTTTTGTGTCCTCCTCACACATTGCTTTTCCTCCCATCTTTGTATCATCAGCAAACTTGGCTACGTTATACTCAGTCCCTTCTTCCAAGTCGTTAATATAGATTGTAAATAGTTGGGGTCCCAGCACTAATCCCTGCTGCACCCCACCAGTTACTGGTTGCCAACCAGAGAATGAACCATTTATCCTGACTCTCTGTTCTCTGTTAGTAAGTCAATCCTCTATTCATGCTAATATATTAACCCAACCCTGTGAACTTTTATCTTGTGCAGGAGCCTTTTATGTGGCACCTTGTCAAATGCCTTCTGGAAGTCCAAGTACACCACATCCACTGGTTCCCCTTTATCCACCCTGTTCATTACATCCTCAAAGAACTCCAGCAAATTTGTCAAACATGACTTGCCCTTCATAAATCCATGCTGACTCTGCCTGACCGAATTTACTTTTCCAAATGTCCTGCTACTGCATCTTTAATAATGGACTCTAACATTTTCCCAACCACAGATGTTAGGTTAACTGGTCTATAGTTTCCTGCTGTTTGTCTGCCTCCTTTTTTAAATAGGGGCGTTACATTTGCAGTTTTCCAATCTGCTGGGACCTCCCCAGAATCCAGGAAATGTTGGTAAATTACAACCAATGCATCCACTATCCCTGCCGTTACTTCGCTTAAGACCCTAGGATGCAAGCCATCAGTTCCAGCGAATTTATCTGCCTTTCATCCCATTATCTTACTGAGTACCACCTCCTTAGTGATTGCGATTGTGTTAAGTTCCACCCCCCCTCGCCCCCACCCCCCCCCTCCGCCCCAAAGCCCCTTGACTATCCACTGTTGGAATATTGTTAGTGTCCTGTACCGTAAAGACTGATACAAAATATTTGTTCAGAGTTTCTGCCATCTCCATGTTCCCCATTACTAGTTCCCTGGTCTCGTCCTCTAAGGGACCAACATTTACTTTAGACACTCTTTTCCTTTTTATATACCTATCGAAACTCTTTCTATTTGTTTTTATATATGGGAGTATAAAATTACAAAAACACACGGATAGATTAAGTGAGTGAGCTAAACTGTGGCAGATGGATTTCAATGCAAGTAAGTGTGAGGTCATTCATTTTGGAAAAAAAAGGATAGATCTGAGTATTATTTAAATGGTAAAAAGTTGGGAAAAGTGTAAATCCTAAGTGATTTATCAGTCAATGTACACAGAGCACTAAAATAAGAAACATAAGAAACATAAAAAATAGGAGCAGGAGTATGCCATTTGGCCCCTCGAGCCAGCTCCGCCATTCAATAAGATCATGGCTGATTTGATCATGGACTCAGCTCCCCTTCCCTGCCCGCTCCCCATAACCCTTTACTCCCTTATCGCTCAAAAATCTGTCTATTTCCATCTTAAATATACTCAATGATCCAGCCTCCACAGCTCTCTGCTCTCTGGGGCAGAGAATTCCATAGATTTACAACCCTCTGAGAGAAGAAATGTCTATTCTCAGTTTTAAATGGGCGGCCCCTTATTCTAAGACCATGTTCCCTGGTTTTAGTTTCCCCTATGAGTGGAAATAACCTCTCCGCATCCACCTTGTCGAGCTCCCTCATTATCTTATGTTTCAATAAGATCATCCCTCATTCTTCTGAACTCCAATGTGTATAGGCCCAACCTACTCAACCTATCCTCATAAATCAACCCCCTCATCTCTAGAATCAACCTAGTGAACCTTCTCTGAACAGCCTCCAATGCAAGTATATCCTTCCTTAAATATGGAGACCAAAACTGTAGGCAGTACACTAGGTGTGGCCTCACCAATACCCTGTACAGTTGTAGCAGGACTTCTCTGCTTTTATATTCTATCCCCCTTGCAATAAAGGCCAACATTCCATTTGCTTTCTTGATCACTTGCTGTACCTGCATGCTAAATTTGTGTGTTTCATAAACAAGGACCCCCAGATCTCTCTGTACTGCAGCACTTTGCAATTTTTCTCCATTTATATTATAAATTGCTTTCTATTATTTCTGCCAAAGTGGATAACCTCACATTATCCCACATTATACTCCATCTGCCAAATTTTTGCCCACTCACTTAGCCTGTCTATAACCCTTTGCAGATTTTTTGTGTCCTCCTCACAATTTGCTTTTCCACCCATCTTTGTATCATCAACAAACTTGGCTACATTGCACTCGGTCTCTTCATCCCAAGTCATTAATATAGATTGTAAATAGTTGAGGATCCAGCACCGATCCCTGTGGCACCCTACTAGTCACTGTTTGCCCACTGGAAAATGTCCCATTTATCCCGACTCTCTGTTTTCTGTTAGTTAGCCAATCCTCTATCCATGCTAATATATTATCTCCAACCCCGTGAGCTTTTATCTTGTGCAGTGACCTCTTATGCGGCACCTTATCGAATGCCTTCTGGAAATCCAAGTAAACCACATCCACTGGTTCCCCCTTAACCACCATGCTCGTTACATCCTCAAAGAACTCCAGCAAATGTGTCAAATATGATTTGACTTTCATAAAATCACGCTAACTCTGCTTGATTGAAACATGCATTTCCAAATGTCCCACTACTGCTTCCTAATGTCACAGTTTGGAAAAAAAACATCAAAAAGACGAATGGAATGTTATCCTTTATAACTGGAGGGCAAGAATATAAAGTGGAGGAGGATGTTTTGCTGCAGCTATAAAAAGCCCTAGATAGACCACATCTGGAATACTGTGTACAGTTTTGGGCACGCACCTTCGAAACGATATATTGGCCTTAGGAGTACAGTGCAGATTCAGCAAAATGTTACTAGGCCTCCAAGGGTCAGATTATGAGGAGAGATTCTATAAACTAGGCTTGTATTCTCAGGATTACAGAAGGTTAAAGGATGATTTGATTGATATTTTTTGAATTTTGAAAGGAATTGATAGGATAGCTCGAAATAAACCATTTCCACTAGTGGAGGAGTCCAGGACAAGGGGACATAAATTAAAATCAGAGCCAGGCCATTCAGGGGAGAAATTAAGAAACACTTCTACATGCAAAGGTGGTATAAGTGTAGAACTCTCTCCTACAAAAAGCAGTAGATGCTAGCTCAATTAAAAATTTTAAATCTGAGATCGATAGATTTTTGCTAGACAAGGGTATAAAAGATTATGGAGCCAAGGCAGTTGGATGGAGTTAAGATATACATCAGCCATGATCTCACTGAACGGTGGAACAGGCTCAAGAGACTGACTGTTTCTATATTTGCATATTCCTGTGAGTGGCTCAACCATGTTGGAGATGTGGTAGAAATATAATTACCCAGACCAATTTTTTGTAAGAAGGTTAAATGCAAAGTATTGCCAAAAGCCAGTAGGTGGTAGTAGATTGGGAGAAAACAATAAGGTCCCATCATATTATAGATCTGTGAAGAATCAACAGAAGAAAAGACAAAAATCTGGCGTGGATGATAAAGTATTATGTCTTGACTTTTGTGGGAATATGAAAAAGTAGAGTGTGGGTGTTAAGAACAGAGAGTTGTTGATGCCAGTTCGTTGGATATATTCAAGAGGGAGTTAGATATGGCCCCTATGGCTAAAGGGATCAAGGGATATGGATAGAAAGCAGGAAAGTGGTACTGAAGTGAATGATCAGCCATGGTCTTATTGAATGGTGGTGCAGGCTCGAAGGGCCAAATGGCCTACTCCTGCACCTATTTTCTATGTTTCTATGTTTCTATGTAACATAAGAACATAAGAATAGAATAAATAGGAGCAGGAGTATGCCATTTGACCCCTCAAGCCTGCTCCACCATTCAATAAGATCATGGCTGATCTTCTACCTCAACTCCACTTTCCTGCACTATCCCCATATCCCTTGATTCCCTTAATATGCAAAAATCTATCAATCTCTGTCTTGAATATATGCAAAGACCGAGACGCCACAGTCTTCTGGGGTAGATAATTCCAGAGATTCATCACCCTCTGCGTGAAGAAGTTTCTCCTCATCTCAATCCTAAATGGTTGACCCTTATTCTGAGACTGTGACCTCTGGTTCTGGACTCCCCAGCCAGAGGAAACATCCTCCCTGCATCTACCCTATCAAGCCCTTTAAGAATTGTGTATGTTTCAATGAGAACACCTCTCATTCTTCTAAACTGTGGAGAATATAAGCCGAGTCTACTCAATCTCTCCTCATAGGATAATCCCCCCCATTCCAGGAATCAGCCTGGTGAACCTTCATTGCACTCCCTCTATGGCAAGTATATCCTTCCTCAGGTAAGGAGATCAAACCTGTATACATTACTCCAGATGTGGTCTCACCAGAGTCCTATATAATTGCAGTAAGTAATTTTTACTCTTATACTCAAACCCTCTTGTAATAAAGACCAACGTACTATTTGCTGTGTTGCTGAACAGAAGATTGGAGCTGTTACATTTTTAGTTTGATGGATGGTTTGCAATTGAAGCATCATATGGATCAATTCCAAGTACTGAATTGATCTACTGCCTTACATGTACCAAAAGATGCTGGGCCAAATCTTTCTATAAAAATAACACGTGTTAATGATGCATGTCGTTATCAATATGGAAATCAGCCAGCAAATTCAGAGGATTGCCTTAAGTTGCAAATCTCCAGAACTTTCTGTTCAATTTGTGCCACCCCGTCATCTGCTTCACACAAATGGTATCTCGTCCTTAGCCTCCTCGTTATTTTTATGAACTTGCTGGATTTGTACATTAACTGCCCATTAATCTCACTGCATTAAGTTAGGGATGCTAACTTAGAGCATAAGTATCCTTTTAATGGTGCAATAATTGTTACTGCAACACCAATCAATCCCTTTGGACCAGAAAGGGAACAATTTAAACTGTGGAATCTCATTTTTACAGGTCGTAAATTGTTAGAGATTTTAAAATTTAAAATTAACCTTTTTTTCTTACTTTTCCTTTCTAACTCCTTTCTCTCTTTCTCTCTCTCTCTCTCTTCATCTAATCTTTCTTTATCTCTCTTTCTGTACCTGATTTGACTGTAATTCACTCAACTGTAATTCGCCCTCCTTCTCCGTCATTCCTCTGTATATTTCTCAATATTTCAATTTGCCCTCGCCACACCGTTGTCAGCTTGCACTTCCAGCAACTTAAAGGGCAAAGTTTGTTCGAGCTGTAGGGTGCAGGAAAAAGTCTAACTAATGGCGTATGCCACGGGACACCCCCACTCCAGCAACTTTTGGAAATTTGAATTTAACCGTGCATCTGCCCTTTATCTGAAGTTGCTGTACCATTTGTGCATACATAATTGTGAGCGCCATTAGTCTTAATGTTATGTGTGTTCCATAAAGAAACAATTTGGAAGCAGTTAAAGGGAATATTCATTGTGTCATTTATAGATAGTGAAAACAAAGGGATCCAAGTCAGATACAGTACTGTGGAATATTGAAAAGAATTTCTGTTATGAAATTAAGAAAAATAGCTGTTAAGAAGCTGCGGAACTGAATTAAAAGTTATGGAGAGAAGCATAGACCTTAAAGTGCATCAAAGGATTTTTATTAGATGAAATATAGAACAAATGAAATCAATATTCTGGGTTCTAATTTAACTGCAGCACGTAAAGCACAGACTTTTGGGTGAAAGCCAAATCACTGTTCGTAGACTGAGAAAGTTACTGACTTCAACGTGATTGAGGGAAGGGACTGCAATATGCAAAATTTGAGAGGTTTGTTGATGAGACAACAATAGTTAGAGATACGATGAGCAGAAGATTAATCATGACTCCTTGAATGTCATCTGGCCCTGGAGAAATATAGTCTCAAGTCTCATTGGCAGCATGTGCAACATCAGAATTAATTATGGATGAGATATTTATTTTATTAGAACTTAAGGATGAATTATTTTTATTGCAAATGAACAAACTAATTCACCATTTTAGTAACTGAACTTTCAAGCTTATTCTCAAGTGCTGAATTATAGAATAAAATAGAACAGGAGGAGGCTATTCAGCCCATCGTGCCGGCTCTTTGAAAGAGCTATCCAATGTGAATAAATGTGAAGTTATCCACTTTGAGAGCAAAAACACAAAGGCAGAAAATTATCTGAATGGCGGCAGATTAGGAAAAGGGCAGGTGCAGCGAGACCTGGGTGTCATGATTCATCAGTCATTGAAAGTTGGCATGCAGGTACAGCAGGTGGTGAAGAAGGCAAATGGAATGTTGGCCTTCATAGCTAGGGGATTTGAATATAGGAGCAGGGATGTCTTACTGCAGTTATACAGGGCCTTGGTGAGGCCTCACCTGGAATATTGTGTCCAGTTTTGGTCTCCTAATCTGAGGAAGGACGTTCTTGTTATTGAGGAAGTGCAGCGAAGGTTCACCAGACTGATTCCTGGGATGGCAGGACTGACATATGAGGAGAGACTGGATCGACTGGGCCTGTATTCACTGGAGTTTAGAAGGATGAGAGGGGATCTCATAGAAACATATAAAATTCTGACGGGACTGGACAAGTTAGATGCAGGAAGAATGTTCCCGATGTTGGGGAAGTCCAGAAGCAGGGGACATAGTCTTAGGATAAGGGGTAAGCCATTTAGGACTGAGATGAGGAGAAACTTCTTCACTCAGAGAGTTGTTAACCTGTGGAATTCCCTGCCGCAGAGAGTTGTTGATACCAGTTCATTGGATATATTCAAGAGGGAGTGAGATATGGCCCTTACAGCTAAAGGGATCAAGGGGTATGGAGAGAAAGCAGGAACGGGGTACTGAAGGAATGATCAGCCATGATCTTATTGAATGGTGGTGCAGGCTCGAAGGGCCGGGTGGCCTACTCCTGCACCTATTTTCTATGTTTCTATGTTTCTAATTAGTGCTATCCCCCTGCTCTTTCCCTATAGTCCTGCAAATTTTTAATCCTTCAAGTATTTTTCCAAATTCCTTTTGAAATCTGCTTCCACCACCCTTTCATGTTGTGCATTCCAGATCATAACAATTCGCTGCATTAATATTTATTTCCTCATGTCACCTCGGGTTATTTTGCCAATTACCTTAAATCTGTGCCGTTTGGTTACTGACCCTTCTGCCACTGGAAACAGTTTTTCCTTACTTTATCAAAAACCTTCATGATTTCGAACATCTCCATCAACTCTCCTCTTAACCTTCTCTGCTCTATGAAGAACAATCCCAACTTCCCCAGTCTCCCCAAATAACGAAAATCCTGCATACCTGGTATCATTCTAGTAAATCTCTTCTGCACCCTCTCCAAAGCCTTGACATCCTTCCTATAAAGTGTGGTGCCCAGAATTGGACACAATACTCTAGCTAGGGTCTCACTTATAAAAGTTTAGCATAACTTCCTACTTTTTGTACTCTATGGCCTAGAAATTCGAATGGTTTACACCACTCATTAGCGCCATGGAATGGCGAAAAAATGGTGGCTGGCATTCTTCTGCTAGCTGATGGGTGTCATTTTAGAATGGCGAACTGCCATCTGAAATAAGTTTACAAAAAAAATAATTTAAAAATCGGCAGTCTTTAGAAATTCGTGCTCAACTGCCTTTGAAAAAAATATAAACATTAAAATTAATGCCGAAATGGCTCTTAAGCAGGCAAGGGGCCCCTAGTGGTCTCACAAACAGCACTCCAGCATTGTGCAGTGGATCAACACTGCAAGAGAGGTCCTCTACCTATAGGGGCCAGGAGGCCCTGCAGAAAGAATGATGTGGGACCAGAACACCAAGGCCGTCACTGCGGGCAGTGTCACCCCCAGGACCTAGCTCTAAGCCCCAAGAAGATTCATGTCCTCAAACCACTATTCAAGATTAGTGAATAGATTTTCAAAAGCCATCTCTTACCAATTGCAACACTAGCCTCACACACTGTGCATTGTATGAGCTCCACCCCTGCCCCCACCTCCCTCTGACCATCACTCACCTACCAACAATCTCCACCAAACACAAGACACACCTCACATTCTTAACTTCAGCTCACCCCCTTGGAGGAGATGGTGCTGGCCATTCTTGGTAGAGGCATGGCATGGCTGAGTCCTTGGCCAGTGACAGGGCTGAAAGAATGCAAGGTGCTGGTATCCTCATACGTTATCTTCCTTCTCACATCCCACTTCCCTCTCATCCCACAATATCGACTGATTTATAAGGTGTGCATGGTGTAAGCATGCACCTCTTGCTTTCTCACCCTACCCTTGTACCTTCATAATTTTAGACACCCAAGAAATGCAGCCTGTCCAGCCAGTGGTTAACGGAGGAGGAGGAGGAGGAGGAGGAGGAGGAGGAGGAGGAGGAGGAGGAGGAGAAGGAGGAGGAGGAGAAGAAACACCGTCACTCAATTTCACACTCTCAGCCACCAGCTCCTCGCAGTCATCCTGCAAAGCCATCTACAGTGTCCCCCACTGAAAGTCAGCAGCCTTCCTCCAGCCATGCTGCAGGCATTGGGGTAGCACTGTATAGCAGCACTAGGATCAACAATGGTACATGCAAGACAGTCACAAAGGGATTGCACAAGTGTGATTAGTTGATTTCTTGATGTCAGATTGGAAGTATATATGGATAAAGTTGGATTGGAAAGTTTGCTTTGTGGTGGCTTTTATTTGAGCATTTTGGCCAAGGGACATTGTGAATGTCAGAAACAGAGGGAAGGGAAGGTGTGGGACCAATGTTGAAAGTGGAATTGGGGTTGTGGTCACTGTTACCGCAGGCGGATGGTTCCATCCTGGTTATCCAGGCCGGAACGGGGTTGTCTGGGTTGCATCCTTCCTACTGCTTCCTTCTCTTCTGCTTCCTCCTCTTCAGTTTCCTCCTCTTCTGCATTCTTCCACTGCTGGTTCTTCCTCTTTCTTCTGTGCGAAGCTTGTCCCCTTTGTTATCTCTACTTCATCGCCATATGCTCCCCAGGACTGTGAACAAGAGGTCTTTGCAGAGTCCAAATACTATGGATACTGGAATTCTGAAATAAAAGCAGAAAATGCTGGAAGTACTCAGCAGGTCAAACAGCATCTTGACCTGAGATGTTAACTCCATGGATGCTGCCTGACCCGCTGAGTATTTCCAGTATTTTCTGATTTCTTATAGACTTTCCTTAACCATATGAAGCCTTATAAGCATCCAGCAGCACACCCTGCACACTTTAACAACTTTTAAAATCTATTGCACCAAGCCGCTACTTCAATAAAATATTTTAAAAAACAGTCCAAAAGCTGAAATCCAAACTTACCTGAAATTTGTGTGTGTCCCTTTAAGAAGTACAGACAGCATCTCTGCAGGGCAGCTTTATGCATGCTTTTCTTTGCGTATTCAGGACTCAATCTAATGAAGAGCGCGAAAGTCCAAATTAGCAGTCGTGGCGTCAAATCAAGTATTGCATGCCGATTTATGTCACAATCTGCTTATTTAAATTTGAGAGGCCAGCACTGTCAACAGCAGCACTATGGGCCTTACCAAAATAGTGGCCACCACGTCACAAGCGAGAAGCTAGCGGAGTGAGGCGGCTGTCATTTTTTCTACAAAACCGGCCTTGACAGCCGGTGTTACAGCATCGAATTTCTGGGCCAATGAGTGTAAAGTGCAGCTAGTTTGGCCTGGAAATTGCGTAGCGTCCCGTTAGGGGGCAGTAACATCCGCAAAGCGGGATTTCCTGTGCCAGGCGTGGAAGTCCCATCCCGCTCACAAAATTAGTGTTAACATCCCCGAGAGGAGATGGAGTGCAAAAAAAAGCACTCCACTTCCTCTCTGGGGTGCTAATGGGGCGGGAGCGAAGTAGCGCTGCTGCATAGGTGGTCCAGGTAGGCCCACTCAGAGTCTGTAGCTTGGTCCTCCCCTTTAATGAAGGGGAGGCTCCATCCTACGTGGTAGCGCGACGCGGCCCAGTGGGTAGCGTGTACCCTGCTTACTTTGCACAGCAGAGGTGCATGCATCAGAATTTGGGATGGCTTCCACCCCTTTAGTTCAGATTCAGTAAATTACAATTAAGCCTGGTGTGGACACTTATTCTTCGCCCCCCACTCCACATTCCAACAGCAGTTGGGAGTGGGGGGTAATTCTAGACTGCCCTGGAAATCCCACTAAATAAACCTCAAAAATGTCCCTTGGTACTGATATTTGCATAAGGCAGGCATAGGTTCTGTTTCATGTTGTACATGGACTCCACAGTTCAAGATTTGAATGATGATCCATTCCAGAAGGATGAACTGCAATTTGATTTAGGGCCTGCCATTGTTGAATTTGAAGAGAAGCATTAAAATTTACCTTTTATCTTTGGCCTAACAAGGTCTGTGGCACCACTTCTGGAGTGGCAGGGCGCTCTTGCGGTGTTGCAAACGTGGGCACCCTGCTCGATACGTTAATCCGATTAGAATTAATACCCTCCTACTTCAATCCCAATATTTTTAACAAGACAAAGAAATTTGCCAAGTCACTCACAATATTTGCTGTACTGAATTATGCATTTTAATGTAGTAATAATGAAGATCCTAGTTTTAAGGAACAGCTGATTAATATGAGACATGATAAAGTGGTTCAATCAGCTTAAAGTCCTATGGGCTTGATTTTCGGCTCATTTGTGCCTCTGTTTGCGCCACAGAGGGGCGGTAAATGGTGTTTTTATGCATAACGCTGGGCATCCAGCTTTTAGCACCCAGCCAGTAAATTCAGCTCTTGGTTTGTGGCAGCGCAAAGACTTATCGCCCGCCCTCTAGTTTCACTGAGATCATGATGTCAATTGTCGTGCAGTACTCCACTAGCGCTCCGGATGCAAAATTCAGCCCTAACGCCTTATTAAACGCCCGCCCCAGGAAATGTCTGAAAAACCAGGCATCCTCAGGGTGCAGCAGGCATTATTGGTTGTGTATTTAATTGGAGGAATGAGGATCCTACATCGCAGGTCACATTGACTGCAATGGCTGGGCACAGCATGCTGCATGAAGCTTAGACTTGCAAACGGCACATTTATCTGCCATAACAGTGTCCTTACAAGGTCAGTGAGAGAAGTTAATGGGGGCATTACTAGTTCACCACCGTATCATGCTGGTTGCTATTGCCAGGTAGCATCAAGCTAGAAGAAGGGCTGCTGGCCTTGTCGGCCCACGGATGAGGAGAGGCCGAATACATCTGGGGCGGAGAGCTTACCTCCCACGGGTTTACAGGCACCAACGCTCATACTTCCAGCTCTCTGAGGAGCAGTGTGTGAGAAGGCTGCGCTTCCGAAAGGAAGTGCTGACAGAGAAATGCCATCTCCTAAAGGCAGACCGATGTCTGGACCGCTCTGGAGGCAGCCTTTAATGCTCCCCTCAACAGGTATCCAAATTCATTGTGATGTGCTGCATGTTGCACAACTTGGCCATCATGAGGGGCCAGACATTGTCAGTGGGGATTGCAGGCCCACCTCAGGAGGAGGAGGATGACAAAGAGGAGCCTGGTGAGGCCCCAATTGGATAGCCACCCCAACCATGGGGGAGGCAGCGTGGAGATGCTGCCGGACCAGGAGTCGCACGGCGCCAGCCCATAATGGGCCGGTTCTCCAAAATGAAGGAAACTGCGGCATGGAGCTAATACTGGACACACTATGTGCCCCCATAAAGGCACATCTCCGGTTAATATTGGAATGATGCACAAGACACCAATGGCAAAAGATGAATCATAAATTTTACTGCAACAAATTAACAAAAACTTCTCCCACCAAAATAAAGCCATAAAATACACAAAGTTATGTTGCAGGGCACTGAACAACAATAAAGTTCCTTAAATCAACAAAACCTTTTTAACGCTGCGATTTTCAGCTGGGCACAAAAACTTCATTGTGTAACACCTGATTTTGCGCCCACGATCATGGAACCTCATTTTTTGGCGAATTTTGATTCGAGGGCGCAAACTTTTTTCAGGCGGTATCAGGACCGCCCCCCCTCACCCCCTCAACTCCCCCCCACCCCCTCACCATTGCTGCCCCAAAATCACTAAAGCCAAAAATCTGGCCCTATATTTCACCACATCATAAACAAGAATATGCATTACTATTAGCCTTAAAAGTTATTTTAGGAGTAAGGGGATGGATGTTCGGCTTTTGAGATTTTGGGGCGGTAATGGTGACCGGGCGGTCCTGATGCCACCTGGAAAAAGTTTGCATCCTCTCTGCAAACTTCGGCAAAAAAACGAGGTTCCATGATCGGGGGGTGCAAAATCAGACGTTACACAAGGAAGTTTTTGCACCCCAGCTGAAAATCGCGTTGTTAAATAAGTCAGAATAACGTGTAGGACAAGGTTGTACAAGGATGCCCTAATTTTTGTTGATTATGCTTGTAAATAGTTTCTTTGCTTTAATGCACTTCATTGTTGTTCAATGCCCTGCAACATAACGTTGTCTTTGTATGGTTTTCTTTTGGTGGGGGGAGTTTTTGTTACTTTGTTGCAGTAAAATGTCTGTTTGATCCTTTGCCATTAGTGTCTTGTGTATCATTCCAACACTCAAGGGAGGTGTTCCTTTATGGGGGCACATAGTGTGTCCAGTCTTTGCTCCATCCCTCAGTTTCATCCATTTAGGGGAACAGATCCATTATGAGCTGCCAATATGCGACTCTATGTCTGGCACCATCTCCACGCTGCCTCCCCCATGGATGGTGTGGATATTCAATGGGGGCCTCACCAGGCCCCTCTTTGTCATCCTCCTCCTCCTGAGGTGGGCCTGCAATCCCCACTGACAATGCCTGGCCCCTCATGATGGCCAAGTTGTGCAACATGCAGCACACCACAATGAATTCGGAAACCTATTGATGGGCGTATTGAAGGCCGCCTTCAAAGCTATCCAGCGATCGAACTTTGCATCCGGGGCACTAGCGGAGCATTGCATGACAATCTCAGTGAAACTAGAGGGCAGAGCCGTAAATTTTTGCGCCGCCACAAACAATGAGCCGAATTAGCCAGTCGAACAGTAAAAGTTGGACACTGGGCCATAACGCCTCGAAACACCCTTTACTCTGCCCCTCTAGGGCGCTATCTGAGGTGCAAGCGAGCCAAAAATCCAGCCCTATTATCCATGTGTTGATATTATAAGTGAATAAAATCTGTTGCCTCAACCAATCGGATTTCTCGTTTCATTCAATCCATCTACATTGTAATTATTTTATAGGTTTATATGCCTGCTTCCTCAAATGCAACATAGCATAAACTGGTACACATCTCATTTTGAAAAGAGGTATCGAACAAAAAAGTTATAGAATAAGAGTTGAATTGGACTAAGTGAAATAAGTTCACCAGTATTTATATACTTATGTAACATTAACCCTCAGCCCAGGAATGTGACTGAAATGGTACCTACCAGGTGTCATGTGAGTTACATTGGGGCCGAAATTGATCAACTCACCACCCGCTGGTGCTGACTGCTGCCCACTGCCACCAATATTGCTCTTGCAGATCCACCCAGTGCCACTTTCAATGTGGCCTGGAGTGGGCGGGAGAGGAGAGCCGCCGGGAACCCCCCGCGGATGGCCGATTGTCGCAACTGACCTCCCGCCCGCCGAGCTCCCATATTGATGCGGGCAGGAGTTGGCGGGAGTCGGCGCCAGAACAGGGGTGGACTGCTGGCTGGAGGCTGGTCTGTCCCTGATGGTAAATATGAAGATCCTGAAAAAAAGGTTAGTGAACGTTTTATATATATTTTTCCACAGCGACTTACCTGGATGGGGTCCCCTGAAGGTCTTCTGAAAGTTTTTTTGTTCTTTACTGATGATTTTTTTTTTCAGGTCTTCAACCCTCCGTGTACCCGACTCCATCCTCAGCAGCACTTAGAAACATAGAAACATAGAAAATAGGTGCAGGAGTAGGCCATTCGGCCCTTCTAGCCTGCACCGCCATTCAATGAGTTCATGGCTGAACATTCAACTTCAGTACCCCATTCCTGCTTTCTCGCCATACCCCTTGATCCCCCTAGTAGTAAGGACCTCATCTAACTCCTTTTTGAATATATTTAGTGAATTGGCCTCAACAACTTTCTGTGATAGAGAATTCCACAGGTTCACCACTCTCTGGGTGAAGAAGTTCCTCCGCATCTCGGTCCTAAATGGCTTACCCCTTATCCTTAGACTGTGACCTCGGGTTCTGGACTTCCCCAACATTGGGAACATTCTTCCTGCATCTAACCTGTCTAACCCCGTCAGAATTTTAAATGTTTCTATGAGGTCCCCTCTCATTCTTCTGAACTCCAGTGAATACAAGCCCAGTTGATCCAGTCTTTCTTGATAGGTCAGTCCCGCCATCCCGGGAATCAGTCTGGTGAACCTTCGCTGCACTCCCTCAATAGCAAGAATGTCCTTCTTCAGGTTAGGAGACCAAAACTGTACACAATACTCCAGGTGTGGCCTCACCAATGCCCTGTACAACTGTAGCAACACCTCCCTGCCCCTGTACTCAAATCCCCTTGCTATGAAGGCCAACATGCCATTTGCTTTCTTAACCGCCTGCTGCACCTGCATGCCAACCTTCAATGACTGATGTACCATGACACCCAGGTCTCTTTGCACCTCCCCTTTTCCTAATCTGTCACCATTCAGATAATAGTCTGTCTCTCTGTTTTTACCACCAAAGTGGATAACCTCACATTTATCCACATTATACTTCATCTGCCATGCATTTGCCCACTCACCTAACCTATCCAAGTCGCTCTGCAGCCTCACAGCATCCTCCTCGCAGCTCACACTGCCACCCAACTTAGTGTCATCCGCAAATTTGGAGATATTACATTTAATCCCCTCATCTAAATCATTAATGTACAGTGTAAACAGCTGGGGCCCCAGCACAGAACCTTGCGGTACCCCACTAGTCACTGCCTGCCATTCTGAAAAGTACCCATTTACTCCTACTCTTTGCTTCCTGGCTGACAACCAGTTCTCAATCCATGTCAGCACACTACCCCCAATCCCATGTGCTCTAACTTTGCACATCAATCTCTTGTGTGGGACCTTGTCGAACGCCTTCTGAAAGTCCAAATATACCACATCAACTGGTTCTCCCTTATCCACTCTACTGGAAACATCCTCAAAAAATTCCAGAAGATTTGTCAAGCATGATTTCCCTTTCACAAATCCATGCTGACTTGGACCTATCATGTCACCTCTTTCCAAATGCACTGCTATGACATCCTTAATAATTGATTCCATCATTTTACCCACTACCGATGTCAGGCTGACCGGTCTACAATTCCCTGTTTTCTCTCTCCCTCCTTTTTTAAAAAGTGGGGTTACATTGGCTACCCTCCACTCCATAGGAACTGATCCAGAGTCAATGGAATGTTGGAAAATGACTGTCAAAGCATCCACTATTTCCAAGGCCACCTCCTTAAGTACTCTGGGATGCAGTCCATCAGGCCCTGGGGATTTATCGGCCTTCAATCCCATCAATTTCCCCAACACAATTTCCCGGCTAATAAGGATTTCCCTCAGTTCCTCCTCCTTACTAGACCCCCCGACCCCTTTTATAACCGGGAGGTTGTTCGTGTCCTCCTTCGTGAATACCGAACCAAAGTACTTGTTCAATTGATCCGCCATTTCTTTGTTCCCCGTTATGACTTCCCCTGACTCTGACTGCAGGGGACCTACATTTGTCTTTACTAACCTTTTTCTCTTTACATATCTATAGAAACTTTTGCAATCCGTCTTAATGTTCCCTGCAAGCTTCTTCTCATACTCCATTTTCCCTGCCCTAATCAAACCCTTTGTCCTCCTCTGCTGAGTTCTAAATTTCTCCCAGTCCCCAGGTTCGCTGCTATTTCTGGCCAATTTGTATGCCACTTCCTTGGCTTTAATACTATCCCTGATTTCCCTTGATAGCCACGGTTGAGCCACCTTCCCTTTTTTATTTCTATGCCAGACAGGAATGTACAATTGTTGTAGTTCATCCATGCGGTCTCTAAATGTCTGCCATTGCCCATCCACAGTCAACCCCTTAAGTATCATTCGCCAATCCATCCCAGCCAATTCACGCCTCATACCTTCAAAGTTAGCCTTCTTTCAGTTCTGGACCATGGTCTCTGAATTAACTGTTTCATTCTCCATCCCAATGCAGAATTCCACCATATTATGGTCACTCTTCCCCAAGGGGCCTCGCACAACGAGATTGCTAATTAATCCTCTCTCATTACATAACACCCAGTCTAAGATGGCCTCCCCCCTAGTTGGTTCCTCGACATATTGGTCTAAAAAACCATCCCTTATGCACTCCAGAAAATCCTCCTCCACCGTATTGCTTCCAGTTTGGTTAGCCCAATCTATGTGCATATTAAAGTCACCCATTATAACTGCTGCACCTTTATTGCACGCACCCCTAATTTCCTGTTTGATGCCCTCCTCAACATCACCACTACTGTTTGGAGGTCTGTACACAACTCCCACTAACGTTTTTTGCCCTTTGGTGTTCTGCAGCTCTACCCATATAGATTCCACATCATCCAAGCTAATGTCCTTCCGAACTATTGCCTTAATCTCCTCCTTAACCAGCAATGCTACCTCACCTCCTTTTCCTTTTATTCTATCCTTCCTGAATGTTGAATACCCCTGGATGTTGAGTTCCCAGCCCTGCTCATCCTGGAGCCACGTCTCCGTAATCCCAATCACATCATATTTGTTAACATCTATTTGCACAGTTAATTCATCCACCTTATTGTGGATACTCCTTGCATTAAGACACAAAGCCTTTAGGCTTGTTTTTTTAACACCCTCTGTCCTTTTAGAATTTTGCTGTACAATGGCCCTTTTTGTTCTTTGCCTTGGGTTTCTCTGCCCTCCACTTTTCCTCATCTCCTTTCTGTCTTTTGTTTTTACCTCCTTTTTGTTTCCCTCTATCTCCCTGCATTGGTTCCCATCCCCCTACCATATTAGTTTAACTCCTCCCCAACAGCACTAGCAAACACTCCCCCGAGGACATTGGTTCCGATTCTGCCCAGGTACAGACCGTCCGGATTGTACTGGTCCCACCTCCCCCAGAACCGGTTCCAATGCCCCAGGAATTTGAATCCCTCCCTGCTGCACCATTGCTCAAGCCACGTATTCATCTGAGCTATCCTGCGATTCCTACTCTGACTAGCACGTGGCACTGGTAGCAATCCCGAGATTACTACTTTTGAGGTCCTACTTTTTAATTTAGCTCCTAGCTCCTTAAATTCATTTCGTAGGAACTCATCCCTTTTTTTACCTATGTCATTGGTACCAACGTGCACCACGACAACTGGCTGTTCTCCCTCCATTTTTAGAATGTCCTGCACCCGCTCCGAGACATCCTTGACCCTTGCACCAGGGAGGCAACATACCATCCTGGAGTCTCGGTTGCGGCCGCAGAAACGCCTATCTATTCCCCTTACAATTGAATCCCCTATCACTATCGCTCGCCCACTCTTTTTCCTGCCCTCCTGTGCAACAGAGCCAGCCACGGTGCCATGAACTTGGCTGCTGCTGCCCACTCCTGATGAGTCATCCCCCTCAACAGCACTCAAAGCAGTGTATCTGTTTTGCAGTGGGATGACCACAGGGGACCCCTGCACTACCTTCCTTGCACTACTCTTCCTGCTGGTCTTCCATTCCCTCTCTGGCTGTGGACCCTTCTCCTGCGGTAAGACCAACTCGCTACATGTGATACTCACGTCATTCTCAGCATCGTGGATGCTCCAGAGTGAATCCACCTTCAGCTCCAACTCCGCAACGCGGACCGTCAGTAGCCGGAGGTGGACACACTTCCCGCACATGTAGTCGTCAGGGACACTGGTGTTGTCCCCGTGTTCCCACATGGTACAGGAGGAGCATATCACGTGACCGAGCTGTCCTGCCAGTACTTAACCCTTAGATACACTTAAATTGCCGACAACAATGTTAAAAGTTACTGACTAATAAAGAAAAAGAAAAACTACTCACCAATCAGCAGCCAATCACTTACCACGTTGGCTGTGACGTCACCTTTTGATTTCTTTCTACTTCTTTTTTGACTTCTCTCAGCTGGAGCTGCACCGGTACGTGTCTCAACTCCCGCCTCTCTCGACGCTCCCCGGACTGCTGAGCCTTTTATAGGCCGCTGCCTCTCTCAACTCCCGCCTCTCTCGACGCTCCCCGGACTGCTGAGCCTTTTAAGGCCGCTGCCTCTCTCGACTCCCGCCTCTCTCGACGCTCCCCGGACTGCTGAGCCTTTTATAGGCCGCTGCCTCTCTCGACTCCCGCCTCTCTCGACGCTCCCCGGACTGCTGAGCCTTTTATAGGCCGCTGCCTCTCTCGACTCCCGCCTCTCTCGACTCTCCCCGGACTGCTGAGCCTTTTATAAGCCGCTGCCTCTCTCGACTCCCGCCTCTCTCGACGCTCCCCGGACTGCTGAGCCTTTTATAGGCCGCTGCCTCTCTCGACTCCCGCCTCTCTCGACACTCCCCGGACTGCTGAGCCTTTTATAGGCCGCTGCCTCTCTCGACTCCCGCCTCTCTCGACGCTCCCCGGACTGCTGAGCCTTTTATAGGCCGCTGCCTCTCTCGACTCCCGCCTCTCTCGACGCTGCCCGGACTGCTGAGCCTTTTATAGGCCGCTGCCTCTCTCGACTCCCGCCTCTCTCGACGCTCCCCGGACTGCTGAGCCTTTTATAGGCCGCTGCCTCTCTCGACTCCCGCCTCTCTCGATGCTCCCCGGACTGCTGAGCCTTTTATAGGCCGCTGCCTCTCTCGACGCTCCCCGGACTGCTGAGTCTTTTATAGGCCGCTGCCTCTCTCGACTCCCGCCACTTGGATGGCAAGCACTTCTGCCGCCAAGAATGAGACCTTCTGCCCGCTGCCACCCAGATTGGTGGTGTACGTCATCCATTTGCCACCCGCTGACCTTCGAGGGAACTCGGTAATGAATATCCTGCCCAAAGTACAATCCGGTAACTCGGCGGCCATTGGCGGCACTTTGAGTGGCACTTGGGCGGGCAGAGGCCTTGATCAAAATCGGTCCCATGTTTTATTTACTCCTATAACATTGCATATTACTACAACACTGCTGCCTCTCTCCTGTGATCATTAAAAGGAGGCTCAGGGGAGACTAAATGGTTATGTGTTTGCCAAGTTTGACTGCATTGAAGCTGAGCTCTGCATGACTGAGTAGTGAAATAGTAAATGCAAATATACCAGATGGCAGGAGCTAATGATTTAGTACCAAAGATAGCATTGCTCAATATTACTTTAGAGGAATTAAAGACAAATACTAAATAGAAACTATATTCATGCACATTATATTCATGTATCAATAGGACTATGCGTATATTTATTGGACTTATGTATAGAGTGGAAGTATACAAATGGAAGCATGTGGTAGTCAGCAAAATATCTATTAAAGTAATGATTCTTTAAAAGCCAATGTCATTAAAGGAATTACTGAGTGCCACAGTTTAGTACAGTATCCTTAACCTTTGGGGTGTGGTTGAAAACCCACTTGGACTAATATGATGAAAGTGTCCTTATGTTTTTGACTCTGAGGAATCTATATGAAATAGCAATGGGTGGTCTCAATTTAGTTTTTAGTCTGACCAGAACCACAATGCAGAACCAACCAAATCAGCATAAATTATCAGCAAGCACATGTAAAGCACAAAAACAGCTGGTATGGGAGATAGAAAATGTCACACTGGCACAGTTGGAGATATTCCTTTGAGTTTAGACCTGGAACCACATGGCTAAAGTAAGTCAAGGGAGTTCTAGTCCGAACCTGCCCAGTGCTGGACCTGATTTGAAACTGCTTGATGCTGGCACTGGTTGATAATAGTAGAAACAGCATTACCTTGATGAACACCAATATTTCATCAAAAAATAAAATAATTAAATCCTAAGGAAGACAAAAAATGAAATGGAAAACTATAAGGATATTAACAATATCTTAATGTGATCATAACTCACTGACTGGAGATTTTATTCTGTAGTACCTTAAGCTCTTTAACAGTAGTACATGTGGAATCTTAAGAAATATATAGAAATATTTGTTTATAGAAACTATTCTCAGAGCTCAAAAGGATCTGATTAACTAGGCACAGAAATAACTCTGGCCATTGACTTTGTTTAACCATTTGGGAAATTGAAGATCTCTTCAGCTTTCAAAATACATGTATCATCTTTCATTTCAAAGTGACTGAATGTAACACCGCCATTACCAAGTCCCCCACCATCAACAACCTGGGGAGTCACCATTGCTTGAAGTTTAATATGGCCAGCCATATCAACAACGTGGTTACAAAGCAGGTCAGAGGCTGGGTCATCTATGAGCCCTTAAAGAAAAAGGCTGGGAAAAATAATTCTAGAGCACTCCGCATGTCTAGGGACTTACAGGGGAGGAATAAGAAAAGAAGGGATGCTTATGTCATATATCAACGGCTAAATACTTTAGAATCTTTAGAGGAATATAGAAAGTTAAGAGGCAAAATTAAAAAGGATATTAGGAATGCTAAATGCTAAGAGAGAGCACGAGAAATTCTTGGCCAGTAAAATTAAGGAAAATTAAGATGTTATGTAAATATATTAAGAGTAAGAGGGTAACTAAAGAAAGGGTAGGGCCTATTAGAGACCATGAGAGTAATCTTTGTGTGGAGGCAGAAGATGTTGGGAGGGTTCTTAGCGAATACTTTGCCTCTGTTTTCACAAAGGAAAGGGGCAATGCAGATACTGCTATCGAGGAGGAGTGTAATATTCTGGATGAAGTAAACATAGTGAGAGAGGAAGTATTAAGGGGTTTAGCAGCTTTGAAAGTAGATAAGTCCCCAGGCCCGGATGAAATGCATCGCAGGCTGCTGAACGAAGTAAAAGAGGAAATAGCAGAGGCCTTGACCATCATTTTCCAGTCCTCTTTGGATCTGGGCATGGTGCCGGAGGATTGGAGAAATGCTAATGTTCAAGAAGGAGAAAGGGATCGGCCGAGTAATTACAGGCCTGTCAGCCTAACCTCAGTGGTGGGAAAATTATTGGAAAAAATCCTGAAAGATAGGATAAATCTGCATTTGGAAAGGCAAGTTTAATTAGGGACAGTCAGCAAGGATTTGTCAAGGGAAGATCGTGTTTGACTAACCTGATTGAATTTTTTGAGGAGGTAACCAAGAGAGTCGATGAGGGTAGTGCATATGATGTATATATGGACTTTAGCAAGGCTTTTAATAAGGTCCCACATGGTAGACTGGTCATGAAGGTTAAAGCCCATGGGATCCAGAGCAAAGTGCCAAGTTGGATCCAAAATTGGCTTAGAGGAAGGAAGCAAAGGGTAATGATTGATACATGTTTTTGTGACTGGAAGGATGATTCCAATGGGGTTCCACAGGGCTCAGTACTAGTTCCCTTGCTTTTTGTGGTTATATAATCAATGATTTAGATTTGAATACAGGGAGTATGATTAAGAAGTTTGCAGATAACACTAAAATTGGCTGTGTGGTTGATAATGAAGAGGAAAGTCATGGGCTGCAGTAGGATATCAATCCACTGGTCAGGTGGGCAGAACGGTGGCAAATGGAATTTAATTCAGAGAAGTGTGAGGTGATGCACTTTGGGAGGGCTAATAAGGAAAGGGTATACACATTAGGCGGTAGGCCACTTACTAGTGTCGATGAACAAAGGGACCTTGGAGTTCTTGCCCACAGAACTCTTTTTGGGAGGAAACTAAAACATTAAATCATTAAATCGTGTCCCTCTGATCTGGGGGGCACACCAAACATTTCCAAGGCCCTTTTTCTTTTGTGTTTTTGTTTTTTTTAAAGTTTTTTTTGGGCACTAAAATCATATTTTTTTTCTCCAAGTGCCCCCTATAAAAGGGGAGGGGGACACTAAAAACACCGGCAATTAAAATAAATTAAACTTAAAACATAAAATCAAATTAAAATTTGGTTGCCGGGCATGATGATGCACTCCAGTCCCTCCGGTGCCCACCTCTCGCGGAAGACCGTGAGCGTACCGGTGGACACCGCGTGCTCCATCTCCAACGACACCCTGGCACGGATGTATGCGCAGAAGAGAGGCAGGCAGTCAGGTTGAACGACCCCCTCGACCGCCCGCTGCCTGGACTGGCTGATGGCACCCTTGGTCGTGCCGAGCAGCAGTCCTATGAGGAGGCCCTCGGACCTACCCGTTCCCCTCCGCACAGGGTGCCCAAAGATCAGGAGTGTGGGACTGAAGTGCAGCCAGAATTTCAGGAGCAGCCCCTTTAAATAATAAAACAGGGGCTGCAACCTCGTGCATTCAATAAAAACATGGAACACGGACTCTTCCAGACCGCAGAAATTGCAGGCGGCCTGGGAGCCCATGAACCGGCTTAAAAATTTATTGCATGGCACTACTCCGTGCACCACCCTCCAGGGCAAGTCCCCAGTAAATAGTGGGAGGACTCCCGCGTAGAGTGCCCTCCATCGGGGACCCCCACCTCCTCCGGACGGCAAGATGGTACGCCATGGCGTGTCCAGATGGCAGGCGAGGATGGCAAAGTTGAGAGTGTGCAGGAGCAGCCAATATAGGAAACCCCTCCGCGCGGAACTGAAAGGCACGGAGGGGATTTCCTCGAGGCGGCTCAAGTTGTGAGGCGCCGGCTCCCGACGGAGGTTCCGGGGTTTCGCGCCGATGAGGAATTCCGTCTGCACGGGGGTCAGTTCGGACGGGATTTCCCCACGTGCTTGAGCCTCCTCGACACACCTAACGGAGTCGGAGCCCAGAGCTGTTTTTAGCGACTCGATGGCATCGGCCGCGCGGCGGGCGTTGGCAGAATTTAGGCGCCGCGCCAGCGTGTCTTGCGCCATCCAGCCCGCTCCTCCGCCATCGAGCAGATCCCTGACCCTGGTCACCTCACCAGCCACAGCCCTCTCGTCCGACCGCCACCTAAAACCTCGGTCGTGGAGGTACGGATTCCCGAGCAGCGGCTCCTGCAGGACAGCCGCCACTCCAGCCGGTGGAGAACTGCGCTTGGTGGAGACTTTGTTCCAGACCCTGATGAGTTCCTTGTAAAGGACAGGCAGCTCCTGGAAGGCGGTCCTGACGCCCCCCGAGCTGACAAACAGGAGCTGCATGTCGGAGTTGAGGCCGTGCTGCTGGCGGAAGAAATACGTCGCCAGAGCACGCCACCTGGGAGGGGGCTCAACGTAAAGGTATCTCTGCAGGGTCTGAAGACGGAAAGTTGCGAGCTGGGTGCTGACGCACACCAACGACTGACCGCCCTCCCCAAGCGGGAGACTCAAGACCCCGACAGAGACCCAGTGCTTCCTGTTGTTCCAGAAGAAGTCCACCAGCTTCTTCTGCATCTTGGTGACAAACGCAGGGGGAGGGGTCAAAGTGACCAGCCGGTACCACAACATGGCGGCCACCAGCTGGTTTATGACTAGCGCTCGACCCCTGTAGGACAGCACTCGGAGCAGTCCTGTCCAGCGCCCTAGGCGAGCGGCGACCTTGGCCTCCAGCTCCTGCCAGTTCGCCGGCCAGGCTTCCTCGTCGGGGCTAAGGTAGACTTCCAGATAGAGGAGATGGGTCGTGCTCCAGGCAAAAGGCCTGAGCTCCTCGGGCAGGGAGTCCACCCGCCACTGACCCACCAGGAGTCCGGAACATTTCTCCCAGTTGATCCTGGCAGATGATGCGGCCGAGTAAATCTCCTGGCACTCACGCATCCTCCGCAGGTCAGCGGGATCCTCTACCGCGAGGAGCACGTCATCGGTGTAAGCCGAGAGGACGACCTCCACGCCCGGCCTTGCGGAGCCAGTCCCGTCAACCTCATCCGCAGGAGGCGCAGGAAAGGCTCCACGCAGATGGCATATAACTGGCCGGACATGGGGCATCCCCGGTGCACCCCTCTCCCAAAGCGAAGGGGCGCCATCAAGGACCCGTTAACCTTTATCAGACACTCCGCGGCGGCGTACAAAAGTTGGATCCGGGCAACGAAATGCGTCCCGAACCCGAAAGCGCGCAGAGTTCTGAACAGATAGTCGTGATCCATCCTGTCGAATGCCTTCTCTTGGTCGAGAGATAGGAAGATGACCGACAGACCAGCCTCCTGGGAATGATCGATGAGGTCCCGGACCAGATGGATGTTATCGTGGATTGTCCTGCCCAGGACCGTGTAGGACTGGTCGGGGTGGATCATGTGGTCCAGAATGGCGCCAAGGCGAGCAGACATCGCCCTGGCGAAGATTTTGTAGTCCGTGCTGAGGAGGGAGACCGGGCGCCAGTTCTTAAGGAGGCGGAGATCGCCCTTCTTAGGCAGCAGGACGATGACTGCCCTGCGCCAAGAGAGGGGCATCTCCCCGGTCGCCAGACTTTCCCCCAGGACCCGTGCGTGGTCGCCCCCCAGGACGTCCCAGAACGCCCTGTGGAACTCCACGGTCAGCCCGTCCAGCCCCGGGGCTTTTCCCCTCGAGAGCCAGTCGAGGGCGCCGGTCAGCTGCGCCAGGCTTAGCGGAGCTTCCAGATTTTCGGCGCCCTCCGGACCGACCTTCGGCAGGTCCTCCCACAAAACTCTACGCACTTCCTTGCTGGATGGCTCCAGAGAGAACAGAGCCTCGTAATATTCACGGGCCCTGTTGTTGACACCCTCCGGATCCGAGACGAGAGAGCCGTCGTCGGCCAGCAGTGTCAAGAGCTGCTTACGGACACTCTGTCTTTTTTCCAGCGAGTAGACGAAGGGGGAGCCGCGGTCCAGATCCCGCAGGAACCGGATCCGCCACCTCACGAACGCGCCTCGGGACCCGACGAGCTGCAGGTCCTTCAGCGCGGCCTTCTTTGCTTCGTACACCGTCCGCAGGGCCGGGTCCTGGACGACTTGACCGAGACGGGACTCCAGGTCGAGCACCTCTTTTTCTAGGCGCCCGACCCTGGCCGCCCGCCTCTTGGTCGACCCCCTCGCGTACTCTTGACAGAAGACGCAGACGTGAGCCTTGCCCACGTCCCACCATAGCCTCAAGGAGGTGAAGCCCCCCTGCTTCCTTCTCCCGTCGGCCCAGAAACGACGGAACGAGTCCTGGAACCGCACGTCCTCCAGCAGCTGGTTGTTAAAATGCCAGTACGTGGACCCCGTCCTCGCGCGGAGCGAAGCGAGCTCCGCCCACACCATGTGGTGGTCCGAACACGGCACCGGCCGCATCGAGGCCGCCGGGACGCAGGAAATGTACGCCCGAGACATGTAAAGGCGGTCGACTCTGGACCATCCTACTCCAGGCCTCACCCAAGTAAAGGCGCTGGAATCGGGATGGAGATTTCGCCAGACGTCCACCAAGTCGAAGGACCCGACCAGGTCCCTCAACTTCCCCATCGCCGTCATGCTCTGCGGGGCACCGGAGCGGTCCCTCGCCTCGAGGGTGCAGTTAAAATCACCCCCGAGGACAATGCAGTCGCCGACGTCGACGGAGCCGAGAAGAGCGGACACTTCTTCGAAGAAGCGCGTTTGCTGTGGGCCGGGCTGAGGGGTGCACACGTTCATGAGATGGAGCGGCACGTCCCCCAGGCGAACCGTGACGTGCAGCAAGTGGCCTGGCACGGGCTCCTCGACCCCCAAGATCTCCGGCTGAAAATGCGGGGCCAACAAGATGGCCATCCCACAAGAAGTGGTAGTGAGGTGGCTCATGGGGACTTCTCCTTGCCATTCCAGGAGCCACGTGGCTTCGTCTCCCGGAACGGTGTGGGTTTCTTGCAGGAAGCACGCCGCATATTTCCCCTCCCGCAGGAGCGAAAAATTGTTAAATCTACGGGGTGCCTCTCTGCCGCTGTTGATGTTGAGGCTGGCTATGATTATCTTCATGACAAAAGCATAGTGCAACCTCTACCTAACCTATTGTGGGGGGAGTGGAGTCGTTTGTTGACCTCCACTCCTTCAGCAGCCCAGCGAGGAACCTTTTGAGCCGGCGCAGCTCAAGGCCTTGCGCCTTTGATAAGGGCCAGCCCGCGGCCATGGTTTTAGCGGCGGCGCGGACGGACGCGATGAGCAGCCCCGGCTCGGACCATCTTTCCAGGGCCAGCTGGGCTTGTTTGCGGCGACCCTGGCTCTGGACCAAAAAGTCCCGGAGTTCCTTTGCAGGAATGAGGGGGGACTCAGCGGCGGGCACGAGGAGATCCACCGCCTTACTGGCGATGGACTCGAGATCTTCTCCCTCGTCCCCCACCGAGTCCCCGTCCCCCTCCGGGAGGTCGCCGTTAGCAGCCGGCCCGTCGACCGCACGAGGTACGGCAAACGGCCCGGCCGCTCCATCCGGCCCTGGCTCTGCCCCGATCCCACCCCCAGGATCGTCGGCAGAGGAGTCCCCACTGGGCTCTTTTAAAAATGGTGCTGGGTCGGGAAGCGACAGCGGAAGGGGTTCCTCCTCCGCCCCAGGTGCCGGTGAACACGGAGAGACCTGGTCAAAGAAAAGTTCCAGGTCCTCCAAGTACCCCAGCTCCAAAGTTGGGGGCGAGGGTTGTTGTTCTTCCCCCTCCCCGCTGCCACCCCCCGGCCCAGCGTGTGGATGTATATTAAAATGTTTTTAATTTTCATTTTCTGCCGAGTCGTGCAAGTCCCGGGGGAAGTTGGGTATTGGCTGGGCGGGCTCAGGTTCGGCCTTTTCAGCCCCGCCCGCCTCAGTCCCCGGGACGCTCGACCCGGCGGCTACGCATTCCTCCGCTGGCCCCACGCCCCCCACGACAGGCAGATCTTCCACGCCATCCCCGGGAGGCAGAGGCTGGGCAGCCTCAACTGCCCCACCCTCGCCGGGGACAGACTCCTCTCGCCTACGGCGCAGTTTGGCGACGCTGGTGGGGGACGCGGGACACGCGGTGGGCACCGACTCCGCCGCGGAGGTATGTTGTTCCCCCTCCGCCTCATTGGAGCGGCGCCTCCTTTTGTTCCTGGGGGGGCGCGGAGGCAGGGAGACCTCCATGTCTGCCGAGGCCTCCCGCTCCACTCCCCCCTTTTTCTTAAATTGCCCGCGCCCGAGCCCCTCTGTGATATTGATCAATGGTTCGGGTACGGGCTCAGGGCACCCCGAGCTCGCCGATGACTGGGTTGGGCTGAGCGCGGTGATCAAATTGTCTGGCGCACTGAGGGGACCTGCCTCGAGATGTTTCGCCTTCCTCCGCGCCTTCTTTCCGATCGGACGCTCTGCCTCCCCCCCGCCGGAGGCCGTGAAAACAAAGGCCCCCGACGATGCCCGCGCACCCACAGCTCCCGGTACGCGGACGCTACTAGGGGGAGGGGTGGCGGCGGCGCCAGCCTTGGCCGCCTTCGGTGGTTTGGCGGCCTTGGAGGCGGGGCAGTTCTTGCGAACGTGCCCCACCTCCCTACAAGCATGGCACTGCATGCTGTCCGACGTCCAGAAGACGCGATAGGCAGTCCCCTTGTGCAACATCATTAAAACTACCCTCTGTCGTCTCCTCCCGCGCCAGCCGGACAAAAAGCTGTTGGCGGAAGGAGAACACATGGCGCAGGCTGTTCTCCCTGAGGCCGAGCGGTATGGGGTTGATCCCTGACCTTACCTCCCCCAGTTGGTGTAGGTGAGGGAGGAGGAGCCCAGCGTGCACAAAGGGCGGGACGTTAGAAAGGATGACCCTCTGCGCGGTGGCCTCGAGAGGGTCCACCGGCAGGAACGTCCTGCCCACTGTGAGCCTCTTTTCAAGGGCCAGGGACATCGCCCGCTCCGACCCCAGGAAGAATACAGCCTTCCCAGACATCTTGGAGGCTGCGACAATGGCCGAGGGGCCGACTACCCCAGCCATCGCCCGCACGCACTCCTCAATGCTCATTGTGGGGTGAGTGTAGCTCTTGACCTCGTGTTTCTTTGTTATTAGTCTGAAAGGTGGCAGGGCAGCAGGAGGCGCAGACGGCGCCGTGGATGTGGACGCCGCCTGTGCATATGTCTTTGCTGGCCCTGCCACCGGCGTGGATGGGGTCGCCATCACAGGGTCGCTTTAAGGGCTACACCCACCCCAAAGTCACAGGCCTTAATGTTCTTAAGTTGGCCTCGTTTAAGTGTATGAGCAGAGGAGCTCTCAATGAGGCACACCTCTCCCCTAGTTGACAATTGGGGAGGGGCCTTGCTCAGTTGTCTTAATTGGTTTTTCAATTAGGTGGAAAGGGGCTCTCAGAGAGAGAGGGGAGAGACAGAGAGAGAGAGAAAGTGAGAGGGGGTGGGAAAGAGGAAAGCTGCGAGGGCAGGTCTCCCCTCACAGCGATGGGTGGGTGTTTCTTGGGGTGCACCCCCAGATGGCAAAAAACACAGTCTTTGTAGATGGTCTTCGGGTGGGGGGAGAAGATGTCTTCATCTGGGGTAGCTGGAGCCACCCAGGCACACACTCCCAACGATGTTAAATAGGGTGATTAATCAGTCTTGAGCCAGGTACCTCCAGCTATCCCAGGCTAGGCAATGGGGGAGGGGTGCATCAGTGGTGTGTGGGGCCTAGTTATTTAGCAAGACCCCCACACACACTTCCACAAACACACACCCCCCGTGATGCTCTGGCCCTCGAAATGGTCTTCTTTCCTCCTCCCACCGATGCAACAAAGTCTTTAGGGGAATGCACCAAAACACACCCACCTTTGGTTGAAGTTTCTCCCTCCTTCCACACTGGATAGTTGTTATTCTTTTTCCCCCTCTCTCCAACTCTCTGCAGCAGTATTAAAGGTTGTTGAATTTTCTGCTCTCCTCCTATCCCTCTGGATGTATTGGAATTGTAGTAAGCCCCCTCCTCCTCTTCCTGGGCTGTTTCACAGGTCTCACAAAAGCTTTCCAGGCAGGAGCAACAGCAGGTAGCTCCTTCTCTCGCTGCTCCATGCTCCAAGTGAATAGGCCATGCCTCCAAAGCTCCACCATTGGTCCACAGAACTCTTTTGAGAGGAAACTAAAACATTAAATCATTAAATCGTGTCCCCCCCGATCTGGGGGACACACCAAACATTTCCAAGGCCCTTTTTTTGTGTTTTACTTTTTTTTTGTGTTTTTGTATTTTTTTAAAGTTTTTTGGGCATTAAAATCATTTTTTTGCTCCAAGTGCCCCCTATAAAAGGAAAGGGGGACACTAAAAACACCGGCAATAAAAACAAATTAAACTTTAAAACATAAAATCAAATTAAAATTTGGTTGCCGGGCGTGATGATGCACTCCAGTCCCTCCGGTGCCCACCTCTCGCGGAAGGCCGTGAGCGTACCGGTGGACACCGCGTGCTCCATCTCCAAGGACACCCTGGACCGGATGTAAGAGCGGAAGAGAGGCAGGCAGTCAGGTTGAACGACCCCTTCGACCGCCCGCTGCCTGGACCGGCTGATGGCACCCTTGGCCGTGCCCAGGAGCAGTCCTACGAGGAGGCCCTCGGACCTACCCGCTCCCCTCCGCACAGGGTGCCCAAAGATCAGGAGTGTGGGACTGAAGTGCAGCCAGAATTTCAGGAGCAGCCCCTTCAAATAATGGAACAGGGGCTGCAACCTCGTGCACTCAATAAAAACATGGAACACGGACTCATCCAGACCGCAGAAATTGCAGGCGGCCTGGGAGTCCGTGAACTGGCTTAAAAATTTATTGCATGGCACTACTCCGTGCACAACCCTCCAGGCCAAGTCCCCGATAAATAGTGGGAGAACTCCCGTGTAGAGTGCCCTCCATCGGGGACCCCCGCCTCCTCCGGACAGCAAGATGGTACGCCATGGCGTGTCCGGACGGCAGGCAATGATGGCAAAATTTAGAGTATGCAGGAGCAGCCCGTACAGGAAACCCCTTCGCGTGGAACTGAAAGGCATGGAGGGGATTTCCTCGAGGCGGCTTAAGTTGTGAGGCGCCGGCTCCCGAGGGTGGTTCCGGTGTTTGGCGCCGATGAGGAATTCCGTCCGGACGGGGGTCAATTCGGACGGGATTTCCCCACGTGCTTGAGCCTCCTCGACACACCTAACGGAGTCGGGGCCTTGAGCTGTTTTTAGCGACTCGATGGCATCGGCCGCGTGGCGGACGTTGGCAGAATTTAGGCGCCGCGCCAGCGTGTCTGCCGCCATCCAGCCCGCTTCTCCGCCATCGAGCAGGTCCCTGACCCTGGTCACCTCACCAGCCACAGCCCTCTCGTCCGACCGCCACCAAAAACCTCGGTCGTGGAGGTACGGATTCCCGGGCAGCCGCGCTCCTGCAGGACAGCCGCCACTGCAGCCAGTGGAGAGCTGCGCTTGGTGGAGACTTTGTTCCAGACCCTGATGCGTTCCTTGTAAAAGACAGGCAGCTCCTGGAAGGCGGTCCTGACGCCCCCCGAGCTCACAAACAGGAGCTGCGTGTTGTAGTTGAGGCCGTGCTGCTGGCGGAAGAAATACGTCGCCAGAGCACGCCACCTGGGAGGGGGCTCGACGTAAAGGTATCTCTGCAGGGTCTGAAGACGGAAAGTCGCGAGCTGGGTGCTGACGCACACCAACGACTGACCGCCCTCCCCAAGCGGGAGACTCAAGACCGCGACAGAGACCAAGTGTTTCCTGTTGTTCCAGAAGAAGTCCACCAGCTTCTTCTGTATCTTGGTGACAAATGCAGGAGGAGGGGTCAAAGTGACCAGCCGGTACCACAACATGGCGGCCACCAGCTCGTTTATGACGGGCGCTCGACCCCTGTAGGACAGCACTCGGAGCAGTCCTGTCCAGCGCCCTAGATCGCGTGGCGACCTTGGCCTCCAGCTCTTGCCAGTTCGCCGGCCAGGCTTCCTCGTCGGGGCTAAGGTAGACTCCCAGATAGAGGAGATGGGTCGTGCTCCAGGCAAAAGGCCTGAGCTCCTCCGGCAGGGAGTCCACCCGCCACTGACCCACCAGGAGTCCGGAACATTTCTCCCAGTTGATCCTGGCGGAGGATGCGGCCGAGTAAATCTCCTGGCACTCACGCATTCTCCGCAGTTCAGCAGGATCCTCTACTGCGAGGAGCACGTCATCGGCGTAAGCCGAGAGGACGACCTCCACGCCCGGCCCTTGCAGAGCCAGTCCTGTCAACCTTGTCTGCAGGAGGCGCTGGAAAGGCTCCACGCAGATGGCATATAACTGGCCGGACATGGGGCATCCCTGGCGCACCCCTCTCCCAAAGCGAAGGGGCACCGTCAAGAACCTGTTAACCTTTATCAGACACTCTGCGGCGGCGTACAAAAGTCGGATCCGGGAGACGAAATGCGTCCCGAACCCGAAAGCACGCAGAGTTCCGAACAGATAGTCGTGATCCACCCTGTCGAACACCTTCTCTTGGTCGAGAGATAGGAAGGCGACTGACAGACCAGCCTCCTGGGAATGATCGATGAGGACCCGGACCAGATGGATGTTATCGTGGATTGTCCGGTCTGGGACCGTGTAGGACTGGTCGGGGTGGATCATGTGGTCCAGCACGGCACCAAGGCGAGCAGACATCGCCCTGGTGATGATTTTGTAGTCCGTGCTGAGGAGGGAGACCGGGCGCCAGTTCTTAAGGAGGCGGAGATCGCCCTTCTTAGGCAGCAGGATGATGACTGCCCTGCGCCAAGAGAGGGGCATCTCCCCGGTCGCCAGACTTTCCCCCAGGACCCGCGCGTAGTCGCCCCCCAGGACGTCCCAGAACGCCCTGTGGAACTCCACGGTCAGCCCGTCCAGCCCCGGGGCTTTTCCCCTCGAGAGCCGGTCGAGGGCGCCGGTCATCTCCGCCAGGCTTAACGGAGCTTCCAGATTTTCAGCGCCCTCCGGGCCGACCTTCGGCAGGTCCTCCCACAAAACTCTACGCACTTCCTCGCTGGACGGCTCCGGAGAGAACAGAGCCCCGTAATATTCACGGGCCCTGTTGTTGACGCGCTCCGGATCCGAGACGAGAGAGCCGTCATCGGCCAGCAGCATCAAGAGCTGCTTACTGACACTCTGTCTTTTTTCCAGCGAGTAGAAGAAGGGGGAGCCGCGGTCCAGACCCCGCAGGAACCGGATCCGCCACCTCACGAACGCGCCTCGGGACCCGACGAGCTGCAGGTCCTTCAGCGTGGCCTTCTTCGCTTCGTACACCATCCGCAGGACCGGGTCCTCGACGACTTGACCGAGACGGGACTCCAGGTCGAGCACCTCTTTTTCTAGGCGCCCGACCCTGGCCGCCCGCCTCTTGGTCGACCCCCTCGCGTACTCTTGACAGAAGACGCGGACATGAGCCTTGCCCACGTCCCACCATAGCCTCAAGGAGGGGAAGTCCCCCTGCTTCCTTCTCCAGTCAGCCCAGAAACGACGGAACGAGTCCTGGAACCGCACGTCCTCCAGCAGCTGGTTGTTAAAATGCCAGTACGCGGACCCCGTCCTCGCGCGGAGCGAAGCGAGCTCCGCCCACACCAGGTGGTGGTCCGAACACGGCACCGGCCGCATGGAGGCCGCCGGGATGCAGGAAACGTACGCCTGAGACACGTAAAGGTGGTCGACTCTGGACCATCCTACTCCAGGCCTCACCCAAGTAAAGGCGCTGGAGTCGGGATGGAGATTTCGCCAGACGTCCACCAAGTCGAAGGACCCGACCAGGTCCCTCAACTTCTCCATCGCCGTCATGCTCTGCAGTCGCCGACGTCGACGGAGCCAAAAAGAGCGGACACCTCTTCGAAGAAGCGCGTTTGCTGCGGGCCGGGCTGAGGGGCGTACACGTTTACGAGATGGAGCGGCACGTCCCCCAGGTGAACCGTGACGTGCAGCAAGCGGCCTGGCACGGGCTCCTCGACCTCCAAGATCTCCGGCTGAAAATGCGAGGCCAACAAGATGGCCACCCCACAAGAAGTGGTAGTGAGGTGACTCATGTGGACCTCTCCTTGCCATTCCAGGAGCCACGTGGCTTCGTCTCCTGGAACGGTGTGGGTTTCTTGCAGGAAGCACACCGCATATTTCCCCTCCCGCAGGAGCGAAAAATTGTTAAATCTACGGCGTGCCTCTCTGCCGCCGTTGATGTTGAGGCTGGCTATGGTTATCTTCATGACAAAAGCATAGTGCAACCTCTACCTTAACCTATTGTGGGGGGGGAGTGGAGTCGTTTGTTGACCTCCACTCCTTCAGCAGCCCAGTGAGGAACCTTTTGAGCCGGAGCAGCTCAAGGCCTTGCGCCTTTGATAAGGGCCCGCCCGCGGCCATGGTTTTAGCGGCGGCGCGGACGGACGCGACGAGCAGCCCCGGCTCGGACCATCTTTCCAGGGCCAGATGGGCTCGGTTGTGGCGACCCTGGCTCTGGACCAAAAAGTCACGGAGTTCCTTTGCAGGAATGAGGGGGGACTCAGCGGCGGGCACGAGGAGATCCACCGCATCACTGGCGATGGACTCGAGATCTTCTCCCTCGTCCCCCACCGAGTCCCCGTCCCCCTCCGGGAGGTCGCCGCCAGCAGCCGGCCCGTCGACCGCACGAGGTACGGCAAATGGCCCGGCCGCTCCATCCGAGCCTGGCTCTGCCCCGATCCCACCCCCAGGATCGTCGGCAGAGGAGTCCCCACTGGGCTCTTTTAAAAGTGGTGCTGGGTCAGGAAGCGACAGCGGAAGGGGTTCCTCCTCCGCCCCAGGAGCCGGGGAAGGCGGAGAGACCCGGTCAAAGAAATGTACCAGGTCCTCCAAGTACCCCAGCTCCAAAGTAGGGGGGAGGGTTGTTGTTCTTCCCCCTCCCCACCGCCAGCGTGTACAGATTCATTAAAATTGTTAATACTGTGTATTTCTGCCGAGTCGAGCAAGTCCCGGGGGAAGTTGGATATTGGCTGGGCGGGCTCAGGTTCGGCCTTTTCGGACCCACCCGCCTCAGTCCCCGGGACGCTCGACCCGGCAGCATCGTATTCCTCCGCTGGCCCCACGCCCCCCACGACAGGCAGATCTTTCACACCATCCCCGGGAGGCAGAGGCTGGGCAGCCTCGACTGCCCCTCCCTCCCCGGGGACAGACTCCTCTCACCTACAACGCAGCTTGGGGGCGCTGGTGGGGGACGCGGGACACGCGGCGGGCACCGACTCCTCCGCGGAGGGATGTTGTTCCTCCTCCGCCTCATTGGAGCGGCGCCTCCTTTTGTTCCTGGGGGTGCGCGGAGGCAGGGAGACCTCCATGTCTGCCGAGGCCTCCCGCTCCGCCCCCCCCTTTTTCTTATCTTGCCCACGCCCGAGCCCCTCTGCGGTATTGATCGAGGGCTCGGGCACGGGCTGAGGGCACCCCGCGCTCGCCGGTGATGGGGTTGGGCTGAGCGCGGTGATCAAACTTTCTGGCGCACTGAGGGGACCCGCCTCGAGATGTTTCGCTGCCTTCCGCGCCTTCCTTCCGATCGGACACTCTCCCTCCCCCTCGCCGGAGGCCGTGAAAACAAAGGCCCCCGACGATGCCCGCGCAACTACGGCTCCCGGCACGCGGATGCTACTAGGGGGAGGGGTGGCGGCGGCACCAGCCTTGGCCGCCTTCGGTGGTTTGGCGGCCTTGGAGGCGGGGCAGTTCTTGCGAACGTGCCCCACCTCCCTACAGGCATGGCACCGCACGCCGTCCGACGTCCAGAAGACGCGGTAGGCAGTCCCCTCGTGCACCGCATTAAATGATCCGTCTGTCGTCCCCTCCCGCGCCAGCCGGACAAAATGCTGGCGGCGGAAGGAGAACACGTCGCGCAGGCTGCTCTCCCTGAGGCCGAGCGGTATGGGGTTGATCCCTGACCTTACCTTCCCCAGTTGGTGTAGGTGAGGGAGGAGGAGCTCAGCGGAAACAAAGGGCGGGACGTTTGAAATGATGACGCTCTGCGCGGTGGCCTCGAGAGGGTCCACCGGCAGGAACGTCCCGCCCACCGTGAGCCCCTTTTTGAGGGCCAGGGACACCACCCGCTCCGACCCCAGGAAGAATACAGCCTTTCCAGACATCTTGGAGGCTGCGACAATGGCCGAGGGTCCGACTACCCCAGCCATCGCCCGCACGCACTCCTCGATGCTCATTGTGGGATGAGTGTAGCTCTTGACCCCGTTTTTCTTAGTAATCAGTCTGAATGGTGGCAGGACAGCAGGAGGCGCAGGAGGCGCCGTGGATGTGGACGCCGCCTGCGCATAAGTCTTCGCTGGCCCTGCCACCGGCATGGATGGGGTCGCCATCACGGGGTCCCTTTAAGGGCAACACCCACCCCAAAGTCACAGGCCTTAATCATCTTAAATTGGCCTCGTTTGAATTTATGAGCAGAGGAACTCTCAATGAGGCACACCTCTCCCCTAGTTGACAATTGGGGAGGGGCCTTGCTCCCTCTGCTCAGTTGTCTTAATTGTTTTTCCAATTAAGGAGGAAAGGGCTCTCAGAGAGAGAGGGGAGAGACAGAGAGAGTGACAGAGAGAGAGTGAGGGGGGGTGGGAAAGAGGGAAGCTGTGAGGGCAGGTCTCCCCTCACAGCGATGGGTGGGTGTTTTTCTGGGGCGCACTCCCTAGATGATGAAAAAACAAAGAAAGGCACAGTCTTATGGGATGGTCTTCGGGCGGGAGAAGATGTCTTCACCTGGGACAGCTGGAGCCACCCAGGCACACACTCCCAACGATGTTTAATAGGGTGATTTAGTAAATCTTCAGCCAGGTAGCTCCAGCTATCCCGGGCTAGGCAATGGGGGAGGGGTGCTTCAGTGGTGTGTGGGGCCTAGCTGTAAGCAAGACCCCCCCACACACTTCCACACACACACCCCCCGCGATGTTCCGGGCCTCGAAGAAAATCTTCTTTTCTCCCCCACCAATAAAACAATGTCTTTCGGGGAATGCACCAACACCCACCTGTAGAATGTTGTAGAATCTCCCTCCTTCCACACAGGTTGTTGCTCTTTTACCCCTCTCTCCAACTCTTTGTAGAAATAAATAAAGTTGTTGAAATTTTCAGCTCTCCTCCTCTCCCTCTGGACGTTGTATTGGAGCAAGCCAGCCCTTTCCTCCTCTTCTTGGGCTGGTCTCAGGGCTCACTCCAGGCTTTCCAGACAGGAGCTTCAGCAGGGAGTTCCTTCTCTCACCACAACAGAGCTCCAACTGAATAGGCCACGCCTCCAAAGCTCCACCATTGGTCCACAGATCCCAGCAGGCCAGGTGGATAAGGTGGTGAAGAAAGGATACAGAATGCTTGCCTTTATTGGCCGAGGCATAGAATATAAGAATAGGGAGGTTATGATTAAATTGTATAATACTTTGGTTCGGCCACAACTGGAGTATTACATGCAGTTCTGGTCGCCGTATTATAGGAAGACGTGATTGCACTAGAGAGGGTGCAGAGGGGATTTACTCGGATGCTGCCTGGAATGGAGAATCTTAGTTATGAGGACAGATTGGATAGGGTGGGTTTGTTCTCACTGGAACAGAGGAGGTTGAGAGGAGACCTCATTGAGGTGTACAAAATATTGAGGGGCCTGGACATAGTGGATAATAAAGGTCTATTTCCATTGGTGGAGGGGTCTATTATGAGGGGGCATAGTTTTAAGGTGGTTGGTGGAAGGTTTAGAGGGGATTTGAGGGGATGCTTCTTTATGCAGAGGGTTGTGGGGATCTGGAACTCGCTGCCTGGAAGAGTGGTGAATGCAGAAACCCTCACCACTTTTAAGAGATGATTGGATGGGCACTTAAAGTGCAGTAACCTGCAGGGTTATGGACCTAGAGCTGGTAATTGGGATTAGACTGGATGACCTTTTGTTGGATGGTGCAGATATAATGCTAAATACCGCAGAGAATCGATTACGGCCAGGGTGATCTCCTGGACTAATTTCGATCACCTGGATGGGTCGGAGAGGAATTTTCACAGATTTTTTCTCCCTAAATTGGCCTGGGTTTTTATCTGTTTTTTTTCTCTCGGTGATCACATGGCTCCGGTTGGGGTGGAGTGTAGAATGTTTCAGTATAAGGGGTGTTGCAGTTGTGTGAGGTGGATTGGTTGGGCTGGGTGCTCTTTGCCTTTCTGTCATTGGTCATCGGTTTATATGTCACCTTTCGGGCTGCTGACCAAGGGCCGTGCGGCTCTTCGTCAGCCGGCGCAGACACGATGGGCTGAAATGGCCTCCTTCTGCGCTGTAAATTTCTATGTTTCTAACTGTCTCAACTCCTGACCCCTCAAAACCTCTCCAGTATCTGCAAGGCTCAAGTTTGGAGCATGATAGTATACTCACCACTCAGCTGAATCGGTGCATTGGCAACAACACTCAAGAAGCTTGACATCTTCCAGGATAGAGCAATTTGCTTCATCTAAACCCTTGCCACTGAACATGATATCCACCCCCCGCCCCTTCATCACCCATGCATTGTGGCTACAGTATGTATGCTCCACTGAATGCACAGCAGCAAAACATAAAGTTTACTTGGAAAGCAATGCTTGCTTGGCCCCATGACTTTTACATCAAGAAGAACAAGAGCAGCAATATTCAGGGAATGGCATCATCTTCAACTTCCTCTCCAAGTCACATGCCATCTTGAGTTGGAAGCACATCACCATTCCTACATTGTTGCGAGGTACAAATCCTGCAATTCCAAACCAAACACCATAATGGGAACATTATCAACACTTGGGTTGCAACATCTGATCAGCCATTCAATAAGATCATGGCTGATCAGATCTTGGCCTCAACTCCGCTCCCCATAACCCTTAACTCCCTTATCATTCAAAAATGTGTCTATCTCCATCTTAAATATATTCAATTACCAAGTCTCCATAGCTCTCTCGGGTAGAGAATTCCACAGATTCATGACCCTCTGAGAGACAAAATTCCTCCTCATTTCCGTTTTAAATTTCTCCCAATTTAAATAATAATTTGTTTTTTTAATTTTCCTACCAAAGCGATAACTTCACATTTTCCCATATTATATGCCATCTGCCAAATGTTTGCCCACTCACTTAGCCTATTTATATCTCTCTGCAGATTTTTTGCGTCCTCCTCATAACTTGCATTCCCACCTACCTTTGTATCATTAGCAAACTTGGCTACATTACACTCAGTTCCTTCATCCAAGTCATTAATATAGATTGTAAATAGTGAGGCCCCAGCACTGATCCCTGCGGCACACCACTAGTTACAGTTTGTCAACCTGAAAATGACCCATTTATCCTGACTCTCTGTTTCTGTTAGTTAGTCAATCCTCTATCCATGCCAATATATTTCCTCCAGCTCTGTGAGCTTTTGTTTTGTGCAGTAACCTTTTATGAGGCACCTTATCGAATGCCTTCTGGAAATCCAAATACACAACATTTACTGGTTCCCCTTTATCCACCCTGATCATTACTTCCTCAAAGAACTCCAGCAAATTTGTCAAACGTGATTTCCCTTTCATGAAATCATGCTGACTCTGCTTGACTCTATTATGATTTTCTAAATGTCCTGCTAATATTTCCTTAATAATGGACTCCAGCATTTTCCCAATGACTGATCTATAGTTTCTTTCTTTCTTTCTCCCTCCTTCCTTAAATAGAGGCGTTACATTTGCGGTTTTCCAATCCGCTGGGACTTCTCCAGAATCCAGAGAATTTTGGTAGGTTACAACCAATGCATCCACTATCTCTGCAGCCATTTCTTTTAAAACCCTAGGATGCAGGCCATCAAGTCCAGGGGACTTGTCCACCTTTAGTTCCATTAGTTTGCCTAGTACTTTTTCTCTGGTGACAGTGATTGTTTTAAGTTACTGCCTCCCAATAGCCACTTGATTTAGTGTCTTCTACCGTGAAGACTGTTAAAAAATATTTGTTCAAAGTCTCTGCCATTTCCTTGTTTCCCATTATTAATTCCCCAGTCTCATCCTCTAAGGGACCAATGTTTACTTTAGCTACTCTTTTCCTTTTTATATACCTGTAGAAGATCTTACTGTCTGTTTTTATATTTCTTGCTAGTTTACTCTCATAAACTATCTTAACATAAGAATGTAAGAACATAAGAAATAGGAGCAGGAGTAGGTCATATGGCCCCTCGAGCCAGCTCCGCCATTTAATACTATCATGGCTGATCTGATCATGGACTCAGGTACACTTCCCTGCCCGCTCCCCATAACTCCTTATCTCCTTATTGTTTAAAAAACTGTCTATTACTGTCTTAAATTTATTCAATGTCCCAGCTTTCACAGCTCTCTGAGGCAGCAAATTCCACAGATGTACAACCCTCTGAGAGAAGAAATTCCTCCTCATCTCAATTTTAAATGGGCAGCTCCTTATTCTAAGATTATGCCCCCTAATTCTAGTCTCCCCTATCAGTGGAAACATCCTCTCTGCATCCACCTTGTCAAGCCCCCTCATAATCTTATACGTTTCGATAAGATCACCTCTCATTCTTCTGAATTCCAATGAATAGAGGCCCAACCTACTCAACCTTTTCTCATAATTCAACCTCCTCATCTCCGGAATCAACCTAGTGAACCTTCTCTGAACTGCCTCCAAAGCAAGTATATCCTTTCGTAAATATGGAAACCAAAACTGTACGCAATATTCCAGATGTGGCCTCACCAATACCCTGTATAATTGTAGCAAGACTTCCCTGCTTTTATACTCCATCCCCTTTGCAATAAATGCCAAGATTAATTGGCTTTCCTGATCACTTGCTGTACCTGCATACTATCCTTTTGTGTTTCATGCACAAGTACCCCCAGGTCCCGCTGTACTGTGGCACTTTGCAATCTTTCTCCATTTAAATAATAACTTGCTCTTTGATTTTTTTCTGCCAAAGTGTATGACCTCACACTTTCCAACATTATACTCCATCTGCCAAATTTTTGCCTACTCACTTAGCTTGTCTATGTCCTTTTGCAGATTGTTTGTGTCCTCCTCAGACATTGCTTTTCCTCCCATCTTTGTATTGACAGCAAACTTGGCTACGTTACACTCAGTCCCTTCTTCCAAGTCATTAATATAGATTGTAAATAGTTGGAGTCTTCTCTCTCTTTATTATGTTTTTAGTATTCCTTTGCTGGTTTCTAAAAATGTCCCAATCCTCTGGCCTTCTACTATTCTGCACAACATTGTATGCCTTTGTTTTCAATTTGATACCATCCTTTACTTCCTTAGTTAGCCATGGATGGTTCATCCTTCTCTTTTTTTCTCACTGGAATATATCTTTGTTCAGAATTATGAAATATCTACTGTTTTAACCTTTAATCTATTTCTTTATTGCACTTTATCCAACTCTGCCTTCATACCTGAGTGATTGTCTTTATTTAAGTTCAGGACACTAGTTTGAAACCTAGCTTTCTCACCCTCAAAGTGAATTTGAAATTCTACCATGATATGATCACTCTTCCCAAGAGGATCCTTTACTATGAGATCATTAATTAATCCAGTTACTATGTCCTTATTTATTTTCTTCCAATCACCGAGGGCAGGACATCTGAAACAGCAAATGGACTGGAGTTTCGACTAGTTAATGCAATTCGCCGGAAATCGTCCAATCCAGCGTAAAAGATCAAGGAATTTTAAACGTAAACTACATTGAGCGGCAATCGAGTTTCCACAATCTTTAACGCTGGTTTTTAAAACCACCGCGCTGGAAGCCAGCCCCACCCACAAAATTGGCCAAGCCACAGATTGAAATAATGAGCGTGGCAAGTTTCCGCAGATTGCGTCCATTTGTGACTGTTCGAGAAGGCTCTGAAAATTAAGCCTTTGTTTGGCGCATAGGCACATTTAAAAAAAATTTAATATTAAAAAGTGTTTAATTTAATACTAAACTGACATATGTACACCAATGAAGCAATAAATGGTTCAATATAGTTTCAGAAAAGTCATATCCAATGATTTAAAATCAGGTTACTCACAGATGGTGAACTGGATCCCAATGTCCCTGTAAAGCTGTTTGGCTGTGCATCTGTCTGGAGCTCCCATGCACATGAATTTGAATCAGTACGCAACCCGCACACACAAAAAGAAGTAAAGGGTGAATTGCTAGATACCATTATCTAAAATACTTATATTTTATGATAAACCCATTTTCAGCTGTATTAATAAAACTCGGTTAATACTCTCATATACATTAATTAATATTTTTTAATGCAAGGGGAAAATAATTACATTCCATTACAATGCCCGATTGCACTGGTTCATGAAAGATTTAACGTTTGTGATTATGCAAATGAGTTTGAGGGGAAATTTGAACCGGAATCGGAGCGGCAGTGGCCTATAAAGGCCCAGAGTTAGTGAGGCTTCGGAGAGTCGAGGAGAGGCGGGAGTTCTGGGGTTGGAGTGGCAGTGGCCTACAAAGGCCCAGAGTTAGTGAGGCGTTGGAGAGTCGAGGAGAGGAGGAAGTTCTGGGGTCGGAGTGGCAGCGGCCTATAAAGGCCCAGAGTTAGTGAGGCGTTGGAGAATCGAGGAGAGGCGGGAGTTCTGGGGTCGGAGTGGCAGCGGCCTACAAAGGCCCAGAGTTAGTGAGGCTTTGGAGAGTCGAGGAGAGGCTGGAGTTCTGGGGTCGGAGTGGCAGCGGCCTATAAAGGCCCAGAGTTAGTGAGGCGTTGGAGAGTCGAGGAGAGGCGTGAGTTCTGGGGTCGGAGTGGCAGCGGCCTACAAAGGCCCAGAGTTAGTGAGGTGTTGGAGAGTCGAGGAGAGGTGTGAATTCTGGGGTCGGAGTGGCAGCGGCCTACAAAGGCCCAGAGTTAGTGAGGCTTTGGAGAGTCGAGGAGAGGCGGGAGTTCTGGGGTCGGAGTGGCAGCGGCCTACAAAGGCCCAGAGTTAGTGAGGCTTTGGAGAGTCGAGGAGAGGCGGGAGTTCTGGGGTCGGAGTGGCAGCGGCCTACAAAGGCCCAGAGTTAGTGAGGCTTTGGAGAGTCGAGGAGAGGCGGAAGTTCTGGGGTCGGAGTGGCAGCGGCCTACAAAGGTCCAGAGTTAGTGAGGCTTTGGAGAGTCGAGGAGAGGCGGGAGTTCTGGGGTCGGAGTGGCAGCAGCCTACAAAGGCCCAGCTTATGCAGCTACAGCAGGGAGGCAAAAAAGAAGTTGAAAGAAATCGAAAGGTGACGTCACAGCCAAGGGGGTATGTGATTGGCTGGTGATTGGTGAGTAGTTTTTCTTTTTCTTTCTTTATCAGTAAGTAACCTTTAACATTGTTGTTGCCAATTTAAGTTTATCTAAGGGTTAAGTCATGGCAGGAGAGCTCGGACACATGTTATACTCCTCCTGTACTATGTGGGAAGTCAGGGACGCTTCCGGTGTCCCTGACGACTACGTGTGCGGGAAGTGTATCCGCCTCCAGCTCCTATCAGACCGCATTGCGGCACTGGAGCTGCGGGTGGAATCACTCTGGAGCATCCACAATGCTGAGAATGACGTGAATAGCGCATTTAGCGAGTTGGTCTTACCACAGGAAAAGGGTACACAGCCAGATAGGGAATGGAAGACCAACAGGAAGAGCAGTGCAAGGAAGGTAGTGCAGGGGTCCCCTGCGGTCATCCCCCTGCAAAACAGATACAGCACTTTGAGTACTGTTGAGGGGGATGACTCATCAGGGGGGAGCAGCAGCAGCCAAGTTCATGGCACCGTGGGTGGCTCTGCTGCATAGGAGGGCAGGAAAAAGAATGGGAGAGCGATAGTGATAGGGGATTCAATTATAAGGGGAATAGATAGACGTTTCTGCGGTCGCAACCGAGACTCCAGGATGGTATGTTGCCTCCCTGGTGCAAGGGTCAAGGATGTCTCGGAGCGGATGCAGGACATTCGAAAAAGGGAGGGTGAACAGCCAGTTATCGTGGTACATATGGGTATCAACGATATAGGTAAAAAATGGGACGAGGTCCTACGAGATGAATTTAGGAAGCTAGGAGTTAAATTAAAAAGTAGGACCTCAAAAGTAGTAATCTCAGGATTGCTACAAGTGCCACGTGTTAGTCAGAGTAGGAATCGCAGGATAGCTCAGAAGAATACATGGTTTGAGCAGTGGTGCAGCAGGGAGGGATTCAAATTCCTGGGGCATTGGAACCGGTTCTGGGGGAGGTGGGACCAAGACAAACTGGACGGTCTGCAACTGGGCAGGACCGGAACCAATGTCCTAGTGGGAATGTTTGCTCGTGCTGTTTGGGAGGAGTTAAACTAATGTGGCAGGGGGATGGGAACCTATGCAGGGAGACAGAGCGAAATAAAATGGAGACAGAAGCAAAAGATAGAAAGGAGAATAGTAAAAGTGGAGGGCAGAAAAACCCAAGGCAATAAACAAAAAGGGCTACTTTACAGCAAAATTCTAAAAGGTCAAAGTGTGTTAAAAAGACAAGCCTGAAGGCTCTGTGCCTCAATGCGAGGAGTATTCGGAATAAGGTGGACAAATTAACTGCGCAGATAGCAGTTTACGGATACGATGTGATTGGCATCACGGAAACATGGCTCCAGAGTGACCAAGGCTGGGAACTCAACATCCAAGGGTATTCAGCATTTAGGAAGGATAGACAGAAAGGAAAAGGAGGCGTTGCTGGTTAAAGAGGAAATTAATGCAATTGTAAGGAAGGACATTAGCTTGGATGATGTGGAATCGGAATGGGTGGAGCTACGGAATACCAAACGGCAGAAACTGCTAGTGGGAGTTGTGTACAGGCCACCAAATAGTAGTAGGGAGGTTGGGGACAACATCCAACAAGAAATAAGGAATGTGTGCAATAAAGGTACAGCAGTTATCATGGGCGACTTTAATCTACATATTGATTGGGCTAACTTAACTAGTAGCAATGCAGTGGAGGAGGATTTCCTGGAGTGTATTAGGGATGGTTTTCCAGACCAATATGTCGAGGAACCAACCAGAGAGCTGGCCATCCTAGACTGGGTGATGATTAATGAGAAGGGACTAATTTGAATCTCTTTGTGCGAGGCCCCTTGGGAAAGAATGACCATAATATGTAGAATTCTTTATTAAGTTGGAGAGTGACAAAGTTAAATCAGAAACTAGCGTCCTGAACTTAAGGAAAGGTAACTTTGACGGTATGAGGGGCGAATTGGCTCGATAAGACTGGCAAATGATACTGAAAGGGTTGACGGTGGATAGGCAATGGCAAACCTTTAAAGATCATATGGATGAACTTCAACAATTGTACATCCCTGTCTGGAGTCAAAATAAAACGGCTCAACTGTGGCTAACAAGAGAAATTAAGGATAGTGTTAAATCCAAGGAAGTGGCATACAAATTAGCCAGAAAAAGCATCAAACCGGAGGACTGGGAGAAATTTAGAATTCAGCAGAAGAGGAAAAAGGGTTTAATTAAGAGGGGGAAAATAGAGTAGGAGAGGAAGCTTGCTGGAAACGTAAAAACTGACTGCAAAAGCTTCTATAGATATGTGAAGAGAAAAAGATTAGTGAAGACAAACGTAGGTCCCTTGCAGTCGGATTTGGGTGAATTTATAATGGGGAACAAAGAAATGGCAGACCAATTGAACAAGTACTTCGGTCTGTCTTCACAAAGGAAGACACAAATAACCTTCTGGGTGTACTAGGGGACCGAGGGTCTAGTGAGAAGGAGGAACTGAAGGATATCCTTATTCGGCGGGAAATTGTGTTAGGGAAATTGACGGGATTGAAGGCCGATAAATCCCCAGGGCCTGATAGTCTACATCCCAGAGTACTTAAGGAAGTGGCCCTAGAAATAGTGGATGCATTGGTGATCATTTTCCAGCAGTCTATCGACTCAGGATCAGTTCCTATGGACTGGAGGGTTGCTAATGTAAGACCACTTTTTGAAAAAGGAGGGAGAAAGCAAATGGGTAATTATAGATCGGTTAGCCTGACATCAGTAGTGGGGAAAATGTTGAAATCAATCATTAAGGATGAAATATCAGCGCATTTGGAAAGCAGTGATAGGATCGGTCCAAATCAGCATGGATTTATGAAAGGGAAATCATGCTTGACAAATCTTCTGGACAAGGGAGAACCATTGGATGTGGTGTACTTGGGCTTTCAAAAGGCTTTTGACAAGGTCCCACACAAGAGATTGGTGTGCAAAATCAAAGCACATGGTATTGGGGGTAATGTACTGGCGTGGATAGAGAACTGATTGACAGATAGGAACCAGAGAGTTGGGATAAACGGGTCCTTTTCAGAAAGGCAGGCAGTGACGAGTGTAGTGCCGCAGGGCTCAGTGCTGGGACCCCAGCTCTTTACAATATATATTAATAATTTAGATGAAGGAATTGAGTGTAATATCTCCAAATTTGCAGATGACATTAAGCTGGGTGGCAGTGTGAGCTGTGAGAAGGATGTTAGGAGGCTGCAGGGTGACTTGGACAGGTTAGGTGAGTGGGCAAATACATGGCAGATGCAGTATAATGTGGATAAATGTGAGTTTATCCACTTTGGGGGAAAAAACATGAAGGCAGAATATTATCTGAATGGCAGCAGATTAGGAAAAGGGGAGGTGTAACGAGACCTGGCGGTCATAGTTCATCAGTCACTGAAAGTGGGCATGCACGTACAGCAGGTGGTGAAGAAGGTGTTAGATCTCTTAATTTCCAATGAAATACAAACTTCGATTGTAGTTTTAATGTAACTTTATTCTGGCAGCAGCAACAAGCTCTTGGCTTTAAGCCAGGCCTTTGTCCTTCTGAGACCACATGGCCAAAATGGTTGTTTATATACCTGATCAGTTTACAGAAAAGAACTCGCCTTCTTTGACCTTATTGGCTCAATTAATAGTCTGTTAACCTTTAATTGGCTCAGTACCCAAAGGTCCTAAAATGTCAAGTTGATTGATGACTTAATGTAACATGCTGAGTTGCACGTAGCAGCTTTGACTTGGGGTCTGTGAATTTTCAAAACTGCAGCCGGGCTGCAGAGCTTGAATTCTCAATCAATCCCCCTTTGATGCTTTCAAAAATGAATCATAAAACATCAGGTATCACTGGTTAAACATTCTACAAAATAATTTCATACATGTTAATAGAGTTTCCTTCTAAAATTTGTTGATGTGTTTCGCCACATGTCCGGACTAGTAACTTCCACACAAATTTACACCAACCCAAATTCCATCATGGCCAGAATGGAAGTCTGGTTTTAGTAGGTTAATTAACCTTATTCCAATTTAATCCAAATCAATATCTTAATTCAACCAGTAAACAACCTTCCTTTAAGCATAACATACCCCTGTGCCACGTACAGACGGTCTGCTGGGACCTGCAAGGTGTCTCACATGCGGGACAGCAGCTACAGCCGCCTGGTCGCAACAACATTTAATCAACATAAACAAACAATATAAAAGTAAAACAATTACAACAAATAGAATTAAACCTTCCACCAATGAAGTTCCTATTGAATCTAGCCATTCAATGGCTCTGCTCCACAAAGTGAATGATGGGGGTTGCTTATATGTGCAACACTCAGTTCCGAGTAGGGCGCAAGTACCTCCCTTTTCAGAATTCGGGGAGCAGATACTATAATTCCCTTGCTACCCTACTATTTCCCTTTGGTGCAGAGGGTCGGCTAGTAAGAAGTAGGCAAATGCCTAGAATACCTACAATCAGTAATACAGTAAATTTATACATTTTGGAAAAAAGTAATTGTCCTTATTCGATTTCAGCTTCAGTTACGGGTGCTCGTTTAACGTGTGAAGCGTGGATCCAGGCTTTCTTTCCTTGGACTTTAACAGCTGCCTGGGTGGTCAATAACACCTGATAAGGTCCCTCCCACTTGGCACCCAAAGGTTCTTTATGCAACTTTTTCACATACACCCAGGCTCCCGGGATGATGTTGTGTCCTCCTTCGGGTGGATTACCCCAAGCTGCCGATACCTGTCGGGAAACAGAACTAATAGCATTGGTTAGGTTCTGACAGTATGATAACAAAGTGTCACTCATTAAGTGAACATCAGCTTTCCGGAAATCACTAGTTCCTGGCAGCGATATGGGTCTTTCTGTTATAATTTCAAATGGGCTTAGACCTGTAGTTCTGTTTGGGGTTGCCCTCATGTTACATAGCACTATTGGTTGTGCCTGGGGCCATGGTGTTCCTTCTTGGTGATATTTGGCAAGCCGTTATTTCAGAGATCGATTCATTCGTTCTACTTGTCCTGATGATTGTGGATGATAAGGACAGTGTAAATCCCACGTAATATTCAGTAACCTACAGACTTCTTGGCAGACAGCACCTGTGAAGTGTGTTCCCTGATCTGAGTCAATGCGACTCAGGACTCCCCATCGGGGAATGTAATCCTTACACAAGACCTTTGCAGTGTGATTGGCTGTGGCTCTTTTAGTTGGGACAGCTTCTACCCATCTCGAGAATCTGTCGACCATGACAAGAATGTTAGTGTATCCTTGGCATGAAGGAAGAGATATATAATCAACCTGCAGATGCTGGAATGGTCCGACAGGGGCAGGGGGCCTCAGTTGGGGCATTACCGCGATGGGTCCAGAATAATTTTTCTGGCAGACCACACAGCGGTTGACTACCAGCTGGGCATGTTTTTTAAATCCCCGACCCCACCAGAATTTCTGGAACCGTGCCGTCATCTGTTGTGAGGCCAAGTGTCCCCACGAGTGGATCTGTTGGGCTAAAAAAGGCATAAGCGCTTGTGGCGTGACTGGCTTGTCGGTAACTCTTTGTCTCCAGACACCATCTTCGCATAGCTTAATTCCTGCCTCAATCCATGTCCATTTTTCCTCTCTGGAGAACTCACCTAGCATTGTTTGAAGGTCTCTTGCCAGAGTCCTGAGTGCTTTCAATCTGCACATCTGTGTTGGTTCTTCTGGGGGACTGCCCTGTGAGGCAGCATCTTTAGCTGCCTGGTCGGCTAGGGCATTTCCCTGTGCTTCCGCGGTATTTACCTTGGTATGGGCCTTACACTTCAGGATGGACACTTCCTGAGGTAATTGTATGGTCTATAAAGGCCAGTGAGACCGGGAGCAGCGTCGAGGAGAGGCGGGAGTTCCGGGGTCGGCGAGAGGCCTATAAAGGCCAGTGAGACCGGGAGCAGCATCGATGAGGTGCATGGAGAGGCGGGAGTTCCAGGGTCGGCGAGAGGCCTATAACGGCCAGTGAGACCGGGAGCAGCGTCGAGGAGGTGCGTGGAGAGGCGGGAGTTCCAGGGTCGGCGAGAGGCCTATAAAGGCCAGTGAGACCGGGAGCAGCATCGAGGAGGTGCGTGGAGAGGCGCGAGTTCCGGGATCGACGAGACTCCTATAAAGGCCAGTGAGACCGGGAGCAGCATCGAGAAGGTGCGTGGAGAGGCGGCAGTTCCGGGGTCGGCAGCTACAGGGAGAAAGCAAAAAAGTAGAAAGAAACAGAAAGGTGACGTCACAGGCAAGGGGGTAAGTGATTGGCTGGTGATTGGTGAGTAGTTTTTTCTCCTATAACAGTGAGTAAACTTTAGCATTGTTGTTGCCAATTTAAGTTAATCTAAGGGTTAAGTCATGACAGGAGAGCTCGGTCACGTGATATGCTCCTCCTGTACCATGTGGGAACTCAGTGACGACTCCAGTGTCCCTGACGACTATGTGTGCGGGAAGTGTATCAGCCTCCAGCTCCTGACGGACCGTGTTGCGGAATTGGAGCTGAGGGTGGATTCACTCTGGAGCATCCACGATGCTGAGAACCACGTGAGTAGCACGTGTAGCAAGTTGGTCTTACCGCAGGAGAAGGGTCCACAGCCAGCTAGGGAATGGAAGAACAGCAGGAAGAGTAGTGCAAGGAAGGTAGTGCAGGGGTCCCCTGGGGTCATCCCCCTGCAAAACAGATACACTGCTTTGAGTACTGTTGGGGGGGATTACTCATCAGGGGAGGGCAGCAACAGCCAAGTTCTGGGCACCGTGGCTGGCTCTGTTGCACAGGAGGGCAGGAAAAAGAGTGGGAGAGCGATAGTGATAGGGGATTCAATTGTGAGGGGAATAGATAGGCGTTTCTGCGGCCGCAACCGAGACTCCAGGATGGTATGTTGCCTCCCTGGTGCAAGGGTCAAGGATGTCTCGGAGCGGGTACAGGACATTCTAAAAAGGGAGGGAGAACAGCCAATTGTCGTGGTGCACATTGGTACCAACGACATAGGTTAAAAAAAGGGATGAGATCCTACAAAACTAATTTAAGGAGCTAGGAGCTAAATTAAAAAGTAGGACCTCAAAAGTAGTAATCTCGGGATTGTGACCAGTGCCACGTGCTAGTCAGAGTAAGAATCGCAGGAGATTGCAGATGAATACGTGGCTTGAGCAGTGGTGCAGCAGGGAGGGATTCAAATTCCTGGGGCATTGGAACCAGTTCTGGGGGAGGTGGGACCAGTACAAACCGGACAGTCTGCACCTGGGCAGGACCGGAACCAATATCCTAGGGGGAGTTTTTGCGAGTGCTGTTGGGGAGGAGTTAAACTAATATGGCAGGGGGATGGGAACCAATGCAGGGAGACGGAGGGAAACAAAAGGAGACAAAAGCAAAAGACTGAAAGGAGATGAGGAAAAGTGGAGGGCAGAGAAACCCAAGGCAAAGAACAAAAAGGGCCACTGTACAGCAAAATTCTAAAAGGACAAAGGGTGTTAAAAAAACAAGCCTGAAGGCTTTGTGTCTTAATGCAAGGAGCATCCGTAATAAGGTGGATAAATTAACTGTGCAAATAGATGTTAACAAATATGATGTGATCAGGATTATGGAGACGTGGCTCCAGGATGATCAGGGCTGGGAACTCAACATCCAGGGGTATTCAACATTCAGGAAGGATAGAATAAAAGGAAAAGGAGGTGGGATAGCATTGCTGGTTAAAGAGGAGATTAATGCAATAGTTGGGAAGGACATTAGCTTGGATGAAGGGTAACTTTGAAGGTATGAGGCATGAATTGGCTAAGATAGATTGGCGAATGATACTTAAGGGGTTGACTGTGGATGGGCAATGGCAGGCATTTAGAGACCGCATGGATGAAATACAACAATTGTAGATTCCTGTCTGGCGTAAAAATTAAAAAGGGAAGGTGGCTCAACCGTGGCTAGCAAGGGAAATCAGGGATAGTATTAAAGCCAAGGAAGTGGCATACAAATTGGACAGAAATAGCAGCGACCCCGGGAACTGGGAGAAATTTAGAACTCAGCAGAGGAGGACAAAGAGTTTGATTAGGGCAGGGAAAATGGAGTATGAGAAGAAGCTTGCAGGGAACATTAAGACGGATTGCAAAAGTTTCTATAGGTATGTAAAGAGAAAAAGGTTAGTAAAGACAAACGTAGGTCCCCTGCAGTCAGAATCAGGGGAAGTCATAACGGGGAACAAAGAAATGGCAGACCAATTGAACAAGTACTTTGGTTCGGTATTCACGAAGGAGGACACAAACAACCTTCCGGATATAAAAAGGGTCAGAGGGTCTAGTAAGGAGGAGGAACTGAGGGAAATCTTTATTAGTCGGGAAATTGTGTTGGGGAAATTGATGGGATTGAAGGCCGATAAATCCCCAGGGCCTGATGGACTGCATCCCAGAGTACTTAAGGAGGTGGCCTTGGAAATAGCGGATGCATTGACAGTCATTTTCCAACATTCCATTGACTCTGGATCAGTTCCTATCGAGTGGAGGGTAGCCAATGTAACCCCACTTTTTAAAAAAGGAGGGAGAGAGAAAACAGGGAATTATAGACCGGTCAGCCTGACCTCAGTCATGGGTAAAATGATGGAATCAATTATTAAGGATGTCATAGCAGCGCATTTGGAAAGAGGTGACATGATAGGTCCAAGTCAGCATGGATTTGTGAAAGGGAAATCATGCTTGACAAATCTTCTGGAATTTTTTGAGGATGTTTCCAGTAGAGTGGACAAGGGAGAACCAGTTGATGTGGTATATTTGGACTTTCAGAAGGCTTTCAACAAGGTCCCACACAAGAGATTAATGTGCAAAGTTAAAGCACATGGGATTGGGGGTAGTGTGCTGACATGGATTGAGAACTGGTTGTCAGCCAGGAAGCAAAGAGTAGGAGTAAATGGATACTTTTCAGAATGGCAGGCAGTGACTAGTGGGGTACCGCAAGGTTCTGTGCTGGGGCCCCAGCTGTTTACATTGTACATTAATGATTTGGACGAGGGGATTAAATGTAGTATCTCCAAATTTGCAGATGACACTAAGTTGGGTGGCAGTGTGAGCTGCGAGGAGGATGCTATTAGGCTGCAGAGTGACTTGGATAGGTTAGGTGAGTGGGCAAATGCATGGCAGATGAAGTATAATGTGGATAAATGTGAGGTAATCCACTTTGGTGGTAGAGACAGACTATTATCTGAATGGTGACAGATTAGGAAAAGGAGTGGTGCAACGAGACCTGGGTGTCATGGTACATCAGTAATTGAAGGTTGGCATGCAGGTACAGCAGGCGGTTAAGAAAGCAAATCGCATGTTGGCCTTCATAGCGAAGGGATTTGAGTACAGGGGCAGGGAGGTGTTGCTACAGTTGTACAGGGCCTTGGTGAGGCCACACCTGGAGTATTGTGTACAGTTTTGGTCTCCTAACTTGAGGAAGGACATTCTTGCTATTGAGGGAGTGCAGCGAAGGTTCACCAGACTGATTCCCGGGATGGCGGGACTGACCTATCAAGAAAGACTGGATCAACTGGGCTTGTATTTACTGGAGTTCAGAAGAATGAGAGGGGACCTCATAGAAACGTTTAAAATTCTGACGGGTTTAGACAGGTTAGATGCAGGAAGAATGTTCCCAATGTTGGGGAAGTCCAGAACCAGGGGTCACAGTCTAAGGATAAGGGGTAAGCCATTTAGGACTGAGATGAGGAGAAATTTCTTCACCCAGAGAGTGGTGAACCTGTGGAATTCTCTACCACAGAAAGTTGTTGAGGCCAATTCACTAAATATATTCAAAAGGGAGTTAGATGAAGTCCTTACGACTAGGGGGATCAAGGGGTATGGCGAGAAAGCAGGAAGGGGGAACTGAAGTTGCATGTTTAGCCATGAACTCATTGAATGGTGGTGCAGGCTAGAAGAGCCGAATGGCCTACTCCTGCACCTATTTTTCTATGTTTCTATGTTTCTATGTCTCTAGTAAGTCTCGGACTTCTTTTCCATTTCGGGATAGGTGTACCAGCAGCAGTGAGGAATCCCCTTTTCCGCCATAACAGACCAAAGTCGTGAGCGACTCCAAAAGCATAACACGAATCTGTGTAGACATTAGCTGTCTGTCCTTCTGCTATTCGACATGCTTCTGACAGGGCCCGTAACTCGGCCTGTTGTGCTGACGTTCCTGAGGGTAAACATCCTTTTGCCACTACCTCATATAAGGTTGTAACTGCCCATCCTGCTTTTCTGGTACCATTGTCAACAAAGGAGGAACTATCTGCAAACAGGATGAGGTCTGGGTTGTGTAGAGGCTCCTCTGCTGCTAAGGCTGCTTCTTCTGTTTCTTTTAAAATCTCCACGCAGTCATGCTCTTCACAATCTCCCCCTCTTGCTCCCTCGATTCTGACATCGGGAGCATAGTTGCAGGATTAACCGGGCTGGCCCGGACGATATGGAGATTAGGAGCTTCCAAAACTGCTGTCCAGCGGGTCCATCTAGCTGCCGTCACCTGAGACATTCTATTCATAGACAGCAAAGCATGTACGGTGTGGGGAAACTTGACAATCAGCTTTTGGTCGAGGACAAGACCCGTAGTGATCATTACCGCTCGACATGTAGCTTCCATGGCCCTTAGGCAACTTCCCCATCCGAGGGCAACCGCATCCAGTTTTGCCGAATAATAGCCAATAGGTCTTTGCCGATCCCCATGTTCTTGTGTCAGTATAGCTGTCATGTATCCTTCTTTCTCATGGACAAACAGAGTAAATGGCTTACCACTGTCGGGGATTCCCAGAGCCGGTGCCGAACACAAAGCCTTTTTCAAACTCAGGAAGGCCTCTTGCTGTTCCTTCGTGAGGGTGATGGCTTCTTTAGAGGCACGTTTCCCCTTTAAGATATCATTCAATAGCTGAGCAAGCTGTGTGAAGGAGTCAATCCAATTTCTGTTAAAGTTACACAATCACAAAAAAGACCTTAGTTCCTGAATAGTGGTGGGTTTTTTAGCAGCCCGAATGGCTGTAGTTCTATCCTGGGTATGTTCTCTCTTTCCTTGTGAAATCTTTTGTCCCAGGTATACAACCGCTTCTTGGGATATTTGTGTTTTGTCGATGCTGGCTTTATGTCCTTTCAGCCAAAGGTGGTCCAGCAAAGCTCGTAAATCTTGTTCATGTTGTTCTTCCATGTTTGAAGCTATCAGGATATCGTCTACATATTGAATGACTGTGGATGACAGGGGAGGTAATTCTTGCAAATAACTTTGTAAAGCCAGGTGGAATACCGTAGGGCTGTTGTGGAAAACCTGCGGTAACCGGGTCCAAGTATACTGTTGTCCTTGGACCGTGATGAATACGTGGCTTGAGCAGTGGTGCAGCAGGGAGGGATTCAAATTCCTGGGGCATTGAAACCGGTTCTGGGGGAGTTGGGACCAGTACAAACCGGACGGTCTGCACCTGGGCAGGACCGGAACCAATGTCCTAGTGGGAGTGTTTGCTAGTGCTGTTGGGGAGGAGTTAAACTAATATGGCAGGGGGATGGGAACCAATGCAGGGAGACAGAGGGAAACAAAAAGGAGACAAAAGCAAAAGACAGAAAGGAGATGAGGAAAAGTGGAGGGCAGAGAAACCCAAGGCAAAGAACAAAAAGGGCCACTGTACAGCAAAATTCTAAAAGGACAAAGGGTGTTAAAAAAACAAGCCTGAAGGCTTTGTGTTTTAATGCAAGGAGTATCCGTAATAAGGTGGATGAATTAACTGTGCAAATAGATGTTAACAAATATGATGTGATTGGGATTACGGAGACGTGGCTCCAGGATGATCAGGGCTGGGAACTCAACATCCAGGGGTATTCAACATTCAGGAAGGATAGAATAAAAGGAAAAGGAGGTGGGATAGCATTGCTGGTTAAAGAGGAGATTAATGCAATAGTTAGGAAAGACATTAGCTTGGATGATGTGGAATCTATATGGGTAGAGCTGCAGAACACCAAAGGGCAAAAAACGTTAGTGGGAGTTGTGTACAGACCTGCAAACAGTAGCAGTGATGTTGGGGAGAGCATCAAACAGGAAATTAGGGGTGCATGCAATAAAGGTGCAGCAGTTATAATGGGTGACTTTAATACGCATATAGATTGGGCTAGCCAAACTGGAAGCAATACGGTGGAGGAGGATTTCCTGGACTGCATAAGGGATGGTTTTCGAGACCAATATGTCGAGGAACCAACTAGGGGGGAGGCCATCTTAGACTGGGTGTTGTGTAATGAGAGAGGATTAATTAGCAATCTCATTGTGCGAGGCCCCTTGGGGAAGAGTGACCATAATATGGTGGAATTCTGCATTAGGATGGAGAATGAAACAGTTAATTCAGAGACCATGGTCCAGAACTTAAAGAAGGTTAACTTTGAAGGTATGAGGCGTGAATTGGCTAGGATAGATTGGCGAATGATACTTAAGGGGTTGACTGTGGATGGGCAATGGCAGACATTTAGAGACCGCATGGATGAATTACAACAATTGTACATTCCTGTCTGGCATAAAAATAAAAAAGGGAAGGTGGCTCAACCGTGGCTATCTAGGGAAATCAGGGATAGTATTAAAGCCAAGGAAGTGGGATACAAATTGGCCAGAAATAGCAGCGAACCCGGGGACTGGGAGAAATTTAGAACTCAGCAGAGGAGGACAAAGGGTTTGATTAGGGCAGGGAAAATGGAGTACGAGAAGAAGCTTGCAGGGAACATTAAGGCGGATTGCAAAAGTTTCTATAGGTATGTAAAGAGAAAAAGGTTAGTAAAGACAAACGTAGGTCCCCTGCAGTCAGAATCAGAGGAAGTCATAACGGGGAACAAAGAAATGGCAGACCAATTGAACAAGTACTTTGGTTCGGTATTCACTAAGGAGGACACAAACAACCTTCCGGATATAAAAAGGGTCAGAGGGTCGAGTAAGGAGGAGGAACTGAGGGAAATCTTTATCAGTCGGGAAATTGTGTTGGGGAAATTGATGGGATTGAAGGCCGATAAATCCCCAGGGCCTGATGGACTGCATCCCAGAGTACTTAAGGAGATGGCCTTGGAAATAGCGGATGCATTGACAGTCATTTTCCAACATTCCATTGACTCTGGATCAGTTCCTATCGAGTGGAGGGTAGCCAATGTAACCCCACTTTTTAAAAAAGGAGGGAGAAAGAAAACAGGGAATTATAGACCGGTTAGCCTGACCTCAGTAGTGGGTAAAATGATGGAATCAATTATTAAGGATGTCATAGCAGCGCATTTGGAAAATGGTGACATGATAGGTCCAAGTCAGCATGGATTTGTGAAAGGGAAATCATGCTTGACAAATCTTCTGGAATTTTTTGAGGATGTTTCCAGTAAAGTGTACAAAGGAGAACCAGTTGATGTGGTATATTTGGACTTTCAGAAGGCTTTCGACAAGGTCCCACACAAGAGATTAATGTGCAAAGTTAAAGCACATGGGATTGGGGGTAGTGTGCTGACGTGGATTGAGAACTGGTTGTCAGACAGGAAGCAAAGAGTAGGAGTAAATGGGGACTTTTCAGAATGGCAGGCAGTGACTAGTGGGGTACCGCAAGGTTCTGTGCTGGGGACCCAGCTGTTTACAGTGTACATTAATGATTTAGATGAGGGGATTAAATGTAGTATCTCCAAATTTGCGGATGACACTAAGTTGGGTGGCAGTGTGAGCTGCGAGGAGGATGCTATGAGGCTGCAGAGTGACTTGGATAGGTTAGGTGAGTGGGCAAATGAATGGCAGATGAAGTATAATGTGGATAAATGTGAGGTTATCCACTTTGGTGGTAAAAACAGAGAGACAGACTATTATCTGAATGGTGACAGATTAGGAAAAGGGAAGCTGCAACGAGACCTGGGTGTCATGGTACATCAGTCATTGAAGGTTGGCATGCAGGTACAGCAGGCGGTTAAGAAAGCAAATGACATGTTGGCCTTCATAGCGAGGGGATTTGTGTACAGGGGCAGGGAGGTGTTGCTGCAGTTGTTCAGGGCCTTGGTGAGGCCACACCTGGAGTATTGTGTACAGTTTTTGTCTCCTAACTTGAGGAAGGACATTCTTGCTATTGAGGGAGTGCAGCGAAGATTCACCAGACTCATTCCCGGGATGGTGGGACTGACCTATCAAGAAAGACTGGATCAACTGGGCTTGTATTCACTGGAGTTCAGAAGAATGAGAGGGGACCTCATAGAAACGTTTAAAATTCTGATGGGTTTAGACAGGTTAGATGCAGGAAGAATGTTCCCAATGTTGGGGAAGTCCAGAACCAGGGGTTACAGTCTAAGGATAAGGAATCAGCCATTAAGGACCGAGATGAGGAGAAACTTCTTCACCCAGAGAGTGGTGAACCTGTGGAATTCTCTACCACAGAAAGTAGTTGAGGCCAATTCACTAAATATATTCAAAAGGGAGTTAGATGAAGTCCTTACTACTCGGGGGATCAAGGGGTATGGCAAGAAAGCAGGAAGGGGGTACTGAAGTTTCATGTTCAGCCATGAACTCATTGAATGGCGGTGCAGGCTAGAAGGGCTGAATGGCCTGCTCCTGCACCTATTTTCTATGTTTCTGTGTGAAAGCAAACCACTGTCGAACCTCCGGTGCCAGAGGCCCGACCAAAATCCATAACCGAGAAATATTTATGTTCCGGTTTGAGGGCATTAAAAATGGTGGAGGGATCTGCAACCAAAGGAGCTTTTTGATCAATACACTGGTTAGCTTTCCTATAATCGACAGTCAAACACCAAGTCTCATTAGATTTCTGTACCGGCCACACGGGGCTATTGGAGGAGCTATGCGTTTTAATAAGCACTCCTTGTTTCTCCAATTGCTGAATAACCGGTAAGATTCCCGCGATGGCACTTGGACTGATGGGATACTATTTAGTGCATGGAGGCTTTGTCCCGGTAAATGATGCAGGCTCCATCTGGAGTAGGCCACAATCATTCTTATCTTCAGCCCATATCGGGTGTTCCTTCAATTCTTCTTTCTTCAGAGTTCTAATTGACCATGTCACCCGACCATCCTCGAAATGCAATGATGAATCTACTTTGATTAGAACGTCCATTCCCAAAAGGGGTTGATCTACTGGGCCTATCCAGACCGGCGTGGTTAGTTCATGTGGACCCAGCCCTCTAAGTACCGGTGTTGTCCTTTTAATTTCCATTTTATGGCCCCCAACTCCATAGGCTGTACGTGCCCTACCATCCAACGGCAAAAAGTCTCCATATTGTAGGGGTAAGCATGTTAATCCCACCCCTGTGTCTAAAAGACAGTCCACTTCCTTATCGCCCACCCTCACAGTTATATATAGCCCATCTCCCCTTTGTTGTATTGGTGCGAGGAGGGGGGCCAGAGTGTGCTCTAATCGTTTTTTGATATCCCAAGTAACTCCTTCTGTTGTTGTATTGTCAGTCACTTAAATGCTTCTATGAGGTCGCTATCTTGTGACAAGCCTGGTTTGTTGGCTGAATTGTATCCCTGGCTGTGTCCTCTTCCCCGGCCGTGACCTTGCTGTTTTGCCCTGCACGTCTTGGCCCAGTGATCTTCTTTCCCACAATAATGTCATTTTCCGGGTAATTTTCCGAATAACTGTTTATCAGAATCCTGGGATTTCCATCCCACAGCCTGCAGGGCTCGGACTTTAGCTCCCATATCCCGATCTAATTGGTTACATCGATCCACCAATGCTGCAAAGGTAGTTCCTCTATCTTCCCAGTCCGGTAACACTACCTTAAGCATTTTGGACAGTTCTGGCTTTAGACCTGCCACGAAAGCTGCTTTCAGGGTTCCAAACACTTGTTCATCTATTTCCTCATCCGTATTATTCATACCCGAATGTTCTAGCCATGTGCATCTAAACCGCTCGTCGTACTCCAGGACCTCCTCTGTTCCTTTCTGTTGGCAGGCTGCAATTTTTCCCCAGTCTGTCTTAGCTGGACTGAAGGCTTGCAGCCAGTGTTTAATCGCCTCCCATCCTGCGTCTAATTCTTGCTCATCCTGCCCCAAAGCTTCTTCTACCTTGTCGTGCAATTTTCTTCCTTGTGTTTTTGGCTCCATTATGGTGAAAATTTGCACTCCGTCCCAGGGATGAAGTTGATATATATTTCTTAAGCGGTCCAATTGGTACCACGTTTTTACTCCCCCTTTCTTTGGATTGGGCAATTCCTTGGACCATTTATCAATTTTATCTGGGTCTGCCGGATCCTGAAATAAGCACTCTGCATACACCCTTTTCCTCGTTTTTTTGGTTCCGCCCTCATCCGCAGTCTCTTCTGATTTGACTGCAACTCGTCTTTTTTTAAATGGGGCAAAGCGCACCCCTAATTCTTCATCCTCCGACCCTGTATCGTCAGAGGATTCAGAATCCGTATCAATTCCTTGGTTGTGTCTTTGGGTTTGCGCTTTTAATTTATCCAAACATGGGTATCCTGGGAACTGACCGATACATTTTCCTTTTCCGATTACTGTCTCTTGACCTAATGATTTTTTCCATTCTTTAATTTCACCTTTAAGATCTTTAACTTCCGCTTCCGATTTTTCAAGTTCAAGTCTTGTCTGTCGCAGCTGTGCACCAACAGCTTGCAATTGGTCCTTTGTACTGGTCAGTTCTCGATCATGTTGGGAACGCATTATAATTTCATTCCGCTTTCAGATCTGTCCCATAACGGCTAGGGACCATCTAGTTCGCTCTTTATTTTTCCCCAGACCCTTTTAATCTCGTCCAAGGACCATTGTCCTTTGGAGGTTCCGTACTTTTGTTCGATCTTAATACAGGTTTTAGATAAGTTGAATTGTTGCTCTATGTATTCTTTCAACTGTTGGAGGATTTCATCTATCGAAACCTCAGGTGGTGCCCGCCCGTCTTTAACAGTTGTAGGCAATTCTTTGCTCTTATCTCCTGCTGCCATAATACTGATTTCTTTACTGGGGTCTCGAGTTGTAGGCTTTCCAGCCGATCAGTGGGTCGGTGATTAATTAACTAACACACCGCCGAAGTTAGACGTCTATGGGACCTTGAGCCGACTACCAACCAGAGGGTTCGCAAACCGGAGGCTTTCAGAATCGCCTAGAAGGGGAGGCGAATTTAGACTTTTGACCGAGGACTTTTATAAAGAGGAGTTCTTACCTCAGTATGTCGGCCTGATGTCCAAATTTCAGTTTCTTCCCTCAGCGATCCTGTTCGTGATGCCAAAATTGTTAGTTCTCTTAATTTCCAATGAAATACGAACTCCGATTGTAGTTTTAATGTAACTTTATTCTGGCAGCAGCAACAAGCTCTTGGCTTTAAGCCAGGCCTTTGTCCTTCTGAGACCACATGGCCAAAATGGCTGTTTATATACCTGATCAGTTTACAGAAAAGAACTCGCCTTCTTTGACCTTATTGGCTCAATTAATAGTCTGTTAACCTTTAATTGGCTCAGTACCCAAAGGTCCTAAAATGTCAAGTTGATTGATGACTTAATGTAACATGCTGAGTTGCACGTAGCAGCTTTGACTTGGGGTCTGTGAATTTTCAAAACTGCAGCCGGGCTGCAGAGCTTGAATTCTCTATCAGAAGGCAAATGGTATGTTGGCCTTCATAGCTGGGGGATCTGAATACAGGAGCAGGGAGGTCTTACTGCAGTTGTACAGGGCCTTAGTGAGGCCTCACCTGGAATTTTGTGTTCAGTTTTGGTCTCCTAATCTGGGGAAGGACGTTCTTGCTATTGGGGGAATACAGCGAAGGTTCATCAGATGGATTCCAGGGATGGCTAGACTGTCATATGAGGAGGGACTGGATCAACTAGGCCTTTGTTCACTGGAGTTTAGAAGGATGAGAGGGGATCTCATAGAAACAAATAAAATTCTGATGGGACTGGACAGGTTAGATGCGGGAAGAATGTTCCCGATGTTGGGGAAGTCCAGAACCAAGGGACATAGTCTTAGGATAAGGGGTAGGCCATTTAGGATTGAGATGAGGAGAAACTTATTCACTCAGAGAGATGTTAACCTGTGGAATTCCCTGCCGCAGAAAGTTGTTGATGCCAGTTCATTGGATATACTCAAGAGGGAGTTAGATATGGCCCTTACGGCTAAGGGGATCAAGGGGTATGGAGAGAAAGCAGGAAAGGGATACTGAGGGAATGATCAGCCATGATCTTATTGAATGGTGGTGCAGGTTCGAAGGGCCGAATGGCCTACTCCTGCACCTATTTTCTATGTTTCTATGTTTCAAAACTGCACTTTGGAAAACCAATGCAATTCAAGTGCAATTTGAAAAAGACAAAGAAAAGCAGTATTTTGCTTTTGAGCTAGAAATAACTATTGTTCAGTCATTTTGAGACAAGAAACTATGACCATTTTTTTAAATGGTGAAAAGATAGTCTGTCTCGAAAACTGACTTCTTGTTTCCATTATTCAATGAATAACAATCATAACAACTGGGTAAACAGCATTTTCACCTTCTGGTCTGCACCACTGTCCAACCTGGATTTAGCAAATAAAAACAAGAGCTCCTACCAATATCTACTCATAGGTTAGAATAATAGGTTGTAAATATGTTTACCTAGTTTATTTTTCAGTGTGTTTCAATATTAAACTCTGGATTTTCTTCTACGTGCATGTTTTTAAAAAAATTTCCCACATCAACGTACTGCAGAAAATTCCTGAATGATGCCAGGGATCAGTAAATTAAAATATATCAACTTTGTCCAGCCGGCTTTAAGAATTGTGATGACTATGTTTCTACGCTGCTGCTTGAATACAATGAGTGTACGTCATGATTAGAAGTAGATTTAAGCCATTTGTGGGAATAAAAATCTTCTACATTTCTAGTCCAACCAATTCCCATTGAAACACAGGGCAGGAGTCCTTTTTCATTGAAGATAAGGATTCTGAAATTCCTGAGGATTCTCTGTGCTGGCAAAAGGCACCTCAAGCGGATCACCCATCCACTCTACACTAAGTTTGAAGACCCCATAACAAATGTCAGGGACGAGGACTTTTGGATAACCAGGACAGGTGCATTGCACCTGCAAGGCTGCCAGAATACACTCTTCCAATACATGTGTCTTTCCACAGTCACTCCACTTGAGGGTCTTCTCGCACAAAGACAAAAAAACAAATCAGAGATAAAATACTTTTCTCCCAGAAGAGCCACAGCCTAGAAAATGGCTTGCTCCTGAAAACGGGAATCGCAATGCGTGATCAACCCACGCCCGTTTGGAGGATTTCGTGCTGCCTGCTCATTTGCGTGATTGTGGCATTCAGCCCAGTGCTGAATGAGCTGCTCAGTGGCTGAATGCTCAGCAGGAGGCCCAAGTTCATGTGAGGCTAATACCAATTAAAGCCAGCCTGTACTATTTAAAGGCAGTCTGGACCTCTAAAATGCAGATCATCATTCAACTGGTTGAATGCAATAAATCAATTCATGATGGCACAACAGGGGAGAGACTATGTACCAATGTTCTCCGATGCAACACTGAAGGTCTTGGTGCAGGAGGTCAACTCAAGGAAATAGGCCTGCTTTCCACAAGGGGCAAAGAGACCCTCCAGGCAACAGACAAAAATGAAATGGCAACAGATAGCCACTGTGGTGAATGCCAACAGTGTTGCACCAAGGACGTGCACATAGAGCAGGAAAAAATGTAATGACCTCACACGAGTGGTCAAGGTAAGTGAAATACTCTTCAAATGCTACATTCCAACATCTGCCCCACTCGACTCACATTCTGCACAATGCACCACACCTCTATCACTCACCTACCAACAATCCCTAACAAACACAATTCATACCTCACTTTCATAGGTATAACTCACCCACACACACTTACCACGGCTGCAAGCCTCACAGCCACACCTCACAGATTGCACACACTGCCAGCTATTCAACCATGACAGGCACATCACTCAAACACATTGCATCACACTCACTGACGCACTTCCCTTTCTCTTGTGGGAAAAGGTGACGCATAACCGGCACCAACAGAAACAAACTGGCGGGGGACAGGCTTACCTACATCACCTCACCCCCTTGGAGGAAATGGTGCTAGCCATTCTTGGGAAGGACATGGATGAGCCTGTGACCAGTGGAGAGGCTGAAAGAATACAAGATGCTGGTATCCTCATATGTAATTCTCCTTCTCACATCTCATTTCCCCCACATCACATAATCTGTTCTGAATTACAAGCAGCACATGGTGTAAGCATGCATGTCTTGCTTTCTCCCCTTCCCCTCATCACAACCCTACCCTTCCACTTTTCTCATTTCAGATACCCAAGAAATCCAACCTACAAATCCAGTGGTTGTAGAAGAAGAGGGAGAGGAGAGTGATGAAGACTCCGTGACATTTTACTCATGCTGCTCACATACGATTAGGTTGTGGAGGGGAGTCATGAGCCACATGGTCAGCAGATTGGCTTGTCTCCCAGTAGTGAGCCTCTGGTTTGTTGTGGTGGTTCAAAGGCTGAGGGAACCACGGATTGGTGCAGAATGAAAGCATCATGGCTGCTGCCAGGATTCACTACCATGACGTGCTGAGCATGGTCGCGCACCAACTACACAGTCGGCAAATTTAGATCTGGTGCCCGCAAAGCCACCTACATGCAATTGATGCCACCCTGCACCATGGGGAAGTCCGCTATCCTGGCAAAGCCACATGCTCCCTGATCAGTGAGAAGACAATGAACTCACCTCTTCTGGCATAAAGAGCATCTGTCACATCCCTTATGCAGCAGAGGACGGCAAACTAGGAGATGGTACAGATGTTACAGTTATAGTAGGGGATTTCAACTACCCTAATATTAACTGGGATAAAACTAGTGTGAAAGGTATAGAGGGTGCAGAATTCCTAAAATGGATTCAGGAGAAAATTTGTTTTGGCCAGTAAGTGACAAGCCCAACAAGGAGGGGGCAGTTCTGGAATTAGTTTTAGGGAATGAAGCTGGGCAGGTGGAAGGATTTTCAGTGGGAGAGCATTTTGGTGGTAATGATCAGAATTCAGTTAGATTTAGGGTAGTTATGGAAAAGAACAAAGATAGACCAGGAATAAAAGTTCTCAATTGGGAAAAAGCCAACTTTGCTAAGCTGAGATGGGATTTAGCCAAAGCGGACTGGAAAAAGCCACTTGAAGATAAATCAGTGTCAGAGTAGTGAGAGGCATTCAAAGAGGAGATCCTGAGGGTTCAGAGCAAGTATGTTCCCTTAAAGAAAAAGGGAGGGACTAACAAATCTAGAGATCCCTGGATGTCAAGAGATATATACGTTAGGATAAAGAGAAAAGGGAGACTTATGACAGATACTGAGCGCTCAATACTGCAGAAACTCTAGAGGAGTATAGAAAGTGCAGGGATGCAATTAAAAATGAAATTAGGGAAGCAAAGAGCGAGCATGAAAACATTTTGGCAAGTAAAATCAAGGAAAACCCAAAGATGTTTTATTAAGAATAAAAGGATAACTAAAGAAAGAGTAGGGCCTATTAGAGACCAGGGGTTAGATTTTACACTTTTGTGCAGATCGCCAAAAAATGGGCGTTATTTCTGGCATGGGCAGTAAAAATGGGTTTTCACATCGCCGGCTTGTAGCCCGTTTTCAAAGCCCGTAGTCTCCATTTTAAAAATTGGGCGTTACCGCAACTGATATGAAATGGACGGTAGCGTTAAATCTCTCTGCCCTTCTGCTGTAAAGTGTCGCCGTCCTTAGCAACGGCATTGCAACGCTTGATTCCCACGATTCAGGAGGTCAAGGGTCATCATTACATGCACAGAAGAGGAGACAGAGAGAGAGGGACTGAGAGGGACTGAAGGCGTGTGTGGGTGTGGTGTGGCTGCTTAAGGAGGAAGGAGGGAGAGTTTCGAGCTTTATAGCAAATTGTGACAAAAAAATTAGCTGTTACCAGCCATTACAACAGCCAATTTTCCCGAATTTGGTGCCTATAATGGAGGAAGAGGAGGAGGCGACACAGCACACTGTGGAGACTGACACTGGCAAGAGCAATGAGCTGGGAGAGGAACACATTGGAGGACGCAAAAGAGTGAGGAGGTTCTCGGACAAATGCCTCCCTCCTGCAGGAGGTCCAGACACACTGGGGTGATTTGACACAGGGAGGGCATGGGAAGCCCACCCTAAAGGCCTACCAGAAGATATGGGCCGAGATAGCAGAGGTGGTCTCGTCGGTGACCAACGAGGTGCGTGAGGGCAACCAATGCCACAAGTGATGGAATGACCTTGTCGGATCCGCAAGAGTAAGTATTACATTTATTTACATGTACTTATGTATATCATTTGATTTGTAAGAGTCATGAGTGACTATCATCAGATGTAAGGTCTTTCACTTTTACCGGGAATGTTGTACTCAAAGCCTGCGATCATGGTGCACATCTTGAGGTAAAGAATGATAATTATCACAATAATCATAATTACATCTGTGACAGTATCTAGCAATGATATCACACAATGATCTCAGGCCATATCATCCTGTTACCTTTTACAGAAGACACTCTCGACAAATAGGTCTGAGCAGGGGCGAACGGTGGTGGGGGGCCACCAGTCACCAACGACCTCACTGACATTGAGGAGCAGGTGCTCGCACTCTTGGGCAGGCATCCCTGGATGGCCATGCAGGCAGCTGCAGACCCTGAAGTGAAGCCACGTGAGTAAAGTATACATCATTGCATGGTGTAAAGTCAATAGATGCCACATCTACTCATATCCGAACAATAATATATGATAGATGATTTCTAAATTTGTCCTATAAATAATGCTGGCCTCATGAGAATCATTGCAATGCAGAATATGTTGATGGTCATGAAATGTGATGTCTGTGATGATTTTGATAGCGGTGGTGCTTTTGTTGTGAATATGCTGTGTGTAGCGCTGGGCTCACCTTGTGACCCTAGTCATCCCTTCTCCTCTAATAAACTAATTTGTGTTTTGCAGCTCAGCCAGCAACACATCCCAAGGCAAGATCATAGAGGCCAGAAGATGGGGGCGCGGGGCCCAATTCTCCGGACGATCCTACATCTGGTGCTGAGGAACTCCGATTCTCACCCGTCAATCAGCTGGGTCTGTTCTCCACGGATGAGAGCGCGGACTTTGAGGAGTCTGCATCGCCAGGCTCCAGAAGGCATTCCACCCCAAGGTCATTGAGTGCTCCTCCGGCCATTCCCACCTCCACTCTGGAGGGACCGGGCCTAAGCATCTCACCACAGGGCACCCCATTTGTTCCCAGGATGGCGCCGACCCCGCGGAGGTTTCATGGAGGCAGCAGGTATCGTCCATGAGCGCCACATGAGAGCAGGGAGATGGTACAGTTGTCCAGGAGGACTGTAGACATAGGTGACCAGATCCTAAATGCATTGTGGGGCATACCCCGACAGCTGGCCACCATCTCCAGCACCATGACGGAGTACATTCCGCGGATGGCGGAGGCCCTGGAGGCGATAGCCAGGAACACTGCTGGCACAGGTCTCCCAGTGGTCCTGGAGCGCGGCACTCCACCCCTAGGTTCCTCACCCCCAGTGCCAACAGCACATGAGAGGCAGGAGAAAGATCCTGCTTCTGGAACTGAGAATGTTCCCACCTTGGTACCTCCCGCTCCCCTATCCGTGTAACCACCGCCTCTGCCTTCATCCCCCCCAGTGAGGCACCGCTTGAGGAGCTCCTCGGCCAGGCGGCGTGGAGCGAGGAGGGGAAGGGGTGGAGATGGCAAGAAGAAAGGGAGGGGAGGAAGGAAAGTGAGGTGCATGTCCGCAGGTGATGGCTTTGTTATATCTCCATCTCGGTGTATCCAATTTGTTGTAATGTATTGGGGGAGGGGAACAGCCTGTTGGTTTACATTTGTGTTCTGTGTTGCTGGACATGTTGACCATTTGATTGATGTCAATGTTCGAAAAAGTGGGGTGGGGGTGGGGTGTTTTTGCTCATGATACTTAAGTTTTCAGACCAATGGTCGTATTAAATGTTTTTAATTCAACATAACCTTGTTGCGGATTGTCTCAGATAGCTGAAATGTTTCACACTTGTGATTCCTTAACATGAAAGGGTATAATTAAACTTAACTTGAATCAACTTAAATTTTAACTGGCACAAAGATGATACCCATCATTGAAGTCTGAGCTGCACACACAGCAGTGCGTCAGCTTTGTCAATAACAGCAACGTTCTTTCAAGCAAATCGCTCAGATATCAGCTCCTCACGTAAGAGTCTTGTAGCCACCGCAGGCCCTTTCCTGTGGTCTGGAGGGGGGCGTGGGCATGGTTGCATAGTCAGCCTGATTGTCTGGCCCGAGGTCAGCGTCCAGCCCCTTATCCTCCTCTTCCTCTCTCTCCTGAGGTGAACTATCAGTCCTGTCTGGCAATTCTTCTCCCCTCCTGATAGCCAGGTTGTGCAGCATTGAGCACACGACCACGAATTGAGCCACCTGCTCAAAGTTATTATGTAGCTCCTATCCTGAGTGCTCCAGGCATCTAAAGCACTGCTTAAGCACACTAATTGTTTTCAAGACCACATTGCGTGTGTCTCTGTGGTTCTCGTTGTATCGCTTCTCGGCCTCGGTGTGGGTGTCACGCAGGTGAGTCATCAGCCAGGTGGCTAGGACATATCGTTTGTCACCAAGCATCCAGCATTGTCCTTGTGGCTGACTGGTAAACATGTCAGAGACAGCGCTCTCACGCAGGATGTGAGCCACATCGAAGCCGTCCGGACATTTGGCATTCACTGCCATAATTATCTGGTTGTGGTCAATGAGGCCTGTATTCACTAGAGTTTAGAAGAATGAGAGGGGATCTCATTGAAACGTATAAAATTCTGACTGGGTTGGATAGCCTGGATGTGGGTAGGATGTTTCCCCTGGCTGGGAAGTCGAGAACAAGGGATCACAGTCTCAGGATGCGGGGTAGGAAATTTAGGACCGAGATGAGAAAAAAAATTTTCACTCAGAGGGTGGTGAACCTGTGGAATTCTCTACCACAGAAGTCTGTGGAGGCCAAATCACTGAATGTATTTAAGAGGGAGATAGATAGATTTCTAGAAACAAAGGGCATCATGGGGTATGGAGAAAAAGCGGGAATATGGTGTTGAGGTAGAGGATCAGCCATGATCATATTGAATGGTGGTGCAGACTCAAAGGGCCGAATGGCCTACTACTGCTCCTATTTTCTATGTTTCTGTGTTTCTATGTAATTAGTTGTATCTTCAGGGAGTGAAATCCTTAAGTTGTGGAAAAGCTCTGGGTCCTGAGAAGGTGTCCGCATGGCGATGTGAGTACACTGTATTGCTCCCTGCACATTGGGGAACTGAGCAATGCAGTAGAATGCTCCAGCCCTGTCAGTCTGAGCCTCCATGGTCATAGGGAAGCTGATAAAGCCGATCCTACATGCGTACAGGGCCTCCGTGACCTGTCTAATTCAACAATGTGTGGCATGCTGAGACAGAGGGGAAATGTCGACCGCGTAGGCCTGAAAGGAACTAGATGCGTAGAACGACAGTGCTGCAGTGATCTTGACCTTGACATACAGTGATGTCCTGAAGGTGCTGGCAGGCTGCAGATCTGCCCTGATGAGCTGCATTATTTCACTGATCACCACTTTGTGGAAGCGCAGTCTCCGAAGGCAGGTATTCTTGGATAAGTTGAGGTAAGACCGCTTCTTCCTGTAAGTGTGGGGTATGTATGCTCTGGACCTCCTCCTCAGTCTGGCACATCTTAGATTGGGCACAGAATGCTGTGCATTAGACATTGTGCCATTTGCACTCTGCAGCATCTGCGTAGTGATCGATGCAGGCTGAGAAATGGCTGGCCCCATTCCAATAAAAGTATAATGGCGATTGTTCACAAGCAATAAATTTCCACACTAAAAGCCACCTACAGTAAAACCCAATCGTCCACAGTCTGAAAAGATGTCTGTTGAGATGGTCACTTCACCTGAGAAGAACTCCAGAGTCAATCCAAACACCCCCGAAGTTGAAGCAGCCTTTTCAATGAAGCGACCTGCGATTTGCAAAATGGCGTCCACACCGCTGTGATTAATTCAGAATAGTTCAACTTTTTCAGAGCGGTGTTCTCGGCGAGTGATATTGTGGCAGAGATGTGTGTGAGGTGCTGAAAGTGACGCTAGGCGATATACTGGCCGCTAGTTTCGGCAAATGTGATCTTTATGACAAAAAAAAGTGGGTGGTCGGCACTATTGAATTACATGCCGAAAGTAACGCTGGGCGATATTATAGGCATTGGTTTCGCCCATTCTGATCATTCTGGCCCAAAAAGTGGGCGGGAGGTATTATTTTTTCCCGGCGTTACGTACATGGCAAAAGTAACGCTCGGCGATAAGAGTCTGAAAAATGGGCGTCAGTTTCCATTTTGTGGCTAATGGGCGATATTTGGATGGTACATCTCATTTCAGCGTTAAAATGGATGTTAAATGGGCGTTATGCATGCAAAAATAATGGAAAATCTAGCCCCATGAATGTGTGTGGAGGCAGAAGACGTGGGTATGGTTCTTAATGAATACTTTGCATCTGTTTTCACAAAAGAGAGGGCCGATGCAGACATTGCAATTAGGGAGGAGGATGTGTGAAATATTAAATGAAATAAACATAATGAGAGAGGAAGTACTAAGGGGCTTAGCAGCTTTAAAAGTGGATGAATCCCCAGCCCCAGATCAAATGTATCACATATGTTGAGAGAAGCAAAAGAGGAAATAGCAGAGGCTATCACCATCATTTTCCAATCCTCTGTGACTACAGGTGTGGTGAAGACAGCTAATGTTGTACCATTGTTTAAAAAGGGAGAAAGGGATAGACCGAGTAATTATTGGCCAGTCAGCCTAACCTCGGTGGTGGGAAAATTATTGGAAAAAATTCTGAGGGTCAGGATAAATCTTCATTTAGAAGGACACGGATTAATCAAGGACAGTCAGCATGGATTTTTTTTAAGGGAAGGTCGTATCTGACTAATATGATTGAATTTTTTGAGGAGGTAACCAGGAGGGTTGATGAGGGCAGTGCATATGATGTAGTATATATGGATTTTAGCAAGGCTTTTGATAAGGTCCCACAAGGCAGACTGGTCATGAATGTAAAAGCCCATGGGATCTGGGGCAAAGTGGCAAGTTGGATCCAAAATTAGCTCAGAGGCAGGAAGCAAAGACTACTGGTTGATGGGTGTTTTTGTGACTGGAAGGATGTTTCCAGTGTGGTTCCACAGGGCTCAGTACTAGGTTCCTTGTTTTTTGTGATATATATCAATGATTTAGACTTGAATGTAGGAGGTATGATTCAGAAGTTTGCAGATGATACTAAAATCAGCTGTGTTGTTGATAATGAAGAAGAAAGCTGTCGACTGCAGGAAGATATCAATGAACTGGTCAGGTGGACAGAACAGTGGTAAATGGAATTCAATGTGGAGAAGTGTGAGGCAAAATGCAGTTGGGGAGGGCTAGCAAGGCAAGACATTAAATGGTAGGACACTGAGAAGTGTAGAGGATCAAAGGGACCTTGGCATGCATGTCCACAGATCCCTGAAGGTAGCATGTGAGATGGCTAAGGTGGTTAATAAGGCACACGGAATACTTGCCTTTATTAACCGAGGCATAGAATATAAGAGCAGGGAGGTTATGCTTGAACTGTATAAAACACTAGTTCGGCCACTACTAGAGTACCACATTATCACATTACAAGAAAGATGTGATTGCACTAGAGGGTACAGAGGAGATTTACGAGGATGTTGCCTGGACTGGAAAACTTTAGCTATGAGAAAAGATTGCATAGGCTGGGTTTGTTTTGTTTGGAACAGAGGAAGCTGAGGGGAGAACATTTTGCGGAGTATAAAATTATGAGGGCCTAGATAGAGTGGATGGGAATGACCTATTTCCCTTAGCAGAGAGATGAACAATCAGGGGGCATAGATTTAAAATAATTGGTAGGATTAGAGGGGATTGAGGGGAAATTTCTTCACCCAGAGGGTGGTGGGAGTCTGGAACTCACTGCCTGAAAGGTTGGTAGAGGCAGAAACCCTCACCACATTTAAAAAGTAGTTGGATGTGCACTTGAAGTGCTGTAACCTGCAGGGCAACGGACCAAGAGCTGGAAAGTGGGATTGGGCTAGATAGCTCTTTGTCGGCCGGTGCAAACACGATTGGCTGAAATGGCCTTATAATGTGCTGTAATTTTTTATTATTCTATGTTGCCTGCTCCAGCCTGGAAAGATTCCACGTGAAGAAATTCAAGGCCACAGTCACCTTCATAGCCATTAGCTACACTGTCCTTGCCCTGGAGTAAGATTGCAGGTCTGATTGCAAGAGGTGGCAGAGTTCTGTGAGCACCTCCTTTATAAATCACAGATGTCTCACACACTGCTCCTGGCTCAGGTTGAGGTAAGAAAATTGTTCTTGGAAGACTCTCAGTGGGTAAGGCCTCCTGCTGAGAGCCCAATTCCCCTTCCTCCTTCTCCCCCAGTGAGCAACTTGTCCTCTTCTTCGCTGCCTCTGTTCTATCTCTCAGTCATGCTGTAGGCCAAGGGGAATAAAACTAGAGCACCCATGACTGAGAGCTAGTGGTCTGACCAGAACCCTTGAAGTAGGAAGTAAGGCCTTCTCCACTTGCAACACCAGCCCCTGTCACCTCACCAACTTTAAACAGCTTTAGAAAACTACAAACACTTCCACAAACTTACACAGAGCCAATGGAAATGAATCAGCAACTGACCTGAGAGTGTTTGCTGATCCCTTTAAATCTCGCTGGCAAGGGAATCCTTGTTGCTGCTGAACACATATTCATCTGTGCGAGGTTAAGACAGGACATTACTTCCAGTGTTGAGGATGAAAATGGCAACGCTGGCATCAAATCAGTTTTGCACAATCACAATCATGTCACAATCTGCCTACTCTACATACTTCTGACGCCCGCTCCCAGTGCCAACACTACCACCCTCACCAAGATGGCGTCGGGCACAGCCCGCACCAGAATTGTGCACACGCAGCTCGGATGCCATTGTCAATCCAAAATTGCACCCATAGCACCCAAAAACAGGCACTACGCAGTTGAATTTTTTAGCTGTGTGTCTCTTAAGAGTAAGATAATTGATCCCGGTGTTTAAACAGAAGTCACGCAGCTCTGAACTGGCATGAGGTCTACCTAAGCCATAATGTGCAAAATTCCTGCAGAAGTTTGGGAATGTAGGAGGAGGCGTTTGAGAAAATTTTGAAAGACCTTTTGCTCCTTGAGAGTCCTGGGAAGCTTTGCCTGCTCATCAGTCTTCCTGGATCTAGTTCAGAATGCTGTCTAGCTCAATGCCTGATTAAGCCATAAATCAGCTCTCAGCCAAAGCATCTGTCTGGCACCTCGTATCGAGTAATTTATTCATTTAATTTTTAGGGTGGTGGTACATTACATCTGCTTGTTACAAATAAGGAATACTATGACTTGAATGTCACTGTGCCCAGAGTAATGGTTAAGGTTTAGTGATGTATCATTGTAAAAGTCACCACAGGTACTTCTGAAGTTTAACTCCTAACTGCCTTGCTTATTCCCACTATCATGATATCAACTGATTTAAAAAAATTACAAGGCAAAAAATATATATTTTTAAGCTATTCATAGTTTATATACTTGCCCCCTTCCTTTTTGTATTAAATTTATTGTTTGTTAGCTTGGTTCAGTTGAACATTCTAATGCATGGGTCAGAAGTGGTTGGTTTAACTGCACAAGCTTGGTTGACACTCCAGTGCAGTACTGGGGAATGACACATTTAATGGATGTTAAAGATCCCTTGGTATTATTCAAAGAACAAAAGGTGATTTTCCTGGTGCCTTGACTGATATTTGCCCCATAAAACAATACCACCTAAAAGATTGATCAATCATTTATCTTATCGCTATTTGTAGGATATAGCTGATACAAAACAGTTGCTGTGTTTGACTATAAGTTAATAGTCACATCATATCAAAGTATTTGAATACTTTGAGGTGTTTTAATTGAAAGGAACTACATAACTTCAAGTATTAGGTCTTCCTTAAAAGGACATAGGAATAGTATATGTAAGAATACATTAAAATAGTAAGGCCTAGAAATTGGTGTAGTATGCGCGTCCCATTAGCGCCCTGGGGGAATGCAAATGGGACGCAAACGGAATTTTGCTCGGGCGCATGTCACTAATGATTCCACGGGAGTTCATCGGCGGTGGTAACCCATAGCGCCCCACTCCGCTGCGCCCCGTTTTTGCCCTGGAACAAAAACTGGGGAGCAGCCCCTGAAGCTGCACCGGATGAATCCAGCGACAGCTTCAGGGGATGTGAACCAGGTTGCAGACCACTCGTGGGGCGCTAATTAACGGGGAGGTGGTGGCCACATTAAAAAACATGTTGCCGTTGTTCTTCGGTGCCCCACTGGCACCGCAATCGTGGGGTCCGTGCCATGACCATTCAGCACTGTTCTCTGCTTGAGTGCCGGGCAACTTGCACGGCACTCCAACTCTGGTCATAAGAACATAAGAACATAAAAAATAGGAGCAGGAGTAGGACATACGGCCCCTCAAGCCTGCTCCGTCATTTAATATGATCATAGTTGATCTGATCATGGACTCAGCTCCACTTCCTGGCCCACTCCCCAAAACCCCTTATCCCCTTATCGCTTAAAAAACTGTCTCTCTGTCTTAAATATATTGAATGACCCAGCTTCAACAGCTCTCTGAGGCAGCGAATTCTACAAATTTACAACCCTCTGAGAGAAGAAATTCCTCCTCATCTCAGTATTAAATGGGCGGACCCTTATTCTAAGATTATGTCCTCTAATTCTAGTCTCCCCTATCAGTGGAAACATCCTCTCTGCATCCACCTTGTCAAGCCTCCTCATAATCTTACACGTTTCGATAAGATCACTGTCATGTATGTAACCACAATATAACACCACTGTATTACTGTATACACTCAACCTAGATGCACACCTTGACCACAAGGGGGTGGGGGGTGAACTTGTGGGAGACACTCCTTACCTGATCTCCCAAGTATATAAAGGGAGGTCCCACGCAGGGTCATCACTTTTGGAGTGCTGTAAATAAAGAGTTGAGGTCACGGAGTGACCTTGTCCCTAGAATATGCCTCGTGTGGTTTCATGCAGCAGAGTAAGGACTTTACATTGGCGACGAGAAACGAGAACTCACGCCCCTCGAGAATGGCCACCGGTAGTGCAGAGGAACGGTACTGTGCTGGGGAAGACGAGGACGATTTTGTCGAGAGGCTTCAGCAAAGCTTCGTTACGAAAGAATGGCTGGGGGATGCAGCGGCCGACAAGTGAAGGGCTCAGCTCTTAACCAGCTGTGGACCAAAGACTTACGCGCTCATGGAGGACTTACTAGTGCCTGAAAAGCCGGTGGACAAAACCTTTGAAGAACTTACCAAACTGATCGGGGAGCACCTCAAACCGGCGAGTAGCATACATATGGCCGGACACAGATTCTACACCCACCGACATCGTGAAGGACAGAGCATACCGAACTTCGCAGCGGACCTCCGGCGTTTGGCCAGCCTCTGTAAGTTCACAGACGCCTACAGGGGGGAGATGCTAAGGGACTTCTTTATCGAGGGCATCGGTCATGCGGGAATTTTCCGCAAATTAATTGAGATCAAGGATTTGACCTTGGAAGCGGCGGCGTTGTTAGCTCAAATTTTCATGGAAGGGGAGGAAGAGACAAAAATAATATACGCGTGCAATTCTGCCTCTAACGTGGTGATGGATCAGCGAATCAACATCATCAATGGTATTCAGAGCGCCGCTGGCTGGCAGGGGCAGTCCAACATTCCCCAGGCAGCAATAGACCCCAGAGTAGGACTCCAACAGAGACAATGGCAGGCTGAACGGATATTTATGCCATCACAGCGGACAATGTGGCCTGGGATGGGGTCGTTGACACCCACTAATAGGGTACTTAAGAGCAGTCAAAGGGATAGTCAGTGTGGAATGCCTGCCCATAGTCCCTTTGTCCCCAACAATGGAAACTTTAACATGCTGGAGATGTGGGGGAAAGCACTCAGCCAGATCTTGCAGATTTCAACAGTTTCTCTGCAGAAACTACAATCTCAGTGGCCATTTCGCTGGAATGTGCAGGAAACCTACAACCAGACTAATATATGAGGCGGATGGACCAGAAGAGGATTCTTTGAGGCAGGATGACTTTTGGGGCAAATCGATGGACGCCGAGGTTCAACGGATCCATGTGGCGAATATTCACAGTTCATACACCAAAACGCCACCAATGATGATGAGGGTTTTATTAAACTACATCCCAGTATGCATGGAGCTGGACACTGGGGCCAGCCAGTCACCCATGGGCGTACAGCAATTTGAGAAGCTATGGCCACTTAAAGCCAGTAGACCCAAATTAGAATGTATTGAGACACAATTACGGATTTACACCAAAGAAACCATTCTGGTGCTAGGCAGTGCAATGTTGGCTGTCACACACAATGGGTTATGGGTTAGTGAATCGGCTGTCGCTCTGGATTGTCCCGGGTAATGGTCCCGCACTGTTGGGGAGGAGCTGGATAGCCGAGATGAATTGGTATTGGGGGGATGTTCACGGAATGTCATCTGTGGAGCGAAGTTCGTGCTCACAAGTCCTACAACAATTCGATTCACTATTCCAACCTGGCGTCGGGACTTTCAAAGACACCAAAGTAGTAATACACATCACCCCGGATGCCAGGCCAGTGCACCACAAAGCCAGAGCGGTGCCGTATGTGATGCGAGAAAAGATCGAGAGCGAATTGGACCGGCTGTTGAGAGAGGGCATCATCTCGTCTGTTGAATTCAGCGACTGGGCGAGCCCCATCATTCCCGTCCTAAAAGCGGATGGCTCTGTCAGGATCTGTGGCGATGACAAGGCCACCATAAATCGGGTGTCCCTACAAGATCAATACCCGCTCCCAAGAGCGGAGGATCTTTTCACCACGCTGGCAGGCGGCAAGCTGTTCACCAAGTTGGACCTCACCTCAGCCTATATGACCCAGGAACTGGCCTACGAATCTAAACTACTGATCACCATCACCACGCACAAGGGACTGTTCCTTTATAACAGGTGCCCGTTTGGCATTCGATCAGTGGCCGATATCTTTCAAAGAAACATGGAAAGCTTGCTTAAATCCATTCCTGGAACGATCGTATTCCAGGACGACATCCTCATCACGGTCGAGACACCGAGGAACACCTCCACAACCTGGAGGAGGTGCTACGCCGACTGGACCGGGTAGGCCTGCGACTCAAGAAGTCTAAATGTGTGTTTTTAGCTCCCGAGGTTGAGTTTCTGGGCAGGAGGGTTGCTGCAGATGGGATTCGGCCCACCGAATCCAAAACAGAGGCGATTCGACGAGCACACAGGCCCTGCAACACATCGGAGTTGCGTTCATTTCTGGGACTGTTGAACTATTTTGGGAACTTTCTGCCGAACATGAGCACATTGTTGGAGCCGCTACATGTGCTCCTGCATAGATTTGCGATTGGTTTTGCGGGGGACTGTCAGGAACGAGCTTTTGATCGGGCGCGAAACCTACTTTGTTCAAACAAGTTGTTGACCCTGTATGACCCCTGAAAAAAATTAGTTCTGACATGTGATGCATCGTCCTATGGGGTTGGGTGTGTGTTGCAGCAGGGCATTGCTGAGGATCAACTACAATCTGTGGCTTATGCCTCCAGGTCGCTCTCTCAAGCAGAACGGGGATATGGGATGGTCATGAAAGAAGCGCTTGCATGTGTCTATGGTGTAAAAAAAATGCATCAGTATCTCTTCGGTAGGAAGTTCGAATTAGAGACGGACCACAAGCCATTAACATCCCTGTTGTCAGACAGCAAGGCTGTCAATGCCAACGCATCAGCTCGCATACACCGATGAGCTGTCACGCTGACTGCTTTTGACTACTCCACCCGGCACCGGCTCAGCACTGAAAATTGCGCTGACGCGCTCAGGAGGCTTCCACTGGCCACCACTGAGGGGGCAGCAGAGCAAAACGGCGAGATGGTCATGGTTGTCGATGCCTTTGACAGCGCAGGCTCCCCCATCACAGCTGCCAGATCAAAATCTGGACAAACAGAGATCCCCTCCGATCCCTGATTAAGAAATGTGTCCTGACTGGGGATTGGACACCCGCACACGGAGCATGCCCTGAGGAGGTCAGACCGTTCCACAGACGGATGGATGAGCTCTCCATCCAAGCCAACTGCCTACTGTGGGGCAGCCGGGTAGTTATGCCCAAGAAGGGCAGGGAGGCATTCATCAGGGAACTCCACAGCGAGCACCCAGGCATTGTGCTGATGAATGCCATTGCCCGGTCACACGTTTGGTGGCCTGGAATTGATTCTGACCTGGAGCACTGTGTTCGCAGGTGCGCGACGTGAGCCCAGCTGGACAATGCCCCCAGGGAGGCCCCGCTCAGCCCGTGGCCCTGGCCCACCAGGCCATGGTCACGCATTCATGTTGACTACGCAGGCCCATTCATGGGAAAGATGTTCCTTATGGTGGTAGATGCGGACTCGAAATGGATTGAGTGCATCATTCTGAATTCATGCACGTCATGCACCACTGTGGAAAGCCTACGTGTGATCTTTGCAACCCATGGCTTGCCGGACATCCTGGTTAGAGATAATGGCCCGTGCTTCACAAGCTACGAATTCCGGGAGTTTATGTCGGGCAATGTCATCAACCACGTCAGGACTGCGCCGTTCAAGCCGGCCTCCAATGACCAGGCGGAACATGCAGTCCAAATCATTAAGCAAGGTTTGCTCAAGATTAGAAACATAGAAACATAGAAAATAGGTGCAGGAGTAGGCCATTCGGCCCTTCGAGCCTGCACTGCTATTCAATGAGTTCATGGCTGAACATGCAACTTCAGTACCCCATTCCTGCTTTCTCACCATACCCCTTGATCCCCCTAGTAGTAAGGACTACATCTAACTCCTTTTTGAATATATTTAGTGAATTGGCCTCAACAACTTTCTGTGGTAGAGAATTCCACAGGTTCACCACTCTCTGGGTGAAGAAGTTTCTCCTCATCTCGGTCCTAAATGGCTTACCCCTTATCCTTAGACTGTGACCCCCGGTTCTGGACTCCCCAACATTGGGAACATTCTTCCCGCATCTAACCTGTCTAAACCCATCAGAATTTTAAACGTTTCTATGAGATCAAGGACCCGCCCTGCAATGCCGCCTATCGCGCCTCCTGCTGGCCGATAGATCCCGACTGCATTCGCTCACGGGAATCCCGCCCGCAGAGCTACTAAGAGTGTCCGTTTCACCCAGTTAGGACTGGGTGAAACGGACACTCAAATCCCGGTTGTCCCTCATTCACCCAGTCCTAACCGACATAGTTGAGGGCAAGCGCAAGTCACAAAACGAGTACCATGACCGCAATTCGAGGGGGAGATGTATAGAAATAAATGATCCTGTATTCGTCCTGAATCACGCCATGGGGCCCAAATGGCTTGAGGGCACTATAATTGACAAAGAGGGGAATAGGGTCCTTGTGGTAAAACTCAACAATGGTCAGATATGCCGTAAGCATCTGAACCAAGTAAAAAAAAGTTTCAGCATCGACACTGAGGAACCTGAAGAAGACCATGAGATGGAGCTCACACCTCCGCCAGTGAACGAGCAACAAGAGCAATCAGAAGAATGCACAGTCCCTGCGGTCAGCCCAGACAGGCCGGAATCACCACAGGTGACAGACACTCACGTCAGTGTCCAACAACCAGTGCCCCAACTGCGGCGCTCCACAAGGGAGCGTAGACCACCTGAAAGACTAAACCTATGATCTCCACAAGACTTTGGGGGTGGGGGAGGGTGATGTCATGTCGGTAACCACAATGTAACACCACTGTATTACTGTATACACACAACCTAGATGCACACCTTGACCACAAGGAGTGAACTTGTGGGAAACACTCCTTACCTGATCTCCCAGGTATATAAAGGGAGGTCCCATGCAGGGTCATCACTTGTGGAGTGCTGTAAATAAAGAGTTGAGGTCACGGAGTGACCTTGTCCCTAGAATGTGCCTCGTGTGGTTTCATGCAGTAGAGTAAGGACTTTTCAATCATCTCTCATTCTTCTGAATTCCAATGAGTCCATGGAGGTCCGGTTCTTACCTGCGAGTTTGCAGCTTGGACCCTTCCCTTTAATGAGGTGAAAAGCTCCTCCTACACGGCAACGCTACACAGCCCAGCTCGTAGAGCTGCGTCCCGCTCCAGATCCATCCACCACACTACCACCCAGAAAGGAAGTGGAGCATGTTATTTTGCACTCCACTGCGTTTCAGGGGTGGTAACCTGAATTTTACGAGCGGACGGGACTACCGTGCCTGGTGCAGAATGTCTCACCTCCTGGATGTTACCTCTCCCAAACGGGGCACAACGCAATTTCTACCCGTAAGTCTACTATAACATTTTAAAAAATGTAGGCAACCCCCGATTGGCCCAATTTGTACAGATGAAGCCCAACCTTGAAAATGGTTCAGGCCTCTAGCTCATGCCAATGGGCGGGCAGTGCAATTGCTCCGTCAACTGCCCACCCACTCGATGTCCACCCAACCCAGCAATCGTTGCCAGAGAATTTACATCAATTTTCATTTACTTGTGCCTTTTGTGCAATTGCAGCATTATTTAATAAAAATACATTCGCACATATGTGCCAATTTCCAGATCAGTCATCATCATAGGCAGTCCCTCGGAATCGAGGAAGAGTTGCTTCCACTCTTAGAATGAGTCCTTAGGTGGCTGAACAGTCCAATATGAGAGCCACAGTTCCTGCCACAGGTGGGACAGACAGTCGTTGAGGGTAAGGGAGGGTGGGACAGGTATGCCGTGCGTTCCTCCCACTGCCTGCGTTTGTTTTCTGCATGAACTCGGCGATGAGACTCGAGGTGCTCAGCACCCTCCTGGATGCACTTCCTCCACTCAAGGCAACCTTTGGCTAGGGACTCCCAGGTGTCGGAGGGGATGCTGCACTTTATTAGGGAGGCTTTGAGGGTGACCTTGTAATGTTTCCTCTGTCCACCCTTGGCTCGTTTGTCATGAAGGAGTTCCGAGTAGAGCGCTTGTTTTGGGAGTCTCGTTTCTGGCATGAGGACAACGTGGCCTGCCCAGTGGAGCTGATCAAATGTGGTCAGTGTTTCAGTGCTGGGGATGTTGGCCTGGTTGAGGACGCTAGCTTTGGTGCGTCTGTTCTCCCAGGGGATTTGTAGGATCTTGCGGAGGCATCGTTGATGGTATTTCCTCAGTGACTTGAGGTGTCTGCTGTACATGGTCCATGCCTCTGAGCCATACAGGAGGGCAGGTATTACTACAGCCCTGTAGACCTTGAGCTTGGTGGTAGATTTGTGGGCCTGGTCTTCGAACACTCTTTTCCTCAGGCAGCCGAAGGCTGCACTGGCGCACTGGAGGCAGTGTTGAATCTCCTCATCAATGTCTGCTTTTGTTGATAAGAGACTCCCGATTTACGGGAAATGATCCACATTGTCCAGGGCCATGCCGTGGATTTTGATGACTGGGGGGCAGTGCTGTGCAGCGAGCACAGGCTGGTGGAGGACCTTTGTCTTACGGATGTTTAGTGTAAGACCCATGCTTTCGTATGCCTCAGTAAATATGTCGATTATATCCTGGAGTTCAGTCTCTGAATCTGCGCAGACGCAGGTGTCGTCCGCGTACTGTAGCTCGACGACAGAGGTTGGGGTGGTCTTGGACCTGACCTGGAGGCGGCGAAGGTTAAACAGCTTCTCACTGGTTCTGTAGTTTAGTTCCACTCCAGTGGGGAGCTTGTTGACTGTGAGGTGGAGCATGGCAGCGAGGAAGATTGAGAAGAGGGTTGGAGCAATGACGCAGTCCTGTTTGACCCCGGTCCGGATGTGGATTGGGTCTGTAATGGATCTGTTGGTAAGGATCACAGCCTGCATGTCGTCGTGGAGCAGGAGAAGGATGTTGACAAACTTTTGTGGCCACCCGAAACGGAGGAGAACGCTCCATAGACCTTCACAGTTGACAGTATCAAAAGCCTTTGTAAGGTCGAAAAAGGCCATGTATAAGGGCTGGCGCAGCTCCCTGCATTTTTTCTGCAGCTGTCGCACTGCAAAGATCATGTCAGTTGTGCCCCGCACGGGACGAAATCCACACTGTGACTCCGGGAGAAGCTCCTCTGCCACAGGGAGAAGACGGTTGAGGAGGACCCTAGCGACGATTTTCCTCGTGGCTGAAAGCAGGGAGATTCCTCTGTAGTTGCCGCAGTCGGACTTGTCCCCTTTTTTAAAGATGGTCATGATCACTGCATCTCTGAGATCTCCCGGCACGCTCTCCTCCCTCCAGATGAGAGAGATAAGGTCATGTATCTGCGCCAATAGCACCTCTCCGCCACACTTTAGCGCCTCAGCAGGGATTCCATCCGCAGTGATGATAACAGACATTTTTAAGCAATTGCTCAAAGAAAGCATTGAAAAAGCATAAGCTGCACTTGCGTGGAATAATCTTTGGAAATTGCAGAACCTTTTGTTCTTAATACAAACTGGGCCAACTAACTGAAATAAACAAATCCATCAAAAAGAAAAAATATTTAGGACTAGACAGAAACTCCACGATATTCCCTTGTATCAATTAGCAAAATAAATCTTGACTTAGCTGTTCGCAAAGCCATGTGCTAAAATATAAATTTTTGTGAAATCATTGTCAGCCGTGACAACTTTTCTGGCAAACAAAATTGAAACAGAAAGTGGATCTGGCAGTAACTGGCCAGAGGAGGAGATTTCCTCTGTGCACTACATGTAATAAAATCATGAACTCATCCTTTACAAATGCATTTAAGGTTTCACCAGACATAGGGCCCAGGAGAAGTTTCTTCCACCCTTCCCATGTTTTATTTACTATACCACTTATTTCCACTCCTGCAACATTACTCACCTCTGCACCTATCTCAGGCCCTCTGCTACTGTACCTTCCTTGCTGGGTTCCTATCCCCCATTCTTCATAACCTCCAACATATTTGGGGGCCGAAATTGTCCTCCGCCTGAAAAGGGGCGTACCTACCGATTTTTTGTGTGTTTTACCACCCCAATGGATGGGTCGGACATTAGAGCAAAATTCAGGTCTTGGTGCATAAAAAAAGAACGGGGCGTGTTGGTGACGGGAATGAGCTCTTTGCAGCAGTGTGGGGCGGAGTAAGAAAATAGACCAAGAAATCCAGCTGATTGCCTGGCCTTCTTAAAGGGCAGGCTTTGCAGCTAGGCCCTGAGCACTAAATTTGGCTTCTGATGGAATGGCTAATGCAGGAGGTTCAAGGAGGGCCAGCCACTTCACTGATGTAGAAATTGAAACCCTCGTCCAAGCTGTGGAGGGGAGCAGGCTGTATCCGGACACATGAAGACCCAGTTGCGTGGTGTTTGTGAATGCCTGGAGAGAGATAACTATCAAGGTGTCGGGGACCTCAGTTCATGACCGCACCGCCACCCACTGCCGCAAAAGGTTTAACGACATCACTTGAATGGTGAAAGTGAGTACATGTTCCCCCAACTCCTCACCTTCCATCTCTGAGCCTCTCCTTCACCTACTCTTACTTCCCACCTTCACTATATAGTCACTGAAGCATCATTTGATTGCTGAGGCATCTATATCTATGTGTGCATACTCACAATGGAGGCTCCCTTTCATTTGCAAGTTACAATTGCATGTAATGGAGCAACACTTGGACTAATTGCTGATGCGTCATTACACTACTACTCATCAACCCTTCTTTGCTTTGCAGGCCAAGATGCCACATAACCATTTGGAGCAAGAGAGGACTGATTGGGGGTGAGGCTGTTATCCAGCAGCTCAGTGACATTGCCGCAGGTAATGTGGATCCCGCTGGGAGCAGCATCAGTAAGCGAAGGCCTTCCTTTAATGCCATCTCTCCCTGAATATCTAAATGCCTACTAGTCAATTGGTAATAAATGTGTGCAAGTTGCTTACTGGATGGACTACCTCACCCTCACAGAATCCTTGTGCCATTTATGATTGCAGATGATATCCCGAGTGTGAGCCAGAGTCAAACCAAGAGCCTTGAGCCCATTGTAGATATTGGCGGCATGTCCGATGAGGGCGAGGAAGAGGGGGACACTGCTGCCAGCACTGCGTCACTGCTTCCTACACTCCCACGTGCCAGCTCAGATACTGGGAGTACGAGTTCATTGCAGCTAGATTTAGAAGAGTGGTCTGCACTGGGTGATGCACTGGGGCCTAGCAGGCTACAGCATAGTGAAGGGTAAAGACAACCTCGGGTGCCAGCTCTCCGGGGGGCGAGTTCTGCTGGAGAGGATTCTGATGAGCCCCTCGATGTGGCAGCTTTTGAAACAAGGATAGAGGCCGTGCATCCGCAGATGTTGGGGGTAATGGCAAGGGTGCCCGAGAGCCTGTCGCAAGTGGTAAGAAGCGTGAAGGAGTCCGCCTCCCACATTGTGGACAGCTCTGGGCACATCATGGAGCCCATCATTATCAGTGTGTAGACGATGGTGGACTCCCAGAGTGAGCGTGTGGATCCAGCTATGATGACGCATGTCATTGGCGATGTGCCAGCTGCCATTACAATTGATGTGGATGTTTTTTGCGGCATTATTTCTTGTATAATAAATCATTATTTTGGGTTTGAATATCTGTGCAGGTCTCTCATTTCATGTGGGCAATGATGTGTGAAAAGGCTTATTGGTTTGCCCATGGAGATGCACAGATAAAGGCAAAAGTGCAGATGAACTCAGTGGAAACGAGCAGCAATGAGACGGTTTAGGACTTCCCTTACAGGGTCTCGATGGCGACGCTGACTCTGGTGTGGTCGCCGACCCGCATCCTGGTTTAAGGAGATATTTCACAACTTTCAAGAAAAATATATTCCAAAGAGGAGAAAAGTGTGTAAAAGAAAAGATAGCCATCCGTGGCTAACTAAAGAAATAAAGGACGGTATCCACTTAAAAACAAGGGCATACAAAGTGGCCAAAACTAGTGGGAGAATAGAAGATTGGGAATCTTTTAAAAGCCAGCAAAAAATTACTAAAAAAGGATTAATATAGACTATGAAATAAACTAGCACGAAATATAAAAACAGATAGCAAGAGTTTCTATCGGTATATAAAAAGGAAAAGAGTGGCTAAAGTAAATGTTGGTTCCTTAGAGGACGAGACCGGGAAACTAGTAATGGGAAACATGGAGATGGTAGAAACTCTGAACAAATATTCTGTATCAGTCTTTACGGTAGAGGACACAAACAATATCCCAGCAATAGATAGTCAAGGGGCTAGATGAGGGGAAGAACTTAACATAATCACAATCACTAAGGAGGTGGTACTCAGTAAGATAATGGGACTAAAGGCAGATAAATCCTCTGGACCTGATGGCTTGCATCCTAGGGTCTTAAGAGAAGTAGTGGCAGGGATAGTGGATGCATTGGTTGTAATTTATCAAAATTCCCTGGGCATGACTTTCCACTTTGCTTGCTAACGCCCAAAAAATGGGCGATGTTCCAGCGATGATCGATGTCTCAGCCTTACCGATCACTGGAACATCGCCCATTTTACAGGCCGCGATTTTCCACTCGGCGATAGGCCAGCGATGTGAAATGGCCGATGCCAAAGGTCAGCAATGTAACGTGTGCCCAGCGAACGGCCAGCGATGTGGAATGCAAAAGCTTCCCTAGCAACGGGCTTCTGCGCATACGTGGTTTTTTTTTCGGTTGGCCATCTTTTCCCACGTTTCAGGAGGTCAGGGGTCATCCATACATGCCCAGAAGGAGGAGAGAGATCGAGAGAGAGTAGAGAGAGAAAGAGAGAGAGGAGGAAGACAGCGACAGAGAGGACAGAGAAAAGAGAGAGAGAGAGATAGGGAGAGTGGTATGTCTGAAAGTGATGAAAGTCTTAGAGATATGGCGACGGGGACGAAGAGGTGCAAACCATTTTTGGATGAGGCCAACAAGGCCCTCATGACGGAGGTGCACTCCCGGTGGGCCCAACTGACTGGGGCTGAGCGTGGAGGGAAACCAGCACCATGGGCATACCGTAAATTATGGAGCGACATCACCGCGGTCGTCTCATCTGTGTCCCATGAAGCCAGGGGACCAGACCAGTGCTGCAAATGCTGGAATAGCCTTATGGCTTCAGCAAGAGTAAGTATGATCATATACTGTAATGATGCCAAGTCAAAGTAGAATTAAAATTATCATAGTCAATCTCCTGGATTGAATGTAAGCTTTTAATTCGAACATATAAAAGATATATCATCCCCACTAGGAGCTGCACATGGCCCTGTCTGGAGTAAAAATAAAATGGGAGGGTGGCTCAACCGTGGCTAACCAGGGAAATTAAGGATAGTGTTAAATCCAAGGAAGAGGCATATAAATTGGCCAGAAAAAGCAGCAAACCTGAGGACTGGGAAAAATTTAGAACTCAGCAGAGGAGGACAAAGGGTTTAATTAGGAGGGGGAAAATAGAGTATGAGAGGAAGCTTGCAGGGAACATAAAAACTGACTGCAAAAGCTTCTATAGATATGTGAAGAGAAAAAGATTAGTGAAGATAAACGTAGGTCCCTTGCAGTCAGATTCAGGTGAATTTATAATGGGGAACAAAGAAATGGCAGGCCAGTTGAATACTTTGGTTCTGTCTTTACGAAGGAAGACACAAATAACCTTGCGGAAATACTAGGGGACCAAGAGTCTAGTGAGAAGGAGGAACTGAAGGAAATCCTCATTAGATGGGAAATTGTGTTGGGGAAATTGATGGGATTGAAGGCCGATAAATCCCCGGGGTCTGATAGTCTGCATGCCTGAGTACTTAAGGAAGTGGCCCTAGAAATAATGGATGCATTGGTGATCATTTTCCAACAGTCTAACGATTCTGGATCAGTTACTATGGGCAGGAGGGTAGCTAATGTAACCCCACTTTTTAAAAAAGGAGGGAGAGAGAAAACGGGTAATTATAGACTGGTTAGCCTGACATCAGTCGTGGGGAAAATGTTGGAATCAATTATTAAAGATGAAATAGCAGCGCATTTGGAAAGCAGTGACAGGATGGGTCCAAGTCAGCATGGATTTATGAAAGGGAAATCATGCTTGCCAAATCTTCTAGAATATTTTGAGGATGTAACTCGTAGAGTGGACAAGGGAGAACCAGTGGATATAGTGTATTTGGACTTTCAAAAGGCTTTTGACAAAGTCCCACACAAGAGATTAGTGCAAAATTAAAGCACATGGTATTGGGGGTAATGTACTGACGTGGATAGAGAACTGGTTGGCAGACAGGAAGCAGAGAGTCGGGATAAACGGGTCCTCTTCAAAATGGCAGGCAGTGGGGTGCCGCAGGGCTCAGTGCTGGGACACCAGCTATTTACAGTATAGTAATTAATGATTTAGATGAAGGAATTGAGTGTAATATCTCCAAATTTGCAGATGACACTAAGCTGGGTGGCAGTGTGAGCTGTGAGAACGACGTTAGGAGGCTGCAGGGTGATTTGGACAGGTTAGGTGAGTGGGCAAATGCATGGCAGATGCAGTATAATGTGGATAAATGTGAGGTTATCCACTTTAGAGGCAAAAACACAAAGGCAAAATATTATCTGAATGGTGGCAGATTAGGAAGAGGGGAGGTGCAACGAGACCTGGGTGTCATGGTTCATCAGTCATTGAAAGTTGGCATGTAGGTACAGCAGGCGGTGATGAAGGCAAATGGTATGTTGGCCTTCATAGCTAGGGGATTTGAGTAGAGGAGCACGGAGGTCTTACTGCAGTTGTACAGGGCCTTGGTGAAGCCTCACCTGGAATATTGTGTTCAGTTTTGGTCTCCTAATCTGAGGAAGGACATTCTTACTATTGAAGGAGTGCAGTGAAGGTTCACCAAACTGATTTCCGGGATGGCAGGACTGACATCTGAGGAGAGACTGGATCGACTTGGCCTGTAATCACTGGAATTTAGAAGGATGAGAGGGGATCTCATAGAAACATATAAAATTCTGATGGGACTGGACAGGTTAGATGCAGGAAGAATGTTCCCGATGTTGGGGAAGTCCAGAACCAGGGGACACAGTCTAATGATAAGGGGTAAGCCATTTAGGACTGAGATGAGGAGAAACTCCTTCACTCAGAGAGTTGTTAACCTGTGGAATTCTCTGCCGCAGAGAGTTGTTGATGCCAGTTCGTTGGATCTATTCAAGAGGGAGTTAGATATGGCCCTTATGGCAAAAGGGATCAAGGGGTATGGAGAGAAAGCAGGAAAGGGGTACTGAGGTGAATGATCAGCTATGATCTTATTGAATGGTGGTGCAGGCTCGAAGGGCCGAATGGCCTACTCCTGCACCTATTTTCTATGTTTCTATGTTTCTATGGCTATGAACCTGTGCCCTTCTAAAGTCTCTCTGGCTGCTGTCACTTACATAGGGACCCAGCATTGACTGGGAGAGAGCTGGCTTTGCTCACTGTCTGGCCTGGGACAATTGTGGCCATTTGCTTCTGTCATTGCTGCGTTCAATGTAGATTGTATTCGAGAGAGATGTCTGCATCAAGCATTCGCTCCTAAACACACCGATCTTTGTTATAACTGTGCATTAATTGTGGACACAAACCCTATGAGCATATAACGTTGGAACCTGTTGTCTATAAATGATAGAACCTAGTCAAGTAGCTTATGCCATACTCTCTTCACATTTGCAGAGGAAGATATCTCATAATCGTTCACAGTAGAGGCACTCACCGGCATTGAGGAACGTGCTGCAGCACTAGTGGGAGCCCACAGTCGCGCTGTCACCACCGTGATGTTGCCGGACCCTCCCATGCGCCACATGAGTAATGTGTCAAGCAGTGTTAAAGTAATGTTGTGTCATTTCATTATAAAAGCATAGACGAGTAATGTACTGTTGTGCATGCAGCCTCTGTGCTATTCTGTGCTACTCTCATGTTGACAATAAGGACATAAGCGCATAAGAGCAGGTCATCTGGCCATCTGTCCCCTTCTCTGTCCGCACCCCATAAACCCTCGCTCTCTTATCATTCGGTCTATCTGCGACTGATGCAGGCTCCCCAGCTCTCTGCGCAATGGTTTCCACATAGATGTACCATAGAAACATAGAAAATAGGTGCAGGAGTAGGCCATTCAGCCCTTCGAGCCTGCACCACCATTCAATATGATCATGGCTGATCATGCAACTTCAATACCCCTTTGCTGCCTTCTCTCCATAGCCCTTGATCCCTTTAGCCGTAAGGGCAACATCTAACTCCCTTTTGAATATATCCAACGAATTGGACTCAACAACTTTCTGTGGTAGAGAATTCCACAGGTTCACAACTCTCTGAGTGAAACAGTTTCTCCTCATCTCGGTCCTAGATGGCTTACCCTTTATCCTTCGGCTGTGACCCCTGGTTCTGGACTTCCCCAACATCGGGAACATTCTTCCTGCATCTAACCTGTCCAATCCCGTCAGAATTTTATATGCTTCTATGACATCCCCTCTCATTTTTCTAAATTCCAGTGAATATAAGCCTAGTCTTTCTTCATATGTCAGTCCTGCCATCCCGGGAATTAGTCTGGTGAACCTTCGCTGCACTCCCTCAATAGCAAGAATGTCCTTCCTCAGATTAGGAGACCAAAACTGAACACAATACTCAAGGTGTGGTCTCACCAAGGCCCTGTACAACTGCAGTAAGACCTCCCTGCTCCTATACTCAAATCCTCTCGCAATGAAGGCCAATATGTCATTTGCTTTCTTTACCGCCTACTGTACCTGCATGCCTACTTTCAATGACTGATGTACCAGGACACCCAGGTCTCGTTGCACCTCCCCTTTTATCAATCTGTCACCATTCAGATAATAATCTGGCTTCCTCTTTTTTCCACCAAAGTGGATAACCTCACATTTATCCACATTATACTGCATCTGCCATGCAATTGCCCACTCACCTAACCTGTCCAAGTCACCCTGCAGCCTCTTAGCATCCTCCTCACAGCTCACACTGCTACCCAGCTTAATGTCATCTGCAAACTTGGAGATATTGTTATGTATATATGCTTGTATTGTTATATGATGTCTGTAACACTGTATGTACCTTTACACGGTACACACCTTACCTGTACACCAGAGGGTGCTACTGCTGGAGACCTAAGGGTTATCTGCACACTGCAGGTAACCCAGTATAAAAGGGATCTCATCTCTAGGTATCCTCACTCGAGGAGCTGCAAATTTTGGACTACAGTCTAAACAATTTGAGTACCATACCCCTGCCTCATGGAGTCATTAACAAGGTGTCTACATATACAATAACTGGCGACGAGGTCACGAACTACATGCACAGCATGTCGAATCTCATCAATTTTCAACAATTCACTGATGGGGAAGATTGGGATGCTTTTGTAGAAAGATTCGAACATTTCTTCACTGTCAATGACCTGGATGGGGACACACTGGCTAGACTACCGAACAAGTGCAGGGCCATCCTGCTTAGCAGTTGTGGGCCCACCATCCATTGTCTCATCAGGGACTTGCTCGCCCCAGAGACAACCAAGAGCTATGAGGAACTTGTAACACTAATACAGGAGCAACTACAGCCAAAAGAAAGCATCCTCACAGCCAGGCACCAGTTCTACACTTACCAGCGACCTGTAGGCCAAGAAATTGCGAAATATGCTGCACATTTAAGAAGACTGGCTGCACCGTGTGATTTTGGCGACTACCTTAACGAAGCACTAAGGGACATATTTGTCATCGGAATCAGCCATGAAAGCCTCCTCCACAAATTGCTCTCTGCGGACATCACGGTCACCCTGCAGAAAGCAATTAAAGTGAGTCAGGCCTACATGATTTCAGTCGGCGACTCCAGGCAAATACTGACCCAGGACTCGAAACCGACGAATGCAGTGCACCGAATGGCTACTTCTAAAGGCAGAAATGCTGCCCCGAGTCCCGTAACCCTGAGTCCGCCACATGGGGCAAACCGGCTGGCCCCATGCTGGCGCTGTGGAGGAAACCACAGGGCCCACCAGTGTTGCGACAAAGACTATACATGCAAAGGCTGCAAAGAGAAAGTGCACCTTCAGAGAATGTGCAGAAAAAGCTTTACTCACTGCGTCACCGAGGAGTTGGCTGATCAATGGGGCTCCGACACAGATGAAGATGAAGCTGCTCAACCCCTGGAAGAAGAGTATGGAATTTATACCTGCTCCACCGAAAGTTCTCCGTGGAAGATGGAAGTAGACATCGACGGAGTCCCAGTTTCAATGGAGATTGACACAGGGGCGAACCTGTCTTTGATGAGCCAAACGACCTTTGAAAAATTTTGGATCAATCCCGCCACTCGACCAAAACTGTCCCCTGTCCAAGTGAAGCTGCTCACCAACACCAATGGTAAAATCTCAGTCGTTGGCAGTGAGGACGTCCAGGTCCCCCAGGGCGGCGTGATGAACAAACTCCCCCTGTGGATCATTGCCGGCGATGGTCCCATGCTGCTGGAAAGAAATTGGATGAAGCTGGTCCAAGTCAGTCGAAGTGGCAACGGCCTCCGGGCTCCAGTAATCGACGTCCCACACAGTCCCAAACATGGATTCATCACTGTATCTAGAAATCACACCGTCCAGCGCGGCGACGACTCCACAACACCGTGGCGAGATCTCCAGAACTGAAAGTCCAAACTTCACCTTCCAGGCCAGGGCAGGACTCCAAGGGATGAATATCATCAAGAAAAGTGGATTTCCGACGTCCATGGCTGAACAGCCTAACTGGAGAAGAGCCAGAAGATGGCAGCCGCACCATGAGGAGAAGAACCTAAAATCAAAAAAGGCCGCGACCAGACCACAACGGGCAGCGTTGGAGGAGCGACATGCGGCACCGAGTGGCGAATCGGATTTGAAGGCTCCCTTAAAGGAGACTGGTAGCCAAAAAAATTTAAAGGGACAGTTTCAACTGAAAGATGACAAGGAATTTCAAGTTAAAAATGCAGTTAACGGTTGCAGGTATGATAATATAATGAGGAATTGTGATGCCGGATAACTGATGAGAAAAATAAAATGAATGCTTGTGTAAGTAACATAAGAATTAGGAATAGGAGTAGGCCATCTATCCTCTCGAGCCTGCTCCGCCTTACCCGCCCGCTCCCCAGAACCCTTAATTACCTTATTGGTTAAAAATCTATCTATCTGTGATTTGAATACATTCAATGAGCTAGCCTCAGCTGCTTCCTTGGGCAGAGAATTCCACAGATTCACAACCCTCTGGGAGAAGAAATTCCTTCTCAACTCGGTTTTAAATTGTCTCCCCCGTATTTTGAGGCTAGTTCTAGTCTCCCCGAACAGTGGAAACAACCTCTCTGCCTCTATCGTGTCTATCCCTTTCATTATTTTAAATGTTTCTATAAGATCATCCCTCATCTTTCTGAACTCCAACAAGTCAAGCCCCAGTCTACTCAATCTATCATCATAAGGTAACCCCCTCATCTCCGGAATCAGCCTAGTGAATCGTCTCTGTACCCCTTCCAAGGCTAGTATATCCTTCCTTAAGTAAGGTGATCAAAACTGCGGCCTCACCAATACCCTGTACAGTTGCAGCAGGACCTCCCTGCTTTTGTACTCCATCCCTCTCGCAATGAAGGCCAACATTCCATTCGCCTTCCTGATTACCTGCTGCACCTGCAAACTAACTTTTTTTGGGATTCATGCACAAGGAACTTTCCGTCTTCAGACCCTGCAGAGATACCTTTATGTCGAGCCCCCTCCTTGGTGGTGTGCTCTGGCGACGTATTTCTTCTGCCAGCAGCGCAACCTCAATTACGACACGCAGCTCCTGTTTGTGAACTTGGGGGGGTGTCAGGACCGGCCTCCAGGAGCTGCCTGTCTTTTACAAGGAACTCATCAGGGTCTGGAACAAAGTCTCCACCAAGCGCAGCTCTCCGCCGGCTGGAGTGGCGGCCGTCCTGCAGGAGCCGCTGCTCAGGAATCCGTACTTCCACGACCGAGGTTTTATGTGGCGGTCGGAAGAGAGGGCTGTGGCTGGTGAGGTGACCAGGGTCAGGGACCTGCTCGATGGCGGAGGAGCGGGCTGGATGGCGCCAGGCACGCTGCCGCGGCGCCTAAATTCAGCCAACGTCCGCCGCGCGGCCGAAGCCATCGAGTCGCTAAAAGCAGCTTTGGGCCCTGACTCTGTTAGGTGCATCAAGGAGGCTCAAGCACGTGGGGAGATCCCGTCCGAACTGACCCCCGTCCGGACGGAGTTCCTCATTGGCGCCAAACCCCGGAACCTCCCTCGGGGGCCGGCGCCTCACAACTTGAGCCGCCTCGGGGAAATCCCCTCCGTGCCTTTCAGTTCCGCGCGGAGGGGTTTCCTGTATGGGCTGTTCCTGCACACTCTCAACTTTGCCATCCTCGCCGGCCGTCCGGACATGCCATGGCGTACCATCTTGCCATCTGGAGGAGGCGGGGGTCCCCGATGGAGGGCACTCTATGCGGGAGTCCTCCCACTATTCATCGGGGACTTGGCCTGGAGGGTGGTGCACAGAGCAGTGCCGTGCAACAAATTTTTAAGCCGGTTCACGGACTCCCAGGCCGCCTGCAATTTCTGCGGTCTGGAGGAGTCCGTGTTCCATGTTTTTATTGAGTGCACGAGGTTACAGCCCCTGTTCCATTCTTTAAAGGGGCTGCTCCTGAAATTCTGGCTGCACTTCAGTCCCACTCTCCTGATCTTTGGGCACCCTGTGCGGAGGGGAACGGGTAGGTCCGAGGGCCTCCTCGTAGGACTGCTCCTGGGCACGGCAAAGGGTGCCATCAGCCGGTCCAGGCAGCGGGCGGTCGAGGGGGTCGTTCAACCTGACTGCCTGCCTCTCTTCCGCTCTTACATCCGGTCCAGGGTGTCCTTGGAGATGGAGCACGCGGTGTCCACCGGTACGCTCGCGGCCTTCCGCGAGAGGTGGGCACCGGAGGGACTGGAGTGCATCATCACGCCCGGCAACCAAATTTTAATTTGATTTTACGTTTTAAAGTTTAATTTGTTTTAATTGCCGGTGCTTTCAGTGTCCCCCTCCCCTTTTATAGGGGGCACTGGAGGAAAAAATTTGATTTTAGTGCCCAAAAAAAAACCAAAAAAAAAGAAAAACACAAAAATAAAACCACAAAAAAGAAAAAAAAAGGGGCCTTGTAAATGTCTGGTGTGTCATCCAGGTCGGGTGGCACCGATTAAAGTTTTATGTTTTGCAGATAAACTCCAAAAAGAGTTTCATGCACAAGGACCCCCAGGTCCCTCTGCACCGCAGCATGTTGTAATTTCTCCCCATTCAAATAATATTCCCTTTTACTGTTTTTTTTCCCCAAGGTGGATGACCTCACATTTTCCGACATTGTATTCCATCTGCCAAACCTTAGCCCATTCGCTTAACCTATCTAAATCTCTTTGCAGCCTCTCTGTGTCCTCTACACAACCCGCTTTCCCATTAATCTTTGTGTCATCTGCAAATTTTGTTACACGACACTCTGTCCCCTCTTCCAGGTTATCTATATATATTGTAAACAGTTGTGGTCCCAGCACCGATCCCTGTGGCACACCACTAACCACCGATTTCCAACCCGAAAAGGACCCATTTATCCCGACTCTCTGCTTTCTGTTAGCCAGCCAATTCTCGATCCATGCTAATACATTTCCTCTGACTCCGCGTACCTTTATCTTCTGCAGTAACCTTTTGTGTGGCACCTTATCGAATGCTTTTTGGAAATCTAAATACACCACTTCCATCAGTACACCTCTATCCACCATGCTCGTTATATCCTCAAAGAATTCCAGTAAATTAGTTAAACATGATTTCCCCTTCATGAATCCATGTTGCGTCTGCTTGATTGTACTATTCCAATCTAGATGTCCCGCTATTTCTTCCTTGATGATAGCTTCAAGCATTTTCCCCACTACAGATGTTAAACTAACCGGCCTATAGTTACCTGCCTTTTGTCTGCCCCCTTTTTTAAACAGAGGCGTTACATTAGCTGCTTTCCAATCCGATGGTACCTCCCCAGAGTCCAGAGAATTTTGGTAGATTATAACGAATGCATCTGCTATAACTTCCGCCATCTCTGTTAATACGCTGGGATGCATTTAATCAGGACCAGGGGACTTGTCTACCTTGAGTCCCATTAGCCTGTCCAGCACTACCTCCCTAGTGATAGTGATTGTCTCAAGGTCCTCCCTTCCCACATTCCCGTGACCAGCAATTTTAGGCATGGTTTCTGTGTCTTCCATTGTGAAGACCGAAGCAAAATAATTGTTTAAGGTCTCAGCCATTTCCACATTCCCCATTATTAAATCCCCCTTCTCATCTTCTAAGGGACCAACATTTACTTTAGTCACTCTTTTCCATTTTATATATCGGTAAAAGCTTTTACTATCTGTTTTTATGTTTTGCGCAAGTTTACTTTCGTAATCTATCTTTCCTTTCTTTATTGCTTTCTTAGTCATTCTTTGCTGTCGTTTAAAATTTTCCCAATCTTCTAGTTTCCTACTAACCTTGGCCACCTTATACGCATTGGTTTTTAATTTGATACTCTCCTTTATTTCCCTGGTTATCCACGGCTGGTTATCCCTTCTCTTACCGCCCTTCTTTTTCACTGGAATATATTTTTTTGTTGAGCACGATGAAAGAGCTCCTTAAATGTCCTGCACTGTTCCTCAATTGTGCCACCATTTAGTCTGTGTTCCCAGTCTACTTTAGCCAACTCTGCCCTCATCCCACTGTAGTCCCCTTTGTTTAAGCATCGTACGCTCATTTGAGACACTACTTCCTCACCCTCAATCTGTATTACAAATTCAACCATACTGTGATCACTCATTCCGAGAGGATCTTTTACTAGGAGATCGTTTATTATTCCTGTCTCATTACACAGGACCAAATCTAAGATAGCTTGCTCCCTTGTAGGTTCTGTAACACACTGTTCTAAGAAACAATCCCGCATGCATTCTATGAATTCCTCCTCCAGGCTACCCTATGCGATTTGATTTGACCAATCAATATGTAGGTTAAAATCCCCCATGATTACTGCCATTCCTTTTTCAAATGCCTCTATTATTCTCTTGATTATTGTCCGCCCCACCATGAAGTTATTATTTGGGGGCCTATAAACTACGCCCACCAGTGACTTTTTCCTCTTACTATCTCTAATCTCCACCCACAATGATTCAACATTTTGTTCATTGGAGCCAATATCATCTCTCACAACTGCCCTGATATCATCCTTTATTAACAGAACTACCCCACCTCCTTTCCCTTCTTGCCTATCCTTCCGAATTGTCAGCTACCCCTGTATGTTTAATTCCCAGTCTTGGCCACCCTGCAACCACGTTTCTGTAATGGCCACCAAATCATACCCATTTGTAATGATTTGTGCCGTCAACTCATTTACTTTATTTTGAATGCTGCGTGCATTTAGGTAAAGTGTTTTAATACTCGTTTTAAACCATGATTTTTAGTTTTGACTCCTCCTGCAGCCCCTTTATATTCATACATATTGCCCATTCCTATCACCTTGTGGTTTACACTTACCCCAGTGCTACTTTGCTCTGTTGCCTCCTGCCTTTTGCATTCTTTCTTGAGGTCCTGTTCATCTGAGCTCTCACCCACTCTAACTAGCTCAGAGCCCTCTCCTGGGTTCCGCATACTCCTCGCATTGAGGCACCGAGCTTTCAGGCTTGCCTTTTTATTACACTTTGACCCTTTAGAAAATTGCTGTACATTGGCCCTTTTTGTTTTTTGCCTTGGGTTTCTCTACCCTCCACTTTTATTCATCTCTTTTATGTCTTTTGCTTCTGTCTCCATTTTGTTTCCCTCTGTCTCCCTGCATTGGTTCCCATCCCCCTGCCATATTAGTTTAACTCCTCCCCAACAGCACTAGCAAACACTCCCCCTCGGACATTGGTTCCGGTCCTGCCCAGGTGCAGACCGTCCGGTTTGTACTGGTCCCACCTCCCCCAGAACCGGTTCCAATGCCCCAGGAATTTGAATCCCTCCCTGCTGCACCACTGCTCAAGCCACGTATTCATCTGCGCTATCCTGCGATTCCTACTCTGACTAGCACGTGGCACTGGTAGCAATCCTGAGATTACTACTTTTGAGGTCCTACGTTTTAATTTAGCTCCTAGCTCCTTAAATTCGTATCGTAGGACCTCATCGCTTTTTTTACCTATGTCGTTGGTACCAATGTGCACTACGACAGCTGGCTGTTCTCCCTCCCTTTTCAGAATGTCCTGTACCCGCTCCGAGACATCCTTGATCCTTGCACCAGGGAGGCAACATACCATTCTGGAGTCTCAGTTGCGGCCGCAGAAATGCCTATCTATTCTCCTTACAGTTGAATCCCCTATCACTATCGCTCTCCCACTCTTTTTCCTGCCCTCCTGTGCAACAGAGCCAGCCACGGTGCCAAGAACTTGGCTGCTGCTGCCCTCCCCTGATGAGTCATCCCCCTCAACAGTACTCAAAGCAGTCAATCTGTTTTGCAGGGGGATGACCGCAGGGGACCCCTGCACTACCTTCCTTGCACTGCTCTTCCTGCTGGTCTTCCATTCCCTAGCTGGCTGTGGACCCTTCACCTGCGGTAAGACCAACTCGCTACACGTGCTACTCACGTCATTCTCAGCATCGTGGATGCTCCAGAGTGAATCCACCCTCAGCTCCAAATCCGCAACGCGGTCCGTCAGGAGCTGGAGGCGGGTACACTTCCCGCACACGTAGTCGTCAGAGACACCGGAAGTGTCCCTGAGTTCCCACATGGTACAGGAAGAGCATATCACGTGACCGAGCTCTCCTGCCATGATTAATCCTTCGATACGCTTAATTTGGCGACAACGATGTTAACTGATTACTTACTGATATAAAAAAGAAAAAGACAACAATGTTAACGGCTTACTTACGAATAGAAAAAGGAAAAAGAAAAGCTACTCACCAATCACCAGCCAATCACTTACCCCTTTGGCTGTGACGTCACCTTTTGATTCCTTTCTACTTCTGTTTTGCTTTTTCTCCCGGCTGGAGCTGCACAAGCTCGGCCTTTTGTAGGCCTCACCACGCACCCCGGACTCGCGCTGCTCGAACTGCTGATCCTCCTCCGACGTTGGGCCTTTTGTAGGCCTCACCACGCACCTCGGACTCGCGCTGCTCAAACTGCTGCTCCTCCTCCGACGTTGGGCCTTTTGTAGGGTTAAGAACAAGTTTGTAATGTCTGATAAATATGATAGAAAGTTCAAAATGACTAATGTCAGCATGTATGGTGAGACCATGATACAAAAAAGTGATGCAAATGCTGTATTTAACAATGTAAAGTTAGTTAATAATGTAGACTCGACTATGTATGATAGGAGCCAATGTGTCATGTATACAGTTAGGAGACTGTTAAAGGACACTGGGTTCTACAGGGACAATGTAAATGCTAGAGGAAGCCCCCATGGGAGAACCTCAGGTCCAGCGGGCTACCAGACCATGTATCCTGGACCTTTGGAACAAATGTGATGCCCCAGGAAGGACTCACACACAACCAGTGAGAGCAGACCCACTACAGGGACAGTGGTCAATGGACAGCACAGCCACCACCACTGGCAACCTGCCCCAGCCCGGCCCTACACCCCCGGGCCACCAGGGCCAGCACCAGGAGTGAGAGGCCAGTACTCTCCAGCTTTCCTGGCGAACCCTGGGATGACCAGACTCTCATCCCAAATGGAGAGCCGGGAGCCCACACAGTCCTGTGGCTCGGCCCACCACCACATACTTACCCACATCACAGAGTAGGCACCTTACCCACTGCTGCACTGGCTACCCCACTGAGGGATCCCACAACAGTGACACCCACATGGTCTGTGTGTGAAGGGGGGGGAAATGTATGAGGCCAGCCTCAAGCACAGGGATCACACCTGACACCCACACAACCCTCACCACAATCTCCCATAGCCCACCACTGATCACGTCCCCAGGTCTTGACAATAAGGACTTGAAAAATGCTTAGGGGGGAAGTGTTGTTATGTATGCATGCTTATATTGTTATATGATGTCTGTAACACTGAATGTACCTTACACTGTACACACCTTACGTGTACACCAGAGAGTGCTGCTGCTGGAGACCTAAGGGTTACCTGCACACTGCAGGTAACCCAGTATAAAAGGGAGCTCACCTCTAGGTATCCTCACTCGAGGAGCTGCAAATAAAGGACTACAGTCTACACAGTTTGAGTACCATACCCTGCCTCGTGGAGTCATTAACAAGGTGCCTACATATACAATAGATATTACATTCAATTCCTTCGTCTAAATCATTAATATATATTGAAAATAGCTGGGGTCCCAGCACCGAACCTTGCGGTACCCCATTAGTCACTGCCTGCCATTCTGAAAAGGACCCGTTTATTCCCACTCTTTGCTTCCTGTCTGCCAACCAGTTCTCGATCCATGTCAATACATTACCCCCAATACCATGTGCCTTAATTTTGAACACTAATCTTTTGTGTGGGACCTTGTCAAAAGCCTTTTGAAAATCAAAATACACCACATCCATTGGTTCTCCCTTATCCACTCTACTAGTTACATTCTCAAAAAATTCTAGAAGATTTGTCAAGCATGATTTCCCTTCCATGAATCTATGCTGACTTGGACCAATCCTGTTACTGCTTTTGAAATGCGCTGCTATTACATCTTTAATAATTGATTCCAGCATTTTCCCCGATGCCAGGCTAACCGGTCTATAATTCCCTGTTTTCTCTCTCCCTCTTTTTTTTTTAAAAGTGGGGTTACATTAGCTACCCTCCAATCCATAAGAACTGAGCCAAAGTCCATGGAATGTTGAAAAATGATCACCAATGCATCCACTATTTCGAGGGCCACTTCCTTAAGTACTCTGGGATGCAGACTATCAGGCCCTGGGGATTTATCGGCCTTCAATCCCATCAATTTCCCCAACACAATTTCCTGACTACCACCATATGTATTACCTTATGATGCATTAATATGTAATGTCTCTCGCTCACATTTATTGGAGTAGTGCTGCTCCTCCTATGTATGCCAGCGCGGCGCACCAATCTCTTCTGTTCTAATAAGCTCAGTTCTGTTTTGCAGGACTCCCAGCTCCAGAGGCGACAGTGGAGGACACACTCTCACATGCAACTACCCCACTGCATGTGTCTTTCACCACGGGTGGTGAAGAGGAGACATCCCTTGCATCCCTCTGTCTGCTAAACCTGTGGCCATGATGGTGATTCCCATCGAAGAGGTACCCACAACAAGCGGCATGCAGTTGGCGACGCCAAGGCGCACATTTCTGCTGTTGCAGACCACACGGAGGCCGAGTCAGCGGCTTGAGCAAAGGCCTACCCTGGATAACCGCGTGGAGCAGCTGGCACAGCCGTGTGAGGAGTCTGTCACCATCCAGCGCGAGCAGCTCCAGGTGTTTGTGAGGTTGACTGAGGAATTCTGCCAGGTGTCTGCTCGCCAAGCGGAGGCGACGCAGCAGATGATGCACGAGATACGTGAAAACACCGCCTCCTCCCATGCATTGCAGCATGCATTCTTGGCAACACACGGCGCTGCACCCGAAAGTCCTGTGACCACAAGCACCAGCACACAGGCAGGTCCAGAGGAAGTCTCACCTCCTGACTCGGAAGGTGATCCCCCTGTTTTGTCCTCCCTCCAACAGCTCCCCAACAGGTGATCATGGCACCACATCCCTCATCACAGCAGGAAGTCTTGCCATTGCCCACTGCACGCCTGCTTCGTAGCAGTACCCGGGGACCAAAACGGGTGGGTGAGGTAAGGAGACGGTTGGGTGCAGGATCTGCAGGGAAATGTGGCTGCAGGTAGGGAGGGGGGTGCAATGTTTTTTATATTGTACATTGTTGGTGTTTTTATTGCTGTTTCACTGTTGGGGTGTGGGTGGGGGGTGCGGTTGGGGGGGGGGGCGTGGGGGCTGGTGGGATGTTGTTTCTGTGTTTGTTATTTAAAAATAATGTTCAAGAGTTATTATTTTATTAAAACAATTTTATTTCACTTTACAATTGTTGTGCAGTGTCTTCTAATAACGTACGTTTTAGTAAACCATGAATGCAACTGTTGTGAAACAATAGCCAGGCCGGATCAAGTAAGGATGAAATGTCACTTATTATTAAATATAATAAAACGTCTAATGTCAGTCTAGCTATCTCTAAAAGGCCCTTACATAATTCACAAACTGTCTAAGGCCCTGATTAAGCAGCCTCCTCTGTTCCTGCGACTTTCAAAATGGCGCCCGTAGTGCCGAGGTCTGTGAGGAAGGCCAGGGCAAAGCAACTATTCTCCAGTGATGTTCTCGGTGAGCGATCAGCCCGGCGATGTGCCGGCAGTGTGCCTAACGTTGCGCTGGGCGATGTGCAGGCGATCACCTCAGCGTTCACCTCGGCGATGTGAGCTGAAAGTTGGGGGGGATAATTCTCCGGCAATGTTGCAGCCCAACTTTCCACATTTTGGTCAAAATGGGCACTAGCAGGCCATTTTGGGCAATATATGGGCACTAGCCCAGTGATGTGAAGTGGAAACTCTAGCCGCCTGGATTCTGGAGAGGTCCAAGCAGATTGGAATACTGCAAATGTAACACCTCTATTTACAAAAAGGAGGCAGAAAAAAACTGAAAACTGAAAATTATATATCAGTTAGCCTACCATCTGTGGTTGGGAAAATGTTGGAGTCCATTATTAAAGAAGCAGTAGCAGGACATTTGGAAAAGCATAATTCGGTCAGGCAGAGTAAGCATGGATTTATGGAGGGGAAGTCACGTTTGACAAATTTGCTGGTATTCTTTGAGGATGTAACGAACAGGGTGGATAAAGGGGAACCAGTGGATGTGGTGTATTTGGACTTCCAGAAGGCATTTGACAAGGTGCCACGTAAAACGTTACTGCACAAGATAAAAGTTCACGGGGTTAGGGGTAATATATTAGCATGGATAGAGGATTGGTTAACTAACAGAAAACAGAGAGTTGGGATAAATGGTTCATTCTCAGGTTGGCAATCAGTAACTAGTGGGGTGCCGCAGGGATCAGTGTTGGGACTCCAACTATTTACAATCTGTATTAACGACTTGGAAGAAGAGACCGAGTGTAACATAGCCATGTTTTCTGATGATACAAAGATGGGAGGAAAAGCAATGTATGAGGAGGACACAAAAATGATGCAAAAGGACATAGACAGGCTAAGTGAGTGGGCAAAAATTTGGCAGATGGAGTATAATGTTGGAAAGTGTGAGGTCATGCACTTTGGCAGGAAAAAAATCAGAGCAAGTTATTATTTAAATGGAGAAAAATTGCAAAGTGCTGCAGTACAGCGGAACCTGGTGTTAATTGTGCATGAATCACAAAAGGTTAGTATGCAGGTATAGCAAGTGATCAGGAAGGCCAATGGAATCTTGGCCTTTATTGCAAAGGGGATGGAATATAAAAGCAGGGAAGTCTTGCTACAGTTATACAGGGTATTGGTGAGGCCACACCTGGAATACTGTGTACAGTTTTGGTTTCCATATTTACGAAAGGATATACTTGCTTTGGAGACAGTTAAGAGAAGGTTCACAAGATGAGGGGGTTGAATTATGAGGAAAGGTTGAGTAGGTTGGGCTTCTACTCATTGGAATTCAGAAGAATGAGAGGTGATCTTATCGAAACGTATAAGATTATGAGGGGGCTTGACAAGGTGGATGCAGAGAGGATGTTTCCACTAATAGGGGAGACTAGAACTAGGGGGCATAATCTTAGAATAAGGAGCCGCCCATTTAAAACTGAGATGAGAAGGAATTTCTTCTCTCAGAGGGTTGTAAATCTGTGGAATTTGCTGCCTCAGAGAGCAGTGGAAGCCGGGAGATTGAATAAATTTAAGACAGAGATAGAGAGTTCCTTCACCAATAAGGGATTAAGGGGTTATGGGGAGCGGGCAGGGAAGTGGACCTGAGTACATGATCGGATCAGCCATGCTGGAGAAGACTCAAGCGGCTGTATGGCCTACTCCTGCTCCTATTTCTTATGTTCTTATGTTCTTATGTCCACCTCCTGTACCTCCTCCTCCTGGTGCTCCTCCTCAGGTGGTACTGCTGCCTCGTCCTCCAATGGCTGTGCTCTCATGAGGGCCAGGTTGTGAAGCATGCAGCAGACAACGATAAATAGGAAACCCGCTCAGGCAAGTACTGCAATACTCCTCCTGAGCAATCCAGGCAAGGGAAACTCTGTTTAAGGATTCCGATGATCTGCTCAATGATGCACCTGGTGACAGTGTGACAGCCATTGTAGGCTTGCAGCGCAGCAGTCCTGGGGTTGAGAAACGGGGTCAGAAGTCAACTGCACAGTGGGTAGCACTTGTCTCTAAGGAGCCAGCCACAATCTTGGTTTGGGGCAGCAAACACGCCAGTCTACCGCAAGATGAAAGCATCGTGGCTGCTGCCAGGATACCAGACATCAACTTTCATGATTTTGCAGTTGTGGTCACACATCAGCTGGACATTGAGGGAGTGGAATCTCTTGCGGTTACGGAACCCCTTAGGATTGTCATGTGGCACCTTCAATGCGACGTGGGTGCAGTCTATGGCACCCTGAACCCTGGGGAAGCCCGCAATCCTTACAAATTCAGTGCGCCGCTCCAACTACTTCTCCCTGGTTATTGGAAAGGATAAGTAGTCCCTCCTCCTCTTATACAGAGCAGCTTTCACCTGACGGATGGAGCTATGTGCAGTAAATTGTGAAATGTTAGAGATGTCTGCTGTTGCAGCTTGAAAAGATCCAGTCGCATAGAAATTCATGCCGATGGTGACCTTTGATGCCACTGTCAGAGCAGTCCTCAGCCTTGTTTGAGGCTGCAGGTCTGGCTGTAGGAGATTGTATAGCTCTATCACAACTTCTTTGCAGAATCACAGTCTCCGAAGACACTGGTCATCAGTCAGGTCCATGTATGAGAACTGCTGTCTGTGCACCCTTTGACGATGGGGCCTTCTGCCACCACATCTATGTAGGCGTCTTCCTCTGACAATTGCCTCATTGCTTCTCCCTGCTGCTGAAGTTGGTTCTCACCCTCTTCATCTTGGTGCTGGCAAACATGTGCCTCCTGTTGTTGCTGCCTCCTCTCCATCTGCCTCACACTGTGGTGCTGGGGTCTGTGTCCCTGACCCTCCTCTTCGCAGCAGGCCCTTCCTGAGGACCTCTCTGGTGCACCTCTCTGTTTTGTGCTCTGACTTCATCTCCATGGCCCTCTATATCTTGCTTACACATGTCAGCTGGGTCCCTTGGCCGCTGCCTCCTCATTCATTAAAGCTGGTGCCGCCTTCTCCTGCGTGCCTTCTTGCCACACAAAATGGCGTTCCGTTGCCAGCACTGAGTCCATTTTTTACACCTCATCAAGCACAACCTCCCCAATCAGCATTCTCTGTTGCTGACTAATGGTCAAATCCAGTCTCACCAACGCAACTCTCAATGCTTTTAGACATCGAAAATAATCTGGCTGATAACGCTGGGAGCTGCACTGCGCCTTTAAAGGCCGCTACAGGACTTCAGCACACATTGTGTACCAACCCAAAAACCTGTTGTTGGCCCTAATAAGCAGCCGGAAGCCAATTTAAGGGCAATTTGGCTTCCGGGGAACGTCTGAGGTGGTGTGTGCTTTGATCACGTCGTTACTGGCGCATACACAGGAGCGGGGCGGAAATAGGGGGAGCGGGGCAGTGATATACATTGCCGGAAGTATCTCTGAAGGCAATGCTGCAAGTGTCGGACAATCCACAGCGCTCAGTCCACAACGACCTCTGTCCGCCGCGTTCAGGTGGCCACAGCGCTTATTGAAAGGGGCAATTTCGTCTCCTTGGAATAAGTTCCAATATAATAACACAACTCAAATTTGAATTCATGTTACTATTTATAATAACATCTGAACTAGCAAATTGAAGGTTGGAAGAATTTATTTTTCCCAAAACGTTGGCTATTTGATGCAGTCACCAGTGAATTCTGTCATTTATGTCCTTTTGAAACAAAGAGAGCTAAATAAATATTTGGGTAGGAAAAGATTGCCAATTTACATGGACAAGTAAAAAGAAAACGAAAGAAAGACTTGCATTTATACAGCATCTTTCGTGACCACTGGATGTCTCAAAGCACTTTACAGCCAATTAAGTACTTCGTGGAGTGTAGTCATTGTTGTAATGTGGGAAAGACGCACAAACTCCCACAAATAGCAGCGTGATAATGACCAGATAATCCGTTTTTGTTATGCTGATTGAGGCACAAATATTGGCCAGGACACCGGGGCATAACTCCCCTGCTCTTCATTGAAATAGATGATTGACTGCTGCTTGTGGAACATAATAGTTTGTGAGCTGTCAGAACTATTGGACCATGTAAATGGAAATATAATGCAATGAAAAGCAATTTAATCATGAATAAATAAGTAGAAAATAAGGCAAGCCACAATAATTAGGCTGATGAGGTCAACAGATTGCAATTTTTTTTGCATGGGTTTGATCCGATCTCCCCAAATTGTAAAATAGGATGTAATCACATATCAGTCTTGATCTGCAAAGCTTGGACAATTTGCACCACCAAATTAACAGCACGACTTGACTGGATAATTAGCCCTTGTCAGAATAAAAGATAACATTGTTTCTATATATATATAAATGTTAAAAGTGTAGATTATATGGAAAGGCTGCAGTTTTGAAAGAGACAAAATGGATCCCTTCCCCAAGTCCATGTGTTCTCTGGCTGGGCAGAGCCCAAGGAACAAAGGAAGCATGGCTTTGAACTCATCAAACGAGAAAAGGTGTTAATTGGAAAGCCATTAACTTAATCAAGGAATGGCACCGGGCCTCCAGACAGACACATGTATGAGAAGCCAATCAGGAACGGCCCTGATTACCCAACTTTGAGGCTTTCTGAGAAACAATGGACTTAAGGGGTATAATAACCCAAGCACAAAGATTGCTCACTCGCTTTTCTTAAGCACATGGCAAAGCAGATCCTTCCTCAACAGATCAAGAAGCAGGCCATGTGCTTTGCCAGAGGGAAGTGAAGTATACCTTTTTATAATTCAGTACTCGTAATAAGGTGGATGAATTAACTGCGCAGGCAGCTAAAAACGATTATGATATAATTGGGATTACGGAGACATGGCTCCAGGGTGAGCAAGGCTTGGAACGCAACATCCAGGGGTATGCAACATTCAGGAAGGATAGACAGAAGGGAAAAGAAGGTGGGGTAGCATTGCTGGTTAAAGAGGAAATTAACGCAATAGTAAGAAAGAACATTAGCTTGGATGATGTGGAATCTGTATGGGTAGAGCGGCGGAATACCAAAGGGCAGAAAACGCAAGTGGGAGCTGTAGTAGTGAGGTTGGGGATGGCATCAAACAAGAAATTAGGGATGTGTGCAATAAACGTACAGCAGTTATCATGGGCGATTTTAATCTACATATAGATTGGGCTAACCAAGCTGGTAGCAATGCGGTGGTGGAGGATTTCCTGGAGTGTATTAGGGATGCCTTTCTAGACCAATATGTCGAAGAACCAACTAGAGAGCTGGCCATCCTAGACTGGGTGTTGTGTAATGAGAGAGGACTATTCAGCAATCTTGTTGTGTGAGGCCCCCTGGGGAAGAGTGACCATAATATGGTAGAATTCTTAATTAAGATGGGGAGTGACAGTGTTAATTCAGAGACTAGGGTCCTGAACTTAAGGAAAGGCAACTTCGATGGTACGAGACGTGAATTGGCTCAGAGAGACTGGCAAATGATACTTAAAGGGTTGATAGTGGATAGGCAATGGTAGACACTTATAGATTACATGGGTGAACTTCAACAATTGTACATTCCTGTCTGGAGTAAAAATAAAATGGGGAAGGTAGTTCAACCGTGGCTAACAAGGGAAATTAGGGATAGTGTTAAATTTAAGGAAGAGGCATATAAATTGGTCAGAAAAAGCAGCAAACCTGAGGACTGGGAGAAATTTAGAATTCGCAGAGCAGGACAAATGGTCTAATTAGGAGGGGGGAAATAGCGTATGAGAGGAAGCTTGCAAGGAACATAAAAACTGACTGCAAAAGCTTCTATAGATATGTGAAGAGAAAAAGATTAGTGAAGACCAATGTAGGTCATTTGCAGTCAGAATCAGGTGAATTTATAATGGGGAACAAAGAAATGGCAGACCAATTGAACAAATACTTTGGATCTGCCTTCACTAAGGAAAACACAAATAACCTTGCGGAAATACTAGGGGTTCGAGGGTCTAGCGAAAAGAAGGAACTGAAGGAAATCCTTATTAGTCAGGAAATTGTGTTAGGGAAATTGATGGGATTGAAGGCCGATAAATCCCCAGGGCCTGATAGGCTGAATCCCAGAGTACTTAAGGAAGTGGCCCGAGAAATAGTGGATGCATTGGTGATCATTTTCCAACGTTCTATTGACTCTGGATCAGTTCCTATGGACTGGAGGGTAGCTAATGTAACACCACTTACTAAAAAAGGAGGGAGAGGGAAAACAGGAGATTATAGACCGGTTAGCCTGACATTGATGGTGGGGAAAAAGTTGGAATCAATTATTAAAGATTGGAAAGCAGTGACAGGATCAGTCCAAGTCAACATGGATTTATGAAAAGGAAATCATGCTTGACAAATCCACTAGAAATTTTTGAGGATGTAACTAGTAGAATAGACAAGAGAGAACCAGTGGATGTGGTGTATTTGGATTTTCAAAAGGCTTTTGACAAGGTCCCACACAAGAGATTGGTGTGCAAAATTAAAGCACATGGTATCGGGGGTAATGTATTGATGTAGATAGAGAACTTGTTGGCAGACAGGAACCAGAGAGTCGGAATAAATGGGTCCTTTTCAGAATGGCAGGCAGTGACCAGTGAGGTGCCACAGGGTTCAGTGCTGGGACCCCAGCTATTTACAATATACATCAATGATTTAGATGAAGGAATTGAATGTAATATCTCCAAGTTTGCAGATGACACTAAGCTGGGTGGCGGTGTGAGCTGTGAGGAGGATGCTAAGAGACTGCAGGATGACTTGGACAGGTTAGTTGAGTGGGCAAATGCATGGTAATGCAGTATAATGTGGATAAATTTGAGGTTATCCACTTTGGTGGCAAAAACAGGAAGACAGAATATTATCGGAATGGTGACAGATTCGGAAAAGGGGAGGTGCAACGAGACCTGGGTGTCATGGTACATCAGTCATTGAAGTTTGGCATGCAGGTACAGTAGGCGGTAAAGAAGGCAAATGGCATGTTGGCCTTCATAGCTAGAGGATTTGAGTATAGGAGCAGGGAGGTCTTACTGCAGTTGTACAGAGCCTTGGTGAGACCACACCTGGAATATTGTGTTCAGTTTTTAGCTCCTAATCTGAGGAAGGACATTCTTGCTATTGAGGGAATACAGCAAAGGTTCACCAGATTGATTCCCGGGATGGCAGGACTGACGTATGAGGACAGACTGGATCAACTGAGCTTGTATCCACTGGAGTTTGGAAGAATGAGAGGGGATCTCATAGAATTCTGACAGGATTGGACAGTTTAGAGGCAGGGAGAATGTTCCCGTCGCTGGGGAGTTCCAGAACCAGGGGTCCTAGTCTGAGAATAAGAGGTAAGATATTTTGGACTGAGATGAGGAGAAACTTCTTCACTCAAGAGTGTGGTTAACCTGTGGAATTCTCTACCGCAGAAAGTTGTTGAGGCCAGTTTGTTAGATATATTCAAAAGGGAGTTCGATATGGCCGTTACAGCCAAAGGGATCAAGGGGTATGGAGAGAAAGCAGGAAAGGGATACTGAGGTTGAATGATCAACCATGATCTTATTGAATGGCAGTGTAGGCTCGAAGGGCCAAATGGCCTGCTCCTGCACCTAATTTCTATGTTTCTATGTTTCTATGTCTCTGCCATTTCCTTGTTTACCAATATAATTTCACCTGTCTCAGCCTCTAAGGGACTGATGCTTATCTTTGCTAATTTCTTACTTTTAAGAGAATACAATCTGATTTTATATTTCTTTCTAATTTACTCTCATTCTATTTTCTCGCTTTTTTCAATTTTTTGGTCATCCTTTTCTGGTTTCTAAGCTCTACTAATCCTCAGGCATACTACTATTCTGCACAACATTATAAGCCTCTTTTACTCTAACCCTATGCTTAACTTCTTTAGTTATCCACAAAATGGATCAATTTTTACGTGATTTTTTAATTTCTCAATGAAATGTATATTCATTGACAATTTTGGAATATTTCTTTAAATGTTTGCCACTGCTTATCTACCATCATATTTTTTAATCTGATTTCCTAATCTACATTAGTCAACTTGCTCCTCATACCTATGTAATTATATTAATTTAAGCTTAAGGGCTGGATTTTCGTTTCTGCTCATAGATGGTGGGCGGGAGAAGTTTGCGCCTCAGTCAGCAAAATTCATTAGTTTGGCCCTGATTGTGAGGCGGAGCACTAAGGGAGGCATTACACACCTCTCTTCGGGCACTAAGCCGGCTGAGCAACTAAAAATCATGAGCTAAACAGCCAGCCTCAGAGTGCTGTAAATGAGGCCTGGCAGAAAAAAACCTGAAAAAAACCCCATTGAAAGCATTCCCTAATAATTAACTCAAGCCACCACAACATAAATTGAAAAAAATTTAATTTAAAAAAAATCACACTTAGCTGAGGTCAATATTACTAACCTCAGTGCAGCCACTACAGCTCAGACCACCAGCTTTCACAGGCGGTCCCAACATGGCGGTCGACAGAGGGGCGTTGCAACCGGCACCAAAAGTCCCAGCAGGGCGCTGGAAGCTGGCCGTCAGTCTCTCCTCACATGTCAGTCCAGCCATCCCGGGAATCAGTCTGGACAATTAAGGAGGAGGAAGAGTTAATTGCGCAATTCTGACTCCAGAAGCTACATCAAAACTAGCTTAATAAGAATGAATGAAAAGCCTTTGGGAAAATTCTTTGATTTTTTACAAGAAAATAGTATAGTAACATTTTGGCTACTGGTTACCGAGCCAACTGCAGAAATATAGACCACCAGGAAACTAAAACTGGAATAGTGGTGATATCAATTGAAATTCTTACATTTTACAGGGAAATAATCTGTGTACAAATACAGGAACCAAACAAAAGAAGTGTATTTATATAGTATCTTAACACATCCTCAGGCTGTCCCACAAACCTTGCAGCCAATTAATTACTTCTGGGGAGTAGTCACTGTTGTTATGTAAGCATATGTGGCAGTCAATTTGCACACAGCAAGGTTCCACAACAGAAAATGAGATGAATGATCAGATAATCTGATTTTGGTGTTGGTTGAGGGTGGATTGTTGACCAAGACCAAGGCAATAATAGTCCCTTGTGATCTTTTACATCCATCTGAACAGGCTTAACAACACATTCAAAAGATGGCATTTTTAACAATGCAGCATTCCCTCAGTAGTGCACTGAAGTATCAGCTGGATTATGTGCTTAAGTCCTGCCGTGGGACTTAAAGCCACAACCTTCCGATTCAGAGGCAAGAATGTGAAAAACTGAGCCAAACTGCAGTCAACCTGATAAAATACAGGGAAATAAGAATGAAAAATAAATAGATGTTTTCTGTGTCCCCTTAATAGACAAATACTTGATTGCAGTAATGTAATCATTGATGCATTACTGGTTATTTGAAAAGAACAAACATAAAATATGAATTCTTTGAGGGGATATAACCAGGCATTACCAAACTAGCAGTTAGCAATGCATTGGACCCATTATGGAAGCAGTGCTGTACGTAGCACACCAGACTCAATCAGCTATAACCTTTTACAATTTGTTCTTGGGATATGGGCAATGCTGGCAAGGCTGCATTTATTGCCTATCCCTATATGAACCGATGTTGGCCTCTGTTCCTCCATTCTTCAGAAAAACAAGAACATTTTTATCTTCATATTTTTCTTTGCTTTACTTATCTTTTGCAGAAAATCACCACGGATTAAAGGAAAATATGTAATTTATAAGAAAAGTCTGATTTTAATGCAGGAATATTGAGAAGCACAATGGAATAGTGGCTTTTCAGCACATGCTGCTGTATTAAAAAAAATGGACAAATCGGCAGAGGCAAACAAGGTAGGCACAGTGATACTAGGGAGGACCGGGTGCTTTTGTTAAAATCTGCAACTGAATTCATTATAAATTCATTAGTGCCATGCCCGATTTACAGGGGTAAAATAGGTGCCGAAGCATCCAATATGATTCACTAGTCGCCATTAAATAAACTTGCTCAGCAGCTCGTGGTACTAACAGGCAGGCAGGATCCTATTAAAGAGCTCATCCATTACATACAGGTTAGTTGTTGGTTTGTCCTTTTAGGCTGCTGATTAACTTTTGGACATTTTTTGGCAAATATTTTCACTTTTACAACTGATTTCTGACTTTCCGAGAAAAAGGTTTTGCTGGTGCTGCACTGTTTTTGGCTGCTTTTAAAACAGATTTACTGCAGTCATGGGTGGTCTGATAGGCTGCCTTTGAGGCTGGAGGATGGGAAGCAGCCAAGAAGACAGGCGAGAGCAGCAAGACAAGCAGGAGGAGGAGGGCACTGTGCAGGAGGCCATATCCTCAGCTGGTCTTGAGGGAGCACATATCCTACTTGAACTTCATTGAGGATCAATGCCTCACGCGCGTTCGCTTCATAAAGTAGGCTATTACCGAGCTATGTCACCTGCTGTAGCCACAACTCAACCTGGCTCATGACTCCTGTCAGGAGCCTGGCACAGCTGGCGAGCTGACCAACAATGAGAGCCAGGTGTAGGATTTATGAATCTATTTGGGCTTACATTTGACAGTGAGATGATTCTTTCCAAACAATTAGAAGAGTTTATTAAAAACATATACACATGCACATTAGCAGCAGTCCTCAGTTATCTTAAAAGACACACACATGCACATTACCAACAGTTGTTAATTATGTTATAACAAAGCTACAATGAGATTATAATAACGAATGATATACGTTACGTCCCTTTTGCTGGCTTGCTGTTGTAGCTGGTCTTCAGGGATGTCTCGTGCCATGTGTCCAAGAGAGAGAAGAAAGGGGAGAAAAGTTCCTGGCTTGTGTTTTTTATATTCCTCAAGGCCATTGTCCTCAGAAAGCTTCCCGATTAGATCTTGGCTCCAGGGCAGCTCCTTATTGGCTCTCCTCACACATGTGGCTGTCTGGTCTGGCTCAGCCATTTCTGATTAGTTTAAATGGCTTTCCAATACACAAAACCCATGCGGCAGCTCTGGGGACTTTAATTTTGTTTCTTACAAAACTTAGCCCATGCTGACAATCTGTGGGCTTCCATTTTATCTCAACACAAACAGGCCTTTCCGTTAATCTACACTTTTAACATTTATACATATACATAATCAATTTTAATCATTAATAAACACTTTTATTCGTAAAAACTCCCCACCTTGAGGGGGAAATATTCTTATTGGCCCCTCATATATCGTAAGCATTGAGGGGGAGAGGAAGAAAAGTGGGTGGCCTGACTTGGTCCCCACTTCGTAAGGTGTAGGGAATTTAATAACAGTCTGATAACATCTCCAGCGGAGACTTTCCCCTTCCCGTATCTTCAGTGCACCGTCGCTTCTCGAAGCACATTGATGATTGATGATAGTCGTGAGTCATGCTGCAGCTCCCGCTTCTCCATCTTTCCTTGGCTTCGATCTTGGCCAGTGTCGTCCTGACAATCGTGAGGATCTGTAACATGGTCTGTGGGAAACAAGATCAGTGCAGTATTTACTCTTTGGCAGTTTTTAACTGATTAATGTGAAACCACTTCTTGTACTTAACGCCTTTTTTCCCCGGTAACTGAATCAAATAGACCGTGGGGTTCAATCGGTCAATAATCTTATGCAGTCCCCAGCACCCAGGCTCAAAGGCAGCTTCTTTCTCCCATAATTTGGAATCATTACTGAGTCCCCCACCTGGTAGTCAAAGGGATGTACTTTCTTGTCACAGTACCTTTTAATTTGTCTTTTTGACTTCCCCAATTTGGTGGCCACAAATTGATTGATCTGATCGGTGTGATCTATCACTTGTTCCAGCCACATGGAACGACATGTTTTCATTGTCAGGGGACTCATCCCTGTTAGTGTTAGCTGGCCTGGTGTTCTCATGAGCCTCCCCATCATGGCCTGATGTGGGGAGACCCCTGTTGTTCTATGAGGTGTGGACCTCATTGCCATTAAGCACATTGGCAGCATGTTAGCCCATTGAGTGGGGTGGTCCACGCACAATTTTTTTAACTTGAGGGTCCTATTCCCCTTTTCGACCCCTCCGGACAACTGGGGATGGAAAGCAATATGTAATTTGTGTTTTATCCCCAATATTTCCTGCAGGTGGATAAAAATTTTACCGGTAAAGTGTGAACCTTGATCACTGTCTACTTGTACTGGTACTCCCCACCTACAAAACACATGATTCAATAGTATTTTGGCTGCTGTGATTGCGGTGTTGGAGCGGCAGGGGAATGTTTCGATCCATTTTGTGAATTGATCCAACACTAGTTAAAAATTGCCTTGCGCTTGTGAAAGTGGCCCAATGAAGTCTATCTGGAGGTGAGTCCATGGCCCTTGAGGTAGGGGTGTGCTTTGAAGCAAGGCTCGGTTAGTGCATGTGGGAGGATTGTGTTGCAGGCACGGTAGGCATCGTGCCATGTATTGGTCGATTGTTTCCCTCATGGAAGGTCACCAAGCTGTGGATGCTACCTTGTAGAAGGTTACCAGGGCCGAAGAGTGCCCTGCTGTGGGATGGGAGTGAAGGAGGGAAAGCAGTTCCTGACCCACCTCTGGTGGAACACACACCATTGGGCAGGCATTTGGCTTTCTTTTGAACATCAGCAACTGCTCATCTGAGTCAGGGGCAGTGGCTAGTATGGTATTGGGAGCCCAGGCTGTTGGTTGAGGAAGGGGACTGCCTTCCTCGTGCCAGGCGCTTACAACAGCATACGACCAGTATTGCAGCTGCAGGGATTTTAAATCTAGGTGATCTGTTGGGGAGGCCTTGCTAACAGCACTGCAGGACTCAACAACTATATCCTATATCTCCCCATCAATTGCAGCATCCTTGGCTGCTTTGTCTATCTGGAATTTCCCTCACTAAGTGGACCCCCTTTTCAATGGGCTGCTACCTTTCCTATGAAGCAGGACTAGGATCGCTGTTTAAGATATGACCAGAGCAGACGTAACCAGGGCCCATGGACCAGGGCCTTACCATCTATCATACAATAGTCATTTTTGTGGTATAGGGGCAAGGTGTTTATAGCATAGGCACTATCGGACCAAATATTCACGAGTGTATCTGAGGTTCCCTTCACTGCAGTTAGAAGTGTGGCGATTTCTGAATATTGTGAAGACTGTCTGTTGCATCTTCGTTGGGTGGTTCTTTCTGGCAATACCACAGCATACCCAGTGTGGGGGGATCCCTCAACGTGATATGAGGACCCATCGATGTAGACATTTGGGACACCCTGTATGGGCTCTTTCTGCACAGGATGGGTCTCAAAGTTAATCAGGGGTAATGGACATTCATGCGGGTCCCCCTCATAGATCAGAAATTGTGGCAGCAATGTGGTGGGTTTGGAAATGGTATCAATGTCTCTTTCCATAAATTCCAATATCCATTTGCTGAGGCGCTGCAAAGAAACTAGCGAATCTCCAGGTTTCATCAGTAGTTTCAGAGGTGTGTGTCCGCTGTGCAGGATTGTAGCTTGTAACCCAGTAATAAAGGTAAAGTGATGTACCGACCAGAAGATGGGCAGTAGGTGGCGCTCGCATGCGGTATACGTCTTTAAAATTGCAGCCATTCTTTTGTGGAATATCGTGGGGGCATTGTGAAACCCCTGAGGCAGGCATGTCCAGGTGTAGCTCTGGTTCTCAAATGTGAATGCAAATTTGTACTGGTCTTTCCCTTTAACAGGGATACTCCAGAATCAATTGGCGATGTCGAGGGTCGAGAAGTACTTGGAACCATCAGGAATGTTGGCCTTCATAGCGAGGGGATTTGAGTACAGGGGCAGGGAGGTGTTGCTACAATTGTACAGGGCCTTGGTGAGGCCACACCTGGAGTATTGTGTACAGTTTTGGTCTCCTAACCTGAGGAAGGACATTCTTGCTATTGAGGGAGAGCAGCGAAGGTTCACCAGACTGATTCCCGGGATGGCGGGACTGACCTATCAAGAAAGACTGAATCAACTGGGCTTGTATTCACTGGAGTTCAGAAGAATGAGAGGGGACCTCATAGAAACGTTTAAAATTCTGACGGGGTTAGACAGGTTAGATGCAGGAAGAATGTTCCCAATGTTGGGGAAGTCCAGAACCAGGGGACACAGTCTAAGGATAAGGGGGAAGCCATTTAGGACCGAGATGAGGAGGAATTTCTTCACCCAGAGAGTGGTGAACCTGTGGAATTCTCTACCACAGAAAGTTGTTGAGGCCAATTCACTAAATATATTCAAAAAGGAGTTAGATGAAGTCCTTACTACTAGGGGAATCAAGGGGTATGGTGAGAAAGCAGGAATGGGGTACTGAAGTTGCATGTTCAGCCATGAACTCATTGAATGGCGGTGCAGGCTAGAAGGGCCGAATGGCCTACTCCAGCACCTATTTTCTATGTTTCTATGAATTTGAGATAATAGGATAGGAGTTTCTCTTACTACCGGTGAGCAGGCTGGTGTTACAGAATTTAACTTTCTGTAATCAATAGTCAGTCGCCAGCTACTATCAGGCTTTTTAACCAGCCATGCGGGTGACTTGGTTGTGAAAGTGCCTGTCCTAAGAACACCCTGCTTGACTAGGGATTTTATGGTGTCTCAGATGTAAGGGTGACTCTCCCTTGAGATGGGGTACTGTTTAGTGAATAGGTGGGGAGGTCCCTCAATAGACTCCTCGCCTGCCATTTTTCCACAGTCATGCTTGCACGTGGCAAACACCACTAGGTGTTCCTGAATTAATTGTGCCACAGCTTCATTTTCGCTCCCTGGAGCGTCATACTCAGATGGTTTTTTTAATCGCAAAAACCAAGTGAGCATCTGAAATTTCTATCACTTCTGCCTTATCTCCAAATTCCATCCAAACACAGTCCTGATTATAATCTATCACCGCACCATACTGATCCTACACATCAGTCTCTAAAATTCCCCTTCCGTCGGGAGTGGTCATCAGCATAGGTGCTGGGACATTACAGGTGAGGCCTCCCAACTGAAGTTTAGTGGCCTTCCCTGTATACGCGGTGGTTGTATCACCGTTAAACCCTTTAAGGGTCATACAACCCTTGCCTGCCATCGCATGGCATTTAGGATATGGGGTGTGGTGATGGTAACGGCTGAGCCAGTATCGATAAGCATAATCTGTTGCCTGCCCCCTTTTAAGACAACAAGGACTACTGGTCTCCCGCTACCATCACGTCAGAACCCTACTTCCGGCCAATCTTTGGGGGCCGAACCCTGTCATAGGGTCGATCCTGGAATGGTTCTCTCTAATGATTGTGCATCGGCGATTACGTGCACCGGTAAATGATTTTGCATCCTCCTCATGGCAATTTGGGTTATCAATTTATCCAATCTTTGATCTATCCCAGAGGGCTTAGATTCATCCCTCGGGAGGTATCCATGCGTTGCATCATGGTTCGGTGCTGGTCTTGGTATGCTGCAGTCTTTTGCTAGGTGGCCTGCCTTCTTACAATTAAAGCACTGCCCCTTAAAGGGGTAGTTTCGAGATCCCTCCACCATTGACACTGGTTTATTTGCAGTGGGCGGTGACTTCCCCTTTAACTGGTCTTTTACCATCTCCCAGACTATTTGAGCATTGGTCTCTATATCTGTCCACTGATTGGTAGGCCTCATGGCTATTCCCAGGGTGGTTTTAACTAAAGGGTGGAGTTGGGTCAGGAACATCAATTTAAATTGTTCCTGATTCTTTCCTACTGTAGCATTTGTGGGTGTCTGATTCTGCGTATGTTGATGGATGTCGCACAGGCGATTACTGAAGGCTCTCGGGGTCTCTTCTGAGCGCTGCTTGGTTTGATTAAGCAGAGCCACTAAGTTCAAGTTTTTGATCCCTAAATGGTTGAGGATCTCGGTCATGAGTGCATCGGCCACTGCGGCAGGCTGGAGTACTGCGTCTGGCAGATTATCGTTTTGGGAAGTGGAACAGGCCAAGAAGAGGACTCGTGTTAAGTCTCTCTCTTCAAACTCGGGGTGACCCCTCCTGAAATTTGCCCACCTCCTATTAACTTCCAGTGGGTCGTCCCCATCATTAATGGGCCCCAACTCGTGGCTACATGCTGTGACGTCAGCGCCAGATATGGGCTGTGAGTCGATATGGTTACTGGTGATGATGCCGTGTGCATTATGTCGTGAAGAAGTGGTTACTACGGCTACGATTGGCTCTTGTGTCTCCAACGTATCCCATTCTACACCACTCTCCTGGGGATTATACTGACTTCCTTCCTCTTCCCAATCTGTTTCCCCCTTTTCCCCTTCTGCTGTCTCTGTTAATTGCTCTCCGTGTTTCTGCAGATACCAGGGCCTCCTGCTCCCCTAACTTTTTAGCCTCGTTATATCTAGTTGGCACTGGGAGTGATCTGCCTCCCCATGTGGTTTCTTAATGACTTCTCTTAATGCAGTTCTAGCATCTTCTATCTCTTGCTGGAGCCTCAAGTTTTCCAGTTGATATTTTTTTAACTCTGATTTGTTTTCATTTGCTTCAACGACGGCTGCTGTGGCATTTAAGTTTGAAAGGCTTTGTAGCAGTGAAGCTGCCTGTTCAGCCCTCTTTCTAATTGCTTAATACTGTGGTTTAAGTGGCCAACTTCTTGTCTTAAATACTGTATTTCTCCCTCTTTTAACTGATTCACAAGTTGGAGGCCTTCTTCCTTTTGCTGTTTCATACCTTCATTCTCTCTTTCTTTCAACTGAATCTCTTTTATTTGCAATTCTTTCAAATCTTGTATCACTTTGGCTTCTTGCCTCATTAATTCCTCATCTTTCCTGGCACAATAAAAAGCACTAAACGCCACAAGACTGTTCGCCCGTTTTGATCTCAGCTCTCCCCTATCTACCCTCTCCTGTATAATTTTCACCATCTCCTCAAATGAAGCAGGTCTACCCTTGTGCTGTGCCTACGCCCTTAACTCTTCTGCGTCTCCTGATACACTAGATCAACATTACTTTTTATTGTTGGCTTTCTGTCCATGACCGATCCTTTCATCCTGTGTCTTTTGAATATAACTACTGGTGGGTCCCCACTTAAACAGTTCCAACCCACCCCACTTAAACAGTTACAACTACCGAGATAACTGCTCCCCTGAGACGCAACTCCCAATTGTTTAATTGTTTCAATTATAATCGCAACACAGGTTAGAATCGCAACTCCCATAATTTCCAATTGTTCAAAAGAATCATCAGAAAGCTGTCTTGCCAGTTGCCCGCATTCTCCACCAATTTTGTAGGATTTCTGAATCTCTCTGGGCTTACATTTGACAGTGAGATGATTCTTTCCAAACAATTAGAAGAGTTTATTAAAAACATACACACATGCAATTAGCAGTAGTAATCAGTTATCTTAAAAAGACACACACATGCACATTACCAACAGTTGTCAATTATGTTATAACAGAGATACAATGAGGTTATAATAACGAGTGATATACGTTACATCCCTTTTGCTGGCTGGTTTGGTCACACGGCTTGCTGTTGTAGCTGGTCTTCAGGGATGTCTCGTGTCATGTGTCCAAGAGAGAGAAGAGAGGGGAGTAAAGTTCTTGGCTTGCGTTTTTTATATTCCTCACAAGGCCATTGTCCTCAGAAAGCCTCCCGATTGGATCTTGGCTCGAGGGTGGCTCCTTATTGGCTCTCCTCACACATGTGGCTGCCTCTGATTAGTTTAAATGGCTTTCCAATACACAAAATCCATGCGGCAGCTCTGGGGGCTTTCATTTTATCTCAATACAAACAGGTCTTTCTGTTAATCTACACTTTTAACATTTATGCATACACATAATCAAACTTAATCATTAATAAACACTTTTATTCTCACACAGGCTGCCACCAGAGATGTCATTAAGCAGATACTCTGCATGTTCAAGCAACGCTTCCACTGTATTGACCATTCGGGAGAAGCTTTGCTTAACAGCCCAGAGCAGGTATCCAGATTTAGTGTGTCTGCTGCAACAGCATGCTCCATACCTTTAATGAGCTGAAAATTCACACAAAATAAATAAACAAAACAGAGATCATTCAGTCATTCATTTGAAAACAACTTTTCTTCCCTATGGTGCAGTACATGATTTTGCTTTTTATTTTTAACATACTGTGTTTGACTGAATTGCAAACATTAAGCAATTTAGTTTAAAATATTTCCTCAAGCATAACCTATGGTATGCAAGTTACCTAAGTCTTTTAGTAAAGATACAGGCAGTCTAAAATGAATTTCAGATTGTCTCTGGCTTTTATACAATCAAAATATACAGTTTGCAGTGACCCATTACTGCTCTTTACATTCAATAACATGAATCCCACTAAGATAATGTAGGTGGGTCGGTGGGTTCAACTGACTGAAGAAATCTCATTCATTTTTACAATTGAATAAATTACTTTGCTAAGTATGCAGAGTTGTGCACTATCACACGCTATGAAGAAGGCACTATCACTCCAGAAATAATATTTGTATTGGAGCTAGATAAAGTAAGATTTCCCATTTGGCATCAAATCAAGTTACAGATCCCAGCTATGGTTCCCTGATGGTCTATTTGTCGAGCGGATCAGAATCTTTATCTCATAGAATTATAGAAAAATCATGGCACAGAAGGAGGCTATTTGGCCCATTTATGCCGGTATTTTATTAGTACAATTGTATTGTATTAGTAATTTTGCACCTAAGACTTTTTTTCTAATTAAAGTTTTGTTATATTTGGGTTACCTGACAAAACTTTACTTTTCCAATTGATGCTTTTTTTATTCATTCCTGGCATATGGGCATCGCTGGTAAGGCCAGCATTTATTGCCCATCCCTAATTGCCTTTGAGAAGGTGGTGGTGAGCTACCTTCTTGAACCGCTGCAGTCTGTGAGGTGAAGGTACTCAATGTTGTTAGGGAGGGAGCTCTAGAATTTTGACCCAGCAACAATGAAGGAACGGCAATATATTTCCAAGTCAGGATGGTGTGTGACATGGAGGGGAACTTGGAGGTGATGGTGTTCTTTATACAGAAAATTTGGGCATAAACAGATTGGTTTGTTTTTCCGAACCTACCTCTAGGCTCCCAGCCTGTGGTGGGTTCAGGTCTCAGGCCTCCAGGAGTATGTCTGCCTAAAGACCCACCGATCCCTGAGATGCAGGCGGTTCGGAAGCATCCCTGGGATCACGTGGGCAAGATCCTCCAATCACAAAGGAGGATTCCATTGCAGTCATTTCCACAATTAAACAATTTACACAATTCTAATAAATATAAATTTCTGAATTTTAATTTTATTCATAAGTTCCTCCATGACAGGAAATACAATTAAAATGAAATTTTTTGAAAAATAATTTTATACATCTTAAGCAGAGTGTTTGTGCATCATTTTTTATTCTTTTAATGTTTAATTTAAGATTTATAATCACCCTTACACTGATGAAAGCAGGCCCTAAGCCTGCTTTTACCAGCCGTAAGAGTTTTGTGGGCAATTGCTGCACAGTTGTTGGGAAAATAGCCCGACTCTGGCCCTGCGATACTGATATACGTTCAGTTCAGTAGATCTGTCAAGGCATACCTTGACAGATCATAAGTTCCGGGTTTTGCGCATATGCAAGCGCATGCAGAAACCCAGAAATTACAGGGTATTTTCAATGGCATATGCTGAGCCTATGCCATCGAAGACACCATAATTTCAAGGTCAATAGTGTACGTTATTTTCCTGCCTAACAATTCACCAATGAGCATTTTATCTTTTCCCTGAATGTACAGTGAACTCAAGGAAATAATTCCTGCAAATATATTATTTTCATTTAAATGACCAATAACACATCATGCTGAATTTGGTATAGTTTTGAATTTTTATAAAGCTATCTTCTCTTTCAGCAGTTTAATAGCAGTTCCTGTAAGTGGACCCTGTCCCTTATGATTGGAAGTTGTATGTTTTCTATATTCTGAGTGGAACTAAACTACAGAACCAGTGGGAACCTGTTTAACCTGCGCCGTCTCCAGGCCAGATCCAAGACCACCCCAACCTCTGTCGTCGAGCTACCGTACGTGGACGACGCCTGCATCTGCGCACATGCAGAGGCTGAACTCCAGGACATAGTCGACGTATTTACTGAGGCGTACGAAAGCATGGGCCTTACGCTAAACATCCGTAAGACAAAGATCCTCCACCAGCCTGTCCTCACCGCACAGCACTGTCCCCCAGTCATCAAGATTCATGGCGTGGCCCTGGACACCATGGACCACTTCCCCTATCTCAGGAGCCTCCTATCAACAAGAGCAAGCATCGACGACGAGATCCAACACCACCTCCAGTGCGCCAGTACAGCCTTTGGCCGCCTAAGGAAAAGAGTGTTTGAAGAACAGGCTCTCAAAACTACCACCAAGCTCATGGTCTACAGGGCTGTAGTAATACCTGCCCTTCTGTATGGCTCAGAGACATGAACCATGTACAGTAGACACCTCAAGTTGCTGGAGAAATATCACCAACGATGTCTCCGCAAGATCCTACAAATCCCCTGGAAGGACAGGTGCACCAACATCAGCGTCCTCATTCAGGCTAACATCCCCAGCATTGAAGCACTGACCACACTCGATCAGCTCCGCTGGGCAGGTCACATAATTCGCATGCCAGACACGAGACTCCCAAAGCAAGTGCTCTACTCGGAGCTCCTTAATGGCAAACGAGCCAAAGGTGGGCAGCGGAAAAGCTACAAGGACATCCTCAAAGCCTCCCTGATAAAGTGCAACATCCCCACTGACACCTGGGAGTCCCTGGCCCAAGACCGTCTTAAGTGGAGGAAGTGCATCCGAGAGGGCGCTGAGCACCTCGAGTCTCAATGCCAAGAGCATGCAGAAATCAAGCGCAAGCAGCGGAAAGAGCATGCGGCAAACCAATCCCACCCACCCCTTCCCTCAACGACTATCTGTCCCATCTGTGACAGAGTCTGTGGCTCTCGTATTGGACTGTTCAGCCCCCAAAGAACTCACTTCAGGAGTGGAAGCAAGTCTTCCTTGATTCCGAGGGACTGTCTATGATGATGATGATGATGATATTATGAGCTCTCATGGATTAACAATTACCCTACTTGCTTTAATTTGCTTGCTGCACTTTATATTGTCACACAATACAGTAACAAATTTTCTTCAAAATTGTGGTTGTTGTACACAGGCCAGACGTTTACAGACTAAAGCAAGTCTAACATTTCTTAACAATTAAAGAGCAATATAAATCATGAAAATTTGGCAAGGATTAAGATGACAATATACATGCATATAATGAGGAAGTCAATTAGATCTTCGGATGAAATATAATAGTCTCTGTTAAATGTTGAACAAGGTTCTGTTGTTGAACAGCAGTTGGTCTCATTTCTTGGAAAGTTTTCCGCATTATTACATATCACTCGGGTCAGGAGCAGGCAATTTTCCATCTGATTAGTCAGCAGAACACTGAAAATTGGTCTTATTTCAAAAGCCAGCATACAACCACTTAGCTGTTCACCACATAATTTTGTTAATTCTGTTGAAATATAGGTTGGGAGTTTTGTGCAGCTGCTCCTGTTCTGCTCCCATAACTTCTCCAGAGTTATGGCAGAAACCTTGTTTACACATGTAAACAGGATTTCCACTGGATTTGCACCAAAGCTATGGTATTAAAGCAGAAGTAGCTTCAGCAAAAGTCCTGGCCATAGTTCACAGACTACTTTGACAATGCTACAGGCATATTGAACCATAGAGGTTTAAAACTCAGCCGAAGGCTATTCGGTCCATTGTGTCCATTCCCCCTCTTTGCGAGAGAAATCTTAAATGAATCCTGCTGCGTGCACCCATCAGCCTATATGTTTTTGATGTAATAATTTATACTGCGTTTTTTTTTTGCGCAGGCATCTGTCAAGCTCAGCCATCCCACCGGCCCCAATCATTCACTCCATGTGGTGCGGAGAAGCCGGACCCGATGGCCGAGAGTGATGGTGGGCAGAGAGCCGCAGGGAGCCGAGAGTGGGGTGGAAGAGAGAGAGAGACTGGGGGAGAGAGAAAGACTGGAAGAGAGGGAGAGAGAGAGAGACTGGGGGAGAGAGAGGCTGGGGAGAGAGAGAGAGGCTGAGGGGAGAGAGAGAGGCTGGGGGGAGGGAGAGAGGCTGGGAGGAGGGAGAGAGAGAGGCTGGGGGGAGAGAGAGAGAGAGAGAGAGGCTGGGGGGAGAGAGAGAGAGACTGGGAGGAGAGAAAGAGACTGGGGGAGAGAGACTGGGGGAGAGAGAGAGACTGGGAGAGAGGGAGAGAGGCTGGCGGAGACTGGGAGGAGAGAGAGAGACTGGGGAGAAAGAGAAAGAGGCTGGGGAGAGAGAGAGACTGGGAGAGAGGGAGAGAGGCTGGCAGGGTGGGGGGTGGTGGGAGAGAAACTGGGCTAGAGAGTGAGGCTGGGGGAGAGAGAGAGACTGGGAGAGAGGGAGAGAGAGAGCGAGACTGGGGCGGAGGGGGGAGCGAGAGAGACTGGGGGTGGGAGAGAGACGGGGGTGAGACATGGGTGGGGGGGATCGGAGGGGAGAGAGGGAACTCAGGGAAGACGGATCATTTTCTTTCAGCCCCCTACAAGGGACATCACTGGAGTGGATGAAATCCAGAAGTCACGACACTGTCACTATTCACTTCATACCCCATAAACCAGTTAACAATCTGTACACAATGCCCCATCTATGGTGGGTGGACAGCACTTGCACTGGTGTAAGGAGGAACTTTGGCTGGGGGAGGGATGCACTTGTGCTGGGTAAGGCACTTTGGCTGGGGGCCAAAGGGGCAAGGGCTATCCACTCCAAACCTGGCTGATGGACCCCCTTCAGCAACCCCACCACTCGTGGCCAGCAATCATATAATGACAACCAAAACAACGGTTCCGCTGCCTTGACCGTTTGGGAGGAGCCCTACTGTACATGTCAGAGCAGGTGTCCCATTTTGTGGTAGTCTGCTGGATCTTCCACAATTTGGCCATCATGTGGGCACAGCCCTTGCACCATGGGTTCTGCGACCACCTCAGGAGGAAAAGGAGGAGGAGGAGGAGGAGGAGAGTGAAGAGGAGGAGGAGGAGGAGAGTGAAGAGGAGGAGGAGGAGGAGAGTGAAGAGGAGGAGGAGGAGGAGAGTGAAGAGGAGGAGGAGGAAGGGAGAAGGCAAACAGCAGATCCCCATTCCAGACGTCTGTCCATGAGTGCGTCACCAGAATGAAACCCCAGATCCCCGTTGCCCAACACTTCACCACCTTCCCATCCTTCTGTCACAGAACATCAGAGTGTTCTCTTGGGCACAAAGCTGAAGTAAGAATCACCACAAAACAAACTTTCCAAACATAATTTATAAATGAATCAAGCCAACGCGACATAACAAAGTCAACTAATCACCCTTGTGCATTCCCTTAGTGTCTGTCTTTCGTGATCCTTTGCCTATTTCTAGTGCTCCTTCACAGTGCTACCCCAGCGGCTGCAGCATGGCTGGTGGAAGGCTGCTGGCTTTCTGTGAGGGACACTGGTGATTGTAAAGTCCTGTCCCCTCAGTACAGATTCACACGAGGCATGTAGTGAAGTCAAGATCACTCTGCACCTGCACCTTTTATTTCACAGCTCTGGAATGCTGCACTTGCCTGAGACCTGTCCTTATATACCTGTATCTTGCAAGTGCACCCCCGGTGGTAAGGTATGCTGGTGGTTACAGGTCATATCTTATTACAGTCATGTATAGCATGTTGGGATACAGTTATATATAATAATGTAAGATACATGACATCACCCTCCACCAAGGTCTTATTGTCTTTATAAGTTCAGTCTCTCAGGTGGTCTACGCTCTCGCATGGAGCGTCTGAGTTGTGGTTCAGTTGTGTGTCTGTTTTTCTTTGGGTGTGGTTGCTGGTATCTCGCCTGGGTTGTCTGTTTAGATTGGTGTGATTGTTGTTGACTCACCTGGGCTGTCTGTTGGGATTGCCCTTTCTTCAGGTTGTTCCCTCTGTCTGTCCACCAGGTGTGGTGCGAGTTCCACATTGTCGTCTGCCTCTGGTTCCGCAGTGCTGTTGGTAAATCTACTTTTGACTTGGTCTACATGCCTCCGGCAGGTTTTGCCATTGTCCATTTGTACTACCAGTAGCCTGTTTCCTTCCTTGCCCATTACTGTCCCTGCAAGCCAGTTGGGACCCCTGCCATAGTTTAGTACAAGCACTTTGTCCCCTATCTCATTCCATCTTCCCCTCGAATTTCTGTCATGGTAGTCAGTCAGCTTACGGTGCTTTGCCTCAACGATTTCGTGCATGTCTGGGAGAATTAATGAGAGCCTTGTTTTTAAAGTCCTTTTCATCAACAGTTGCGCGGGGGGATCCCAGTCAGTGAGTGCGGACGAGATCTGTATGCCAACAGCAGTCGCGACAGGTGACCCTGCAGCGTGGGACCTTGGATTTTAAGCATGCCTTGTTTAATGATTTGCACTGCTCTCTCCACCTGGCCGTTGGAGGCCGGCTTGAACGGTGTTGTCTTGACGTGATTTATGCCGTGGTCAATTATAAAGTCTTGGAATTCTGCGCTGGTGAAGTACGGACCATTCTCACTGACTAATATGTCAGGGATTCCGTGCGTTGCAAACATGGTTGCGAGGCTTTCCACAGTGGTGGAGGTTGTGCTCGAGTTTAAAATGGTGCATTCGATCCACTTTGAAAATGCATCTACAACTACGAGGAACATTTTGCCCATGAATGGGCCCGCATAGTCTACATGCACCCGTGACCACGGTTTGGTAGGCCAGGGCCAGGGGCTCAGTGGAGCCTCCCTGGGGGCATTGCTGAGTTGGGCACAAATGGTGCACCTTCGGACGCAGAGCTCCAAGTCCGCGTCAGTACCAGGCCACCAGACGTGGGATCTGGCTATGGACTTCATGAGAACGATCCTCGGGTGCTCGCGGTGGAGCTCCCGGACAAATGCCTCTCTGCCTCGCAGAGGCATGACTACTCGGCTGCCCCACATCAGGCAGTCTGCTTGTAGTGACAGCTCATGCATGCGCCTGTGAAAGGGTTTTAATTCCTCGGGGCAGGCATCGCGAGCCTCTGCCCAGTCACTGGTTAGGACACATCTTTTTACTAAGGATAACGTGGGGTCGCTGGCCGTCCAGGCTCTGATTTGGCGAGCCATCATGGGCGAACCTGTGGACTCAAACGCATTGATTGCCATGACTATCTCACAGTCCTGTTCGTCAGACTCTTCCGTGGTCGCCAGGGGTAGCCTGCTGAGCGCGTCGGCACAGTTGTCTGTGCCTGGTTTGTGCCTTATGGTATAGTCGTAGGACGCCAGTATGAGTGCCCACCGTTGAATTCGCGCCGAGGCGTTGGCGTTTATTGCCTTGCTCTCGGATAGGAGGGACGTGAGGGGCTTGTGGTCCGTTTCTAATGCGAACTTGGCCCCATAAAGGTATTGGTGCACCTTTTTGACACCGTACACGCACGCGGGCGACTCCTTCTCTACCATTCCTTACCCGTGCTCCGCCCGTGAAAGTGACCTGGAGGCATAAGCTATGGGTTGTAATTTGCCCGCACTATTGACATGTTGCAAAACGCACCTGACCCCATACGCTGACGCATCGCATGTGAGAACTAGCTTTTTACCTGGGTCAAAGAAAGTCAAAACACTGTTGGAACACAGAAGGTTGCGCGCCTTATTGAAGGCGCATTCCTGGGCGTCCCCCCAAAACCAATCGCACCCCTTCCTGAGTAGCGTGTGGAGAGGCTCCAGCAGCGTGCTTAAGTTCTGCATAAAGTTCCCAAAGTAATTGAGTAGCCCGAGAAAGGCGCGCAGTTCTGAGACATTCCGGGGCCTGGGTGCCAGGCGAATTGCTTCTGTTTTGGACTCTGTTGGGCGGATTCCATCAGCGGCAATCCTTCTGCCCAAAAATTCAACCTCGGGTGCAAGAAACAGGCACTTGGATTTCTTGACTTGTAGGCCTACCCCATCCAACCACTTTAGTACTTCCTCCAAATTACAGAGATAGGAGTCAGTGTCCCTGCCCATGATAAGCATGTCGTCTTGAAATACAACCGTCCCCGGAATGGACTTGAGCAGACTCTCCATGTTGCGCTGGAATATGGCAGCTGCCGACCTGATGCCGAATGGGCATCGATTGTACATGAAAAGGCCTCGATGTGTGTTGATGGTGGTGAGTAGCTTGGATTCCTCGGTCAATTCTTGCGTCATGTACGCAGATGTGAGGTCTAATTTTGAGAAAAGTTTACCTCCAGCCAATGTGGCAAATAAGTCCTCCGCTCTGGGCAGCGGGTACTGGTCCTATCGGGAGACTCTGTTTATGGTAGATTTGTAGTCCCCACAGATTCGTACGGATCCATCAGGCTTCATGATTGGGACGATGGGACTTGCCCAGTCGCTAAATTCCACAGGTGATATAATGCCTTCCCGCAGAAGCCTGTCTAGTTCGTGTTCAATCTTTTCCCTCATCACATAGGGTACAGCTCTGGCCTTGTGATGGACCGGTCTAGCATCCCGTGTGATGTAGATTTTGACTTTGGCCCCTTTGAAAGTGCCCACACGTGGCTGAAAGAGATGGTCAAATTGCTTTATAACTGTTGAGCAGGAGGTCCGTTCCTCTAATGACATGGCATGGACATCATCCCATTTGCAGTTTAGTTTTGCCAGCCAGCTTCTCCCCAGCAGTGCTGGGGGGGTCTCCGGGTACAATCCACAGGGGAAGACAGTTCACTGTCCCTTTGTGTGTGACAGAGAGCATGGCGCTGCCGAGGACTGGTACGATTTCTTTGGTATCGGTCCTTAGTTTGGTGTCGACCCTTGTGAGTTTTGGTCTGTCTCTTTTATGCGGCCATAGTTGTTCAAATTGTTGAGCATCCATGAGAGATTGACTCGCTCCTGTATCCAGCTCCATGTTGACAGATATCCCGTTGAGTAGGACTCTCATCATTATCGGAGGCGTCCTGTCGTAGGAGCAGCGGCCATTGATCGTGTTGACCCGCTGTACACCGGTGTCCCGGGTACTGTCCCCACCGTCTTCTGGTCCGCTTTCCGACCCAATCGATTCGTATACCAGCCGAGCTGCCATTTTTTTGCACATGCCGGCCAAATGCCCTGTATATTCACAGTTCCTGCAAACAGCTTGCTGAAATCGACATTCCCTTGATGAGTGCCCATCCCCACACCTCCAGCACAGACTGCTTGCAAAGAATGAGCTGCGTCTGGCTGATCTCTCTTGAGCTTCTCTCAGTTTGTAGTTGATTGCTCTCATTGTGGGTTGATGAGGTGTGAACGCCGTTCCTGTGGCCCTTGATGGCTTCTGTTGCCACTGCTTGCTGTCTAAAGCCTGTTCTGCTGGTTTTGTCTGTGTGTGGGGGTAGCAGCTTTTCTAATGCTGTGAACTCCTTGTTCCATTATTTCGTTAGTTGTCGTACCTGCATTGTAAATCAACCTCGTTTCTTCTTCCCCTACCAAGAATGTCTGTGCAACCAGTGCTGCTTCCTCTAAGGTCAGGTTCTTGGTCTCTATGAGCTTTCGGAATATGCCTGCGTGGCCTATTCCTTCAAGGAAAAAGTCTCTCAGCATTTCTCTCCTCAGTTCATCAGAGAACTCACATAAACTAGCCAACCTCCGAAGTTCCGCCACGAAGTCGGGTGTGCTCTGGCCCACACAGCGTCTGTAGTTGTAGAACCTGTGTCTGGCCATGTGTAGGCTGCTCGCTGGCTTCAGGTGGTCTCTTACCAGTGTGCTCAATTCTTCAAACGACTTGCTTGCTGGTTTCTCAGGTGCCAACAGATCCTTCATTAAAGCGTATGTTTTCGAGCCACAGCTGGTCAAGAGATGGGCTCTTCTCTTGTCTGCCATATCGTCGCCTAACCAGTCTTTGGTTACAAAGCTTTGCTGGAGCCTTTCTATAAAGTCCTCCCAATTGTCTCCCGCATTGTACTTTTCATCTGATCCATTGTTCGCCATTCTGTGGATTCTGTAATCCCGTAACCCGTCGCCACTGTAAAGTCCTGTCCCCTCAGTACAGATTCACACGAGGCATGTAGTGAAGTCAAGGTCACTCTGGACCTGCACCTTTATTTTCCAGCTCTGGAATGCTGCACTTGCCTGAGACCTGTGCTTATATACCTGTCTCTTGCAAGTGCACCCCTGGTGGTAAGGTATGCTGGTGGTTACAGGTCATATCTTATTACAGTCATGTATAGCATGTTAGGATACAGTTATATATAATAATGTAAGATACATGACAGTGATGGCCTTGCATGACAATCTCAAGCAGCTCTGGACCTAGAAGGCAGTTAGCTGAGATGGCATGAGAGCAGTCTGAGCTTGTGTGGCAGGAAACTGAGCCTGCATGAGTCTGAGCTTCCAGTGCCGCACTTAGATGTTGGGTCACTTCCATTTGTGCTGCAATGGAAGCTGCGACATCGCCCATCACATAAAGCATCATGGTTGGGTCCACAAGTGTTCTAATGAAGTTGCCCATCACATCCATCCTGGAAATCATGAGCTCCAAGTTCTGCGCAAATCCTCGTGCAATGTTGGAGCTGGACTCCAATTGAGAGGTCATCATCTGAATTCTGTGCAGCATAATTCATGTGCGAGCTTGCACTCCAGAGAGCTGACACCCGACCTACTCTTTCCCCCTGGCCTGGCTGCAGTCTCCCCCTGCCCGGTGACTCACCACCTCTATGCTACCCTCTGGAGTTCACATAGTGCCATTTTCTGAGCTGGTGCCTGTGAGTGGCAGATCAAATGCCTCTTCTTCTCCTTCACTCTCCTCCTCTACTTGCTCAGGGACAGGCTGGGCAGCTGGGAGTACTTGGGTATCTGAAAGGAGAAAGGCACAAGGGTCAGGTTGTGGTGAGGGGAGGGGGAGAAAGCAGGATATGCATGCTTACACCATCAGCAGCTTGTAAGTGAAAAGAGATTGTGCGATGAGGGGGAAGTGGGATGTGAGAAAAAGGATTAGGTATGAGCATACCATAATCAGCAACGCTTTCAACCTTGTCGCTTGCCACAGCCTCAGCGATGGCCACTCCAATGACCTCCAGCACCGTCTTCTCCAGCAGAGTAATGTTTTGAAGATGTGTTTCACTAACACCTGTCAGCTGCTGCTCACAGCCGTTGTCAGCCACCTTGGCTTGCAAAAGAAAGGGAAGCGTGTCTGTAAGTGCTGTGCAATGTGCAGCTAAAAAACAACAAGGCTATGGGAGCGGATGGAATCCCTGCTGAGGCACTGAAGTATGGCGGAGAGGCACTGCTCGCATGAATACACGACCTCATCTCTCTCATCTGGAGGGAAGAGAGCATGCCGGGAGATCTTAGCGATGCAGTGATCGTGACCATCTTTAAAAAAGGGGACAAGTCCGACTGCGGCAACTACAGAGGAATCTCCCTGCTTTCAGCCACTGGGAAAGTCGTCGCAAGAGTCCTCCTCAACTGTCTTCTCCTCGTGGCCGAGGAGCTCCTCCCGGAGTTGCAGTGCGGATTTCATTCCCTCCGGGGCACAACGGACATGATTTTTGCAGCATGACAGCTGCAGGAAAAATGCAGGGAACAGCGCCAGTCCTTATACATGGCCTTCTTCGACCTTACAAAGGCCTTTGACACTGTCAACTGCAAGGGTCTATGGAGCGTCCTCCTCCATTTTGGATGCCCCCAAAAGTACATCGCCATCCTCCGTCTGCTCCACGACAATATGCATCCTTACCAACGGATCCATCACAGACCCAATTCATATCCAGACCGGGGTCAAGCAGGACTGCGTCATCACCCAAACCTTTTCTCAATCTTCCTCGCTGCCATGCTCTACCTCACAGTTGACAAGCTCCCCGCTGGAGTGCAACTAAACTACAGGACCAGTGGGAAGCTGTTCAACCTTCGCCGTCTCCAGGCCAGGTCCAAGACCACTCCAACCTCTGTCGTCAAGCTACAGTACGCAGACCAAGCCTGCGTCTGTGCATGCACAGAGGCTGAACTCTAGGACATAGTCAACGTATTTACCGAGGCATATGAAAGCATGGGCCTTACGCTAAACATCAGTAAGACAAAGATCCTCCACCAGCCTGTCCTCGCCGCACAGCACTTCCCCCCAAACATCAAGATCCATGGCGTGGCCCTGGACAACGTGGACCACTTCCCCTATCTCGGGAGCCTCCTATCAACAAGAGCAAGCATTGACGACAAAATCCAACACCGCCTCCAGTGCACCAGTGCAGCCTTCGGCCGCCTGTGAAAAAAGTGTTTAAAGACCAGGTCCTCAAAACTGTCACCAAGCTCATGGTCCACAGGGCTGTAATAATACCTGCCCTCCTGTACGGCTCAGAGACGTGGACCATGTACAGTAAACACCTCAAGTCGCTGGAGAAATACCACCAACGATGCCTTTGCAAGATCCTACAAATCCCCTGGGAGGACAGACTCACCAACACTAGCGTCCTCGTCCAGGTCAGCATCCCCAGCATTGAAGCACTGACTACACTTGATCAGCTCCGCTGGGCAGGCCACATTGTTCGCATGTCAGACACGAGACTCCCAAAGCAAGCGCTCTACTCGGAACTCGTCCACGGCAAACGAGCCAAAGGTGGGCAGAGGAAATGTTATAAGGACACCCTCAAAGCCTCTCTGATAAAGTGCGAAATCCCCACTGACACCTGGGAGTCCCTGGCCAAAGACCGCCCTAAGTGTAGGAAGTGCATCCGTGAGGGTGCTGAGCTCCTTGAGTATCATCGCTGAGAGCATGCAGAAATCAAGCGCAGGCGTGCGGCAAAACAGGCTCCCTGCCCACACTTTCCCTCAACAACTATCTGTCCGACCTGTGACAGGGACTGTGGTTCTCGTATTGGACTGTACAGCCACCTAAGAACTCATGCTAAGAGTAGAAGCAAGTCCTGCTCAACTCCGAGGGACTGCCTATGATGATGATGATTTGGTGATGTGCCTGTCGTGGTTGAATAGCTGACATTTTGTGCAAGATGTCAGATATGGGTGTGAGTCTTACAGCAGTAGTAAATTTGTGAGGGTGGAGTGAGGTGAAGTTTTGAGTCATGATTGCTAGAGATTGTTGGTTACTGAGCGATGAGGTGTGGTGCATTGAGCAGTGTGTGAGGCTAGTGGTGCAGATAGTGGGATATGGCATTTGCTGATACATTCACTCACCTTGACCACTCATGTGATGTCTTTAAACCTCTTGCAGCACTGGATCCACATCCTGAGGGCAACACTGGTGGCACTGATGGCTTGTGCTATCTCCTCCCTCAGCCTTCTGGCGTTATGTTCGGCATTTCTCCTGTTCCACTGTGGGTAGAGGACCTGTCTTCTTCTGTGTATCCCCAGGACCAAAGCGTCTAGTGCTGCAGCAGAGAAGTGCCTTTCCCTTTCTCTTCCCTGTTGCGACATGGCTGAATCCAGAATGACAATGAGGTGCCTCTGCAGCCAGCACCTCCCCTTTAAGAAGTATAGAGAACCTAGGCAAAATATTATTGGCAAGTAAAATGCACCCAATATTGGCCCCCACTGAGCGCTGATTTAAATCAGCAGCCCGTGCCCCAATCCCCAATCATGTAAATGAACAGGCAGTGTGAGTTTTGTGTTCTGCCTGCACCACTTTGAACAGGTGGAGACAGATTGCACTTCACGTCTCTCGCGCCCGTTTACGGGCCCAATCCAATTTCACCCCCTCTATGACTTTGATTTCCTTTCTGTAATGGGATGCTCAAAATTGCACATGTTACTCCAACAATGGCCTAACCAGTGTTTTGTCTAAATTCACTGTTACTTTTTTACTCTTGTAGTCTATGGCCCTATTTATTAAAGGACGCGGTTATTTGTACTGTGAAAATGGCCGCCATGCTCCACCCTTTGTCTATGATTGGTCCCCTTGGAGCATAAGCCACATCCTGAAGTTTCACTGGAATGTGTAACTGGAACCGCCCATCCCAAGGTCTCACTGACCTTACAAATTGTAACTCGATCCGCTTTGACTTCCTGGAGTGTCAGAGGACAGAGCTCCCCAGAAGATAGCAAGGGCCAGCCAATGTAACTTACCCCAGTCCAAGTGCATGCCTCCCCCAGCCGAAGTGCCTTATCCCAGTCCAAGTACATGCCACCGCCAGCCGAAGTGCCTTACCCAGCGCAAGTGCATCCCTCCCCAACCAAAGTCCCTCCTTACACCAGCGCAAGTGCATGACCTTACCCCGCCCCCCCCCGCCCCTCACTATAGATGGGGCATTGTGTACAGATAACAGGTTTATTGGGTATGAAGTGAATAGTGACAGTGTCGTGACTTCTGGATTTCATCCACTCCAGCGATGTCCCTTGTAGGGGGTTGGAAGAACGTGATCCGTTTTCCCTGAGTTCCCTCTCTCCCATCCGATTCCCCCCCCCCCGACTCATGTCTCTCAACCCCCCAGTCTCTCTCCGCCCCCCCAGTCTCTCTCTCTCCCCCAGCCTCTTCTCTCCCCCAGCCACCCCCAGTCCCCCAGTCACTCTCTCTCTCTCTCTCTCTCTCTCTCTCTCTCTCTCCCTCTCTCCCAGTCTCTCTCTCTCTCCAGTGGATGTGGTGTATTTGGACTTTCAAAAAGCTTTTGACAAGGTCCCACACAAGAGATTGGTATGCAAAATCAAAGCACATGGTATTGGAGGTAATGTACTGATGTGGATAGAGAACTGGTTGGCAGACAGGAAGCAGAGAGTCGGGATAAACGGGTCCTTTTCAGAATTTCAGGCAGTGACTAGTGGAGTGCCACAGGGCTCAGTGCTGGGACCCCAGCTCTTTACAATATATATTAATGATTTAGATGATGGAATTGAGTGTAATATCTCCAAGTTTGCAGATGACACTAAACTGGGTGGCGGTGTGAGCTGTGAGGGGGATGCTAAGAGGCTGCAGGGTGACTTGGACAGGTTAGGTGAGTGGGTAAATGCATGGCAGATGCAGTATAATGTGGATAAATGTGAGGTTATCCACTTTGGTGGCAAAAACACGAAGGCAGAATATTATCTGAATGGCGGCAGATTAGGAAAAGTGGAGGTGCAGCGGGACCTGGGTGTCATGATTCATCAGTCCTTGAAAGTTGGCATGCAGGTACAGCAGGCGGTGAAGAAGGCAAATGGTATGTCGGCCTTCATAGCTAGGGGATTTGAGTATAGGAGCAGGGAAGTCTTACTGCAGTTGTACAGGGCCTTGGTGAGGCTCCACCTGGAATATTGTGTTCAGTTTTGGTCTCCTAATCTGAGGAAGGATGTTCTTGCTATTGAGGAAGTGCAGCAAAGGTTCACCAGACTGATTCCAGGGATGGCTAGACTGACATATGAGGAGAGACTGGATCAACTGGGTCTTTATACACTGGAGTTTAGAAGGATGAGAGGGGATCTCATAGAAACGTATAAGATTCTGATGGGACTGGACAGGTTAAATGCGGGAAGAATGTTCCCGATGTTGGGGAAGTCCAGAACCAGGGGACACAGTCTTAGGATAAGGGGCAGGCCATTTAGGACTGAGATGAGGAGAAACTTCTTCTCTCAGAGAATTGTTAACCTGTGGAATTCCCTGCTGCAGAGAGTTGTTGATGCCAGTTCATTGGATATATTCAAGAGGGAGTTAGATATGGCCCTTACGGCTAAAGGGATCAAGGGGTATGGAGAGAAAACAGGAAAGGGGTACTGAAGGAACGATCAGCCATGATCTTATTGAATGGTGGTGCAGGCTCGAAGGGCCGAATGGCCTACACCTGCACCTATTTTCTGTTTCTATGTTTCTATGTTTCTCCCCCAGCCTCTCTCTCTCCCTCTCTCCCAGTGTCTCTCTCTCCCCCAGTCTCTCTCCCTCCCACAGTCTCTCTCTCTCCCCCAGCTTCTCTCTCCCTCCCCCAGCCTCTCTCTCCCTTCCCAAGTCTCTCTCGCTCTTCCACCCCGCTCTCGGCCGTCCACCGTCACTCTCGCCCCCCCCCCCCCCCCACCCCCTCTCACCCACTCTCAGCCGCCCGTGGGCCTCTTAGATTGAGACTGAAGCGAAGAGAGAGCTGGGCCTCTCGGGTCGGGCCTCAGCGGAGGATTAGGTCGGCAGTCTCGGGCCTCAGGTCCTGGTTCTCGACACCACGTGGAGTGAATGATTCCGGGCAGGGGGGTGTCGGAGCTTAACAGATGCATGCGTAAAAAAAACGCAGTACAAATAGTTACATCTTTTATTAAATCCAAAACTCTATTGGTCTTTTGTCGGGCCTTTTCTACCTGCACTTGCACTTTCAGGAAATTAGTGCTTTTGAATCTCTCGGTCTCTCTGTTCATCCACATCCTTAAGTATCTTTCCAATAAGTGTATGAGACTCCCATTTCTTGTTTTTTCCTCTCCTCGCATCACCTTTATTCACATTAATTTGCATCTTCTACCCGTATGCCCATTCAGCTAACCTGTCTATGTCTTTCCAAAATAGTTTTCGTCCTCCTCATTGTTTACCAAATCTAATTGATTAAATGCTGTATGCATGTGTGAATATGGATTGAATTTACACAACTGAGAATTTCACAAACCTGTCTGCAAAGAAACAAATATAATGCATATGTTCCCAGACAAATATGTCCAGTAAATATATCAAAATCCTCACAAAGGAATATCAATTCTTTTGGTTACAGGGATCCTCTGTTAATTAAATCAGTGACTCTGGTAGCAGAATGTGCAAGAGTTGGCTCAAGATAATTGAGCTCACTACAGCCCACATCTGGCTCACAAATTTTACCCCTTTATGGAGGCAAATGCTGGAGGGCCTGTGGTCAGAGGGATCCTCAGCTATACACACTCTAATCTCATGATTGGAAGCTGTATGATTTCTGTGTACCTTTTTTTCGGGGAAAAAAAATAAAGCAAACTACTTTGATATTTTGATCAAAGGACACAGTGTGAACTTTAAGCAAGTAAAAGAAGCCATTCGTGCATTGTAAAGATGCAATTGCTGGTTATGAAAGGATGGGGTAATTGAAAGTGAAAGTACCCTACTGAACAAATCATTGAAGAGACCACATAGAAATCTGGGCTTATTTCGCAGACAACAGGCAAGTTAGTAAAATGTTTTCCTTGGATAAGGCATATTAGTTTTTCTTCTAAAACTGTTAAGATAAATGTAAAATACCACAACAACCATGTGGGTTTATATTTCAGTAATAAAATACATTATGACATTAGGATATTTGCCATTTCAGCAGAGATCGCAGTGAAATCAGCATTGAATTTGATTTGATATAATATAAATATTCCTGACAATATTATTAACAGTGCTTTGAAACCTTTTGAAATCTAGTTAACATTGTTTAATGGTGTGCCAGCAAAAATGAGGAACAAAATAGCTAATATAAAAAATAAAAATATTACTGTACATGTTAGCTGAGGTGGAAAGCTGAAGCCTTGTATTTAATGCAGTAAAATACTGACATTTAACTTGAAAGGCCAAACCAATGACAATGGTTGTCAGCATATCCGTTCCTTGCAGATAGTCCAGCAGTAACAGCAGGTCAAATAGAAGTCTGACCTAGAAGTGATGAGTTTTCGACGTGTTGTGGAACTGATTGTTATGCACCAATATGTATGGGCAAACCCATCTGTATCTATTACTTATTCTATCTGGCCAAGGTAAAGATATATTCCAAAAAAGCACCATTCCATAAATGCAGATGAGCTGAGATGCAAAGTACAAAATAAGTCTAACAACTCTATGTATTACTTGCAAATGGATGCTCTTTTGAGCCTTCAATGCCTCCTGTTTGGGCTGATCCTGGAAAGAGGGATCTCCTATGATGATCCATGTTCATCTGGCCAAATGTACCAACTTTTCCTATGACCATAACTTCTGTGGGGTAATTTTGACATTTGGCAATAGTGTGGGACTCGAACACCCATTAAACACCTTTTGTTTGGAAACGAAAATTAGTGGAAGTGTTTAAAGGAAGGCTCAGCCAGTATCATCCAATTTACACTATCACTAAAAATTTAAATTGCCCGCCTGATCATGTAAGCTTTGCTTGATTTTTGGGTCTGATCTCATTGTTCGGCTAAGTAGGTTTGCCTTTGACTTATTTTTAATCACATTTATTTTCATTTTCCTTGGAGCTGCCTCAGATAGGCATGTTGGCTACATTTTTTAAATGTGATACTTAAAACGTCCCTGGTAGTGTTCTTGCACCCAAAAGAACCAGTTTAATTTTAAGAGCTTCCTCGAACGCCCACAAATGGGCACAGTTAGTGAAAACTCGCAATGATGATTAATTCGATCTGGGGATGTGGCCAGATTTGTGGGCAGGGCCATTTCTAGCCCAATGATTTTTAAACTAGCGCAAAAGATTGCAGAAACTCGATTTGCCCTGAACGTAATTTGCGCTTAAAATTCTGCAATCTTTCACGCTAATTTGGCTGATTTCAGAAGGATTGCGCCGAAAAAAGACAACTGGGCCGATGTCTTTTTTTGCACACAGTAATTTTCTTAATTTCAACAGTATAGCTTTATTTTCCTCCATTATCTAATGTTAGTAAGAAAAGTTGCATAAGTATAATGTGAGCTTCCCCAGCTTTGTAATCATGACAACTATTTCACTCACATTAGTGAATCAAGAAAATATACCAGCGGTGAGCAAGTCGACAGCCACTTCTGTTTCACTCAACTCTCTTTATTTTCCCAACTGTTACTTGGTGTAATATTCTTTTGCAATCTTGTTGTAACCACAAGCATGCAGCTTCATATTGCAAAATATGATTTCACTTGTCACAGTTAACAACTTCCTACAATCCCACAATCATGAAGTAATGGAACATTCTAGCCCTCTTTGATAAGGTGAAAACAAAACTCACCTGTTGCTCCTGGACTCAGTACAGTCTAAAGCCATTAAAGCAAATCGATTGGATAAGGTTGGTCTACTCTAAAATTGCAGAAATGTGACCATCTGTCAGTTCTCCATAAGAAAATGAATGGAGCATAACATGAAGTGTTGTCAGTGGCTAAATCAGACCTCCCTATTTACATTTGGAACAATGAAATACTGCTACTACGATATCTCAACATTTCATACCAATCCAGAAATTTTGCACACAGAATACTAATAGAAAGCTCTGCATACCTTTAGCATACATAATAATAAAATAATTGCACGACAAAAATAATGTATTGAATGTGAAGGGCTTTGGGATATTATAATGGGAAGGTGCTATTTAAATGCAAGTACTTTATTTTTTCCATCTTTTGTCTCTGAAACTCTCTCGCAGAGCATGGTATTTTATGGAACATTATCTCTATAATTAGTTTGCAAAATCATTGGGGGTGAAATTTCCCCTTTTATGCATCCTGTTAGCGTTGGGGGAGGGGGGAGCTACCGGCTCCCGGGACACTGCCCCGGAGGTTTAGGGGAGCGCTGACCCGGCAGCACTGCGCCCCGTGGTTAGCGCTCCATGCCAGCGCGCAACCGGCGATGCCTTCATCGCCATGCACGCCAACCCCTCACCGCCTTGCACCAACCCCTTAATGCCCCGGGGTTGAAATTGCCCCATTGCTCCGTGAGGCAGGCTCGGGCGAATATCAACACCAGCTTCACAGGTTGCGAAGCCATCGTGCAGCCCGGTACTCCGTTTTGGGTGCTGGGATGGTGGCCCAATCTCACACTGCCCTGGTGGTCTAGTGACGGCCATCAAAGGGCCATGCAGAGTGCACAGAGGGGCATTGTAGCACATCAGCGCTACGTGGAGCAGCTGTGTAGCTCTGGCCTCAGTACCGCGGTAACACCCCAGGATCGCCCCTCCCAGGCGGAAGGCCCAATCCCACGTCGGCAATTTCGCCCCCATTATTTATTAAAGTTGTTTGCTGTAGTATATAATTGAACATGAGGAGATTCTACTTGCCTTTAAATATATTTGTGACCATAGAAAATAGTGGAGTCAATAGCATAAAACCATACTTGGGTAGCCATGAGTACAGTATTGGGCTCAGCATAATAGGAAGGATATTGACGGCTAAAAATTCGGGGGCTTTACATCACCCATTACCAGCAAATAATCGTAAAAAGGGGGCGGTCTTCACACTTTTACCAGCTGATTGCAAGTCCCGCAGCATCCTCCATTATCCTAGACCCAGCAGCGCTGTCCATAAGATCCATTGCCCTACAAAGTAAAATAAGGTAGATGTGACACCATGGCGAATTTGGAGCTTTGCACTGAGTTAAGCGCTGGGGCATAAGCTCACCATGTAAACCTATTGTGCAGCAGACTCACAGAGGCACTCTCAGCATCTTAGAGGGACACACACATCTTTCAGGTAAGTTTGAATTTATGCTTTTGGAAAGTTTAAAAAAAAATTTACTGAAGTAGTGGCTTGCTGCAATAGATAGTAAAGTTTTTTTAAGTGTGTAGGGCATGCTGCTGGATGTTTGCAAGGCTTCGGCTGGTAAAGGAAGGCCTCTGAGAAGTCAGAAAATGCTACAAATACTCTGCAAGTCCGGCAACATCTGTGGAGAGAGAAATAGAGTTCACGCCCCAAATCAAGATGCTGCCTGACCTGCTCAGTATTTCCAGCACTTCTGCTGTAATTTCAAATGTATAGCATCCGCTTGCAGAGTGAATTGGAAGACGTAGAAGAAGATGAAACAGAAGAGAAAAAAGCCAAAAAGGAAGATGCCGAAGAGGAGGAAGCCGAAGAGGAGGAAAGAGAAGAGGAGGAAAGAGAAGAGGAGGAAAGAGAAGAGGAGGAAGCAAAAGGTAGGATGCAAACCAGACAGCCCCTTTCTGGCCGGGATATCCAGGTCGGAATCATCCGCTTGCGGGAATAGTGACCACAACACCAATTCCCCTTTCAACATTGGTCCCATACCTTACCTTCCCCCTGTCACTGGCCATCACAGTATCCTTTTAGCCACAATGCTGAAATAAATGCCACTACAAAGCAAATTTTCCAATCCAACTTCATACATCGATCCATCAAATATGACATCAGGAAATCAACTCATCACCTTTATGCATTCTCTTACTGACTGTCTTTGCCTATCCTACTGATGTCATGCAGCTTAGCTGGTGGAAGGCTCCTTACTTACTGGCCTTGCTGATCGACTTTGAGGAGCTGGTGGCTGGGAGTGTCAAAGCAAATGACAGTGTTTCTTCTTATCCTTCTGTTTCTTCTTCCTCTTCACGTTCCTCTCCATCTTCTTGGCCAACTACTGGCTAGGCAGGCTGCATTTCTTGGGTGTATGAAATGAGGAAAACAAGAAATGCTTGCCAGAAGGAGGATAAAATATGAGGGTACAGCATCTGGTATCCTTTCTGCTCCGCCGCTGGCCAGATGCTCAGTCATTCCCCTGACAAGAATGGCCAGCACTGTCTCCTCCAAGGGGGTACGGTGAGGCTAGGAATGGGAGATGTGCCTCGAGATTGGTACAGATTAATGGTAGTTGAGTGATTGGGGGCGAGGAGTTGTGCATTGAGCAGTGTGTGAGGCTAGAGGCGCAGTTGGTAGGAGACGGCTTTTGAAGATGCATTCACTGACCTGGACCACTGGCCTGAGGTCATGAAGCTTCTTTGGGCACTGGGGCCAGGTGGTGGTGGCAACACTGCTGCCAGTGACGACCTTAGTGATATGGTCTCAAATCGTTCTTTCTGGTGGGTCACCTGGCCCCTGTGGGTAGAGGACCACTCTTGCAATGTTGACCCCCTGCACAAAGCTGGATTGCTGTGTGTTAGACCCTGACTGCCCCTTCCCTGGCTTGCTGAGCCATTTGAGTTAGTGCTGAAGCACGTGTCTCATTTATTGAGGATCAGAAGGGAATTCAGCTTTAAATGCTGAAGACTGTCATTTGGAACTTCTTTTTACATAGAAACATAGAAACATAGTAAATAGGTGCAGGAGTAGGCCATTTGGCCCTTCGAGCCTGCACCACCATTCAATAAGATCATGGCTGATCATTTTTTCAACTTCAGTACCCCATTCCTGCTTTCTCTCCATACCCCTTGATCTCTTTAGCCGTAAGGGCCACATCTAACTCCCTTTTGAATATAATGTTACTTTTTTTAAAGCAGTAAGGATTGAAAACTGCATATTTCACTTCATTTTAATTTTTATTAACTCAGAAGCCATTGCCCTTTCAATGCATTGCCCTTTTAATTTCCCACAATGCCTAGCGAACACCATAGCCTCGCTTCCGGCGAAAACCTGGTCACAAAGAGTGGGCGGGATCCTTGGGTACCTGTTTGCGGCAGCGCTTCCAAGTACCACGGGGAAGAGGTACGCCAACGTACAACGGATTGCGGTTACATTCGAGTTTCAGCACTCTCCCAACCCGTACGCCGCGCCCAGAATAGCGACAGGTCAAACCTGTCGGTGCAGCCCTGCCAGCAGCGGTAAGTATGAAAACCTGCAAAATAGGTAAATTAAAGTTTTTTTTGTTGCAGCAATTAGATAGGTAAGGATCTTGTAAATGTTTTTGGAATGTTTTTTGGAATTTTATTTTTCCCCTCCCAAGTCCTCTCTCGCAGCACTCCCGGACCCGGACTAAAGTTGCCGAAACTTGCGTTTTGCGCTGCGAATGCTTGTGCAACAGCTCCCTTACTGACAGAAAGGCCAAAAGTTCAGCCTAAAAACAATAGCGTAGCAAAAACAGTAAGTTTCATGTATCACTGCCGTTTTCGCCGAAAAACCCCGAAAGCAGAAAATCCAGCCCATAATGTCATATTGACTTGATTTCAGCACCGAATGAAATATGATCACCTTAATTATGCTGAATTTCAAAATGTTTACATTCCCATGACTAAATCACATCCATCTATTCTCTCCTCCAGGGCCTTCATGACAAGAACAGCAGCCCATGCCCTTTGCCCATTGTTTCCTCAGAGAACCTGATTCCTTCTGAGGGTGCATTTTCACAGGACACATTTATCAGGCATTAACGTAGATACGAGCACATCGGCAAGTCACGTTAGAGTGTGAGTTGGGATTTCACCTAGTGAATCATAGCTCACAAGTTAGCAAGAGCAAACAGTGGTGGCAGGGACAGCTGTGGAGAGTCCGCGTCAGAGGGTGCAGTCCTCTCCAAGCTCTGCTTTGCTGAACACAGATGCTGAACACTGGGAGCTATCAATGAAAAGCAGAATGATGATCATCATAGGCAGTCCCTCGGAATCGAGGAAGACAGGAAAACTTGTTTCCATTCCTGAAGTGAGTTCTTTGATGGCTGAACAGTCCAACACACGAGAGCCACAGTCCCTGTCACAGGTGGGACAGACATTTGTCGGGGGAAGGGGGTGGGGTGGGGTGGGACTGATTTGCCGCATGCTCCTTCGCTGCCTGCGCTTGACCTCTTCACGCTCGCAGCGTTGAGATTCAAAGAGCTCAACACCCTCCCGGATGCACTTTCTCCACCTCGGGCGGTCTTCGACCAGGGTCTCCCAGGTGTCAGTGGTGATGTTGCACTTCACCAGGGGGACTTTGAGGGTGTCCTTGTAACGTTTCCGCTGCCCACCTTTGGCTCGGTTGCCATGAAGGAGCTCCGCGTAGAGCAATTGCTTTGGGAGACTCGTGCCTGGCATGCGAACTAAGTGGCCTGCCAGTGAAGCTGATCAAGTGTGGTTAGTGCTTCAATACTGGGGATGTTAGCCTTGGTGAGGACGATGATGTACTCCCAGGGGATTTGCAGGATCTTGCGGAGATATCGTTGGTGATATATCTCCAGCGACTTGAGGTGTCTTCTGTACATCGTCCATGCCTCTGATCCATACAGGAGGGCGGGTATTACTACAGCCCTGTAGACCATGAGCTTGGTGGTAGGTTTGAGGGCCTGGTCTTCAAACACTCTTTCCCTCAGGCGGCCAAAGGCTGCACTATCGCACTGGAGGCGATGTTGAATCTCCGCATCAATGTCTGCCTTTGTTGACAAGAGGTTCCTGAGGTATGGGATGTGGTCCATGTTTTTGAGGGCCGTGCCGTGAATCTTGATGACAGCGGGGCAGTGCTGTGCGGCGAGGGCAGGCTGGTGGAGGACCTTTGTCTTACGGATGTTAAGCGTAAGGCCCATGCTTTCATATGCCTTGGTGAATACATCGACTATATCCTGGAGTTCAGCCTCAGAATGTCCGCATACTGCAGCTCAATGACAGAGGTTGGGGTGATCTTGGACCTGGCCTGGGGGTGGCGTAGGTTAAACAGCTTCCCACTGGTTCTGTAGTTTAGTTCCACTCCAGCAGGGAGCTTAGCGACAGTGAGGTGGAGCATGGCAGCGAGGAAGATTGTAAAGAGGGGAATGATAGAGGGTCAGCAGCAAATGTGCGAGGTACCGGCAGTCCTGCCAGGCACATTTTCCACAATAGTAGAGAGGATGGAGGAGTCCAGCTCACACCTTTATGGATTGATGTTGCAGGCCATTGCGAGGATGTCTTCCATGGATAGACTGGCCTCCTCTGTGGAACCTGAATCACGCCACACTAATCAGTCCCGACAGACCCTGGCGATGGTCGTGCAAACTATTGATGCCAACATTTCTGCCTCCTTAAACAGGATGACATACATTAGTTGTGAGCATAAAAGGCCTCATTAATCTGATCCAAGCCGCACTGCTGCAGAATGGTAGGACTAATGGGCTCTTGGCCCAGGAGAGGGATGATGGCAAAAAGGGACATGGAAGTGGGAACTCAAAGTGTTCCCATGACTGACTCGATATGCTGCCTCCTCTCCTGGTGGCAGAGTCTGTCCCTGCACAGGGGCAGGCAGAGCTCTGGCTTTAAGAACATTGGGCTAGAATTTCCTGACAAACCGCCAGCGCCCGATTGCCACCCAAATGACCATTAAGAACCCCAAGATTATTGCCGGCGAAAACATCCCCCCAAAAAAAAAAAAAATCCGCCCAGCGAAAAAAATGGGAGTTGCATCCCGATTCTCATCGCAAAAGTGGAATTTAGGGTCGATTGGGCGGTTCTTAAAGAAAATGGCCGATAATTTTAAAAATCACTAAAAATTTACCCCAAGGCTGCGGGTTGGGCCTAGGAGCAGAAAAACACTAAAAATATTTTTTCAAAAAACAGAACATAAAAAATCATTAAAACATTCTCCAGACCCTTTTAACCTAAATCACTGCACAGAATTTTAAAATAGTGAGTAAAAAAACAATTACTAACCTTTTTCTTAAAGAGCTACTCACCTACCGATCAGCTCCGCTGATTCTCGTGGGCAGTATTTTTCATACTTACCTACGGGTCACCGCTGAGCCAAATATCGTGCCATGGCGATCTGTGGAAGGTGCACGCCAGCAGTCCGTTCCCCAGCGGTACCTCGAAACCGGCGGCGTAACTCAGCTGGGGAATTTCCCGCTCACCTGATTATCACCCACAATAGCCAAAACTGCCCAGAAACCGGGCGGTAAGCCAATGGAAATTCTAGCCCATAAGAAAAAAGAAATAGGAGCAGAAGTAGGCCCTTTGGCCCCTCGAGTCAGCTCCGCCTTTCAATAAGATCATGGCTGATCTGATCCAGCTCCACTTCCCTGCCCGCTCCCCATAACCCTTTACTTCCTTATTGCTCAAAAGACTGTCTATCTCCACCTTAAATATATTCAATGATCCAGCCTCCACAGCTCTTTGGGGCAGAGAATTTCACAGATTTACAACCCTCTGAGAGAAAAAATTCCTCCTCATCTCAGTTTTAAATGGCCGTCATTGTTCATAGGTTTATATGTAACCTTTAGGGCTGCTGACCTTTGTCGGCCGGCGTGGACACGATGGGCCGAACTGGCCTCCTTCTGCGCTGTAAATTTCTATGTTTCTATGTTTCTATGGGATCAAGTTTCGGCCTGAGTTGCTACTATTTTTTTGGAGCAACTAGTTTAGAATGGAGTATCTTAGAAATTGCAATTCTCGGCGTTTAGTTTGCTCCAGTTCTAGTGAGTTAGAACAGTTTCATTTTAGAACAGATTTTTTTTTCAAACGGGGGCGTGTCTGGCCACTTCCGCCTGTTTTGCAAGTTTAGGCAATGAAAACTTACTCCAAACTTAGAATGGAATAAGTGTAGATTTTTGTATGCTCAGAAAAACCTTGCCTACACTTAGAAATCAGGCGTAGGGAAGAGAGATGGGCGGGTGGGGGGGTGGGGGAGGGGGTTGCAGGAGAGAGCCGGACTGGGAGTGGTAGCGGGAATTATGGGGGGGTGGTGTGGGAGAGAGCCGGAACCGGGAGCGGGAGCTGGGGGGGTGGTGGGGATGGTGCGGGAGAGAGCCGGAACCGAGAGTGGGAGCTGAACGGGGGCAGGGGGGGTGGGAGCCGGAGCAGGAGCTGAAGAGGAGGGAGGTCCAGTCGATCTTCACCACCCAGTGAGCCCATTCAGACAGGGCTAGGGGCGGCGTGCTCCGGGCCCCTCCCACACAGCCTTGGGCACCTGGAGCTACTGCACCTGTGCGCATACTCTAGCACGCATGTGCAGCGGTCCCAGCACTGTTTTCAGCGCCGGGACCTGGCTCCACCCCCCACAGCTTTTGCTGCGCTGCGCCGAGGGCCTGGAACATACCAGCAGCAGGTAGACTACCAAGGTAAGTTTTAGGCGTGGTTTTGAGCGCGGCAATCAGGTGTGGCTCGCGGGGCTGCGCCGTTCCAGGCGCAGCCCGTAACTTGACCCCTATGTTTCTATGACTCCTTATTCTGAAACTATGATTCCCCCATGAGTGGAAACATCCTCTCTGCATCTACCTTATCGAGCCCCCTCATTATCTGATATGTTTCAATAAGATCACCTCTCATTCTTCTGAACTCCAATGAGTATAGGCCCAACCTACTCAAACTTTCTTCATAAGTCAACACCTTCATCTCATGAATCAACTTAGTGAAACATCTCTGAACTGCCTCCAATGCAAGTATATCCCTCCTTGAATAAGGAGACCAAAACTGTAGGGGCCTGAAATTCATCGATATACCACCCACTATAGCCTGCATAATGCCCGCTTACCGCCCAAAAACGCAATTTTGGTGAATAAACACCTACATACTGCCGACATACCCAGTGGAAAATTCATTAGTGATACACTGCCCACCCATGCAGACCACTGACATACTGCCCAAAAGTCCAAAATTCATGATATATCACTGACATACTGCCGGAGATGCACATCATCTGAAGAAGTTGCTTTTAAGTGGATCTTAAGTGGGCGGTATGTACACAGAGCTGACAGGTTTGTTTGATATTACACAGATTTTTAAAATTCTCCATAGTGTTTGATGTATTTTTAAATGGATTGTAATATTTTCTAGTGTTAGGCAATAATATAAATGGTCTAATAAAGCCTTATTTACTCCTTTACTAATGAACTATAATAAACATTTTAATAGTCTCTCACACACTCCAGTCTCTCCCACACCCCAGTCTCTCCCACGCACTCCCAGTCTCTCTCACCCCCCAGTTGCTCTCACCCCCATCAGTCTCTATCATCCCACCAGTCTCTTTCACCTCCCCAGCCTCTCTCACATCCCCCCTCCCCAGTCTCTCTCTCTCTCACACTCCAGTTTCTCTCTCTCTCTCTCTCTCCCACCCCCCAGTCTCTCTCTTGCTCGCTCTCCCAACTCACAGTCTCTCTCTCTCACATCCCCCCAGTCTCTCTCTCTCTCTCTCTCTCTCCCCCACCCCCCCAATCTCTTGCTCTCTCTCTCACCCCCCCCTCACTCTTTCTCTCACTCTTTCAACCCCCAGTCTCTCTTTCTCTCTTTCCCACCCCCCAGTCTCTCTCTCTCTCTCTCTCTCACACACACCCAGTCTTTCTGAACCCCCCACCCCCAGTCTCTTCTGCCCCTACAGTGCTCTCTTCCCCCCACAGCGATCTCTTCCCCCGACAAGGATCTCTTCACCCCCCACCCCACAGTGATCTCCCCCCACCCCCCCACAGCGCTCTCTGGCCGGCAGTCTCTGGCTTCTCATCGGTGCCTCTCGGGGGTGGAACTTGAGAGCTGCGCGCGCATGCGCACAACTTGGGAGCCGAAGATTCCCGAGTCAAAAGGCTTCCTCCGCCGCACACAGCTGGCTGCACTCTGCTTCCACCCACTGTATTAAGGTCGGCTTACCGCCGAGAAAAGTGGGATGAAATTCTCGCCCACTCGGCCCCAGCGATACCGGGCGGTTAAAAATGACGCACCGCCTGGGGACCGCCGTAAAATGGGAGGACCATGTGTTTCACTAATTTAGGCCCCTCGGCCTCACCAATACCCTGTACAGTTGTAGCAGGACTTCTCTGCTTTTATACTCCATCCCCCTTGCAATAAAGGCCAACATTCCATTTGCCTTTCTGATTACTTGCTGTGCCTGCATACTAACTTTTTGTGTTTCATGCACAAGGATCCCCAGGTCCCTCTGTACTGCAATATTTTGTAATTTTTCTGCATTTAAATAATAATTTTCTTTTATATTTTTTCTGCCAAAGTGCATAACCTCACCCTTTCCCACATTATACTCCATCTGCTAAATTTTTCCCCACTCATTTAGCCTGTCTATATCCATTTGCACATTTTTTGTGTCCTCCTCACAGCTTGCTTTCCAACCCATCTTTGTACCATCAGTAAACTTGGCTACATTACACTCGGTCCCTTCATCCAACTCATAGATGGTAAATAGTTGAGGCCCCAGCACCAATCCCTGTGGCACCTCAGTAGTTACTGTTTGCCAACCGGAAAAAGTCTAATTTATTCCGACTCTCTGTTTTCTGTTAGTTAGACAATCCTCTATCTATGCTAATATATTACCCCCAACCCCATGAACTTTTATCTTGTGCAGTAATCTTTCATGTGGCACCTTACCCAATGCCTTCTGGAAATCCAAATACACCATATCCACTGGTTCTCCCTTATCCACCATGCTCGTTACATCCTCAAAGAACTCCAGCAAATTTGTCAAACATGATTTCCCTTTCATAAAACCATACTGACACTGCTTGACTGAATTATGCTTTACCACATGTCCTGCAACTACTTCCTTAATAATGGACTCCAGTATTTTCCCAATGACAGATGTTAGGCTAACTGTTCTATAGTTTCCTGCTTTCTGTCTTCCTCCTTTTTTTTCTGTATTGATAATTGTATCTGTAACAGAATTTTAATTAAACCATTCACCCTTGCAGTGCAATTGTGTTGTCAAATTTGTTCACTTGACAAGAACTGTGGAAATTGAATTGTGTTTTAGTGGTACCTGTATTAGCTCCAGAAAATATGTATTTCTAAGCTTACACAGATTTGATTAAATTATTGATGTCCTGGGGTAATACAGTCATATGGCAGAGTAAGAGTAAGAGGGAGTGAACGATTGAGGGATAGAAATTGAACCATGGTGCACCCGTTTTACAGGCATGAAACAGGAACTACAACGGCAACTGCAGGGACCAATGTCCCGCCCCCCTCCAAATTATGTCTGAAAGACATCTGACCCAATATTGAATGGGGCCATTTTTCAGGTGTGTCAACCGACTACCTAAAACAGGCATTAAGTCGCTTACATAAGATGTCAGCAATTACTCAATGGGTAGCAGTCTCACCTGTGAGTCAGAAGGATGTGGGTTCACAGTCCCACTCCAGGGACTATGGGCACAAAATCTAAGTTGATACTCCAGTGCAGTACTGAGGGAGGGATACACTGTCAGAAGTGCCGTCTTTTGGATGATAAACCGAGGCCCTGTCTACGATCTCGAGTGTACATTACGATTCTATGGCACTATTTTCAAGAGAAGCAGGAGAGTTCTTCCTGGTGAGCAGGTCAATACTGATCCCTCAAACAACATAACTAAAGTGTTAAGTATGAAGTATGTTTAGGATGGTATACTTAACACTTAGAAGGAAGAGAAGAAAGTTCCGATGAGTATTGACCATGGTAATATCGATTAAATAGGATGAGGAAACTTTGTGACAAGCCTTTTCTTGTATCCTGTCCAGGAGCATGAGAATTACAGGTGTTCGCTCTGGCCCGCCTAACTTTCCAGTACTCGGTGCATGCAGGTAATCTGGTACAGCTTGGCACAGACCCAAGAAAATCTCCCCTTGAGTTCTTGATTTACCTCAATGCAATTCCCAAAGAAGCAAATTGAAAAATAGCAATTAATATGCACTGCAGGTGGTGTTATCAGAATAAGACTTCCCTGCTTAGTGTTGGGAAACTATTCTGAATTCTCAGTAGTTGGAGTCATGCTATCTTTACAACAATTTCATCCATAACCTTATGAAGGATATCTATTTTAATCATCCATTTATTAAATTCTAAAAATCTTCTGACATGAATCTTTTCATGTCCTGAACTATGTATTTAACTGATAGAAAGATATTTCATTTGCCAGGCTTTCTAGAATGATAATACCCACATGGAACTCGGAAATGTTCGGGCAGGAGTAATTTCTCTTTCAGAAACATTAAAATGTCATGTTCGGTGACAGATATTCAAGGAGTATTGTTAAAATGTTAATTGAAGGAGAGGATAGCTACATGAACAAATTGAATGCCATAAATTGTGTAGAGGTATGTATCGATTATTTTTAACAATTAAACTGATTACTAAAATGCTTAAACAAGCACCAAATAGAAAAAAACATTCAATTTCAAAATAAAAAAGAATCGAGGACAGTTTGAAATCTTACAAAGAAAAACCATTTGTAAAGTATAGAGACTGCCAGGATTCTGCAATGATAAAGAATTCCAATGTAATATAATAAGAACATTAATAAGAATAGAGTAACATGTTCATATGGGCAAAATAATGGAATTGAACACTGAGACTTGCTTAACCATTCTTATGCTTTTAATGTTCTATTGTATGACATGATCGCTTTCTGGGCATTGCAGGTGCTGTAATGTTAATGACTACATTTTCATTAACATCAGTTTCCAGGCAACCTCTTTCATTGTGCCATTCTACAATGAAACATTGGAACACCAAAAATATAATTTTGAATTAGAATCTTTTGATATTTTTTAATGTTCTCTCATGAAGGGCCATCAGATGCTGTAATCACTACAACAGTGATTTTGAAGAAAACCTGACATGGTATTCAGTTGTGCAATTTTTTTCTGTATTGACAATTGTATCTGTAACAGAATTTTAATTAAACCTTTCACCCTTGCAGTGCAATTGTGTTGTCAAATTTGTTCACATGACAAGAACTGTGGAAATTGAATTGTGTTTTAGTGGTATCTGTATTAGCTCCAGAAAATATGTATTTCTAAGCTGACACAGATTTGATTAAATTATTGACGTCCTGGTGTTAGATCTCTTAATTTTCAATGAGAACATAAGAACATAAGAACATAAGAATTAGGAACAGGAGTAGGCCATCTAGCCCCTCGAGCGTGCTCCGCCATTCAATAAGATCATGGCTGATCTGGCCGTGGACTCAGCTCCACTTACCCGCCCGCTCCCCAAAACCCTTAATTCCCTTATTGGTTAAAAATCTATCTACCTGTGACTTGAATACGTTCAATGAGCTAGCCTCAACTGCTTCCTTGGGCAGAGAATTCCACAGATTCACAACCCTCTGGGAGAAGAAATTACTTCTCAACTCGGTTTTAAATTGGCTCCCCCGTATTTTGAGGCTGTGCCCCCTAGTTCTAGTCTCCCCGACCAGTGGAAACAACCTCTCTGCCTCTATCTTGTCTATCCCTTTCATTATTTTAAATGTTTCTATAAGATCACCCCTCATCCTTCTGAACTCCAACGAGTAAAGACCCAGTCTACTCAATCTATCATCATAAGGTAACCCCCTCATCTCCGGAATCAACCTAGTGAATCGTCTCTGTACCTCCTCCAAAGCCAGTACATCCTTCCTTAAGTAAGGCGACCAAAACTGCACGCAGTACTCCAGATGCGGCCTCACCAATACCCTATACAGTTGCAGAAGGACCTCCCTGCTTTTGTACTCCATCCCTCTCGCAATTAAGGCCAACATTCCATTCGTCTTCCTGATTACCTGCTGCACCTGCAAACTAACTTTTTGGGATTCATGCACAAGGACCCCCAGGTCCCTCTGCACTGGAGCATGTTGTAATTTCTCCCCATTCAAATAGTATTACCTTTTTTTGTTTTTTTTCCCAAGGTGGATGACCTCACACTTTCCGACATTGTATTCCATCTGCCAAACCTTAGCCCATTCGCGTAACTGATCTAAATCTCTTTGCAGCCTCTCTGTGTCCTCTACAAAACCCGCTTTCCCACTAATCTTTGTGTCATCTGCAAATTTTGTTACACGACACTCTGTCCCCTCTTCCAGGTCATCTATGTATATTGTAAACAGTTGTGGTCCCAGCACCGATCCTGTGGCACAAAACTAACCACCGATTTCCAACTCGAAAAGGACCCATTTATCCCGACTCTCTGCTTTCTGTTAGCCAGCCAATTCTCTATCCATGCTAATACATTTCCACTGACCCCGCGTACCTTTATCTTCTACAGTAACCTTTTGTGTGGCACCTTATCGAATGCCTTTTGAAAATCTAAATACACCACATCCATCGGTACACCTCTATCCACCATGCTCGTTATATCCTCAAAGAATTCCAGTAAGTTAGTTAAACATGATTTCCCTTTCATGAATCCATGCTGCGTCTGCTTGATTGCACTATTGCTATCCAGATGTCCCGCTATTTCTTCCTTAATGATAGTTTCAAGCACTTTCCCCACTACAGATGTTAAACTAACCAGCCTATAGTTAACTGCCTTTTGTCTGCCCCCTTTTTTAAACAGAAGCATTACATTAGCTGCTTTCCAATCCGCTGGTACCTCCCCAGAGTCCAGAGAATTTTGGTAGATTATAACGAATGCATCTGCTATAACTTCTGCCATCTCTGTTAATACGCTGGGATGCATTTAATCAGGACCAGGGGACTTGTCTACCTTGAGTCCCATTAGCCTGTCCAGCACTACCCCCCTAGTGATAATGATTGTCTCCAGGTCCTCCCTTCCCACATTCCTGTGACCAGCAATTTCTGGCATGGTTTCTGTGTCTTCCATTGTGAAGACTGAAGCAAAATAATTGTTTAAGGTCTCAGCCATTTCCACATTTCCCATTATTAAATCCCCCTTCTCATCTTCTAAGGGACCAACATTTACTTTAGTCACTCTTTTCCATTTTATATATCTGTAAAAGCTTTTACTATCCGTTTTTATGTTTTGCGTAAGTTTACCTTCGTAATCTATCTTTCTTTTCTTTATTGCTTTCTTAGTCATTCTTTGCTGTCGTTTAAAATTTTCCCAATCTTCTATTTTCCCACTAACCTTGGCCACCTTATACGCATTGGTTTTTGATTTGATACTCTCCTTGATTTCCCTGGTTATCCACGGCTGGTTATCCCTTCTCTTACCGCCCTTCTTTTGCATTGGAATATATTTTTCTTGAGCACTATGAAAGAGCTCCTTAAAAGTCCTCCACTGTTCCTCAATTGTGCCACCGTTTAGTCTGTGTTTCCAGTCTACTTTAGCCAACTCTGCCCTCATCCCACTGTAGCCCCCTTTGTTTAAGCATAGTATGCTCATTTGAGACACTACTTCCTCACCCTCAATCTGTATTACAAATTCAACCATACTGTGATCACTCATTCCGAGAGGATCTTTTACTAGGAGATCGTTTATTATTCCTGTCTCATTACACAGGATCAGATCTAAGATTGCTTGCTCCCTTGTAGGTTCTGTAACATACTGTTCTAAGAAACAATCCCGTATGCATTCTATGAATTCCTCCTCCAGGCTACCCCGTGCGATTTGTGTTGACCAATCGATATGTAGGTTAAAATCACCCATGATTACTGCCGTTCCTTTTTCACATGCCTCCATTATTTCCTTGATTATTGCCCGCCCCACCGTGAAGTTATTATTTGGGGGCCTATAAACTGCGCCCCCCAGTGACTTTTTCCCCTTACTATCTCTAATCTCCACCCACAATGATTCAACATTTTGTTCATTAGAGCCAATATCATCTCTCACAACTGCCCTGATATCATCCTTTATTAACAGAGCTACCCCACCTCCTTTCCCTTCTTGTCTATCTTTCCGAATCGTCAGATACCCCTGTATGTTTAATTCCCAGTCTTGGCCACCCTGCAACCACGTTTCTGTAATGGCCACCAAATCATACCCATTTGTAATGATTTGTGCCGTCAACTCATTTACTTTATTTCGAATGCTGCGTGCGTTTAGGTGGAATGTTTTCATACTAGTTTTTAATCCATGATTTTTAGTTTTGACCCCTCCTGCAGCATGCATGAGATGCGAAATCCGGTCGTAGATTTAAAGTAACTTTATTCCAGCAGCAGCAAACAAGCTTCTGGCTGAATGCCAGGTCTTTGTTATACTGGGAACACATGGCTAAGATGGCTGAATTTATACCTGGATCAATTTCCAACAATGACCTCACCCTCTTTGATACTATTGGCTCAGCAGTATGTGTTGTTAACCCATGGTTGGCTCTCAGCCCAAAGTCCTGAGATGTCAAGTGTGAAATGATGGCCTAATGCATGTGCCAGTTCACACATACACATCCAACTGCTGTCTGTGTTTCCTCCCAGCTTAACAACTTGCTTGTATTCTCTATCAATCCCCCCTTTGATTCTTTCAAAAACTGAATCATAAAACATCAGGTATCACTGGTTAAACATTTTGCAAAATAATTTAGAGTTTCCTTCTAAAATTTGTTGATGTGTTTCGCTGCATGTCCGGACTAGTAGCTTCCACACAAATTTACACCAACCCGAATTCCATCATGGGTACAATGGAAGTCTGGTTTTAGTAGGTTAATTAACCTCATTCCAATTTAATCCAAATCAATATCTTAATTCAACCAGTAAACAACCTTCCCTTTAACATAACATACCCCTGTGCCACGTACAGACGGTCTGCTGGGACCTGCTCGGCACCTCACCTGCGGGACAGCAGCTACAGCCGCCTGGTTGCAACAACATTTAATCAACATAAACAAACAATATAAAAGTAAAGTAATTATAACAAATAGAATTAAACCTTCCGCCAATGAAGTTCCTATTGAACCTAGCCATTCAGTGGCCCCACTCCACAAAGTGAATGATGGGGGTTGCTTAAGTTTTTCTACCTCCTTTTGGATATGCTCCGCTAAGTGGGTAATTTCTTCGGAGCTATCTGGGATATACGTGCAACACTCAGTTCCGAGCAGGATGCAAGTACCTCCCTTTTCAGCCAGGATGTAGACAAGGGCCATTCTATTCTGTAGGGCTACTGTGTGGATTGCTACCATTTCTGCATTGATTTTAACTAGGGCCTCTGAAGTATCATTGGCTACCCGTTCCACAATGGATGCCATGTTAATGGATTCCCTTGTCAGTTTGGCGGTCCCATACCCGGGGATCAGAATGGCAAAGAACCTTTCTGTTTCTGTGATAGCTCTCTTAGGATGGTGTAGATGTTCCGACAGGGACTTTATATGATACATATATGACACAATATAGGCTCAATAGCAGGATCCCGTCCAATTCTGGGGCAGCCAAGGGTAGGCCTTGTGGCCACACACCCAATAGGTCCCATTATAGGCAATGAATGTTAGCTGTTTCGTTGTCATTAACACTCCGGGGCCTGTCCAGGCTTTTCCATCTGTTTTATTCAGAATCCCCGTTACATTAAGAATTCCCACATCGGCCCAGTTTGGACGGTTCCGTGGCTTGATTACATTATAATTCCGGGAGCAGTTACTATACCCCATATTTTGGCCCCCCATTATGTTTCTAATCAGATAGACCGATTCCCCCCGGTCTTCCTACCCCCGTTGTATTAGTGATAACAAAAAATGGGGGCTGTTTGGAATTATTGTAGCACGGTTGGTACCCCCCTTCAAAGGTAGTCAGATTGTATCCTGCTGACGTCTATTTAGGTGCACATTCTTCCGTATCCTGAAACGCATTGCCTGTTTTGTTTTGATTAATTATCCACTCAGCCATTTCCGAGATATTCAAGGGAATTGGCCTCAAGGGAATCCCTCCCTTTGAGTGAATAGAAATATGTGCACAAAACCAACAACTGGAAATGTTACCTTGTTTGGCATAAACTTATGACATATGTAAAAAAGTATTTACATGTCATTCCCTGGGTACTCTACTATTTCCCTTTGGTGTAGAGGGTCGGCTACTAAGAAGTAGGCAAATGCCTAGAATATCTACAGTCAGTAGTACAGTAAATTTATACATTTTGGCAAGAAGTAATTGTCCTTATCAGATTTCAGCTTCAGTTACAGGTGCTCGTTTAACGTGTGAGGCGTGGATCCAGGCTTTCTTTCCTTGGACTTTAACTGCTGCCTGGGTGGTCAATAACACTTGGTAAGGTTCCTCCCACTTGGCTCCCAAAGGTTCTTTATGCAACTTTTTCACATACACCCAGACTCCCAGATGATGTTATGTCCTCCTTCGGGTGGATTACCCCAAGCTGCCGATACCTGTTGAGAAACAGAACTAATAGCATTGGTTAGGTTCTGACAGTATGATAACACTCATTAAGTCAACATCAGCTTTCCGTAAATCGATAGTTTCTGGCAGCGACATGAGTCTTCCTGTTATAATTTCAAATGGGCTTATACATGTAGTTCTGTTTGGGGTTGCCCTAATGCTACTCGGGGCTCCTCATCGGGGATTGTAATCCTTACACAAGAACTTTGCAGTGTGATTGGCTGTGGCTCTTTTAGTTGGGACAGCTTCTATCCATCTAGAAAATCTGTCGACCATGACAAGAATGTTAGTGTATCCTTGGCATGGAGGGAGAGGTATATAATCGACCTGCAGATGCTGGAATGGTCCGACAGAGGCAGGGGGCCTCAGTTGGGGCATTATCGTGATGGTCCAGTATTATTTTTCTGCTACCAGCTGGGCATGTTTTTTAAATCCCCAACCCCACCAGCTTTTCTGGAACCATGCCATCATCTGTTGTGAGGCCAATTGTCCCTACGAGTGGATCTGTTGGGCTAAAAAAGGCATAAGCACTTGTGGCGCGACTGGCTTGTCGGTAACTCTTTGTCTCCAGACACCATCTTCGCATAGTTTAATTCCTACCTCACTCCATGCCCATTTTTCCTCTCGGGAGCACTCGCCTTGCATTGTTTGAAGGTCTCGTGTCAGAGTCCTGAGTGCTTTCAATCTGCACATCTGTGTTGGTTCTTCTGGGTGAGTGCCCTGTGAGGCGGCATCTTTAGCTGCCTGGTCGGCTAGGACATTTCCCTGTGCTTCCGTGGTATTTTCCTTAGTATGGTCCTTACACTTCAGGATGGACACTTCCTGAGGTAATTGTATGGCCTCTAGTAAGTCTCGGACGTCTTTTCCATTTCGGATAGGTGTACCAGCAGCTGTGAGGAATCCTCTTTTCCGCCATAATGGACCAAAGTCGTGAGCGACTCCAAAAGCATAACGCAAATCTGTGTAGACATTAGCTGTCTGTCCTTCTGCTATTCAACATGCTTCTGACAGGGCCCGTAACTCGGCCTGTTGTGCTGACATTCCTGAGGGTAAACATCCTTTTGCCACTACCTCATATAAGGTTGTAACTGCCCATCCTGCTTTTCTGGTACCATTGTCAACAAAGGAGGAACCATCTGTAAGCAGGATGAGGTCTGGGTTGTGCAGAGGCTCCTCTGCTGCTAAGGCTGCTTCTTCTGTTTCTTTTTAAATCTCCATGCAGTCATGCTCTTCACATTCTCCCCCCTCTTGCTCCCTCGATTCTGACATCGGGAGCCTGGTTGTGGGATTAACCGGGCTGGCCCGGACAATATGGAGATTAGGAGCTTCCAAAACTGCTGTCCAGCAGGTCCATCTAGCTGCCATCACCTGAGACGTTCTATTCATAGACAGCAAAGCGTGTACGGTGTGGGAACACTTGACAATCAGCTTTTGGTCGAGGACTAGACCCGCAGTCATCATTACCGCTCGACATGTAGCTTCCATGGCCCTTAGGCAACTTCCCCATCCGAGGGCTACCGCATTCAGTTTTGCCGAATAATAGCCAACAGGTCTTTGCCGATCCCCATGTTCTTGTGTCAGTATAGCTGTCATGTATCCTTCTTTCTCATGGACAAACAGGGTAAATGGCTTACCACTGTTGGGGATTCCCAGAGCCGGTGCCAAGCACAAGGACTTTTCAAACTCAGGAAGGCTTCTTGCTGTTCTTTAGTGAGGGTGATGGCTTCTTTAGAGGCACGTTTCCCCTTTAAACATAAGAACATAAGAATTAGGAACAGGAGTAGGCCATCTCACCCCTCGAGCCTGCTCCGCCATTCAACAAGATCATGGCTGATCTGGCCGTGGACTCAGCTCCACTTACCCGCCCGCTCCCCGTAACCCTTAATTACCTTATTGGTTAAAAATCTATCTATCTGTGACTTGAATACATTCAATGAGCTAGCCTCAACTGCTTCCTTGGGCAGAGAATTCCACAGATTCACAATCCCCTGGGAGAAGAAATTCCTTCTCAACTCGGTTTTAAATTGGCTCCCCCGTATTTTGAGGCTGGTCCCCTAGTTCTAGTCTCCCCAACCAGTGGAAACAACCTCTCTGCCTCTATCTTGTCTATCCCTTTCATTATTTTAAATGTTTCTATAAGATCACCCCTCATCCTTCTGAACTCCAACGAATAAAGACCCAGTCTACTCAATCTATCATCATAAGGTAACCCCCTCATCTCCGGAATCAGCCTCGTGAATCGTCTCTGTATCCCCTCCAAAGCTAGTATATCCTTCCTTAAGTAAGGTGACCAAAACTGCACGCAGTACTCCAGGTGTGGCCTCACCAATACCCTATACAGTTGCAGAAGGACCTCCCTGCTTTTGTACTCCATCCCTCTCGCAATGAAGGCCAACATTCCATTCGCCTTCCTGATTACCTGCTGCACCTGCAAACTAACTTTTTGGGATTCATGCACAAGGACCCCCAGGTCCCTCTGCACCTCAGCATGTTGTAATTTCTCCCCATTCAAATAATATTCCCTTTTACTGTTTTTTTTCCCAAGGTGGATGACCTCACACTTTCCGACATTGTATTCCATCTGCCAAACCTTAGCCCATTCGCTTAACCTATCCAAATCTCTTTGCAGCCTTTCTGTGTCCTCTACAAAACCCGCTTTCCCACTAATCTTTGTGTCATCTGCAAATTGTGTTACACTACACTCTGTCGCCTCTTCCAGGTCATCTATGTATATTGTAAACAGTTGTGGTCCCAGCACCGATCCTTGTGGCACACCACTAACCACCGATTTCCAACCCGAAAAGGACCCATTTATCCCGACTCTCTGCTTTCTGTTCTCCAGCCAATTCTCTATCCATGCTAATACATTTCCTCTGACTCCGCGTACCTTTATCTTCTGCAGTAACCTTTTGTATGGCACCTTATCGAATGCCTTTTGAAAATCTAAATACACCACATCCATCGGTACACCTCTGTCCACCATGCTTGTTATATCCTCAAAGAATTCCAGTAAATTAGTTAAACATGATTTCCCCTTCATGAATCCATGCTGCGTTTGATTGATTGCACTATTCCTATCTAGATGTCCCGCTATTTCTTCCTTAATGATAGTTTCAAGCATTTTCCCCACTACAGATGTTAAACTACAGATGTTAAGATATCATTCAATGGCTGAGCAAACTGTGTAAAGGAGTCAATCCAATTTCTGTTAAAGTTACACAATCCCAAAAAAAGAACTTAGTTCCTGAATAGTGGTGTTTTTTTTTAGCAGCCCGAATGGCTGCAGTTCTCTCCTGGGTAAGTTCTCTCTTTCCTTGTGAAATCTTTTGTCCCAGGTATACAACCTCTTCTTGGGATAGTTGTGCTTTGTCGATGCTGGCTTTATGTCCTTTCAGCCAAAGGTGGTCCAGCAGAGCTCGTAAATCTTGTTCATGCTGTTCTTCCGTGTTTGAAGCTAGCAGGATATCGTCTACATATTGGATGACTGTGGATGACAGGGAAGATAATTCTCGCAAATGGCTTTATAAAGCCATGTGGAATACCGTAGGGCTGTTGTGGAAACCCTGCGGTAACCAGGTCCAAGTATACTGTTGTCCTTGGACCGTGAAAGCAAACCACTGTCGAACCTTTGGTGCCAGAGGCACCGACCAAAATCCATTGACCATATCTATAACCGAGAAATATTTATGTTCCGGTTTGAGGGCATTAAAAATGGTGAAGGGATCTGCGACCAAAGGAGCTTTTTGATCAATACACTGGTTAGCTTTCCTATAATCGACAGTCAAACGCCAAGTCTCATTAGATTTCTATACTGGCCACACGGGACTATTGGAGGAGCTGTGCATTTTTATAAGCACCCCTTGTTTCTCCAATTGCTGAATAACAGGTAGGATTCCCGCGATGGCAGTTGGACTGATGGGATACTGTTTAGTGCATGGAGGCTTGGTCCCGGTAAATGACGCAGGATCCATCTGGAGTAGGCCACACTCGTTCTTATCTTTAGCCCATATCGGGTGTTCCTTCAATTCTTCTTTCTTCAGAGTTCTAATTGACCATGTCACCCGACCATCCTCGAAATGCAACGATGAATCTACTTGGATTAGAACGTCCATTCCCAAAAGGGGTTGATCTATTGGGCCTATCCAGACCGGCATGGTTAGTTCATATGGACCCAGCCCTCTAAGTACCGGTGTTGTCCTTTTAATTTCCATTTTATGGCCCCCAACTCCATAGGCTGTACATGCCCTACCATCCAACGGCAAAGAGTCTCCATATTGTAGGGGTGAGCATGTTAATTCCACCCCTGTGTCTAAAAGACATCCTTATCGCCCATCCTCACAGTTACATTTAGCCCATCTCCCCTCTGTTGTATTATTGCGAGGAGAGGGGCCAGGGCTGGCTCTAATTGTTTTTTGCTATCCCAAGTAACTCTGTTGTTGTATTGTCAATCGCTGAAATGCTTCTATGAGGTCGCTATCTTGTGACAAGCCTGGTTTGTTGGCCGAATTGTATCCCTGGCTGCGTCCTCTTCCCCGGCCGTGACCTTGCTGTTTTGCCCTGCACGTCTTGGCCCAGTGACCTTCTTTCCCACAATAATGACATTTTCCGGATAATTTTCCGAATGACTGTTTATCGGAATCCTGGGATTTCCATCCCACAGCCTGCAGGGTTCGGACTTTAGCTCCCATATCCCTGTCTAATTGGTTACATCGATCCACCAACTCTGCAAAGGTAGTTCCTCGACCTTCCCAGTCCGCTAACACTACCTTAAGCATTTTGGACAGTTCTGGCTTTAGACCTGCCATGAAAGCTGCTTTCAGGGGTTCAAACATTTGTTCATCCATTTCCTCATCCGTATGATTCATACCCGAATGTTCTAGCCACGTGCATCTAAACCGCTCATCATACTCCAGGACCTCCTCTGTTCCTTTCTGTTGGCAGGCCGCAATTTTTCCCCAGTCTGTCTTCGCGTGACTGAAGGCTTGCAGCCAATGTTTAATCGCATCCCACCCTGTGTTTAATTCTTGCTCATCCTGCCCCAAAGCTTCTTCTACCTTGGCATGCAATTTTCTTCCTTGTGTTTTTGGCACCATTATGGTCAAAATTTGCACTCCGTCCCAGGGATGAAGTGATATATATTTCTTATGCGGTCCAATTGGTCCCACGTTTTCACTCCCCCTTTCTTGGGATTGGGCAACTCCTTGGACCATTTATCAATTGTCTCTTGTTCTGCCGGATCATGAACTAAGTATTTTTCATAGACCCCTTTTCTTTGTTTTTTTGGTTCCGCCCTCATCTGGAGTCTCTTCTGATTTGACTACAACTTTTTTTAAACGGGGCAAAATGCACCCCTAATTCTTCATCCTCCGACTCTGTATCATCAGAGGACTCAGAATCCGTATCTATTCCTTGGTTGTGTCTTCGGGTTTGCGCTTTTAATTTATCCAAACATGGGTACCCTGGGAATTGACCGATACATTTTCCTTTTCCTATTACTGTCTCTTGACCTAATGATTTTTTCCATTCTTTAATTTCACCTTTAAGATCTTTAACTTCTGCTTTCAACTTTTCAAGTTCAAGTTTTTTCTGTCTTAGTTGTTCACAAACCGTTTGCAATTGGTCCTTTGTACTGATCAGGTCCCTATCATGTTGGGGCCGCGTTATAATTTCATTCCACTATCGGATCTGTCCCATAATGGCTAGGGACCATCTGGTGCATTCTTTATTTTTCATATGGGTCATTTCTCCCCAGACCCTTTTGATCTCGTCCAAGGACCATTGTCCTTTGGAGGTTCCATACTTTTGTTCAATCTTGATACAGATTTTAGATAAGTCGAATTGTTGCTCTATGTATTCTTTCAACTGTTGGGAGGATTTCATCTATCGAAACCTCAGGTGGGGCCCGCCCGCCTTTAACAGTTGTAGGCAATTCTTTGCTCTTATCCTCTGCTGCCATAGTATTGATTTATTTACTGGGGTCTCGAGTCGTAGGCTTTCCAGTCGGGTCAGTGGGTTGGTAATTAATTAACTAACACACTGCCAAAATTAGATCTCTATATGGGACCTCGAGCCGACTACCAACCGGAGGGTTCGCAAACCGGAGGCTTTCAGAATCGCGTAGAGGGGGGTTGAATTTAGACAATTGATCGAGGACTTTTATAAAGAGGAGTCCTTACCTCAGTATGTAGGTCCGATGTCCAAAATTCAGTTTCTTCCCCCAGCGATCTTGTTCGTGACGCCAAAATTGTTCGATCTCTTAATTTTCAATGAGACGAAATCCGGTCGTAGATTTAAAGTAACTTTATTCCAGCAGCAGCAAAAGCCTGGCTGAATGCCAGGTCTTTATTATACTGGGAACACATGGCTAAGATGGCTGAATTTATACCTGGATCAATTTGCAACAATGACCTCGCCCTCTTTGATACTATTGGCTCAACAGTATGTGTTATTAATCCATGGTTGACGCTCAGCCCAAAGTCCTGAGATGTCAAATGTGATTGATGGCCTAATGCATGTGCCAGTTCACACGTACACATCAACTGCTGTCTGTGTTTCCTCCCAGCTTAAAAACTTGCTTGTATTCTCTATCACCTGGGGTAATACAGTCATATGGCAGAGTAAGAATAAGAGGGAGTGAATGATTGAGGGATAGAAATTGAACCATGGTGCACCCGTTTTACAGGCATGAAACAGGAACTACAACAGCAACTGCAGGGACCAATGTCCCGCCCCCCTCCAAATTATGTCTGAAAGACATCTGACCCGATATTGAATAGGGCCATTTTTCAGGTGTGTCAACTGACTACCTAAAACAGGCATTAAGTCGCTTAGATAAGGTGTCAGCAATGACTCAATGGGTAGCACTCTCACTTGTGAGTCAGAAGGATGTGGGTTCACAGTCCCACTTCAGGGACTATGGGCACAAAATCTAAGTTGATACTCCAGTGCAGTACTGAGGGAGGGCTATACTGTCAAGTGCCATCTTTTGGATGATAAACGGTCTGTGATCTCGAGTGTACATTACGACCCATGGCACTATTTTTAAGAGAAGCAGGAGAGTTCTTCCTGGTGAGCAGGCCAATATTGATCCTTCAAACAACATAACTAAAATACACAGATTGTCTGGTCATTATCACATTGCTGATTGTAGGAGCTTGCTGTGCACAATTAGCTGCCACGTTTCCTACATTACAACAGTGACTACACGTCAAAAGTACTTCATTAGCTGTAAAGCTCTTTGGGATGTCCTGAGGACGTGAAAGGCGTTATAAAAATACAAGTGTTTTTTTTCTTATATGTAGGAAATAATAGAAACTAGGTTCGAAACTGAGGCAGGTGTGAAACTGCTCAGAGACTTCTTCACATATTTTGCTCTTTGCCGCTTGCTGGAAATGACTGCAGCAGGCAGTTGGGAGTGGAAAATCTAGGCTATAGAGTCTTATATATTTTCCTTTCAGTTACAGACAGATTCTGGCATTTTGGCAGAGTAATGTTCTTCCTCCTGTATTGCTCATCAATTGGCCCTCCTGCTACTGCAAGCTGAAAGGTTTACTGTGATCAGGTTTCCTATATGCTATATGCTCTATGCTAGTTGATAATTTTGACGGACTTAATTGATTTATCAAGACAGCAATTAAAAGGTACATGCACAATCCATATTAAACTGTTGGTAGGTAATGCTGGAAAATGAAAGAGGCAATTCTACAATCCCACACTCCCAACAGAGAGTCTGCTCAAAGGGATTACAGATTAGAGCTTCCGGGAGGATGGTGTGGGCTGATCGCTGACCCACGCTCTTTATAATGATTGTTGGTTCTTTCTTTCTTCCACTTGTCCCTTCCCTCCACTCTCTGTTCTGCTCCAAGGCTTCAGATTGTTAGATGGATGAAAATTTTCATTCAATACTTTATAGTCTGATTTACAGCATTATATCGAATGAGAGAAAAGAGAGAGGTCTGTGGAGAAACAGTGGGACAAGAATTCGAAAATCAGGTGCAAAGAAGATTCAAGATCAAGCAGTAAGGAGAAAAAAGTATAACAACTGGCAACAGCCTTGATCCACCAATTAAACTATGCACTATGATTTAGTCAGTCATAAACGCTCTTTTTCTGTCAATTTCTCCAGGAGATCAGTCTTGAAATTGGCCGTAAACTGGGGGGATTAAGTTAAAAGCTCTTGGGTTTTTTCTTAAATTTTTCTGCATTATTTTATTTCCTGCCCAAAAAAGAGGAACTACATTTGTAACAATAAATCTACCATTAATTCCCTATTGATGAGCTTTCAGAAAAAATATGGCAGTCTTCTGCTGGAGAGAATTAAAATGACCAGGTCAAAATTAGCACCCACTTTGGGCTGGAATGCAATTAATAATGAGCATCGTTGCTGAAGTATCTGATCAACTTCGATTTCATTGCAACTTGCGTATTACTGGTTGAGTATCAGCCTTAGTGGTAGGGGGCTGTCTGGGAGCACAAGCTCAGACATCAAACACTCATTCCGCAAACAATAAAAAATAATATGGCGACGGCAGAGTGCCCTTCCCTTTAAGGGCAGACGTGCCGCCCAGACACACAAAGCGTCCCGACATAAAGGGCCCAAGTTTCCACATGATTTGCACCTGATTTTTAGGAGCAACTGGTGGAGAACGGACTATCTTAGAAATCGCAATCCTCCACATTTTTTTTTCTGCAGTTCTAGTCAGGTAGAACAGTTCTACTTTGGAACAGAATTTTTTCTTCAAAAGGGGGCGTGTCCAGCCACTGACGCCTGATTTCAAAGTTTCCACAGTGAAAATGTACTCCAAACTAAAGTAGAATGGAGCAAGTGAAGATTTTTGTAGAACTGAAAAAACCTGTTCTACACATTAAAAAATCAGGCGCAGGTTACAAATTAGGCATCCAGAACGAGGTGGGGGGGGGAAGGGAAGTCATTAAATTCTATAATAAATCCTTATTTATACTTATACAAATATTATACAAATAAATCCAACCTAAATAAACATTTATAAGCAAAGAAAAGATTAAATAAACCATCTTCCTACCTGTGTGAATGTGCTTCAGGCAGGCCTTTCGGCACCAGATTTACAGGTAGGTGGCGTTGGGTTGGGTCGGGTCGGGTCGGGGGGGGGCGGGGGGGAAGGGAGAGAGATGGGGGGAGAGAGAGAGAGGAGAGAGAGAGAGGGAGGGAGAGAGAGGGGGGGAGAGAGAGAGAGAGAGAGAGGGATGGAGGGGGGGAGGTCAGGTTGGATCCAGTCCGGGAGCAGGAGTCGGGTTGGGTCCAGTGGAGGGGGGGTCGGGTCGGGGGGCGGGAGCGCGGGTCGGGTCGGGTCTAGTCGGGGAGGCGGGGAGCGTGAACAGGAGCGCGGGTCGGGTCGGGTCGAGTCGGGGGTGGGGGGGGGCGCGTGTGTCGGGTCTGGTCTGGAGGCAGGGGGGGCGGCGGGTAGCGGGTGTCGGGTCTGGTCTCGTCCGGAGGCAGGGGGGGCGGGAGCGGGTGTAGGGTCTGGTCCGGAGGCAGGTGCGGGGGGAGCGGGTGTTGGGTCTGGTCCGGAGGCAGGGTGGGAGGGCGCGGGTGTCGGGTCTGGTCTGGAGGCAGGGGGGGGCGGCGGGGAGCGGGTGTCGGGTCTGGTCTGGTCCGGAGGCAGCGGGGGGGGGGAGCGGGTGTCGGGTCTGGTCCGGAGGCGGGGGGGGGGGAGCGGGTGTCGGGTCTGGTCCGGAGGCGGGGGGGGGGGGGAGCGGGTGTCGGGTCTGGTCTGGTCCGGAGGTAGCGGGGGGGGGGGAGCGGGTGTCGGGTCTGGTCCGGAGGCGGGGGGGGCGGGGAGCGGGTGTCGGGTCTGGTCCGGTCCGGAGGCGGGGGGGGGGGGGAGCGGGTGTCGGGTCTGGTCCGGTCCGGAGGCGGGGGGGGGGGGGGCGGGTGTCGGGTCTGGTCCGGAGGCGGGGGGGGCGGGGAGCGGGTGTCTGGTCTGGTCTGGTCCGGAGGCGGGGGGGGGGGGGGAGCGGGTGTCGGGTCTGGTCCGGAGGCGGGGGGGGGGGAGCGGGTGTCTGGTCTGGTCTGGTCCGGAGGCGGGGGGGGGGGGGGGGAGCGGGTGTCGGGTCTGGTCCGGAGGCGGGGGGGGGGGAGCGGGTGTCGGGTCTGGTCCGGAGGCGGGGGGGGGGGGGAGCGGGTGTCGGGTCTGGTCCGGAGGCGGGGGGGGGAGGGAGCGGGTGTCGGGTCGGGTCTGGTCGGCGGGGGGCGGGGAGCGGGTGTCGGGTCTGGTCCGGAGGCGGGGGGGGCGGGGAGCGGGTGTCGGGTCTGGTCCGGAGGCGGGGGGGGGGGGGAGCGGGTGTCGGGTCTGGTCCGGAGGCGGGGGGGGGGGGGGAGCGGGTGTCGGGTCTGGTCTGGTCCGGAGGCGGGGGGGGGGGGGGGAGCGGGTGTCGGGTCTGGTCCGGAGGCGGGGGGGGGGGCGCGGGTGTCGGGTCTGGTCCGGAGGCGGGGGGGGGCGGGGAGCGGGTGTCGGGTCGGGTCTGGTCGGTGGGGGGCGGGGAGCGGGTGTCGGGTCTGGTCCGGAGGCGGGGGGGGGGGGGGAGCGGGTGTCGGGTCTGGTCCGGAGGCGGGGGGGGGGGGAGCGGGTGTCGGGTCTGGTCCGGTCCGGAGGCGGGGGGGGGGGGGAGCGGGTGTCGGGTCTGGTCCGGAGGCGGGGGGGGGGGGGCGCGGGTGTCGGGTCGGGTCTGGTCGGCGGGGGGCGGGGAGCGGGTGTCGGGTCTGGTCGGGGGGGGAGCAGGAGCTGGCCGTGGAAGGAGCCTTATTCACGCAGCCCCAGTGAGGCCATTCAGCCAGGGCTAGGGGCTGCGTGCTTCGGGCCCCTCCCACACAGTTCGGCGCCTGGAGCTACTGCACTTGCGCGCATGTGCAGAGGTCCCGGCACTGTTTTCAGCACAGGGACCTGGCTCCGCCCCCCCACAGCTCGTGCTGGCTGCGCCGAGGGCCAGAGGACCTGCAAGTAGGTGGAGAATACCGAGGATTTTTTTAGGCGCACTTTGTGGCACGAAAAACGGGCGTCCAGGTCGGGACTGCGCGTTCTAGGCGCGTGTGGAAACTTGGGCCCAAAAAGCTGCCAGTGGCACTGACCGGCGGCGGCGCCACTCCCAGGGGGCAATTCCGCACGGGGCAATTTCCCGCGGGGGTCGGAAAGGATGTCGCCACCTGTCGGTAAGGGGTCGGCACGTGCCCGATGGGCGGCAGCATGGGCAGAGCATAAACCTGCTACCTCTGCTTCCGGCCCGGGGGCAATTTCGGAAAGGTTGGCCCATCCGTCTGCCCCCAGTCGGTGAGGCCTATCTGCTCCATTCCTATCTCTTAGTTTCACAACTCTCCTCGGGCACGCCAACCGAAAATCTCAGCACTAAAATGAAAGCCGACATGTACATGTTCTGAAGGTCGCTAAAGATCCCGGGCCCAGCCAATTCTTAAAGGCGTGGTAAGATAAGTATGTGCATGCGCAGTTCCAACTATGCACTCTGAGCAGAGCTAGAAATTGGAGGAGCAGGAAGGTCGCCAATATGCACACTGTTTCTCAGCCTCGGCCGTTGAGGCCTTGATAGAAGTAATTGGAAAGTGGTGTCATGTGCTGCAGCTTCCAGGAGGAAGGACACCCATCCCACGAGTTTTCCACAGGCTTTGGAGGGAGGTGCAAGAGACACGGTGCCGCGAACTGCGACATAATGTCGCTAGAAGTTCAACAACCTCACTAGGGCCGTCAGGGTGAGTACCCTTTCTATTAATCCACCAATGCCATGATGTGAACCTCACTGTCTCACACAATGTAAAGTCTTCGCAGTACCTGCTCCTTCTCTATGTGTTCCAGGCCATGGGCTTGGGTGGTAAAGCCACCTGAAAAGGTGAAGCTTAGTTCACCACCCATGCCCTGCGTATGCAAGCATCGCACACCTTCTTGTTCTCTACTCAGTCTCACCCCTCCTCGCACTACCCTTTCACTCTTGATATGAGTTTGCAAAATGTCACCCTGAACCGTAATCCTAGGTGGCTCTCACCTCAACCCACCATTCCCACATGCTCTGTGCACAGCTGCACAGATTCTAATGGACATCTAAACACTTCCAGACAGTAGGAGCTACTCTACTATGGAAGGCACATGTGTCACATGATGAGCTGAACACTCAATCACTCCTTCTTGTGTTTCTTATTGCAGGCGAAAGTGACTCACAATCATACAGAGGAGTAGCACAGGTGGGGAGCCTGATCTACAGGACCTCACTGAGGTCTAGGAGTGAGTGTCCGCCCTCCTGGGCACACCAGTTGGCGCGGTAGCAGGTGGCAAAGCAGAGCCCCCTGTGGATAGTGATGGTATGTAAATGGTGACTTCTGTGAGATCCATGACCCTTGATAGAAAATGGCCTACGCCCTTAAAATGTAAATGTCCGATGCCACCTTCCTCTTACCTCCCTGCCCTCTCCCCTGCTGCTAACCTTACTTCTGTTGCTTTGTGATTACAGATGATGAGCCAGAAGTGTGGCAGCTTGCCCCTGAACCATCAACATCGGCCGATGGGGGAGGTGATGAGGGGCGACAACAGTTTGTTGACTGAGCGCGACACTCCATCAGTCACACCGAGTGGGGACACCACATCGCTAGAAGACCCTGAATTCCTGGGTTCGAAGAGTCTAAGGCTCCTGGCTCCAATGGCCGACAGCAATGCACAGTGCAAAGGGTAGCTTGGACGCCAGCTCCCTGGAGGGTGAGTCAGCCCAGGAGTACTGCTCAGAGACAGTCAGATGTGGACCTGGATTTGGAGGCTATGCCGAGGGAGTCCATGCAAATGCACTGCGAACTCTTGCGTGCATTGGAGAAGATCCCGCAGGGCATGGATGCACTTGCTCTGAGGTTGGCTGAGGCTGCCTCAAGCATTGCCTGTGTCTCTCAGCCATCCACCGAGCTCATCCTGCTTACAGAGGGAGATGGACTCAACGAGCGACAGTGGAGTCCCAGAGGGGATGGCGCATGCCATGGTTGATGTGGCAGCAGCTATTGCATCACAGGCCCAAGCCACGCAAGAACTTTGTGATGTGATGCTGTCAGTGATTGCTGACATGAACTCTCAGACTGTTGCTTTTCCGGCTCATTCTGCTCTGAGTCAGTCTTAGTGTAATGCCATGCTCACACTGACTGCTGACATCCTCTCTGTGATCCCCACAGTCGGACGAGGACGTGACAGTGCCAAAGCAGGCCAGCAATGTGTGCTCACACATATTGCTCCGGATGCTGAGGCTCCGCCCCGGGCAAGTGGCAGTGGGCTGCTGGAAATGGAAGGTGCTGTCGTTGCTCAAGATGAAAGCATTCCGGCTCTCACCACTGCCACTCCGCATTTGCATCTACCGCGGGCTACACCCGAGCCATCCGAGACTGCTGCCGCCGATGCAGAGGTGGTGAAGTCTGCAGCCGGGTCTTCCAGATCCAGAGCTAGTTCAGGGCATCCTGCTAGGTTGTCTGTCCTGTCTCCGCCCCACACACAGCAGCCCTCAAGCAGCCTTGCTGCAGGCACTGAGGCAACATTAAGAAGGAGCACTAGGCGTGGTAGGGGGTCAAGATAAGGGATGGCAAATGCCAGAGGAAGTCTGACTGAAGACTTTGGCCACCATGGACAGATGTCCTTTTTGTGTAAATAATGGTTGTAAATATGTCGTTACATTGTTTGATGCATCCTATTGTTGTAAGTGTTTGTGCCTAATATGCCACATGGATGCTGCTGTGGGATGACTAATAGAAGGGGCCTTTGTCCAGACATTGTTTAAGTTGACTATTTTTCAACAGGGCATTGTGATTTTTTTATTTACTTGCTGGTGAGGGATTTTGTTGTGCTACTTTGGTTTAGTTAATAAAATGTTAGTTTGACCATTTTGCATCGACGTCTTGTGTATGATTGTGGACTTTCACAGAGATGTGCCATTATCGTAGCACATACCTCAATCAATATCAGCTGCATCCGCCAGCTTCCTCCATTCAAGAGAAGCGATGCATTATGAGCATCTGGTGTGTGGCCTCGCAGCGACAACATCGCCATGCTGCCTTCACCATGACTGCTGCTCTTCCTCCTGGTGTGGCTGGCTAGTTGGGGCCTCGCCAGGCTCCTGTTCCTTGTTCTCCTTCTCCTGAGGTGGGGCTGCAATCTCCACTGGCAAGTCCTGGCCCCTCATGACGGCCAAGTTGTGCAGCATGCAGCACACCACAATGAATTGTGAGACCTATTCAGGGGAGTATTGAAGGCTGCCTCCAGAGCAGTCCAGGCATTGGAAAGGCTGCTTGAGCACTCCTATTGTCTGCTCGCTGGTGTTGCGGGTGGTCGCATGGCTGTCATTGAAGTGATGCTCCGCTTGTGTGGTGGGGTTATGGGGGGGCCATCATTAGCCAGGTGGCTAGGCCAGATCCTTTGCCCCAAGCAGCCAGCTGGGCCACTCCCGTGGTGGCTGGAACAATCGTGACACAGTGCTCTCACGCAGGATGAACGCATCATGTGTGCTCCCTGGATAACGGGCATTCACTGTGAGGATGCGCTGAGTGTGGTCACACACCAGCTGTACCTTTAGGGAGTGGTACCCCTTTCAGGGCTCAAGTTTCGGACGCGCGCTAGAACGGTGCACATCGGAGAGGCCCGCCTAATTTGTAGAACAAAAATTGCGCCGAATACTTACCTCGCAATTCTCTGATATCTATAGGCCCATTTCCAGGTGGGCGCAGCCAAGCAGGAGCTGCTGGGGGCGGAGCTACAGCCCTGCGCCAAAAACAGTGCCGGCAGCTGCGCGCGTGCACAGTGGAGGCCGCGCGCGTGCGCAATAGCTCCCGGCCCTCCCAGCGCGTCCTGTCTCCGGGGCGATGACCCTATCCCAGGCCGAAGGGATGTCGCCCCTATCCCGGGCCGAGTGGCCTGATGCACCTTACCTCGTCAGCGGGGCCCGCCCGCCTGGCCTCTTGCTGGGGCGGGCCCGCCCAAAGTCCCCCGAAGTCGTCCTTGGAACCGGTGGCAGCGGCGGCGGCGGGGCCCGTTCAACCCTCCTCTTCCTGCCCCCCCGTTCAGCCCCCCGCTCAGCCCCCCTCCTTCTCCCTCTCCCCCCCGTTCAGCACCCCCCGTTCAGTCCGTTCAGCCCGTTCAGCCCCCTCCCTTCCCCCCTTTCAGCCCCCCTCCTTCCCCCCCGTTCAGCCCCCCGTTAAGCCCCCCTTCCTCTCCCCACTCCTGTTCAGCCACGCTCCCCTCTTCTCCCCCCTCCCTTCCCCTCTCCTCATCCCCTCTCCTCTCCCACCTCCTCCCTCCCCTCTCCCCCTTCTCTCCCCACTCTCCCTCTCCCCTCTCCCCCTCCCCTCGCTACCCCTCCTCTCTCCACCCTCCTCTCTCGCTTCCCCCTTCCCCCTCCCCTCGATCCCCCCACCCCCTCTCGCCCCCCCATCCCCTCTCTCCTCCCGTCTCTCCTCCATCACTGTCAGAAACACAGAGAAACAGAGACAGAGAGAGAGAGATACTGACAGAGACAGAGAAAGAGACACACACTGACAGAGGACTTCCGGTGATGCAGTCGGTGAGTAGAAAGTTAATTTTTTATTTATTGATTGATTTTTAATTATATTTTTTTAAATTTTTTTTTTATTGATTTATTGATTTCTTTATCATTTATTATTGATGATGGCTCTTTATTTGAAAAAAATTAAGTGTTTAATGCTTGTAAACCTCCCTCCCCCCCGCCCCCCATCTCTCGTTCCTTATGCCTGATTTATAAGTGTAGGCAAGGTTTTTCTGAGCGTACAAAAATCTACACTTACTCCATTCTAAGTTAGTTTGGAGTAAGTTTTCGCTGCCTAAACTTGCAAAACAGACGTGAGTGACTGGACACACCCCGTTTTGAAAAAAAAACTCTGTTCTACAATGAAACTATTCTAACTCACTAGAACTGGAGCAAACTAAATGCTGAGAATTGCAATTTCTAAGATGCTCCATTCTAAATTAGTTGCTCCAAAAAAATAGGAGCAACTCAGTCTGAAACTAGACCCCTCAGCTTCTGAATACCTCTGCATTGTGTAATGGTGCTCACAAGGCCATGTGTGTGCAGTCAATGCCCACAATACTTAAAATAATTCTAATGATCAAACTGGTCTTGCATCTTAGAAATTGCACTGAATGGCATTGATTAGTTTTGATTGTCCAGATACATAATAATTTCATCCTGCAGTACAGTTTGCATACTTGTTTACAGAGAAAGGAACTAAAAAGGCTGGAACTAACCAAAAATGTAATTTAAAAATATAATTTTCTATATCAACTACATAAGCAGATATTGCACACAATTTTTAAAACTTGATTTAAAATTTAACAAAAGCAACAATGTACATTTATATGATACCTTTCAAGGTAGCAAAACATCCCAAGGCAATTCATAGGAGTGTTATCACACAAAAACTGACAGCCAAAGAAGGAGACATTAGGGCAGATGACCAAAAGCTTGGTCAAAGAGGTCGGCATTAAGGAGCGTTTTAAAGGAGGAAAGAGAGGTGGAGGGGTTTAGGGAGAAAATCCCAGAGCTTGGAGCCGAGATAGCTGAAGGCACAACCACTTATGGTAGTAAAATGAGATTGATTATACAGATAAGAACAAATACTTTGGTTCTATTGGCATGAATTTAGAAATCAGCCTTTCAAAATATGGAAATCAACCGTTCAAAATTTGTTCTGCTCATTGTCTTACTGTTTCAACACAGATAAATGTGAGGTATTAGGGGCTGGATTTTCTGGTCCTTTGCGCTCCAGGTTTCACGCCGGAGCGTTGTGAAAGGCGGTGATGTCTCCAGTGCCACGCCCCAATCCTCCGGTCGGGTGTTGCGGCGTTGCTGAACAGCACTGCTGGGAAGAGCTGCGCCAGGTGTGCAACAACCCTGGTTGTGACATCGGTATGAGTTTTGAATCTTGCCCGACCCGTCTGCCCGGAAGTGCGCCCACAATGACGGCGGCAGAGAGGAAGGTAATGTGCTCCAAAAATAAGTGCGAATAATTTTTGTTTTAAATTTTTGTGCAATTTGTGTTGTGGTGGCGTGGGCAATTTTTTAGGAATGTTTTTGGGGTTTTTCTTTAGGTTTCCCCCCTCCCACTCCCCACCTCCAGGTGTCTCTCAGAGCACTCCCGGCCGGACTCTTTAGCTCGGGAGTTTCCCATCCTTGCGCCAAGAGAGGTGTACAATGGCTCCCTTAGCATGGTGCCCCCTGACGCAGGGCCCTGATGTCCAAACTTACATACTAAAGCGCAAACTATTCCTGGCCGCTAACTTTCCCGCTCCGCTGCCATTGTTGCCCCGAAAACAGAAAAGCCATAAAGGTCACTTATTATTGGGAGGGTGTGAGTCTAGGTGGGGTAGATGAACAAAGGGATCTTGGAGTACAAATACACAAATCACTAAACGTTGCAACACAGGTTAGCAAGGCCATAAAAAACAAACCAAGCACTAGGGTTTATTTCTAGAAGAATAGAATTCAAAAGTAGTGAAGTTATGCTAAACCTGTATCGAATCCTGGTTAGACCACACTTGGAGTACTGCGTACAGTTCTGGTCGCCATATTATAAAAAGGATATAGAGGCACTGGAGAGGATGCAGAGAAGATTTACAAGGGTGATACCAGAAATGCGAGGGTATACATATCAGGAAAAGATGAACAGGCTGGGTCTCTTTTCTCTTGAAAAAAGAAGGTTGAGGGGTACCTAATAGAGGTCTTTAAAATTATGAAAGGTTTTGATAGAGTGGATACAGAGAGAATGTTTCCACTTGTGGGGAAGAGCATAACTGGAGGCCATCAATATAAGATAGTCACCAATAAATCAAATAGGGAATTCAGAAGAAACTTCTTTACCCAAAGAGTGGTGAGAATGTGGAATTCGCTACCGCAGGGAGCAGTTGAAGTGAATAGTATAGATACATTTAAGGGGAGGCTAGACAAACATATGAGGGAGAAGGGAATAGCGGGTTATGCAGATAGATTTTGATGAGGAATGACAGGAGGAGGGTCGAGTTGAACATAAACGCTGGTATGGACTGGTTGGGCTGAATGGCCTGTTTCTGTGCCGTATATCCTATGTTTCCTATTCTCCACAGCTGGATTAAGATCTTTAGCCATTATTTGACTAGTTAATTGGCTGTTAAACCACCTGAGAGGCACAAAAGAATTATTATTGCACAAAAGTTCTGATGGGTGAGATTTTTGCCAGTAAGACTAATGAGTTTCATTAGCACAAACTTACCAAGTGGAAAACTAAAGTAATTAGCATTTCTGCTTCCTGCTGTTTAAAATTTTTTTAAATGATAAGTTTGACACCTCCAATTCCAAAAACAGAAAGCACAGCATTTTAATGAAAATCTATATTTTTTTAAACTATGTATGCTGGGAACCTGAAATTCACTGCAGTTGATTATTGTTTTTTTTAATTGCCAACAAGTTGATTAAATCATAAAAAAGACACCATGGCATGGGTTAATTAAGTATTCGTGCAGAATGCAGAGCGCACGAGTCAGCCACCCAATCCTTCCGATACGAGGCCTCGTCCATTTTGAAGTCCAGGCGGCCATAATTGCCGCTTTCCCTAAGGCCTCTTAACATGGTAAAGCGGCGGCCATGCTGCAGAGTGCAATGGCCGGCGATTTTTTGTGTAATGTCTGCCTTTATCAAAATTTCGCTCCTGCGGTATCCCGACGGTGACCTGCTCCCCCCCCGCCTCCCCACCGCTCCGCTGCTGCCGATCTGTGTTAAGTGCGTCATCACAGTGCGCACTGCCGACCTACCCCACCGAAGGCGAAATTCCGCCGTGAAAATATTCAGCCCACCTGGCGGTGCCAAAACCTGTTTTTCCCAGTGGTCCAGTGAGGCTGAGGCCTTCTGCAATGGCAGTGCAGCTCCCCTTAAAGGGGAGGACCTACTGCCGGCGCCGCAATGTTTTTTTTTGTTGGCCCGACAATTATGCCCCTGGGTTCAACCAGGCCGCCAACAGGCAGCCTGACACCCCCTCTTGGGTGCCAGGCTGCTGGGCTAGCCGAAACCCTCCCCGGTGGCCCAGTGGTCGAATTTTAAAGATCGTGCAGGCTCTCCCCTTTAAGTGAAGTGAAGAACCGTGTGATGCGATGCCGTGGTGACGTCATCATGGTGGTCACTCTGCACTGCCCCCAACTTCCACCCCTCTAGTGTTGCCACCACCGCATAACCGCCCCATTAAAAGCGACTTCCGGATCCGAAAAAAAAAGAATGGAATTTCACTCAAGAGGCGATCTCAACCACCGTGGCAGTAAAAACACTCAAAACGGGTTGCGTGCACCCCATTTCGGGAGGGGGACAATTTCGGCCCTCAAGCCTCATAACATGCCGCCAGTGAGCTGCATGCAAGGGGGCTGATTCAGGTGGCAGAAAGGTAAGTCCAAGTGGGAGCTAATTGCAATAGGGGTGGAACCCAGGGCAGCAGTGGCCCACATTATTCTTATGGAGCTCAAATGAGTATCCCTGATCCTTCTGGCCCCACAGAAATAGTTTTAGATTTAACTTTTTGGGTCTCTTTCTCTAGACTGCCAGGTTTCACAATGTGGCATGCCCATGCTGCATGATCCAACCAGTAGGTCCTCTCATTTGCATACGTGTGCTCTGTACATCATAAAACCCTGATTTTCATAGCTTAATGAGGATTACAGGCTGATTCAGGCAGGCACCTGGAACAATGGAAGACCTAATTTAAAATGGCGATAGAGTGGGAATTGAGGGGTAAGTTGACAACTTCAATTTTAACTCCCTTCTTAAATTCGACCCTCACATTTCAAAGTACCTAATTTGACGACTGTAATTTCTCAGCGTACAATTATTAATTCATTTCATTTTGCCTGCAGAACAATCAAATTCCTTGCACATCAAAAATAATCAATTCTGAAATATTTTGACCTGAAAGATGCTATAAAATGTAAATGTTATATTGATTTACTTCTAATATAGCTTTTCTGTGCTTCAGATTGTAATATATTTTTCTATTTTAGTCTTTATCATCACTATTTTTGTTTTCTAAATCACAGTTAATTTACAATCAGTCTTCCAGTGAACCCAATCTTGACCTTTCTTCTGGATCGGCCCTTTATCTTTTCTATAAACATTGTTGTGGTGCAGTGGCATTTCAAATTCAACTATTCCTTGAAATTTATCCCTGCTAATTTCCTAATTAAACCAGAGAAAGCATAAGACAAGAAAAAGTCATACAGCTCCTACCATGAAATTAGACCAATTTATTTGATTTTATGAGAAGTGATTCCACAAAGATTCTCCCAATGCATCCTCTCCCCCACTCCAGAATATGCGCTGAAACTCCAGAGTATATGTCCGCCCTCACATCTTACATTATTTATCTTTAACCAATTGCTTTTCATGGTGTGGCATTTCCATGGTCACAATAGCACTGATTCTACAGCAAAAACAAAATGTGCTGCAAATATACAGCAGATCAATAAGTATAAAGAAAAAAGACAGCATTTGACATTTCTGGTGTTAATGAAAATAAATTCACATAGACTCTAGTAAAGTAAGAGAGACAACTTTATTGCTAACAGAGCTCTGGGAGAAGAGTTGAGATCCCGCGATCTGCGAACACCTTCTCCCTGAGTGCCTTGTGCCGCGGGGTTATAAGCAGTTTACAGGGGGCGGAATACAATCATTTAAATTAATTTACATACAACCAATCAATCCATATGGCAACGCAATTCATTTACATACAACCAATCAATCCATATGGCAACGCAATTCATTTACATACAACATTTTCGTCCTAGTGAAACCTGATAGCATGGTGCGAGTTTGGGGGCCCTTCCTCTGTATCTTCTTTTGTGGTTAGTTATTCTGTTGCAAAACTTTCTATGAAACAGTGGCCTGCACCTGGCCAGGAGTCATTTGTTGCTGCAGAGTTCATATCTGGGACAGCAGATAGGCTTCTTGGTACAAAGTTCATTTAGTGGAAAGGCAGATAGTTGGCTTACCCCATCATGCTTTGCTATGTCCGAAAATCCACTCCAACAGTTCCTCCTGTTGGTCCTGGAGGATGTTCACGAAATCCAGATGACCACAATGAAGGTGGCTCAGTGCCTACCTTCGAGGCAAGTTACTTCCCTGCCTTGCCTGTAGCTCTAGACTACCTTTCATAGGTAGTGGTCTGTGCCTGCGTCGTCCACTCCGTCTTCCTCGGTGTCCCCGGGTGTTCCCATCAGATGTTCTTTTCCGGTGTTCACGCTGGCAACCGGCACTATTCGGGCCATCATGACTTTACGGCATATATTAAAACATCCGATAATCAAGCAACAAGTAATTATTATTACAACAAGAATAACTACTCCATGCGCTAAATAGGACCCCCAGGATCCCCTTAATAGCCAGTCAAGCCAGCTATTCCCCCTTTTTGGGCCTTGTCTGAACTCGTCAAGCTGCTTTCTTATGGCATCAATGGCTTGGGTGATATTGTATGATTCATCCGTAACATGCGTTATACATTTGTTTCCTATTATTGTGCATACTCCCCCCTGTTGGGCTAACTGATAATCTACGGCATAACAGGTCTGCTGCGTATTCAGACAGCTCCCGGTTGATAGCATCCAATCCCTTAGATGTGCTGTTTCCCAGAATGGTTAATCCACAAATAAGATAGTTCCTACTGCAAAGAGGACCGGTGTTGCGGTCTTGAAGGTGCCGTTGAGGAGGAACGTGAATCCCTCCTTAGCTCTATAACACTTTACGTCGGTGTTGCTAACACTCGTGAACTGCTTATACCACCAATTGCTCGGTTCCCTTGAATTTGAGCCTGATCCTACCAATTGGTAAGCATCAAACGGGTATGCCCATGTTTCTGAGCTGACATGAGTTCCGTTGCACTGACCGCAGATAACTTGCCTCCCTGCGGTCACGTTCAGGCATCTTTGCTCGTTACAGGTGCAAGTAAACTGGCCTCTATGCACTCGACAGTGCTGACGGGCACACTGCATCTGCACACAGGTGGTGTTCTTGGGGACCAGGGCATATACACACCCCCATCCTTGCCCCGAGAAGCAAAGCAGGTAGCTTGCATTGTCTGAGCATACCATTTCGTCCTTTCCCCGGGACCCCCTGCACACAGGATCTGTGGGATTTATTAATTCCACGCATCTTCCCTGTATACCCCTTCTATATTTGCCCATTTGTCCCTCACAGGGTGCGTCCGAGGTATCCGCCGTATATAGGTCACAGGGAGTCTACCCAGGGATGGCCATGAATAGGGCCTCTACTGATTGGGCTAGTGGGTAACACACGGTTCGATTGCTGTGTAAACATATATGGGTCTTGAAAAACAAGTTACTTTCTAATCCTATTAGCTTTACAACCGTGACAACGTAGAGTAACGCGATTATATACGTTATCTTAGACATGTTTGTTACGCTCAAACAATACAATATTTACACATTAGCAGTAGCCGTAATTTGGACTTGCTTGTAGTCGTCACCTGTTCGGGGTGCATAAACAAGTATCCTGGTTACATTATTGTGAATCACATGTCTTATGTTTACTCATTAGTTTCTTTGTACAATTTCAACTGGGTCCAATGTTTACATATACACTTCCCTCTTATGTCCAGACAGGCACAGGTGTCTCCACTGATTATGACCTCATATGGGCCATTCCATTTTGGTGCAAACCCTGGTTTTTCAGGTAATGTTTTTACCATGGCGCGACGTCCCGCCATCGGGACGTAAGGGAGCCTTTCAAGCTCTTTCTGAGCGTCTCTCTCTTCCTGATTGTCTCTTACTAATTTACGCATCCCTTTGAGTTGAGTGCTTAGTTTCAAAACATACCGTTTAATTTTGTCTTTTAATGGGCCTACGTCGGCCCCACCTGTTATGATGCTTTCTGGTAATTGCATCGCCCTTCCTGTCATTAGTTCATAAGGAGTTAATCCGGTTGTCCGGTTTACCGTGGCTCTTAACTTCATTAATATAATGGGTAATACTTCTGTCCACGTTCTTCCTGACGTTTGCATGGCCTTGGCCAGGGCGTTCTTAAGGGTACGGTTCATGCGTTCTACCATTCCAGAACTCTGCGGGTGGTAGGGGATGTGGAACTTTTGTTTTATGCCCATCAGCTGGCATACTGTTTTTACAATCTTCCCGGTGAGGTGGGTGTCTTGGTCGGAATCTATCTGAAGAGGCACTCCCCATCGGGGAATCACCTGCTCGGTCAATATCCTTGCCACTGTTGAGGCAGTGCAATCACGTGTGGGGAAAGCTTCCACCCACCGGGTAAATTGATCTATTTTCACTAGGCAATATCTTTTTCCATGGGATGGGGCAAAGGACCTGTGAAATCAATTTGTAAATGTTCCCATGGCCCCCGTGGACGGGGCTGGTGTCCCATTTTAATTTTAATGGGCCTGCCTGGATTATTTTGTGCACATGTAATGCATTGATGGCAATGTTTGGCAATATCTCTCCCCATCCCCTTCCACCACCAATCTTTTCCAAGACTCCCGGTCATGGTCTCTCGTCCCGAATGGGACAGGCCATGGTGCAACTCCAATAAGGTATTCTGTATGCATTCAGGCGCCATTACCTTGTCGTTTCGTCTCCAAACGTTATCCTTCCCTTGCGTTGCACCCTGCTTTGTCCACATACCCCTTTCTTCCTCAGAAGTGTCCTGGTGTAGTTTCTCAATACTTATCTGTTCGTCTCGGACCCCAGCGGCGCTGACTGAGGCTTCCTCACACTCCTCTTGTTCTAATGCCTCTTGTGCAGCTAAGTCCACAGCTTGATTTCCCTGGTGACTCAGCCAATCTGGACTGGTTCGGTCCGGTTCCCTTTGGTGGGCTTTAATTTTAATGACCGCTACCTGTTTTGGTTTATTACTGGTTGCTAAGAGAGCTTCTATTCTCAGCTGGTGTTTTATGGGATGTCCGCTGGTTGTGATAAAACCCCTCCTCCCCCATGCTGTCATATAATCGTGTACTACCCCGAATGCATATCTACTGTCCGTATGGATATTAACGATCTTACCCTCTGATAGTTCCAGTGCCCGGGTAAGGGCTACCAATTCTGCCACTTGAGCTGACGACCCCCCATTAATTCGCCCTGATTCAACTGTCTCTAGATCCTGGTTAACTACGGCCCATCCGGTACGAGGTAGTCCCTCTACGTATTTTCGCGAGCCGTCCACAAACAAGGGTTTGTTCTGCGGTTTGAAGGGGCATGTCTTTTATTCTATCCTCTTCTATGTCCATATCCACGTCCCCGCAATCGTGGGGCTCTCCCTCTTGCACTATGCCCTCCGCGGGGTTTTCCCCTACATCTCTAATTATAGTTACTGCTTTGTTGGGTGGCAAGAGTACTGCTTCCCACTTTGCCCGTCTCATATTAGAAACAGTTCTCAGTTTTCCTGTGTTTAACATTTCTACCAACGTGTGTTTGGTGTGGAGAATGATGTTTCCGGTCATTACCACGGGCTCGCTTATTTTTACTGTCCAAGCTGCGCAGTCTAGTGCAGCTATACATCTGGATAATCCGGTCACCACCGGACCTTCGGCGGTGGAGTAATAGGCTATAGGTCTCCTTTTATCCCCGTGATCTTGGGTGACCACGGCCGTATAGAACCCATCTTCATTGGTACAGTGGATGTGGAAATCTTTACCCATGTCAGACAGTCCCAATCCAGGTGCGGAACTAGTTCTGACTTGAGTTTACTATATGCCTGTTCTTGTTCAGGGCCCCACTCTATAAGGTCTAGGGTCGGTTTTCCTCCCTTTACTAGTCTTTGTATAGGCTCGGCAATCTTTGCAAACTCAGGGATAAAGTTCCGGCTGTAATTAAAGAGACCCAGTACCTTCCTCACCCCCCTTACCGTTACTGGTCTAGGCATGTCCTTGACAGCCTTTTTCCTATCCGAGGGCATTTCTTTCAACCCCTTTGAAAGGCAGTACCCTCGGTACAGGACTTGGGTTTTCCCTACCTGGACTTTCTTGGGGTTGACCTTAAGGCCTGCCGTCTCCAAAGCTCGTAACACCAGGTATAGGGTTGCCTGATGTCCCTCCTTGGTTTCTGAAGCTATTAATATGTCGTCGACATATTGTAAAATACTATTTCCTGTCGGTACTTCTATTTGTTTTAGTACGTCGCTCATGACTCGGTGGAATATGGCAGAACTATTATGGAACCCTTGTGGTAATTGGGTCCAAGTATATTGTTTATCCTCCACCGTGAAGGCGAATTTCTCTTGTGATTCTGGGTCGAGGGGAAGTGCCCAGAAGCCATTGGCTATGTCCAGGACTGTAAAAATGTTATGTTCAGGGAATAATCCATTAAGGATTGTGGAGGGACTGGCTACTATCGGGTATAGTTTGGGGGTGACCTTATTAAGGGCGGTGTAGTCAATGGTTAGTCTATAACTCCCATTTGGCTTCCCTACTGGCCATATTGGGGAGTTACTGCTGCTAACAGTTTCTCTTAAGATACCTTTTTCCATTAGTCCCTTTACTATTTCTACAACTGCTGTTCTGGCTTCAGCTCTTAAAGGGTATTGCCGGTGTGGTTTATGAGATGGTCCAGGGACCTTAATAGGGTCCATGTCCGCCTTTCCGTTATCCAATTTTGTCTGTGCCCAAACCCCGGGCACAGAGGCATAAATGCCGCCATATCCTCCAGTCTTGGTATGCCAGTTGGTTTTTGTGGCTGTTGTTACACCTAAACTTTCCATATGGTGAGCTATCTGTCCCAAATCTCCCTTACTGCCATCTGCCTTTGGCCATGTTAATTTCCCCTCGCCACAATCAATCAGGGCCTGGACTTCCTTCATTACGTCATTCCCCAGTATTGTTCCCTCACGATTCTTGCATACGTAAAATCTCATGGGTATACATAAATTATCAATTTCCACCACTTGGGTGATGCTCAGGTAGGCCGGTGTTGGCCGTCCATCTATTCCGTTTATTAAAGCCTTTTTGTCGGTTACGGGAAGGGGTTTATTGGTAATGGATATTGAGGCTCCAGTGTCCACGAGCATCTCACACTGTCGGCCCCCTACTAGTGCAGACACATATGTCCTTCCCTCCTTTTTACTTTGTACAGGGGCCGCCGGGCATCACAGGATGGCTTTGTACTTCAGCCACTGCTGGTATTCCTGTTCTGACAGGGTCCTTGCCTTATTAGGATAACCATTGTTACTATAGCAGGTCGCGTCTAAATGTCCCTTTTTGCCGCAATATGTGCATTGTTTTTCCATGCGTTTCCCCTTACTTTCTTTGGCAAAGTGACCCACCTTCCCGCAGTTATGGCATGTTCCCTTTTTCTGTCCTCCCCCCCGTCCCTGCTGCAAAAACCCTTTCTTGTTTTATCTTTGTTTGGGATTTTTCATCGCCCCCTCCCTGGACGCCAATAGCCCACTCGACCAGTTCATCATAATGCTGGGTTACAATGAATCCCATTTTTATAATGGTCTGGTGTGCAGCGGATAGTCCGTCCTTAAATGCCTGGATAAATGCTCGGTCGCCGCGGCCCGGGTTTCCCTGTCCAGAGCATTCTTGATATATCTGGAATAATCGTTCCCCATACTCTGAGGCTCCTTCCCCCTTTTGTTGTTTGGTTGTAGTAATTTTACTCCAATTAGTAGGGGCATTACCTAAAACTCATTGGATCTCGGTTTTAAAAGGGCCAAAGGCCGCCTGTTGACCATCTACTTCGGTGGTTAAAGGTACTGCGTGTGTCCAACGTCCCCCTGAAAAGTCGGCATTGGCTGCTACCGCGGCTCCTCCGGCCACTACTCTCCACCGATCTGCCGGGCAAGCCACTCAGACTCATTGGTGGATATCTCTGAGGTGTAGTTGATGGCCCACCCAAACTGTATTCAGCTCTGCCCAAAATTTGGTATTCGCACACCGGGGTTGTAATTTACCCAGGGATGCCATTATCTGCTGTCTCTCGCCGGGGGTAAATGGTTTATAGGTTGCAGTGGGATTTGCTGTAGTTCCTCCCCTGGTGACTGGCGCCGCCGGGAAGGTTTCTAGATCTTCCTGACCCGGGGCTGTTGCCTCACCTTGGTAATCTTTGTAAGGGGGCAGTGAGGCTGTTTCTCCCCCACATTGGGAACGGTTCTGAATCTGTTGTTCTAACGCCAGGCATTTCTTTTCCCATTCCCTACATTTTCCTTGTGCCTAACTTAATTGTTTACTTTTCTCTCTAACGTTCTTTACTTGCTCAATTAGTCCTGCTAACTGATGTACTAGTAATACTCCGGCCTTTTTGGTTTTATCTTTCTTTTGTTTTGCCATCCAATTTCACTGTTGTTCTAATGTCTGGGATACATCCCAGCCATCTTGCTGCAATTTTTAAAATTAAGACTTGTTGATCGGTCATGTAAGAGTTAATTAGGGACCTGGGCAGTCCACATTTTACGTCCGTTTCCTTACCTGTCATTGAAGATGTTTACTCTATGTTCCTGTATTACCCTCTAGTTTATGGAATTTCCAAACTTAAATACTCACGGCCACGATTCACCTCGCAGAGACCTCTTGTCTTGCTCGCTAAGATTAACGTGTTTCCTTACCACCAGAGTCCGGCTCTTGGTTGGAGTGATCAGCTCCCTTCCGCACTGATTTCTATATCACCTTCTATGAACATTGGACTAAAATAATCAACCCCCGCATCACTAATTACTTTACTTTCAGTCTGCATTGTACGCCACTACAGTCTGAATTTCTTAACTCTTATCACATACTATCACATACTATCAAGTTATGTCTCTTTACTTACTTAATCTATTTTATTCGTTTGATACCACTTCGCCGACCAGCTGCTTCCCCCAGTATAATTTCTGGGTGGTCAGAAATTGACTACTATCCCGTTCTACTGGGTCATACGACTATCCAGCTCCGCGGTATCCTGTTCGTGACGCCAATTTGTTAATGAAAAATAATTCACATAGACTCTAGTAAAGTAAGAGAGACAACTTTATTGCTAACAGAGCTCTGGGAGAAGAGTTGAGATCCTGCGATCTGCGAACACATTCTCCCCGAGTGCCTTGAGCCGCGGGGTTATAAGCAGTTTACAGGGGGCGGAATACAATCATTTAAATTCATTTACATACAACCAATCAATCCATATGGCAACGCAATTCATTTACATACAACTTTTTAGTCCTAGTGAAACCTGATAGCATGGCACAAGTTTGGGGGCCCTTCCTCTGTATCTTCTTTTGTGGTGTGTTATTCTGTTGCAAAGCTTTCTATGAAACAGTGGCCTGCACCTGGCCAGGAGTCACTTGTTGCTGCAGAGTTCATATCAGGGACAGCAGATAGTTAGCTTACCCCCTCATGCTTTGCTATGTCTGAAAATCCACTCCAACACTAGTGTGTACCCATCAACAGACCTGAGATCAGAATGATGAAGAGGCATTTTATTGTGGTATTTGATTATCTTTGTTTATGCTTAACTTTAAAGCTTTCAATTCTGTCCTAAACAGATCTGCAAATAGTTCTGTCATTAACTGCTCTTGCTGAAATGTTATTCTATCGGTGGGAAGGAATTCTTTTGAATGTCTCATCTTGCTTGAGGCATGTTAACCCTTAGGTTGTAGGAATGGTCCATGGAAATTCCTGTCTCCCTGTTTTTGGAACATTTTAAGTAGAACACTGCAAAGGTGGGGAAGCAAAAGCACTAATATTACAAACATCGGGAATAGCTTTATTAAGGTTGCGAATAATATTAATTTCATACAACTAAAATATTTAATATTAATATGCGCCCTCTTTTTTCTTCCTAATCTCTCTTCCATATTCTCTGCTATGTTTTTATTTTAATTGTATTCTTTTTCTAATTAATTAAATTGATTTTATCTTTTCTATCTATTTATAATATGAAGTAATTCCTACATTTTCTCTTCCACCTCCTAAAATAGGGAGCAATCTAAAAATGTAGTTGCTTGGCTAAAAAATAGGTCCAGAAGTTGTTTCCTCAGGTAATTCAATGTTACAGATCTGGGGCTCAATTTTCCCCAGTGATTTGCGCTGTTTTTTGGAGCAGGCTGCTTTTGTTGGCCTAAATTAAAAATCCACAGTTTCCCCAATCAATTTGCACCAGCGTAACTCAGTTTGTTACGATTTTTTTAGGTACTTTTTTTTTCAGCCAAAGGGGGCATAACCTGCCGCCCGCGCAAATTCTCGTCATTTGAACATAAAAACATAAGAACATTTGGGCAAGTTTGGCCAGCTGAGAGTTACTCCAGTTCTTCTTAAGACAACATATGTGGCCTCTGCAGAAAAACCTTCTGGAGAGTTAAAGAAATCGGTGCAGGTAAGGAAAATGGCGCAGATAAATGCAGCAGATGCCCGGACAGCAGCAGCAGGAAAGGTAAGAGAGAGTGGGAGAAAGAGGGGGTGGGGAAGAGAGAGAGGAGGGGGTCGGGGGAGAGAGAGAGGGGTGGGTGGGGGGGGGGAGAGAGGGGGGTGGAGGAAAGCCTTCCGGGTGTAGTTAGGTGCGGTGACCAGGACGGGGAGGCCATTCGGTCTGGGATAGGGGTGGGGGAGCAGACTGGGAGGCCACTTGGCCTGGGATAGGGGCGGGACCGGCAAGGCACTCGGGGCTGGCGGGGGGAGAGAGCGGGACCAGCAAAGCACTTGGGGGGGTGGGGGGAGGAGCGGCACTGGCAAGGCACTTGGGGCTGGGGGGTATGGGGGGGGTTTGCAGGGCAGTTGGAGCTGGACCGGCACGGCAAGGGGCTCGGTGTGGGCTACCGAAGCAGACCGGCAAGCCCTCCAGCCAGGACTAGGGGCGGGGGAGTGGGACCGGCACCGGCAAGGCACTCGGGGCTCGGGGTGGGCTAGGGAAACAGACCGGGAGGTCCTTCGGCCTGGGATAGGAGCGGGGATCGGCACCGGCATCGGGAGAGGGGGACTTTAAAAATTGGAGGTAAGTTGCTGCAATATATTTATAGGTGTTTTTAAATTGATACAATGTGTTTTAATGTGTTTTTAAGTTGATGCTATGTATTTTAATGTGTTTTTAAGTTGATGCAATGTGTTATAATGTGTTGGGAGCTGGCTGTATGTTTCACTTTGCAGCCTCAGCTTGCATTGTGTCCCTGGTTATTGTGGCAACCCGATCTTTTTGGCGCAGATCAAAACTAAAGGACAGTTTAGGCTGCGCCAAAATGATGAAATCCAACGAGGAAACTTAGAACATTATTTTTGGCGTACTTGGGCCCGCAAAAAATGGGCGGAACTCTTCAAGTATGCCAAAAAAAAGCTTTGGGGAAAATTGACCCCATAAATTTGATCTGACTTTGCCACAGAGAAGAGCAGGTCAATTTTTGATGAAATTTCTGGTATCAAAAGTGGAGAGGACTGCTAACATATGGTTATGATTGTCAGTGGCCATGATAGAAGAGTATAGCCAGACAAGTTAATTTGTCTACAAAAAGCTCAGGTAATATTTCTGAATGCATTGCATAGCACCGTGCTCACAAATCAAGGTTAACATCTTGCTTACAATTACATTATCCAAGCCACTCAGCATTTTGACCTGGTTAATATCCCCTCATTCATTGCTTCTCCAAAAATAGCTGTTTTAATACAGAGTTAGGGCTTAATTCTCTGAATCACCCTTCTATGCAGTAAACTTTTGCCTTCAACAGAGCTTTTACTGGGAGTTCAAGCATGCGCCCCAAATCATTTTTCCTCCATTAACATGAATCGATATTAAATCATAGGGGCATGCAGTGCAAAATATGAATATTTAATTCACTGAACCCTCTCCCACACAGTATCATTAATTGAAAAGCAAGAAACCCAAAATTATACACAGTATTCCAAACAGGGCCTCAACAATGACTTATGCAGGGCAAGAATAATTTGTCTGTACTCATAATTGAGTGCCCTTGAAATGCATTCCAATAAACAAAAAGGACTAGAAATGCAGCTCCGTAGTGCCTCACGTTTTGGCACACAGGTGCTGTTTTGTGTTGAAAATGGCATTCCCGCGTGCACACATCTGGTGCGGGACACGCTGGATGCCATCTTGGTGATGGTGGTAGGTGCGCGTTAGGAGCGTGCGCCGGAGGTATTTTGAGTGGACAGATCGTGATGTTATTCAGCTGCCATTTTCATCCTCAATGCTGGAGCCAATGCCCTGACTTATCCTCGCAATAGCAAGGACTCCCCACCCCACAACTAGAGATATTTAAAGGGATCAGTAACCACTCTCAGGTTAGTTGCTGATTAATATCTCCTGGCTTTGTGAAAGATTGTGGAAGTGTTTGGAGCTTTCTAGAGTTGTTTAAAATTGCTGAAGTTAAAAGGATTGGTGCCGCAAGTAGAGAAGGCCTTGGTTCTGATTTCAAGAGTTCTGGCCAGACCATTTGCTCCCAGCCATGGGTGCTCCAGTTCTCATCCCCCTTGGCCTGCAGCATGATAAGGAGCTGGAGCAGAGGCAGTGAAGAAGAGGACAAGTTGCTCACAGGGAGAGGATGAGGAAGGGGAGTTGGGCTCACAGCAAGTGGCCTTACCCACCTAGAATCTTCCAAGAGCAATTCTCTTACCTCAACCTGAGCCAGGAGCAGTGTGAGAGGCATCTCCACTTTATGAAGGAGGTGCTCACAGAACTCTTCCACCTTATTGTCTGCGGACTGCAGGAAGATATCAATATACTGGTCAGGTGGGCAGAACAGTGGCAAATTGAATTTAATCCGGATAAGTATGGAGTAATGTATTTGGGAAGGTCCAGCAAGGCAAGGGAATACACATTAAATGGTATGGCACTGAAAAGTGTAGTGGAACAAAGGGACCTTGGAGTGCAGGTCTACAGATCCCGGAAGGTAGCAGGCTAGGTAGATAAGGTGGTTAAGGAAGGTATATACAATACTTGCCTTTATTAGTCGAGGCATGAAATATAAGAGCAAGGAGGTTGTTGTGTCCTTGGATGCTGTAATAATGACTCCACGAGGCAATGTGTTGTACTTGAAATCTAGTGACCTTAGTCTTTTATTTGTTAACTCCAGAGTGAGGATCACACATGGTGGCCTGCCTTTTATACTAGGCCAGGCACACCTGTACAGGTAATCTACAAGTCTCCCACTGCTGTGCCCTCTGGTGGCACACCTTGTGATAGTACCAACAGTGGCCATGTAGGATACATGACATCATTCTCCCCTGAGCCTTTAGTGCAAATTGCCTCTGCATTGACTGTGCTCTGGGCTTAGCTCTATCTGGGCTCTATCTGGTTGACCTTTGGCAGGTCGTTTCAATCTTGGGTGAGTGGTAGGTTCAGTAGAGTGCTGGTGGTTGCTATTTGTGTGTGTCCCTGACCACTCCATTCTCCCCCCCGACCCCTCCCCACATGTCGACTATGCCGGAGGCGCATTGCATTCGTATACATTCAAGTTCAGAAAAACAAGTTTGCATTACATTTGTGGTTCCATTGTGAGACAAGTACATTCGACTGGTGAGATATATTATGGATGCAGTGACCGGTGCGTAAGGATGAACTAGTTCCAGAACTGCTGGATGGTGTCCCTGCAGTCTGATGGCAGCTCGGTGCCCAGTGTTGGCAGTGGGAACCCAGTTGGCTCCAGTTGCCTGCTCTTGGGGCTGTTGCAATAGTTCCTCGCGTCGGGCAGGTTCACAGATGCCTGTGACCTCCCTGTCCTTTCTTTGCTCCCTGGGTCGCTGCTGCTCCCTGAGGAACTGTCATCTACCAGTGCACAGGGAACTACTGACTTGCTAGCCTGAGCGTTGTTTGGTTTGGGATCCTGGCTGGATCCGGTCCCCTTTGGGGGAGCTGTAGCAGGTTACCCTTCGTTTCCAGATATGGCCTTGGTGGCGATGGGGTCTGGGGCTGCGCCTTAGCACAGTTTGCTCTTTCAGGCTCGTGGCAGTTGGTGCCATCAGGTGCCTGAGAGGTGGAGCCGATCAGGGGCAGGGTATCGATACTGATGCCATTGCCCTCCTGAGATCGCTTGCTCTGCAGCTCGTGTGTATTGGCTACTTGTGGCCACACACCATGATGCATAATTCTGGTCCCAGGGATGCAGGCTACAGCATTGGGTAGCTCGCTGGACCTGTGTGCTCCCGATGGGTGTCTGCCCGCTGCATTGGCTGCGTGCAGTTGAAATTCTACATCGCACAACTTTTCATTACTTGTTGTGGATATTTTGTAGCTCCAATTGCGATCGCGTGACTTTCCCTCGCTGTTTGCATGTACACAATTCTGATCATCAGTTACACCTTTTCCATGATCACACGACTTTTCCTTGCTTATTGCATGTACACATCTCTGATCATCACTTACACATTTTACATGATCGCGCGACTTTTCCTTGCTCATTGCATGTACACGACTCTGATCGTCAGTTACACATTTTATCTGTAACTTACAGTTGCTATTACATTGCTTGAGTGTGTGCAACTGTCCCTTTAATTGTAGTGGGTTGCAGGCCTCCTTTAAGAGAGCCTTGCTTTCTTTACCCCAATCCTCTTCTCCGTTTGGTGCCACGTGTTGCTCCATCAGCGCTGCACCTCATGGTCTGGCCACGGCCATCTTTTTCTCAGCACCTCACCTCGTGGTTTGGGCGCCATCTTTCCTCCATCCATGATGTTGACTGCAGTGATCCTCTTCTCCCCGGGTTCTGAGAAGTCGTCTTTGGATCCGATTTTCTCCCTCCTGAGTCCTGCCACTGGAGCCGAGAAGGTACATTCGGGTCGTCTCAGCTGGATCATCTCCATGCAGTCGTGCTGAGCGGTCTGTGCCTCGGGTGTTGTGCTGGTCTGCTCTCTGGTGACTGGTCCACCCTCAAGTGAGGGCTTGCTGTGCCTCCAAACGTGGAGGACGTCGATCGCAGCAGGAATGAAGTCTTCCCACTTCCAATGGATCTTCTCCATCCACCTTCTGCCGAGCAGCGTGGGTCTATCACCTGCAACAATCCTCAGAGTTAACTTGTGCCATCATGGAGTATCTTTACATTCGCATTACCAATGACTGGGACAAATTCATCGGTGTAGGTGCGCAGCTTTGCCTGAACCGAGACCAACTTGGGTCGTTCAGCTTAATTGTCCCATAGCCTCTCAAATGCTTCTTGATTCATTACTGACTGGCTCGCCCCCGTGTCCACTTCCATGAAGACTGGAAGACCATCTCTCTCGACTTCCATCCTCAATGGGGAACACTGGTGGTACAGGTAAACATGCTATATACCTCATCGTGGGGCTGAGCTGCCTCTCTGCCTATCGTTTCATAATCCACGCTGGATTCATGGCCATCTGCAGACTCTTCATCGACACATATTTCTCTTACACATTCACTGGAGGTGGCCCTTTGTGCTGCAGCCTTTGCATACATAGTCTTTAAAGCAGCACTGGTGAGCCCTGTGATTCCTTCCATAACGCCAGCATGGAGCTACTCGATAAGCCCTCCTCGGCGGACTCTGAGTTAAGGGACTCAGGGGCTTGTTCTCCCTTCCCTGAGAGAGTTTGCGTTCTACAGCCCAGCCTCTAAAAGGCTCCACTCTGTGCACAGTACTTGCCGGGTTTGAGTCCTGAGGGTGAGACATCTGTCTAGAACCGCAGGTCGAGGTCAGGAATGCCTGGCTCACAGAGATGGCTTTCTGCAGTGTGATTGTGGTATCCGCCGACAATAAACTTATGAAGAAAGCCCTCATGGCCAATTCCAATGACAAAAATGTCCCGCAGTGCTTCGTTGAGGTAGTTGCCAAAATCACACGGTGCCGCCAGCCTCCTGAGGCGTATTTCGCGATTTCCTGGCCTTCTGGCTGTCGGTGAGTATAGAATCGATGTCAAGCTGTGAAGATGTTCTCCTTGAGCTTGAGTTGCTCATGGATCAGGGTTGCGAGCTCCTTGTACGTCTTGCTCGTGGTCTTCGCTGGTGCCAGCAAGTCCCTGACGAGGCCATAGACGGTGGGCCCACAACTGGTTAGCAGGATAGCTTTGCGCTTATGAGTCAGTGTGGCCAGGTAGTCTCCTGCCAGGTCGTTTGCTGTGAAGAAGTGGTCAAGCCTCTCCACAAAGGTGTCCCAATCATCACTGCTGCAACGTACTAAGGGTAGCCATTTTCGCGTGAAAGTCCGTAAGCTCGTCGCCAATCGTTGTGTCCTTGGATGCTCTAATAATGACTCCACGAAGCAATGTGTTGTACTTGAACTGCAGTGACATTAGTTCTTTATTTGGTAGCTCCAGAGTGAGGATCACATCTGGTGGCCTGCCTTTTATACTAGGCCAGGCACACCTGTACAGGTAACCTATAAGTCTCCCACTGCTGTGCCCTCTGGTGGCACACCTTATGATAGTACCAACAGTGGCCATGTAGGATACATGACAGAGGTTATGCTTGAACTGTATAAAATATTGGTTAGGTCACAGCTGGAGTACTGTGTGCAGTTCTAATCACCACATTACAGGAAAGATGTAATTGCACTGGATAGGGTACAGAGGAGATTACCTGGACTGGAGAATTTGGCGATGAGGAAAGGTTGGAGATGCTGGGTCTGTTTTCTTGGAACAAAGGAGCCTAAGGGGAGGCCTGATTGAGGTGTATAAAATTATGAGGGGCCTGGATAGAATGGATCGGAAGGACATGTTTCCCTTGGCAGAGGGTCAACAACCAGGGGGCATATATTTAAGTAATTGGGTGGTGGTTTAGAGCAGATATGAGGGGAATTTTCTTCACCCAGAGGGTGGTGGGGGTCTGGAACTCACTGCCTGAAAGGGTGGTAGAGGCAGGAACCCGCACCACATTTTAAAAATACTTGGATGTGTCATGTATGTAACCATCATGCAATGGTGATCTTCATGTAACTGTAACCTTCATGCAACTCCTGTACACTGTACTTATACCCTAGAAATGCACACCCTGACCACAGGGGATGAACTTGTGGGAGACATTCCTCACCTGGCTTTCCAGGTCTAAAAGGGGAGGTCCAACCCAGGGTCAGGACTCCTAGGTCCTGGGAATAAAGGTTCAGGTCACAGAGTGACCGTGTCTGCTATACATGCCTCGTGTGAATTTGTAGTAAGGTGCAGGGACACTACATTTGGCGACGAGAAACGGGAATCACCGAACCACGAGGATTGCCACTGGTAGCATAGAGGAACGTTACTGTGTGGGTGAGGACTGGGACAACTTCGTGGAAAGACTCCAGCAGAGCTTTGTCACGAAGGACTGGCTGGGAGTGACAGCGGCTGACAAGCGGAGGGTGCATCTACTGACCAGCTGCGGACCACAGACGTATGCGTTGATGAAAGACCTGCTCGCACCCCAAAAGCCAGCAGACAAGTCCTTTGAAGAGCTCAGCCAGCTGATCAGTGAGCATCTCAAGCCGGCGAGTAGCATACACATGGCCCGGCACCGGTTCTACTCTCACCGGGGTCGGGAGGGGCAAAACGTCTCGGACTTCGTTGTGGACCTGCGGCGCTTGGCCAGTCTCTGTAAGTTCACAGACGCCTGCAGGGGGAAGATGTTAAGGGATTTTTTCATCAAGGGCATTAATCATGCCGGGATTTTCAGGAAGCTCATAAAGACCGAAGACTTGAATTTAGAAGGGGCGGTGTTGATAGCTCAGATCTTCATGGCAGGGGAAGAGGAGACCAAGCTAATTTACGCATGCAGCCCTGGTCCAAACGTGGCGACGGACCAGGGAGTTAACATGGTGAACACGGCTTGAGACCCCGCAGGCAGGCAAGGGCATTTCGAAACCGCCCAGGCAGCAACAGGCTCTAGGGTGGGTCTGCAACAGGGACAATGGAAAGAGTATCGGTAATTTACACCATCACGAGGAACATTAACACCCACCATCAGAGTGCTTAGAAACAACCAAATGGGCAATCAGAGAGGAATGCCTGGTAATAGTCCCTTTGTTAACATCAATCTCAGCTCATGCTGGAGGTGCAGGGGTAGATACACTGCAAAAAGCTGCAGGTTCCAGCAATATACCTGTGGGATTTGTAAACTCAGTGGACACTTGGCCAGGATGTACAAAAAAGCTGTAGCGAGGCTAATCTGCGAGACAGAGGAACCAGACGAGGGGTCTGCAATGCAGGATGAGGCCTGGGGAAAAGCCATGGATGTTGAAGTTTGCGGGTTCATGTGGCTGATGTCCACAGCTCATACACTAAAACACCACCCATGATGATGAAAGTCTTATTGAATGGCACATGGAGCTGGATACGGGAGCTAGCCAGTCACTTATGAGTGCCCAACAATTTGAGAGACTATGGCCACACAGAGCTAGCAGGCCCAAACTGGAATGCATTGACGCAGCTACGCACGTACACCAAAGAGATCATCCCAGTGCTGGGCAGTGCAAACTTGGTGGTAACACATAATGGATCACAGAACCGGCTGCCACTCTGGATTGTCCCGGGAAATGGCCATGCGCTCTTGGGGAGGAGTTGGCTAGCTGAGATTAATTGGAAATGGGGGGATGTGCACGCCATTTCATCTGTGGAGTGAAGTTTATGCTCACAGGTCCTACAGAAATTCAGGTCACTGTTTCAACCCAGTGTCGGAATGTTCAAGGGCACTAAAGCAGTGATACGCATCACTCCGGACGCCAGACCAGTGCACCACAAAGCCAGAACAGTGCCGTATGTGATGCGTGAAAAAATTGAAAGTGAATTGGACAGGCTGCTCAGAGAGGGCATAATTTCGGCTGTTGAATTCAGCGACTGGGCAAGTCCCATCGTTCCTGTCCTTAAAGCAGATGGCTTGGTCAGGATTTGTGGCGACTACAAAGCCACCATAATCCTAGTGTCGCTGCAAGACCAATATCCTCTCCCGAGAGCAGAGGACCTTTTTGCCACACTGGCAGGTGGCAAGCTGTTCACGAAGCTGGACCTCACTTTGGCCTACATGACTCAGGAACTGGCTGAAGAATCCAAGCTTCTGACCACCATCACGACGCACAAGGGATTATTTATCTAAACAGGTGTCCGTTTGGCATTCGTTCGGCAGCAGCTACCTTTCAGAGAAACATGGAAAACTTGCTCAAATCCATTCCTGGAACAATCGCATTCCAAGATTCTTATAACGGGTTGAGACACCGAGGAACACCTCCACAACCTGGAGGAGCTGCTACGCCGACTGGACCGGGTAGGCTTGCGGCTGAAAAAGGCCAAGTGTGTGTTTTTGGCCCCAGAGGTCGAGTTTTTGGGCAGGAGGGTTGCCGCAGACGGGATCTGGCCCACTGAATCAAAAACAGAGACGATCCGCCGGGCGCCCAGGCCTGGCAACATGTCGGAGTTGCGATCATTCCTGGGACTTTTGAACTATTTTGGGAACTTTCTGCCGAATTTAAGCACATTGTTGGAGCCGTTACACATGCTCCAGCGTAAAGGTTGTGAATGGCTTTGGGGGGACTGTCAAGAACGGGCTTTCAATAAGGCGAGGAACCTGCTGTGTTCTAACAAACTGTTGACTTTGTATGACCCCTGTAAAAAACTGGTTTTAACATGCAATGCATCATGCTACGGGGTTGAGTGTGTGTTGCAGCAGGGTAATGATGACGGCTGACTCCAACCGGTGGTTTATGCCTCCAGATCACTCTCCCAGGCAGAGCGTGGATACGGCATGGTCGAAAAGGAAGCACTCGCTTGTGTTTACGGTGTGAAAAAGATGCACCAGCACCTTTTCGGTAGACAGTTCGAGCTAGAGACGGACCACAAGCCATTAACATCCCTGTTGTCCGACAGCAAGGCTGTCAATGCCAATGCGTCAGCTTGCATACAGCGCTGGGCCCTCACGCTGGCTGCGTATGACTACACCATTCAGGCACCGAAAATTGCGCTGATGCGCTCAGCAGGCTCCCAGTGGCCACCACCGAGGCTTTTGACACCTCAGGCTCCCCCATCACAGCCCGCCAGATCAATCTCTGGACCAACAGAGACCCCCTCCTTTCCATGATAAAGAAATATGTCCTGACTGGGGATTGGGTGCCCGCACACAGGGCGTGCCCCGAGGAGGTCAGACTGTTTCAGAGACGGATGGATGAGCTCTCCATTCAAGCCGACTGCCTGCTATGGAGCAGCTGGGTAGTCATGTCCCAGGAAGGAAGGGAAGCGTTCATCAGGGAACTCCACAGCAAGCACCCTGGCATCGTGTTGATGAAGGCTATTGCCCGGTCACATGTATGGTGGCCGGGGATTGACTCAGAACTGGAACACTGGGTTCGCAGGTGCACGACGTGTGCCCAGCTGGGCAATGCTCCCAGGGAGGCCCCACTCAGCCCGTGACCCTGGCCCACCAGGCCATGGTCACATATTCACGTAGGCTATGCGGGCCCGTTCATGGGAAAAATGTCCCTGATCGTTGTCGATGCATACTCGAAATGGATCGAGTACATCATATTAAACTCATGCATGACATCCATCACCGTGGAGAGTTTTTCTACGGTTTTCGTGACCCATGGCTTGCTGGACATTCTGGTCAGCGACAATGGCCCGTGTTTCACCAGCCATGAATTCCAGGAGTTTATGTCGGGCAATGGTATCAAACACGTCCGGACAGCGCCGTTCAAGCCGGCTTCCAATGGCCAGGCGGAACGTGCGGTCCAAGTCATAAAACAGGGCATGCTACACATCCAAGGACCCTCCCTTCAGTACCGCCTATCGCGCCTCCTGCTGGCCTTCAGGTCCCGCCTGCAATAGCTCACGGGAGTCCCGCTAATGGACCACCTCATGAAACGCACACTTAAGACGCGGCTGTCCCTCATTCACCCAGCCCTGGCAAACATTGTTGAGGGCAAGCGCCAGTCCCATGGTCGAAACTCAAGGGGGAGGTGTATAGAAATGGATGACCTGGTATTTGTTCTTAACCATGCTTTGGGACCCAAGTGGCTTGAGGCCACTGTAATTGGCAAAGAAGGGAATAGGATCATAGTGGTCAGACTAAACAATGGGCAGATATGCCACAAACACTTGGACCAAGTGAAGAAAAGGTTCAGCATAGACACGGAGGAACCTGAAGAAGAGCATGAGATGTCACCCACATCACTGCCAGTGGATGAACAACAAGGACAGTCCACAGCATGCACAGTCCCTGCAGCCAGCCCGGACAGGCCGGAATCACCTCAGGTGACAGGGACGCATGCTGAGGCTCAGCCACCAGAGCCACAACTGCAGCACTCCACGAGAGAGTGTCGACCACCTGAAAGACTTAACCTTTGAGACAAAAAGACGTAAGGGGGGAGGTGATGTCATGTATGTGACCATCATGCAATGGTAATCTTCATGTAACTGTAACCTTCATGCAACTCCTGTACACTGTACTTATACCCTAGAAATGCACACCCTGACCACAGCGGGTGAACTTGCGGGAGACACTCCTCACCTGGTATACCTTTCCAGGTATAAAAGAGGAGGTCCCACACAGGGTCAGGACTCCTTGGTCCTGGGAATAAAGGTTAAGGTCACAGAGTGACCGTGTCTGCTATACATGCCTCATGTGAATTTGTAGTAAGGTGCAGGGACACTACAGGATGTGCACTTCCAGTGCCGTAACCTACAGGGCTACAGACCAAGAGTTGGAATGTGGGATAGGCTTGATAGCTCTTGGTCAACCGACGTGGGCACAAGGGGCCAAAATGGCCTTCTTCCATGCTGTAAATTTTTATGATTCTATGATTCTTACAACCAGACCTGCAGCCTCACTCCAGGGCAAGGACAGTGCTGCCAGTGGCTGTGAAGGTGACTGTGGCCCTGAATTTTCTTGTATCGGGTTTCCTCCAGGCTGGAGCAGACAATATCTGTAACATCACCCAGTTTTCCATCCACTGCTGCATAAGAGAGGTGTCAGACGCTCTTTATACCAAGAGAGGGGACTTCATTGTCCTCTCTCTGACCAGAGAGAAGCAGGCGGATCATGCAGCAGGCTTCCCCATGGTGTAGGGCACCATCGATTGCACACACGTGGCTTTGCGGGCGCCACATCTAAATGCTGTGATGTACTGCAACCGCAAAGGTTACCACTCACTGTATGGGCAGTTGGTGTGCGACCATACTAAGCATATCATGATGGTGAATGCCCGGTATCCTGGAAGCATTCATGATGCTTTTATCTGCACTGGTCTGCTGTTCCCTCAGTCTTTGAACCATCACTACAAACTAGAGGTGGCTACTGGGTGACAAGAGTAATCATTTGACCACCTGGCTCACAACTTTGCTACGCAACCTACGCACACGTAGGCAGCATGCATATAATGAGTCTTGCTGCCACACGGAATCTGATAGAGCAGACCGTTGGAGTCCTTAAACAACGCTTCCGCTGCCTGGACCACTCTCGAGCCCTGCCGTACTTACCAGAACCCATCTCAAGATTCATCGTGGTCTGCTGCATTCTTCACAACCCCACCCTTGCCGCCAGGTATACATCGACTAGCTGAGGAGGAGGAGGAAGCTGAAGAGGTGAAAGCGCAAGGGAGGAGGTAACCCAGACAGCCCCTTTCTGCCGGGCTCTTTGTGATCGACTCATCTGACTGTGATACCAGTGAATGCAACCCCAATTTCACATTCACCAACAGTCCCACACCTTACCTTCCCTCTGTTACTGACCATCACTTGGCCATTATGCTGAAATAAAACACACCACAAAAGAAACATTCCAATACAAGGTCATATATCAATCCATCCAATATTACATAACAAAGTCAACTAATCACCCTTGTGCATTCCCTTAGTGCATGTCTTCTGTGTGATTTTACCTGTCCTCGTGCTCTTACAAAGCGCTGCCCTAGTGGCTGCAGGAATGTCAGTATCTGAGCTGGTGGCTGTGAGTGTGAAATCGAGTGACGGTGCTGTGTCCTCATCATCAGTGCCTTGATGTTCTTTTATTCATGCTCCTCTATCAGTGCCTGGCCATGTGGCAGTTCTTGTATATCTGAAAGGAGAGAAGCACAAGGGTAGGTTTGTGGTGAGGGGAGGGGGAAAAAACAAGAGGTGCATGCTTACACCATGTGCAGCTTATAATTCAGAAACGATTTTGGGATGAGAGGGAAGTGGGATGTGAGAAGGATTACGTATGAGGATACAGCATTTGAAGGTCAATTAACTGAAATTGACCATTCGTGTGAGGTCATTAAACTTATTCCTGCACTGCGTCCAGCTCCCATTGTATTTTAGACATTTGCCGAGAGGGCATTCTGCCCCCCTATGGAAACAGAACCTCTCTCCTCCTGTTTACCTCCTGCACCAAGGAGTGGACTGCACAGTGCTACATCAGAGGACCTTGGAGCATGCTCTCTCCCCTGTTGTGACAGAATTTTTTTGCTGCTCTGACTTTCTTCCCCAGCCAGTTCAATGATCTGCTGCAGGCAGAATACACTTCCCCTTTAAAAGATGTCGACTGCCTTTAAGAAGTGCAGGCTAACTTTAATAGGTGCTAGTCTTGCACAAACTTGGGCCCCTTGCTGAGCATTCAGTGCTGAGCTGAAAGCAACAATCATGTTGATTAGCAGGCTGAATGAAGTTTGCATACTTCATGCATCCCTCTGTGCAGGTGCAAGTTAATCGTGCATTGCAATCCTCACATCTGTTTTCAGGGACAAACACATTTTTAGCCCAATGAATCTTGTTGATAATTTAACATTGATTAGATGGTCAATAAAGCAACCAACTCCTTCTCAAACCCCATACATTGTGTGCGTGTTTCATGTTTCCTTCTACAATGTGCATTACTTTATAATAATCTTCATTAAAATCCATCTGCTCTTCCTTAATCAAACTATTTAACTGATTATGATCCATTTTAGTATTATCAATTGAACTGGTATTCATACCTGAGTTTGATATGAAGCACTAGTTTGTGTTACATAAGGTATTGTCTTCTGTATAATTTATGCATAATTTAAACAGTAGCACATCCAGAACAAACCTTGAAGAACTCCACAAGTCTCTAATCCCCAGAATACAGTATTGACTTCTCATCATGCTCTTCTGCCAGTTTTAAAATCAATGAGTTAATTTGCTATTTACACAATGTACAATGCACCACATAATGTTTGGTTGTCCAATTGTAGGGGAGGACGAAAACCCCCTCATTTTACCCAGAAGGAAAAGGGCTGTGGGATCAGTCTGTGCTGTGAATTGAAACCGATAACAGTTTGACTTTGGCAGAGCAGTGATTGGACGGGGAGGACACCAGAGGGCCAATGGTGAGACAGAGACAGCCCGAAGCATGGGGCTTTCAAGCCAATGGGAGAGCACTTGCTCGAAAACTGTGGGACTGACTCATAGCCATTATCGGGCTATTGTCTTCCCCATGTTTACACTATGGAAGGAAATTATGCAGATCTTCAGAAAACTAGGGAACCCAAAACAAACCAAGGACTGACACAATGGCTACAGGAGGCCAACCCAATTAACACCTACTCAAACCTTGAGTAGGTTAGAAAAACTGAATTGAAGGAAAATTATGCAGACCTTTAGAAACCAGGGAACCCAAAACAACCCAAGGGCCTACACAATGGCTACAGGAGGCCAACGCAATCAACACCCATTCAAACCTTGAGTAGGTTAACATCAGTGGAAAAAACCCGCAATAATCTAAAACTGCTGCATTTTTCAAAATCACAAAGCCCACCAATGGGAAGAATCGATTTCAGCAGGAGAGGCGGACTGGATAATCTGGCTATAAAAAGGGGTTTCTGATGCAGTGTGGGTGGTTCCCTGCCCTCGTCATCCAACAACCAGCAAGACCCTCGACACTGAAGGAAAACCAGTGTCCGAAGACACCGAAGATAGAAGAAACAAACCACTAAACTGCAGAAGGCACAGTAGTGAGTATAACCTCTGGTCCCCAGAACTCCCAACTCAGTTAGGCCAGGAAAGGTGGGAGGTTGGGCATTGTACTGCTAAACTTGTGTAAAGATTTTCGTTGTGTCCGTTTAGTGGGATTTAGGGGGATTGTTTTGTTGGTGTATTGCTGTTTGTTGAGATACACCTTGTCAAATAAATTGGAAGCCTTAAGTTCCTCTTGGAATCATCTTGTCTCAGTTCTATTGTATTACATCTCCTGATCATGAGTCTTATGTCAGAACAGTGTAAGGGAAGCTAGGAGCGCCTTGAAAACACTCAACTGTGTGTCACAGGCTAGGGAAGAATGGGTTAGGAGTGTTTGACACTCACAGGTGCCTCACAGGCTAGGCATAAGCTGTGGGGACGCACGAGTCTCAAAACCCCCTTCATAAGCTGTGGACACAGTCTCTCCAGGGGTGCTCTTGCAGCACTCAGGGTACCTCACAGGCCAGGCATAAGCTGTGAGGGCAGAAGCCCAGAGAGAGACACCCAAGGCACAACAATACTCCCTGAGAACCCCTTACAGAACATGGTGACCGTGGCAGGACATAAGCAAACAGGAGATGTTAATATAACAGATGAGCTGATAAGAGAGGAAACTAAAATGGAGGAGAGAATTTCCTCATACATTTTTGGCAAGGTGAACCTCACCAAACCTTAGGTGCAAGCCCTCACTCGGGCAGAGCGCCCAGTGGATGCTGCTGCTCAGTGGACAGCAGGGAAGGACCACAACCGCAGGGTGGAAAAGGCCATCTGGCTTATCTGCCTCACCCGCCAAGTCCGAAAGCTCGACCAGCGGGTGAAGGACTTGGAACAGAGTCTTCAGAAATCAGAGGAGCTCTCTGCTATCCTGGCTGCAGTTGGGGACAACCTGCTGGCCGAATTAGCTGAGGAGCAGCAAAGGAACCGGCAGTTGGAGGAGACCTTCCGAAATAGCCGGGACTATCTTCAGTGTCAGGTCACTGAGGCCAAGGGTAGTGAGGGGTCCCTCCGGGAACAGAAATCTCGGTACACCCAGAAAATTTGGGAACTAGAGAATAAATTAAAAGATGTACAGGCAGCCTGTAAAGTGGCCAGTAGCAGTGAGTTTGCAGATCACAGCCCCTGCCAGGAGAGGATTAAAACTCTCACCCACGCTCTATCCCAGGCAAAGGGGATGGTCGCCCTGATAGGACCCGGAGGGTCCACAGGGGACAAAGGAGAGTATTGGGGGGTAGAGGAGAATCCAAAGGCAAGAGACGCCCGACCACCTTCTGAGGCACCGGTGGTTTGTCCGGTGGGGTACCAGGAGGAGTGGGGCACGCAGGTAGTAGCATACCCAGGCCTGGGGGCAGGACCAATGTGTCCCGCTCAGCAGCAGGGATGTGATGCTCCAGCCGAGGGTCAGTTAAGGGTTGGATCAGGTGACCAGGCACTGTCTGCTGCACCGGGTATGGTGGGACAGCCAGAGGTAGAGGGACCAGCGCAGAAAGATCCTGAACAAGGACGGATGTGCCCGGTCAGGCAGCGCAAGTACAGTCCTCCACAGGCAGGTGGCCAAGGTCGGGGAGCGCTGGAGAGCGACTTTATTATTCCCCATGGAGTTCAATCACTCAGGGCCATGGTGGCCCATTTGGCCAAACTCACTCGCAGTGGGGACCCATCTATCCACTTCATGGAGGTGATGCAGGCAGGGGAAATTAATGGGTGTGACGAGGAAGAGACAGCCAAGCTGCTGCTCTTCTCTCTGGACAGCAAATTGTACCAGGCCCTACCGGCAGAATGCCGGAGGGGACAGCGTACATTTACTGAGGTCCAGAGGGCCGTCCTTGAGGCTATGGACTTCGATGACGGCAGTCCTTTCGAACGGGTCGAAAGGACAAGGCAGCTCGCAGGGGAAACCCCGCAGGCGTTTGCGGACAGGCTGTGGGTGGTATACCACGCAGCCTGTGGGGAGCTCCTCGACCGGGCGAATCTTTCCGCGGTGCAGACTGGCCGCTGGCTGAGGATGCTGGTGGCAAACTGCTTGCCCCGACTCAAGGCCAGGGCAGAACTGTGGTTCGATTCCCGGGGCCCCAACCTCACCGAGGAAGCAGTGGTCAGGCAACTGGCACTGGTCCAATGGAATGGAGGAGGGGAGGAGGAGAAAACCTCCAAAGGTCGGGTAAATGCAGTAAAACCCAACTCGATTCCCAAAAGGGAATGGCACCAGGAGGGTGGCCGCTCGATTGATAAGGAGGGAGTGTGCTACGGGTGCGGGAAAGCTGGGCATTTTAAAAGGGATTGCAGGAGCCCAGTAAAGAGATATGGGGGGAGAAGTCCTTCAGGAGCCGCCCAGAGTGGGGGAAGTGGAGGGAGCTCCTCACCATCCCTTGACGAGATAGTAGCTGCAGTGAGGACAGCGCTGGAGGGGACTGGGAAGGTAGCCACGGCAACAGGCAGGGAATCACCAGCAACCCTGCCAGTACAGAGGCCGTGACTAGCCCAGACCCAGCCTGCATACCTGTGCCCACTAGAATACGACCCCTGGGGACGACCCTGGGTCAAGATGGAGGTTGAGGGTGTATTGGGTACTTACCTTTTGAACACTGGTGCTGCCAGCACGATAGTCCATTCGGAGGACCCCGCAACCTCACCTCTATCAAACGGGTTGGGTTCAACTAGTTGGGTTCACAGGTAATGAGAAGGCTGGGTTTTTCTCAGTCCCGCTCGCAGTTCGTTTAGGAGCACTCCAAACACAATGGAAGTGCGTCCTGATGAACTGGGAGCAGGTGGGAAACATAGAAACATAGAAAATAGGTTCAGGAGCAGGCCATTCAGCCCTTCTAGCCTGCACCGCCATTCAATGAGTTCATGGCTGAACATGAAACTTCAGTACCCCATTCCTGCTTTCACGCCATACCCCTTGATCCCCTGAGTAGTAAGGACTTCATCTAACTCCCTTTTGAATATATTTAGTGAATTGGCCTCAACTACTTCCTGTGGTAGAGAATTCCACAGGTTCACCACACTCTGGGTGAAGAAGTTTTTCCTTATCTCGGTCCTAAATGGCTTACCCCTTATCCTTAGACTGTGACCCCTGGTTCTGGACTTCTCCAACATTGGGAACATTCTTCCTGCATCCAACCTGTCCAAACCCGTCAGAATTTTAAACGTTTCTATGAGGTCCCCTCTCACTCTTCTGAACTCCAGTGAATACAAGCCCAGTTGATCCAGTCTTTCTTGATAGGTCAGTCCCACCATCCCGGGAATCAGTCTGGTGAATCATCGCTGCACTCTCTCAATAGCAAGAATGTCCTTCATCAAGTTAGGAGACCAAAACTGTACACAATACTCCAGGTGTGGCCTCACCAAGGCCCTGTACAACTGTAGCAACACCTCCCTGCCCCTGTACTCAAATCCCCTCGCTATGAAGGCCAACATGCCATTTGCTTTCTTAACCGCCTGCTGCACCTGCATGCCAACCTTCAATGACTGATATACCATGACACCCAGGTCTCGTTGCACCTTCCCTTTTCCTAATCTGTCACCATTCAGATAATAGTCTGTCTCTCTGTTTTTACCACCAAAGTGGATAACCTCACATTTATCCACATTATACTTCATCTGCCACGCATTTGTCCACTCACCTAACCTATCCAAGTCACTCTGTAGCCTCATAGCATCCTCCTCGCAGCTCACACTGCCACCCAACTTAGTGTCATCCGCAAATTTGGAGATACTACATTTAATCCCCTCGTCTAAATCATTAATGCACAATGTAAACAGCTGGGGCCCCAGCACAGAACCCTGCGGTACCCCACTAGTCACTGCCTGCCATTCCGAAAAGTACCCATTTACTCCTACTCTTTGCTTCCTGTCTGACAACCAGTTCTCAATCCACGTCAACACACTACCCCCAATCCCATGTGCTTTAACTTTGCACACTAATCTCCTGTGTGGGACCTTGTCGAAAGCCTTCTGAAAGTCCAAATATACCACATCAACTGGTACTCCTTTGTCCACTTTATTGGAAACATCCTCAAAAAATTCCAGAAGATTTGTCAAGCATGATCTCCCTTTCACAAATCCATGCTGACTTGGACTTATCATGTCACCATTTTCCAAATGCACTGCTATGACATCCTTAATAATTGATTCCATCATTTTACCCACTACTGAGGTCAGGCTGACCGGTCTATAATTCCCTGCTTTCTCTCTCCCTCCTTTTTTAAAAAGTGGGGTTACATTGGCTACCCTCCACTCGATAGGAACTGATCCAGAGTCAATGGAATGTTGGAAAATGACTGTCAATGCATCCGCTATTTCCAAGGCCACCTCCTTAAGTACTCTGGGATGCAGTCCATCAGGCCCTGGGGATTTATCAGCCTTCAATCCCATCAATTTCCCCAACACAATTTCCCGACTAATAAAGATTTCCCTCAGTTCCTCCTCCTTACTAGACCCTCTGACCACTTTTATATCCGGAAGGTTGTTTGTGTCCTCCTTAGTGAATACTGAACCAAAGGACTTGTTCAATTGGTCTGCCATTTCTTTGTTCCCCGTTATGACTTCCCCTGATTCTGACTGCAGGGGACCTACGTTTGTCTTTACTAACCTTTTTCTCTTTACATACCTATAGAAACTTTTGCAATCCGCCTTAATGTTCCCTGCAAGCTTCTTCTCGTACTCCATTTTCCCTGCCCTAATCAAACCCTTTGTCCTCCTCTGCTGAGTTCTAAATTTCTCCCAGTCCCCAGGTTCGCTGCTATTTCTGGCCAATTTGTATGCCATTTCCTTGGCTTTAATACTATCCCTGATTTCCCTAGATAGCCACGGTTGAGCCACCTTCCCTTTTTTATTTTTACGCCAGACAGGAATGTACAATTGTTGTAATTCATCCATGCGGTCTCTAAATGTCTGCCATTGCCCATCCACAGTCAACCCCTTAAGTATCATTAGCCAATCTATCTTAGCTAATTCATGCCTCATACCTTCAAAGTTACCCTTCTTTAAGTTCTGGACCATGGTCTCTGAATTAACTGTTTCATTCTCCATCCTAATGCAGAATTCCACCATATTATGGTCACTCTTCCCCAAGGGGCCTCGCACAATGAGATTGCTAATTAATCCTCTCTCATTACACAACACCCAGTCTAAGATGGCCTCCCCCCGAGTTGGTTCCTCGACATATTGGTCTAGAAAACCATCCCTTATGCAGTCCAGGAAATCCTCCTCCACCGTATTGCTTCTAGTTTGGTTAGCCCAATCTATGTGCATATTAAAGTCACCCATTATAACTGCTGCACCTTTATTGCATGCACTCCTAATTTCCTGTTTGATGCCCTCCCCAACATCACTACTACTGTTTGGAGGTCTGTACACAACTCCCACTAACGATTTTTGCCCTTTAGTGTTTTGCAGCTCTACCCATATAGATTCCACATCATCCAAGCTAATGTCTTTCCTAACTATTGCATTAATCTCCTCTTTAACCAGCAATGCTACCCCACCTCCTTTTCCTTTTATTCTATCCTTCCTGAATGTTGAATACCCCTGGATGTTGAGTTCCCAGCCCTGATCATCCTGGAGCCACGTCTCCGTAATCCCAATCACATCATATTTGTTAACATCTATTTGCACAGTTAATTCATCCACCTTATTGCGGATACTCCTTGCATTAAGACACAAAGCCTTCAGGCTTGCTTTTTTAACACCCTTTGTCCTTCTAGAATTTTGCTGTACAGTGGCCCTTTTTGTTCTTTGTCTTGGGTTTCTCTGCCCTCCACTTTTCCTCATCTCCTTTCTGTCTTTTGCTTTTGCCTCATTTTTGTCTCCCTCTGTCTCCCTGCATAGGTTCCCATCCCCCTGCAATATTAGTTTAACTCCTCCCCAACAGCACTAGCAAACACTCCCCCGAGGACATTGGTTCCGGTCCTGCCCAGGTGCAGACCGTCCGGTTTGTACTGGTCCCACCTCCCCCAGAACCGGTTCCAATGCCCCAGAAATTTGAATCCCTCCCTGCTGCACCACTGCTCAAGCCACATATTCATCTACGCTATCCTGCGATTCCTACTCTGACTAGCACGTGGCACTGGTAGCAATCCCGAGATTACTACTTTTGAGGTCCTACTTTTTAATTTAACTCCTAGCTCCTTAAATTCTTTTCGTAGGACCTCATCCCTTTTTTTACCTATGTCGTTGGTACCAATGTGCACCACGACAACTGGCTGTTCTCCCTCCCATTTCAGAATGTCCTGCACCTGCTCCGAGACATCCTTGACCCTTGCACCAGGGAGGCAACATACCATCCTGGAGTCTCGGTTGCGTCCGCAGAAACGCCTATCTGTTCTCCTCACCATCGAATCCCCTATCACTATCGCGCTCCCACTCTTTTTCCTGCCCTCCTTTGCAGCAGAGCCACCTACGGTGCCATGAACTTGGCTGCTGTTGCCCTCCCCTGATGAGTCATCCTCCCCAACAGTACTCAAAGCAGTGTATCTGTTTTGCAGGGGGATGACCACAGGGGACCCCTGCACTATCTTTCTTGCACTGCTCTTCCTGCTGGTCTTCCATTCCCTATCTGGCTGTGGACCCTTCTCCTGCGGTAAGACCAACTCACTACACGTGATACTCACGTCATTCTCACCATCGTGGATGCTCCAGAGTGAATCCACCCTCAGCTCCAATTCTGCAACGCGGACCGTCAAGAGCTCGAGGCGGATACACTTCCCACACACGTAGCGCCCAGGGACACCGGAAGTGTCCCCGAGTTCCCACATGGTACAGGAGGAGCATATCACGTGACCAAGCTCTCCTGCCATGTCTTAACCTTAGATACCCTTAAATTGGTAATAACAATGTTACAGTTCACTTACTGATATAAAAAAGAAAAGAAAAGCTACTCACCAATCACCAGCCAATCACTAACCCTATTGGCTGTGACGTCATTTTTTGATTACTTTCTACTTCTATTTTGCTTTCTCTCCCGCTGTAGCTGCACCGGTACGCTGGCTCTCGATCTCCCGCTGGGCTTTTGATAGGTCGCTGCCCTCTCACCAACTGCCGCTGGCTCTCGATCTCCTGCTGGCCTTTTATAGGTCGCTCCCCTCTCACCAACTGCCGCTGGCTCTCGATCTCCCGCTGGCCTTTTATAGGTCGCTCCCCTCTCACCAACTGCTGCTGGCTCTCGATCTCCCGCTGGCCTTTTATAGGTCGCTCCCCTCTCACCAACTGCCACTGGCTCTCGATCTCCCGCTGGGCTTTTGATAGGTCGCTCCCCTCTCACCAACTGCCGCTGGCTCTCGATCTCCCGCTGGCCTTTTATAGGTCGCTCTCCTCTCACCAACTGCCGCTGGCTCTCGATCTCCCGCTGGGCTTTTGATAGGTCGCTCCCCTCTCACCAACTGCCGCTGGCTCTCGATCTCCCGCTGGGCTTTTGATAGGTCGCTCCCCTCTCACCAACTGCCGCTGGCTCTCGATCTCCCGCTGGGCTTTTGATAGGTCGCTCCCCTCTCACCAACTGCCGCTGGCTCTCGATTTCCCGCTGGGCTTTTGATAGGTCGCTCCCCTCTCACCAACTGCCGCTGGCTCTCGATTTCCCGCTGGGCTTTTGATAGGTCGCTCCCCTCTCACCAACTGCCGCTGGCTCTCGATTTCCCGCTGGGCTTTTGATAGGTCGCTCCCCTCTCACCAACTGCCGCTGGCTCTCGATCTCCCGCTGGGCTTTTGATAGGTCGCTCCCCTCTCACCAACTGCCGCTGGCTCTCGATCTCCCGCTGGGCTTTTGATAGGTCGCTCCCCTCTCACCAACTGCTGCTGGCTCTCGATCTCCCGCTGGGCTTTTGATAGGATCTTGGGGGCTGATTTCATCATCGCTCGCCAGATCCTAGTAGACTTAAGGAATCACTGTCTATGGGGCACAGTGGGCACGGGAGCAGAGGGAGAAGTCATGGTTATTGATAAGAAACAGGGAAAAGGGACTCTGTGCACAATGAAGCCAAAAGTGGGTTACGACCTGGAGGTTCTGGTCGGTAACACCCCGGCCGAGTACCTGGCCTATGTGCAAGCAAATCTTGCAGCATTTGCTACCCATAAACATGATTGTGGGAGAGTCACAGGAGTGGAGATTAGAATAGATGGGGATCCCATGTCCCGCCCGCAAAAGCAGTATGGCTTTCCCCAAGAGGCAGAAGCAGACCTGGAGACAGCTTTAAGCTCACTTGTCGAGCAGGGTGTTTTGAGATCCATAGCCACCCATGTCAACTCCCCGCTTTGGTCGGTTAGGAAACCGGACAATTCTTGGAGGGCTACGGTGGATTATAGGGTGCTCAATAAAAACATCCCAGCTTGTGCTCCCACAGTAGCGGCGGTTGCGGATCTGATAGGGGAAATCCCTGCATCCGCAACCACGTTCACAGTGTTGGACATATCCAACGGGTTCTGGTCTATCCCTGTACGGAGGGAAGACCAGTACAAGTTTGCCTTCACCTTCCGGGAACAGCAGTATACATGGAGCTGCCTCCCACAGGGCTTTCATAATAGTCCCAGCATCTTTCACCAATGCATGGCGAACTGCTTAAAAGGCTTCAGCCAACCACACCAGCTGGTCCAGTATGTGGACGACATGTTGTTGTTCACAGACAGCAGTGAGGAACACGGTCCACTGCTGGCCGAACTGCTGGTCTTACTGAAGGAAGGGGGTTTTAAAGTTAACCCCAAGAAAGCCCAGATAGGTCTAGGAGAGGTAAAATTCCTGGGCCTGACGATAAGAGCAGGAGAAAGGGCCATTGATGAGGCTAGAAGAAAGGCAGTGCAGGAACTCCCTGCCCCTAGGGATGTGTCGGGGGTAAGGTCTTTCCTGGGAATCACTGGCTACTGTAGGGACTTCATCGAGGACTATGCAGCCACTGCCGCCCCTCTGCTCAGACTCCTACATAAGGGGGTCGAGTGGGAATGGGACGAGGGCTGTGAGGCAGCATTTGTCCGTCTTAAGAGAGACCTGCAGGTACCACCAGCCCTAGGGGCAATTGAAGGGGGGGAGGAATTCTTCCTGGAGGTGGCAGCCAATAGCGACAGCTTAAGTGCAGTGTTGCTCCAGGGGCGAAACGGTCAGCTGAGACCAGTGGTGTACTCCTCCAGGGTCCTCACGGAGGTAGAAAAGGGATACTCCAATTGTGAGAGGCACTTGCTTGCCACCAACTGGGCAGTAAAGAGAGCTCAGATCTTTACTGGAATATCCCCCATTACACTCCTCACCCATCATACCCTGACGCAGATGCTGTTGGACGGGAGGATTAAGGACGGGACAGTGAGCAGTGCTAGAATCACTCGCTGGACCCTCCTTCTCTCCCAAATGACTTTAAAGGTCAAGGGCCTCTGCGAGCCCAGGCTTGCAGCAAATTTAATCTATCCAGGGCAGTCACATCGATGCTCTGTGGAGGGGGTATGGGACATTAACTTTGGATTTCGGGCAGGAATACACCCCACAGGCCGCGAGATCTATGTTGATGGCTCCAGTTCAGTGTCCGCGGGTACAAGACTCATGGGCTGCGGAGTTTGGGATCCCAAGGCAGGGATTGCCTTGGCTCTTAAACTCCCATGCACCCTGAGCGCCCAGCAGGCGGAACTCTCGGCGGTGATATATGTGGTCACACACCCCGAGGAATTCCCTACCCCATACACGATTTGCTCGGACAGCATGTTCACTTGAAATTCGTGTACAGAGTATCTGGCGGTTTGGTCACGCCGGGGGTACACCTCTGCGGATGGGAAGCCCCTTGTGACCAAACCCCTGCTAGAAAAGATCGTGGCTGCAGTGGGAGAAACCGGGAATGTATATATCCATAAGGTAAAGGCCCACTCCAAACCTGAGCCACGGGGTGAAGGTAACCAGCAGGCAGACCTGCTGGCAAGGGAAGGTGCTCGTACAGGTCGCCCATGGGACCCATATGAGGCAGGCAGGATAGCAGCAGCAAGAAGCAAGCCAGGGACACAAGGGAGCGTAGGGGCAGCTGCGGCCCCGGATCTTAAAGTAGTCCAGATGCAGGATCCGGTCCTGAAGGCTGCCTTGGCTGCTATCAAAAAGGGGGGAAAAGGCAGAGGGCCCATACAGTGCTGTAGATATTGCTGTGCGGGAAGGCATGTTGTTTAAAGGGGACAAATGGGTAGTGCCGCTATAACACCGGAGGGAATTCCTTCAGCTGGCCCATGAGGGTCCAGGTGCGGGACACCCTGGGCCGGAATCTACCTGGCAACGGGTAGAAAAGGCAGGGTGGTGGCCAGGCCTCCGGGAAGACGTCCGCGACTTCTGTGCGGGCTGTCTGGTTTGCGCTGCAAACAACCCGGACCCCCAGAAAAGGAAGGTGTCTATGGGACACGTCAGGCGGGTAGAGGGACCATGGCAGTCGATCCAGATCGACTACATCGGACCCCTACCGGCCGCCCAGGGAGGTTATAAATACTGCCTCGTCCTGGTGGATGTGTTTTCCAAGTGGGTGGAAGCCTTCCCTTGCCGAACAGTTACCGCGGTGGGGACTGCAAAAATCCTGGTGAGGGAGATGTTCTCTCGGTGGGGTCTACCTCAAATCGTGGAGTCCGACCGGGGAAGCCACTTCACCGGCCAGGTGATGCAGGCCACCCTAAAGGTGCTGGGGATAAGAGCCAAATGGCATGTCGCCGACAACCCTCACTCCTCAGGCCCAGTAGAACGCCTGAACCGGACCCTAAAGGAAAGGCTGCGCAAGGAGATGGGAGACTCACTGAACAAGTGGGAATCCGGGCCAGTCAGTCAAAGAGCACAGGGTACTCACCCCATGAGCTGATGACGGGCTGGATCATGAGAACCCCAGTGCATGTGTTGGCGCCGGTTCTCACCGAAGGGCAGCTTCGAGAGGTGAACCGGGACCGCTTCGTCAGGAATCTGTTTGAACAGCTTCAACAGATTCACTGGCAGGCGGCCAACAACATGGGTAAACAGCACTGTGCCAATCGGCTGCTGCTGGAACCCCGCAGTCACCATGATTGGGAGGTGAGCGACCAGGTGATGGTGAGAAGCTTCGCCCGGGTCGGGGTATTTGAACCACTGTATATGGGACCATACAGCATAGTCGACAAGGCTAGCCCTATGGTCTATGCAGTTCGATTGCCTCGCCGGGTGAAGTGGTATCACATTAATCAGTGTAAATTGTTTGACCCCAAAAGAGGTAAAAAACAGAGGGGACGAGCAAGGGAAGGGAATCAGGTACTGGGGGAAGAACAGGCCCCGGTGGATTTGGAGGCTCCGGAGGAGGCAGCGAGCCCCGAAGCTCTACAGCCAGGGCTGGTTCACTGCTCCTGTAAGGCTATCCCACCATTGGGTAGAGGTTCCCAGCCCACTAACAGAAGTAGGGAGAAAGGCTCTACCATTAGCAAGGTCCAAGGGGAAGCTGAACCTCCCATGATGGATCAGCTGGGGCTAGCCCAAGAGGTGGAGGAGATAGCATTGCAGCCCATAACGTGGGACTCTGCACCGACAGTAAGGAGGAGTGACAGAGTGCCACAGCCCAGGGCGCCGTGGTCCCCTGTTTACTTAGCTCCCTGCCCCAGACCGAGAAGGCGAAAGACAACAGGGAGGGTGCTCTGTTGCGCTAGCAAGGGTCTCCCACCGATTATCCGGGGCTCGGGAGGGCCTTGGAGGGCAGCACCAGACCCTTTAAGGGGGACTATACGAGCCCCTCAGCGGAGGGCATCCTGGTCCCCAGGGTACGGTCAGCCGAGTGGTCGACGACGCCTGTACAGTGACAGGATGTAGCCTGGCCACCCGGGGACGGGTGGCGGTGTATATATTTTCCCTTCCTGTTTTGTTACTTTGTGTTGTGTGCATATGTGTTTCGGTAAGGCAGTGACGGTTGGGTACAGCATTTTATGTTCGGAACATGTTAAATGGGCCGAGCCTGGAGAGGTCTCTCAAGGCAATGTTCTTCTTGCCTTTCAGATGTCAACACCTCCCTACTGGACGTTAGTGATGCTGGTATCGCTAAGGACCGGCACTGGGCACTGAGGGGACACCGAGGACTCCCTGGTTTTCGGATGCTCCGGGGGCAGAGCGCTGACAGTGACCACAGGAGAAGGGACTCCGGCGGCGGATGGCCGGGTCACCTACTCCCACGAGGGGTAATGGCCTGGGTGGTTGGGATCGAACTCCACCAAGTACTCCAACCACGGGGGCTTCACCTACGGAGAGGCTCCATCCCCTGCCCGGAGATCACTGTGGCCACTTCCAGAGTGAGAGTGACAGAAGGCAGGAAGGTATGCCCAACTTGCCAAGGGGACATACCTCTGGGACGGTGGTGGTGGCTCAGAAAGCTCAAGAGGGACGTGGAAGACCGACACTCGGACTGGGAACGTCTGGATAATGATACCTACCGAACCATCATGGGGTCATCTGGCGGGGTAACGGTGTGCTGGGAGAAATGGTGGGCGTATGACCAAGGAACTTATTTGTGTATGTGGGGATCCACTCGCGTGTGTTCAGAGGGGGTCTCCATTGCTTTCTATAGGTGGTGGCAGGAAGTCAGGGATGGGGTGGTATGGGATCACAGCGGGGAGGCGTGTGTGACCCCCAATCCCCAGGTACCAATAAACGCCACTGAACTTGTAGTTCGGGAAAGAAAACCCCCACCCACGGCCAAGCCCACCGTCCCACACGAGTGCCCGACAACAACCAGGGGGCCGGGGAATGGTTTAGTGTTGGTCCCTACCGAGAAACTACTTTATCAGGGGGTACACTACGCGGTGGCATCAGTGGTGCTAAATCTGACAGAAGTCCGCCTACCTACGTGGTGTCCCTGGGAAACCGAGCTGTTATACCAGGCTCTGCTGTGGGAGATGTTCCGGAAGTTCTATGACCTGGACTTCGGGGATGTCAAAGTGACAGACTTGTATAAACAGTGGGATAGGGCCGAACCAGGCAGGCAGAGGTGTGGCACTTTAAATGACATTTTTACGGGGTTTAACACCGGGGCGTCCGCCATAAACAGTTTGGATAACATGCAGCTGGCCCTCCAGATAAATGGGTTAAAGAATCAGCTGCGCAAAATCCTGGGGGACGAGAATACCGTTGTGGGATCCGTGCTCCACGAAGAGGTGGCAATGACAGTTCACTTAAAGGAGATTATCTCTCAATTGGAGGCACAGGCCAGGGCTGTAAACGCCTTGATTCGGGAGGATAGAAACGCCTCCGATCAAGCCGCCCAAAAGGAGGTGTGCGTGCTCTATGGGGCCTGGTTGCTGGGAGAGGGACGGAGTAATCTCAAGGATCTGAGACAGGGACAGGTCCCCTCCTGGATCAGCAACCAGCACTTAGCAGCACTGCACCCTTATGATAATGTTTTGAGTCCTTGCCAACTTCGTGTAGCGTCGGAAGCCTACCCGGTACCGGTGGACTGTGGAAAGTCATATCATACCATCATGGGTGTGGTGGTCAGAATGCCCGTGATGAGGGCGTCCCCATGACCAGCACCCCTGTACCGAGTGGAGAATGTGGGAGTCACAGGTAATCCTGTGCTCCCAGCACTTGAACGCTTTTGCAAGGCCACAATGCGGGTTCAGCACTGCTGGGGCAGAGCTTATCAATTGCACAATGGAGGTAATGGCTCCTAACCACATGCCTCCACAGGTAGCATATTTAGGCGATGGGACATATTGTGTCACCACAAGTGCCCAACGGTATGAACACGGACCGGGAAGGTGGTGTCCAATAACGTACAGCAGCTTTAGCTTTAAACCCAGGGCAGAGGTTCAAGTGGCACACACCAGAATCACACCCATCCCTGAACCTTCCACGATTCACCTCACGGTACAAACCAACCTCAACCATCTACAATAATATGTCGCCCAGTTTGGCTATCCCATTGCCCCACTATCTGAGAAACTTACAGCCCTCCTTCAGGCAGTGGATTTGTCTCAAAAACATTTTTACACCATGGAGCAGAAAACTGAAATTCTAGCAGGGGAGATTGCCCAGATTAAACCCCCAGCATGGTGGGATTTGGGAATACGGGCAGACATACCTGCATGGATCCGGGTGGGATCGCATGCCTTAGCAATCGGCCAACTCCTGATTGCAGCTTATCTGCTAGTTACAAGCTGTAAGCTCAGGACAAAAAGAAAAAGAAAGCAGTTCCTCAGGCTACTACACAGACAGGAGAGCCATTGCTAAACACTCAAGGCTTGTAAACAAAGCTTGACCGCGACACTTAGGCGGCTTTGTTATTCTCAGGGATGACTGTGTTTTCATACATGGCCCCTGGGGAGTTTGCAGGGCAGGTTTCTTTGTTTTACGGTTTAGACTGAAATGAGACTCAATGTACAATTGCTGCTGTAACCTTAAGTACATATATGTATATTGCTGTCGTATATTGTAACCTGTTGGATTCTGTGTTTTGTACCGCGTTAAAAGGAATTACGATATATATCGACGGGATCAATTTCGAGTTAAACTGGGGAAAGTTGGGCAATTTTGGAGACCTAGGGTTTTCTCACCACCCTGAACATTGACACACTCGAGTGGTGTCTGACTGTGTCAGATGGGGGATTATGTAGGGGAGGACGGAAACCCCCTCATTTTACCCAGAAGGAAAAGTGCTGTGGGATCAGTCTGTGCTGTGAATTGAAACCGATACGGTTTGACCTTGGCAGAGCAGTGATTGGACGGGGGAGGACACCGGAGGGCCAATGGTGAGACAGAGTCAGCCCGAAGCATGGGGCTTTCAAGCCAATGGGAGAGCACTTGCTCGAAAACTGTGGGACTGACCCATAGCCATTATCGGGCTATTGTCTTCCCCATGTTTACACTATGGAAGGAAATTATGCAGATCTTCAGAAAACTAGGGAACCCAAAACAAACCAAGGGCCGACACAATGGCTACAGGAGGCCAATCCAACTAACACCTACTCAAACCTTGAGTAGGTTAGAAAACCTGAATTGGAGGAAAATTATGCAGACCTTTAGAAACCAGGGAACCCAAAACAACCCAAGGGCCTACACAATGGCTACAGGAGGCCAACGCAATCAACACCCATTCAAACCTTGAGTAGGTTAACATCAGTGGAAAAAACCCGCAATAATCTAAAACTGCTGCACTTTTCAAAATCACAAAGCCCACCAATGGGAAGAATCGATTTCAGCAGGAGAGGCGGACTGGATAATCTGGCTATAAAAAGGGGTTTCTGACGTAGTGTGGGTAGTTCCCTGCCCTCGTCATCCAACAACCAGCAAGACCCTCGACACTGAAGGAAAACCAGTGTCCGAAGACACCAAAGATGGAAGAAACAAACCACTAGGCTGCAGAAGGCACAGTAGTGAGTATAACCTCTGGTCCCCAGAACTCCCAACTCAGTTAGGCCAGGAAAGGTGGGAGGTTGGGCATTGCACTGCTAAACTTGTGTAAAGATTTTCGTTGTGTCCGTTTAGTGGGATTTAGGGGGATTGTTTTGTTGGTGTATTGCTGTTTGTTGAGATACACCTTGTCAAATAAATTGGAAGCCTTAAGTTCCTCTTGGAATCACCTTGTCTCAGTTCTATTGTATTACATCTCCTGATCATGAGTCTTATGTCAGAACAGTGTAAGGGAAGGTAGGAGCGCCTTGAAAACACTCAACTGTGTGTCACAGGCTAGGGAAGAAGGGGTTAGGAATGTTTGACACACACAGGTGCCTCACAGGCTAGGCATAAGCTGTGGGGACGCACGAGTCTCAAAACCCCCTTCATTAGCTGTGGACACAGTCTCTCCAGGGGTGCTCTTGCAGCACTCAGGGTACCTCACAGGCCAGGCATAAGCTGTGAGGGCAGAAGCCCAGAGAGAGATACCCAAGGCACAACAACACTCCCTGAAAACCCCTTACACAATTCAAGAAGCAGCCACTTCAATTTCCCAAAAATGTCCCCATGCACTCAGATTAATTCAAATTCAGTGTGTCAGTGTCTGATTTATACAGTAAACACATTAAAGCTTCAGTCAGTATCTCTTCATTTGAATAGAATACCAGAATACCTATGTTTGTCACATTAAACAGCTTGCTGAAACTTTCTGATTGTGAGGAATAGGCCTTGGGCAGTTACCACTATTCCACTACAAAGGGTAGTGGAAATCGGGAACTGTCTCTCCCAAAAAGCTGTTGAGGATGGTCATATGAAAATGTCAAAACTAAGATTGATAACGTTTTGTTAGGCAAGGGAATAGGGATAAGGGAACCAAGGCGGGTAGATGGAGATAAGATACAGATCAGCCATGATCTAATTGAATGGCTGAACAGGCTTAAGGGGATGAATAGCCGACTCCTGTTCCTCTGCTCCACTGTGCCAAACAACTGTCTCAGAACCAATTGATAGGGGCTGACCATGGAGTGATGTCCAATGAGACGCAAACTGAATCAAGAAACTTTCAATGGCCAGAATCTTCCCAGCCCTGCGAGTGCGGGTTTGGAGGCGGACCTGCTGTCAAAATGGCCCTGATTGACAGTTGGTCGGGATCCCGCTCTAAACCCACCTCCGTGTGAGTTTCTGACCTGTCAGGTGCGGTCGGATAGCAGACCCGACAGCAAGTGGTGGGACAGGTAATTAACATCAATAAAGCGTACTTAAATGCGAGTTAAAAGGCTTAAAAGCAGGCACGTACAATTTTATCAACCTTTTGACAGCTTTGTCGCGCCTCGGAGAAAACGCCAGGTAAGTGTGTCGGGTTCTCAGTGACTCCCTATTGCTTTGGCTAGCTGACAGCTGCAGAAGTGGTATAAAAGCTACCATTTCACAGTTGTTCACTTTCCAATGTCAGAAGCTGAAGCCTTCAGGGTTTGGAAGAGATTTTTGAGCTGTATGCAATATGGAAGTGTTTGCTGTGGACTCTCTGTTCACTGTTACCTTCTTGGAGCAACCTCTCTCACCATTGACAGGGCACTTCTGTCATCTCAACCTCACCTGCCATCTATTCCAGCAGCATCGGTGCCCTTGAAAAAATCTCATCTTGGTCCTTACAATCCTACCACAATCAGCCCCAATACCAACATCATTAAACATACCAGTATCACCACCAACACCACCAACCTTCTCCACAATCACCTCATGCTATACAGGACACAAGGCATCAGCACCTGACCACATTGCTGCCCGGGAGGCCAGGGATGGCCTCACTATGGCCGCATATACTTCACTTCATGGTGTACACCCTGACTGCCACATGATGTGTCAGGTTGGCACCACCCCACACCAGCTCCATAAAGCATCCCTGCAATGTCCAACACATTCCTTTCACACTCATGACCATTGTGGGCGGTACCCTTATGTCTTACCATTCACTACAACTCACTAAGCCACTTCCAAAGGTGCCCACAAATCTGTCCAAGAGCACAAAGTGCTGAAAATAAAGATTTCAATGTTTGACAACACATCAACATTAATTGCACATGAATATTGGCTAACGGACCCAAGTGTCTAGCCTTGTGTGTTGTTAGTTGGTATAATTGGACAAGGATGAGGGTGTGTGTGAAGGGTGGCTACTGAGATGGGGAACTGATAATGAAGATAGATAGAGAGGGATGGGTGGAAGTGCAAGCTAAGTTGGTGTCTAAGGATTTGCAGGAGTAGAGTAGGGAAGGCAGAGTGATGGGGATATGATGAGTGGCACCACAGAATGAGGTTGAGTGTGGCTTTGCAGTAACATTTTGTGATCTGCTGAGATTATTGAAAGGTTTGCGCCACTGCAGCCAGGTCCTTCTGACGCCATCCTGCTTGTGCCCTCCTGTGCAATGTGCAACCAGGCTGTATTGGTCTCCTGCGTGCTTTGACTCCCTCCATAGGCATCTGGAGGGAGTCGTGGGAGAACCTGGGTGCAGCTGTATACCTTTGTGCAGTGTTTGTCAGTGTTAGCAGCAGCTCAATATTGCAAAACATTGATAGAAAAATGTCAAAAAACATTTGGGAATGGTCCCTTTCAGAAAACCAGCTGATGATGCATCATCAGATGATGTCATCAGACCTGCTTCCAGTTAATTGGCCGGGAAAACCATAGGGCGGGCTTAACAAGCCCCAGCCACGGAAGATTGAAGGGAGAGGGTGGGCTGTACTTCAGAGAGGGTTTCCCACACTGCACCAATGCAGCCCGCATCGAATTTGCCTCTGTTGGCGAAATCCCAGTCACGTTTCTGATGTTTGGATCACCCACTTCATATTAGCCCAGTATTTCTGGAGCTTCTCTTGAGGGATGTTGAGTACCTGCATCAACAGCTGGCCAGGCAAAGTGAAGCCATATTAATGAGCCAGGTGAGTGTATTCCCAGCCCTCCTACCTCAGCTTGCATTGACAGAACAGGAAAGGTGTCCATTTTGAGAAGTGCGAGTTTCTGATGTTTGCAAAAACCTCTCTGAAGTTGGAAGAATTGTTAGATGGTGACTGACGGGCAGCAAGCATCTGTGGAACCATACCTCAGAGTAAGTGACTTCAGTCGAGCGGAGAACTACAAAGGATTTTTTTGTTTACTGTGATGATAAAATAGCACATTTAACCTTGATTGGCATTTCTGGCCAACCCAGTGGATCTATCTGTGGATCATGATTAGCTACATTATTTTTCTATAATAACCTATCCCCTACATTATTTACTAATTACAATGTTTCATGTATTCAGGGATTTTGTAACTTTTCTTAATGACCTTTTGCAATAGGCTACAAGGTTTAAGCTGGCAAGCAAACAAATGATCAAGACTACAAAGAGGTAAAAAGCTTTTTTTGTATTCCATCAAAGCCTCCCATCTAATCTTGTCACTGGTGTGGGTGGCTCTTGGTCATGAAACATTTGATTAGACTATGTTTCTGTCAAGATTTTTTAGAGTGGTCTTGTAGCATTAAGGCCAAATTCAACTTGGGCAGATTTGCACCGAGAATTAATGGTGGAGTTTATCTTTGAAGATTGCGTGGGAGTATTGTTTCTGCTGTTCTGCCCTCTAATTATGAGCTTAAATGGCTCAATCGCTCAGTTTAAATCCTGAGTGCTGGTGATGAGCAGAATAGAAACTCTGAACTAACAATAAATATATAAATCATGTGTATTTGCCCTAAACTTGTTCCACTGATGCCAACCACATAATGGCATAGGAAAAGCTAGTCACTTCTTCATTTTGCCTTTTCTTGTTCTTTCATATTTTATCTTATATTTATTTTTCTTTTTTATCATGTCTATCTATTCACTTTTTATTTTCCTTTAATTTTTCCTCTCTCTTTTATTAAATATAAGAACTATTTTTCCTGACCGCTCCCAACACACCCGCAATGACCTGAAACTGCCTATATTTCCAGGTTCAGACCATTATTGTACTCTCGACATGCGCTGCTACAGGATGGTCTCCGGTCAGGGTCTTGCATCTGGAAATGGGGGCAGAAATCCAACCACTGCTACTGGCCTGGGAGCATCTAAACCTTCTGCCCCTGAAAGCAAAAGAGGACTTACTGTGGGTCCTCTCCAATCTTCCAATTATAGAGGAGTTGGATACAGTTCCTAAAGTCCACATCTTCCAGGCACTTCTCAAAATGGACACCTTTCCTGTTCTGTCAATGCAAGTTGAGGTAGGAGGGCTGGGAATACACTCACCTGGCTCATTAATATGTCTTCACTTTGCCTGGCCTGTTGTTAGTGCAGGTACTCAACCCTCCTCAAGGGAAGCCCCAGAAATACTGGGCCAATATAAAGTAGGTGGAGACCAAGGTGCTTTGCAGAGGAAAATTAGCAATGTATTATTTACTTCCCTCTACTTCTTTTGCTTCTTTTGGATGGGGAGGAGGGTGGGGAGTGAGGCTTGTTGGATGTGGGGGGGTGGGGGGGCAGGGTGAAGGAGAGGGGGGGAGAGGTTGGTGGAATTTGTTTATTTCTATCTTCTCTCTTTTTTCTTCCCATACAGTTCATATGAATTCCGATCACAATTCCAATTATGATTCTCCTTTTCTTATCCTTATGTGGAGGCGCTTGGCCCCCGTTTACCCTTTCCCCACAGCTACTTAGTTGAGATTATGAACTCAGTGGAGCAGCAAATCGGGCCAAATCCCTCCAATCTTTGGGTTCACTGTCTTTTCTTATTCTTTCTTCACTTTTAATTTATCTTCCTATGTTTCATTTTATTTCTTATCTTCCTTTTATTTAATTTCTTTCTTTTTATTTGATTGTTGTCCTTCTTAATTGTTTTGTCTTGTTTGTCCTTCTGCTGCTTTTCTTTTCTCCTTATAGCTCATCTGGCAGTCAGCTTCGCTCCATACTACCGGACTTCATTTAACACTGCACATCATAACCAGATATCTTTAATGTTAGAACTGTGCTGAATTCAGAGATCACAGCCAGGCAACCACAGGGGCCCTGAAGTTGGCCGTTGGTACCTGATCATCATCATCCAGAAGGCGAGGGCACGGGGCAGCACGAGCCAGGCCACACTGCGATATACGTGTGCACTAGGTCCGTTTAGCAGAGCAGGTCTCCAGTCGTCTTGGATAACCCTTGCCACTGGACCAAGACCTAGCCTCTGTCAAGCCCGTGTGGTGGCTGGTGTGCAACAGCCACCACACATTAAAAAAATCAACGCACAGGCATCTTCCACCCTTTAGAATGTTGTTCAGGACCTGGAATATTAGGTCCTTCATTGAAACACCTGTGAACTCATTGAACTCATTCTTTTTTAGCGTGGAAGCAAGTCATCCTCATTTCGAGGGACTGCCTATGATGATGACTTTACATTTGAAGATTAGCCACTTGGATGTAGCACTAGAGCGAGGCCAGTATCCGTGGAACTGTACCCCAGCATGAGTCAAAACTAACATTATGAGAAGAAGGGAAGATGGAGGAAGAATACATATAAAAAAGGAAGAGATTGAAGCCAGATACCTCCTCTGCTTACTTCTGTGATGATGTTGGGAAAGACCTCTTTGCTTATAACATTGTTCCCTTAAATAAGTTGCAAAACAGCAAGTGTTTCAGTTGTTAATTTTGTTTCTGCACTGTCATTTTTGTCTGCGTGTCTTTTTCCTTTGTTCATAGTCCCAGTTATCACTAAAGATTGGGGTGTTATTCTTTCTGACCTTTTTATTCTGAGCACTCATCACATTATCTAATTACATTCATTTCATTCCAGTATTTTAAGGACCACCAGAGCTTCCATTATTTCCATTTTTATTCCTACCCCTGTACATTTCCTGTATGTAGGTGTTCTCCTTGGACTTTCCGTGACTGTATACACATAGGGCGAGAAATTCGGTTGTGTAGCGCCTCATCTAGCGCCCTAGAGGGGCTTTGATGCATCTCGAATGGCTTACTGCCCAGCCACACAGGTTGTAGCTCTCCGCTGGGAAATTTGGTTCAGGGTTACCGGTGGCGCAAAACGCTACCGCCTCGCCATCTAACTTCAGTCAGATCATGATGTCAGTACGCGTGCAATGACCCGCTAGTGCCCCGCTCGCAAAATTAGGTGTGTGTGCCTCATTTAGCGTCCGCCGCTGAACACGTTGGTTAACAAGGTGATCCCACCTTCTTTAGGTGATACCTGGAAGCTATTTGAAGGGAGGAGCAACCAGATTAATTGGAAGTCACAGTGAATGCAACATTTTGACAGAGCAGTGCCAGATTTATCTGACCTTACAGGTTCCTAGCAAATTGACTTTGATAATTAAATGGGTGCATTGCTAGCATGCCAGCATTGCCTTCGACAAGCTCTTGTTAGATGGCGTCACTTTAAATCCCCGCTCCAGTCGCACTACGAAAGCTTCATCCTCGGCCTCCTACAGTGTTCCAATAAAGCTCAATACAAGCTCAAGGAACAGCATCTCATCTTTCGTTTAGGCACTTCACAGCCTTCTGGACTCAACATCGAGTTCAACAATTTCAGACCAGAGCCTCTGCCCATATTTGCTCCTTTTAAAAAAAAAAATTGGCTCTGTCTCCCATGGCAGCTGATAATTATTCCGCCATTCACACCCGATCTAGACTAAACTTTTTTTAACCTGCCATTACCAACTCAAGTTGGCCCATCATCCCTTTTGTCTCTCTAATCTCTCCTATCTTCCATCCTATTTAAAAAAGGAGGAAGACAGAAAGCAGGAATCTATAGACGAGTCAGCCTAACATCTGTCGTTAGGAAAATGCTGGAGTCCATTATTCATCATCATCATAAGAAGTCCCTCAGAGTCGAGGATGACTTGCTTCCACTCCAAAAATGAGTTCTCAGGTGACATAGAAACATTGAAAATAGATGCAGGAGTAGGTCATTTGGCCCTTCTAGCCTACACCGCCATTCAATGAGTTCATGGCTGAACATGTAGCTTCAGTACCTCAGTCCTGCTTTCTCACCATACCCCTTGATCTCCCTAGTAGTAAGGACTTCATCTAACTCCCTTTTGAATATATTTAGTGAATTGGCCTCAACAACTTTCTGTGGTAGAGAATTCCACAGGTTCATCACTCTCTGGGTGAATAAGTTTCTCCTCATCTCAGTTCTAAATGGCTTATCCCTTATCCTTAGACTGTGACCCCTGGTTCTGGACATCCCCAACATTGGGAACATTCTTCCTGCCTAAACCCATCAGAATTTTAAACGTTTCTATGAGGTCCCCTCTCATTCTTCTGAACTCCAGTGAATACAAGCCCAGTTGATCCAGTCTTTCTTGATAAGTCACTCCCGCCATCCCGGGAATCAGTCTGATGAACCTTCGCTGCACTCCCTCAATAGCAAGAATGTCCTTCCTCAGGTTAGGAGACCAAAACTGTACACAATACTCCAGGTGTGGCCTCACCAAGGCCCTGTACAACTGTAGCAACACCTCCCTGCCCCTGTACTCAAATCCACTCGCTATGAAGGCCAACATGCCATTTGCTTTCTTAACCGCCTGCTATACCTGCATGCCAACCTTCAATGACTGATGTACCATGACACCCAGGTCTCGTTGCACCTCCCCTTTTCCTAATCTGTCACCATTCAGATAAAAGTCTGTCTCTCTGTTTTTACCACCAAAGTGGATAACCTCACATTTATCCACAATATACTTCATCTGCCATGCATTAGCCGACTCACCTAACCTATCCAAGTCGCTCTGCAGCCTTATAGCATCCTCCTCGCAACTCACACTGCCACCCAACTTAGTGTCATCCGCAAGTTTGGAGATACTACATTTAATCCCCTCGTCTAAATCATTAATGTACAGTGTAAACAGCTGGGGCCCCAGCACAGAACCTTGCGGTACCCCACTAGTTACTGCCTGCCATTCTGAAAAGTACCCATTTACTCCTACTCTTTGCTTCCTGTCTGACAACCAGTTCTCAATCCATGTCAGCACACTACCCCCAATCCCATCTGCTTTAACTTTGCACATTAATCTCTTGTGTGGACCTTGTCGAAAGCCTTCTGAAAGTCCAAATATACCACATCAACTGGTTCTCCCTTGTCCACTCTACTGGAAACATCCTCAAAAAATTCCAGAAGATTTGTCAAGCATGATTTCCCTTTCCCAAATCCATGCTGACTTGGACCTATCATGTCACCTCTTTCCAAATGCACTGCTATGACATCCTTAATAATTGATTCCATCATTTTACCCACTACCGATGTCAGGCTGACCGGTCGATAATTCCCTGTTTTCTCTCTCCCTCCTTTTTTAAAAAGTGGGGTTACATTGGCTACCCTCCACTCGATAGGAACTGATCCAGAGTCAATGGAATGTTGGAAAATGACTGTCAATGCATCCGCTATTTCCAAGGCCACCTCCTTAAGTACTCTGGGATGCAGTCCATGGGGATTTATCGGCCTTCAATCCCATCAATTTCCCCAACACAATTTCCCGACTAATAAAGATTTCCCTCAATTTCTCCTCCTTACTAGACCCTCTGACCCCTTTTATATCTGGAAGGTTGTTTGTGTCCTCCTTAGTGAATACCGAACCAAAGTACTTGTTCAATTGGTCTGCCATTTCTTTGTTCCCCGTGATGACTTCCCCTGATTCTGACTGCAGGGGACCTACGTTTGTCTTTACTAACCTTTTTATCTTTACATATCGATAGAAACTTTTGCAATCCGTCTTAATGTTCCCTGCAAGCTTCTTCTTGTACTCCATTTTCCCTGCCCTAATCAACCCCTTTGTCCTCCTCTGCTGAGTTCTAAATTTCTCCCAGTCCCCGTGTTTGCTGCTATTTCTGGCCAATTTGTATGCCACTTCCTTGGCTTTAATACTATCCCTGATTTCCCTTGATAGCCACGGTTGAGCCACCTTCCCTTTTTTATTTTTACGCCAGACAGGAATGTACAATTGTTGTAGTTCATCCATGCGGTCTCTAAATGTCTGCCATTGCCCATCCACAGTCAAACCCTTAAGTATCATTCGCCAATCTATCCTAGCCAATTCACGCCTCTTCTCTTCAAAGTTACCCTTCTTTAAGTTCTGGACCATGGTCTCTGAATTAACTGTTTCATTCTCCATCCTAATGCAGAATTCCACCATATTATGGTCACTCTTCCCCAAGAGGCCTCGCACAATGAAATTGCTAATTAATCCTCTCTCATTACACAATACCCAGTCTAAGATGGCCCCCCCCTAGTTGGTTCCTCGACATATTGGTCTCGAAAACCATCCCTCATGCACTCCAGGAAATCCTCCTCCACCGTATTGCTTCCAGTTTGGTTAGCCCAATCTATGTGCATATTAAAGTCACCCATTATAACTGCTGCACCTTTATTGCATGCACCCCTAATTTCCTGTTTGATACCCTCCCCAACATCACTACTACTGTTTGGAGGTCTGTACACAACTCCCCCGAACGTTTTTTGCCCTTTGGTGTTCTGCAGCTCTGTCCATATAGATTCCACATCATCCAAGCTAATGTCCTTCCTAACTATTGCATTAATCTCCTCTTTAACCAGCAATACTACCCCACCTCCTTTTCCTTTTATTCTATTCTTCCTGAATGTTGAATACCCCTGGATGTTGAGTTCCCAGCCCTGATCATCCTGGAGCCACGTCTCTGTAAACCCAATCACATCATATTTGTTAACATCTATTTGCACAGTTAATTCATCCACCTTATTATGGATACTCCTTGCATTAAGACACAAAGCCTTCAGGCTTGTTCTTTTAACACCCTTTGTCCTTTTAGAATTTTGCTGTACAGTGGCCCTTTTTGTTCTTTGCCTTGGGTTTCTCTGCCCTCCACTTCTCCTCATCTCCTTTCTGTCTTTTGCTTTTGTCTCCTTTTTGTTTCCCTCTGTCTCCCTGCATTGGTTCCCATCCCCCTGCTATATTAGTTTAACTCCTCCCCAACAGCACTAGCAAACACTCCCCCTGGGACATTGGTTCCGGTCCTGCCCAGGTGCAGACCGTCCGGTTTGTACTGGTCCAACCTCCCCCAGAACCGGTTCCAATGCCCCAGAAATTTGAATCCCTCCCTGCTGCACCACTGCTCAAGCCACATATTCATCTACGCTATCCTGCGATTCCTACTCTGACTAGCACGTGGCACTGGTAGCAATCCCGAGATTACTACTTTTGAGGTCCTACTTTTTAATTTAGCTCCTAGTTCCTTAAATTCGTTTCGTAGGATCTCATCCCTTTTTTTTACCTATGTCGTTGGTACCAATGTGCACCACGACAACTGCCTGTTTTCCCTCCCTTTTTAGAGTGTCCTGCACCTGCTCCGAGACATCCTTGACCCTTGCACCAGGGAGGCAACATACCATCCTGGAGTCTCGGTTGCGGCTGCAGAAACGCCTATCTATTTCCCTCACAATTGAACCCCCTATCACTATCGTTCTCCCACTCTTTTCCCTGCCCTCCTGTGCAACAGAGCCAGCCACGGTGCCATGAACTTGGCTGCTGCTGCCCTCCCTTGATGAGTCATCCCCCTCAACAGTACTCAAAGCGGTGTATCTGTTTTGCAGGGGAATGACCACAGGGGACGTCTGCACTACCTTCCTTGCACTGCTCTTCCTGCTGGTCTTCCATTCCCTAGCTGGCTGTGGACCCTTTACCTGCGGTACAACCAACTCGCTATACGTGCTATTCACGTCATTCTCAGCATCGTGGATGCTCCAGAGTGAATCCACCCTCAGCTCGTAGTTGTCAGGGACACTGGAGTCATCCCTGAGTTCCCACATGGTACAGGAGGAGCATAACACGTGACCGAGCTCTCCTGCCATGACTTAACCCTTAGATAGGCAACAACAATGCTAAAGTTTACTCACTGTTATCGAAGAGAAAAAAGAAAAAATACTCACCAATCACCAGCCAATCACTTACCCCCTTGACTGTGACGTCACCTTTCTGTTTCTTTCTACTTCTTTTTTGCCTTCTCCCTGTAGCTGCACCGGCTCGCCTTTTATAGGCCTCACCAACGGACTCCCGACGCTGCTCCCAACTGCCGCTGATGCTGGGCCCCGGACTCCCTGCTGTGCCTTTTATAGGCCTCTCCACGCACCTCCTCGACGCTGCTCCTGACTGAGGAGTCCAATGCAGGACCTGCAGTCCCAGTCACAGGTGGGACAGACAGCGATTGAAGGAAAGGGTGGTTTGGGAGCCTGGGTTGACACAAGCGCCTTCCACTGTCCACACTTGGTTTCTGCTTGAACTCGGCGATGGGAGTCGAGGTGCTCAATGCCCTCCCGGATGCTCTTCCTCCACTTGGGCGGTCGTGGGCCAAGAATTCCCGAGAGTCGGTGGGGATGTTGCACTGTTTCAATAAGGCTTTGAGCATGTCCTTAAAGCATTTCCTCTGCCCACCTGGGGCTCGCTTGCTGTGTCGAAGCTCCGAGTAGAGAGATTGTTTTGGGAGTCTCGTGTCGGGCATGCTCAAAGCCTTGTGGCCCACCCAACGGAGCTAATCGAGTGTGGTCAATACTGTGATGCTGGGGATGTTGGCCTGAGCGAGAACACTGATGTTGGTGACTCTGTCCTGAATTTGCAGGATCTTGTGGAGGCAGCGCTGGTGGTACTTCTCCAGCGCTTTGAGGTGTCTACTGTATATAGTTCACATCTCTGAGCCTCTGAGGAGGGCGGGTATATAAAGGAAATAGTAGCAGGACATTTGGAAAAGCATAAAAGCAGAGTCAGCATGGTTTTATGAAAGGGAACTCATGTTTGACAAATTTTCTGGAGTTCTTTGAGGATGTAATGAGCAGGGTGGATAAGGGGGAACCAGTGGATGTCGTGTATTTGGATTTCCAAAAGGCATTCAATAAGGTGCCACATAAAAGGTTACTGTGCAAGATGAAAGTTCACAGGGTTGGGGGTGATATATTAGCATGGATAGAGGATTGGCGAATAGAAAACAGACAGTCGGGATAAATGGGTAATTTTCCGGTTGGCAAACAGTAACTGGTAGGTTGCTGGGACCTCAACTATTTACAATCTATAATAATGACTTGGATGAAGGGACCGAGTGTAATGTAGCCAAGTTTGCTGATGATACAAAGATGGGTGGGATTGCAAGTTGTGAGGAGGACACAAAAAATCTGCAAAGGGATATTGACAGGCTAAGTGAGTGGGCAAAAAATTGGTTGATGAAGTATGAGCCCAGGTTTCCACACGATAAAAAACGGGCGCCCCTCCGAGCTGGGCGCCCGTTTTTTGCGCCTAAAACGGCGCCTAAAAAAAAATCGCAATTCTGGAGCTCCTTGTCTGCCTGGCGCAGCGCCCAGGGGGGCGGAGCCTACACTCGCGCCGATTTTGTAAGTGGGAGGGGCCGGGTTCTATTTAAATTAGTTTTTTTTCCTGACGGCAACGCTGCGCGTGCGCGTGGGAGCGTTCGCGCATGCTCAGTGTGAAAAAAACATTGGCACTCGGCCATTTTTGTAGTTCTTTGTAGCTGTTTAATTTTTGAACATTTTTTAAATAAAAGCACATTAGCACTTGCAGCCTTCTCACTGTCTCCTTCCCCCCACCCCCCGCGGGAAGAATGGGCGCCTCGTCTCTCCTCCCCCCCCGTGGGAAGAACGGGCGCCTCCTACCCCCACCCCGCGGGAAGAACGGGCGTCTCCTACCCCCCCCCGCGGGAAGAACGGGCGCCTTCCCCCCCCCCGCGGAAAAGAACGGGCGCCTCCTCTCCCCTCCCCCCCCCGCGGGAAGAACGGGCGCCTCCCCAAACACCGCGGGAAAGAACGGGCGCCTCCCCCCTCCCCCGCAGGAAAGAACGGGCGCCTCCCCTCCCCCCGCAGGAAAGAACGGGCACCTCCTCTCCCCTCCCCCCCCCGTGGGAAGAACGGGCGCCTCCCCCCCTCCCCCGCGGGAAAGAACGGGTGCCTCTTCTCCCTCCCGCGGGAAAGAACGGGCGCCTCCCCCCCCTCCCCCGCAGGAAAGAACGGGCGCCTCTTCTCCCCTCCCCCCCCCGCGGGCATAACGGGCGCCTCCCCCCCCCCGCGGGAAAGAAAGGGCGCCTCTCCCCCTCCCCCGCGGGAAAGAACGGGCACCTCTTCTCCCCTCCCCCCCCCGCGGGCATAACGGGCGCCCCCCCCCCCGCGGGAAAGAACGGGCGCCTTCTCTCCCCTCCCCCACCCCCCCACGGGAAGAGCGGGCGGCTCCTCTCCCCTCCCCCCCCCCCCCCGTGGGCTGAACGGGCGCCTCCCCCCGCCGCGGGAAGAACGGGCGCCTCAGGCTGACTGCAGAATTTTCCGTGCCTGAAGCACTTTCACACAGGTAGGAAGATGGTTTATTTAATCTTTTCTTTGCTGATAAATGTTTATTCAGGTTGGATTTATTTGTATAATATTTGTAGAAGTATGAATAAGGATTTATTTTAGAATTTAATGAGTTCCCTTCCTCCCCCCCCCCGCCACCTCGTTCTGGACGCCTAATTTGTAACCTGCGCCTGATTTTTTAATGTGTAGAACAGGTTTTTTCAGTTCTACAAAAATCTTCACTTGCTCCATTTTACTTTAGTTTGGAGTACGTTTTCACTGTGGAAACTTTGAAATCAGGCGTCAGTGGCCGGACACGCCCCCTTTTGAAGAAAAAAATTCTCTTCCAAAGTAGAACTGTTCTACCTGACTCGAACTGCAGAAAAAAAAATGTGGAGAATTGCGATTTCTAAGATAGTCCGTTTTCCACCAGTTGCTCCTAAAAATCAGGCGCAAATCATTGGAAACTTGGGCCCATAAATGTGGGAAAGTGTGAGGTTATCAACTTTGGCAGAAAAAATAAAAAAGCAAATTCTTATTTAAATGGAGAAAAATTACAAATTGCTGCAGTACAGAGGAACCTGGGGGTCCTTGTGCATGAAACACAAAAAGTTAGTATGTAGGTACAGCAACTAATTAGGAAGGCAAATGGAATGTTGGCCTTTACTGCAAGGGGGATGGAGTATAAAAGCAGAGAAATGCTGCTAAAACTGTAATGGTATTGGTGAGGCCACACCTAGAGTACTGCATACAGTTTCGATTTTCTTATTTGCATTGGAGGCTGTTCAGAGAAGGTTCACTCGGTTGATTCCTGAGATGAAAGTGTTGACTTATGAAGAAAGGTTAAGCAGGCTGAGCCAACATTCATTGGAGTTCAGAAGAATGAGAGGTGATATTGAGACATATAAGATAATGAGGGGGCTCGACAAGGTAGATGCAGAGAGGATGTTTCCACTCGTGGGGGAATCTAGAACTAGGGGGCATAGTTTCAGAATAAGGGGTCACCCTTTAAAACTGATGAGGAGGAATTTTTTCTCTCAGAGGGTTGTAAATCTGTGGAATTCTCTGTCCCAGAGAGCTGTGGAGGCTGGGTCATTGAATATATTTTAGGCAGAGATAGACAGATTTTTGAGCGATAAGGGAATAAAGGGTTATGGGGAGCGGGCAGGGAAGTGGAGCTGAGTCCATGATCAGATCAGCCATGATCTTATTGAATGGCGGAGCAGGCTCGAGGGGCCAAATGGCATACTCCTGTTCCTATTTCTTATGTTCTTATGTTCTTATGTTCTATCACAGATCTTCCCTTTTGTTCTTTCCTCCCATCCCCCTTTCAGTGCTCCTTAAAAATCTGTTCATTTGGAACATTTGTCAGTTCTGATGAAGGGTCATCGACCTGAAACATTAACCCTGTTTTTCTCTCCACAGATGCTGCCTGACCCACTGAGATTTCCAGCATTTTCTGTTTTTATTTCAGATTCCAGCATCCACAGTATTTTGCCTTTGTAAGATAAAATGGCCGTTGGCCATGTTGACCCCATAGATGTTGGGTTTACCGGAAGTAACACACATACTTCGACATGACGGAGGAGCAGTGTGTCAGAAGGCTGCACTTCCGAAACGAAGTCCTGACACAGATATGCCATCTCTTGCAGCCAGACCTGCAGCCTGACACACAGCGCATCCTCGCACTACATGCTTGGTAGCGCACATGATGCCTTCATCCTGCGTGAGAGCAATGTGTCTCGAATGTTTGCGCGGCTGGCTGCTCAGGGACAAAAGATACGGCCTAGCCACGTGGCTAATGACTCCCTCCGCAATCCCACCACTCCAGCGGAGCATCACTACAATGACAGCCATGTGACCACCCGCAACATAATCAAGCAGACAATAGGGGTGCTCGAGCAGCACTTCTGATGCCTGGACTGCTCTGGAGGCAGCCTTCAATACTGGTCTCAACAGGTGTCGCTATTCATTGTGGTGTACTGCATGCTGCACAACTTGGCCATAGTGAGGGCCCAGGCATTGCCAGTGGGGATTGCAGCCCCACCTCAGGAGGAAGAGGAGCCTGCCGAGGCCCTGAATGGTCAGCCAGATGAGCAGCAGGATCAGCAGCCATGGAGGAGGTACTGTGACAATGCTGTCGCTGCAAGGGCCACACGCCAGCAGTTCATAATGCATTGCTTCTCTTGAATGGAGGAAGCTGACAGATGCAACCGATATTGACTAAGCTATGTGCTATGATAATGGCACATCTTGGTGAAATTCCACATCAATACACAAGACTGGAATGCAAATGGTCAAATGAACATTTTATTAACTGCATCAAAAGTCTCACCTCAAACAATACAACAAAAACTCCTCACCAGCAACAAATAAAAAATGTAACAAATGCCCCTTGAAACAGCATAACACACAATCAACTTCAGCAATATGTGCACAAACTCCACTGCCATTGATAATTCCACACCAACTTCCAAGTGTCATATTAGGCCCAGACCCATACACCAATGGCAGGTGTCAAACAACAGAAAACGAGATATTTACAATGATATTTACAGGATGAGAACATCTGTCCATGGTGGCCAAAGCCTTTATTGAGACTTGCACAGCGATTTGTCACCCCTTTCCTTGATGCCCTTCCCAAGCCTACTGGTCCTCCTTAATGTGGCCGCAGTACCTGAAGCAAGGCTGCTTGAAGGCTGCTGTGTCTATAAGGCAGACACTACAGACAGCCTAGCAGGACGCCCTGGACCAGTTTTGGGTCTGGAAAACCCGGCTATGGACTGCACCGCCTCAGGACTGGCGGCAGCAGTCTGGGATGGCTGGGGTGTAGACTGCGGCAGGTGCAAAGGCAAAGTGGCAGTGGTGGAAGCCGGAATACTGTCACCTTGAGCAAGGACAAAATTTTTTATTTCCAGCGACCCACTGCCACTCCCCCAGGGCAGAGCCTCAGCATCCAGAGCAATCTGTGGATTACTGGCCTGCTTTTGCACCGTCACTTCCCCGTTGAAATGTGGGGAACACAGAGAGGATGGCAGCAGTCAGTGTGTGCATGCCATCAATTTGAGAGTGACTCACAGCACACTGTCTGAAATGCAGCAGTCTGAGAGTTGATACCAGCAACCAGTGGCTGCACCACATCACAAAGGCCTTGCATGGCTTTGGCCTGTGATGTGATAGCTGCTGCCATGTCAACCATGGCACGCGCCATCACGTCTCAGACTCCACTGTCACTCGTTGAAGGGCTTGATGGGCTTTTGAGAGGCACAGGCAATGCTTGAGGCAGCCTCTGCTAACCTCAGAGCAAGTGCATCAATGCTCTGCGGGACCCTTTCCAATGCACCAATAAGCTCATGGTGCATTACCATGGACTCTCTCGACATAGCCTTAAAGTCCAGGTCCATATCTGAGTGTCTCTGAGCAGGACTCATGGGCCGACTCACCCTCCAGGGAGCTGGCCCCCGAGTTTCCTCTCGCGCCGGGCATTGCTGCAGGCCATTGTGGCCAGGAGCCTCGGGTTCTTCAAAGCCCAGGAACGGCGTGTCTTCCACCGAGTTGGTGTGGATACTCAGTGCTGCTGATGGAGGGTCCCGCTCTGTCGCAAGACTTTCATCCCCTTCCTCCTCGTCTCTGCCATCGTTCGATGTGGCTGCAGCGCTTCTGGCTCAGCATCTGTAAGGACAAAGCAACAGAACTGTGGTTCGCAGCAGGGGAGGGGGCAGGAAGGGAAAAGGGAGGTGGCATTGGACATTTATTTGTCATCATCGTAGGCAATCCCTTGAAATCGAGGAAGACTTGCTTCCACTCCAAAAATGAGTTCTCAGATGACTGTACAGTCCAATACGGGTATTACAGTATCTGTCACAGGTGGGACAAAGAGTCATTGAAGGAAAGAGTGGGTGGGGAGTCTGGTTTGCCGCACGCTCCTTCCGCTGCCTGCACTTGTCCTCCGCATGCTCTCGGCGACGAGACTCGAGGTGCTCAGCGCCCTCCAGGATGCTCTTCCTCCACTTAGGGCGCTCTTGGGCCAGAGATTCCCAGGTGCCGGTGGGGATGTTGCACTTTATCAAGGAGGCTTTGAGGGTGTCCTTGAAATGTTTCCTCTGCCCACCTGGGGCTCGCCTGCCGTGTAGGAGTTCCGAATAGAGCACTTGCTTTGAGAGTCACGTGTCGTGCATACGGACGATGTGGCCCACCCAACGGAGCTGGTCGAGTGTGGTCAGTGCTTCGATGCTGGTGATGTTGCCTGATCGAGAATACTGACGTTGGTGCGGCTATCCTCCCAATGGATTTGTAGGATTTGGCAGAGGCAGCGTTGGTGGTATTTCGCCAGCACTTTGAGGTGTCTACTGTATATGGTCCATGTTTCTGAGTCATATAGGAGGGCGTGTATCACTACAGCCCTGTAGACCATAAGCTTGGCGCCACATTTGAAGTCCAGGGGCTAGACTTTCCATTATTTTTACATGCATACCGCCCACTTAATGTCCATTTTAACGCTGAAATGAGGTATAACGCCCATATATCGCCCATTTAGCCACAAAATGGAACGTACCGCCCATTTCTCGGTCACTTATCACCAAGCGTTACTTTCGGCATGTACTTGACGTCGATAAAAAATAATACCGCCCGTCCACTTTTTTTTGGTAGAAGGATCAGAATGGGCGAAACCAATGCCCATAATATCGCCCAGCGTTACTCTTGGCATTTAATTAACGCCGATATTTAATAATACCGCCTGGCCACTATTTTTTGTTGTAAAGATCAGATTTGCCGAAACTAACGGCCAAAATATCGCCAAGCGTTACTTTCGGCACCTCGCACACATATCGCCGAAAATATCGCTCGCCGAAAAAACTGCTGTGAAAATGTTGCTCTCACCTGAACTAATCACAGCGGTATGAACGCCATTTTGTAAATTGCAGGTCGCTTCATTTAAAAGGCTGCTTCAACTTCTGGGGAGTTTGGATGTACTCTGGAGTTCTTTTAAGGTGATGTGAACATCTGAACAAACATCTTATCATACTGTGGATGATTGGAATTTAGTTTAGGTGTCTTTGTGGGGAAATTTATTGTTTGTGAACCATAGACAAACACTGATAGTTATTGGAATGGGGCCTGTCATTTCTCAATCTGTGTAGATGACCACGCACATGCTGCAGACTAGAGATGGCAGAAGGTATATTCTACAGCATTATGTGCCCAATCTAAGATATGCCAGACGGATGAGGAGGACGAGACCTTAATCCTCTGCACTTACAGGCAGAAGCGGTCTTACCTTAACTTTTCTGATAACACCTGCCTTAGGAGACTGTGCTTCCACAAAGAGGTTATCAGTGAGATATGCCAGCTCATCAGGGGAGATCTGCAGCTTGCCAGCACCATCAGGACCGCACTTTCCATCGAGGTCAAGATCACCACGGCACTTTTGTTCTATGCGTCGGGTTCCTTTAAGGCCTCAGCTGGTGCCATTTGCTGTATATCTCAGCATGGCACATATTGCTGCATTTGACAGGCCACTGAAGCCCTTTACGCATGCAGGATGGACTTTATCAGCTTCCCTATGACCACGAAGGCTCAGACTGAGAGGACTCGAGGATTCTACCGAATTGCTAACTTCCCCAAGGTGCAGGGATAAATAGACTGTACGCACATCACCATGCGGAACACTTTTCAGGATGCAGAGATTTTTCGGAACCGAAAGGGATTCCACTCCCTGAATGTGCAACTCGTTGTCACCACCAGCAAATAATTATGGCAGTGAATACCGAATTTCCGGGCAACATCCATGATGCTCACATCCTGCGTGAGAGCACTGTATCTGACATGTTTACTAGTCAACCACAAGGTCAATGCTGGATGCTTGATGACAAAGGATATGGTCTTACCACCTGGCTGATGACCCCCCCTGCATAACACCCAGACAGAAACCGAGAAGCGATACAACGAGAGCCACAGAGCCACACGCAATATCGTCGAGAAAACCAGCGCTTTAGATACCTGGACCACTCAGGAGGTGAGCTACAATATCACCCTGAGCAGGTAGCTCAATCTGTGGTGGTGTGCTCCATGCTACACAACTTGGCTATCAGGAGGGGACAAGAATTGACAGAAGAGACTGACGGTCCACCTCAGGAGAGAGAGGAAGAGGAGGACGAGGAGGTGGATGCTTACCTCGGGCCAGACAATCAGGCTGATGTTGAAACCATGCACACGCTCCCCCTCTAGACCGCAGGAAAGGGCCCGTGGTGGCTACATAGCTGCAAGACTCTTATGTCAGCAGCTCATAAATGAGTACTTTGCTTGAAAAAATGTTGTTGGTATTTACAAAGCTGCAACACTGCTGGGTGTGCAGGTCATACATCAATGGTGTGCTTCACCTTGGTGATAGTTAAAGTTTAAGTTGATTCAAGTTAAGTTTAATTATACCCTTTCATGTTAAGGAATCACCAGTGTGTAATGGTGCAGCTACCTGAGACAATGCGTAACAAGGTTATGTTAAATAAAAAGCATTTAATCCGAACATTTGTGTGAAATCATAATTATAACTGTAAAAAACACCCCACCCCCACCCCATCCCACAACAAATTTATCACATTGACATCAATCAAATGGTCAACATTTCCAGCAACACAGAACACAAATGCAAACCAACAGGGTTGCCCCCTTCCCCCAGACCTCCCAACAAAATTGCTACAACAACATGGATATATTACCAAGCCAACACCGGTGGCCATGCACCCCACTTTCCTTCCTCTCCCCATCCCCTTCTCCCCACCTCTACCCTTCCCTTCCTGTATCAACGCCGCCTGGCTGAGGAGCTTCTCAGGCACTGCTTCATTGGGGGGCGGGATGACGGCAGAACCAGTGGTTGGACAGATACGGGAGAGAACGGTCCTGAGGTGGGAACGTGCTCTGAGCCGGAAGCAAGATCTTCCTCCTGGCTGTCATGTGTCGTTGGCAATGGGGGTGCGGCATTTTAGGGTGCAGTGCCATGCTCCGGGACCATTGGGGGCCTCTGCCATCAGTGTTCCTGGCTATCAGCTCAGGGCTTCCGCTATCCGCGGCACGTACTCCATCATGGTGGCGGACATGCTGACCAACTGGTGGGATATACCCCCTATTGTCTGTAGGATCTGCTGACCTATGTCAACACTCCTCCTGGACAAGTCTACCATGGCCCCGCTCAGATCTGCCGCTCGTGGAGCAGACCTGCTGCGTCGAACCAACCTCTGCTTGGTCGGCGGCATCCTGGAGACACCTCGGATGCCCTGTAGCAAGGTGCTTGGGCCTCGTACCTCCATGGTGGAAGTGGGAATGGCCACAGGAACACTAGATAGCCTTGGAGTGGAATGCGTTATGGAGCCTGGCGATGCAGGCTCCATGGAGAACAGACCCACCAGATCAACGGGCGAGAATCGGTGCTCCTCAGCACCAGATGTCCGAACTTCCGGCGAGTCCGGCCCCGTGCCCCCAGCTTCTGGCCTCGGTGGTCTTGTCTAGGACTGCGCTGCTGGCTGAGCTGCAAAACACAAATTAGGGTTGTTATGTATGTAAACCTGTAATTACCATGTCTAACCACCAGAGGGCTTATTCCCTGGAGTCCCAAAGGATCTCACAATCCCTTGGGAGCACCTGTATATAAGGAGGCCCCACAGGCTGAAGAGGCACTCTGAGATCTGTAATAAAGGACTATGGTCACACTTACTTTGAGCTTGCAGTATCTAGTCTGACTCTTTATCCAAGACATAACAAGATTATTAAAGGAGAATGGGGTGCTCGGGTCACAAGGTGATTCCAGCGCTACACACAGCATATGCACAACAAAAGCACCACTGCTATCAAAATCATCACAAACATCACATTTCATGACCATCACCAAATTCTGCATTGTAATGATTCTCATGAGGCCATCATTATTTAGAGAACCCTTTTATCAATCATCCATCATATATTATTGGTCAGATATGAGTGGGTGTGGCATCTATTGACTTTACATCACGCAATTGTATATACTTTACTCATGTGGCATCACATCAGGTTCTGCAGTTGCTTGCGTGGCCGACTGGGGATGGGTCCCCACTAGTGCCAGCACCCACTCCTCGATGTCTGTCAGCTCGATGATGACTGGTGACGCACCACCCATTCGCCCCTGCTTAGCCCTATTCTTGGAAAGCTTCTTCTGTAAAAGGTAACAACAGGATGAGATCATTGCATGCTAGGTCCTGTCACAGAGACTGATACAACACATAACCAACAGATGTAATCATGATTATTATGAAATTTATCCTTCTTTACCGTGAACGCAGGCTTTGAGTACAACATTCCCGGTATAAGTGCAAGACATCACATCTGATTTTAATCACTCATTACACTTACAAATCAAATTATATAAATATATAAGTACATATAAATAAATGTAATATTTACTCTGGTGGATCCGACAAGGTTATTCCATCGCTTGCGGCATTGGTTGCCCTCACGCACCTCATTGGTCACCGACGAGACCACCTCAGCTATGTCAGCGCATATCTTCTGGTAGGCCTTTCGGGTGGGCTTCCCATGCCCACTCTAGGTCAATTGACCCCAGCGTGACTCAACCTCCTGCGTGAGGGAGGCATTTGCCTCATTCGAGAATCTCCATGCTCTTTTTCATCTTCCCAATTGTTCCTCTTCCTGCTCCCTGCAACCTGCTTTTGCCAGCATCAGTCTCCACAGCATGCTGTGTCGTCTCCTCCATCTCTTCCATTGTAAAAACCAAATTTCTGCAAATAACCCGGTGGGAACAACTTAATTTTTGCTCAGAGTTCTTTCTGCTGGTCGAAAATCTCCCTCCTACCTCCCAAAACAGCAAAACAAGCACACACCACACCCACACACACTTTCAGTTCCTCTCTGCTGATCCCTGACCTCTGGAAACGTGGGAAATTAGGTTTGCCATGCCGTTGCTATGGACGGCGACACTTTAGGCAGAAGGTCAAAAAAATTTTATGCTAACGCCCATTTCAGATCGCTCGTGGTGACGCCCATTTTAAAAAATGGAAAGTTAGGGTTTTGAAAATGGGCGACAATCCAGCGATCTCAAAACACATATTTATCACCCACGCTGGAAATAACACCCATTTTTGGGCGATCTGCACAGAAGTAGAAAGTCTAGCCGTAGCTTCAAACACTCTCTTCCTTAGGTGACTGAAGGCTGTGCTGGTGCACTGGAGGCAGTATTGAATCTCGTCATCAATATCTGCCCTTGCTGATAGTAGACTCCCAAGGTATGGAAAATTGTCCACATTGTCCAAGGCCATGCCGTGGATTTTGATGACCGGGGGGGCAGTGCTGTGTGGTGGGGTCAGGTTGTGAAGTACCTTTGTCTTACGGATGTTTAGTGTAAGGTCCATGCTTTTGTACACCTCTGTGAAGGTGTTGACAATGGCATGGAGTTCAGCCTCTGAATGTGCACAGAAGCAAGTATCATCCACGTACTGTAGTTCGATGACAGAGGATCAAACGACCTTGGATCTAGCCTGGAGTCGACGAAGATTGAAAAGGTTCCCATTGGTTCTATAGTTTCGTTCCACTGCAGCGGGGAGCTTGTTGAGCGTGAGATGGAGCATTGCAGAGAGGAAGATTGAGAAGAGCGTTGGCGCAATGACGCAGCCCATTTTTATGTAAAGCGGGTAAGTCATGTGGTATCAAGGGTACAGGATCTCACATAAAAGTGCATTAACATACCATACACTATCCCCAGCGGGCTTGGCGTCGCTGACCGCTATCGCACCAACTGGTATGTCCATGAGGGTGGACACTCGCTCCTCCACCTCCATGAGGGCCTGGATGCCAGGCTCCCCTCCTCCGGTGTGCCTCTGTTTGGGCCTATTGTGTGCCAGTTTTGATTGTAATAACAAACACAAGATGGTGTGTGTGGGTGTGCAGCTCATCATGTGACACATTTGGTTCCATAGTTGAATAGCTGCGACTGTATGGAAGTGTGCAGATCTCCATTTGAATCTACATGGCTGTGCAGAGTGGCTGTGTGATCAGTGGGATTAGATGACAAACACCTAGTGTTAGATCTCTTAATTTTCAATGAAATGCGAACTCCGGTTGTAGTTTTAATGTAATTTTATTCTGGCAGCAGCAACAAGCTTCTGGCTTTAAGCCAGGCCTTTGTCCTTCTGAGACCACATGGCCAAAATGGCTGTTCTTATACCTGACTCAGTTTACAGAAAAGAACGCGCCTTCTTTGACCTTATTGGCTCAATTGATATACTGTTAATCTTTAATTGGCTCACTACCAAAGGTCCTAAAATGTCAAGTTGATTGATGACTTAATGCAACATGCTGAGTTGCATGTAGCAGCTTTGACTTGGGGTCTGTGAATTCTCACATCCTGTCTGAATGCAGCCTGTTAAAATTCTCTATCACCTAGGATGAAGGATGAGGCTGGAGTGTTGCGAACGCATATCAAGAGTGAAACGGTAGTGCGAGAAGAGGGCAGGTTGAGTAGAGAACAAGAAGGGCAGCGACAATTGAATGGCCAGGGTAAGGCTGCTAACCTGAGCCTGAACTTTTATGGTGTCTTCACCAACGAAGACCACGGCCTGGTATACATAGTGAAGGAGCAGGTACTGCAAAGAATTGACATTGTGTGAGACAGTGTGCTTCTCATTATAACATTGCAAAGTTAATAGAAAGGGTATTCACCTTAATGATCCTAGTGCGGTTGTTGAACTTCTTGCGACAGTGTGTCGTGGTTAAGAACATAAGAGCATAAGAAATAGGAACAGAAGTAGGCCATATGGTCCCTCGAGCCTGCTCCGCCATTTAATATCATGGCTGATCTGATCATGGACTCAGCTCCACTTGCCAACCTGCTCCCCATAACCCCTTATCCCCTTATCGTTTAAGAAACTGTCTATTTCTGTCTTAAATTTATTCAATGATCCAGCTTCCACAGCTCTCTGAGGCAGCGAATTCCACAGATTTACAACCCTCTGAGAGAAGAAATTTCTCCTCATCTCTGTTTTAAATGGGTGGCCCTTTGTTCTAAGATCATGCCCTCTAGTTCTAGTCTCCCCCATCAGTGGAAATATCCTCTCTGCATCCATCTTATCAAGCCCCCTCATAATCTTATACGTTTCGATAAGATCACCTCTCATTCTTCTGAATTCAAATGAGTAGCGGAAAAACCTACTCAACCTTTCCTCATAAGTCAGCCTCCTCATCCCTGGAATCAACCTAGTGAACCTTCTCTTAACTGCCTCCAAAGCAAGTATATCCTTTTGTAAATATGGAAACCCAAACTGTACGCAGTATTCCAGGTGTGGCCTCACCAATACCCTGTAGAACTGTAGCAAGACTTCCCTGCTTTTATACTCCATCCCCTTTGCAATAAAGGCCAAGATACCTTTGGCCTTCCTGATCATTTGCTGTACCTGCATACTATCCTTTTGTGTTTCATGCACAAGTACTCCCAGGTCCCGCTGTACTGCGCCACTTTGCAATCTTTCTTCATTTAAATAATAACTTGCTCTTTGATTTTTTTCTGCCAAAGTGCATGATCTCATACTTTTCAACATTATACTCCATTTGCCAAATTTTTGCCCACTCACTTAGCCTGTCTATGTCCTTTTGCAGATTGTTTGTGTCCTCCTCACACTTTGTTTTACCTCTCATCTTTGTATCATCAGCAAACTTGGCTACGTTACACTCAGTCCCTTCTTCCAAGTTGGTAATATAGATTGTAAATAGTTGGGGTCCCAGCACTGATCCCTGCGGCACCCCACTAGTTACTGGTTGCCAACCAGAGAATGAACAATTTATCCCGACTCTCTGTTCTCTGTTAGTTAGCCAATCCTCTATCCATGCAAATGTATTACCCCCAACCCCGTGAACTTTTATCTTGTGCAGTAACCTTTTATGTGGCACCTCGTCAAATGCCTTCTGGAAGTCCAAATACACCATATCCACTGGTTCCCCTTTATCCACCCTGTTTGTTACATCCTCAAAGAACTCCAGCAAATTTGTCAAACATGACTTCCCCTTCATAAATCCATGCTGACTCTGCCTGACTGAATTTTGCTTTTCGAAATGACCTGCTACTGCTTCTTTAATAATGGATTCCAACATTTTCCCAACCACAGATGTTAGGCTAACTGGTCTATAGCTTCCTGCTTTTTGTCTGCCTCCTTTTTTAAATAGGGGCATTACATTTGCAGTTTTCGAATCTGCTGGGACCTCCCTAGAATCCAGGGAACTTTGGTAAATTACAACCAATGCATTCATAATCTCTTCTGTCCTCCCACTAGTTTTGTCCACTTTGTATGCCCTTGTTTTTAATTGGATACCATCCTTTATTTCCTTAGTTAGCTACAGATGGCTATCTTTTCTCTTAGACCCTTTCCTCCTCACTGGAATATATTTTTCTTGAGAGTTGTGAAATATCTCCTTAAATGTACACCACTGTTCATCAACTGTCCTACACTTTAATCTATTTTCCCAGTCCAATTTACCCAACTCTGCCCTCATAGTCTCCTTTATTTAAGCTTAGTACGCTGGTTAGAGATCCAGCTTTCTCACCCTCCATCTGAATTTGCACCGATTGTCCTCCAGTGAAGATGGAAGTCGAGATAAATGGCATTCCAGTCTTCATGGAAGTGGACACGGGAGCAAGCCAGTCAGTGATGAGCCAGGATGCCTTCGAGAAACTGTGGAACGAAAAACGACCCGAGTTGCTTCCAGTGCAGGAAAAGTTGCGCATCTACACCAAGGAGCTGATCCCAGTCCTTGGTATTGCGGATGTAAGTGTAATCCATAATGACGTGATGCATAAGTTACCTCTGTGGATTGTTGCAGGTGATGGCCCAACGCTACTCGGAAGAAAGTGGATGGGGAAGATCCAGTGGAAATGGGAAGACCTCTTCACTCCAGCAATCGATGTCCCCCGTGCTCAGAGGCAGAGCAAAACCTCACTTCGCTTGGGCCAGGCACCAGAGAACAGCACCTGAGGCACAGACTGTCCATCATGACTGCATGGCAATGATCCGACCGGAATGATCCAAACATAGCTTCCCGGCTCCAGTGGCAGGACTCCTGGGGAGGAAGATCGAATTCACTTACCCTTCCAGCGTTTGTGGCAGAATCGCGGGAAAGAAGCGGCAAGGCAGTTGACCTCGAGAACCGAGGCAAGATGACATTCCTGCTGCAGCGAGGAGCAGCGTGGCTGAAAGAAAAGATGGCCGTGGCAACATCACGAGGTGCAACGCTGAAGGACCAACACGTGGGGTCCAACAATGGATCGGATTGGGGTAAAGCCAGCAGGGTTCTCTTAAAGGAGACTTGAACTTAAAGAGACATCGTATGCATGGCGATCAATGTAACAAACCGATTAAGATTGTGAACAGAATGTTGTTGTGAGATGTCGGTACTGTAATGAACAGAATATTGTTGCGAGATGTCGGTACCAGTCCTAATATAAAGAACAAAATGTTGTTGCGAGATGTCGGGAATAGAGTGTCCCCTAGAGCAGCGAGTAAGTGAATTCAGGAGAGTAAAGGCGTGAAGCCTGATACTCTGCCCCAGGTCTATCCCACGCTGCAGGCACCCGATGGTATCATTCACCACAGACCTGGAAACGAAAACGGCGCCAATACATGCAGTCGGCTGCCGTTGCCCACATCCGGGTGGAGACGACGCAGCCCCCAGACGCAGTCGCTACCTCGGCCATGTCCGGGAGTGAAAGGTCAAGACTAACGAGCTCCCCAAACGGGACCTGGAACAGCCAGGTTCCCAGGCAGAAGACTCTGCAGCCCTCAAAGGAGGTCAGGGAGGCCACACACATCTGTGGCTCTGCCCACCACTAGGCAACGGCAAAGGCCCTGAGTACTGGCTCAGTGAGCGAACCAAGCCCACTCTAGTAGCAGGGGGCGTAGCGCCGCCATCAGATGACTAGAACCCCGTCCGATTGCTCTGGAACTAGCGTCCTTGCATACCTGTACTGCTACCTCAGTACTGACCATGACTAAACCATGAATGCAATCTACCTAATCCTGGCGCATGACCGTAAAACGTAATGAATGTAAGTCACGGAACCTAGGTGCCACGATACCAACTGAAAAAAAAAATGTTTTTTTCTTCCTTTCTTTGTACTTGCACTATGTCTGATCCTGTATGTGAATGTAATGGGCCAGCTGCATGATCTCGGTGTGGCGGAGGGGTGGGAGGGAGCGGAAATGGATGTATGTAGCCATGGACTCACACATGGATCACACCCAGAACCCATTGGAACCTCCACTACATCATCGAATCATCCAATCTGATAACCACCACCCAACTTTGTGGCAAAAGGACTTGGGGTTTACATACTGTTCAATGAACCTGTCCCTTACGCACTCCATGAACTCCTCCTCAAGGCTACCCTGACCAATTTGATTTGTCCAATCAATATAGAGGTTAAAATCACCCATGATTATTGCTGTTCCCTTTGTACAAGCCCCCATTATTTCCTGGTTTATGCTCCGACCAACAGAGTTGCTACTGTTAGGGGGCCTATAGACTACACCTACCAGTGACTTTTTCCCCTTATTGCTCCTCATCTCCACCCAAACTGTTTACACACCCTTATCTTTTGAGCCAATATTGTTTCTTACTATTGCAGTGATTCCATCCTTTATCAATGGAGCTACACCACCTCCTTTTCCTTTCTGTCTGTCCTTCCGGATTGTCAAGTATCCCTGAATATTTAATTCCCAGTCCTGGTCACCTTGCAGCCACGTCTCTGTAATGGCTATCCATTCAGATCTTCTGGCCACCATGTTCCTGGCGGAGACATGTTTGACCACCTCCCTCCAAAGCTTCCTGAAGATTCCAAGAGTGGGCCTCCTTCCACTGGAAGGTTGCAGCACATTCCACCACCTCCACTAATGTCTCGACGGTCGTGGACAAAGAGCGGTGTGCACGCTGGCGGCCTCTTTCTGTCTCCATTTTCTCACTCTGAGCAGACTGAGAAGTTGGAACTGCGCATGCGCATACTTATCTTACCACACCTTTAAGAATTGGCTGTCCACGGAATGTATACCGGCCTTCACAGCAAATGCATTCCTTCTGGAAATTTACCGCTGAGATTTTCACTTCCACCACCCTAAGATAATTGTGCAACAACTGATTTAGCGCTCCCTTTCCCTCTTGGGGCACGAAACCTAATTTTGCAGTAGGCGGCATGTACTTTTGGGGGCGCTATAGTTATTGCCCCGACAGGATTAACGCCTCAAAACAGGCGATACCAAATTTCTAGCCAAAGTTTGGAAAGTTTATCAAACGTGGGAATTTTATGGCAAAACATTTAAAATTGTCAAATATATAATAGAAATATCTCTCTCGGCAATCCATTTCAAAGAAATGTCACTTGAAAACCATTGAAAGCAATTACTTTCAAGAAATAACAGATTCTGAGATTCTGTCATCTCTAGCTCCAGTCAGATATCGCAACATCAATGCCAGACTCAGCAAATCTCCCTTGGAGTATGTATAAATTATAACTGTGCCATGGAAGAGAGAGCACTTACCAAATTGTCATCTTTTCAATTACTTTTCTTTTTAACTGGAAATCAAAAGACAAATGATGGATTACACATAAAGCTAGGTTTTGTCAGTTTTGTGCAGTCACTTCACTGCACAGAACAGTTTTCATAATTGCTATGAAAAGCTGCAACAATTTTTTTTTACCACATTCTTTAGTCAATTTAGAGGGTTAGAAAATCATTTGTGCAATATTTTAACCCCCGGTTAATGGATTCATGTGCAAATACTCTGTCTGCTATCTTTAAATAAATCATTAACCACTGTAAGATAAATGGATTAATAACTTCTTAAAATAGCACAGAGAAATTTAATGTGAAAGTTTTAACAAATATCAACATTGGGGAGAAATTCAACTCATGCCCAAAATGGGCAGCAAGTCGGCAGAGCGATTGAGGCCCAAGCCAAAGTTGGCATTGGTCTCATGTGAACGGAAGTGGTGAGGTATATGTGCCAAACAGGATTCCCGAAGCAGTTTGCCGGTCAGGGTCTGGTGAATCCCAGTCAGCTCCAATGCTGAACAATTAGGTCTGGTAGGGGAGACAAACTCGAGGTGGGTGAGCCCAAGCCGGCCCCGGCCCTCAGTGTTTCTGTGGAAACAGAAGGAGCACAAAACTATAGCTTTGAAAAAATTTGTGTCTGTTTTTTGAGCAGCCGCCAGCATTCCTTTTAAGGGCCATTGGTTAGGTTGCTCAAAAACTGATAGAACAAGGCAGATTTTGTGCGGTGCAGGCTCTGCCCATTTGTATCTGAATTTTACATCAGGGTCCTATAACTTTCATTTGCATAGTTAAAGTAGCCTTACACTGGTGGATGGGCTGCACAACAATGCAATAGCACACCTGAATATGGCATTAAGCAGGCCTTGGGTGTCAATGGGGCAGCCGAGGTGCTCTTGTGATTTTCAATCCGTTTTTCAGGTGCAAAATAGGCAACTGTGAGTTGAATTTCTCCTCATAGTAACATCGTAAAAGTTTCAGGCAGGACATGGCCCTTGGTCCACCACGCCCAACTAGCCACAGTATTCCCTTGGTATATTTCTAATAACCCTGATTCCCATTTATTGACAAGAACCGGTTCTGGGGGAGGTGAGACCAGTGCAAACCGGACGGTCTGCACCTGGGCAGGACCGGAACCAATATCCTCGGGGGAGTGTTTGCTAGTGCTGTTGGGGAGGAGTTAAACTAACATGTTAGGGGGATGGGAACCAATGCAGGGAGACAGAGGGAAATAAAATGGAGACAGAAGCAAAAGATAGAAAGCAGAATAGTAAAAGTGGAGGGCAGAGAAACCCAAGGCAAAAAACAAAAAGGGCCATGTTACAGCAAAATTCTAAAGGGGCAAAGTGTGTTAAAAAGACAAGCCTGAAGGTTCTGTGCTTCAATGCGAGGAGTAAGGTGGACGAATTAACTGCGCAGTTAACGGATATGATGTAATTGGCATCACGGAGACATGGCTCCAGGGTGACCAAGGCTGGGAACTCAACATCCAAGGGTATTCAACATTAAGGAAGGATAGGCAGAGAGGAAAAGGAGGGCGGGTGACGTTGCTGGTTAAAGAGGAAATTAATGCAATAGTAAGGAGGGACATTAGCTTGGATGATGTGGAATCGGTATGGGTGGAGCTGCAGAATACCAAAGGGCAGAAAACGCTAGTGTGAGTTGTGTACAGGCCACCAAACAGTAGTAGTGAAGTTGGGGACAGCATGAAACAAGAAATAAGGGATGTGTGCAATAAAGGTACAGCAGTTATCATGGGCGACTTTAATCTACATATTGATTGGGCTAACCAAACTGGGTGCAATGCGGTGAGGAGGATTTCCTGGCGTGTATTAGGGATCGTTTTCTAGACCAATATGTCGAGGAACCAATTAGAGAGCTGGCCATCCCAGACTGGGTGATGTGCAATGAGAAGGGACTAATTAGCAATCTTGTTGTGCGAGGTCCCTTGGGGAAGAGTGACCATAATATGGTAGAATTCTTTATTAAGATGGAGAGTGACACAGTTAATTCAGAGACTAGGGTCCTGAACTTAAGGAAAGGTAACTTCGATGGTATGAGGCGTGAATTGGCTAGAATAGACTGGCAAAGGATTCTTAAAGGGTTGACGGTGGATAAGCAATGGCAAACATTTAACGATCACATGGATGAACTTCAGCAATTGTACATCCCTGTCTGGAGTAAAAATAAAGTAGGGAAGGTGACTCAACCGTGGCTAAGAAGAGAAATTAAGTGTTAAAACCAAGGAAGAGGCATATAAATTGGCTAGAAAAAGCAACAAACCTGAGGCCTGGGAGAAATTAAGAATTCAACAGAGGAGGACTAAGGGTTTAATTAGGAGGGGGAAAATAGAGTACGAGAAGAAGCTTGCAGGGACCATAAAAACTGACTGCAAAAGCTTCTATAAATATGTGAAGAGAAAAAGATTCGTGAAGACAAATGTAGGTCCCTTGCAGTCAGATTCAGGTGAATTTATAATGGGGAACAAAGAAATGGCAGAACAATTGAACAAATACTTCAGTTCTGTCTTCACGAAGGAAGACACAAATGTACTCGGGGACAGTGGGTCTAGTGAGAAGGAGGAACTGAAGGATATCCTTATTAGACAGGAAATTGTGTTGGGGAAATTGATGGGATTGAAGGCCGATAAATCCCTGGGGCCTGATAATCTGCATCCCACAGTACTTAAGGAAGTGGCCCGAGAAATAGTGAATACATTGGTGATCATTTTCCAACAGTCTATCGACTCTGGATCAGTTCCTATAGACTGGAGGGTAGCTAATGTAACACCACTTTTTAAAAAAGGAGGGAGAGAGAAAACGGGTAATTATAGACCGGTTAGCCTGATATCAGTAATGGGGAAAATGTTGGAATCAATCATTAAGGATGAAATAGCAGCGCATTTGGAAAGCAGTGACAGGATCGGTCCAAGTCAGCATGGATTTATGAAAGGGAAATCATGCTTGACAAATCTTCTGGAATTTTTTGAGGATGTAACTAGCAGACTAGACAAGGGAGAACCAGTGGATGTGGTGTATTTGGACTTTCAAAAGGCTTTTGACAAGGTCCCGCACAAGAGATTGGTGTGCAAAATGAAAGCACATGGTATTGGGGGTAATGTACTGACGTGGATAGAGAATTGGTTGGTAGACAGGAAGCAGAGAGTCGGGATAAACGGGTCCTTTTCAGAATGGCAGGCAGTGACTAGTGGAGTGCCGCAGGGCTCAGTGCTGGGATCCCAGCTCTTTAAAGTATACATTAACGATTTAGATGAAGGAATTGAGTGTAATATCTCCAAGTTTGCAGATGACACTAAACTGGGTGGTGGTGTGAGCTGTGAGGAGGACGCTAAGAGGCTGCAGGGTGACTTGGACAGGTTAGGTGAGTGGGCAAATGCATGGCAGATGTAGTATAATGTGGCTAAATGTGAGGTTATCCATTTTGGGGCAAAAACACGAAGGCAGAATATTATCTGAATGGCGGCAGATTAGGAAAAGGGGAGGTGCAACGAGACCTGGGTGTCATGGTTCATCAGTCATTGAAAGTTGGCATGTTGGTACAGCAGGCGGTAAAGAAGGCAAATGGTATGTTGGCCTTCATAGCTAGGGGATTTGAGTATAGGAGCAGGGAGGTCTTACTACAGTTGTACAGGGCCTTGGTGAGGCCTCACCTGGAATATTGTGTTCAGTTTTGGTCTCCTAATCTGAGGAAGGACATTCTTGCTATTGAGGGAGTGCAGCGAAGGTTCACCAGACTGATTCCCGGGATGGCTGGACTGACATCTGAGGAGAGACTGGATCAACTGGGCCTTTATTCACTGGAGTTTACAAGGATGAGAGGGGATCTCATGGAAACGTATAAGATTCTGATGGGACTGGACAGGTTAAATGCGGGAAGAATGTTCCCGATGTTGGGGAAGTCCAGAACCAGGGGACATAGTCTTGGGATAAGGGGTAGGCCATTTAGGACTGAGATGAGGAGAAACTTCTTCGCTCAGAGAGTTGTTAACCTGTGGAATTCCCTGCCGCAGAGAGTTGTTGATGCCAGTTCATTGGATATATTCAAGAGGGAGTTAGATATGGCCCTTACAGCTAAAGGGATCAAGGGGTATGGAGAGAAAGCAGGAAAGGGGTACTGAGGGAATGATCAGCCATGATCTTATTGAATGGCGGTGCAGGCTCAAAGGTCCGAATGGCCTACTCCTGCACCTATTTTCTCTGTTTCTATGTTTCTAACCAATCTAATTCCTTCATGAAACCAATTAGGGTTTCTTGTTCTACATCCAGGGATGGTATTCTATTCAACATATTTACCAACCTTTTAATAAAAATATTCTTCCTGTATTTCCTATTTTCTATTGTTGTCCTTAATTTGTAAATTATACCTCCTGTTCTCTTAAGTTCTGTACATAGCAGAAAAGCTTATTTGGATGCAACGTATACAAACATACAAAATTGGCGGGTTGGCAAAGACCAGCTTGTCCTTCAAAACTGCCCTACTCCATGATGGCCGGAGCATCTATCTATCCTCATACGCCATTCAATTAAGTTCTGCAATCAAGTAGCCCTTCTTTTCACCTGCTCCGATAACTGAATGGCCCAGATTTTCCATTAAGAGTAATGGTGAGGCTATCAGTACTCACTGTTATTAAGGTATAAATCGAACAGCAACTTCTGGCATCTATACTTGTGTAGTTAAACACGGAAATTAGGACATTGCAGTCCAAGTTGCTCTGCTTCTTGACGAGCTTCGATACACTGGTGCCTCGTGGTATTGTAATGTATGCAATGGCACAAAGTTGCACTATTACCCACTGGATACCCACTAAACATGCCAGAAAAAATAAGGGTTTGTCCATTCAGGTGTAAGTGATTTTTTTAACAGCGTGATAAGCCTTAATTATTGCCAAACAATCTCTCTAGCACTGAAAATTTACTGATACAAATGTGGAATCTCATTCCTTCAGATTTAAATCAAATATTATGGGGGAGGAATTGGCCTCCTTTGCGCCTCCTGTTAGTGCCTCTGGGGGGCGATAATGAGGCGCGACCAGCTCTGCGACCAGGCGTGGCGAGAATGCCGACGCACGCGATCTTGCCGTGGAGGTTTTCGACGGCAGTAACTCCTAGCGCTACGATCTCCTGCATGCCGGAGATCGTGACATATCCAGCTGCCCAGCACCCCGGTACCCGGCAGCGCCCTGGATGCGAATTTCGGTACCAACCTCTGCAGCATCACCAGGCGTCAACACCAACAGCTGCAGGAGGCGTTGTATGGGAGGTTGCCCACTGTTTTTTAGATGTTGTTTGAGGAAAAATTGGCCAGGACATTGGAAGAACTCTTTGAATAGTCACCTGGGGCCTTGGTTTAAGATCTTATCTGAGAGACAGCACCTCCAACAGTGCAGCACTCTCTCAGTACTGCATTGAACCGTCCACCTGTATTATCTGCTCAAGCCTCCAGCGTGGGACTTGAACCCACAATCTTCTTAATCCAGAGGCAAGAGTGCTATCCACTGAGCCACAGCTGACACCAGATCCATGACTGATCTGTATCTTAATGCCATTTGCCCACCTTTGCACCATATCCCGTGATACCTTTACCAGATAAAAGATCCAATTAAAAGGTCCAATTTTAAGATTCGGCTCCAACAGTGATTTTAACTTTGGCCTGAGCAGGGAACCTGCTGCTGCTTTCCCACCAGTTGAAGGACAACCTGAAGAGGATCCGGAAGCTAAAGAGTCCCTCCAGGTAATTTTTTTAACTTTTGTTGCAAGAGTGCTCCTCCATACCTCAAATGAATTGCAGGGATATGGGGAAAGGTCATGATGTCATTCAGCGAGTAATGCTGATTTGACAAAAGCGCTGCCATTTTCTAAAATGCTGGAGTTAACGCCCTCTCTTAACCTCATAATGCTGAACAGGCGTTCAGCAGCAGGAAGGACCCCCAAAAGCGCTATCATCAGCCGCTTACAGGTTTGTTGTGGATTGATTTCTACGAGCTGTTGCTGAGATGTAGAAGTGTTTGGTGCTTCCACAATTTCTTTAAAATTGCCTAAAGTCTACAAGGAGTGATGTGGCATGTGCTTAAGGACTTGGTACTGACTTATAAGGGGTCTGCTCAGACCAGTTTCTTCCAAACCTGGGTGCAGTAGTGTGTATCCCCCTTGTCCTGCAGCATGACTGGGACAATGAGCACAGGCGACACAGAGCAGTAAAACTGCTGGAAGAGGGAGGAGGAGGTGGGAGAAGGGATCTCAGCAGCAGGCCATATCCAGTCAGGGTCTTCAGGGAGCAATAAGACCACAACCTCATTGAGGAACAGTGCATGTGACATCTCCGTTTTACTAAGGAGGCGCTCACTGAAATCTGCCACCTGCTACAGGCAGACCTGCAGCCTCAGGGTGGGGACAACAATGCCAGTGGTTGCAAAATCTTCTCCAGGCATATAAATAGTAAACGGATAGTTAGAAGACAAATAGGGCCGACTAGGGACCAAAAAGGAGACCTATGGTGGCAGAGAGCATAACTGAGGTATTAAATGAGTACTTTGCATCTGTCTTCACTAAGGAAGAAATGCTCCCATAGATATAGTGAAGGAGGTGGTAGAGGAGATATTGGATGAGATGCAAATTGATAAGGAGGAGGTACTAGAAAGACTGGCTGTACCTGAAGTACATCTGCTTCTCAGCCACCATGACAAACCAGAGAGTGGATACTGGGCAACAAGGGCTATCCCTTGACCAATTGGCTTGTGACTCCGCTGTGCTACCCAACCACAAATAGCCAGCATGCATACAATGAAAACTATACTGCCACACGGAATTTGATACAGCAGACCTTAAACAATGCATCCACTGCCTGGACCACTCTAGAGGAGCCCTGCAGTACTCATCAGAGTGCGTCTCAAGATTCGTCATAGTCTGCTGCATGCTTCACAACATCGCCATCATGGTGGCACAGCCCTTGCCACCAATCATACAGTGACCAGCTAAGGAGGAGGAGGATAAAGTGGAAGAGAAGGAGGAGGAAGTGGAAGAAAGGAGGCAACCCAGACAGCACCTTTCTTCCCGGGCTGTGCATGATCAAATCATCCAACTGCAGTACCAGTGAATGCAACCTCAATTCCCCATTCAACATTAGTTCCACACATTACCTTCCCTCTGTTACTGACCATCACAGTATCCTCTTGGTCACAATGCTACAATAAAAGCCACCACAAAACAAACATTCCAAACTAATTTTATGAATCACACTGTCGTGTATGTATGCTTGGGTTAACTAGCCACCAGGTGGCACCATTGTCGGAGGTCATTGGGGTGTGCGCACGTGTGTGTGGCCCAGGTATAAAAGGCCAGCCATCTTGCAATGTAATCACTTTGGGCCCTAATAAAGTAGAGCCAGGTTTGTACCTGTTCGGAGTTTACAGTATTCAGTCTATTGAGTTACTGCATACACAACATTTGGCGACAAGGTAACAAGAATCTTCACATGCAAAAATGAGCACAATTGGAATTCTGGAGCGATTCGTGGAAGGAGAAGATTGGGCAGACTTTGTAGCCCGCTTGAACCAGTACTTCGTGGCCAACAAAATAGAGAAAGAGGCAGACGCAGTTCGGCACCGGGCGGTCCTCCTCACAGTCCGAAAATCTATGGACTCATAAAGAATCTCCTCTCGCCCTTAAGTCCAATGGACAAGGACTATGAAACATTGTGTGCTCTGGTACATGACCATCTCAAACCAGATGAAGGCATCATCATCTCAAGATATCGATTCTATATGCACGTTCGTTGTGAGGGCCAGGATGTATCGGAATTAGTTGCCAACCTAAGATTCTAGCTGGACCGTGTAAGTTTGAAACTGCATTGGTAGACATACTGCGGGACTTCTTTGTAATCGGCATCAACCACGAGATGATCCTGCATAAGCTGCTGGCGGCGGAGATGCTGGATTTGAGCAAGGCCATCACGATTGGCCAATCATGCATGACGACGGAAAAAAGCTTAAAGCAGATATCATTGAAAAATTGGAACTCGGCAAGTACTGTAAATAAGATAGTATTGTCGTTTGGCAGAACTACATATGGCAGGGCCTACCCGACTGCGTACATGAAACCTGTGGCTGCTCAAAGTCTGCCAACGGGAATGAATCCGATATCACCATGTTAACGTTGTGGGGGAAATCATCGGCATCATCATTGTCGGTTTAAACAGTATATTTGTAAAGGCTGTTCGAGAGTGGGGCACTCCAGCGCATGTGTCCACAACTGAGCAAGCGTGCTGCGACACACCATGTGGAGGATGATGACCAGGCTAGCGCGGATCTGGATATGCAATCCGAAATACCAGTGGAGGAAGTGTATGGACTGTATTCATTGCTAACAAAGAGCCAACCGATAACGATTCATGCAAAACTTAATGGTGTACCCGTAAGAATTGGAATTGGACACAAGTGCGAGTCAATCAATAATGAGCCAGAGAACGTTCGACAGGCTGTGGGATACTAAGGCTGTGAGGCCTAAGCTGAGTCCAGTCAATGCCAAGTTGCTTACGTACACTAAACAACTCATAACGGTGATTGACAGTGCAGTAATCAAGGTGTCGTATGATGGTGTGGTTCACAATTTACCTTTATGGATTGTATCAGGCAATAGTCCAATGCTGTTCGGCAGGAACTGGTTCGAAAAAATTAAATGGAACTGGAAGGAGATCAAAGCATTGTCGTCAGAAGAGGATACTCTATGTGCTCAAGTGCTGAGCAAGTTCCCCTCGCTGTTTGAACCAGGCATCGGCAATTTCACGGGAACCAAGGTGCAGATCCATGTGGACTCGGATGCAAGACCCGTCCATCATAAAGCTTGGGCAGTTCCGTACATGACAAGGGAGAAGGTTGAAATTGAACTGGACAGACTCCAGCATGAAGGGATCATATCACCGGTCGAATTTAACGAATGGGTCAGCCCCATTGTTCCCATGTTAAAAAGTGATGGCAGTGTCAGGATTTGTGGAGACTACAAGGTTACGATCAACCAAGTTTCGAAACAGGATCAATACCCGTTACCGAAGGCTGATGACCTGTTTGGAACACTAGCCGGGGCAGTCATCCACAAAACTGGATCTGACATCGGCCTACGTGACACAGGAGCGGGTTGACACGTCGAAGAAACTTACGTGCATCAACACTCATAATGGACTGTTTATCTACAACAGGTGCCCTTTTGGAATTCGCTTGGCTGTAGCCATATTTCAAAGGAACATGGAGAGTCTACTGAAGTCCTTCCCCAAAACCATTGTGTTCTAAGACGACATACTGGTCACAGGTCGTGACTCCGCCAAACATCTGAACAACCTGGAAGAGGTTTTACATTGTCTGGACAAAGTGGGACTCAGACTGAAACGCTCGAAGTGCGTCTTCATGGCACCAGAAATCGAATTCCTGGGGAGGAAAATTGCTGCTGACGGTATCAGGCCTACGGACTGGAAAACCAAGGCCATCAAAAATGCACCCAAGCCTCAGAATGTGACGGAGCTGCGTTCGTTCCTTGGTCTACTCAACTACTTCTGTAATTTCTTACCTAGATTGAGCACCTTATTAGAGCCACTGCACATGCTGCTAAGAAAAGGCGACAACTGGGTTTGCGGTGCATCTCAAGATAGAGCTTTTGAGAAAGCTACTAATCTGCTTTGCTGTAACAAGCTGCTGGTACATTATGATCCGTGTAAGCGTCTAGTATTGTCCTGTGATGCTTCGTCATATGGAGTTGGTTGTGTGCTCCAAAAAACTAATGATTCGGGAAAATTACAACCTGTTGCAGATGCTTCAAAAAGTTTGTCATAGGTGGAAAGAGCCTACAGAATGGTAGAGAAAGAAGCATGAGCCTATGTGTATGGGGTTAAAAAGATGCATCAGTATCTGTTTGGTCTTCGGTTTGAACTGGAAACGGATCACAAGCCACTCATTTCATTGTTTTCGGAAAACAAAGGTATCAATACCAATGCATCGTCCCACATCCAGAGGTGGGCACTGACATTATCTGTCTATGATTATGTCATTCACCATAGGCCTGGCACTGAGAATTGTGCCAATGCATTGAGCCGTCTGCCATTGCCCACACCGGAGGTGGAAACGCCACAACCGGCAGACTTACTGTTAGTCATGGACGCTTTTGAAACAGGATCCTGTCACGGCTCAACATGTTAAGACCCAATATTATCAGTTGTGAAACATTGTATCCTTAGTGGTGATTGGTCTGCCATACCCAAGCAAATGTGTGAAGAGACCAAACTTTACATCCATCGCAAAGACAAACTATCCATTCAAGCAGATAGTATACTGTGGGGTAATCGTGTTGTTATGCCCAAGAAAGGCAGAGAGAAATTTGTGCAAACTCGACATAGCATGCATCCCAGTATTGTCATGATGAAAGCCATTGCCAGGTCTCATGTATGGTGGCCTGGAATTGACTCTGATCTGGAATCATGTGTGCATCAATGCAACACTTGCATTCATCTTAGTAAAGCACCAGCGGAATCGCCGCTGAGTCTGTGGTCGTGGCCATCTAAACCCATGGTCCAGGATCCACATCAACTTTGCAGGTCCCTTCCTGAGAAAGATGTTCTTAGTTGTGGTGGATGCTTATTCCAAGTAGATCGAGTGTGCAATCATGTCATTCAGCACATCCACAGCTACCACTGAGAGCCTTGTGTCATATTTGCTATGCATGGTCTGCCTGACATCGTTGTAAGAGACAACGGATCTTGCTTCACCAGTATGGAGGTTAAAGAGTTCATGAAACTCAATGATATCAAACATGTGAGGTCAGCACCATTCAAACCCACAACCAATGAACAAGCAGAGCGTGCGGTCCAAATCATCAAGCAGAACATGAAACGTGTAGCTCAAGGTTCACTGCAAACTTGCTTGTCACGCATATTGCTTAGTTACAGGACAAGGCCCCATATGCTTACCGGGATCTCCCCTGCTGAACTATTGATGAAGAGAAGTCTCAAGACCAGGCTCTCTTTTGTCCACCCTGATGTGAATAATCGTGTCGAATACAGATGTCAAAGTCAGCAAGGGTATCATGATCGCGTGACTGTGTCACGCGACATTTCTATCAATGAACTGTATATGTACTGAATTATGGTCAAGGTCCCAAATGGATCGCCAGTACTATCACGGCCAAGGAGGGTAACAGAGTGTTTATCGTTAAGCTCAAGAATGGGCAGGAAACATGCCGATCAGATAAAGCTGCGGCACACGGATGAATCGGAACAGTCTGAGGAAGACACAATCAGTGACCAACCAACCTACCCTCGGTCATCAGAGGACTCCGTTGTCATCAATGAATCTGGACTTTCAATCACTGACATGGTCAATGAATCTGGACTTTCAATCCCTGACGTGGTCATTGCCACTCCCATCAGATCGGCTACCCAGCCCCCAGTCATAACAGACTCAGAACCCTCGCCCAAGGCTGGAGTTAAATTGAGACATTCAACTCGGGAGCGGAAAGTACCGGACCATCTCAATTTGTAAAAAGACCGTTACTAATATCTTAAAGGGGGATATTGTCATGTATGTATGCTTGGGTTTATTAGCCACCAGGTGGCGCCACTGTCGGAGGTCATTGGGCTGTACGCACGTGTGTGCAGTCCAGGTGTAAAAGGCCAGCCGTCTGGTAATGTAATCACTTTGGGCCCAAATAAATTAGAGCCAGTTTTGTACCTGTTCGGAGTTTACAGTATTCAGTCTATTGAGTTATTGCATACACAACACACTCTATTATAATTCAATCAAAAGTCAACTCATCGCCCTTGTAAAGTCCTGACCCTGCAGTACAGACTTACACGAGGCACATGCTGAAGTCAAGGTCACTCTGGACCTGCACCTTTATTTCACAGCTCTCGAGTGCCACACTTGCCTGAGACCTGCCTTTATATACCTGTGTGGAACAGGTATGCAGTGTCTCCTACAAGTGCACCCCTGGTGGTAAAGTATGCTTGTGGTTACAGGTCATATCTAGTTGCAGGCATGTGTAGCACGGTAAGATACAGTTATATACAGTAGTGTGAGATACATGACATCACTCTCCCCCAAGGTCTTATTGTCTTTATAGATTCAGTCTCTCAGGTGGTCTACGCTTTCATGTGGAGCGTCTTAGTTGTGGTTCAGTTGTTTGCCTTGGTGCCTGTTTTTCTTTCGGTGTGATTGCTGGTATCTCACCTGGGCTGTTTGTTTCGTTCAGTATGATTGTTGGTATCTCGCCTGGGCTGTCTGTTGAGATTGCCCTTTCCTCAGGTTGTTCTCTCTGTCTGTCCACCAGGTGTGGTGTGAGTCCCACGTTGTAGTCTGCCTCTGGTTCTGCAGTGTTGTTGGTGAATCTACTTTTTACTTGGTCTACATGCCTCCGGCAGGTTTGGCCATTGTCCATTTGTACAACCAGTAGCCTGTTTCCTTCCTTGCCTGTTACTGTCCCTGCAAGCCATTTGGGACCACTGCCATAGTTTAGCACAAACACTTTGTCCCCTATCTCATTCTACCTCCCCCCTCGAATTTCGGTCATGATACTCAGTTAGCTTCTGGCGCTTTGCCTCAACAATTTCATGCATGTCTGGGAGGATTAACGAGAGCCTAGTCTTTAAGGTCCGTTTCATCAATAGTTGCGCGGGGGAAACCCCAGTCAACGAATGTGGACGAGATCTGTATGCCAGCAGCAGTCGCGACAGGTGCTCGCGGTGGAGCTCCCGGACAAATGCCTCTCTGCCTCGCAAGGGCATAACTACTCAGCTGCCCCACATCAGGCAGTCTGCCTAGAGTGATAGTTCATGCATGTGCCTATGGAAAGGTTTGATCTCCTCGGGGCAGGCATCGCGAGCCTCTGCCCAGTCACCAGTTAAAACACATCTTTTGACTAAGGATAACGTGGGGTCGCTGGTCATCCAGGCTCTGATTTGGTGAACCTGTGGATTCAAAGGCATTGATTGCCATGACCATCTCGCAGTCCTGTTCGTCGGACCCTTCCGTGGTCGCCAGGGGTAGCCTGCTAAGCGCGTCGGCACAGTTGTCTGTGCCTGGTCTGTGCCTTATTGTGTATTCGTAAGATGCCAGCATGAGTGCCCACTGCTGAATGCTCGCTGAGGCGTTCGCGTTTATTGCCTTGCACTCAGATAGCAGGGACATGAGGGGTTTGTGGTTGGTTTCTAACGTGAACTTGGCCCCGAAAAGGTATTGGTGCATCTTTTTGACACCGTACATGCATGCGAGCGCCTCCTTCTCAACCATACCGTACCGCGAAAGTGACCTGGAGGCGTAAGCAATGGGTTGTCATTTACCCGCATCATTGACATGCTGTAAAATGCACCCGCCCCCGTACGCTGACACATCACATGTAAGAACTAGCTTTTTACCTGGGTCAAAAAAGGCTAAAACACTGTTGGAACATAGAAGGTTGCGTGCCTTATTGAAGGCGCGTTCTTGGGCGTCCCCCCAAAACCAATCGCACCCCTTTCTGAGTAACACATGGAGAGGCTCCAGCAGCGTGCTCAAGTTCTGCATAAAGTTTCCAAAGTAATTGAGTAGCCCAAGAAAGGCGCGCAGTTCCGAGACATTCCGGGGCCTGGGTGTCAGGCGAATTGCTTCTGTTTTGGATTCTGTTGGGTGGATTCCATCAGCGGCAATCCCTCTGCCCAAAAATTCAACCTCTGGCGCGAGAAACAGACACTTGGATTTTTTAACTCTTAGGCCTACCCGATCCAATCGACTTAGTACTTCCTCCAAATTGTGGAGATGAGAGTCGGTGTCCCTGCCCATGATGAGTATGTCATCTTGAAACACAACTGTCCCCGGGATGGACTTGAGTAGACTCTCCATGTTGCGCTGGAATATAGCAGCTGCCGACCTGATGCCGAATGGACATCGATTGTACATGTAAAGTCCTCGATGTTTGTTGATGATGGTGAGTAGCTTAGATTCTTCGGTCAGTTCTTGCGTCATATACGCAGATATGAGATCTAGTTTCGAGAAAAGTTTTCCTCCAGCCAATGTGACAAATAGGTCCTCCGCTCTGAGCAGCGGGTATTGGTCCTGTAGGGAGACTCTGTTTATGGTAGACTTGTAATCCCCACAGATTCGTACGGATCCATCAGGCTTCATGACTGGGACGATGGGAATTGCCCAGTCGCTAAATTCCACAGGTGAGATAATGCCTTCCTGCAGAAGTCGGCCGTGTTCAATCTTTTCCCTCATCACATAAGGCACAGCTCTAGCCTTGTGATGGACCGGTCTGGCATCCTGTGTGATGTAGATTTTAACTTTAGTCCCTTTGAAGGTGCCCACACCTGGCTGAAAGAGATGTTCAAAACGACTTAGAACTGTTGAGCAGGAGGTCCGTTCCTCTGACGACATGGCGTGAACATCATCCCATTTCTAATTTAGTTTTGCCAGCCAGCTTCTCCTCAACAGTGCTGGGAGATCTCCGGGGACAATCCACAGGGGAAGTCGTTTCACCATCCCTTTGTGTGTGACTGAGAGCATGGCGCTGCCAAGGACTGGGACGATTTCTTTGGTATAGGTCCTTAGTTTGGTGTCGATCCTTGTGAGTTTTGGTCTGTTGCTTTTGTGCGGCCACAGCTGTTCAAATTGTTGGACGCTCATGAGAGATTGACTAGCTCCCATGTCCAGTTCCATGTTGACGGTTATTCCGTTGAGTAGGACCCTCATCATTATTGGAGGCGTCTTGTTGTAAGAACAGTGGACATTGATTGTGTTGACCCGCTGTACCCCGGCATCCTGGGCACTGTCCCCACCGTCTTCTGGTCCACTTTCCGACTCTTCCGATTCGTATACCAGCCGAGCTGTTGTTTTTCTGCACATGCGAGCCAGATGCCCTGTATAGTTGCAGTTTCTGCAAACAGCGTGCTGAAATCGACACCCCCTTGTTGAGTGCCTTCCCCCACATCTCCAACACAGACCGCTTCCATTGTTTCCGAAGGATGAGCTGCGTCTGGCTGATCTCTCTTGAGCTTCTCTCAGACTGTAGTTGATTGCTCACATTGTGGGTTGATGAGGTGTGAATGGCCGTTCATGTGGCCCTTGATGGATTCTGGCGCCACTGCCTGCTGTTGAAGGCCTGCTCTCCTGCCTTTGTCTGAGTGTGGGGGTAGCAGCTCATTTCATGCTGTGAACCCCTTGTTCCGATGTTTCGTTAGTTGTCGTACCCTCAGTATAAATCAACCTTGTTTCTTCTTCTCCTGCCAAGAATGTCTGTGTGACCAGTGCTGCTGCCTCTAGGGTCAAGTTCTTGGTCTCTATAAGCTTTTGAAATATGCCTGCATGGCCTATTCCTTCAATAAAAATGTCTCTCAGTACTTCTCTCCTTAGTTCATCGGAGAACTCACATAAACTAGCCAACCTCCAAAGTTCCACCACAAAGTCAGGTATGCTCTGGCCCACACAGCGTCTGTAGTTGTAGAACCTGTGTCTGGCCATTTGTAGGCTGCTCGCTGGCTTCAGGTGGTCTCTCACCAGTGTGCTCAACTCCTCAAATGACTTGCTTGCTGGTTTCTCGGGTGCCAGCAGGTCCTTCATTAAGGCGTATGTTTTCGAGCCACAGCTGGTCAAGAGATGGGCTCTTCTCTTGTCTGCCTTATCGTCGCCCAACCAGTCTTTGGTTACAAAGCTTTGCTGGAGCCTTTCTATAAAGTCCTCCCAATTGTCTCCAGCATTGTATTTCTCATCTGAGCCGTTGGTAGCCATCTGTATATTCTGTGATCCCGTAACTCATCACCACTGTAAAGTCCTGACCCTGCAGTACAGACTTACACGAGGCACATTCTGAAGTCAAGGTCACTCTGGACCTGCACCTTTATTTCACAGCTCTTGAGTGCCACACTTGCCTGAGATCTGCCTTTATATACCTGTGTGGAACAGGTATGCAGTGTCTCCTGCAAGTGCACCCCTGGTGGTAAAGTATGCTTGTGGTTACAGGTCATATCTAGTTGCAGTCATATGTAGCATGGTAAGATACAGTTATATACACTAGTGTGAGATACATGACAGCCCTTGTGCATTCTTTTAGTGCCTGTCTTTCGTGTGCCTTTGCCTGTGCTCCTACACAGTGCTACCCCATTGGTTGCAGCATGGATGGTGGAAGGCTGCTGAATTTCAGTGGAGAGACTGCAGATGGCCTTGCAGGCTGACCTCATGCAGCTCTGGGCCCAGTAGGCTTGGCTTCAGACTACAAGCATTTCATTGTGCATACCCATCAGTGTTCTTCTGTAGGCTGTTCAATCGAAATCCTCTTCTGAAGCAGAGGGTGTGTGACCTCACCCTCTGGGGAGCTGGTACCTGCACTACCCTTTTCCCCTGCCCTGGCTGCAGCCCACTTGTGCCCGGTGACTCACCATGTGCAGATACTGCTTCTAAGCTACCCTTTACATTTCGCGCAGTGCCAGTATCTGAGCTGGTGGCTGCACATGTCAGAATGAGCAACGGTGTTTTTTCTTCACCATCACTCTCCTCTTCCTCTTGCACCACTGGCTGGCCAGGTTGGATTTCTTGGGGCTCTTAACTTAGAAATGGTAAGGTTGTGGTGAGGGGAGTTTGGGGAGGAAAGCAACAGATGCATAAATCGTAGAATCATAGAAATTTATTGCACAGAAGGAGGCCATTTGACCCAGCATGTCTGTGCTGACCAAAAAAGAGCTATCCAGCTTAATACCACTTTCCAGCTCTTGATCCGTAGTCTTGTAGGTTACTGCATATCCAGGTTATTTTTTATATTTGATGAGCGTTTCTGCCTCTACCACCCTTTCAGGCAGTGAATTCCAGAACCCCACTTCCCTCTGGGTGAAAAAAATTCTCCTCAACTCCCTTTAATCCTTTTACCAATTACTTTAAATCTATGCTCCCTGGTTATTGAACCTATGCCAAGGGAAATAGGTCCTTCCTCTCAACTCTATCTAGGCCCCTCATAATTTTATACATTTCAATTAAATCTCCCCTCAGTCTCCTCTGTTCCAAAGAAAACAACCCCAGCCTACCCAATCTGAGTTAAAATTCTCCTGTCCTGGCAACATCTTAGTAAATCTCCTCTGTACCCTCTCTACTGCAATCACATCTTTCCTGTAATGTAGTGACCAGAATTCTAGATAGTACTCTAGCTGCGGCCTAACTAGTGTTTTATACAGTTCAACCATAACCTCCCTACTCTTATATTCTATGCCTCGGCTAATAAAGGAAAGTATCCCGCATGCCTTCTTGACCACCTTTCTACCTTTCCTGCTACCTTCATGGATCTGTGGACCTGCACTCCAAGGTCCCTCTGTTCCTCTGCACCTCTCAGTATCCTATCATTTATTGTGTATTCCCTTGCCTTGTTAGCCCTCCCCAAATGCATTACCTTACTTGTATCAGAATTGAATTCCATTTGCTACTTTTCTGCCCATCTGACCAGTCCATTGATACCTTCAGCTCTCTTCCTCACTATCAACCACACGGCCAATTTTTTAACATCTGCAAACTTCTTCATTGTGCCCCCTACATTGAAGTCTAAATCGTTGCTGTGTACCATAAAAGTAAGGTCCGAGGACTGAGCCCTGCGGAACCTCTCTGGAAATAGCTTTCCAGTCACAAAAACATCCATCAACCATTACCCTTTGTTTCCTGCCACTGAGCCAATTTTGTATCCATCTTGCCACTTTCCCTTTGATCCCATGGGCTTTTACTTTTTTGACCAATCTGCCATGTAAGATCTTATCAAATACTTTGCTAAAATCCATCAAATGCACTACCCACATCAACCCTCCTGGTTACCTCCTCAAAAAATTAAATCAAGTTAGTCAGACACAAACTTCCCTTAACAGATCCATGTTGACTGTCCCTGATTAATCTGTGCCTTTTGAAATGACGATTAATACTGTCCTTCACAATTTGCCAACCTTCAAGTTTAAGTTGACCGTCCTGTAATTACTTGGCCTATCCCTTTCTCCCTTTTTAAACAACGCTACAACATTAGCATTCCTCCAGTTCTCCAGCACCACACCTGTAGTGAGAGAGGATTTAAAAATGATGGTCAGAACCTCTGCTATTTCCTCTTTCGCTTCTCGTAACAGCCTTGAATACATTTCATCCGGCCCTGGCAATTTATCTACTTTCAAAGATGATAAACCCCTTAATACTTCCTCTTTCATTATGATTATCTCATCTAATATTTCACACTCCTCCTCCTTAACTACAATGTCTGCATCGTCCCTCTCTTTTGTGAAGACAAACGTAAAGTATTCATTAAGAACCTTAGGTGCAACACCATCCTGGTGGCGTTGCACGAGGAATCCAGAACCAATTTGTTACGCTGGTGCGGCATTGCTGCTTCTGTCAGTATCTGTATGTGAGTCTGTGAAACTCGCAATGCATTGTGGGCAGTGATGATCTCTGAAATTTAAAGGGCCATGCACATTGAAGTAAGGGAAAATAAAATGCACTGGGGTCAAAATTGTCCCTTTTTATAGCCCCGTTAGCACCTCCAGGGGCACAAGAGCAGCGGCCGCCATTTTCTTTTAGAATCGCTGGCACTACCAGGGGTTGGTAAGTATATGAATTTTTTGCCCAAAGAAACTATATATTAGATATCTGGTTACTTAACTTAGAGTCCTCCTTTTGTGTTAGAAGAGAGAAACCGTCTTCCTCCTTTCCACTGATTCCTACTATCACCACTCTGCTTGCAATTTACTAAGCTGTCTCCAAGCTCTGTGCACAATCTTTGTACTTTTGCATCCTTACACCCACTGCAGCTTGTAAGTCAGAAGAGATTGTGGGATGAGGGGCAAGTGGGATGTGAGAAGGAGGATTAGGTATGTGCATATTGTCACCTTCAAAGCTTTTAACGCTGCTGCTGGCCATAGGCTTAGTCACGGCCACTCCAATTATAGCGAACACCGTCTCCTCTAGTGGGGTCACGATTTGGAGGCGCACCTGTCCTCCTCCAGTTGGCTGCAGCTACCTCCTGTTATGTGCCACCTTGTCCTGCAAGAGAGGGGGAAGTGTGTCAGTGAATGTGGTTCACTGTGATTGGCTGATGTGGCTGTCATGGTTGAATAGCTGGCAGTGTGTGCAAGCTATGAAATGTAGGTATGAGGTTTGCAGGAGTGCTAAATGTTTGAGGGTATGAAGATGAAGTGAAGCTAGAGATTGTTGGTAGGTGAGTGACGCATGTATGGTGGATTGAGCAGTGTGTGAGGCTTATGGTGCAGATGGTGCGATATGGCATTTGATGATTCATTCACTCACCTTGACCACTCGTGTGCTGTCATTAAACATCTTGCAGCAGTGCATCCAAGTCCTCAGGGCTACTCTGCTCACAATGACCCTGATGGCTATCTGGTCCCAATGCCTTCTCACAGTTTGTCTGCCAGGCCCCCTGGCCTCCTGTGGGTGGAGGACCTCTTTTCTCCTGTCCACCTCCCGCACCAAGACCTCCAGTGCTGCCTCTGAAAATCAGGGGGCTTTCTCTCTCTGCCATGTTGCAGTTTTCTTGCTCCCCAGCCACTTCCACCACCTGCTGAAGCCAGAATGCACCTCCCCTTTAAAAGGTGCCGGTTGCCTTCAAGGAAGTGATAAACGTGTTGTTCAGTTGCTTAGTGCCTTGGGCCCCTTGCTGAGGAACTAAGCAACTGAACAGCACATTTAGCACTTCTTTACTGCTGCAACCATTTGAATTAGAAGGCCGCACAAAGTTTGCATGCTGCATGCATCAGATTCAGGGGCACAGACTAATCGCGCATCGTGATATCCGTGCCTGTTCTCGGTCCTTATCCAATTTCTGGACCTAGTTCTCATTTGATTTTATGTTTTTGCTAATACAAAAATGCAAATACCAAATAGTATTACAAGACAACCACAATGCCATTTAATGGCATATAATTATAATGGCCTAAATGGATCATAAATGTTAATATGTAAGCAATTAATATTCAGTAATATTAAAGTTGTAAGGTTCAAATTTATTCTCTGGAAAAAAGGTCAGTAATGTTTATATTCTGAAAAGATTGCCATTGGGTTTAATGACCTAATAAGCAACTAATGAGAAAATAAAAGAGAAATGCAAGAGAGGGTAATAAGGGAAGCCAGTGAGGCCCACCGATTTTTTGGAATGTCACTGTTTCCATAACAATGGAACAATTTAAAAAGTAAAATGCTTGTTGATTTGAAGGAACCACTTGGAACGGTGGGAGGCTGCCTAAATTTCCAGTCAACGCCTTATGGAGAAAAGTGTTGATAACTGAGGATAAAGCTTCAAACTCAGGGGGAAATTAAAAGACTATTTTTAAGCCTAGAAACTCCTACTGGGGAGCTGAAAAGTCGTAAATTCAGAAACACACTCATTCCAATCCAACCACTGCACTAAATGGCTGCATGCAGGTGGTTCTCACCCTGAACGTATGAGAGTTTCATTGCAAATTCTAATTTCATGCAAATCAGCAGATCATATGGACTTAAATAAAATTGCTGTTTCACACCCCGCTCCTACTGTACACTAATATCACCCTTTAAAATGACAACCAGGCTCTCTCTTGTCAGGAAAGGATCCCTTAAAGCTACACTGCTCTCTTCTTTCTTGCCATTCAAATGCAAGCCATGGAGATCGGTTACAATGCTCTCATCCCACTGGATTTAATGGAAGAGGACAAAGAAAAATACATAAGGCATCCAGGAGATATCATTTGGCAGCAGAGGCAGACATGTCACCAATCATATCTGCAGGCATACCTGCCCGCTTCAGTAAATAATGCAGCGGGCAGCTGCGCAGCGTGTTGGCAATGCATTCCACGCATTTAAGTTTTTCATTGCCACCCCACCCCGACCCTCTCCCGCTTGTCATTGTGTGGGGTTAATATTAAAGCCTAAATCTTACTTGTCTCACAGCTCAAATGGTCCTCTTAAAGTAACACTTTGATGACATGAGCTGAATGGAGAAAGAACAGTGGAATAAGAGGATAGCTCTTTTAGAGAGTATGGCCTCAATATTGACAGGGTGGTGAGGAAAGAGCAGGTCGGTGCAGGTTTGCAGTCGGGGAAACGGGAGGAACGGATTTCCATCAGGGCCTGCCGAATTTAATGGCAGGACCAGATTACCATTTTTGAATAACGGTTCCCGGCTTCAGCCAGCCATATTGAGAGGTTGGCTGGCTGTCAGGCGAGTAGACCTGCCATACAAGGCCTCAGCTGGGGAGTGCAGAGGAGGGACGGAGAGATCAGGGGTAGGGGTGGGGTGGGGGGGGGGTGGTGGTCATCGATGACGGGGGAGGAAGAGATTGGACATCAGGAGAGTCATTGATGGGCAGCCAGGAGAAGATGGGGATTTGGAGGAACAATGATGCGGGGGCCGGAGAGATGGGAGGGGGTCGGGGGATATTGATGGGGGGGGCTTGGAGAGAGGGGATAAGGTCGTGGAAGGGGTCAGAGAGATCATGGGAGGAGGAGAGAAGATCACAGGGGCCGAAGAGATTGGAGAGGCAGGGCCCGTGGAGGACATCTGGAGAAAGTAGGATCGTGGGGGTGGGTCCAATTGTTGGGGAGGTTAACAGGTTTGCTTGGTGGGGCAGGAGGAAGCACTCCTGCTCCTCCTGGACCAAAGACACTCCTGGAAAAGCACATACCTGTTCCTTGCCTCCATTTACCTGCTGGGTTTAAACCCGGTCGGCCAGTGTTAAAGCTGGAACAGAGAAAAACTCTGAGGCACGCAGCTCTATTAAAATATTTTATTTAGGACTATAAACTGGAAGTGGGTGGGTTTGAGGTAGGTTGGGCTCAGGTTTGAAATTTCTTATATTTTTACTTCCCACCCGACCCAAACCTACCCATTTTGGGGGGTTGTAAAATTCTATGGCCCCGACAACTATTGGGAGGGGAGGCCAAAAATGGGCGAAGAACCTGGCAAGGTCAGGGACACGGAGGTACTGCTGAATTTAAAAGTAGGACCTCATTAACATGTTTAAAAGCAATTTCCCGCCTGCTAGATTGGCAGGAAAAGTAGCAGCAGCTGGCCGCAGCCAGGGACCCTTGGGAGCAGTTGCCAGCAATCAGATCGCGGTACAAACTGCATAAGGGCTTTAGGTATGGAGTGTTCAGCCAGATCGGGGCAGAGAGAGGCCACAATCGGCAGGGGGGAGTCCGAAGGCTTCCTTGAGGGGCTGGGATCTTGGCTCACAATGTCTACTATAAAAGACACTTACTTCTGGAACCAACAGCTCCTGCTTCCCTTTTGCTGCTGAGTTTTCCGAGCATGTAGAAACCCGTGTGACAGCAGTTAAATTTAAGGACGCGCTTATATATACTGCAAAAATGGCCGTCATGCTCCAACCTTTGACTATGATTGGTCCCCTTGGAGGATAAGCCACATTTTGAAGTTCCACTGGAATGTGTAATTGGAACCGCCCATCCCAAGGTCTCACTGATTTTGCAAATTGTAACTTGATCCACTTTGTTTCCTGAAGCGACAGAGCTCCCCAGACGATAGCAAGGACCAGCCGAAGTGCATTACCCCAGTCCAAGTGCATCCGTCCCCCAGACAAAGTCCCTCCTTACACCTTAAACTGCCCCCCACCCCACCATAGATGGGGCATTGTGTATGGATTGTAAACAGTTTTATTGGGTATGAAGTGAATAGTGACAGTGTTGTGACTTCTGGATTTCATCCACTCCAACGATGTCTCTTGTAGGGGGTTGGAAGAACGTGATCCGTCTTCCCTGAGTTCCCTCTCTCCCCTTCAATCCCCCCCCTCTCCCCCGCCACCCATGTCTCTCTACAGCCCCCTCATCTCTGCCCCCCTCCAGTCTCTCTCTCTCCCCAGCCTCGCTCTCTCTCTCTCTCCCCCACCAGTCTCCCTCTCTCTCCCCCACAGTCTCTCTCTCTCTCCCCAGCCTCGCTCTCTCTCTCTCTCCCCCACCAGTCTCTCTCTCTCTCTCCCCCACAGTCTCTCTCTCTCTCCCCAGCCTCGCTCTCTCTCTCCCCCACCAGTCTCTCTCTCTCCCCCCCAGTCTCTCTCTCTCCTCCCCTCCCCAGTCTCTCTCGCTCTCTCCTACCCACCCCCCCAGTCACCCTCTCTCTCCCCCAAGTCTCTCTCCCCCCCAGTCTCTCTCTCTCTCCCCAGCCTCTCTCTCACCCTCTCTACCAGTCTCTCTCTCTCCCCCCAGTCTCTCTCTCCCTCTCCATCCCCCAGTCTCTCCCTCTCTCCCACCCCCCCCCCAGCCTCTCCCTCACCCTCTCTACCAGCCTCTCTCTCTCCCCCCAGTCTCTCTCTCCCTCTCCCTCCCCCAGTCACTCCATCTCCCCCCCCGCCCAGCCTCTCTCTCACCCTCTCGACCAGTCTCTCTCTCTCCCCCTAGTCTCTCTCTCCCTCTCCCTTCCCCAGTCTCTCTCTTTTCCACCCCCCTCTCTTCCCGCCGGCGCTCTCGTCCCCCCATCAACCCTCTCGGCCCCCTGCTGCTGCTCTCGGCCCCCCACCAAGATCAGGTCGACAGCCTTGAGCCTCAGGTCCTGCTTCTCGGCACCATGTGGAAGGAATTATTCGGGGTCGGTGGTGGGGGGGGGGGTGGGGGGGGCAGTTGGTGGGGATGTCGGAGCTTGATAGATGCTGCAAAAAAAGTGCAGTACAAATAGTTACATCGTCAATTTAAATCAGACTCCTAATTTACTGTGGGAGCCTGATTTAAATATGTTAATGATGTGTCTCATTGACCAAGACAGGACATTTGCACGACACACGACCTGGCGCCGTAAATATGGCAACAAGTTGGGGATGCCTAACTGGCTTTTTAGGGTAAACCACCCATGACCTCCTCCTGCTCATCATGGCGTGGAAGGCGGGTTAATATTAAAGCCTATGATTCTAAGAGATAGATTATGTAATGTTGTGTTAATGTCATTACATTTCACAGTAAATCATTTTAATTATGGGACATAATTTATTCTAATGGTAATAAAATCCATATTATATTGTAATGTTCTATACCTAATGTCAAATAAATGATGCTTTATTTAGTAGCGCATAGTGTGTCATGTCAAGTTCTAGTTTTCTCTATGGGTAAGACATGAGCTAATGGGTAATGGTTGTCAGGGCTACAAGTTACTTTTAAGAACTGCTGGCTATGATCTTTTGTTTTAATTGAATCATTTATATATTGAAACGACTGAATTCAAATTATAATTTCACCATAAAATAATTAACTCCAGAAATAAATCCCAAATCATTTTTTTTCTACAAACTTGAAAATTCTACTAATAAGCTGCAATTGTAATTCGATAATATCCTCCTTGCAATGATACATATCCTGCCTGATCTTCAGCAATTCCTTTTGCTACCATTTGTTCAAATAGACCGGCAGTATATAGGGATGGGCAATAGCTGCTAGCCTTGCCAGTGACGCCCACATCCCATGAACGAACAAAAAAAATATAGATATTAAGATGCAGACTGTGCTGTGTAGAAAGATGAACTGTTAGTAGCTTTACATTCCAAAAGCTTGTTAGCTTTTATTAAGAAGAACTGATATCAGTTGCTGTGGTTTCAGGAAACTGTACACACTTTATTAACCAGAATGCTCTCGATCTGACTTATGCTAATATTATGCTGAAAGTTACATTGGTTTCCACAACAATCTTGCCATAGACAACTTATACCAAGATTTCCTGGAACATAATAACCAGCGTAAAACAAGCAGAAATCAATGTAAACAATCGGGGACCGAGGAAAGCACAGAACTTATGATAGCTTCCTTTTTTAAGTTCCTCCTTATTCTACTGATGTGAAAATAAAGTTTGAAGCCATCAAACCATCATTTAGTTCAGATGAAAGGTCATCGACCTGAAACGTTAACTCTGTTTCGCTCTTCACAGATGCTACCTGACCTGCTGAGTATTTTCAGCACTTTATGTTTTTATTTAAGCCATCATTTATGCACATTAAGCATAACAATTTTAAGAAAATACAATTGCAGAGGCTTTTTCTTATTAATGTAACATATTTTGATCCCATCAAAAAGCATTCAAAGATCTAGATGATACAATGCTTGTCTTAATCAGGAGAATTAAAATGAAGTTTTAAATAAAATCCCCATAATGCACCAGACTTCAGGTACTGCTGCCCCTAAGATTCTTTGCGTAAATTTGCAATCGTTCAGAACTGTTGTAATTGTAGGAAACTTGTGTTCTCTGGTATTTTGCATGGGGAGCGGAGCTATGTTAATGAATTTCGACGAATGTAACTCGGGAATGGCTATATGATCGAGGGAATTCACGTGTGCTAGCAGTCAACCTCCTTCCTCCTCTGGTTCACAACAACGCATTTCGAGTAAGCATTCATAAAATATTTCATAGTGTAGTATACGGTACAGGTGACCAGCCTAACTGGATACAGAGAGTGACTTTTCGGTTTCTGTCTCTTTCGAGCCTTCCAAAGAAATGCTGAAAAACATGCTCCTTTATATACCATATTTTGGCTCCTTCAAAGATACATGTCACATATAAGACTTCATGGCACATCTATTCCCAAATTCTTTGAAGACACCATTCATGTAAACATTTGGGCTTAGAAATTTGGTACCACTCTGTTGGGGAGCGGGAACACTTGTGAGGCACGAGATTTTGCGCCAGGCGCAGAAGTCTTGCCCTCACGATAGATTGGGGTTACTACCCCTGAAAGGAAGTCATGCACTAAATCAAGCGCTCCACTTCTTTCCTGGGGTGGGAGCAGGGCACACGGCTCAGCAGCGCTATGCACTGAGGGGCTCTTTCCTAAATTAAAGGAAAGGGCCTAAGCTGCATACTCTGCATATTGGGAATCCACCTACCTGGACCAACGGGAACGGGGTGCGTGCAATCAGCCCGGCACTCCAGCAGAGTGCTGGGCTGAGTGATCACAGCACCAACCCTGCATCCAAAGCGGCACCGGAGCGGAATAAAAAATGGAAATTTTTTTCGGGAGCAGTCGACCATCTCCCCTTTAAATTTCTCTCTGGTAGAGGCCGGCCGCAAGGTACATGTCCCCTGTTATTGCCCGGCACAGCTTCAGGGGACGAAACCTGTTGTGTATGCAATAACTCAATAGACTCAATACTGTACACACCGAACAGGTACAAACATGGCTCTATTTTATTAGGGCCCAAAGTGATTGCATTACAAGATGGCTGGCCTTTTAAACCTGGGCCGCATATACGTGCGCACAGCTCAATGACCTCCGACAGTGGCGCCACCTGGTGGCTAGTAAATCCAAGCATACATAGATGACAATATCCCCCTTTAAGATATTAGTAACGGTCTTTTTATAAATTGAGACGGTCAGGGTCTTTCTGCTCCCGAGTTGAATGTCTCAGTTCAACTCCAGCCTTGGGCGAGGGTTCTGAGTCTGTTATGACTGGGGGCTGGGTAGCCGATCTGATGGGAGTGGCAATGACCATGTCAGTGATTGAAAGTCCAGATTCATTGATGATAGCGGAGTCCTCTGATGACCGAGGGTAGGTTGGTTGGTCACTGATTGTGTCTTCCTCAGACTGTTCCGGTTCATCCGTGTGCCGCAGCTTTATCGATCGACATGTTTCCTGCATGTCTGCCCATTCTTGACTTTAATGATAAACACTCTGTTATCCTCCTTGGCCGTAACAGTACCAGCGATCCATTTGGGACCTCGACCATAATTCAGTACATCTATAGGATCATTGATAGAAATGTCGAGTGGCACAGTAGCGCGATCATGATACTCTTCCTGACTTTGACGTCTGTATTCGACAAGATTATTCAAGTCAGGGTGGACAAGAGAGAACCTGGTCTTGAGATCTCTCTTCATCAATAGTTCAGCAGGGGGAACCCCGGTAAGCATATAGGGCCTTGTCCTGTAACTAAGCAATATGCGTGACAAGCGAGTTTGCAGTGAACCTTGAGTTACACGTTTCATACTCTGCTTGATGGTTTAGACTGCACGCTCTGCTTGTCCATTGGATGTGGGTTTGACTGGTGCTGACCTTACATGTTTGATACCATTGAGTTTCATGAACTCTTGAAACTCCATACTGGTGATCCGTTGTCGCTTACAACGATGTCAGGCAGACCATGCGTAACAAACATGACACGAAGGCTCTCAATGGTAGCTGTGGATGTGCTGAATGACATGATTGTACATTCGATCTACTTGGAATAAGCATCCACCACAACTAAGAACATCTTTCCCAAGAAGGGACCTGCAAAGTCGATGTAGATCCTGGACCATGGTTTAGATGGCCATGACCACAGACTCAGCGGCGATTCCGCTGGTGCTTTACTAAGCTGCATGCAAGTGGTATTGATACCTTTGCTTTCCGAAAATAATGAAATGAATGGCTTGTGATCTGTTTCCAGTTCAAACCGAAAACCAAACAGATACTGAAGAATCTTTTTAACCCCATACATACAGGCTAGTGCTTTTTTCTCTACAATGCCATAGGTTCTTTCCGCCTTTGGCAAACATTTTGAAGCATATGCAACAGGTTGTAACTTGCCCGACTCATTAGCTTGTTGGAGCATGCACCCAACTCCATAAGACAAAACATCACAGGCCAATACTAGACTCTTACACGGATCATAATGTACCAGCAGCTTGTTAGAGCAAAACAGATTAGTAGCTTTCTCAAAAGCTCTATCTTGAGACGTACCCCAAACCCAGTTGTCGCCATTTCTTAGCAGCATGTGCAGTGGCTCTAATAAGGTGCTCAATCTAGGTAGGAAATTACTGAAGTAGTTGGGTAGACCAAGGAACGAACACAGCTTCATCACATTCTGAGGCTTGGGTGCATTTTTGATGGCCTTGGTTTTCGAGTCCGTAGGCTTGATACCGTAAGCAGCAATTTTCCTCCCCAGGAATTCGACTTCCGGTGCCATGAAGATGCAATTCGAGCATTTCAGCCTGAGTCCCACTTTGTCCAGATAATGTAGAACCTCTTCCAGGTTGTTCAGATGTTCGGTGGAGTCATGACCTGTGACCAGTATGTCATCTTGGAACACAATGGTTCTGGGGACAGACTTCAGTAGACTCTCCATGTTGCTTTGAAATATGGCTGTAGCCGAGCAAATTCCAAAAGGGCACCTGTTGTAGATAAACAGTACTTTATGAGTGTTGATGCACGTAAGTTTCTTCGACGTGTCGACCAGCTCCTGTGTCATGTAGGCCGATGTCAGATCCAGTTTTGTGAATGACTGCCCCCGGCTAGTGTTCCAAACAGGTCATCAGCCTTCGGTAACGGTTATTGATCCTGTTTCAAAACTCGGTTGATCGTAACCTTGTCGTCTCCACAAATCCTGACAGTGCCATCACTTTTCAGCATGGGAACAATGGGGCTGGCCCATTCGTTAAATTCGACCGGTGATATGATCCCTTCACGCTGGAGTCTGCCCAATTTGATTTCGACCTTCTCCCTCATCATGTATGGAACTGCCCGAGCTTTATCATGGACGGGTCTTGCATCCAAGTCCACGTGGATCTGCACCTTGGCTCCCGTGAAATTGCCGATGCCTGGTTCAACCAGCGAGAGGAACTTGCTCAGCACTTGAGCACATGGAGTATCCTCCTCCGATAACAACGCTTTGATCTCATTCTAGTTCCATTTGATTTTTTCTAACCAGTTCCTGCTGAACAGCGTTGGACCATTGCCTGGAACAATCCATAACGGTAAATCATGAACCGCACCATCATACGACACTTTGATTACTGCACTGCCAATCACCATTATGAGTTCTTTAGTGTACGTACGCAACTTGGCATTGACTGGACTCAGCTTAGGCCTCACACCCTTAGTATCCCACAGGTCAAATGTCCTCTGTGCTGTGTATGTATTTTCCCTGATTACTCAATGTACAGTTACATAAGAAAAATGAATGTATCTTTACATTGTATACAATATGCTTGTACCACCAGAGGGTGCAACTGGTGGAGACCTAGAGGTCACCTGCACACTGCAGGTAGCCAAGTATAAAAGGGAACGCACCTTACTGTAACCTCATTCAGGAGCTGCAATAAATGGACTAAGGTCACAACAGTTCAAATGCAACATAGAAACACAAAAAATATGTGCAGGAGTAGCCCATTCGGCCCTTTGAGCCTGCACCGCCATTCAATATGATCATGGCTGATCATACAACCTTAGTTCCCCACCCCAGCCTTCTCTCCATACCCCTTGATCCCTTTAGCCGTAAGGACCACATTGTAGGGGTGATGTGTGGGGTCAGTTTCACCTCTGACCTTCTGAGCGGTTCGAATCGCTCCCACTCCCTGGGTTCTAGACTTTGGATTTATTTGGGGGATGTGAAAAAAAGTGCAAGAGACAACTGGTTTGGTGCAAAGAACTTCGATTTTATTAAGGACAAGAAAATACAATGTCAAACTTGTAATCATTCAAATAAAGAACACTATATCACACATTCAAAGGGGTTACAGAAATAACACACCTCCCACCTCCCAATGCCTAACTCTGATGAGGTTAAACTCCAGGACAAACAGGGACTATGCTCACCGATCCTTTGCTGGTAGTTGGCGGTGGTTCGCGATTTTGGGGTTTGCTGGATTCTGTAAGTTCTGCTTGCCTTACCCCGAACGTCGTAGAAGACTTCTCACTGCGTAGTCTTCAGTTGGGTGGTGTCCGCTGATGCGGTAGGATGCGTTTTGGATTTATGGGGTAAGTACTCGCTTTCTTTCGTTAGAAATAGGTTTCAAAGTCTCTTTAGATATTGTTTTCACCTGTTGGTAGTCAGGCATAGATTGTAGAGTGGAAACTTTCGAATCTTCGGTTTCTTCTTTGAGGAGTGTTGTTTTGGAGTTGTTCGATCGCGGTGTTTTCAATGGTACCACGTTGGCTGTGGTCGGTTGCTGCCGCGATGGTGATGTTCTTCCTTCCCTTTTGGTAGCAGGGCAATGTGGCCCCAGTAGTGTCGTTGAGGCTGGAGAGGCTGGTTACAACTGCTGCGGTGGTCTTTTTCTCCTCCCTTCTTGATGCTCTCTGATGCTATGCACCGGATGCCCATATTCTCGTTTAAAACAGGGCCCCAGTTATACTTTTGGAGCTGTTCCAATCTTCGCGACAAATCAGCCCTGATTCTTTGTTTAATTTTTGGTGGGCTTGATATCTATTGGTCATATTTTGGTGGGCTCATTAAATGTTAACCTGTCTCGGATGTGTCGATCTTCTAAATCTGTTTCTTGATGGAAAAATTAGCTTTGGTATTTGCAATGTCTGCCTAGGTTTTAGTTTTCCATGTGGGCTGGATGTGCCATTGTCATTATGCATGTGCTGGAATGGGTTTTCTGCTCACGGTGATGGCTGGCTATCTCTGGGTTGATTGTTGCTATGTTAATGTCTCCTGGGGAGAAGGGTTTTCGAGTTTACCCAATTTCCACAGACAATTTGTTTTAGCTTCAATACCCCAGACAGTTTCAATACTCAAACTGGTTTCTTTGAAGGATAGTTCTACTTTAGTTCTTAACACTTCCCACACAGACCCAATCTGCCTTGTAAAATCCCAAATTCGATTAAAACTTGTAGTTTATTCCGGACTTTAGGATCTCAAACTTTCTGGTCGATAGTTTCAAATTAAATTTCATTCCCAATGAGTCCAAACACTGGGGGGGGGGGGGTGGGGGGGGTGTTTCCCATGAATTTTGCAACTACAGTCCCCCCTGTGACACTCTACATACTTGAATGTCATGCAAGGTGAGCAAAATTCCTGATCTCTTGAGAGTCAACCTTCCCCCTGCATTTACCTAACTAAAACTTAAACGTGCATCCCCCTTTGAAATGCAATGCAGTTTACAGGCAAATACAGTCATTTCAATTATGTTTTAGCATGGAGGGGGTCCAGCGTCCCTCCATTACCCATTTTACAGAAAATAAAGGTACATCGTCAAACACATTTTTAAGTAACATTCTTACAACACTCGATCTCTGCGTTTTTACAGCAGGTGAAAATTAAAACAAATCAAACATGATAATATGGTGTTACCCCTCCCTGTGCGACCCCCAAGTTTGGCCAGGGAGCGTACAGCACCCTTTGGTGCCTGACCTGACGGCCTCTGCATTTCACTCGACGTGAGATACCATATGTAAAGAATAATCGCGAGTTGACAGACAACCAAAACGTGGGAAGCTATTCTGATCCCGGCAGGAACTTCTATATTCCTGAAAATGTCCCACCAAGGTGGAATTGTAATCTCTAGAATCTTTATCCCAATCTCAATTGTTTTCTGTTCCAAAGTGTAGAAATGTTTTTGTGAGATTACTACAGCTGCTAGCAAAGCAGTAAGATGTTTGGGTAGAGGGGGAATTTCATAGCCAAAATGTACAACATAATCCTGCAGGTTTGTGATGTTTTCTCTCACAGTGAGATGAACAGTGGAGGGTTCCGGGATGGGGACAATCCATTCCTGGGCCACTTTAACTTCTGCCTCGGGTTTAAAGCAAAAACTGCTGTCACTGACTGGACACCAGAAGTGTTGTCCATGCTGGTAGTGGCACAATATGTCCCACCTCCTATGTATGCTACCTGTGGAGGAACATGGTCTGTGCCATTACCTCCATGGTACAGTTGATAGGCTGTGCGCCAGCAGCTTTAAACCCGCACTGTGGTTTAGAATAGGCATTCAAGTGCTGGGTTTCAGTATTATGTGAGCACCCCGGCTCCGGCACCCAGAGAGGTCAGTACCCGTCATAGCGTGCTCCCACTTTATGACATACGGTGGGACTGCTGTGAAACGAACGTGTGCACCTCCTTGAATGACTCCAATGTTCTCCAACCTGTATATCGGTGCAAGTCGGGCTGCCCCACCCATGACCGACATCCTTAGTACTATCCCCATGATGGTGTGATTAGAACACCCGAAATCTACTGGGACAGGGTAGGCTTCAGAAGCTAGGCGGAGCTGGCACGGGCTTAGTGAATTACTGTACGGGTGGAGGGCTGCGAGGTGCTTGTTCCTGATCCAGGAGGGGACTAAACCTTGTTTTAAATCCTCCAGGTTGTTGCGGCCCTCGCCCAACAACCATGCCCCATACAGCACGCACACTTCGTTCTGTGCAGCCTGGTCCGAAGCATTCCTATCCTCTCGTATGAGTGCATTCACTGTCTGTGCATGTTTTTCCAGCTCAGCCACAATCTCCTTTAAATGGACCGTCATAGCCTGGTGCTCGTGTAGCTCTGAGCCTATGACTGTGTTTTCCTCTTTTAGGATCTTTCTCATTTTGGTTCTCATTTTGGTTCTTTAGGCCACTTATTTGCGTTTGCAGTTCTATATCATCGAGGCTATTTATCACAGAGGATCCTGTATTATATGCAGTAAAAATGTCGTTCAAGATTCCCCTCCTAGGTCTCCCCATGCCCATGGTGTCCCTAGTGTATAGGATGTATAGATCTGCTTTGTCTACATTGCCAAAGTCTAACTCGTAAAATTTTTTGAACATTTCTCTAAGTAGGACCTGGTATAGCTGCTCTGTTTCCTTCGGGCACCATGCAGGTAAGTGCACCTCGGTAAGGTTTAAAATAACTGAAGCTACTGCATAGTGTACCCCCTGGTATAACACCTTTTTGGTCGGTACTAATACTAATCTGTTCCCTCGTCCCTTGGTGGTGGTAGGACACCTTTCTATTATTGTTCGCACTGGCGGGGACATGGGCAGGGGTTTCTTAATGTGTGCTCTTAGTTCGGTGGCGTTAATTGGGGGTGGGGAGTGTGGGACTGCACACCCATGTAGGCTTGAGTCCCACCCCATCTCTTCCCTGTCATCTTGCCATTGCCTGGCGAAGGCGATTGATATGCCTGCGGGACAGATCTCCTCTGACCCCCACATGCAGCGTAAATTCCCTGTTAAGACTCCCACTACTTGTTCCAACAAACCTCACTCCTCCCCGTGTCCCCATGATTGTACGGTACGTATCGTTACCGAGTTTTTCCCAGTCAGATTCCTGGTCCCCTGTGTCCTTGCACAGCTTCCTGAGCCACCACCATCTACCCAGGGGAATCTGCCCGTTACAAGTCAAACACACACGTTTTACCTCCGTAACACTGACCCGCGCAGCAACGACCCATATCCTAGAGCATGGAACGGAAACCCTTCCTGGCTGGACTAGCGAGTGGAATTAGACCCCAGCCACCCTGGCCACCTCCCTTCATGGGCATAAACGGCGAGCTCTTCCACACTCGGTGTGCTACCCCCTGCAGTCACGATCAGTGCTCTCTCTCCCGAGCACCCATAAATGAGGGATTCTTCCACCTCTCATCCTTATCAAGGCGAGCAGGAACAGGACCCCTTTCATGTTGTTCTCCTTCCTGTAGGGGCACATAAAACAGATTGTCCAGCCCTGAGAAAAGCTCTCTAGCTTGACAAAAGGTGATCAAATTCCAATTTAGGCTCATTTCTTCTCAGAGAACACAATTAAGTCTTTAATCAACTGGCTATCTTTTCCAGTTCCCGTAGGAACTGATGTCAGTTTTTAACTTTTGTCTCATCTTATTCCTGTCGTTCTTGTAGTGCCTCTTTTACTGCCTACAAGATGGGGTCTTTACCTTTCTCCAAGAACTGTTACCTGTGCCTTCAAATACTCATCATCATAGGCAGTCCCTCAGAATCGAGGAAGTCTTGCTTCCACTCCCTAAGTGAGTTCTTTGATGGCTGAACAGTCCAATACGGGAGCCACAGACCCTGTTACAGGTGGGACAGACATTCGTCGGGGGAAGGGTCGGTGGAGCTGGTTAGCCGCATGCTTCTTCCGCTGCCTGCGCCTGGCCTCTTCATGCTCCTTGCATCGAGACTCAAAGAGCTCAACGCCCTCCTGGATGGACTTTCTCCACCTCGGGCGGCCTGCGACCAGGGTCTCCCAGGTGTCAGTGGTGATGTCGCACTTTACCAGGGAGGCTTTGAGGGTGTCCTTATAACGTTTCAGCTGTCCTCCTTTGGCTCATTTACCATGAAGAAGCTCCGCATAAAGCATTTGCTTAGAGAGTCTCGTATCTGGCATGCGAACTATGTGGCCTGCCCAGTGAAGCTGATCGAGTGTGGTCAGTGCTTCAATACTGGGGATGTTAGCCTAGTCGAGGACACTGATGTTGGTGCACCTGTCCTCCCAGTAGATTTGCAGGATCTTGCGGAGACATCGTTGGTGCTATATCTCCAGTGATTTGAGGTGCCTTCTGCACATCGTCCATGCCTCAGACCCATACAGGAGGGCGGGTATTACTACAGCCCTGTAGACCATGAGTTTGGTGGTAGATTTGAGGGCCTGGTCTTCAAACACTCTTTTCCTCAGACAGCTGAAGGCTGCGCTGGCACACTGGAGGCGATGCTGAATCTCCGCATCAATGCCTGCCTTTGTTGATAAGAAGCTCCCGAGATATGGGAAATGGTCCACGTTCTCCAGGGCCGTGCAATGGATCTTGATGATTGGAGGGCAGTGCTGTGCGGTGGTGACAGGCTGGTGAAGGACCTTTGTCTTACGGATGTTAAGCGTAAGGCCCATGCTTTCATATGCCTCAGTGAATACATTGACTAAATCCTGGAGTTCAGCCTCTGAATGTGCACAGACGCAGGCATCGTCCACAGACTGCAGCTCAATGACAGAGGTTGGAGTGATCTTGGACCTGGCTTGGAGACAGCGAAGGTTAAATAGCTTCCCACTGGTTCTGTAGTTTAATTCCGCAACAGTAGGGAGCTTGTTGATTGTGCGGTGGAGCATGGCGGTGAGGAAGATTGAGAAGAGGGTTGGAGCGATAACGCAGCCCTGTTTGACCCCGGTCCGGACATGGATTGGGTGTGTACTGGATCCGTTGCTAAGGATCACGGCCTGCATGTCATCGTGAAGGAGGCGAAGGATGTTGACAAACTTTTGGGGACATCCGAAACGGAGGAGGACGCTCCATAGACCCTCACGGTTGACAGTGTCAAAGGCCTTTGTAAGATCGAAAAAGGCCATGTATAAGGGCTGGCGCTGCTCCCTGCATTTTTCCTGCAACTGGCGCGCTGCAAAGATTATGTCTGTTGTGCCCCGTAGGGGACGAAATCTGCACTGTGATTACGGGAGGAGCTCCTCGGCACAGGGAGAAGACGATTGGGGAGAATTCGAGCGACAACTTTCCCAGTGGTTAAAAGCAGGGAGATTCCCCTGTAGTTGCCGCAGTTGGACTTGTCCTCCTTTTTAAAAAATGGTCACAATCACTGCATCTCTGAGATCTCCCGGCATGCTCTCCTCCCTCCAGATAAGAGAGATGAGGTCATGTATCCACGCCAACAGCACCTCTCCGCCATACTTTAGCGCCTCAGCAGGGATTCCATCCGCACACTTAGCCTTGTTATTCTTAAGCTGTTTTATGGCTTTGCCAACCTCGTGCAATGTTGGAGTTTCACTGAGTTGGTGGCAGGTGGCATGCTGCGGGATAGAATCGAGAACACTCGAGTCAAAGGCAGAGTCTTGATTGAGGAGATCTTCAAAGTGCCCTGACAGCCTCAGTGTCCTTGATGAGTGTTCCCCTGTTCTTGGCCAGGAGTGGGATGGGGCCTTGGGAGTTTGGACCGTAGGTGGCCTTGACTGCAGTGAAGAATCCTCGCACATCGTGACTGTCGGCCAGTTGTATCTCCTGTGCTTTCTCCATCCACCTCCTGTTCTTTAGATCCTGAGTTTTTTGTTGGACGTGAGCCTTGAGCCGTCTGTAATGTTGTTTTGCAGCTCCCGAGTTGGGCTGTTGCTTGAAGCTCAGAAATGCTTTGCGGTTGTGATCTATTAGTTCTTCGATCTCCTGATCATTTTCATCAAACCAGTCTTGATGTTTTCTGGTTGAGTGACCAAGTGTCTCCTCACAGGCACTGGTTATAGAGACCTGGAGGGCAGACCAAGCACTACTAGGCCTGTGTTACTAATTTGGCACAGGCTGGCATCCGGAGCTCTTCCATTACATATTTATACAAATGCTTTTACCCTATTTTACTCATTTCACTACTTCCATACACGTGGTTTACTTTCGGTCGTGGTGGCCCAAAAAAAACCTTACGCTCATAATCCTACGCTACGCTCAATTCTTATCATCCTAATTATGTACATCGGCCACCCGTTTCCTTTCTTCTCTGGCCTCTGTGTTTCCAGCGGGGCCGGTAGCAGGTCGGCCTGTACTGCAGGACCCGGAGTGTCCTGACCGGAGGTGGATCTGAGTCCCACACTATTGGGGGAATGTCCCCTCCGGTGCTGCAGCACACCGCCCCTTTGGAGGTGACTGCACAGTTCATTTTGTCACCTGAGGGTTCTACCTGGCCGAGGGCTGGGGACACCCAATTGGTGGCTGGTCCACCACTATCTCTTCCGGGGGTCCCTCATCACCCAAAACTACCGGCTGGGGGTCCTTGATTGTAGGCTGGTCCCTGATCCTCGGTACCCCTTAGTGGCTGGTCCCTCTCCTGGGGCTGAACCATTTAAATTGGGGCGCTGGTGACCATGGTGTCTTAGGCCATGGCGTTGTGAGAGTCCTTCTCAGGGTTCTGACTACTGGGGGTGCGTCCGAGTCCCAAATGATTGGGGGGATAGCCCCTCTAGTAACACAGTCCACCGCCCCTCTAGGTGCAGTCTGTGGGTCTGCCACGTCCCCTGTGGGATCTCCACAGTCAGGGGCTGCTGGCTGAGGATCCCTGCCTTTAGCACAGTTCACTGTTTTTGGCTTACGTTTAGCTGCTGCCCCTGGGTTGAAAAGTTTGCACTGGTTTATGTGGAACCACTTTGTACGGCGGGGCATTTTCACAGCATAGACCATGGGGCTTGCCTTGTTGACGATATGGTAAGGTCCCATGTACAGTGCCTCAAAAACCGCTACTCGAGCATAGTTCCTTACCATGACCTGGTCCCTTACCTCCCATTCGTGATGTGTGCGGGGTTCTAGCAGCATTCGGTTGCTCCGATGCTGTATTCCCATGTTGTTAGCAGCCTGCCAGTGAATCTGTTTAAGGTGTTCAAACGGATTCCTGACAAAACTGTCCCGGTTTACTTCCCTAAGCTGACCTTCCATGAGTACCAGGGCTAATACATTGGTGGGGGTTCGCATGTCTTTGCTGGTCATGAGCTCGTACGGGGAGTACCCCGTGCTCTTTGACTGGCTGGCCTGGATCCCCATGAGGACTAGGGACCAGTGGTAGGACCTCTACCCACTTCTTGGGTGAGTCCCCCATCTCCTTACGTAACCTTTCTTTTATAGTGCGGTTTCAACGCTCCACAGGCCCGGATGACTGCGGGTTGTGGGCGACATGCCATTTCCCCTCAATGCCAAGCACCTTAAGGGTCTCCTGCATCACCAACCCGGTGAAGTGACTCCCTTGGTCGGAATCCACGTACTGGGGTAGTCCCCATCGGGAGAACACCTCCCCTACCAGGATCCTAGCTGTTCCTAGAGCAGTGGCTGTTCGGCATGGGAAGGCTTCCACCCATTTGGGGAACACATCCACCAACACTAGGCAGTACTTGTAGCCTCCCTGGGCAGTGGGTAGGGACCCGATGTAATCGACCTGGATCGAATGCCAGAGTCCCTCTATCCTCCTGATATGTCCCATAGACACCTTCCTTTTCTGGGTGTCGGGGTTGTTGGCAACGCACACCAGACAGCTAGAACAGAACTTGCAGACATCTTCCCTGAGTCCCGGCCACCCACCATCCTGCCTGTTCCACCCATTGCCAAGTGGTCTCAGGTCCGGGGTGTCCTGCTCCTGAACCCTCGTGGGCCACTTGGAAGAATTCTCTCCGGTGCTGTTGCGGTACTACCCATTGCTCCCCCCTGAACAGCATGCCTTCTTTAATGGCAATTGCTGCGGTGCCGTATGGGCCATCTACCTTTTCCCCTTTAGCTAGCATGTTCAGGACAGTTTTGAGGATGGGGTCTTGGGTCTGAACCACTTTCAGGTCCGGGGACAATGTTATCCCTGCCCTCCCTGTCGTCCCAATCCTGCCCCTGACTGCTGCGATGGGGCCTGGGTTGTACGGATCCCAGAGCTTGCCCGTGCGGCCACCTTGCTTGGCCAACATGTCAGCCTGCTGGTTTCATCGCTACAGGGTTCTGTGGTGGAATGTGCCTTCGCCTTATGTATATAGACCCTCCCTTCCTCCTCCACAGCTGTCATGATATTTTCCAGTAAAGGCTTAATTGCCAGGGGTTTCCCGTCTGCAGATGTGTATCCACGACGGGATCAGATAGCCAGGTACTCCTTACATGAATTGCATGTGAACATACTGTCCGAGCAAATCGTGTATGGCGTAGGGAATTCTTCAGGGTGTGTGACCACGTACACCACCGCTGACAGTTCAGCATGCTGGACACTCATAGTACTGGGGAGTTTAATCGCCAGGGCAATGCCTGCCTTTGGGTCATACACTCTGCAGCCTGTGAGTCGTTCACCCGCAGATACCGTGCTTGAACCGTCCACATAGATCTCTCGGCCTGTGGGCTGTAACCCAGCGGAAAGCCTATGTTAATTTCCCATACCCCTTCTACGGAACACCGGTGGGCTGTCCCTGGATAAATCATGTTGGCTGCTAGCCTTGGCTCGCAGAGACCCTTTACCCTTAGGTCCATCTGAGAGAGGAGTAGGTCCAGCGAGCAATGCGGGCACTGCTCACCGTCCCATACTTGATTCTCCTGTCAAAGAGCATTTGGGTGGGCGTATGGTGGGTAAGGAGTGTGATAGGGGACCCCCCTGTGAAGATCAGTGATCTTTTCACAGCCCAGTGAGTGGCTAGGAGGTGCCTCTCACAGTTGGAGTATCCCTTCTCCATGTCCGTGAGTATCCTGGAGGAGTAGACCACTGGCCTCAGCTGGCCATGCTGCTCCTGGAGCAATATTGCACTCAGGCTGTCCCCACTGGCTGCTAGCTCCAGGAAGAACTCTTTTCCCCCATCAATAGTCCCTAGAGCTGGCGCGGTCTACAGGTCTTTCTTGAGTTGGATAAATGCTGCCTCGCAACCTTCGTCCCAATCTCATTCCACTCCCTTGTGTAGGAGTCGGAGCAGAGGGGCTGCTGTGGCTGCATAATCCTCAATAAAATCTCTGCAGTACCTGGTTAGCCCTAGAAAATATCTTACTCCTGTTACTTTGTTGGGGGTGGGTAACTTCTGCACTGCTTCCCTTCTAGCTTTATCAATGGCCCTTTCCCCAGCGTGTACAGCCAGTCCCAGGAATTTTACTTCCTTCTGGCCAACCTGTGCCTTCTTGGGTTCACTTTAAACCCTTCTTCTTTCAGCAGCTCCAGCAGCTCAGCCAGCAGTGAGTCATGCTCCTCCCCCTCATCGGTGAATAGCAGCAGGTCGTCCACATACTGTACCAGCTGCTGGGGTCTGCTGAAGCTCTTTAAACAGTTGGCCATACATTGGTGGAAAATGCTAGGGCTGATGTGCAAGCCCTGAGGGAAACAGTTCCAAGTGTATTGCTGTCCTTTAAAGGTAAAAGCAAACTTGCACTGGTCTTCTCTTCGTAAAGAGATGGACTAAAACCCGTTGGAAATATCCAGCACCGTGAAGGTGGTCGCGGAGGCTGGAATACTTCCAATGAGGTCGCGACGGCAGAAACCGTGGGTGTACAGGCGGAGATGTTACGGTTGAGTACTCGATAATCCACCGTGGCCCTCCAGGAGTTGTCCGGTTTCTTAACCGGCCACAATGGAGAGTTCACATGGGTAGCTATTGGTCTCAATACCCGCTGTTTAACCAGAGAACCCAAGGCTGTTTCCATGTCTGCCTCCGCCTCCCTGGGGAAGTTGTACTATTTCTGTGGTCGGGTCATGAGGTCCCCATCTATGCTAACCTCGACCCCATTTATTCTCCCACAGTTGTGTTTGTGAGTGGCAAAAGCTGCAAGGTTTGCTCTCACATACTCTTGGTACTCCATCGGAATGTTACTGACCAGTGATTCAAGGTCATAACTCTCCTTTGGCTTCATGGTGCACACCGTCCCTTTTCCCCGTTTTTCTGATATAACCACCACCTCACTCTCCTGTCCCGTACATACTGACCCCCAAAGACAGTGATTTCTTAAATCCACTAGGATCCAGTGGCCTAGAATGAAATTAGCCCCCAGGATCCCCCTCCCTTCTTGTTCCCACTTCATCAGAACACAAGTCCATTTAGTGTGGAGTGTTCCCAAATGAATAGAGAGTGAAACGGAGAATGAGCCAGCCTGCTCGACGCCTGTGAAACCCACCAAGCTGTAGGGGATCCTGCTAGACAGAGGTGAGGAGGCAGGGTTAGCTGCGTAGACGAGGGTGCTTGATGCACCGGTATCCAGCAGATAAGTCCCTTTCACCTTTTCCACTTCCATCTGAACGGTTGGTCTCTCCCATGCATCGTACTCGAGGGTACACAGGTGAACAGGCTGCGCCTGTCCTAGTCACTGTTTTGGCTGGGATGGGGCAGTTGGGATTTCGGGATTGGTGGCGGCGGCTACCCTCCCAGGGCCATCTAGCGTTGTTCGGAGCGCAGTCATGAATGTGTCAAACGTGTGGGGAGTGACTGGTTTCTCCGTCTCAGTCCTTTGGGCAGGGGCTGGAGAATTCTTCCCTGCGCTATTCTTCCATGGGTTTCTACAATCCTTTCTCCAGTGTCCACTCTTTCCGCACCCGAAGCAGGTACGTTTTGTATTGGAGGGGTTGCCCCCCTCCTGATGCCATTCCCTCTTATCCTGACTAGGTCTGATCTCGTGAACCCTTCCCTTGGGTGGATGTTCTTCCGTCCTCCTGCTGTTCCAGTAGGCTCGGGTCAGTTGTCTGACCACTCCCTGCTCGGTGGCCTGGGGATTTCTCGGGTCAAACCAGGCCTCAGCCTTTGTTCTTATTCACGGTGAACTGTTTGCCACCAGGCTTCGGAGCCAGTGGGCTCTCTCGTCCCGGTTTAGTTGATCCCGGTTGAGGTCCCCTCCACAGGCGCTCTGGTACACAGGCCACAGTCTGTCTGTGAAAGCCTGTGGGGTCTCCCCTGTGAGCTGCACTGTCTTCTCCACTCTGGAGAAGGGACTCTTGTCATTACAGCACATGGCTTCTAGAATGTCTTCCTGGACAGCGGCACATGTCCTCTGCCCCCTTTTGCTCTCTGCAGAGAGGGACTCGTACAGCTTGCCGTCCAGTGAGAGGAGAAGCATCTTTGCTTTCTCGGCATCATCACACCCGTTACCGCACACTTCTATAAAGTGGACCGAGGGGTCTCCCTTTGGAGTGAGCTTTCCCAGTTGGCTTATCATAGCCCTCAGCTGTTAGGTGGTGTGAGGAATCAGAAATTGACTTTCTAGGGGCCCTTGACCCCCAGCACCGGTGGGCTGGCCGAACTTCTGCTGCCGGACTGGGCACATCGGCCCCAGCTCTGGCTCTTCCTACTTTGGCTCATCCACCCCTCCCTGCTGCCAAACCGAGCTGATCCTCAGCACCACAGGTGGTGGTCTGTTATCCCTGTCCGCCCCGCAACTTGTTCCCCCCTCCTGCTGCTGAACCAGTATAGTCACCGGTGCCAGAGGTGGTGTTTGAACAGTTTCCTCCTTCTCGTCCAGGTTTACCTGGGCCGTACCCGGGCTTATTAGGCATACCATGCCTTTGGCCTTGGACAGAGCAAGGGTTAAACTCTTGATTTGTTGCTGGCAGGGACCTCTCCATTAGCTGCGCCTTTCCATGCTTCAGCTTGCGGAGTTCTCCCCATAACCTCTCTCCTGCCATAGCCCTTTCATGTGATGTCTCTGCACATTCCCATAGTTCTGCCTGTAGTGACTCAATGTTCTTATCTAAGAGTTGGACCTGTCGCTGTAGACACACCAACCAAATTGCCTTTTTTACCGATTCTTTATGGTCCTTGCTTGCTGTCTACTGGGCCGCAGCGTCTCCCAGACGCTCAGCACGCAATAGACCAAGCACCCATTCTTTAGTGACATTCACTTTCTTGTACACATAGGAGGAAATGCTCTTCCATCTTGGTTCTCTCTTCCAAAACAGCACTCTCTGCATCACATCCCTTATACCAAAATCCTGTCGCGGTCGCCATTTCTGTAGGGGGTGGTGTGTGGGGTCAGGCTCACCTCTGACCTTCAGAGCAATTCGAATCACTCCCATTCCCTGGATTCTAGACTTTGGATTTATTTGGGGGATGTGACAAAGTGCAAGAGACAACTGGTTTGGTGCAAAGAATTTCAATTTTATTAAGGACAAGGAAACACAATGTCAAACTTGTAATCATTCAAATAAATAACACTGTATCACACATTCAAAGGGGTTACAGAAATAACACACCTCCCACCTCCCAGTGCCTGACTCTGATGAGGTTAAACTCCAGGGCAAACAAGGACTATGCTTACCAATCCTTTACTGGTAGTTAGCGGTGGTTCACGATTTTGGGGTTTGCTGGATTCTGTAGGTTCTGCTTGCCATACCCCGAACATCGTAGAAGACTTTTTACTGCATAGTCTTCAGTTGGGTGGTGTCCGCTGATGCGGTAGGGTGCGTTTTGGACTTATGGGGTAAGTACCTGCTTTATTTCGTTAGAAATAGGTTTCAAAGTCTCTTTAGATAATGTTTTCACTGTTGGTAGTCAGGCATAGATTGTAGAGTGGAAACTTTAGAATCTTTGGTTTCTTTTTTGAGGAGTTTTGTTTTGGAGTTGTTCGATCACGGTGTTTTTAATGGCTGTGGTCGGTTGCTGCCGCGATGGTGGTGTTCTTCCTTCCCTTTTGGTAGCAGGGCAATGTGGCCCAGTAGTGTCGTTGAGGCTGGAGAGGCTGGTTACAACTGCTGCGGTAGTCTCTTTCTCCTCCCTTTTTGATGCTCTCTGATGCTATGCACCTGATGCCCATATTCTCGTTTAAAACAGTTATACTTTTGGAGCTGTTCTAATCTTCGTGCCAAATCAGCCTCGATGCTTTTTTAATTTTTGGCGGGCTTGATATCTCTTTGTCATATTTTTGTGGGCTCATTAAATGTTAACCTGTCTCGGATGTGTCGATCTTCTAAATCTGTTCCTTGATGGAAAAATTAGCTTTGGTATTTGCAATGTCTGCCTAGGTTTTGGTTTTCCATGTGGGCTGGATGTGCCATTGTCATTATGCATGTGCTGGAACGGGTTTTCTGCTCACTGTGATGGCTGGCTATCTCTGGGTTGATTGTTGCTATGTTAATGTCTCCTGGGGAGAAGGGTTTTCGAGTTTACCCAATTTCCCAAGACAATTTGTTTTAGCTTCAATACCCCAGACAGTTTCAATACTCAAACTGGTTTCTTTGAAGGATAGTTCTCCTTTAGTTCGTCGCCCTTCCCACACAGACCCAATCAGCCTTGTAAAATCCCAATTCGATTAAAACTCGTAGTTTATTCCATGTGCACTTTAGGATCTCAAACTTTCTGGGGGATAGTTCCAAATTAAATTTACTTTCCAATGAGTCCAAACAGTGGGGGGTTTTCCCACGAATTTTGGAACTCGACAACATCTAACTCCCTTTTGAATATATCCAATGAAATATATCCAGAGAATTCCACAGGTCCACAACTTTCTGGGTGAAAAAGTTTCTCCTCATCTCGGTCCTAAATGGTTTATCACTTATCTTTAGACTGTGACCTCTGGTTCTGGACTTCCCCAACATCAGGAACATCCTTCCTGCATCTAACCTGTCCAGTCCGTCAGAATTCTAGAAGTTTATTTGAGAACCCCTCTCATTCTTCTAAATTCCAGTGAATACAAGCCGAGCCAATCCAGTCTTTCCTCATATGTCAGTCCCGCCAACCCAGGAATCAGTCTGGTGAAACTTTGCTGCACTCCCTCAATAGCAAGGAAGTCCTTCCTCAGATTAGCGACCAAAAGTGCACACAATACTCAAGGTGTGGTCTCACCAAGGCCCTGTACAACTGCAGTAAGACCTCTCTGCTCCTATACTCAAATTCCCATCGCTATGAAGGCCAGCATGCCATCCGCTTTCTTTACTGCCTTCTGTACCTGCATGCCTACCTTAAATGACTGATGTACCATGACACCCAGGTCTCTTTGCACCTCCCCTTTTACTAATCTGTCACCATTCAGATAATAATCTGCCTTCGTGTTTTTGCCACCAAAGTGGATAACCTCACATTTATCCACATTATACTGCATCTGCCATGCATTTGCCCACTCACCTAACGTGTCCAAGTCCCCCTGCAGCCTCTCAGCATCCTCCTCGCAGCTCGCACTGCCAGCCAGCTTAGTGTCATCTGCAAACTTGGAGATATTACATTCAATTCCTTCATCTAAATCATTGATGTATATTGGAAATAGCTGGGGTCCCAGCACTGAAACCTGCGGCAGCTCACTAGTCATTGCCTGCCATTCTGAAAAGGAGCTGTTTATTCCCACTCTTTGCTTCCTGTGTGCCAACCAGTTCTCTGCCCACATAAATACATGACCACCAATACCATGTGCCTTAATTTTGCACACCAATCTCTTGTGTGGGACCTTGTCAAAAGCCTTTTGAAAGTCCAAATACACCACATCCACTGGTTCTCCCTTATCCACTCTGCTAGTTATATCCTCAAAAAACTCTCGAAGATATGTCAAGCATGATTTCCCTTTCATAAATCGATGCTGACTTTGACCGATCCTGTCACTGCTTTCCAAAAGTGCTGCTATTACATCTTTAATAATTGATTCCAGCATTTTCCCCACCACCGATGTCAGGCTAACTGGTCTATAATTCCCTGTTTTCTCTCTCCCTCCTTTTTTAAAAAGTGGGGTTACATTAGCTATCCTCCAATCCATAGGAACTGAACCAGAGTCTATTGAATGTTGGAAAATGACCACCAATGCATCTACTATTTCTAGGACCACTTCCTTAAGTACTCTGGGATGCAGACTATCAGGCCCTGGGGATTTATCGGTCTTCAGTCCCTTCAATATCTCTGACACCATTTCCTGACTAATAAGGATGTCCCTCAGTTCCCCCTTCTCGCTAGACCCTCCGTCCCCCAAGATTTTCAGAAGGTTATTCATGTCTTCCTTAGTGAAGACAGAACCAAAGTATTTGTTCAATTGGTCTGCCATTTCCTTGTTCCCCATTATGAATTCACCTGATTCTGACTGCAAGGGACCTACATTAGTCTTCACTAATCTTTTCCTCTTACATATCTATAGAAGCTTTTGCAGTCAGTTTTTATGTTCCCTGCAAGGTTACTCTCATACTCTATTTTCCCCCTCCTAATTAAACCCTTAGTCATCCTCTGCTGAATGTTAAATTTCTCCCAGTCCTCAGGTTTGCTGCATTTTCTGGCCAATTTATTTGACTCCTCCTTGGATTTAACACTTTCCTTAATTTCCCTTGTTAGCCACGGTTGAGCCTCCTTCTCTTTTTTATTCTTATGCCACACAGGGATGTACAATTGTTGTAGTTCATCCATGTGATCTTTAAATGTCTGCCATTGCCTATCCACCATCAACCCTTTAAGTATCATTCGCCAGACTACCCTAGCCAATTCACATCTCATACCATCAAAGTTTCCTTTCTTTAAGTTCAGGACCCTAGTCTCTGAATTAACTGTGTCACTCTCCAACTTAATGAAGAATTCTACCATATTATAGTTACTCTTCCCCAAGGATTGATAATTAATCCTCTCTCATTACACAACACCCAGTCTAGGATGGCCTGCTCTCTAGTTGGTTCTTCGACATGTTGATCTCGAAAACGATCCCTTGTACACTCCAGGAAATCCTCCTCCATAGTATTGCTACCAATTTGGTTAGCCCAATCAATATGTAGATTAAAGTCACCCATGATAACCTCTGTACCCTTATTGCACGCATCCCTAATTTCCTGTTTGATGCCATCCGCAACCTCCCTACTACTGTTTGGTGGTCTGTATCCAACTCCCATTAACATTTTCTGCTCTTTGCTGTTTTGCAGCTCTACCCATATAGATTCCACATCATCCACGCTAATGTCCTTCTTTATTATTGCGTTAATCTCCTCTTTAACCAGTAACGCTACCCAACCTCCTTTTCCTTCCTGTCTATCCTTCCTGAATATTGACTGCCCCTGGACATTGAGTTCCCAGCCTTGGTTACCTTGGAGCCATGTCTCCGTAATCACAATTACATCATCTCCGTTAACAGCTTGCTGCGCTGTCAATTCATCTACCTTATTACAAATGCTCCTCGCATTGAGACTCAGAGCCTTTTTTTGAACACATTTTGTCCTTTTAGAATTATGTTGTAATGTGGCCCTTTTTGATTTTTGCCCTTGATTTCTCTGCCCTCCACTCATGCTTTTCTCCTTACTACCTTTTGCTTCTGCCTCCTTTTTACTTCCCTTTGCCTCCCTGCATAGATTCCCATCCCCCTGCCATTTTAGTTTACACCCTCCCCAACAGAACTAGCAAACACTCCCCCTAGGACATTGGTTCCGGTCCTGCCCAGGTGCAGACCGTCCAGTTTGTACTGGTCCCACCTCCCCCAGAACCGGTTCCAATGTCCCAGGAATTTGAATCCCTCCCCCTTGCATCATTCCTCACGTATTCATCTGAGCTATCCTGCAATTCCTATTCTGACTAGCACGTGGCACTGGTAGCAATCATGAGATTACTACCTTTGAGGTCCTACTTTTTAATTTAACTCCTAACTCCCTAAATTCAGCTTGTAGGACCTCATCCTGTTTTTTACCTATATCGTTGGTACCTATATCTACCATGACAGCTGGCTGTTCACCCTTCCCCTCCAGAATGCACTGCAGCTGCTCTGTGACATCCTTGACCCTTGCACCAGGGAGGCAACATACCATCCTGGAGTTTTGTTTGCGGCCACAGAAACGCCTATCTATTCCCCTTACTATATAATCCCCTATTACTATAGCTCTCCCACTCTTTTTCCTGCCCTCCTGTGCAGCAGAACCACCCATGGTGCCATAGACTTGGCTGCTGCTGCCTTCCCCTGATAAGCCATCTCCTCCAACAGTACCCAAGGTGGTGTATCTATTTTGGAGGGAGATGATTGCAGGGAACCCCTGCACAACCTTCCTTCCCTTGCTCTGCCTGATGGTCACCCATTCCCTATCTGGCTGTGTAACCTTACCTGCGGTGTGACCAACTCACTAAATGTGCTATTCACGACATCCTCAGCATCGCGGATGCTCCACAGTGAATTCATCCACAGCTCCAGTGCTGCAATGCGGTCTGTCCGGAGCTGCAGCTGGATACACTTCCTGCACATGTAGTTGTCAGGGACACTGGAAGCATCCCTGATTTCCCACATAGCACAGGAGGAGCATGACATGGGTCTGGGCTCTCCTGTCATGACTTAACCCTTAAATTAACCAAATTGGTAACAACACCAAAGGTTTCTTACTGATAAGAAAAGAAAAACATAAAGAAAAAAGAAAAACTACTCACCAATCGATCAGCCAATCACTTACCTGCTTGGCTGTGATATCACACTTGATTTCTTTCTACTTCTTTTTTGCCTTTTCAACCTGAACCTGCTCTCCCTCTGTTGAGCTGCTCTCCCGACTGCCACCCTTTTATGGGCCTCGCTCTCCCTCTGTTCACACCTTACCTCATGGAGTCATTACTCGAGTGCTTACAGACACAACAATTGGTGACGAGAACACGAATTCCACACGAAAAATGGCTAATCTTGGCAACTTTCAACAATTCACTGATGAGGAAGATTGGGATGCCTTTGTGGAAAGGCCAGTACACTACTTCATCGTGAACGACCTGGCTGGAGACACACCGGCCTCGCTGGCTGATAAGCGCCGAGCGATCCTGCTCAGCAGCTGTGGGCCCACCGTTCATGGCCTTGTCAGGGACTTGCTAGCCCCAGAGAAGACGACAACAAAAATGTTCGTGGAGCTCGTAAAGCTGATACAGGAACAGCTCAAGCCAAAATAGAGCATCCTCACAGCCAGACACCGGTTCTACAGACACCGGCGGCCTGAAGGCCAAGAAATCGCAAAATATGCTGCAGACCTGAGACGATTGGCTGCACCGTGTGATTTTGGTGACCACCTCACCGAAGCACTGAGGGACATCTTTATTATCGGAATCAGCCACTAAGGCCTCCTCCACAGACTGCTCTCTGCAGACACCACCGTCACCCTGCAGAAAGCAATTAGCGTGAGCCAAGCGTTCATGGCCTCGGCTTGCGATTCCAGAAGAATGATAACTCAATCCCAGGACTCCAACACGGCAAATGCAGTGAACCGGATGGCGCCTTTCAGAGGCAAGAATGCGACCCCGAGTCCCGCAACCCTGAGTCTGTCACAGGGGGCCAACCGGCCAGCCCCCTGCTGGCACTGTGGAGGAAATCACAGAGCCCACTAATGCAGATACAGAGAATATACTTGCAAGTGCTGTAACACTAAAGGCCATCTACAGCGAGTGTGTAAAAGAAATTTTACTCACAGGGTCGCTGAAGAGTTGGTCGATCACCCGGGCTCCAGCGCTGATGAAGATGAAGAGAGAGTCCAGGAGGCAGCTCAGCCCCAGGAAGAGGTGTACGGAGTGTTTACCTGCTCCACCGAGAGTTCCCCGTTGAAGATAGAAGTTGAAATCAACGGTGTTCCAGTCTCGATGGAGGTCGACACAGGGGTGAGCTAATCGTTAATGAACCAGGCGGCCTTCGAGAAACTCTGGGACAATCCTATCGAACAATCTAAAATACTACCAATCCAGGCGAAGCTGCTCACTTACACAAACGACACCATCCCAGTGGTTGTCAGCGTGGATGTCCAGGTGTTCTACGGCGACGCGATGCACAAGCTACCTTTGTGGATCGTTGCTGGTGATGGTCCAATGCTGCTAGGAAGAAGTTGGATGAAGCAAATCCAAATTGGTTGGAGCTGGGAAAGCCTCCAGGCCCCGGCGGTTGACGTCCTAGGTGGCCCCAAATTTGGATCCATCGCAGCACCTGAAGATCCTACCGTCCAACTTGAATGCGCGGCGACGACACAGACCGCACTACCCAACGGCGAGATGATCCAACCCGAACGACCAGAACTCACTTTCCGGGCCATGGCAGGACTCTGAAGGGAGAAGATCGACGCAGAAGGTAAATCCCCGGCTTCAGTGGCAGAACCTGGGGAGAGAAGGATCACCGCAGCCTATGTCGTGGAGAGTGAAAAGATCGCGCCCGCACCACGAGGCGCAAGGCCTTCAATCAAGATGGCTGCGACCAGACCATGAGGGGCAGTGTTGAGGGGGAAACACGTGATGCCGAGCAGCGAACCAGATTGGGGTAAAGATTGCAAGGCCCTCTTAAAGGAGACCGGCAACCCAGAACAAGTAAAGGAACAGTTCCACTTTTTGTACAGCGATGCTGGTGATACTAATGTGAGAGATGTAATTAACAAATGCAAGTATCTAAATGTACCATTGAACAGCGATGCCGGTAGGATACGTGGAAAAGATGTAATTGATGAATACAAGTATCTAAATGTAACATTGTACAGCGATGCCGGTAATATACTGGGAAAATATGTTATTGAAGGAAAAGATGTAATTGACAAATGTGAGCTAGTACCTGAGTGCGATCGGAGCCAATGTATCATGAATGTAAATGATGGAATAATGTGTGATGCCGTGTTCAATATGCACGCCAACAAAACCAAGGGCAACCTCCCGTTTGAAGCACCCAGGTCCAACGGGCTACCCGATCATGTAGCCTGCGCCTCCGGGACCAATGTGATGCCCCAGGGAGTGTGGCCACACACAGTGGGAGCTTGCCCACTGCAGGGCCAGCGATCAGCGGATGGCACCGGCACCACTACTGGCACCCTGCCCCAGATTTGCCCTACCCCTCTGGCTACCAGGGCCAGCACCAGGAGCAAGAGGCCAGCATCCTCCAGCACTCCCGATGGGATCTAGGATGACCAGGCTCCCATTACCGCTGAAGGCCAGCAGGGAGACCCTGCAGCCCTCAAAGGAGGAGAGCGAGGCCACACATTCATGTGGCTCTGCCCACCACTAGGCAACGGCAAAGGTGCTGAGACCCAGCCAAGGGAGCGATCCGAGCTCACTCAGCTGGCAGTGGGTGCAGCGCCGCATCAGACAACCTGGACACAGTCCGGTCACTCTGAAACTAGTGTCCTCACCCACCTGCACCGACATCCCTAGGGCAAGACTGTAATACCACGTATGTACCTTACCTGTAAAATGTACTTGTTCCACTACTGTTAAACCCAAACAGTGATGTAACCAATCCTACTTTTTTTTTTCCATTCTCTGTACATGTATGTAAATGCAAATGTCGAGCCATACACATTGTCTATGTATTGGGGGGGGGGGGGGAATGGGGGTATGTAGCCATGGACACACATGGATCACACCCAGAACCCACTCAAAACCCCACTGCAACCTCCAACCATCGACTGCTGACAATTTCCAAATGTTGTGGCAATAAGGACTTGGTGGTTCATAGGGAGAGAGCCATTCCCAAGCACAGACAAAGTGCAAGGGCTTTGGGCACTCAAGTCGAGGGCCAGAGCACCCAGTGCAAAGGCAGTGGCACAAGACTTAGGGGGAGTGATGTTGTGTATGTATATACCCTGTACACTCAATGTACAGTTATATAAGACCAATAAATGTATCTTTATACTGTATACAATATGCTTGTACCACCAGAGGGTGCAACTGGTGGAGACCTAGAGGTCACCTGCACATCGCAGGTTGCCAAGTATAAAAGGGAGCCCATCTTATGTAACCTCATTCAGGGAGCTGCAATAAATGGACTAAGGTCACAATAGTTCAAGTGCAACACCTTACCTCATGGAGTCATTACTAGAGTGCTTACAGATACTACACTCTGGCTCATTATTGATTGATTCGCACCGGTGTCCAGTTCCATCGATACCGGCACACAATTAAGTTTTACATTAATCATTATCGGTTGGCTCTTTGTTAGGAATGAATACAGTCCATACACTTCCTCCTCTGGTATCTCGGATTACATATCTGGATCCATGCTAGACTGGTCATCATCCTCCACATGGTGTGCCGCAGCACGCTTGCTCAGTTGCGGACACATGTGCTGGAGATGCCCCACTCTCGAACAGCCTTTACAAATATACTGTTTAAACTGACACTGATGATGCCAATGATTTCCCCACAATGACAACATGGTGATATCGGATTCATTCCCGTTGGCGGACTTTGAGCAGCCACAGGTTTCGTGTACGCAGTCGGGTAGGCCCTGCCATATGCAGCTCTGACAAACGACGATACTATCTTGTTTACACTACTTGTCGAGTTCCGATTTTTCAATGGTATCTGCTTTAAGCTTTTTTCCATCGTCATGCATGATTGGCCAATCGTGATGGCCTCGCTCAAATCCAGCATTTCCACCGCCAGTAGCTTATGCAGGATCAACTCGTGATTGATGCCGATTACAAAGAAGTCCCGCAGCATGTCTGCCAACGCAGTTTCGAACTTACACGGTCCCGCTAGACGTCTTAGATTGGCAACGAATTCCGATACATCCTGGCCCTCAGAACGAACGTGCATATAGAATTGATGTCTTGAGATGATGATGCCTTCATCCGGTTTGAGATGATCACATACCAGAGCACACAATGTTTCATAGTCCTTATCTGTTGGACTTAAGGGCGAGAGGAGATTCTTTATGAGTCCATAGATTTTCGGACCGCAAACCGTGAGGAGGACCGCCCGGCGTCGAACTGCATCTCTCCATTTTGTTGGACATGAAGTACTGGTTCAAGTGGGCTACAAAGTCTGCCCAATCGTCTCCCTCCATGAATCACTCCAGAATTCCAATTATGCTCATTTTTGCATGCGAAAGTTCTTGTCATGTTGGCCTTCATAGCGAGAGGATTTGAGTATAGGAGCAGGGAGGTCTTACTACAGTTGTACAGAACCTTGGTGAGGCCACACCTTGAATATTGTGTACAGTTTTGGTCTCCTAATCTGAGGAAGGACATGCTTGCTATTGAGGGAGTGCAGCGAAGGTTCACCAGACTGTTTCCTGGGATAGCAGGACTGACATAAGAAGAAAGACTGGATCGACGAGGCTTATATTCACTGGAATTTAGAAGAATGAGAGGGGATCTCATAGGAACATATAAAATTTTGATGGGATTGGACAGGTTAGATGCAGGAAGAATGTTCCCAATGTTGGGGAAGTCCAGAACCAAGGGTTACAATCTAAGGATAAGGGGTGAGCCATTTAGGACTGAGATGAGGAGAAACTTCTTCACTCAGAGAATTGTGAATCTGTGTAATTCTCTACCACAGAAAGTTGTTGAGGCCAGTTCGTTAGATATATTCAAAAGGGAGTTAGATGCGACCCTTACGGCTAAAGGGATCAAGGGGTATGGAGAGAAAGCAGGAATCGGGTACTGAAGTTGCATGTTCAGCCATGATCATATTGAATGGTGGTGCAGGCTCGAAGGGCCGAATGGCCTACTCCTGCACCTATTTTCTATGTTTCTATGTATCATGTATCCTACATGGCTACTGTTGGTACTATCTCAAGGCATGCCACCATAGGGCACAGCAGTGGGAGACTTGTAGGTTACCTGTACAGGTGTGCCTGGTCTAGTATAAAGGCAGGCCAGCAGGTGTGATCCTCACTCTGGAGTTAACAAATAAAGGACTAAGATCACTATACTTCAAGTACAACACATTGCCTCACGGAGTCATTATTAGAGCATCCAAGGATACAACACTATGTTTCTATGTTACCTCATTGCCAACTGTTGTGTAAGCAATAACTCAATAGACTGAATCCTGTAAACTCCGAACAGGTACAAGCCTGGCTGTACTTTATTAGGGCCCAAAGTGATTACATTAAATGATGGCTGGCCTTTTATACCTGGCCCGCACATACGTGTGCACAGTCCAATGACCTCCGACAGTGCCGCCACCTGGTGGCTAGTAAACCCAAGCATTTATACATGACAATATCAATTTATGTGCCGGGACACTAATGGACCGATGCACACCCTGATGACGTCCCGATCACCGGGTGCAAGAGATCGGGGCGCAACACCGTAGCACTGCCGTTAAACTCCCGCTGAATTTAGCGGGAGTCGTTAGCAGTGCCACGCCCGGCGCAAAGTCATTTGCGCCCCGTTAGTGCCCTCGGGGTGCTAACGGGAGGCGCAAATGACCCTAATTTCTCCCCCTTGTAGTTTTTTACTCCAAAGTTATTTCCCCTGAACAAGACTTCCTGATGTAACTATTACTAACATCATTGAACAATAAGCTTTATTAAATGTTATCTTTCCACACTATAGCTAATAAATAACTTTACTTATGTTTTATTACCCTAGTCCCTAAAGTTACACTTTAATCACTCACGCTCGACATCATCACTGTCATGTATTTCTTTGCACAAGTACTTTACATATCAGAAGGCAGGCCATGCCTTCTTCGCAGCCGGAATTTTTTCCAGGGAGGCGGGGTTTCTCCGAAGTGGGCAGGAAACTAAGGACGGTGTGTTACCTGCAGATCCTGACAACTTTAGCAGCAGAACCTGATTTGCATGTGAGGCCTCAGATTCCCGGAATCAGCCAGCCAGATTGGGAGGCTGCCTGGCTGCGGGCGGGTAGGCCTCAGATGTGAGGGGTCGGTTCAGGGACCGTGGGAGGGAGGTTTGAGGGGTCGGCATTCAGCATCGAGGGTTGGGGGGGTCGACTGCGTGAATGGCGGGGGGGTCAGCATCCGGGATAGAGGGTGGGTCAACGGGGGGGGGTGATCGGTCGGGGATCGGGGGGGTTGGAGGATCAGCAGGGGTGGGGGGACACGGCAAGGGCTCAGCTGGAGCATCGGCAGGCGTGTAGAGAGGATCAAGGCCGGCCACTGGAGGATTATGGTCAGCCTCAGCATCATCGGTGGGATGGAGGGGAGGCCACATGGTAAGGATCGGATGTCTGGTGGAGGGGGTGATTGGAGGCTTCGTGGTGGGGTCTCCAATCACAGGGGGTGGGTTAGGCATGGACACTGGATCCAGGAGTTAGGTATAAAGCTACTTACCTCCTGCATGCAACAGTCCTCGCTTCAGTTTAACTGCCAGGTTACACGAATTGTGTGAAACCTGTCCACAGGCAGTTAAATTCAAATTGGAGAAGGAGAAAGAGGCTACCAGGCTCATTACAATATTTAAATTAAGGTAACACCCCGTGGGAACAGGTTGGCTGCCCATTCCCCAACCCATCTCTGCCAAAACTGGAAATGGCTGGGTTTGAGGCGGGATCAGGTTGGGAATCCCATTTTTAACAATTTAACTGCTTCCATGCTCCAAACCCATCCTTTTGTTTAGGGGAAAATTCTGGCCATCCTGTTTATATTGGGAAGCTTGTTGCTCCAAGATACAAGTAAGTTGTGACAGTTAACTCTTAACTCCCCAAGGTGTCCAACATACATCTCTCCAGAATGTCCAACAATGTGTAGCAATGTTTCAGCATAGATCAATTACATGAGAATTTCATTAGCTGAAACAATCCAATTCTATTCTTACGCTAGAGATACACCAAAGTTTTCCAGGAAATTCTGGGCTTGTTTCAAAACAGTTTCAATATATTATCCAGTTTGTTTATTACAACATAATCATTAACCTTGTGCACCTCATTCACACTCTAATCTGACTAATTCCTTTTTAATCATCAAACTGACTGCCTGAGTGGAGTTAATCAGAATTAATGGAAGTCCATGTGCCTGTCACAAAACATAAGAACATAAGAAATAGGAGCAAGAGTAGGCCATAGGGCCCATTGAACTTGCTCCACTATTCTATAAGATCATGGCTCAACTTCTACATCAACGCCACTTTCCTGCACTATCCCCATATCCCTTAATTTCTTTAGTGCCCAAAAATCTAGCAATTTCTGTCTTGAATCTCCTCTTCCTTTGTGGGGCGTACGGCCCAATTCCGTGTCGGGGGCAGCACTTCTGGGCCAGGCACAGGAAGACCCGGCCCCAGAAGATTAATACTCTCAATCGGAGCGGGGGCAATTTCTAGCCCCAAAACTGTATGCAGTACTCGAGGTGTGGTCTCATCAATGCCCTATATAACTGCAGGAGGACTTCATTATTCTTATACTCCAACCCCGTTGTAATAAATGCTAACATACCATTTGCCTTCCTAATTGCTTGCTGTACCTGCATGTTAACATTCTGTGATTCATGCACATGGACCCCCAAATCCTTCTGCATACCAAAATTTACTAATCTCTCACCTTTTAAAAAATATTCTGGTTTTCCATTCTTCCTACTAAAGTGGATAATTTCACACTTCCCCACATTATACTCCATCTGTCACCTCTTGCCCAATGACTTAACTGATGTATATCTCTTTGCAACCTCTTTGCACCCTCCTCACAGCTTACTATCCCACCTAGCTTTGTATCATCAGAAAACTTGGATACATTACACTCGGTTCCCTCATCTAAATCACTGATATAGATTGTAAATAGCTGAGGCCCAAGCACTGGTCCTTTCAGTACCCGATTAGTTACACGCTGCTATCCCAAAAATAAACTGTTTATTCCTACTCTGTTTTCTGTCCATTAATCAATCCTCAATCCATGCTTATATATAACCCTGATCCCATGAGCCCTAATCGTGTGTAACAACCTCTTGTGTGGTACTTTATCAAATACCTTCTGAGGGGGTGCCTGTTGGCGGCATAACAGGAGCATAAGAATCGGCCCAACCTGGCAGTCGGCAGACAATAAAAAATAATATGGCGACCACAGCAGCATAAAAAGCAAAAAACCTACCCTCAAAAAACTCCGATAGATTATCAAGCACAATTTTCCTTTCATAAAATGATGTTGAATCTGCCTAAACATAATATGATTTTCCAAGTGCCCTGTTACCGCGACCTTAATAATAATTGAGCCCCACCCCAAACGGGGCGCACCTACCATTTTGGAAAGTTTTTCTCCACCCCAATCCACCGCTTTAAATTTTTCTTTGGGTCGGGGTAATGTTCCGAGCAGCTGCGGGGCAGAAGTGCCCTTGCAGCGGGTTGGCCAACCTGACCAGTCATCAGTGCCGCACTTATGATGTCAGCGTCCCTCCCCTTCAGTTAAAGGGGAGGGCCGCTGTGAACTCTACACAGTGTTCAGTTAGGACCACTGGGCCACCAGCGAGGGTTTCGGCAGGGCCTGCGGCCCGGAGGGGGGTGCCTGTTGGTGGCATAACAGGGGCATAATTGTCGGCCCACCCTGGCAGTCGACCGACAATAAAAAATAATATGGCGACTACGGCAGCATAACCTCCCCTTTAAGGGTGGACGCGCCGCCCAGCCACAGACAGCTCCCTGCTGGGGAAAGTTGTCAGTAGCACTGACCAGTGGTGGCGCCGCTCCCACGGGGCAATAACATACGGAGTGCGGAAAGGGGGTCACCGCCAGTCATTGTGGAGTCGGCACATGCCCGACACAGCGGGAAAACAGGTGGAGCGGAAACCCGTTCCCGCCCCTTCTGGCACGTGGGCAATTTCGGTTGGGTTGGCCAATCTGTCCACCCCTGGTTGGTAAGGTCTCTCCACTCCATTCCTGCCTCTTTGAAGCAGTAATGAAGCTTATGGAGGGGAGCATTTTCAGCCCTATAGATTCTAGCATTTTCCTGTTACTAAAGTCAGGCTCATCATCATCGGAGTCCCTTGGAATCGAGGAAGACTTGCTTCATCTCCTGAAGTGAGTTCTTTGGTGGCTGAACAATCCAATACAAGAGCCACAGACTCTGTCACAGGTGGGACAGATAGTCGTTGAGGGAAGGGGTGGGTGGAACTGGTTTGCTGCACGCTCTTTTCACTGCCTGCGCTTGATTTCTGCATGCTCTCAGCGTTGAGACTCGAGGTGTTCAGTGCCCTCTCGGATGCACTCCCGCCACTTAGGGCGGTCTTGGGCCAGGTACTCCCAGGTGTCAGTGGGGATGTCGCACTTTATCAGGGAGGTTTTGAGGGTGTCCTTGTAACGTTTCCGCTGCCCACCTTTGGCTCGTTTGCCATGAAGGAGCTCCGCTTTGCGAGTCTCGTGTCTGGCATGCGAACTATGTGGCCTGCCCAGTGGAGCTGATCGAGTGTGGTCAGTGCTTCAATGCTGGGGATGTTAGCCTGGATGAGGACACTGATGTTGGTGCGCCTGTCCTCCAAGGGGATTTGTAGGTTCTTGCGGAGACATTGTTGGTGATATTTCTTCAGCAACTTGAGGTGTCTGCTACACATTGTTCATGTGTCTGAGCCATACAGGAGGGCAGGTATTACTACAGCCCTGTAGACCATGAGCTTGGTGGCAGTTTTGAGGGCCTGGTCTTCAAACACTCTTTTCCTCAGGTGTCCGAAGGCTGCACTGGCACACTGGAGGCGGTGTTGCATTTCGTCATCGATGGCTGCTCTTGTTGATAGGAGGCTCCAGAGATATGGGAAGTGGTCCACGATGTCCAGGGCCGCGCTGTGGATCTTGATGACTGGGGGGCAGTGCTGTGCGGTGAGGACAGGCTGGTGGAGGACCTTTGTCTTATGGATGTTTAACGTAAGGCCCAAGCTTTCGTACGCCTCAGTAAATACGTTGACTATTTCCTGGAGTTCAGCCTCTGTATGTGCGCAGATGCAGGCATCATCCGCGTACTGTAGCTCGACGACAGAGGTTGGGGTGATCTTGGACCTGGCCTGGAGATGGCTCAGGTTGAACAGGTTCGCACTGGTTCTGTAGTTTAGTTCCACTCCAAGATCTTGTTGACTGTGAGGTGGAGCACGACGGCGAGAAAGATTGAGAAGAGGGTTGGGGCGATGACGCAGCCCTGTTTGACCCCGGTCCGGATGTAGATTGGGTCTGTGATGGATCCAATGGTAAGGATCACAGCCTGCACGTTGTCATGGAGCAGGCGGAAGATGGTGATGAACTTTTGGGGGCATGCGTAATGGAGGAGGACGCTCCATAGACCCTCACGGTTGACAGTGTCAAAGGCCTTTGTAAGATCGAAGAAGGCCATGTATAAGGGCTGGTGCTGTTCCCTGCTTTTTTCCTGTGGCTGTCGCGCTGCAAAAACCATGTCCATTATGCCCCGTAGGGGACAAAATCTGCACTGTGATTCCGGGAGGAGTTCCTCGGCCACAGGGAGAAGACGGTTGAGGAGAACTCTAGCGACGACTTCCCCAGTGGCTGATAGCAGGGAGATTCCTCTGTAATTGCCGCAGTCGGACTTGTCCCTTTTTTTAAAGATGGTCACGATCACTCCATCTCTGAGATCTCCCGGCATGCACTCCTCTCTCCAGATGAGAGAGATGAGGTCATGTATTCGCGCCAGCAGTGCCTCTCCGCCATACTTCAATGCCTCATCAGGGATTTCCTCCGCACCCGTAGCCTTGTTGTTTTTAAGCTGTCTCATGGCCTTTTCTGCCTCATGCAGTTTTGGGGTCCCACTGAGGTGGTGGCGGGTAGCATGCTGCAGGATGGAGTCGAGAACACTCGAGTCAAAGGCAGAGTCTCGATTGAGGAGATTGTCAAAGTGCTCCTTCCAGCGGGCCCTGACTGCCCCGGGGTCGTTGATGAGTGTTTCCCCATTCTTGGCCAGCAGTGGGGTGGGGCCTTGGGTGTTTGGCCCGTTGGTGGCCTTGCCTGCGATGAAGAATCCTCGCACAGACTAACTGGCCTATAGTTCCCTGTTTTCTCTCTGCCTTCCCATTCCTATTGAATGAAATATCCATTTTCATTCAGTATTAATTTATTGAATCATAACTTGAATAAACTTATTTGGGCGTGAGAAGATAATATTTGGAAAACTCAAAAGAAATGCCACCAGAACCCAATGTCTTATTAAACTGAAGAACTTTGTTTGTTATTTTAACTTCTTAAAATCGAGGAACGGAATCCTCGAAATTCTTACTTCTGATGCAGAAGCATTGTAATATTATGGAACAATTGAACTAGTTAGGTGGCTTCTACTAATTTAGAGTTTTGCAGTTTTATAGAAAAATTGGGAATATGATATTTCTTCAGAATTCAGTGGTTAGCATATGTGTCAGCTGTGGCTCGGTTGGTAGCGAGCTCGCTTCTGAGTCAAATGATTGTGGATTCAAATCCCACTCCAGGGACTTGCACACATAAATATACGCTGACACTCCAGTGCAGTGCTGAGGGAGTGCTGCACTGTCAGAGGTGCCGTCTTTTGGATGAGACATTAAACCGATGTCTGCTCTCTCAGATGGATGCAAATGATCCATGGCACGTTTTCGAAGAAGAGCCGGGAAGTTATCCCGAGTGTCCTGGCCAATATTTATCCCTCAATCAACATAATAGAAACAGATTATCTGGTCATTATCACACTGCTGTTTGTGGAAGCTTGATGTGTGCAATTGGCTGCCGCGTTTCCCACATTACAACAGTGACTAAACTTCAAAAGTACTGCATTGGCTGTAGCGTGCTTTGAGACATCCGGTGATTGTGAAAGGCGCTATATGAATGCAAGTCTTTCTTTCTTTTTTCTTTTTGCTATTGTCGTCCTGCACAGCCCATCTTTCCTCTATTATGTAGGGTAGAAATGGTTTCACGTTTGAGCCCCTTTAAAGACCTTTGGCTTTTCTGTTTTAAGGCCAGAGAAAATGGACCACAGCATTCAGATGTGCTCCCATTCATCAAAGGAGCCTGAAATGATCATATGGCCCTCTATTTGCAAAAGTAATGGGCCTACCGCTCATTTCAGGTAGACGACCAGGACAACTTAAAGGCGCCTTAACCAATATGGCGACCAATGCACTTCCTATATGTTTCAGTTGCGTGCTATTGGCAACAAAAATTGATAGGTTGTGGACCTGCTTCGTGCCTGATAAATGAGGAAAGCAAAGTTCAATTTCACACCCTGTATGTCTTAGATGGTACTACAGCTAGAGGACTGTCTCTGAGCTGTTATTATTTTATTTAAGTTCGCATTAATTTAATTTTCTACCTGAGCTCTTTAGAATTTGCAATTCTAAATAATTTTTCTAGATCATTAAACTGCCTGTTTCTCCTTTAAAACAAAATCTTGAATTAAAGGATTCAAGGCTTACCAGTGTTAAAATGGATTCTAATAGTCTATGTTAATTTGTAGCAAATACTCAATTTCTTCATGAACTCCAACAATTCCCAGTCCTGAAGAAATTACATATTGAATTTCTAGCATTAGGTTTTAAAAATCCCAAAGGAATTAAGAACAGCTGATGCACAGTTTGAAATAATGATTCATCGAGTTTAGCTTTTGTGTATTCTGCTACTCTGACAAGAATAGAGCTAAGTAAAATCTATTCATGACAATGCGAGATGGACCTGCTTTTGCAGTCTCTTTTCAACCTAGCAACCAGACCTATTGCTGCTAATATTTAAGAAGTCAAAAGGGTCATCATGTTTTAGAAATTAGTGCAGTTATGTGAAAGAAGGAGACTTTTTCATTCACTACAACTACACCACTGCCTCACCAAAAGTCACAAGATCGCTCACACTTCTGTGGACACAATTTTCGGTTGATAATTTGAGAGGCCATTTAATCTCCTTTATATGTCATTTTTTTTTAAATCTATAAACATGGTTGACTCTCAACTGCCCTCTGAAGAGGCCTAGCAAACCATTCAGTTATATCAAACTTAGGCAACTAGGAATGGACAATGAATGCCTGCCTTGTCAGCGACTCCCATCCCAAGAATGAGTAAATAAATGTCATAAAGGCTAGAAGAAAGGATTTAGGGGAGACTTTCGAAAGAGCAATGTGAAACTAGTTTACGACAGCCTTGAAAGCAATTATTTTCAGCCATGCAAGTCTATTTAAATCCCATGATGGGCATACTTCACCCCATCAAATCTCCTTAAATGGAAGGTCAAAGTTCAAAAATGATATTAGAAGGGCCGTAGATTCCTTATCCTTCTGAAGACGATGGGGATGAAATGTTACTTTGGCAGTAGCGCAAAACAGACGATAGCAAAGCATCTGCTTGTTTTACACTCTGCCTGATATTCTTTTCAATATGGGGTGCAAAGCGGCTGCCCATTCACTATCACCCATTTGCACTACTGCCAAAGATCAATTTCATCCCTTATTGCTCATGTTTGGATATTTTGGACAGTGATTATAGCCTTCCAATAACCTGAGATTGTGTATAAAACAATCTTGCTGTCATTAATCACTAAAATTAATTCTTTAATTTTATTCTCCAAATAAAAGCTGGCAGCTGTAAATACTATAAGAATGTTCGGTGCCTGGATGCATAAAAGAACAATTCCCGAATGAAACAAATGGAGTTGGCTGAGAAACAGGAGAGAGGCGGGAGTCGAGAGAGGCAGCGGCCTATAAAAGGCTCAGCAGTCCGGGGAGCGTCGAGAGAGGCAGCGGCCTATAAAAGGCTCAGCAGTCCGGGGAGCGTCGAGAGAGGCGGGAGTCGAGAGAGGCAGCGGCCTATAAAAGGCTCAGCAGTCCGGGGAGCGTCGAGAGAGGCGGGAGTCGAGAGAGGCAGCGGCCTATAAAAGGCTCAGCAGTCCGGGGAGCGTCGAGAGAGGCGGGAGTCGAGAGAGGCAGCGGCCTATAAAAGGCTCAGCAGTCCGGGGAGCGTCGAGAGAGGCGGGAATCGAGAGAGGCAGCGGCCTATAAAAGGCTCAGCAGTCCGGGGAGCGTCGAGAGAGGCGTACCGGTGCAGCTCCAACTGGGAGAGAAGGCAAAAAAGGCAAAAAAGAAGTAGAAAGAAATCAAAAGGTGACGTCACAGCCAACGTGGTAAGTGATTGGCTGCTGATTGGTGAGTAGTTTTTCTTTTTCTTTATTAGTCAGTAACTTTTAACATTGTTGTCGGCAATTTAAGTGTATCTAAGGGTTAAGTCATGGCAGGACAGCTCGGTCACGTGATATGCTCCTCCTGTACCATGTGGGAACACGGGGACAACACCAGTGTCCCTGACGACTACATGTGCGGGAAGTGTGTCCACCTCCGGCTACTGACGGTCCGCGTTGCGGAGTTGGAGCTGAAGGTGGATTCACTCTGGAGCATCCACGATGCTGAGAATGACGTGAGTATCACGTGTAGCGAGTTGGTCTTACTGCAGGAGAAGGGTCCACAGCCAGCGAGGGAATGGAAGACCAGCAGGAAGAGTAGTGCAAGGAAGGTAGTGCAGGGGTCCCCTGTGGTCATCCCCCTGCAAAACAGATACACCGCTTTGAGTACTGTTGAGGGGGATGACTCATCAGGGGAGGGCAGCAGCAGCCAAGTTCATGGCACTGTGGCTGGCTCTGTTGCACAGGAGGGCAGGAAAAAGAGTGGGCGAGCGATAGTGATAGGGGATTCAATTGTAAGGGGAATAGATAGGCGTTTCTGCGGCCGCAACCGAGACTCCAGGATGGTATGTTGCCTCCCTGGTGCAAGGGTCAAGGATGTCTCGGAGCGGGTGGAGGACATTCTAAAAAGGGAGGGAGAACAGCCAGTTGTCGTGGTGCACGTTGGTACCAATGACATAGGTAAAAAAAGGGATGAGTTCCTACGAAATGAATTTAAGGAGCTAGGAGCTAAATTAAAAAGTAGGACCTCAAAGGTAGTAATCTCGGGATTGCTACCAGTGCCACGTGCTAGTCAGAGTAGGAATCGCAGGATAGCTCAGATGAATACGTGGCTTGAGCAATGGTGCAGCAGGGAGGGATTCAAATTCCTGGGGCATTGGAACCGGTTCTGGGGGAGGTGGGACCAGTACAATCCGGACGGTCTGCACCTGGGCAGAATCGGAACCAATGTCCTCGGGGGAGTGTTTGCTAGTGCTGTTGGGGAGGAGTTAAACTAATATGGCAGGGGGATGGGAACCAATGCAGGGAGATAGAGGGAAACAAAAAGGAGGCAAAAACAAAAGACAGAAAGGAGATGAGGAAAAGTGGAGGGCAGAGAAACCCAAGGCAAAGAACAAAAAGGGCCATTGTACAGCAAAATTCTAAAAGGACAGAGGGTGTTAAAAAAACAAGCCTAAAGGCTTTGTGTCTTAATGCAAGGAGTATCCGCAATAAGGTGGATGAATTAACTGTGCAAATAGATGTTAACAAATATGATGTGATTGGGATTACGGAGACGTGGCTCCAGGATGAGCAGGGCTGGGAACTCAACATCCAGGGGTATTCAACATTCAGGAAGGATAGAATAAAAGGAAAAGGAGGTGGGGTAGCATTGCTGGTTAAGGAGGAGATTAAGGCAATAGTTAGGAAGGACATTAGCTTGGATGATGTGGAATCTATATGGGTAGAGCTGCAGAACACCAAAGGGCAAAAAACGTTAGTGGGAGTTGTGTACAGACCTCCAAACAGTAGTAGTGATGTTGGGGAGGGCATCAAACAGGAAATTAGGGGTGCGTGCAATAAAGGTGCAGCAGTTATAATGGGTGACTTTAATATGCACATAGATTGGGCTAACCAAACTGGAAGCAATACGGTGGAGGAGGATTTTCTGGAGTGCATAAGGGATGGTTTTTTAGACCAATATGTCGAGGAACCAACTAGGGGGGAGGCCATCTTAGACTGGGTGTTATGTAATGAGAAAGGATTAATTAGCAATCTCGTTGTGCGAGGCCCCTTGGGGAAGAGTGACCATAATATGGTGGAATTCTGCATTAGGATGGAGAATGAAACCGTTAATTCAGAGACCATGGTCCAGAACTTAAAGAAGGCTAACTTTGAAGGTATGAGGCGTGAATTGGCTGAGATGGATTGGCGAATGATACTTAAGGGGTTGACTGTGGATGGGCAATGGCAGACATTTAGAGACCGCATGGATGAACTACAACAATTGTACATTCCTGTCTGGCATAGAAATAAAAAAGGGAAGGTGGCTCAACCGTGGCTATCAAGGGAAATCAGGGATAGTATTAAAGCCAAGGAAGTGGCATACAAATTGGCCAGAAATAGCAGCGAACCTGGGGACTGAGAGAAATTTAGAACTCAGCAGAGGAGGACAAAGGGTTTGATTAGGGCAGGGAAAATGGAGTATGAGAAGAAGCTTGCAGGGAACATTAAGACGGATTGCAAAAGTTTCTATAGATATGTAAAGAGAAAAAGGTTAGTAAAGACAAATGTAAGTCCCCTGCAGTCAGAATCAGGGGAAGTCATAACGGGGAACAAAGAAATGGCGGACCAATTGAACAAGTACTTTGGTTCGGTATTCACGAAGGAGGACACGAACAACCTTCCGGTTATAAAAGGGGTCGGGGGGTCTAGTAAGGAGGAGGAACTGAGGGAAATCCTTATTAGCCGGGAAATTGTGTTGGGGAAATTGATGGGATTGAAGGCCGATAAATCCCCAGGGCCTGATGGACTGCATCCCAGAGTACTTAAGGAGGTGGCCTTGGAAATAGTGGATGCGTTGACAGTCATTTTCCAACATTCCATTGACTCTGGATCAGTTCCTATGGAGTGGAGGGTAGCCAATGTAACCCCACTTTTTAAAAAAGGAGGGAGAGAGAAAACAGGGAATTATAGACCGGTCAGCCTGACATCGGTAGTGGGTAAAATGATGGAATCAATTATTAAGGATGTCATAGCAGTGCATTTGGAAAGAGGTGACATGATAGGTCCAAGTCAGCATGGATTTGTGAAAGGGAAATCATGCTTGACAAATCTTCTGGAATTTTTTGAGGATGTTTCCAGTAGAGTGGATAAGGGAGAACCAGTTGATGTGGTATATTTGGACTTTCAGAAGGCGTTCGACAAGGTCCCACACAAGAGATTGATGTGCAAAGTTAGAGCACATGGGATTGGGGGTAGTGTACTGACATGGATTGAGAACTGGTTGTCAGACAGGAAGCAAAGAGTAGGAGTAAATGGGTACTTTTCAGAATGGCAGGCAGTGACTAGTGGGGTACCGCAAGGTTCTGTGCTGGGGCCCCAGCTGTTTACACTGTACATTAATGATTTAGATGAGGGGATTAAATGTAGTATCTCCAAATTTGCAGTTGACACTAAGTTGGGTGGCAGTGTGAGCTGCGAGGAGGATGCTGTGAGGCTGCAGAGTGACTTGGATAGGTTAGGTGAGTGGGCAAATGCATGGCAGATGAAGTATAATGTGGATAAATGTGAAGTTATCCACTTTGGTGGTAAAAACAGAGAGACAGACTATTATCTGAATGGTGACAGATTAGGAAAAGGGGAGGTGCAAAGAGACCTGGGTGTCATGGTACATCAGTCATTGAAGGTTGGCATGCAGGTGCAGCAGGCGGTTAAGAAAGCAAATGGCATGTTGGCCTTCATAGCGAGGGGATTTGAGTGCAGGGGCAGGGAGGTGTTGCTACAGTTGTACAGGGCATTGGTGAGGCCACACCTGGAGTATTGTGTACAGTTTTGGTCTCCTAACCTGAGGAAGGACATTCTTGCTATTGAGGGAGTGCAGCGAAGATTCACCAGACTGATTCCCGGGATGGCGGGACTGACCTATCAAGAAAGACTGGATCAACTGGGCTTGTATTCACTGGAGTTCAGAAGAATGAGAGGGGACCTCATAGAAACATATAAAATTCTGACGGGGTTAGACAGGTTAGATGCAGGAAGAATGTTCCCAATGTTGGGGAAGTCCAGAACCAGGGGTCACAGTCTAAGGATAAGGGGTAAGCCATTTAGGACCGAGATGCGGAGGAACTTCTTCACCCAGAGAGTGGTGAACCTGTGGAATTCTCTACCACAGAAAGTTGTTGAGGCCAATTCACTAAATATATTCAAAAAGGAGTTAGATGAGGTCCTTACTGCTAGGGGGATCAAGGGGTATGGCGAGAAAGCAGGAATGGGGTACTGAAGTTGAATGTTCAGCCATGAACTCATTGAATGGCGGTGCAGGCTAGAAGGGCCGAATGGCCTACTCCTGCACCTATTTTCTATGTTTCTATGTTAATGCTGACCCTTCAAGGAGACCAAATGATCAGCTCCTGGTTTAAACTGAAAACCTTCATATAAGAGATTTTCTATCAAACAGGATTGAAACTATTATTTTTGTTTGGTTGCGGAGAGAAATAAAGAAGCCCTTAAATAGAGACAGGGACCATAAAAGCTGTTTTGTCTGCTTTTACAGCTGCTTCTGATATTTGAGCATTTGATCTGGGAAACATTTCCTCAGGGATAAATATGTACTCCTTCAGTTGTATGCTGGAATAATAATAAAGGATTCCCCACCCATTCAGAAGGCTGACAGTTTGATGTAAGCTTTGGAGCTGCAACTGAAGATTTGCAGCATGGAGCTCATCAACAGAAGATGAAATGGCTTTCTATAGGTATACTTGTAGTAAGAGGATAGTCAGTATAGGGATAGAGCTGCTAAAAGGCTGTGGAGAGAGGGGGATGCAGACATATTGAATAAATACTTTGCTTCAGTTTTTATAGAGGAAGTGAATTATTGAGATTGTAGAACCACCAGAGGTGGCTGTAGAACTGTCAATGGGGGCTATTATTCAAGCGAGATGGTACTAAAGAAGCTACTGAAACTTAAGGCAGATAAATCATTGAGACCTAATGGTTTACATCTGAAGATCCTGAGCAAAGCTAGGGAAGAAATAGCGGAGACTCTGATTATAATTCTACAAAGTTCTTTGAAAAGCAAAAATGCACCAAAGGATTGGAGGGTGGAAAATATGACATACCTTTCCAAAAAAGAGACAGATATAAGCCAGGAAAATATAGGCTGGTTTGTCTTACGTCAGTTGTTGTTAAAGGAGTTTAGAGTCTCCAATACAGGATTAAATTTATCCTCACTTGGAGAAACATGAGCTAATTAGGGCCAGTACTTACAATTTCTAAAAGGTAGAAACTTGACCAACCTTACAGAATGTTTGAAGAAAGAACTGAATGGTGAGTAAAAGAAAAGCAGGGATCTGTTTTATAGGGATTTTCATAAACGCATGGGGTATAATTGGATAGCGCCCGATAATGAGCACATAATGATTGTGCGCTGAACTTGTGCATCAGAAGAGAGAGGCCCAAGGACATTTTAAATTCATCCATGGGCCTCATTCAATTAAATCTGGCAAGCTTCAGGCACCAATTGTGTGCTCCAGTACAGCTCACCGGTCTGGACCTTTCAAATTTTAGCCAGCGTGTACACTAAGCCGGCCTGCAAGTAAGTCCGTGATGGGATGGGAGGCAAACGGGAGGAAGACAATTATGGGCAGACAACAGCCCACAGTCTTAATGTGGAGGCAGAAGAAGAAATCCTGCTGCTCTTAGCTCTACATAAATGCAAATTTAAAAAACTTACCGGTTTCTTTGGTGGCCTCCAGCGGTCCCTTTAAGGATGATTGGTTAAGCTGCTACAGAGCATGAACAAGCTCCGACTAGTCTTAATGAATTTCCTGAAAATGGGAGTGGAATCCTCATTTCAATATTGATTATATACATATGTAATCTGGAGTTACAAATTGTGGAATATCAAAATGTGCTGATAAGACTCATTTGGAGGGTATGGCAAATTGTGAAGGATTATGCAAGATTTCAGAAGGAGCTCAATAGGCTAGAAGAATAGGCAGTAAAGTGCTAGACACAGTTCAACGTAGAGAAAAATGAAGTCAAACATTTTGGTTCTAAAATAGGGAAAAGAAATGCACCTAAATTGGTGAGATTTTAAATGGAGCAGTGCAACAGAGGGTCTTTGGCAATACCTGTATATTGGTTATTAAAGGTGGTAATGCAAGACAAATGGAATCTTTGATTGTGTTTCAAGAGGCAATGAGTACAAAAGCAAGAAGTTAATGCTAATCTTGCAAAAGATTTGAGTTCAATCACAGTTGAAGTACTTTGTACAGTGTTGTCACCTCATTAAAGGAAAAATATAAAAGCAATGGAAAAGATGCAGCATTGATGTTATCAAGAATGCGGGGTTACACTTATGAAACAAGACTTCAGAAGTTAGTGCTTTTTTCATTGGAGCTGAAAAGGCGAAGGGGTACTTGGTCGATACCTTCAAAATTATGAACAGTTATGATAAAGTAAGTAGTGATGTATTGTCTCCTCTGGTCAGCGAAATGGAAATGAAAGGGCATAAATTTAAGCTAATAACAAAAATAATTAAAGGGAAGGTGAGAATAGATTTATTTACACAAATCATACTTTGAAGGTGCAATTCTTTATCAAAAACCATTGGTGAAGCAGAATCCATTATTTCTGTTAAAAGAGAATTAGATGCTTGATTGAAAATAATGAATATTAAATGTCTGGAGAGTTAGCAGGAGAATGGGATTAGACTAAGTGGAAATGAAAATCAGGCATTTTCTATAAAGGGTGGTAAATCCACTATGCCAGTTTTATGCCCAGACAACAAGTTGCAAATCTACCCTGGTGGCTCAATTGTTCACACACTCCAATCCTGAGACAAGCCCCAAAACGATGCCTCCAGGCCAGCCCTGGCTGGCGACTTCCAGCAGGTCTCAAACCTCAGACGCCCAGCCAGGCGCTGGTGCTAGAAAAACACTCATCAGTAATATATAGACTGCTGAAAATGTTTTAAAAGGTGAGGATTCAAAGAAAATATTGCTGCAAAGGAGCAAGATAAATTGTACTTTAAAATGTTTTGATGTTAGGGCATAAAAAGAAGCAGATTTATTTCAGTTTTTCAGTAGCAGAAGGAAATAAGAAACCAAGATAAAGCAGAAGCAAACACAGGTCATTCGAGAAGCCAGACAGAAAGAAATAACTGCTATTTCAGAGAGATCTGATTGATACAGAAGCTAGAACATTTTTAATAGCAGGCTGATCAAACAATCAGGAGACTCTCACAAACTCTCTTAAATGAAGAGTGTGTCACACACTGAGTCAAACTGCTGCAGGGTCAGACTGTTTAAGATAGTTCAGGGATTGATACAGATCAATTCTGAATTCAGATCAACAGCAACAAAAACAACTTGTATTTATAGCGTCTCTTCTTCTCCTTCTTAGGCAGTCCCTCGGAGTCAACGATGAGTTGCTTCCACACCAAAAATGAGTTCTCAGGTGACTGATGAGACCAATGCGGGACTTCGAGTTTCTGACACAGGTGGGGCAGACAGTGGTTGAAGGAACGGGAGGGTGGGGTGCCTGGGTTGCCGTGCACTCCTTTTGCTGTCTACGTTTGGCTTCTGCTTGTTCCCGGCGAAAAGACTTGGGATGTTCGGTGCCTTCCCGGCTGCTTTCCCTCCACTTTGAGTGGTCTTTAGCCCGGGATTCCCAGGTGTCGGTGGGGATGTTGCATTTTTTCAAGGAGGCTTTGAGGGTGCCCTTGAAGAGTTTGCTCCGCCCACCTGGGGCTCGCTTGCCGTGTCGAAGCTCTGAGTAGAGCGCTTGCTTTGGGAGTCTCCTCTTGGGCATGTGGACGATGTGGCCCATCTAACAGAGCTGACTGAGCGTGGGGATGTTTGCTTGAGCGAGAATACTGACACTGTGGCGCCTACCCTGCCAATGGATTTGCAGGATCTTGCGGAGGTGGCATTGGTGGTACTTCTCCAGGGTTTTTGAGGTGACTGCTGTACATAGTCCATGTCCCTGAAGCATATAGGAGGGCGAGTATCACTACTGCTCTGTAGACCATGAGCTTGGTGCCAGGTTTGAGGTCCTGGTCTTCAAACACTCTCTTCCTTAGGCAACCGAAGGCTGCGCTAGCAAACTGAAGGCGGTGTTGGACCTTGTCGTTGATGTCCGCCCTTGTTGACAGTAGGCTCCCGAGGTATGGAAAATGGTCTACGTTGTCATCAGCCTTGTCGTGGAGTTTGATAATTGGGGGGCAGTGCTGTGCGGCGAGGGCAGATTGGTAGAGGACCTTTGTTTTACAGATATTCAGTGTAAGGCATATGTTCTCGTATGCTTCGGTGAAGGTATTGACGATGGCTTGAAGTTCGACCTCCGAGTGTGCGCAGACACAAGCATCGTCTGCATACTGTAGTTCGATGACGGAGAATGGGATGACCTTGGATCTGGCCTGGAAGCGGTGGAGGTTGAACAGTTTCCCATTTGTTCTGTATATTAGCTCCACTCCAGCGGGGAGCTTACTGAGGGTGAGATAGAGAATTGCAGCAAGGAAGATCGAGAAGAATGTTGGTGCGATGACACAGCCTTGTTTGACCCTGGTCTGAACGTGAATTGGGTCTGTAGTGGATCCATTGGTCAGGATCACGGGTTGCATGTCATCATGAAGCAGGCGGAGGATAGTGACAAACTTTTCAGGGCAACTGAATTTGAGGAGGACGTTCCATAATCCCTCATGGTTGACAGTGTCAAAGACCTTTTTGAGGTCAAAGAAGGCCATGTACAGGGATTGATGCTGTTCACTGCATTTCTCTTGGATTTGCCGCGCAGTGAAGATTGTCATGTGTGTAACCACAATGTAACACCACTGTATTACTGTATACACTCAACCTAGATGCACACCTTGACCACAAGGGGTGAACTTGTGGGAGACACTCCTTACCTGATCACACAGGTATAAAAAGGGAGGCCCCACGCAGGGTCATCGTCTTTGGAGTCCTGTGAATAAAGAGTTAAGGTCACAGAGTGACCTTGTCCCCAGAATGTGCCTCGTGTGGTTTCATACTGTAGAGTAAAGACCTTACGTTAGCGACGAGAAACGGGAATTCACGACCCACGAGAATGGCCACCGGTAGCACAGAGGAACGGTACTGTGTTGGGGAAGACTGGAACAATTTTGTTGAGAGGCTTCAGCAAAGCTTCGTTATGAAAGAATGGCTGGGGGATGCAGCGGCCGACAAGCGAAGGGCTCATCTTTTGACCAGCTGTGGACCAAAGACTTACGTGCTCATGAAGGACTTATTAGCACCCGAAAAGGCGGCGGACAAAACCTTTGAAGAACTTAGCAAATTAATGGTGGAGCACCTCAAACCGGCGAGTAGCATACATATGGCCCGACACAGATTCTACAGCCACCAATGTCGTGAAGGACAGAGTATATCGGACTTTGTAGCAGACCTCCGGCACTGGCCAGCCTCTGTAAGTTCACAAGCACTTGCAGGAGGGAGATGCTAAGGGGCTTCTTTATCGAGGGCATCGGTCATGCGGGAATTTTCCCCAAATTAATTGAGACCAAGGATTTGACCTTGGAAGCAGTGGTGTTGTTAGCCCATACTTTCATGGCAGGGGAGGAAGAGACGAAAATAATATACGCGCACAATTCTGCCTCTAAAGTGGCGATGGATCAGGGATTCAACATCATCAATGCGACTCAGAGCCCTGCAGGCAGGCAGGGGCAGTCCGACACTCCCCAGGCAGCAATAGGCCCCAGAGTAGGACTTCAACAGAGACAACGGCAGGCTGAACGGACATTCACGCCATCACAGTGGACAATGCGGCCCGGGATGGGGGCCATTGACACCCACTAATAGGGAACCTAAGAGCAGTCAAAGGGACAGTCAGTGCGGAATGCCTGGCAATAGTCCCTTTGTTCCCAACAATGGAAACTTTAACTCATGCTGGAGGTGTGGGGGGAAACACTCAGCTAGATCTTGCAGATTTCAACAGTTTGTCTGCAGAAACTGCAATCTCAGTGGCCACTTAGCTCGAATGTGTAGAAAATCTGCAACCAGACTAATATATGAGGCGGATGGACCAGAAGAGGGTTCTTTGAGGCAGGATGACTTTTGGGGCAAATCGATGGATGCTGAGGTTCAGCGGTTCCATGTGGCAAATATTCACAGTTCATACACCAAAACGCCACCAATGATGATGAGGGTTTTATTAAACGGTATCCCAGTATGCATGGAGCTGAATACTGGGGCCAGCCAGTCACTCATGGGCGTTCAGCAATTTGAGAAGCTGTGGCCACTTAAAGCCAGTAGACCCAAATTAGCACGTATTGAGACACAATTACGGACTTACACTAAAGAAATCATTCCGGTGCTAGGCAGTGCAATGTTGGCTGTCACACACAATGGGGTAGTGAATCGGCTGCCGCTCTGGATTGTCCCGGGTAATGGTCCCGCACTGTTGGGGAGGACCTGGTTAGCCGAGATGAACTGGAAATGGGGGGATGTTCACGCAATGTCATCTGTGGAGCAAAGTTCGTGCTCACAATTCCAACAACAATTCGATTCACTTTTCCAACCTGGCGTCGTGACTTTCAAAGGCACTAAAGTAGTGATACACATCACCCCGGACGCCAGGCCAGTGCACCACAAAGCCAGAGCGGTGCCGTATGTGATGCGGGAAAAGCTCGAGAGCGAATTGGACCGGCTGTTGAGAGAGTGCATCATCTCGCCTGTTGAATTCAGCGACTGAGCGAGCCCCATCATTCCCATCCTAAAAGCGGATGACTCTGTCAGGATCTGTGGCGACTACAAGGCCACCATCAATCGGGTGTCCCTACAAGATCAATACCAGTTCCCGATAGCGGAGGACCTCTTTGCCACGCTGGCAGGCGGCAAATTATTGATCAAGTTGGACCTCACTTCAGCCTATATGACCCAGGAACTGGCCGACGAATCTAAACTACTGACCACCATCACCACGCACAAGGGACTGTTCGTTTATAACAGGTGCCCGTTTGGCATTCAATCAGCGGCCGCGATTTTTCAACGAAACGTGGAAAGCCTGCTTAAATCCATTCCTGGAACGATCGTATTCCAGGACGACATCCTCATCACGGGTCGAGACACCGAGGAACACCTCCACAACCTGGAAGAGGTGCTACGACGAATGGACCGGGTAGGCCTGCGACTCAAGAGGTCTAAATGTGTGTTCTTAGCTCCTCAGGTTGAGTTTCTGGGCAGGTGGGTTGCTGCAGATGGGATTCAGCTCACTGAATCCAAAACAGAGGCAATTCGACAAGCACCCAGGCCCTGCAACACATCGGAGTTGCGTTCATTCCTGGGACTGTTGAACTATTTCGGGAACTTTCTGCTGAACTTGAGCACATTGTTGGAGCCGCTACACGTGCTCCTGCGTAAGGGTTGCAATTGGTGTTGGGGGGACTGTCAGGAACGGGCTTTTGATCGGGCGCGAAACCTACTTTGTTTAAACAAGTTGTTGACCGTGTACGACCCCTGTAAAAAATTAGTTCTGACATGTGATGCATCGTCCTACGGGGTTGGGTGCGTGTTGCAGCAGGGCAATGCTGAGGGTCAACTACAACCTGTGACTTATACCTCCAGGTCGCTCTCTCAAGCAGAATGGGGAATGGGATGGTCGAGAAGGAATGTATCTATGATGTAAAAAAAATGCATCAGTACCTCTTTGATTGGAAGTTTGAATTAGAGACGGACCACAAGCCATTAACATCCTTGTTGTCAGACAGCAAGGCTGTCAATGCCAACGCATCAGCTCGCATACAGCGATGGGCTCTCACGCTGGCTGCTTATGACGACTCCATCCGGCACAGGCCCGGCACTGAAAATTGCGCTGATGCACTCAGCAGGCTTCCACTGGCCACCACTGAGGAGGCAGCGGAGCAAAGCGGCGAGATGGTCATGGCTGTCAATGCCTTTGACAGCGCAGGCTCCCCCATCACAGCCCGCCAGATCAAAATCTGGACAAACAGAGATCCCCTCCTATTCCTGATTAAGAAATGTGTCCTGACTGGGGATTGGGCGCCCGCACACGGAGCATGCCCTGAGGAGGTCAGACCGTTCCACAGACGGATGGATGAGCTCTCCATCCAAGCCGACTGCCCACTATGGGGCAGCCGGGTAGTCATGCCCCAGAAGGGCAGGGAGGCATTCATCAGGTAACTCCGCAGCGAGCACCCAGGCATTGTGCTGATGAAGGCCATTGCCCAGTCACACGTTTGGTGGCCTGGAATTGATTCAGACCTGGAACACTGTGTTCGCAGGTGCACAACGTGTGCCCAGCTGGGTAATGCCCCCAGGGAGGCCCTGCTCAGCCCGTGGTCCTGGCCCACCAGGCCATGGTCATGCATTCATGTTGACTACGCGGGCCCGTTCATGGGTAATATGTTCCTTATTGTGGTAGATGCGTACTCGAAATGGATCGAGTGCATCATTCTGAATTCATGCACGTCATCCACCACTGTGGAAAGCCTACGTGCGATCTTTGCAACCCATGGCTTGCCGGACATGATGGTTAGTGCTAATGGTCCATGTTTCACAAACTACGAATTCCGAGAGTTTATGTTGGGCAATGGCATCAACCATGTCAGGACTGCGCCGTTCAAGCCGGCCTCCAATGCCAGGCGGAACGTGCGGTCCAAATCATTAAGCAAGGTATGCTCAGGATTCAAGGACCCTCCCTACAATGCCGCCTATCGCGTCTCCTGCTGGCCATTTATCCCGACCGCACTCGCTCACGGGGGTCCCGCCCGCAGAGCTACTCATGAAACGGACATTCAAAACTCGGTTGTCCCTCATTCACCCAGTCCTGACCGACATAGTTGAGGACAAGTGCAAGTCATAAAACGAGTACCATGACTGTAATTTGAGGGGGAGCTGTGTAGAAATAAATGATCCTGTATTCGTCCTCAATCATGCCATTGGGCCCAAATGGCTTGAGGGTACTGTAATTGACAAAGAGGGGAATAGGGTCATCGTGGTAAAACTCAACAATGGTCAGATATGCCGTAAGCATCTGGACCAAGTCAAAAAAAGGTTCAGCTTCGACATGGATAAACCTGAAGAAGACCATGAGATGGAGCTCACAACACCGCCAGTGAATGAGCAACAAGAGCAATCAGAAGAATGCACAGTCCCTGCGGTCAGCCCGGACAGGCCGGAATCACCACAGGTGACAGACAGTCACGTCACTGTCCAACAACCAGAGCCCCAACTGCAGCGCTCCACGAGGGATCGTAGACCACCTGAAAGACTAAACCTATGATCCCAATAAGACTTTGCGGGGGGGGGAGGTGATATCATGCATGTAACCACAATGTAACACCACTGTATTACTGCGTACACTCAACCTAGATGCACACCTTGACCACAAGGGGTGAACTTGTGGGCGACACTCCTTACCTGATCACACAGGTATAAAAAGGGAGGTCCCACACAGGGTCATCGTCTTTGGAGTCCTGTGAATAAAGAGTTAAGGTCACAGAGTGACCTTGTCCCCAGAATGTGCCTCGTGTGGTTTCATACTGTAGAGTAAGGACTTTACAAAGATCATGTCCATTGTGCCTCTTAATGGACGGAATCCGCATTGTGATTCTGAGAGGAGCTCTTCAGCCATCGGGAGAAGTCAATTAAGGAGGATTCTTGTGATAACTTTCCCTGTGGCAGACAGCAGGGAAATTACTCTGTAATTACCGCAATCGGACTTGTCACCTTTCTTGAAGGTAATTACGATTACGGCGTCTCTGAGATCCCCTGGCATGCTCTCCTCCTTCCAGATAAGAGAAATGAGATCATGTACCCACACCAATAGTGCTTCTCCACCATGTTTTAGTGCTTCGCCGGGGATTCCATCTGCTTCTGAGGCCTTGTTGTTCTTCAGTTGTCAGATGGCCTTTTCTACCTCATGCCGGGCTGGAGTTGTGCTGAGATGGTGGTGGGTAGCATGCTGCGGGATGGAGTCGAAGTCACTCACGTTCTCGGTTAAGGAGATCTTCGAAGTGCTCCTTCCAGCGGGCACTGACTGCCTTTCTGTCCTTAATGAGTACCTCTCCATTCTTGGCCAGCAGTGGGGTAGGGCCTTGGGTGCTTGGGCCATAGGTGGTCTTGATTGCACAAAAGAATCCACGCATGTTGTGGTTGTCGGCTAGTTGCTGGATCTCCTGCGCTTTCTCCACCATCTGTTCTTTAGGTCATGAGTTTTATGTTGGATCTCAGCCTTCAGACGCCTGTCGAGCTGCTTTCTTGCTCTCGAGTTGTGTTGCTGTTTCCAGTTCAAGAATGCCTTGCGTTTGCAATTTATAAGCTCCTGGATCTCCTGGTCGTTCTCGTCGAACCAGTCTTGGTATTTCCTGGTTGAGTGACCGAACGTTGCTTCACAGGTGCTGATTATGGACGCCTTGAGGGCAGACCAGGTACTGTGGACACTCTGCGTCGCTGGGTCACTGGGCGTCGTCAGGTTGGCAGGTGAGGCGCTGGATGAATAGGGCTTTCTTTGCAGGATCTTTGAGTGATCCAGCGTTGATTTTCCTGCAGCATTGTTTCTGTTGCCATCGCTGTTTTGGGGCTACATTGATGGTGATGACAGAATGGTCCGTCCAGCAGTCGTCAGCTTCTGTCATGGCATGGGTTATGCGCACATTCTTGCGGTCCTTCGCTCAGACAATGATGTAGTCTAGCAGATGCCAGAACTTGGAGTGGGGTGTTACTATGAAGCCTAATATTTGTCTTTCTGACGGAACAGGTGTTGGTTATGACAAGGCCATGTTCTAAGCATTTCGTCAGGAGGAGGGTACCATAGGAGTTGGTTTTCCCTAACCCCTCTCTGCTGATCACACCTCCCCAGAGGTGTGTGTCCTTTCCAACTCTGGCGTTAAAGTTGCCAAGGAGGATCAGGTTGTCGCCCGATGGGACTCAGGACAGGGATTGTTCGAGGCTGGAGTAGAATTCCTCTTTGGTCTCATCTGTAGCTTCCAGTGTTGGCGCATACACGCTGAAAACCGTAGCACACTGGTTCCAGGCTAGGGTGAGCTGAAGAGTCATGAGGCATTGGTTTATCCCGTAAGGAGAGTGTCTGTTTGTTTTTTTATGGCGAAGCCAACCCCATGGAGACGGTGTTCTTCTTTTGGTTTACCTTTCCAGAAGAAGGTGTAACTACCACCTTGTTCTTTGAGCTGGCCTTTCCCTGCCCACTGGGTCTCGCTTAGGGTGGCGATGTCGACGTCAAAATGTCTGCGTTCCTGGGCAACGATAGCATTGCGATGTTCCAGCCTGTCGCTGTTGGGGTTGTCCATGAGGGTCCTGATGTTTCAGGTGCCAAACTTCATTTTGAAGGGTGGAAGATGCCTGTGCAAGACTTCTTTTAACGTGAGGTTGCCGTTGTACACCAGCTACCACACAGGCTTGGCAGAGCAAGGTCTTGGTCCAGTGGCAAAGGGATCCAAGACGACTGGAGACCAGGCTCCGCTGCATGGGCCTAGTACATACACACACACATACTCCGACTGTCCTCCTTTCTCCTTCCTGCAGGTATTTATACAGCGTCTTTAGCATAGTATAACGTCCCAAGGCGCTTCACGGGAGTATTATGAGATTAAAATATTTGACACCGAGCTGCATCAGGAGAAATGAAGCCAGGTCACCAAAAGCTTGGTCAAAGAGGTAGGTGTTAAGGAGTGTCTTGGAGGAGTAAAGAGAGGCGGAGAGGTTTAGGCCGGAAATTCCAGAGCTTAGGGCCAAGACAACAGAAGGCACGGCCAACAAAGGTTGAGCGATTATAATCAAGGATGTTCAAAAGAGCAGAATTAGAGGAGCTTAGGCATCTCGGGGGAGTTGTGGGGCTGGAGGAGATTACAGAGATAGGGAGGGGTGAGGCCATGGAGGGATTTGAAAACAAGGATGAGAATTTTGAAATCGAGGCATTGCTTAACCGGGAGCCAATGTAGGTCAGTGAGCACAGGGGTGATGGGTGAACGGGATTGGTGCAAGTTAGGACACGGGCAGCCGTGTTTTGGATCACCTCTAGTTTAGGTAGGGTAGAATGTGGGAGGCCAGCCAGGAGTGCATTGAAATAGTCAAGTCTAAAGGTAACAAAGGCATGCATGAGGGCTTCAGCAGCGGATGAGCTGAGGCAAGGACGGAGATAGGTGATGTTATGGAGGTGGAAATAGATGGTCTCAGGTATGCTGCAGATATGCGGTCGAAAGCTCATTTCTGGGACAAATATGACACCAAGGTTGCGAACAGCCTAGTTCGGACTCAGACAGAAGTTGGGGAGAGGGCTGGAGTCACTGGCATGGAAACAGAGTTTGTGGTGGCAAGCAAAAACAATTAGAAACATAGAATCATAGAAAATAGGTGCAAAAGTAGGCCATTCGGCCCTTCTAGCCTGCACCGCCATTCAATGAGTTCATGGCTGAACATGCAACTTCAGTACCCCATTCCTGCTTTCTCGCCATACCCCTTGATCCCCCGAGTAGTAAGGACTACATCTAACTCCTTTTTGAATATATTTAGTGAATTGGCCTCAACAACTTTCTGTGGTAGAGAATTCCACAGGTTCACCACTCTCTGGGTGAAGAAGTTTCTACTCATCTTGGTCCTAAATGGCTTACTCCTTATCCTTAGACTGTGACCCCTGCTTCTGGACTGCCCCAACATTGGGAACATTCTTCTTGCATCAAATCTGTCTAAACCTTTCAGAATTGTAAACGTTTCTATGAGACCCCCTCTCATTCTTCTGAACTCCAGTGAATACAAGCCCAGTTGATCCAGTCTTTCGATATGTCAGTCCCGCCATCCCGGGAATCAATCTTGTGAACCTTCTCTGCACTCCCTCAATAGCAAGACTGTCCTTCCTCAAGTTAGGAGACCAAAACTGTACACAATACTCCAGGTGTGGCCTCACCAAGGCCCTGTTCAACTGTAGTAACACCTCCCTGCCCCTTACTCAAATCCCCTCGCTATGAAGGCCAACATGCAATTTGCTTTCTTAACTGCCTGCTGTACCTGCATGCCAACCTTCAATGACTGATGTACCATGACACCCAGGTCTCGTTGCACCTCCTCTTTTCCTAATCTGTCACCATTTAGATAATAGTCTTTCTCTCTGTTTTTACCACCAATGTGGATAACCTCACATTTATCCATATTATACTTCATCTGCCATGCATTTGTCCACTCACCTAACCTATCCAAGTCACTCTGCAGCCTCATAGCATCCTCCTCGCAGCTCACACTGCCACCCAACTAAGTTTCCTCCGCAAATTTGGAGATACTACATTTAATCCCCTCATCTAAATCATTAATGTACAATGTAAACAGCTGGGGTCCCAGCACAGAGCCTTGCAGTATCCCACTAGTCACTGCCTGCCATTCTGAAAAGTATCCAGTTACTCCTACTCTTTGCTTCCTGTCTGCCAACCAGTTCTCAATCCACGTCAGCACACTACCCCCAATCTCATGTGCTTTAACTTTGCACATTAATCTCCTGTGTGGGACCTTATCGAAAGCCTTTTGAAAGTCCAAATACACCACATCAACTGGTTCTCCCTTGTCACTCTACTGGAAACATCCTCAAAAAATTCCAGAAGATTTGTCAAGCATGATTTCCCTTTCACAAAGCCATGCTGACTTGGACCTATCATATTACCTCTTTCCAAATGCGCTGCTATGACATCCTTAATAATTGATTCCATCATTTTACCCATTACCGATGTCAGGCTGACCGGTCTATAATTCCCTGTTTTCTCTCTCCCTCCTTTTTTAAAAAGTGGGGTTACATTGGCTACCCTCCACTCCATAGGAACTGATCCAGAGTCTACGGAATGTTGGAAAACGACTGTCAACGCATCCACTATTTCCAAGGCCACCTCCTTAAGTACTCTGGGATGCAGTCCATCAGGTCCTGGGGATTTATCGGCCTTCAATCCCATCAATTTCCCCAACACAATTTCCCGACTAATAAGAATTTCCCTCAGTTCCTCCTTCTTACTTGACCTTCTGACCCCTTTTATATCTGAATTGTTTCGGTCTTCCCAATATTCAATTGGAGAAATTTCTGCTCATCCAGAACTGGATGTTGGAAAGCAGTTTGACAATTTGGAGATCGTGGAGGGGTCGAGAGAAGTGGTAGCGAGGTAAAGCTGGGTTTCATCAGCGTACATGTGGAAATTGATGCTGTATTTTCAGATGATGTCACCAAAGAGAAATAGAACGGGGCCAAGGGTAGATCCTTGGGGGACACCAGAAGTAACGATGCAGGGGCGGGAAGAAAAGCCGTTGCAAGTGATTCTGTGGCTGCGATTATATAGATAAGAATGGAACCAGGCGAGTGCAATCCCACCCAGCTGGACAACAATGGATTGGCGTTGGAAAAGGATAGAATGGTCAACCGTGTCAAAGGCTGCAGATAAGACAAGAAGGACGAGGAGGGATAGTTTGCCTTTGTCACAGTCACAAAGGATGTCATTTGTGACTTTGATCAGAGTCGTTTTGGTACTGTGGCGGGGCGGAACCCAGATTAGCGGGATTCAAATATGGAGTTCCGGGAAAGATGAGCACGGTTTTGGAAGTTGACAACATGTTCAAGAACTTTGGAGAGGAAAGGGAGGTTGGAGATGGGGAGGTAGTTTGCAAGGACAGAGGGGTTGAGGGTTGGTTTGTGGAGGAAGAGGGGAACAGTACCTGAGGAGAGTGAACCGTTTACAATGTCAGCTAACATGGGAGCCAGAAAAGGAAGTTGATTGGTCAGCAGTTTAATGGGAATAGGGTCAAGGGAGCAGGAAGTGGGTGTCATGGACAGGATGAGCTCGGAGAGGTCATGAAGGGTGATCGGAGAGAAACTGGAGATAGATGTGAGGTCAGGGCTAGGGCAGGGGGGATCCTTAGAGGAAGTTTGCCCTGGTGGGCTAGGGGAAGGAAAGGAAGAGGCAGAGGCGGCCGAACGGATGGTCTTAATCTTAAAGACAAAGAAGTCCATGAGCCCCTCACACTTATTGTCAGAGGTAAAGGTGGAGACTGGGGAGAGGGGATTAAAAAGATGGTTCGCAGTGGAGAATAGAAGCCGGGGTTTATCTTTACATTCCAGAATGATTCTGGAATAGTGAGCGCTTTGGGCAGACGAGAGCAGTACCCAATAATGCTTTATGTGGTCCAGCCAGGTCTGTTGGTGAATGCCTGAACCAGTTGTGTGCCATGTCCGTTCAAGTCTGCCTCTCTTGGACTTAAGGGAGCGACGATTAGGGCTGTATCAGGGCAAACAGCCAGGGTAATTGTTTTAACAGGGACTACGGCATCAAAGGTGGCGGTGAGGGTGTGATTGAGCAGATCGGTAGCTGCAGAAATGTCATGGTGAATGGAGGGCCAAAGGCTGGACAGTTGGGAATTGATAAGTGCAGTTGTAAGAAAGTCGGGTTGGGGGAGAGGAGTGGAAGTGGGATATGGGTGGAGAGTGTTACGAGGAAGTGGTCAGAGATGGCCTTATCTGTTTTTGACACGATGGGAGTAGCGAGGCAATGAGAAACGGCAAGGTCGAGGGGGTGGCCGTGAATATGGATTGGAGACTTTACATGGAGGGAGAGATTAAGGGAAGATAGGAGGCTAGTGAATTCAGAGGAGAGAGAGCTTGATGAATTGAGATGGAGGTTGAAATCGCCGGGGATGAGAAGTTGTTTGGTGCAGAGGTTGAGGGAGGAAAGTAGTGAAGACATTTCGAAATTAACATTTTTACGGTACAGTACTTGCGTGGGTGGTAGAGAATGAGAATTTTAAATTAGAGGCGAGAGGGGTGGAATAGGGTGAGATGCTCAAAGGAGAAGAAGGTGCCAGAGGAGTAGGGGAACAGACCAAGGTGTGATGTACTGATGAGAGCCACAGCGCCAGCATGGCAGTCTGAGCGGGGCAAGTGTTGGAAGGTACAGCCAGGTGGGGAGGCTCCATTTAAGGGCAAGGTGACATCACCCCTCAACCAGGTTTCCGTCAGTGCCGTGATGTTGATGCCATCATCCATGATAAGCTCATGGATGGGAAGGGCCTTGTTCGCAAGCGAACGGATATTCTGGAGGGAGATGTGGAGAGGGTGGGTGACGGCTGACCAACTGCCAGCATCCACAGGGTCAACGCTGCAGGGGTGGGGGGGCAGTGGGGGGGCATTGGGGTTGGGTGAGTTGGATGGATAGAAACAGCAAAACCGAATGTATCAAGTTAAGAATACAAAACAAGTGGAAAAAATAAAGAAAATACCTCATGAATTAGGAACAAAAATGAATGCATGAAGTTGATGCTCGGACTAGCTCATTGCAAGACAGATCTGCAAACTGCCAAACAAAGATAAAATTGTGTGTCCTACTCCTCCAATTACATCAGATATGAAAACCAGAGGGGACGACGAAACCAGCCAGAATTTGACTCGATTGACCAGTGCAGGAAATAACAAGCCCAATGAATCGCAGACAGAACTACTGACTCGCCTGTTCATCCATCTTTGGCCACCAAGCACCGAGCTAAGGAGTCATGCACATGGAAATAGCTTCTTGAATTGAATTAAAACCCTAGGCAGTTCATACACTCCAATCCTGAGGCAAGCCCCAAAACCATCCCTCCAGGTTAGCCCTGGCTGACAACTTCCAGGCAGGTCTCAAATCTCAGACGTCTAGCCAGGCCCCTGGCATATGAGCTTCAAGCAGATCCTCGACCATGATTTCCACACTTCAATGTCGAACTCTAAGCAAGTTGAACCCATAAAGCATTTCCAACTTTCCCATGCACATGAACTGCTGCTCCAGTGCTCTGCCTCTCTACTACCCCACTGAACTTCTTTATGCTATGTCACAAAGTTGTATCTCCACAGAAGGCCACAGCCTTCCTCCATCACATTTACGTGCCATTGACTCGCTCCAAGAAGCCACCTAAACTGGCTCATTGATCTCTCATGGTGCTCACCCAATTTGCTATTCAAATTCTCTAATGTTCACCCCATCTCCATTCATTTTGCTTGTTGCACCCCCTTTACATTATCTTGCAAAATGTCCACTCCCTCGTGAACAAGGACTTCCTTATTCATGACCTCATCCTCGAGGAGTACATTGATATTCTAAGCTGACTGAAACCTGACTTTACTGATGGTGACTCTTTTCTGCTCTTAAAGGCCCTGGTTAGTGTCAGATTTCACCACATCCCCAATTAAACTGTCATGGAGTTGATGTGCCATTAACCTCTATGTCTCATCTTCGCCAATCCCCAATATCCTCCAGCACTGAGAATCATAGAATTATAGAATCATAGAATGGTTACAGCACAGAGAGGCCATTCAGCCGTCAAGCTAATGCCGGCTTCCTGCAAGAGCACTTCAGCTAGACCCACTCCCTCGCCCTTTTCCCATAGCCCAAATCTTTTTCCTTCAGGTACTTATCTAATTCCCTTTTGAAAGCCACAAATGAATCTTCCTCCACCACCCTCTCAGGCAGTGCATTCCAGATCCTAACAATTTCCTCATGTCTCCTTTGGTTCTTCTGCCAATCACCTTAAATCTGTGTTCTCTGGTTCTCAAACCCTTCCGCCAATGGGAACAGTTTCTCTCTATCTACTCTGTCTAGACCCTTCATGATTTTGAACACCTCTATCAAATCTTTTCGCAAACTTCTCTGTTCTAAGGAGAACAACCCCAGCTTCTCCAGTCTATCCATGTAACTGAAGTCCCTCATCCCTGAAACCATTCTTGTAAATCTTTTCTGCACCCTCTCTAAGGCCTTCACATCCTTTCAAAGTGCGGTGCCCAGAATTGGACACAATTGACTCCAGTTGAGGTCAGTCCAGTATAAAAGCTCATCATTATTTCCTTGCTTTTTTACTCTATGCCTCTATTTATGAACACCAGGATCCCGTATACTTTTTTAACCGCTATCTGAACCTGTCCTATCAACTTCAATGATTTTTGCACATATGCCCCCAGGTCTCTCTGTTCATGAACAGTGAGGAGGATAGTAACAGACTTCAAGAGGACATAGACAGGCTGGTGTAATGGGTGGACACGTGGCAGATGAAATTTTACACAGAAAAGTGTGAAGTGATACATTTTTGTAAAAAGAATGAGGAGAGGAAATATAAATAAAAGGGTACAATCCTAAAGTGGGTGCATGAGCAGAGAGACATAGTGGTATATGCGCACAAATCATTGAAGGTGAAAGGGCAGGTTGAGAAAGCAGTTAAAAAAACTTACGGGATCCTCGCTGCCTGGAAGTGTGGTGGATGCAGAAACCCTCACCTCTTTTAAGAGATGGTTGGCTAGGCACTTAAAGTGCAGTAACCTGCAGGGTTACGGACCTAGAGCTGGTAATTGGGATTAGACTGGATGACCTTTTGTTTGACGGCGCAGATATAATGGTAAGTACCGCAGGGAATAGAATATGGCCAGAGTGATCTCCTGGACTAGTTTTGATCGCCTGGATGGGTTGGAGAGGAATTTTCCCAGATCTTTTCTCCCTAAATTGGCCTGGGTTTTTATCTGGTTTTTGCCTCTCCCAGGAGATCACATGGCTCCGGTTGGGGTGGAGTGTCGAATGTTTCAGTATAAGGGGTGTCGCAGTTGTGTGAGGCGGACTGGTTGGGCTGGGTGCTCTTTGCCTTTCCGTCATTGTTCATAAGTTTATATGTAACCTTTAGGGCCGCTGACCAAGGGCCGTGCGGCTCTTTGTCGCCCGGCGTGGACACGATGGGCCGAAATGGCCTCCTTCTGCGCTGTAAATTTCTATGTTTCTATGTTTCTATGAATAGAGGCATAAGGCTGTATTTTTGTTTTGACTGCATCTCTGTTAGCACCCCGGAGGGATGGTAATTAGCCTGGAAATGGTTACCGCCTGGGCAGCCCACATCCAGCACCCCGCCGGGACATTTGGTGCAGATTTTGTGGTGGTGCTGAGCACTACTGCCTGGGAGTATCGCGCCGGTGTGCAAAGCCCCTGGTTTTGACAGCAGTGTGAAATTTGGTAGGAGTGGCACCCATAGCGCCCCGTAGTGGGATCGCCAGGGAAAGCTGCTGGCCAGAGCTGTTCTGGCAGCGATGAGGAAAGGAATGACTGCATAAGGTAAGTGTGATTGTATTCTTTTTAATCTCTTTTTGCGATTTAACTTTTTTGGGGTCAGTAATCTATTGGGAATGTTTTCTGTGTTCTTTGTCCCAATTTTTTTGTTGCAGGGAGGCCTCTCTTCGGGCATTCCGAAGCCGGCTCTTTATCACCGGATTTTCAGTTGCTCACCCGGCCGAGGGAGGTGTGGAATACGTCCCTTAGCACTCCGCTCCACAATCAGGGTCCAGATTCTCAATTTGGTGGATGCTGACGCAAACCATTTCCCGGCGCAGAATTTACCGTCTCGCCACCATTAGCGCCTAAGAAGCCTCCAACCAAAAATCCAGCCTGAGTACAAAAGCGTGGAAATTATGATGAACCTGTATAAAACACTGGTTCGGCCTCAACTGGAGTATTGTGTCCAATTCTGGGCATCACACTTTAAGAAGGATGTGAAGGCCTTCAAGAGAGTGCAGAAAAGATAAAACATTTTTACACAGCGAGTGGTTAGGATCTGGAATGCACTGCCTGAAAGGATGGTGGAGGCAGACTCAATCACGGCTTTCAAATGGATAAGTACTTGAAAGAAAAAAAATTATAGAGCTACGGGGAAAGGATGGAGGAGTGGCATTAGCTGAGGTGCTCTTGCAGAGAGCCGGTATGGGCTCGACGGGCCAAATGTAAACATTCTATCATTTTATGACTTTGGCAGCATCTTCTTTTTCAATGTTCAAAAATGTCACCTTTTCCTTTTCAGACCTTTCCTTCCCAGATGTGTCCCTGAAACAATTATAAGCTCATATCCATATATGTGCCTTTCTTTTTACAGTCACCTATAAGAACATAAGAACGTAAGAATTCGGAGCAGGATTAGGTCAAATAGCCCTTGAGCCTGCTCCGCCATTCATTAAGATCACGGCTGATCTTCGACCTCAACTCCACTTTCTTGCCCAATCTCCATATTCCTTAAGTCCTCTGGAATCCAAAATTTTATCCATTTCAGCTTTGAATATACTCAACGACTGACCATTCACAGCACTTTGGTGCAGAGAATTCCAAAGATTTACAGCCATCAAAGAAATTCCTCCCGTCTTGTAATATAGAGTTCCCCCTAGAGGACTACTGCTTCACCTAGTGGACTACTGTGGCAATGCAACTACTCATGCAAGTAGGTTCTAGAGATATATGTCATCAGGAGCACGAGGGAATCTAACAACGATTCATGATGTATCGTCATCCAAGTAGACATTGCAGGAACCAATATACCCATGGAAATCGACACTGGTGCATCCATGAGTGTAGTACCAGAATCGCTATATCTCGACAAGTTGAGTGATTTTCCACTGGAAAAGTCAAAGATAGAGCTGCAAGGAGAGCAAATCCCTGTGGTAGGACGTATCACCGTACCAGTGAAATACAAGGATCAGTTTTAGAGCCTGCCTCTCTTAGTAGTGTCAGGAGACAAGCCTGCCTTAATGGATAGAAATTGGTTGGGATCACTGAAGCTGGATTGGAATTAGGTTTTTTGTGTAGAAATGAGATTTGCATTGAAGGATGATGTCATCAAGCAGTATCCGAAGATGTTCTGTGAAACAGGCAGTCCAATCCAAAGTTTCCAGGCGAGTGTCAGAGTGCAGAAGGATGCTAAACCAGTTTATTGCAAGCCACGTTCTGTACCATATGCACTCAAGGTGAAAGTTGAGCAAGAACTCAAAAGACTATAAACCGAGAATGTTATCTCTAAGGTGGATCTAAGTAATTGGGCCACACCCATTTTTGGTGTACCTAAGTCAGATGGTAAGGTAAGCTTATGTGGTGATTATAAAAAAATCATAAACCAGGTTCTAGAGTGTAATCTACCCAATACATTGCCAAATGTAGAAGATAAATACTCATCAAGGCCGATATCCATTTAATAGGCTACCATTTGGAGTGTCTTCCGTCCCCGCTTTATTCAAGGGGTGATGAACCAGATTCTGCAAGGCATTGAAGGGATAGTATGTTATTCAGACGACATACTCATTTCAGCACCAAACAGGCAAATTCATAATAATGCATTGAATGACATGCTCAAATGGCTAGAGAATCACAGAGTATGAGTGACTGTTTATAAGTGTGAGTTATTTCAAAACACAGTGGAGTACTTAGGGCACAGAGTAGACAAAAATGGTTTACATCCAACCAAGGGAAAGCTGGATGCAATCAGAAATGCACCCACTCCCAAGAATGTCACTGAACTTCAATCATTTTGGGAACTTTTGAATTATTATGGGAAGTTCCTACCAAATTTGGCTACAGTGTTACATCCACTGAATGAGCTGTTGAAAAAACAGGTCCATTGCAAATGGTCAGAAGAATGCAACGCAGCATTCAAAAAGTGTAAAAGCCAATTGGTAGAGAGTACCATGTTAGTTCTTTATGAGGTATCTAAGGAGATTAAGCTAGCAAGTGATGCCTCTCCATATGGAGTTGGAGCAGTGATCTCTCATGTACTAGGTAGTGGGGAGGAGAGACCAATTGTTTTTGCTTCATGTACTCTCAGTGCCAGTAAGTGTAATTATGCGCAGATCAAAAGGGAAGCTTTGGCATTGATTTTTGGGGTCAAGGTGTTCCACAAATACTTGTATGTTCATAATGTTACCATCATAATTGACCTTAAGTCCCTGACAGCAATCCTCCATCCAAAGTCCCCAGTTCCAACCTTAGCTGCAGCCCGATTGCAGAGATGGGCTTTGATTTTGTCAGCGTATATGTATGACATAGAGTACAGATGATCAGCTGATCACAGTAATGCTGAAGCAATGTCTAGGTTGCCATCCCCATCACAAGTTACAGCCAATCAGGAAGAAGTGTTTTATTTTTCATACTTTGATGAACTGCTAGTCACAACTGAAGAGATTGGTAGAGCAATCAAATGTGACCCATTTATCTCAAAGGTGAATGATTACATAGCAAATGGCTGGCTAAACCAGATATCAGAGGAAGATATTCATCCATACTTCATTCATAGAAATGAATTATCATTGGATAAAGATTGTATCATGTGGGATGCAAGAGTAGTTATTCCAAATAAGTTCAGGTCCAAATTATTAGGAGATCTTCATGACCAGCACCTGGGAATATGCTTGACCAAGAGTTTTGCACACAGTTACTTATGGTGGCCAGGTCTAGATAAAGATACAGAGATACATTAGTCAGTGTACAACATGTCAATCAGTAAGCAAGAAACCATCATCAGTACCATTACACTTATGGAAATGGCCTCCCAGGGTGTGGCAAAGGTTACATTGGGATTTTGCAGAGCTAGAAGTAAAACAATTGTTCATTGTGATTGATAGCCATTCAAAGTGGGTAGAGATGACCCTCTATGTGGAAATAACAGCAAGTAAAATACTAGACAATTTGCAAAGATTGTTTTCTTCATATGGCCTCCCAGAAGAAATTGTGACTGATCATGGACCAGAATTTTGTTCAGAAGGCTTTGCACAATTCATTAGCAGAAATGATGTGAAACATACCAAGGTTCCACCGTGCCACCCTGCTTCAAATGGTGCAGCAGAGTTCAAATTTTAATACACACCCTCATCAAGCAAATGTTGGATCCAAATCCAAAGAAACAGCAGTTGTCATTGGATCACAAACTAGCAAATTTTCTGATTACTTATTATAATACTCCTCATACAACTACTGGTAGAACACCAGTAGTGCTGTTTCTCAAACGACAACCGCGAACCAGGTTCTCGTTGTTAAAGCCGAACTTGTCAGTAGAAGAGAAACAATTAAGACAGAAAGAGAATCATGATAGAGATAGAGTAAGAGAGAGAAGTGTGAAATTGAATCAGAAGGTTAGAGTGAAGAACTATCACCATAAATGGTTAAAGTGGTTACCAGGAAGAGTAGTTTAGAAATGTGGCCCTCGTACATATTTAGTCAAGATGTTGGATCATGGAAAGATAGGTTTGTTCACATTGATCATGTTTTATCTACAGATGTGGAAGGAGATGAGAGTTGGAATAATTTGATTATTTCTGATGAGTCAGATAGTCTTATTACAAATAGAGTACCAGTAAAACATCTTATATCAGATGTACTAGAAACAAATCCAAGAGAAAGTCAGAATTTAAATCTAAGTACGAGTCAGGCAGGTAAACAGTCTGAAGTTGTAAAGAGTCCAAATCTAGATTGAGGATTGCCCGAGGAGAAAAGCTCTCCTCAGGATCAGCCTAGAATGAGTCTAAGTTCAACAACCAGTTTGTAAAGTTCTGTTTGAGAGCAAATGTATTCTCTTCGAAACAGAAAACCAGTGGTTAAGTTTGATTTCTAAATATGGCAAAATAAGTCCATGGGCCAGATTTTACACTTTTGTGCAGATCGCCCAAAAATGGGCGGTATTTCCGGCGTGGATGGTAAAAGTGGGTTTTCAGATCGCCGGCTTGTTGCCCATTTTCAAAGCCCCAGTTTCCATTTTAAAAATTGGGTATTACCACGAGCAATCTGAAATGGGCGTTAGCGTTAAATCTCTGACCCTCTGCCGCAAAGTGTTGCCGTCCTTAGCAATGGCATTGCAATGCTCGTTTCCCGCGCTTCAAGAGGTCAGGAGTCATCATTACATGCACAGAAGAGGAGACAGAGAGAGAGGGAGCATAGAAAGCGTGTGTGGGTATGGTGTGTGCTTGTTTGGCTGTTGTGGGAGGTACGAGGGAGATTCACCAGCAGCAAAAAGCCTACTAAGCACCAAGAACATAGTTGGCACCAAGTTTTTATCGAACAAATAATATATAACATGGAAGGGATGGAAGAAGCCCTGGAGCTGTTAGCCAGGAACACTGGTGGCAGAGGGTTCCCAGTAGTCCCGGAGCGCAGTACTGCACCCCAAGGTGCCACACCCCTATTGCCAACGACACAGGACAGCCAGGAGCAAAATCTTGCTTCTGGCTCTGAGCACGTTCCCACCTCGGGATCGTCCTCTCCAATATCCGTCCAAGCAGTGGTTGAGCTGCCATTCCCCCCCTCCCTCAATGAAGCAGCGCCTGAGGAACTCCTTCGCCAGGCGGCTTGAAGTCAGGAGGGGAAGGGGAAGGGGTAGAGGTGCTGATGAGAAACGGTGGGGGCGGGGGGGGGGGGTGCGTGGGGGAGGGTTGATTTTTACAGATATACTTACGATTTCAGTGAAATAAATGTTTTTTATTTAACATAACCTTGTTGCGCATTGGCTCAGATAGTTGCACTGTTACACACTGGCGATTCGTTAACATCAAAGGGTATGATTACAGTTAACTTCAATCAACTTAAACTTTAACTGTCACCAAGATGTTGCACACCATTGATGTATGACCTGTACATCCATCAGTGTGTCAGCTTTGTAAATACACCAACGTTCTTTCAGGCAAAGCACGCATTTATGAGCTCCTGACGTAAGAGTCTTGCAGCTATGATGCCATCGTGGGTCCTTTCATGCGGTCTACAGGACCATGAATTGAGCTACCTGCTCAGGGTGGTATTGAAGCTCACCTCCTGAGTGGTCCAGGCATCTAAAGCACTGCTTAAGCACTCCAATGGTTTTCTCCACGATACTGCGGCTCTTGTTGTATCGCTTCTTGGCTTCGGTGTGGGTGTCATGCAGGGGGGTCATCAGCCAGGTGGCGAGGCTGTATCCTTTGTCACCAAGCATCCAGCATTGACCTTGTGGCTGATTGTTAAACAAGTCAGATACAGTGCTCTCATGCAGGATGTGAGCATCATGGATGCTGCCCGGAAATTGAGCATTCACTGCCATAATAATTTGCTGGTGGTCGACAAAGAGTTGCACATTCAGGGAGTGGAATCCCTTGCGGTTCCTGAAAACCTCTGCATCCGGAAAAGTTGCCCACGTCGCGATGTGTGTACAGTCTATTGCTCTCTGCACCTTGTGGAAGTTAGCAATTTGGTAGAATCCTAAATCCCTCTCAGTCTGAGCCTCCCTGGTCATAGGGAAGCTGATAAAGTCCATCCTGCGTGCATACAGGGCTTCAGTAACCTGTCTAATGCAGCAATGTATGACATGCTGAGACATACCGCAAATGTCGCCAGCTGAGGCCTAAAAAGAACCCGACGTGTAGAACGACAGTGCCACGGTGACTTTGATCTCGACGGACAGTGCAGTACTGATGGTGCTGGCAGGCTGCAGATCTCACCTGATGAGCTGGCATATCTCACTGATAACCTCTTTGTGGAAACACAGTCTCCGAAGGCAGGTGGTGTCAGGAGGTAAAACTGCTTCTCCCTGTACTTGCGGGGTGTGTAACGTCTGGTCCTCCTCATCAGTCTGTCACATCTTACATTGGACACATGATGCTGTCGAGCATACCTTCTGCCATCTCGAGTCTGCAGCATGTAATTGGTCATCAAGAGAGGGTGAGAAAGGACAGGCCCCATTCCAATAGCTATTTGTTTTCCACCATTTGGTTAGAAAGAGTGAATGTCCCCACTAAGACACCAATCGTCCACAGTATGATAAGATGTTTTTCAGATGTTCACATTACCTCCAAAGACCTCCAGATTACATCCGAACTCCCCTGAGGTTGAAGCAGAGAAGCCTTTTAAATGATGCGACATGTGATTTAGAACATGGCGCCCATACCGCTGTGAGTAGTTCCGATTGGCTCCACTTTTTCCTGGCGGTTTTTTCGGCGAGCGATATTGTGGGCGAGATGTGTGCGAAGTGCCGAAAGTAAGGATGGGCAATCTCCTGGGCATTAGTTTCGGCAAATTTGATCTTTATGACAAAAAACAGTAGCTGGGCGGTATTATTAAATCTTGGCATTAGTTACGTGCCAAAAGTAACGCTGGGTGATATTATGGGCATTGGGATCGACCATTCTGATGATTCCACCCAAAAAAAATGGGCAGGCAGTATTATTTTTTCTCGGTGTTACGCACATGCGGAAAATAACGCTCGGCGATAAGTGACTGAGAAATGGGCGTCAGTTTCTATTTTGCGGCTAAATGGGTAATATCTGGGCGTTACATGTCATTTCAGTGTTAAAATGGACGTTAAGTGGGCGTCATGCATGCCAAAATAATGGAAAATCTAGTCCCATATCCTTTGTTGTGTATAACCATGCAAATTATGTATGATGATTATTTTATTATGATTACTTCCTCATTAATGAGAGAAAAGTGGAATATAGAGCTCCCCCGAGTGGACTACCGATCCACCTAATGGTCTACATAATAAGAACATAAGAACATAAGAATTAGGAACAGGAGTAGGCCATCTAGCCCCTCGAGCCTGCTCCGCCATTCAACAAGATCATGGCTGATCTGGCCGTGGACTCAGCTCCACTTACCCGCCCGCTCCCCGTAACCCTTAATTCCCTTATTGGTTAAAAATCTATCTATCTGTGACTTGAATACATTCAATGAGCTAGCCTCAACTGCTTCCTTGGGCAGAGAATTCCACAGATTCACAACCCTCTGGGAGAAGAAATTCCTTCTCAACTCGGTTTTAAATTGGTTCCCCCGTATTTTGAGGCTGTGCCCCCGAGTTCTAGTCTCCCAGACCAGTGGAAACAACCTCTCTGCCTCTATCTTGTCTATCCCTTTCATTATTTTAAATGTTTCTATAAGATCACCCCTCATCCTTCTGAACTCCAACGAGTAAAGACCCAGTCTACTCAATCTATCATCATAAGGTAACCCCCTCATCTCCGGAATCAGCCTAGTGAATCGTCTCTGTACCCCCTCCAAAGCCAGTATATCCTTCCTTAAGTAAGGTGACCAAAACTGCACGCAGTACTCCAGGTGCGGCCTCACCAATACCCTATACAGTTGCAGAAGGACTACCCTGCTTTTGTACTCCATCCCTCTCGCAATGAAGGCCAACATTCCATTCGCCTTCCTGATTACCTGCTGCACCTGCAAACTAACTTTTTGGGATTCATGCACAAGGACCCCCAGGTCCCTCTGCACCGCAGCATGTTGCAATTTCTCCCATTCAAATAATATTCCCTTTCACTGTGTTTTTTTCCAAGGTGGATGACCTCACATTTTCCGTCATTGTATTCCATCTGCCAAACCTTAGCCCATTCGCTTAACCTATCTAAATCTCTTTGCAGCCTCTCTGTGTCCTCTACAAAACCCGCTTTCCCACTAATCTTTGTGTCATCTGCAAATTTTGTTACATTACACTCTGTCCCCTCTTCCAGGTCATCGATGTATATTGTAAACAATTGTGGTCCCAGCACCGATCCTTGTGGCACACCACTAACCACCGATTTCCAACCTGAAAAGGACCCATTTATCCCGACTCTCTGCTTTTTGTTAGCCAGCCAACTCTCGATCCTGTGGTAATGCAACTAATCATTTAAATACAATAAAAGAACCATGTGATGACAAGTTTCTGTAGAGCCATCTTGTGTATATGTGTGCTTGTGATGTCGCAAAGAATATATCACACTGTGGCGGTGCTCTTTATGCTCACACATCTCAGTCTTAAAAGGCCCCTCATCCTGAGACTATGCCCTCTAGTTCTAGGCTCTCCAGCCAGGGGAAACAATCGCTCAGCATCTACCCTGTCAATCCCCCTAAGAATCTTAATACAAAAGCAAAATACTGCGGATCCTCAGGATACTCAAAATACTGATTCCCCTCAGAATCCGACATGTTTCAATGAGATCACCGCTCATTCTTATAAACGCTAGAGAGAATAGGCCCAATCTACTCAATCTCTCCTCATAGACAACCCTTTCATTTCAGGGATCTATCTAGTGATCCTTCATTGCTCCACCTCGAAGGCAAGTATATCCTTCCTTTAATAAGGAGACCAAATCTATGTACAGTACGCCAGGTGCAGTCTCACCAGAGCCCTGTACAATTGTAGCAAGACATCCTTACTCTAGTACTCTAACCCTCTAGAAAAAAAAGTCCAAAGTGCCATTTGCCTTCCTAATTGCTTGCTGTACCTGCATGCTAGGGAGGGGGGATCTTTAAACAATCACTATCACTAAAGAAAAAGTACTCAGTAAAATAATGGGACAAAGGTGGACATGTCCTCTGGACCTGATGGCCTGCAGCCTCGGGTCTTAAAAGAAGTGGCTGCAGAGATAGTGGAAAAATTGGCTGCAATCTACCAAAATTCTCTGGATTCTGGAGAGGTCCCAGCGGATTAAAAATCCGCAAATGTAACGCCCCTATTTAAAAAAGGAGGGAGACAGAATGCAGGAAACTATAGACCAGTTAGCCTAACATCTTTCATGGGAAAATGTCGGAGTCCATTATTAAGAAAGCAGTAGCAGGATAATTGGAAAATCATAATACAGTCAAGCAGAGTCAGCATGGTTTTATGAAAGGGAACTCATGTTTGACAAATTTGCTGGCGTTCTTTGAGGATGTAACGAGCAGAGTTGATAAGGGGGAACCAGTGGATGTGGTGTATTTGGATTTCCAGAACGCATTCGTTAAGGTGCCACATAAAAGGTTACTCACACGATAAGGGCTCATGGGGTTGGGGGTAATATATTAGCATGGATAGAGGATTGGCTAACTAATAGAAAACAGAGAGTTGGGATAAATGGATCTTTTTACGGTTGGCAAACAGTAACTAGTGGGGTGCCACAGGGGTCGGTCCTGGAGCTTCAATTGTTTACAATCTATATTACTGACTTGGATGAAGGGACCGAGTATAATGTAGCCAAGTTTGCTGATGATACAAAGATGGGTGGGAAAGCAAGTTGTGAGGAGGACACAAAGAATCTGCAAAGGGATATAGACAGGCTAAGTAAATGGGAAAACATTTGGCAGATGGAGTATAATGTGGGAAAGTGTGAGGTTATCCACTTTGGCAGGAAAAATAAAAAAGCAAATTATTAGTTAAATGGAGAGAGATTAGAAAATGCTGCAGTACAGAGAGACCTGGGGGTACTTGTGCATGAAACACAAAAAGTTAGCATGCAGGTACAGCAAGTAATTCGGAAGGCAAATGGAATGTTGGCCTTTATTGCAAGGCGGATGGAGTATAAATGCAGGGAAGTCCTGATACAATTGTACAGGGTATTGGTGAGACCACACATCGAGTACTGAGTACAGTTTTGGTCTCCTTATTTAAGGAGAGATATATTTGCATTGGAGGCAGTTCAGAGAAGGTTCACGAGGTTGATTCCTGAGATAAAGGTTGAGCAGGTTGGGCCTATACTCATTGGAGTTTAGAAGAATGAGAGGTGATCTTATTGAAACGTATAAGATATTGTGGGGGCTCGACAAGGTAGATGCAGAGAGCATGTTTCCACGCATGGGGAAATTTAGAACAAGGGACCATAGTTTAAGAATAAGGGCTCATCAATTTAGAACTAAGATGAGGAGGAATTTCTCTCAGATGGTCGTAAATGTGTGGAATTCTCTGCCCCAGAGAGACATGGAAGCTGGGTCATTGAATATATTTAAGGTGGAGATTGACAGATTTTTAAACGATAAGGGAGTGAAGGGTTATGGGGAGCGGGCAGGTAACTGGAGCTATGCAGAAGATCAGATCAGCCATGATCATATTATATGGTGGAGCAGGCTCGAGGGACCAAGTGGCCTACTCCTGCTCCTATTTCTTATGTTCATATGTTTTGGCTTTGTATCATCAGCAAACTTAGACATGTCCCTTCATCCAGGTCATTAATATAGATTGTAAATAGTGGAGGCCCAAGCACTGATCCTTGTGGCATCCCTATAATTATAGCCTGCCAATCTGAAAATGACCCAGTTACCCCTACCCTCTGTTTTCTGACCATTAACCAAACATTTATCCATGCTAATACCTTACCCCTACCCCGACCTCGATTTCCCCACACGCGGCAGAATCGATGCAGCCGGGGTTGGGGGCATGTGGTTAGCCTGCTCCCGACTCGAGCCCGTCTCTCTCCCGAATCTTCCGATGATTGGGCTTGTTAAGCCCGTCCTGTGGGCTCCCCGACCAGTTAAGAGGAAGCCGCCCTGATGACGTAATTTCATGTCGCACCATCAGTCGGTTTCCTTAAAGGGACCATGCTCACAATGGCTTTGCCAGTTCTTCTGTCACTGTTCTGCAACTTTGAGTTGCTGCAAACATTGAGACGCATTGCAGAGGTGCACAGCTGCACCCAGACTCTCCCATGACTGCCTCCAGAAGCTTATGGAGGAAGTCACAGCACGCAGGATGGGACCTCCCCAGGACACCAATGCAGCCTGGTTGCACATTGCACAAGAGGGCACAAGCAGGGATGTCATCAGGATGACCAGGCTGCAGTGGTGCAAACCTTAAATAACCTTAGTAGATCATGAACCATTACTGCAAAGTCACACTCAACCTCATCCTGCTGTGCCACTCATCACATCCCCATCACTCTGCCTTTCCTACTCTACCCCTGCACATTCTTTCTCACACCAATTTACCTTGCACTTACACCCATCCCTCTCTCTCTCTCTATCTAGATTATTAGTTCCCCATTTCACCAACCAGCCCTCACACACCCTCATCCTTGTCCAATTATACCAACTAACAACACACAAGGCAAGGCACTTGGGTCCGTTAGCCAATATTCATGTGTAATTAATGTTGATGTGTTGTCAAACATTGAAATCTTTATTTTCAGCACTTTGCGTTCTTAGTCAGATTCGTGGGCACCTTTGGAAGTGGTTTAGTGAGTTGTAGTGAACGGTGAGACATAAGGGTACCGCCCACAATGGTGATGTGTGAAAAGAATGGGTTGGACATTGCAGGGATGCTTTATAGTGTTGGTGTGGGGTGGTGCCAACCTGGCACATCATGTGGCAGTCAGGGTGTACAGAGTGAAGTGAAGTATATTTGGCTATATTGAGGCCATCACTGGCATCCCAGGCAGCAATGTGTTTGGGTGCTGACGCCCTCTGTCATAAGAACATAAGAACATAAGAAATAGGAACAGGAGTAGACCATACAGCCCCTAGAGCCTGCTCCGCCATTCAATAATGTCATGTATTCAACCAGCAATGTAACCCATGTATAATCTGACCCTTGGCATTAACATGCTGCAACACACACCCGACACCATAGGACGACGCATCGCACGTTAACACAAGTTTCTTACATGGGTCATATAGCGTTAACCGATTGTTGGAACAGAACAAATTGCGTGCTCTATTAAAAGCCCTTTCCTGGCTGACCCCCCAGACCCATTCGCGACCTTTGCGTAGGAGCACGTGTAGCGGCTCTAGCAGCGTGCTCAATTTGGGAAGAAAGTTACCAAAATAATTCAGGAGCCCCAGGAACGAACGCAGCTCCGTCGTGTTACGGAGTCTGGGTGCTCTCTGGATCGCTTCTGTCTTGGACGCAGTACGGCTGATCCCGTCTGCTGCTACCCTCATCCCCAGGAATTCTACCTCTGGAGCTAGGAAGATGCATTTCGCCTTTTTCAGTCGCAGCCCTACCCGGTCCAGTCTGCATAGCACCTCCTCCAGGTTGTGGAGATGTTCTTCAGTATCGTAACCCGTGCTGAGGATGTCGTCCTGAAAAACCACCGACCCTGGAATCGACTTGAAGAGGCTTTCCATATTTCGTTGGAAGATCGCGGCGGCCGAGCGAATCCCGAACGGACATCTGGTGTACTCAAACAGCCCCTTGTGTGTCGTGATGGTGGTCAGCTTCTTCAACTCACTCGCCAGCTCCTGGGCCATGTAAGCTGAGGTTAGGTCCAATTTTGAAAAATGTTTGCCACCGGATAGCGTCGCAAAGAGGTCCTCCGCTCTCGGTAGCGGGTACTGGTCTTGGAGTGACACCTGATTGATGGTGGCCTTGTAATCGCCACATATCCTGACCGACCCCCGACCCATCCACTTTGAGCACCGGCACAATCGGGCTCGCCCAGTCACCGAATGCGACTGGCGAGATGATGCCTTCCCTCAGCAGACGGTCCAATTCACCTTCTATCTTTTCCTGCATCACGTACGGCATCGCCCTGGCCTTGTGGTGTACTGGCCTGGCGTCCGGGTTTATGTGAATCATTACCTTGTCCCCCATGAAAGTGCCAATGCCGGGTTGAAATAATGAGTCAAATTTGTCCAGGATCTGTGAGCATGATACTCGCTCCACAGAGGAAATTGCATTGACATCGCCCCATTTCCAGTTCATGACAGCAAGCCAACTCCTCCCCAGTAGTGCGGGACCATTCCCCGGGACAACCCAGAGTGGCAACCTGTTCTCCGAATCTTTGTGGGTCACGACTACCGTGGCGCTGCCTAGCACCGGAATGATGTCCTTTATGTATGTCCGTAGCTGTGCGTCAATCGGCGATAATTTTGGCCTCCTGTTCTTGGACGCCCACAACTTTTCGAACTGTTTGATACCCATCAGGCACTGGCTGGCCCCCGTGTCTAGCTCCATTGATACTGGGATGCCATTGAGGAGCACTTTCTTCATTATCGGTGGCGTCCTGGTGTATGAACTGTATACGTGCTCCACATGAACTCGCTGAACTTCAGCTTCCAGCGATTTCCCCCAGCGTTCATTTCTGCAATTTCTGCAGATATTTTGCTCATCTCTGCAAACTCCAGCTGAGTGTGTGCCTCCACGCCTCCAACATGAGCTGCTGTTGGAAACAAAAGGTCCCTTGCCAGTCGATCGTCCCTGACTGCCCCTGTTATTGTCCTTGAGTTCGCCATTAACAGGTGCTGATGGCCCCATTACTGGCTACATTGTCCCTTGCAATGGCGTGAATCGCCGTTCAGCTTGCCTTTGTCTCTGTCGAACTCCCCCTCTGGGTTCAACTACATGTTGGGGCATGCCCGATTGCCCTTGTCTGCCTGGAGAACTGCTTTAACAATGTTGAATCTCTGTCCCAACCATTCCTTAACACAGTACCTCTCATCTGTTTTGCTAGTGGCCATGCTCGCGTGGTTTAAATCCCAGTTTCTCATCGCCATTGATACGTCCTTACTATACAGTATAAATGCACACGAGGCCCATGCTTGAGAGAAGGTCAGTCTGTGACCTGTTCTTTATTCCTCAGCACTCAAATGCAGGAAGTGGGTGGAGCTTCCCCTTTTATCTCTGAAGGTCCAGCTTAGGAATATCTCCCACAAGTTCACCACCTAGTGGTCATTGTTCTCACAGTGTACAACTTAGGTCAGATTATACATGGGTTACATTGCTGGTTGAATACATGACAAATAAGATCATGGCTGATCTGATCATGGACTCAGCTCCACTTCCCTGCCCACTCCCCATAATCCCTTATCCCCTTATCATTTAAGAAACTGCTTATTTCTGTCTTAAATTTATTCAATGTCCCAGCTTCCACAGTTCTCTGAGGCAGAAAATTCCACAGATTTACAACTCTCTGAGAGAAAATTTTCTCCTCATCTCTGTTTTAAATGGGCAGCCCTTTATTCTAAGATCATGCCCTCCAGTTCTCGTCTCCCCCATCAGTGGAAGCATCCTCGCTGCATCCACCTTGTCTAGCCGCCTCATAATCGTATACATTTCGACAAGATCACCTCATTCTTCTGAATTCCAATGAGTAGAGGCCCAACCTACTCAACCTTTCCTCATAAGTCAACCTCCCCCCCTCCCATCCCCAGAATCAACCTAGTGAACCTTCTCTGAACTGCCTCCAAAGCAAGTATATCCTTTCATAAATATGGAAACCAAAACTGCACGCAGTATTCCAGGTGTGGCCTCACCAATACCTTGGATAGTTGGAGTAAGACTTTCCTGCTTTTATACTCCATCCCCTTTGCAATAAAGGCCATGATACCATTGACCTTCCTGATCACTTGCTGTACCTGCATGCTATCCTTTTGTGTTTCATGCACAAGTACCCCCAGGTCTCGCTGTACTGCGGCACTTTGCAATCTTTCTCCATTTAAATAATAACTTGCTCTTTGATTTTTTTTCTGCCAAAGTGCATGACCTCACACTTTCCAACATTATACTTCATCTGCCAAATTGTTGCCCACTCACTGAGCCTGTCTATGTCCTTTTGCAGATTTTTTGTGTCCTCCTCACATATTGCTTTTCCTCCTATCTTTGTATCATCAGCAAACTTGGCTACGTTACACTCAGTCCCTCCTTCCAAGTCATTAATATAGATTGTAAATAGTTGGGATCCCAGCACTGATATCTGCGGCACCCCACTAGTTACTGGTTGCCAACCAGAGAATTAACCATTAATCCCGACTCTCTGCTCTCTGTTAGTTAGACAATCCTTTATCCATGCTAATATATTACCCCCAACCTCGTGAACTTTTATCTTGTGCAGTAACCTTTTATGTGGCACCTTGTTAAATGCCTGCTGGAAGTCTAAATACATCACATCCACTGGTTCCCCTTTATCCACCCTGTTCGTTACATCCTCAAAGAATTCCAGCAAATTGTCAAACATGACTTCCCCTTCATAAATCCATGCTGACTCTGCCTGACCGAATTTTGCTACTGCTTCTTTCATAATGGACTCCAACTTTTTCCCACTATCCTATGCATCATGAGGTGATTGCGGAGAAGGTTGGTGTTGCTGTTGGTGATGCTGGTATGTTTAGTGATGTTGGTGTTGGGGCTTGTCATGTATGTAACCTTCATGTAACTGTAACCTTCATAACAACACTGCATACTGTATACACCTAAGAAATGAACACCTTGACCACAGCAGGTGAACATGTGGGAGATACTCCTCACCTGGTGTTCCAGGTATATAAAGGGAGGTCCCACACAGGGTCATCACTTCTTGGTCCTGTGAATAAAGGTTCAGGTCACAGAGTTACCTTGTCTGCAGAATGTGCCTCGTGTGAATTTATAGTAGTGTGTAAGGACACCACATTTGGCGACGAGAAACGGGAATCAACGACTCACAAGAATGGCCACCGGTAACACAGAGGAACGGTACTGTGTTGGTGAGGATTGGGACGATTTCGTTGAGAAGCTCCAGCAGAGCTTTGTCACGAAGGACTGGCTGGGAGATGCAGCGGCTGACAAGCGAAGGGCACATCTACTGACCAGCTGTGGACCTAAGACGTACGCACTGATGAAAGACCTGCTCGCACCTGAGAAGCCGGCGGACAAAAGCTTTGAAGAGCTCAGCAAACTGATTGGTGAGCACCTCAACCGGTGAGTAGTATACACATGGCTCGACACCGATTCTATACACACCGACGTCGGGAAGGACAGAGCATACCGGACTTCGTTGCGGACCTTCGGCGCTTGGCCAGCCTCTGTAAGTTCACAGGCGCCTGCAGGGGGGAGATTTTAAGGAATTTCTTTATTGAGGGCATTGGTCAAGCCGGGATTTTCAGAAAGTTAATTAAGACCAAGGACTTGAACTTGGAAGCGGCGATGTTGATGGCTCAGACCTTCATGGCAGGGGAGGAGGAAACCAAGATAATATACACATGCAACTCTGCTTCCAACGTGGCGATGGATCAGGGAGTTAACATTGTAAATGCGACTCAGAACCTCACATGCAGGCAAGGGCAATTCGACACCACCCAGGCAGCAACAGACTCTAGAGTGGGTCCTCAACAGAGACAATGGCAGGTTGAACGGACATTTACGCCATCACGGTGGACAATGCGTCCCGGGATGGGGCCATTGACACCCATTAACAGAGTGCTCAAGAGTAATCAAAGAGACAATCAGAGAGGAATGCCTGGTAACAACCCTTTTGTTCACAACGATCTCAGCTCATGCTGGAGGTGCGGGGGCAGACATGCTGCAAAAACCTGTAGGTTTCAGCAATTTATCTGTAGAAATTGTAATTTCAGTGGACATTTAGCCAGAATGTGCAGGAAGCCCACAGCGAGGCTAATTTACGAGGCAGATGAACCAGAAGAGGGGTCTGCAAGGCAGGTTGATGCTTGGGACAAAGCCACGGACGCTGAAGTTCAGCGGGTTCATGTGGCAAACATCCACAGCTCATTTACCAAAACACCACCTATGATGATGAAAGTCCTATTAAACGGCATCCCAGTACACATCAAGCTGGACACAGGGGCTAGCCAGTCACTTATGAGTGTCCAACAATTCGAGAAACTATGGCCACTCAGAGCTAGCAGACCCAAACTAGAACGCATTGACATGCAATTACGGACGTACACCAAAGAGATCATTCCAGTGCTAGGCAGTGCAATGTTGGTGGTCACACATAATGGATCAGAGAACCGGCTGCCAATCTGGATTGTCCTGGGAAATAGTCCCGCGCTTTTGGGGAGGAGCTGCCTAGCCGAGATGAACTGGAAATGGAGGGATGTGCACTCATCTGTGGAGCGAAGTTCATGCTCACAGGTCCTACAGAAATTTGAGTCACTGTTTCAACCTGGTGTCAGGACTTTCAAAGATACCAAAGTAGTGATACGCATCACCCCGGATGCCAGACCAGTGCACCACAAAGCCAGAGCTGTGCTGTTTGTGATGCGGGAGAAAATTGAGAGTGAGTTGGACAGGTTACTCAGAGAGGGCATAATTTCACCCGTTGAATTCAGCGACTGGGCAAGCCCCATCGTCCCTGTCCTAAAAACGGATGGCTCGGTCAGGATCTGTGGCGACTACAAGGCCACCATCAACCGAGTGTCACTGCAAGACCAATACCCGCTTCCGAGAGCGGAGGATCTTTTTGCCACGCTGGAAGGCTGCAAGCTGTTCACCAAGTTGGACCTCACTTCGGCCGACATGACCCAGGAACTGGCCGAAGAATCCAAGCTACTGACCACCATCACCACGCACAAGGGGCTGTTTGTCTACAACAGGTGTCTGTTTGGCACTCGATCAGTGGCCACTATCTTTCAAAGGAACATGGAAAGCCTGCTCAAATCCATCCCTGGAACAATCGTATTTCAGGACGACATCCTTATCACAGGTCGAGACACCGAGGAACACCTCCACAACCTCAGGAGGTGCGACGCCGACTGGACCAGGTAGGCCTGTGTTTTTGGCCCCAGAGGTCGAGTTTTTGGGCAGGAGGGTTGCTGCAGACGGAGGCGATTCGTCGTGCGCCCAGGCCCGGCAACACATCGAAGTTGCGTTCATTTCTGGGACTCTTGAACTATTTCGGGAACTTTCTGCCGAACTTAAGCACATTGTTGGAGCTGCTACATGTGCTCCTGCATAAGGGTTGCGATTGGTTTTGGGGGGCCTGTCAGGAACGGGCTTTCAATCGGGCGCGGAACCTGCTTGTTCTAATGAGCTGTTGACTCTGTACAACCCCTATAAGAAATTGGTTTTGACATGTGATGCATCATCCTATGGGGTTGGGTGCGTGTTGCAGCAGAGTAATGATGAGGGCCAACTCCATCCTGTGGCTTATGCCTCCAGGTCACTCTCCCAAGCAGAACGGGGATATGGGATGGTTGAAAAGGAAGCACCCGCATGTGTCTACGGGGTGAAAAAGATGCATCAGTGCCTTTTTGGCAGAAGGTTCGAGTTAGAAACGGACCACAAGCCGTTAACATCCCTGTTGTCAGACAGCAAAGCTGTCAATGCCGATGCGTCAGCTCGCATACAACGATGGGCTCTCACGCTGGCTGCGTATGACTACACCATACGGCACCGGCCAGGCACCGAAAATTGCACTGACTACGCTCAGCTGGCTTCCAGTGGCCACCACTGAGGGGGCAGCGGAGCAAAGCGCTGAGATGGTCATGGCCGTTGAAGCCATTGACAGCGCAGGCTCCCCCATCACAGCCCGCCAGATCAAAATCTGGACCAACAGAGATCCCCTCCTATCCTTGATTAAGAAATGTGTCCTGACTGGGGATTGGGCGCCCGCACATTTAACATGCCCCGAGGAGGTCAGACCGTTTCACAGACGGATGGATGAGCTCTCCATCCAAGCCAACTGCCTACTGTGGGGCAGCCGGGTAATCATGCCCCAGAAGGGAAGGGAAGCATTCATCAGGGAACTCCACAGCGAGCACTCAGGCATCGTGTTAATGAAGGCCATTGACCAGTCACATGTATGGTGGCCGGGAATTGATTCAGGCCTGGAACACTGTGTTCGCAGGTGCACGACATGTGCCCAGCTGAGCAATGCCCCCAGGGAGGCCTCACACAGCCCGTGGCCCTGGCCCACCAGGCCATGGTCACGTATTCACGTAGACTACGCGGGCCCATTCATGGGAAAAATGTTCCTCATTGTTGTTGATGTGTACTCGAAATGGATCGAGTGCATCATATTGAATTCGTGCACGACATCCACCAATGTGGAGAGTCTGCGTGCGGTCTTTGCGACCCACGGCTTGCCGGACATCCTGGTTAGTGACAACGGCCTGTGTTTCACTAGCTATGAATTCCAGGAATTCATGTTGGGTAATGGCATCAAACACGTCAGAACGGCACCGTTCAAGCCGGCTTCCAATGGCCAGGTGGAACGTGCGGTCCAAATCATAAAACAGGGCATGCTCCGGATTCAAGAACCCTCCCTTCAATACCGCCTATCGTGCATCCTGCTAGCCTATAGGTCCCGGCCGCATTCGCTGACAGGAGTCCCACCCGCGGAACTACTCATGAAACGCACACTTAAAACTTGGCTGTCCCTCATTCATCCTATCCTGTCAGACATTGTTGAGGGCAAGCGCCAGTCCCAAAATGAGTGCCATGACCGTAACTCAAAGGGGAGATGTATAGAAATCGATGACCCTGTATTTGTTCTTAATCACGCTTTGGGGCCCAAGTGGCTTGTGGGTACTGTAATTGGCAATGAGGGGAATAGGGTCATAGTGGTCAGACATAACAATGGACAGATATGCCGCAAGCATCTGGACCAAGTAAAAAAAAGGTTCAACATGGACACTGAGGAACCTGAGGAAGATCATGAGATGTTGCCCACACCACCGCCAGTGAACGAGCAACAAGAACATTCAATAGCATGCACAGTCCCTACGGCCAGCCCGGACAAGCCGGAATCACCATAGATGACAGAGACGCATGCCAAGCCTCAACAACCAGAGCCCCAACTGCGGCGCTCCACGAGAGAGCGTCGACCGCCTGAAAGACTTAATCTTTGACCCCATAAGACGTTGGGGAGGGGTGAGGGGAGGTTATGCCATGTATGTAAACTTCATGTAACTGTAACCTTCATAACAACACTGCATACTGTATACACCTAAGAAATGCACACCTTGACCACGGGGTGAACTTGTGGGAGACACTCCTCACCTGGTCTTCCAGGTATATAAAGGGAGGTTCCATGCAGGGTCAGGACTTCTTGGTCCTGTGAATAAAGGTTCAGGTCACAGAGTGACCTTGTCTGCAGAATGTGCCACATGTGAATTTATAGTAGTATGTAAGGATACCACAGGGCTGATCGTGGTGGGATTCTAAGGACCAAGCTGAGATTTTTTCAAGGGCAGCGATGCTGCTGGAATAGATGGCAAGTGAGGTTGAGATGACAGAAGTGCCCTGTCAATGGTGAGAGAGGTTGCTCCAAGGAGGTTACAATGAATAGAGAGCTCACTGCAAACAATTCCAACCTGCATACAGCTCAAAAGTCTCTTCCCAAACCAGAAGGCTTCAGCTTTTGACATTGGAAAGTTAACAGCTTTGAAATGGTAGCTTTTATACCACTTCTGCAGCTGTCAACTAGCCAAAATGATGGAAAGGCACTGAGAACCCGACTCCACTTATCTGGTGTGAAAACCAATGCACGGCATACCCATCAAAAGGTTGGTAAAATTGTAAGTGCCTGCTTTTAACCATCTTAACTACCATTTAAGTATCTTTTAATTATGTAAATTATCTGCCCCGCTATTGCAATCCGAACACAGGTATGACAGTTCAGAAACTCACACGGAGGCGGATCAATCAGGACCATTTTGACAGCAGGCCCGCCTCCAAACCCACATTCACGGGGCTGGGAAAATTCCTTCCCCCATCTATCCTTATCTTGCTTAACAACCTTTTATGTAGCACTTTATCACATGCCTTTTGGAAATCCAAATATACTACATCCACGAGTTCCCCTTTATTTACCTTGCTAGTTACACCTCAAAAAACTCTAATAAATTCATCAAACATGATTTAACTTTTATAAAACTATGTTGACTGTGCCTAAATATATTATGATTTTCTAAGTATCCTATTATCAGTTCCTTAATAATGGAATCCAGCATTTTCCATGACTAATGTCTGGCTAACTGGCCTGTAGTTGCTGGTTTTCTCTCTCCCTCCTTTTTTGAATAGCGGGGTTACATTTTCTACCTTCCAATTTGTTGCGACCTTTCCTGAATCTATGGAATTTTGGAAGATCGATGCATCCACTGTCTCTGCAGCAACCTCTTTTAGAACCCTAGGATATAGGCCATCAGGTCCAGGGGAGTATATGTAAGACAGAGATCAATAGATTTTTAGATATTAAGGGAATCAAGGGATATGGGGATAATGCAGGAAAGTGGAGTTGAGGTAGAAGATCAGCCATGATCTTGAATGGCAGAGCATGCTCAAGGCGCTGAATGTCCTACCCCTGCTCCTATTTCTTATGTTCTTTTGTTCTTATTTGTCGGCTTTTAGTCCCATTAGTTTTTCAAGTACTTTTTCTGTATTGGTATTAATTACTTTAAGTTCCTCGCTCTCATTAGCCCCTTGGTTCCCCATTACTTTTGGTAAAGTTTTTGTGTCTGAAGACAGATAAAAAATATTTGCTGAAAGCCTCTGCCATTTCTTTGTTCCCCAATATAATTTCTCAGCCTCATGCATAACTATACAGCTGGAAACATAGAAACATAGAAAATAGGTGCAGGAGTAGGCCATTCGGCCCTTCGAGCCTGCACCACCATTCAATATGATTATGACTGATCATTCACCTCAGTACCCCTTTCCCACTTTCTCTCCATACCCCTTGATCTCTTTAGCCATAAGCGCCATATCTAACTCCCTCTTGAATATATCCAGTGAACTGGCATTAACGACTCTCTGCGGCAGAGAATTCCACAGGTTCACAATTCTCTGAGTGAAGAAGTTCCTCCTCATCTCTGTCCTAAATGGCCTACCCCTTATCCTAAGACTGTGTCCTCTGTTCTGGACTTCCCCAACATCGGGAATATTCTTCCCGCATCTAACCTGTCCTGTCCCGTCAGAATCTTATGCATTTCTATGAGATCCCCTCTCATCCTTCTAAACTCCAGTGTATAAAGGCCCAGTTCATCCAGTCTCTTCTCATATGTCAGTCCTAACATCCCTGGAATCAGTCTGGTGAACCTTCGCTGCATTCCCTCAATAGCAAGAATGTCCTTCCTCAGATTAGGAGACCAAAACTGAACAAAATATTCCAGGTGAGGCCTCACCAAGGCCCTGCACAATTGCAGTAAGACCTCCCTGTTCCTATACTCAAATCCCCTAGCTATGAAGGCCAACATGCCATTTGCCTTCTTCACCACATGCTGTACCTGCATGCCAACTTTCAATGACTGATGAACCATGACACCCAGGTCTCGTTGCACCTCCCCTTTTCCTAATCTGCCACCATTCAGATAATATTCTGCCTTCGTGTTTTTACCACTAAAGTGGATAACCTCACATTTATCCACATTATACTGCATATGCCATGTATTTGCCCACTCACCTAACCTGTCCAAGTCACCCTGCAGCCGCTTAGCATCCTCCTCACAGCTCACACCGCCACCCAGTTTAGTGTCATCTGCAAACTTGGAGATATTACATTCAATTCCTTCATCCAAATCATTAATGTATAATGTAAAGAGCTGGGGTCCCAGCACTGAGCCCTGCGGCACTCCACTGGTCACTGCCTGCCATTCTGAAAAGGACCCGTTTATCCCGACTCTCTGCTTCCTGTCTGCCAACCAATTCTCTATCCATGCCAGTACATAACCCCCAATACCATGTGCTTTGATTTTGCACACCAATCTCTTGAGTGGGACCTTGTCAAAGGCCTTTTGAAAGTCCAAATACACCACATCCGCTGGTTCTCTCTTGTCCACTCTACTAATTACATCCTCAAAAAATTCCAGAAGAGTTGTCAAGCATGATTTCTCTTTCATAAATCCATGCTGACATGGACTGATCCTGGACTTGAATACTCACAGTAGGCACAGTGACTTCTTTGAGAAAGAAGCAATTATGTTTAAATTCCAATAATAATTAAGCTTTGTACACTATTGCACAAAGTCAAAATTACCCCCATGACTCATGGACAAAGTTACAAAAGTAAAAATTACAGTGCCATTTTTCATCATTTACAGACCTGTAAATGACAAATCACTACAACTTCAGCAATTTTTCTCTTTTCTCTGCCACATTTTTTCATTGCTATGAATATCCATTCAAATTATTTTTTCACTTTACTAATTTAATACTTTATACATTTTTCTCATGGGTACTGTGGCATGTTTAGCAAGTTATCCTTTGCATGTTGGGTAAAATAGCTGTTTTAAGAAATCCCTCTGGATGCTAATTAATATTTCTGAACCTCAAAGCTGGAAATAATTAAAAATCTATATTTTATATTTTCCATATATGATTAGAATAAGCCTTTCTTTGTTAAGAATGGCTGTTAAATGTTCTTTCAAATTTAAGATTCTTTGACAAACTTCATTTACAAGTCTGTAAATGATAAAAAATGGCAGTGTATTTTTTACTCTTGTTACTTTGTCCATGAGTCAGAGGGGGTCATTTTAATTGTGTGCGATAATGTACAAAGGATATTCACAAATCGGCTGCCTGTTTTACATCTCTCTTGATTTTATTTCCTTTGAAGTCAATGATAATAAAAATTGAGAGCGATGTAAATCGGGCTGGCAATTCACTATCACCCATTTTACACTGCTGCACAAAGTCAAAATTATTCCCATTGAGTTCATCTGTTTTATTTTTTACATATGGATGATAGCAAAATTGTTTCTCATGAAATAACAAGAGGACAGATAATGCTGTCATTATAGGGCTGTGTTGCTGATTGTGTAATTCTAAGTTATGTGTTGAGCCGGGGCCAAATGTGTGGTGCAGTACTATTGGTGCCAGTCCAATCTTTAAAGTACTGACAGAAATTAGACAATCTCCTTCACATTGGTTGCAGTGGAACTCTCATAAATGCAAAACATGTTTTATTTCTTTATAAATAGCTTTGGTGGTTCCAGAGATTGCCTTTCTATTTGCTGCTGTTGCATCTGCTCTTTTTAATTGGTAGAAAATACATGGGTGGTCCACGGGGCTAGTAAACCTCGCTCCATGAACATACTTAAATGTGTGCTCCTGGAGCTCTGCCACACCTCCTTCCCCAGTGATGCTAACAGGATAAACAACTGCATCCTTTCTCCTCATGCTACTGCACACTGGGTGCTGCAACTGCACTACACCACCAGTTTAATAGCGGTGTTCCTACAGTAAAACATTGAAGCAGATTGGAAGATTGAACCATTCTCCTGAACCTCCCAGCATACTGCCTGGAGCAGAATAGGCAGGAGCCTGACGAGAGTAGCCTCCTCAAACCCCTTGAGGGCGATAGTGCATAATATGGAAGATGGACTAAAAATCAGAGCTACAATACAATTGAAAAGAGATAGGGCTAAAAATGTGTTGGGCCCCCAAAAACAGACACGGGCATCATGATGCACGTTCAACCTGCACCAATTTAGAGGAATGCAGGCAGCTGATTGCGCTGCTGAGTGGCTGAGGTTTGTGTGAAGCTAACACCAATTAAAGCTATCCGATACTTCTTAAAGGCAGTCTGCACCTCCTAAAGGAGATCAGAATGAGGTTGGGGAAGAGAGTGAGAAGACGAAACAATGATGTCACAGCAGGGGAGATATCGTGCTCCAAGGTTCTCCAATGCAGCACTGGAGGTCTTGGTGCAGGAGGTAAATAGGAGGAGAGAGGTCCTGTTCCCACAAGGGGCCAGGAGGCCCTCCAGGAAAATGGGTAAAATACATGGGAGCAGATAGCCATTGTGATGAATGCCAGTAGTATAGTCCCAAGGACCTAGATGCAGTGCAGGGAGAAGTTTAATTACCTCACACAAGTGGTCAAGGTCAATGAATTCATCCCACCATCTGCACCACTAACCTCACATACAGCACAATCCACCACACCCCCACCACTCACCTACCAAGAATCTCTACCAAACATAACTCATACCTCACATTCATAGCTTCACCTCACCCTCACACAATTACCATTGTTGCATGCATCACTCCCACAGTTTGCACACACCATCAGCTAGTTAACCATGACAGGAATATCACCCAAACACCATCAATATCAAGCAAACTTATTGACAAACTTTCCTTTCTCTTGTAGGTCAAGGTGACTTCCAACTGGCAACAACAGGACATAACAGGACCTAACAGCGGGCAAAGATGCACCTAGATAACCTGACCCTAACGGAGGCGATGGTGTTGGCCATTATTGACAGTAGCATCGATGAGCCTGTGGTTGGTGGCTGAAAGAATACAAGATGCTAGTATCCTCCTACGTAGTCCTCCTTTTCACATCCCACTTTCCCTCATCCCACAATCTCTTGTGATTTACAAGCTGCTGATGGTGTAAGCATACATCTTTTGCTTTCCTGTCCTTCCCTCACCACGATCTTATCCTTGTGCCTTTCTACTTTCAGATAGCCAAGAACCGACACCTGGCCAGGCACTGGTGTAGGAGCACTAAATAGAAGAACACCAAGGCACTGCTGGTGAAGACACAGCACCATCAGTCAATTTGACACTCACAGCCATCAGCTCAGATACTGACACTCCACGTAATTTAGGGGATAGGTTAGAGGCGGGATCTGTGCAAGATGAGACACCGGTCACAAGTGGTCTTCATCCATAGCAGAGGGAAAGGATAGTGCAGGTGGCGGCTCCCCGGAAGGCGAGGTCACACACGAGTTCTGCTGCAGAGGACTCAGATGAGGACTTGATGGGGCAACCTACAGAAGAACGTTGAAGCACAATGAAATGCTTGATGCCTTGCCGGAAAACCTGCCTGCAATGTCAAGAAACAAGATGGAGTCCAGCATCAACCTTGCACAGGGCTTTGCGTAGAACTTGGAGACCATGATTTCCAGCATGAAAGTGATGGGCAATTCCTTTAGGGTACTTGCTGACCTAACCATGATGCAGCATCTAATGGCTATTTCCATTGTAGCAGAAGCAGAAGCCATCCCATATCTGAGTGCTGCAGTGGGAGCTCAGACTGCTCTCCTGCATTCTCAGCTTGCTGCCTCGCAAGCTCAGACTGAGTTTACCAGTGTGGAAAGAGGCTTGCAGCGTGCCATAGCAGTCCAGCAATGTGTCCTCCAACCAATTACTAGGAATGCTAAAGCACCACCCAGGAGGAGTGGCAGCGACTCTATGAAACACAAACCTGCTGTTCTCTCTCAGGATGACAGGATTCATCCTCCCACCATTGCCACTCCGCCAGCGCCCTTGTTGTTGCCTGTCAGCCAGCCAGCCCAGACTGCTGCCGTCCATGCTGAGGTGGTGCAGTCCTCAACTGGGCTTTCTTGGCCCGGAGCTGCTTAATGTCATCCAGCAAGGCCATCTGTAGTCTTCCCCACTGAAAGTCAGCAGCCATCCACCAGCCATGTTGAAGCCACTGGGGTAGCACTTTGTCGGATATCTAGGACAGGCAAAATTCACACAGAAGACAGGCACAAAGGGAATGCATATGGGTGATTAGTTGACTTTTTAATGTAATATTGGATGGAGAGCTGTATAAAGTCGTATTAGAATGTTTCTTTTGTGGTTGCTATTATTTTTGCATTTTTGCCAAGCGGACGTTGTGATGGTCATTAACAGAGGGAAGGTCAATTGTGGGGTTATTTTTGAATGGGTAATTGGGGTGGCAGTTGGGGGAGTCAATCATGGACTACCCATGAGCAGAAAGGGGCTATCTGGGTTGCCTCGTCCCTATGCTTCCTCCTGTTCCTCTTCCTCCTACTCCTCTTTCGCTTCCCCCTCCCCCTCATAATAGCAAGATACCGGTATGGACATGATGGGCTGAATGGTCTCCTTCTGTGTCATAATTTTTCTATGATTCTATTGTGGAGCATGCTGCAGACAATGATGAATCTTGAGACACATTCTGCCAAGTACTGCAGGGCAGTCCAGCAGCAGAACCATTGTTTAACCATGCCAATGATCTGCCAGATCAGATTGTGTGTGGTAGCATGGCTTTCGTTATATACATGCTGCCAAATTATGTTTGGGTTGTGCAGCTGATTTGTGAGCCAGGTGGTTAGTGGATAACCGTTGTTGCCCAGAAGCCACCCTCTGGTTTGTCGTGGTGGCTCAAAGACTAAGGGAACAGCGGACTGGCTGAATAAAAGCATTATGACTGCTGCCAGGATACTGAGTATCCACCATCATGATGTGCTGAGCATGGTCACACACCAACTGCACATTCAGCGAGTGGAAACCTTTGCATTTAGCTGCAGTGCCCGCAAAGCCATGGGCGTGCATTCGATGGCGCCTTGCACCATGGGGATGCCCGCTATCCTGGCAAAGCCATGTGCACATTCCTCCTGCTTCTCTCTGGTCAGAGAGAAGACAATGAACTTCCATCTCCTGTCATAAAGGGCATATGTCACCTCGCATGCAGCAGTGGTCGGCGAACTGGGAGGTGTTACAGACATTGCCTGCTCCAGCCTGGAAATATCCGACATGAGGAAATTCAGGGCCACTGTCTCCTTCACAGCCACTGGCAGCGCTGTCCTTTCCCTGATTGCAAGAGGTGGCAGAGTTCTGTGAGCACCTCCTTCGTAAAGCCCAGATGCCTCACACACTGCTCCTGGCTCAGGCTGAGGTAAGAGAATTGCTCTTGGATGACCCGAGGTGGGTAAGGCCTCCTGCTGAGAGCCCTTCTCCCCTTCCTCCTGCTCCCTCTATGAGCAGCTTGTCCACTTCTTTGCTGCCCTGCTTCATCTCCCAGTCATGCTGCAGGCCAAGGGGATGACAACTAGAGCACCCATGACAAGGAGCAAATGGTCTGACCAGAACCCTTGAAGTCAGAACCAAGACTTTCTCCACTTGTAGCATACTCCTCCTCACCTCACCAATTTTAAACAAATCTAAACAGCTCCATACAGTGCAAACTTACACAGAGCCAGGAGAAATTAACAGCATCCAACCTGAGAGTGGTTGCTGATCCCTTTAAATATCGCTGGTTTTGGGTGGAGGGGGGGGTTCCTTTCTGCTTTTGAATGCATGTTCAGCTGTGCAAGGTTAAGACAAGACATTTCTTCCAGTGTTGAGGATGAAAATGGCAGTCTGGCGTCAAATCAGCATTGCACACTAATTGACGTGCCGATTTGCCCACTCAACATACTTCCGACGCCATTTTTGGCACAAAACACCCTTGCGCTGAAAAATCGGGTTCTACAGAGTCAAATTTCTAGCCCATAAATTAAAAAAATAATTTGTTGATCTCTTTCATATTTCGGGATGTCGACAATAGAATATTTGCTTTATTTCTCTTTCAAGGTAGAACAAGTAACGCATCTGACTTATCTGAATATTATCTGATTTAGATAATATTATTGTATTATTATAAAACTGCAATGTTGTAGCTTTGATTCAGGACAGCATCAAAGAAACACACACTGCAGAGCTTTGAAAACAGATGGAAAACTGTTCAAACTTAGCTGTTATAATCTCTAAACACCCAACAAATTTCGTTGTAAAATCTAGTCCTCCGATCATTTAGGGTAAAGACTTTTCAGTCTTCAATTCATGCTAATCTTCACCAAGCAATTCTAAACTTAATTTTATGACTCTTAAATAAAATCTAATTTAAAAATTAAAGACCATGGAGCCGATTTTCAGCAAGGCCGATGGCCGCCGATGTACCGGACGGTACTTTGGGCGGGATATGCATGAAGAAGATCCCTCAAAGGTCAGCGGGCGGCAAATGGACGACATACACCGTCGATCTGGGGGACAGCAGGTGGGAGATCTCATTCTCGGCAGCAGAGGCACTTGCTGCCCAAATGCCGCCGAGGATGGAGTCGGGCCCACGAAGGGTCGAAGACCTGAAAAAAAACAACAAGAAAAAGTTTTTAAAGTATCCGAAGACCTGCAGGGGACCCCATGCAGGGTAAGTTGCTGTTGATAAAAAGTATTAAAATATTCACTTACCTTTTTTCAGATTCTTTATACTCACCATCGGAGACAGACCAGCCTCCAGCCAGCGGTTCACCCCCGTTCTGCTGCCGAGTCCCACCGACTCCCGCTCACAGGAATCTGGGAGCTCGGCGGGCGGGAGCTCAGTTGCACCACTCGGCTGTCCGCTGACGTCACTGGGCGGTTCCCGGCGGCTCTCCCCTCCCCCGGCTCCAGGCCACCCCAAAAGTGGCACTGGGCAGATCTTCAGGAGGAATGTCAGTGGCGGTGGGCGGCAGTCGGCACCAGCAGGCGGTGAGGTGCTGAAAATCGGTCCCCATAGATTTCTGACTGCAAATAATCATCATAGCTACATTCTGTCACTCAGAAAATTGAAGTATTAAGGCTGATTTTGATGGTAAAGTATTAACATCAGCGGCTGATTTTGGATTTCAGGGCGTTAATCGCGACGGGGCATTAAAGTTAGCGCCTGAAAATAGTTTGCACTTTCGACTGCAAGTACGGTGAAAAAGTCAGTTGGAGGAGCGTTGGCGTTAAATCAGGTATTGCACAACAGGCTTTGTGCGACCGAGCCAAAGCTTGTGTCAGTAAAGGAGGCGGCCATTTTGCACATGCGCAGTCGGAGTTTATTTGTTTTGTTTTTTCCCCGGTCGCAAAACGCTACTGCAGGGCACGGCAGCTTCCTGCGCACGTGCGCATATAAACCGCCCCACTTCAGCCACTTCTGCAGAGATAGAGGAGCAGCAGGGAAGGCAGTGTGCTCGGTGCTTCAGCAATGAGGCGAGTGAGGCATTAGTGAGCACGGTGGTCCTCACTCCATCTTGCTGGAGGAGCCAGACACTGTCACCTGTTTTTAAACGAATATGGAGGGAGATAGCTCAGGAGGTGACTGCTTCAGACAGTGTGGCCAGAACTGTCACACAGTGCCTTAAAAAGTTCAACGACTTTACCAGATTCATGAGGGTGAGGACCATTTGCATTTATTTATATCTCCATGATTTCTAACATGAATCTCACACACTACATGAAGTTTTTGATGCATATGTTCCCTCTCAACAGTCTCAGGGATGGCTTTCACAATGCATGACAGCAATGAAAGCTTACTTCTGGACCTTTTGGCCTCTAATGATCGATGCACATAAACTCAATCATTTATATCCCTCCTCACAATATACTCCCACTGCTGCTAGGCCTTTCTGAAAGATCACCTACAGCCCCAAATTACATCCCTCTGACCACCTAACAATTCCTCATGAAGCACATGCATCATCCAAACAGATTGCACGGAAGCCATTAGAGCATTCAGCCAGTTTCACCTATTGTACAACGGTAGGCATATTTGCCTCAACAGCAGAGAAACCCTTTCTGAACCATTTCTACTTTTCTCTTTGCAGTTGAAGCACTCCCACAACAGGAGGGAGCAGCTGCAAACAGGCGGAGGATTGCCCCAACTCTTGCCACTGAATGATGTCGAGGAATGGATGTTGACCCTCATTGGTGTACCAGCTAGGACAGTTGCCTGGGGCAATGCTGAGCCCCCTCCGAGTACTGAGGATATTTAATGTATAGAGTAAATGAAGAGAATGAATTGAGACACATAATAAAGTGGCAGCGAGCCTCGAATGAACATGTGCAATGCCACCTTTCTCCTATCATCCTGTCCCCTCCCTTGCTGCTAATCACACGTCTGTTGTTTTCTGCTTGCAGATGACCAGCCACGAGCGCAGCAGCCTTCAAGGGAGCCCTCCATATCTGGCCATGGGGGAGACAATGAGGGAGGAGAAGAAAGTGTTCTGCCTGAGCCACAGAGCCCACCACTAGCCCCGTCTGAACTAACTTCATCTGGGGACAAGGCAGATTTCCCGGGGTTTGAGGAGGCGAAGGCCCCTGGCCCCAGTCGCCTACAGCAACGCAGTGCCAGATGGGGAATCTCACAGGCCAGCTCTCCGGAGGGTGAGTCAGCAAAGTTGGTCTGCGCAACGACAGGCAGACATGGAACTGGACTTGCTGGAAATGTCCAGGGAAAGCACAGGAATGCTCCGTGAGCTCATGGATGCATTTGGATGGATCCCAGAGAATATGGACAAGCTTACTGTGACTGTTGCGGAGGCAGTGTCGCAGATTGTCAGTGCGACTCGGGAGTCCAGCAAGGCCAGCATTGCCCACACACAGAGGCTGGTGGTCTTGAGCAGTGACAGCGGCGTTCCAGAACGTGTGGCACGTGCTCTTGATCACGTCGCAGACTCGGGCGCATCGCAGGCATAAGCTCTGCTTCAGCTTGGTCAAGTGATGCAGTCAATGTCTGCTACCATATTCTCTGCGTTCCCCAATGGGGAAGGGATGGTGCTGGAGCAGTCCAGCAAGTTATGGTGGCGACACTTCGTGCTCCGGATGCTGAGGCCCAGGAAATGAAAGGTGCTGTCCTTTCTCAGGATGACAGCAATCTGTGTCCCACCAATCAGTGGCTAACCATGCACCATACATGCGTGACACCCCAGCAACCAGTGACTGCTCCCGCTGATGATGAGACGCACAGTCCTCAGCTGGACCTTCCAGGTCAAGAGCTCACCCAGGGCGTCCTCAGACACAGTCTGTATTGTCTGGCCACCCAACACAGCAGTTCTCTAGCAGCATTGCTAAAAGCACTGAGGCCTCATTGAGGAGAAGCAGCAGGCATGAGAGGGGGTTGAATGAATGCCTGTAGGAGCTGGCATATCTCTGTCAGCACGTATTTTCTGAAGCGCAGCCTTCTAATGCACTGTGCCTCCAAGATGTGGAGGTATGAGCGATGTTGGCTGTAAACCCATGGAGCATAAGACGTCTACCCCATGCAACCTCTTCGAATCCATGACTCAAACATGACCAAGAACTCTTCTTCCAGCTTGAAGCCAATAGCAACCAGCTTGATACGCTAGCGAATTAGTATTGCCCCCATTGAAATCTCTCACATGACGCTGTCATGGCACATAAAAGTGTCGTTTGCAACTCGCAGCCTCATGCAACGTTATGCGCGCAACCGTAGCAGTCACTGACAACTGTGATATAAGATCCTCAGCCTCTGTTTAAATATGCCACTAGTAGTGCCTGGCACAGCCTGTTTTTTTCAGGCGCTTCCTGGGGCCGACATTAAATGAGGCGGTAAAGCCGAAAGTTCCATCCGGTGCACAAGCGCAACCTTGCATGACAATTGACGTCATAATCACGCTGAAAATGAAGGACAGTGCGATAAATTTTTGCGCTAAGAGCCGAAACTTCTGGCTGGGTGCTAAATCCTGGACACCCGGCACCCTGCCCAGAAACTGCATTTTACCCCCCCACAGGGCTGTTAAACAAGGCAGAAAATAGCCAAAAATCATATTTTAATGTAGATATCACATTGTGCTAAAATATTACCACCATTGAAGAAAAAGCATTAATTGAATCAATTATTAAAAGAAGGTCTAATTAATTTAAGAAACACAACATAGTCCACGTTTTAATATGGTTTTCACCGCCAGTGGAATTAAGTTGTATTTGGACTATGAGTTAAGTCAATGGCCTAGAATTTGCTGGAGTGGCAGATTTCACGGCATGTCTGATTAGTTCGATTTCTTCCTGCACACTTCAACTCAAAATGTTTTTGCCCTATAAGTTGTTGAAAGTGCAAGCTGATAATGGCGTGGCGAGGGCAACAGGACATCTGGACCGTGGTGCAAAATGGTTCAAGCAGTGTATCAACCAATAACATTAAGGGATTGAGAAATAAACATAGAAACATAGAAACATAGAAAATAGGTGCAGGAGCAAGCCATTCGGCCCTTTGAGCCTGCACCACCATTTAATATGATCATGGCTGATCATGCAACTTCAGCACCCCACTCCTGCCTTCTCTCCATACCCCCTGATCCCTTTAGCCGTAAGGGCCACATCTAACTCCCTTTTGAATATATCCAACAAACTGGACTCAACAACTTTCTGTGGTCGAGAATTCCATAGGTTCACAATTCTCTGGGTGAAAAAATTTCTCCTCATCTCGGTCTTATATGGCCTACCCATTATCCTTAGACTGTGACCCTTTGGTCTGGACTTCCCCAACACCGGGAACATTCTTCCTGCATCTAACCTGTCCAATCCCATCAGAATTTTATATGCTTCTATGAGATCCCCTCTCATTCTTCTAAATTCCAGTGAATATAAGCCTAGTCGATCCAGTCTTTCTTCATATGTCAGTCCTGTCATCCCGGGAATCAGTCTGGTGAACCTTCGCTGCACTCCTTCGATAGCAAGAATATCCTTCCTCAGATTAGGAGACCAAAACTGCACACAATACTCAAGGTTGGTCTCACCAAGGCTCTGTACAACTGCAGCAGGACCTCCCTGCTCCTATACTCAAATACTCTCACTATGAAGGATAACATGCCATTTGCTTTCTTTACTGCCTGCTGTACCTGCATGCCTACTTTCAATGACTGATGTACCATGACACCCAGGTCTCGTTACACCTCCCCTTTTACTAATCTGTCACCATTCAGATAATAATCTGTCTTCCTGTTTTTGCCACCAAAGTGGATAACCTCACACTTATCCACATTATACTGCATCTGCCATGCATTTGCCCACTCACCCTGCCTGTCCAAGTCCCCCTGCAACCTTTTAGCATCCTCCTCACAGCTCAAACTGCCACCCAACTTAGTGTCATCTGCAAACTTGGAGATATTACTCTCAATTCCTTCATCTAAATCATTACTATATATTGTAAACAGCTGGGGTCCCAGCACTGAACCTTGCGGTACCCCACTAGTCACTGCCTGACATTCTGAAAAGGACCCATTTATTCCCACTCTTTGCTTCCTGTCTGCCAACCAGTTCTCTATCCACATCGATATATCACCCCCAATACCATGTGCCTTAATTACCATGTGCCTCCTCAAAAGTCTCTTGTGTGGGACTTTGTCAAAAGCCTTTTGAAAGTCCAAATATACCACATCCACTGGTTCTCCCTTATCCACTCTACTAGTTACATCCTCAAAAAATTCTAGAAGATTTGTCAAGCATAATTTCCCTTTCATATATCCATGCTAACGTGGACCCATCCTGTCACTGCTTTCCAAATGCGCTGCTATTACATCTTTAATAATTGATTTCAGCATTTTCTCCACTACCGATGTCAAGCTAATCGGTCTATAATTCCCTGTTTTCTCTCTCCGTCCTTTTTTAAAAAGTGGGGTTACATTAGCTACCCTCCAATCCATAGGAACTGATCCAGAGTACATGGATTGTTGGAAAATGACCACCAATGCATCCACGATTTCTCGGGCCACTTCCTTAAGTACTCAGGGATGCAGCCTATCAGGCCCTGGGGATTTATTGGCCTTCAATCACATCAATTTCCCTAACACCATTTCCTGACTAATAAGGATTTCCCTCGGTTCCCTTTTCGCTAGACCCTCGGTCCGCTAATATTTTCGGGAGGTTATCCGTGTCTTCCTTAGTGAAGACAGAACCAAAGTATTTGTTCAATTGGTCTGCCATTTCCTTGTTCCACATTATGAATTCACCTGATTCTGACTGCAAGGGACCTACATTAGTCTTCACTAATCTTTTTCCCTTCACATATCTATAGAAACAGAGGAAGGACTGAGAAAAAGGGTGAATTAGAGTTTAGTGCAGTCATCATAGGCAGTCCCTCAAAGCGAGGATGACTTGTTTCCACGCCAAAAAGGGATGAGTTCACAGGTGTTTCAATGTTCCAGATCCCGAACTAATATTCCAGATCCCAAACTACATCCTAAAGGGCGGAAGATGCCTATGCATGGTTTTTCTTAAACGTGTGGTGGCCGTTGCACACCAGCCACCACACGGGCTTGACAGAGCTAGGTCTTGGTCCAGTGACAAAGATTAACCAAGATGACGAGAGACCAGCTCTGCTGCACAGACCCAGTGCACACACATATCGCAGTGTGGGCTGGCCCGTGCTGCCCTCGGGCACTCGCCTCCTCTGAGCCCCAAACTCACGCCTCTCCTGGGCCACGGTCACCATCTGCAAGACCATCAGCAGACCGGGGCCATTACAGAGAGCAACGTGCGGCGGCCCAGCCTGGAAATCGGCGCTGTACCGGCCTGCAAGACCATCAGCAGGCTGGGGCCATTAGAGGGAGTAGCATGCAGTGGCGTGCCACCGCAGGGAGCAGCGCGTGCTGCTGCAGGAGAGCAACGGCTGCAATGCCAGGTCGCTGATTGCAGTGTGGGCAGGCACAGCAGGAGGGGTGAAGGAGCGGCAAGAGTTTGTAGATGGGTGCAGTAGAATCAAATCAGATTCAGAAAAAGAAATAAAGAGAGGGAAAGAAAGATTTTAATTAGAGAAAAAAAGAAACAGAAAGGTTAAGTAAGAAAAGAAATGTAAAATTAAAATTGTGACAGTTATAAAATCTCCAACAAAAATTGGTGGAAGGAATTCCCTGAAGGAATAAGACTTCATACTTTTACTTGTTCACTTTCTGTGCAAGAGAGATTGATCGAAGGCCATTAAAAATTATAAGTCATTAAAAGGGTACTTAGGCTATTAATTACTAGACTTAACTTTCTGTGGCAATTTTAGTGAGCAATTAATGTGCAAATGCAACTTCATCAAAATCATGGGGAGGTTAAGGGTGAGATGTCATTTTTGCGAAGCTCATGGTGGTGCATGGTAAATTGTCCAGCAAGCTATAGTGATTTGCAATTCATCTCCACAAGTTGCTGGCCGATTTGAACATTAATAATGGCGACGTCATTCACACACCATTATTTTTTCAGCAGATTCTGTCCCTTTTCTAATATCCAATCAAATATACAAAATTAAATAGCCATGCGTTCCGTATTGATGTGCATATAGGCATTATGAAGAGGCATTATACAAAATTACTGATAGTTTACTCACACAATGAAAAATCTTTGTCTCACATTATACCGGTGAATTATTCTGAATGCATATATTGGAAATGGATTCCACAGAGGAAAAAAAAGGGAAAGAAATCCCTCCATTGATATAGTGGGCTGAATTTTAATGGAGAAGGCAGGTTGGGAGCGGAGAGGCTCCGAGGCGTCAGGGAAACCCAGAAGAACGGGTTTCCCGCAGGCCATGCCAAATTTAATGGCAGGGCCTGATTTGCATGGGATGTTTCTGATTCCCATCTGCAGCCAGCCAGATTGAAAGGCTGGCTGGCTGAAGGCGGGATGGCCTGCAGCACTAGGGTGTACAGAGGAGGAGGGAGAGATCGCATCGGGGCTGGGAGTGGCTGTAGGAGCACGGGAGGGTGGCGGTGGTTGATGAAAGCTTGCGGGTCGGGAGGAGCAGGGCTGGAAGGTCAACAAGATCATGATCGTGGGCCGTGTGGATGAGCAGGGGCAGGGCGTTCTCCAGAAGGTCGCGATTAATAATGCTTGGTTAATAAAGCTTAAAAAGAGAAAAAACAGGACATTCTCAGCATGCAACACATTGCTGCGGTAGACAGGTCACAAGCCCTGTACACATGCAGGAGGGACTTGATCAGCTTCCCTATGACCAGGGAGGCGCAGAGTGAGAGGGCTTTAGAATTCTCCAGAATTGCAAACTTCCCCAAGGTGCAGGGAGCAATAGACTGTACGCATATCGCGATGTAGGCACATTTTCAGGATGCTGAGGTTTTCAGGAACCGCAAGAGATTCCACTCACTGAATGTCCAACTGGTTGTCGACCACCTGCAAATTATACTGGTAGTGAATGCTCAATTTCCAGGCAGCGTCCATGATGCTCACATTCTGCGTGGGAGCACTGTATCTGACTTGTTTAACAATGAGCCACAAGGTTAATGCTGGATGCTTGGTGACAAAGGATATGGCCTCGCCACCTGGCTGATGACCCCCCCTGCGTGACACCCACACTGAAGTCGAGAGGAGATACAACGAGAGCCACAGAGCAACTCACAATATCGTGGAGAAAACCATTGGAGTGCTGAAGCAGCGCATTAGATGCCTGGACCACTCGGGAGGCGAGTTCCAATATCACCCTGAGCAGGTAGCTCAATTTGTGGTGGTATGCTCCATGCTACGCAACTTGGCTATCAGGAGGGGACAAGAATTGCCTGATGAGTCTGACAGTCCACCTCACCAGAGCGAGGAAGAGGAGGACGAGGAGGCGGACGTTGACATCGGCCCAGACAATCAGGCTGACACTGAAGCCATGCCCCTGCCCCCTGTAGACCGCATGAAAGGGCCCATGCTGGCATGATAGCTGCAAGAACCTTTTGTCAGGAGCTCATCAATGATCACTTTGCCTGAAAGAACATTGGTGTTATTTACAAGGCTGACACACTGCTGGGTGTGCAGGTCAAACATCAATGGTGGGCATCACCTTGGTGATAGTTAAAGTTTAAGTTGATTGAAGTTAAGTGTGATTATAAACTTTGATGCTACTGACTCATCAGCGTGTAATAGTGCAGCTATTTGAACCAATGTGCTACAAGGTTTTGATAAATAAAAAATATTTAAACTGAACATTAGTGTGAAATCATCAGTATTTCTGTACAAACCAACCCTTCTCTCCCCCCCCCCCCCCCGCCACCTTCCCCTCCTGACTCCAAGCCGCCTGGCTGAGGAGGTCTTCAGGCGATACTTCATTGGGGCGGCGGGGAGAGGGGGGGCTGGTGAGGAGGGGTGATGGTGAAGTGCTGCTTGGATGGATACAGGAGAGGATGGTCCAGAGGTGGGAACGAGCTCCGAGCCAGAAGCAAGATGTTGCTGGTGGCTCTCATATGCGGTTGGCAATGGGGGTGCATCACCTTGGGGTGCAGTGCTGCGTTCCGGGACCATTGGGAGCCCTCTGCCACCAATGATCTTGGCTACCAGCTCCAGGACCTCCTCCATCCCTTCCATGTTATATCTTATTTGTTGGACAAAAACTCGGCACCAATTATGTTCTTGGTACTTAGTAGGCTTTTTGCTACTGATGAATCTCCGTCGTTCCTCTCACAACAGCCAAACAAGCACACAACACAGCCACACACGCTTTCAATGCCTCTGAGCTCCCTCTCTCTCTGTCTCCTGCACATGTCATGATGACCCTTGACCTCCTGAATCACGGGAATCGAGTGTTCCCATGCCATTACTAAGGACGGCCACACTTTACGGCAGAAGGTCAAAAATATTTAACGCTGCCATCCATTTGATATCGCTCGTGGTAACGCCCATTTTCAAAAATGGAAGCTAGGTGTTTTGAGAATGGCCGAGAAGCCAGCGATCTGAAAACCCTTTTTTAATGCCCACACCGGAAATAACGCCCAGTTTTGGGCGATAAGCAAAAAAGTGGAGGTTCAAGCCCCAAAAGTTTATGCTTTTGCTGTCGATGTTTTCGCCGAATCCTTACAGGCGAGAGTCAACAGCAGGTTATTTAAATGAGGCCCTGCCATAAAGATTGCCAGGGCTTCTACATTCCCGGCCTTGCCAGGTTTTTCCTATTCTACCGAGCCCCCTGCAATCTCCCCAACTCCCCATTAATATTGAGACCATAGTCTTCGATCCCTGCCACAAACTCTGTTCCGTCACCACCGATTCCATCGCCATCCCTGGATACTGTCTCAGATTGAACCAGATTGTTCGCAAGCTCGGCATCCTATTTGACCCTGAGCTGAGTTTCCAACTCCAGATCCTCTTCATCACAAAGACAGTCTATTTCCACCTCCATAACATTGCCTGTCTCTGCACCTTCGTCAGCCCATGTGCTACTGAAACCCTCATCCATGCCTTTGCTACGACCAGACTCAACTATTTCAATGCTTTCCTGGCCATGTTCCACCCTCCATAAACTTGAGCTCATCTAATACTCTGCTGTCCATATCCTATCTCGCACCCTGTGCTTACTGACCTATTTCAGCTCCCAATTCACCAATGTCTCGATTTTAAAATTCTCATGCTCACGTTCAAATCCCTCCATTGCCTTACCCCTCCCTATCTTTGTAACCTCCTCCAGCCCTTGAACCCATTAGAGGAACTACGTTCCTCATTCCTCTAACTCTGGCCACTTGTGCATCCCTTACTTCCTTCAGCTCATCATTGGTGGATGTCTTCAACTGTCTAGGCCTTCAACTGTGAAATTCACTCCCTAGTGCTCCCTGCTTTTCCACCTATTTTTCCTTCTTACGACGACACTTCTTAAGCCTACCTCTTTAACAAAGCTTTAGTTCCTCGTCTTAATATAAATTTTTGTCTGATAGCACACTTGTGAAGTGCCTTGGGAACTTTTCCTACGTTAAAGGCATTATATAAGTGCAAGTTCTGTGATTTCATTATAGCTAATGCATACAAACTGCAATTGTTCTATAAATCATAGCATTTTCAAATAATTATATGTAAATGGTAGATTTGTGTCGAAGGCTTTTCTTACAGAGAGGCAGTATTAAGCTCCACTTCAAAAATGCTTTAATTGGACAAATGCTTTGCACTAAAGAGATATAAATTATTAGTGCCTTTATTTTAGTGTGTTCTATTCCTTAATTGTTGGTTTAATTGGTGATTTTCTGCTTGGTTGACAATGCATAATACTTGCAATTAATTCAGAATGCAAAATGTAATTCAATGGTAATAGTACCCAAAAACAATTTTCAGCTAGGCAATAATAGCATTAAACAGCACTTATTTTTACCCAACAGATTTTAATGATGTCATGTAAAGCCTAATTGATCCAAAAGGTTAAAAAAGGTCAAACAGCTTCATTCAATGAATAAGATATTTCATGAGTCCATTTTTTTAATGCCACTCTTATATTTCTAAACTACATCCAATGGAAATGTCTATACTGTGGAGCGCATTCACTAACAATAGAGAAAGACACACATGTTTAAAATGATTGTGCTTGCATGAATCCTTTGCCCACTCACTTTGTTCAAAGTCATGTTTTCAACTTCACAGTCTGACTGGGAAGGTCTGTTCAGACCAGTGATGCGAGCACTCTCAGTCAGAAGCACAGAGCAAAATCTCCACTCTACAGAATGTTGAGTCATTTACACCCCAGAGTTTCCCTAACAACGGTTTTGCTCTCAGAGGCGATCCTGTACTATAAAGACACAATTTAAATTTCATTTGGTTCTAAAATTTCCACCGAAAACAGATGAAGATGAAGCAGGCTCCTTTTTGGCATGTGCTCTGACCGCCCAATGTTCCAATACTCACTGTGCCCACACAATCTGGGCACAAATGCAGGAACGAGTGCTGCGGCTCATTGGCCTGCAGGTGGTGGGCACCATGGCCGGCAGAGGCGTCGACCCACTGAGAGCAACAATGGTATCTTTATCCCCTCTCCTTTTCTCATCCCATTTCCCCCTCACACATAGGAACATAGGAACATAGGAATTAGGAACAGGAGTAGGCCATCTAGCCCCTAGAGCCTGCTCCGCCATTCAATAAGATCATGGCTGATCTGGTCGTGGACTCAGCTCCACTTACCCGCCCTCTCCCCAGAACCCTTAATTCCCTTATTGCTTAAAAATCTATCTATCTTTGACTTGAAAACATTCAATGAGCTAGCCTCAACTGCTTCCTTGGGCAGAGAATTCCACAGATTCACAACCCTCTGGGAGAAGAAATTCTTTCTCAACTCGGTTTTAAATTGGCTCCTCCGTATTTTGAGGCTGTGCCCCCTAATTCTAGTCTCACCCACCAATGGAACCAACCTCTCTGCCTCTATCTTGTCTATCCCTTTCATGATTTTAAATGTTTCTATAAGATCACCCCTCATCCTTCTGAACTCCAAGGAGTAAAGACCCAGTCTACTCAATCTATCATCATAAGGTAACCCCCTCATTTCTCGAATCAGCCTAGTGAATCGTCTCTGTACCCCTTCCAAAGCTAGTATATCCTTCCTTAAGTAAGGTGACCAAAACTGCACGCAGTACTCCAGGTGCGGCCTTACCAATACCTTATACAGTTGCAGCAACACCTCCCTGCTTTTGTACTCCATCCCTTTCGCAATGAAGGCCAACATTCCATTTGCCTTCCTGATTACCTGCTGCACCTGCAAACTAACCTTTTGGGATCCATGCACAAGGACCCCCAGGTCCCTCTGCACCACAGCATGTTGTAATTTCTCCCCATTCAAATAATATTCCCTTTTACTGTTTTTTTTCCCAAGGTGGATGACCTCACACTTTCCGACATTGTATTCCATCTGCCAAACCTTAGCTCATTCGCTTAACCTATCCAAATCTCCTTGTAGCCTCTCTGAGTCCTCTACACAACCCGCTTTCCCACTAATCTTAGTGTCATCTGCAAATTTTGTTGCACTACACTCTGTCCCCTCCTCTGGGTCATCTATGTATATTGTAAACAGTTGTGGTCCCAGCACTGATCCCTGTGGCACACCACTAACCACTGATTTCCAACCGGAAAAGGACCCATTTATCCCGACTCTCTGCTTTCTGTTCGCCAGCCAATTCTCTATCCATGCTAATACATTTCCTCTGACTCCGCGTACCTTTATCTTCTGCAGTAACCTTTTGTGTGGCACCTTATCGAATGCCTTTTGGAAATCTAAATACACTACATCCATCGGTACACCTCTATCCACCATGCTCGTTATATCCTCAAAGAATTCCAGTAAGTTAGTTAAACATGATTTCCCTTTCATGAATCCATGCTGCGTCTGCTTGATTGCACTATTCCTATCCAGATGTCCCGCTATTTCTTCCTTAATGATAGTTTCAAGCATTTTCCCCACTACAGATGTTAAACTAACCGGCCTATAGTTACCTGCCTTTTGCCTGCCCCCTTTTTTAAACAGAGGCGTTACATTAGATGCTCTCCAATCCGCTGGTACCTCCCCAGAGTCCAGATAATATTGGTAGATTATCACAAATGCATCTGCTATAACTTCCGCCATCTCTTTTAATACCCTGGGATGCATTTCATCAGGACCAGGGGACTTGCCTACCTTCAATCCCATTAGTCTGTCCAGCACTACCTCCCTAGTGATAGTGATCATCTCAAGGACCTCCCTTACCACATTCCTATGACCAGCAATTTTTGGCATGGTTTTTGTGTCTTCCACTGTGAAGACGGAAGCAAAATAATTGTTTAAGGTCTCAGCCATTTCCACATTTCCCATTATTAAATCCCCCTTTTCATCTTCTAAGGGACCAACATTTACTTTAGTCACTCTTTTCCGTTTTATATATCTGTAAAAGCTTTTACTATCTGTTTTTATGTTTTGCGCAAGTTTACCTTCGTAATCTATCTTCCCTTTCTTTATTGCTTTTTTAGTCATTCTTTGCTGTTGCTTAAAATCTTCCCAATCCTCTAGTTTCCCACTAACCTTGGCCACCTTATACGCATTGGTCTTTGATTTGATACTTTCCTTTATTTCCTTGGTTATCCACGGCTGGTTATCTCTTCTCTTGCCGCCCTTCTTTTTCACTGGAATATATTTTTGTTGCGCATTTTGAAAGAGCTCCTTAAAAGTCCTCCGCTGTTCCTCAATTGTGCCACCATTTAGTCCTTGTTTCCAGTCTACTTTAGCCAACTCTGCCCTCATCCGACTGTAGTCCCCTTTGTTTAAGCATAGTACGCTCGTTTCTGACACAACTTCCTCATCCTCAATCTGTATTACAAATTCAACCATATTGTGATCACTCATTCCGAGAGGATCTTTTACGAGGAGATTGTTTATTTTTCCTGTCTCATTATACAGGACCAGATCCAAAATGGCTTGCTCCCTTGTAGGCTCTGTTACATACTGTTCTAAGAAACAATCCCGTATGCATTCTATGAATTCCTCCTCCAGGCTAATCCCCGGCGATTTGATTTGACCAATCGATATATAGGTTAAAATCCCCCATAACTACTGCCGTTCCTTTTTCACACCAGAAGGATTTATCACTTTCCAGCTCCTGATACTGTCTGCCTTCCTTACTGCATTCATGCCCCCCTGCCCTCACCTTAACACGAGTCTTGTGCCATTTGTGCTTTCAGATAATCAGCAAGCAGGTGTGCAGCCTGTACCTGAGCCCCCCATGACACTGATGAGGGAGAAGAGGAGAAGGAGGAGGATGCAAGCACTGCGTCATAGCATCACTCATCTGCAGGTACCAGCCCTGGTATGTAAAGCACTATGCGTTCGGTAGAGGTTAGTTTAGTAGAGGGGCCTGAAATCAGTGATGCACCGGGCCTAGCGGGCTGCAGCAAGGTCAATGGAAAAGTGTAGCTTTGGAGCCAGCCCCATTGAGGGAGAGTATGCACACCAGTTCTGCTGCACAGGACTCAGATGAGGACCTCGATGAGGAGGCGTTCACAAGAAGGGTGATGGCCTTGCATTCCGACATGATAGGTGCAATGGCAAGGGTGTCCGAGAGCCTTTCGTCAATGGTAAGGAGCATGGAGGAGTCCAGTTCCAACAGAGCCCTGCACACACCATGGAGTTCAAGATTTCCAGTCCGCAGACTGTGGTGGACTCCCAGAGAGACCGTGCATATCTAGACCTCATGACATGTGTTATGGGCGATGTGGCAGCTTGTATTGCAGCACAGGTGGAAGTAACGCAACATCTTATTGCTGTAATGCAGACAATGGTTGATGGCATGGAAGCTCAAACTGCTCTCATGCAGTCTCAACTGGATTCCACATGTGCTCTGACTACTGCCATCACCAGTCAACCAGGGATCTCACGCTGCCACAGCAGCTCACCAATCTGTTCTCCAGCAGATCGGTGGGGAGGAGCTCTTGAATAGTTTGCACCGCGAATCCTCACCGACGTAAAGGCAGAAAGTTAGTCCTAAAAACGGTAGCGCAGCGAAAATGGTAATTTTGGTGTAAAACTAAAGTTTTTGCCGAAAACCGAAAATCTAGCCCAATGTTCCTTCTAAACTGCACGGCCATGGGGCCACGCAGCTGTCTGCCGGTCCCACGCATTCCGGCTTTTACAATGGGAAATTATACACATGCGCAAATGGGTCGAGCAGCCCGTTAAAAGGACCGCACAGCCAAATTTAAAATTGGGAGAATGTTTTTCCCACTCCCCGGCTTTTTCCTCATACCCCTGAAAAAAGTATATATATAAATCCCTTTGAAAGTTAGCCTTGAATCTGCGACCACCACCCTTTCAGGTACTGCATTCCGAATCATAAAATCATGTATAATTTTGAACTTTTTGAAGTTAGTATTTTTGCTCTTCAAGGATTTTTTACTTTTAGTATGACTTGGTATAAGAAGCTGTCATTTTTAGTTTAATTGCAATAATTGTTGATCTACCATTGTCGGTTGGTTCAAGATCATCATTATATTGCATTTTGTTGAAATCACATTTATTGTACCAAAGTTCCAAATGACGACATGGCTATTAAATATATATTTAAAACTCAATTTTCTTCCATTTAAGTAGTGTTTAATTGCATTTTTGTATTACATAATGCAATGCAATCAAAAAATCTAATTATTTTGATATGTTGATGTAGGAGTTAGCGAGGGAATTCCAGAGTATGGAGTCAAGGCAGCTGAAGGCATCAGAATATAAAGTCCCAAATACATCCAAGTTCTGGAAACAATTAGCATGTCAGACACTCTCAGTGACCATCATATGCTTTTGTGCATTATGGATCTTGCTATCCATTGTTTGAGTAAAGTTCCGCTGTCCCACAAACTAACTTCTCAAAGGCAGGACCATATCTCAAAGAGTTTTATGAATTTAAGAACCATACATTTGAAGTACTAGTTGGTACGATATAGGTAAAAAACGGGATGAGGTCCGACAAGCTGAACTTAGGGAGCTAGCAATTAAATTAAAAAGTAGGACCTCAAAGGTAGTAATCTCAGAATTGCTACCAGTGCCATGTGCTAGTCAGTGGAGGAATCGCAGGATAGCTCAGATGAATACATGGCTTGAGGAGTCGTCCAGAAGGGAGGGATTCAAATTCTTGGGACATTGGAACCGGTTCTGGGGGAGGTGGGACCAGTACAAACCGAATGGTCTGCACCTGGGCAGGACCGGAACCAATGTCCTCGGGGAAGTGTTTGCAAGTGCTATTGGGGAGGGGTTAAACTAACATGGCAGGGGGATGCGAATCTATTCAGGGAGAGAGAGGGAAGTAAAATAGAGGCAGAAGCAAAAGATAGAAAGAAGTAAAGTAAAAGTGGAGGGCAGAGAAACCCAAGGCAAAAATCAAAAAGGGCCACATTACAGCAAAATTCGAAAGGGGCAAAGTGTGTTAAAAAGACAAGCCTGAAGGCTCTGTGCCTCAATGCGAGGAGTGTTAGTAATAATTTGGATGAATTAACTGCACAGGCAGAAATTAATGAATATGATATAATTGTCATTACGGAGACATGGCTCTAGGGTGATCAAGGCTGGGAACTCAACATCCAGGGGTATTCAACATTCAGGAAGGATAGGCAGAAAGGAAAAGGAGGTGGAGTAGTATTGCTGGTTAAAGAGGAAATTGATGCAATAGTAAGAAAGGACATTAGCTTGGATGATGTGGAATTTGTATGGGTGGAGCTGCGGAATACCAAAGGGCAGAAAACGCTAGTGGGAGTTGTGTACAGACCACCAAACAGTAGTAGTGAGGTTGGGGACAGCATCAAACAAGAAATTAGGGATGCGTGCAATAAAAGTACAGCAGCTTTCATGGATGACCTTAATCTACATATAGATTGGGCTAACCAAACTGGTAGCAATACGATGGAGGAGGATTTCCTGGAGTGTATTAGATGTAGTTTTCTCGACCAGTATGTCGAGGAACCAACTAGAGGGCTGGCCATCCTAGACTGGGTGATGTGTAATGAGAGAGGACTAATTAGCAATCTTGTTGTGCAAGGCCCCTTGGGGAAGAGTGACCACAATATGGTAGAATTCCTTATTAAGATAGAGAGTGACACAGTTAATTCAGAGACTAGGGTCCTGAACTTAAGGAAAGGTAATTTTGATGGTATGAGACGTGGATTGTCTAGAATAAACTGGCAAATGATACTTAGAGGGTTGATGGTGGATAGGCAATGGAAAACATTTAAAGATCACATGGATGAACTTCAACAATTGTACATCCCTGTCTGGAGTAAAAATAAAATGGGAAAGGTGGCTCAACCATGGCTAACAAGGGAAATTAAGGACAGTGTTAAATCCAAGGAACAGGCAAATAAATTGGCCAGAAAAAGCAGCAAACCTGAGGACTGGGAGAAATTTAGAATTCAGCAGAGGAGGACAAAGGGTCTAATTAGGAGGGGGGAAATAGAGTATGAGAGGAAGCTTGCCGGGAACAAAAAAATGACTGCAAAAGCTTCTATAGATATGTGAAGAGAAAAAGATTAGTGAAGATTAGTGAAGGTCTCTTGCAGTTAGATTCAGGTGAATTTATAGTGGGGAACAAAGAAATGGCAGACCAGTTGAACAAATACTTTGGTTCTGTCTTCACGAAGGAAGACACAAATAACCTTCCAGAAGTACTAGGGGACTGAGGGTCTAGTGAGAAGGAGGAACAGAAGGATATCCTTATTCGGCGGGAAATTGTGTTCGGGAAATTGATGGGATTGAAGGCCGATAAATACCCAGGGCCTGATAGTCTGCATCCCAGAGTACTTAAGGAAGTGGCCCTAGAAATAGTGGATGCATTGGTGATCATTTTCTAACAGTCTATCGACTCTGGATCAGTTCCTATGGACTGGAGGGTAGCTAATGTAACACCACTTTTTAAAAAGGAGGGAGCGAGAAAACGGATAATTATAGACCGGTTAGCATGACACCAGTATTGGGGAAAATGTTGGAATCATTTATTAAAAATGAAATAACAGCGCATTTGGAAAGCAGTGACAGGATCAGTCCAAGTCAACATGGATTTATGAAAGGGAAATCATGCTTGACAAATCTTCTGGAATTTTTTGAGGATGTAACTAGTAGAGTGGACAAGGGAAAACCAGTGGATGTGGTGTATTTGGACTTTCAATAGGTTTTTAACAAGGTCCCACACAAGAGATTGGTGTGCAAAATCAAAGCAAATGGTATTGGGGGTAACTTACTGCCGTGGATGGAGAACTGGTTGGCAGACAGGAAGCAGAGAGTCGGGATAAACGGGTCCTTTTCAGAACGGCAGGCAGTGACACGTGTGGTGCCGCAGGGCTCAGTGCTGGGACCCCAGCTATTTTCAATATACATTAATGATTTAGATGAAGGAATTGAGTGTAATATCTCCAAGTTTGCAGATGACACTAAACTGGGTGGTGGTGTGAGTTGTGAGGAGGATGCTAAGAGGCTGAATGGGCAAATGCATGGCAGATGCAGTATAATGTGGATAAATGTGAGGTTATCCACTTTGGTGGCAAAAACACGAAGGCAGAATATTATCTGAATGGCAGCAGATTATGAAAAGGGGAAGTGCAACCAGACCTGGGTGTCATGGTACATCAGTCATTGAAAGTTGGCATGCAGGTACAGCAGGCGGTGAAGAAGGCAAATGGTATGTTGGCCTTCATAGCTAGGGGTTTTGAGTATAGCAGCAAGCAGGTCTTATTGCAGTTGTACAGGGCCGTGGTGAGGCCTCAGCTGGAATATTGTGCTTAGTTTTGGTCTCCTAATCTGAGGAAAGACGTTCTTGCTATTGAGGGAGTGCAGCGAAGGTTCATCAGACTGATTCCCGGGATGGCTGGACTGATATATGAGGAGAGACTGGATCGACTTGGGCCTTTATTCACTGGAGTTTAGAAGGATGAGTGGGGATCTCATGGAAACATATAAAATTCTGATGGGACTGGACAGGTTAGATACAGGAAGAATGTTCCTGATGTTGGGGAAGTCCAGAACCAGGGGATACCGTCTAAGGATAAGGGGTAAGCCATTTAGGACTGAAATGAGGAGAAACTTCTTCACTCAGAGAGTTGTTAACCTGTGGAATTCCCTACCGCAGAGAGTTGTTGATGCCAGTTCGTTGAATATATTCAAGAGGGAGCTAGATGTGGCCCTTACGGCTAAAGAGATCAAGGGGTATGGAGAGAAAGCAGGAAAGGGGTACTGAGGTGAATTATCAGCCATGATCTATTGAATGGTGGTGCAGGCTTGAAGGGCCGAATTGCCTATTCCTGCACGTATTTTCGATGTTTCTATGGTACCTAATCACATAGTTGCAGAGGTCCGACATGGTTCAGCAGAGAGATTGCCTATATAATTCTGAGAAAGACTATTAGGTGGTTACTCCCCTTCGTAGAAGCATTTGTCCCAGTAAGAAAGCCAGTCTGAGGAACTCAACTAATGGGTTTCATCATTCACTTTTTATAAATTGTACAGAAAGTGAAACAAAGATTGGGAAATACAGATGGGATTAAGGTAAAAGCTGAAATATCATGAACAAACGTAAAAAAAAATTTTTTTTTATAATGGGAATCAGGAGTGAAATCTGGCTGGAGTCATACCTAGCACAAAGGAAAATGGTTGTGGTGGTTGGAGGTGAATCATCACAACCCCAGGACTTCACTGCAGGAGTTCCTCAGGGCAGTGTCCTCGGCCCAAACATCTTCAGTTGCTTCATCAATGAACTTCCCTTCATCATAAGGTCAGAAATGTGGATGTTCACTGATGACTGCACAGTTTTCAGTGCCATTCGCAACTCCTCAGATAATGGAGCAGTCCATGCCCACATGCAGCAAGACCTGGGCAATATTCAGGCTTGGGCTCATAAGTGCCAGGCAATGACTATCTCCAACAAGCAAGAGTCTAACCACCGCCCCTTGACATTCCCATCGCCAAATCCCCCACCATCATAATCCTGGGGGCCACCATTGACCAGAAACTTGACTGGACTAGCCACATAAATACTGTGGCAACAAGAGCTGGTCAGAGGCTGGGTATTCTGCAGTGGGTGTTTCACCTCCTGACTTCCCAAAGCCTTTGCACCATCTACAAGCCACAAGTGAGGAGTGTGATAGAATAATCTCCACTTGCTTGGATGAGTGCAGCTCCAACAACACTCAAGAAGCTCAACACAATCCAGGACAAAGCAGCCCGCTTGATTAGCACACCATATACCACCTTAAACATTCACTCCCTGCATCACCAATGTACCGTGGCTGCAGTGTGTACCATCTACAAGATGCACTGCAGCAACTCACCAAGGGTTCTTCAGCAGCATCTCCCAAACCCGCGACCACTACCACCAAGAAGGACAAGGGTAGCAAGCGTATGTGTCTGCACAGAGTGGTCTTAAAGGGAGTGGACGTAAACAGAATGATTTATTTAGGAATTTGGAAACAGTGGGAATTTGAAGAAGAGGGGGAACGAGTTTCAACTTTTTGTCCACACTATTTGTAGAGCTTTGTGTTACAACAGAGGCAAAAATCGAAAGTGTGACGTCGGCTCAAAGGAAACAGCTGATTGATGAGTAGTCGGTGAGTGTTTTGGTCTTCTAGTTTTAAGTTTATTTCATAGTCAAATAGTTCATGAATTAGTTCATAGTCAAATAACTAGAGGGATGGCAGGGAAGATCAGTCCCATGGAGTGCACATCCTGTGGCATGTGGGAAGTCCTGGACGCTTCGTGCAGCCTGGACGACCATGTGTGCAGGAGGTGTCTCCAGATGTAGCAACTCGAGCTCCGGATTTCGGAGCTTGAGCGGCGGCTGGAGTCACTGCAGTGCATCCGCGAGGCTGAGAATTTCATGGATAGAAAGTTTCTAGAGGTGGTCACCCCGCAGCTAAAGAGTGTGCAGGCAAAAGGAAGTGGGTGACCAACAGACAGAGGAGTAGGACTGGGCAAGTAGGGCAGGAATCTCCGAGTGCATCTCACTCTCCAACCAGTATTCTGTTCTGAGTACTGGTGAGGGCAATGGTGCCTCTGGGGAGTGCAGCCAGAGCCAAGTCCATGGCACCACGGGTGGCACAGCTGCATGGGGTGGGGGGGTGGGGGTGGCGGGGGAGGAAGAAGAATAGAAGAGCAATAGTGGTAGGGGATTCAATCGTCATGGGATCAGACAGGCGTTTCTGCGGCTGCAGACGTGACTCCAGGATGGTATGTTGCCTCCCTGGTGCCAGGGTCAAGGATGTCACCGAGCGGCTGCAGGGCATTCTGGGGGAGAGGGTGAACAGCCAGAGGTCATGGTCCATATTGGTACCAATGACATAGATAGAAAGCGGGATGAGGTCCTGCAGGCAGAGTTTAGGGAACTAGGAGAGAGATTAAAAAGCAGTACCTCAAGGATAGTAATCTCTGGGTTACTGCCGGTGCCATGTGTCAGCGAGTACAGAAATAGGAGGACAAAGAAAATGAATGCATGGCTGGAGATATGGTGCAGGAGGGCGAGCTTTAGATTCCTGAGGCATTAGGACCATTTCTGGGGGAGGTGGGACCTGTACAAGCCGGATGGGTTGCACCTCAATAGAACCGGGACCAGTATCCTTGTGGGAGAATCTGCTAGTGCTGTTGTGGAAGGTTTAAACTAGCTTGGCAGGGGAATGGAAACTGGAGAATAGATTCAGTGGGGAGAGAAGCAAAGCTGTAATTGGGCAGCAGAAAAGTAGAAAGTGAACTTGGAAGACAGAGGAAACAAGGCATGGAAAATAGACATTAAGGGAATTTGGCATCACTCAATGGTATATATTTCAATGCAAGGAGTATAGGGGATAAGGCAGATGAGCTGAGAGCACAGATAGACACTTGGCAGTATGATATTATAGCCATTACTGAGACATGGCTGAAAGAAGGGCAGGTATGGCAGCTCAACGTTCCTGATTACAGGGTTTTCAGATGGGCTAGAGAACAGGATAAAATTGGAGGGGGGATCAGAGTATTAATTAAAGAAACAATTACAGCTGCGAGAAGAGATGATATGTTAAAGGAGTCATCAAAGGAAGACATATTGGTTGAATTGAATAACAAAAAAGGGGCGATCACACTACTGGGAGTGTACTGTAGACCCCCTAACAGTCAGAGGGAGATAGAAGAACAAATACGTGGGCAAAGTGCTGTGAAGTGCAAAAACTATCGAGCTGTAATAGTGGGGGATTTCAACTACCCTAATATTAACTGGGAAAAAGGTAGTGTGAATAGTACAGAGGGTGCGGAATTCCTAAAATGCATTCAGGAGAACTTCTATAGCCAGTATGTAACAAGCCCAACAAAGAGGGGACGGTTCTGGACTTGGTTTTGGGAAATGAAGAGGGGCAGGTGGAAGGGGTATCAGTTGGAGAGCATTTTGGTGCAAATCATCATAATTCAGTAATTTTAGGATAGTTATGGAAAAGGACAAAGTTGGACCAGGACAAAAAGTTCTCAATTGGGGTAAAGCTAATTTTGCTGAGCTGAGATGGGATTTGGCCAAGGTGAACTCGAAACAGCTACTTGGTGGTAAATCAGTGTCAGAGCAGTGGGGGACATTTAAGGGGGAGATCCTAAGGGTGCAAAGCAAGTATGTTCCCTCAAAAAAAAGGGTGGGGCTAACACATCTAGAGTCCCCTGGATACCAAGGGACATACAGGGTAAGATAACAAAAAAAAGGGAAGCTTATGACAGATTTCGAGAACTCAATACTGCAAAGGAGTAAGTGCAAGGGTGGAATTAAAAAAGATCTCAGGAAAGCAAAGAGAGAGCATGAAAGAATGTTGTCATGTAAAATCAGGGAAAACCAAAGATGTTTTATAAATACATTAAGATCAAGAGGATAACTAGAGAAAGAATGGGGCATATTACGGACCACAATGAAAATCTGTGTGTGGAGGCAGAAGATGTGGGTATGATTCTTAATGAATACTTTGCATCTGTTTTCACAAAAAAGAGAGACGAAGCAGACTTTACAATGAGGGAGGAGGAATGTGAAATATTCGACGAGATAAACATAGTGAGAGAGGAAGTATTAAGGGGCTTAGCAGCTTTGAAAGTGGATAACTCCCCAGGCTCAGATGAAATGTATCCCAGGCTGTTAAGAGAAGCAAAAGAGGAAATAGCAGACGCTCTGACCATCATTTTCTAGTCCTCTCTGGCTACGGGTGTGGAGCCAGAGGACTGGAGGACTGCTAATGTTGTATCTTTGTTTAAAAAGGGAGAAAGGGATAGACTGAGTAATTACAGGCCAGTCAGCTTAACCTCAGTTGTGGGAAAATTATTGGAAAAAATCCTGAGGGACAGGATAAATCTTCATTTGGAAAATCATGGATTAATCAAGGACAGTCAGCATAGATTTGTCAAAGGAACGTCATGTCTGACTGACTTGATTGAATTTTATGAGGAGGTAACCAGGAGGGTCAATGAGGGCAGTGCATATGATGTGGTGTGTATGGATTTTAGCAAAGCTGTTGATAAGGTCCCACATGGCAGCCTGGTCATGAAAGTAAAAGCTCATGGGATCCAGGAAAAAGTGGCAAGTTGGATCCAACATCGGTTCAGTGGCAGGGAGCAAAGGGTAATGGTTGATGGGTGTTTTTGTGACTGGAAAGCTGTATTCAATGGGATTCCGCAGGACTCAGTGCTGGGTCCCTTGCTTTTGTGGTATATATATCAATGACTTGGACTTGAATCTTGGGGGTATGATAAAGAAGATTGCAGATGACATTAAAATAGGCTGTGTGGTTGATAATGAAGAAGAAACCTGTGATTGCACCACAAGGACTGCAGTGGTTCAAGAAGGTGGCTCACCACCATCTTCTCAAGGGCATTAAATGCTGGCGTTGCCAGCGATGCCCACATCCCAGGAATGAATAAAAAACATTTTTTTTAATCTATGGAATTTTTATCATCGAATGGAGAAATTTTACATTCCACAAATATAAAATTAATTTTTCAGGGCCAAATAGGTTGTTTGGCAGTAATTATGACTTAATACGCTGTCAAAAAACCTAGTTACATCTCATTCAACAAGGCTTTTTTTTGGGGGGGGGGTTACAGTGAGATTAGAGCATAAAAAGTGGAAGTTCACGTCGGTTCAGAGATTTGTAAGATTTCCATCTGCGAGGTCTTCAACAGCACACCCTGTGGAGGAGCTGGGAATCACTGACAGCAACTTCTGGATTTCAGCATTTAACTGCGAATCTGCATACACCAGAAGTTGCTGTCAGTTTCACAGAGCAATGACGACGAACACTGACAGTTTCACCATCATTAGAATTGCTAAATCTAGGCCATTATATTCAACTCCAAGATGTTTGAAAGATAAAGGTATTTTGAATAACCCCTCCCTCCACCATCATTATATATGAACGTAAGAAATAGAAGCAAGTATAGGCCACATGGCCCATTGAACCTGCTCAAACTTTCTCAACAAGATCATAGCTGAAATTTTACATCAATTCCTCTTCTCCGCCCTATCCCTATATCCCTTCATTCCCTTTGTGCCCAAAATCTATTGATCTTAAATATATTCAGTGACTGAGCATCCATAGCTGTCTTGGATCCAGAATTCCAAAGATTCACCACTGTCTGAGTGAAGAAATTTCTTCTCATCTCAGTCCTAAATGGCCGATCCTTTATCCTAAGACTATGATCCCTAGTTCTAGACTCTCCAGCCAGGGGAAACAACCTCTCAGCATTTACCATGTCAACCATCTCTAATAAATATATACGTTTCAATGAGATCACCTCTCATTCTTCTAAACTGCAGAGAATATAGGCCCAATCTACTGAAGCTCTCCTCATACGACAGCTCTCTCATCCCAGGAATCAATCTAGTGAACCTTTGTTGCACCCCCTCTAAGGCAAGTATCTCCTTCCTCACGTAAGGAGACCAGAACTGTAAACAATACTCCAGGTGTGGTCACACCAAAACCCTGTATAATTGCAGCAAGACTTACTGGCCAGGAAATTGGCGCCTTTAGCGCAGCTATTAGGGCCGTTTTGGAAGGAAAAAATGGCTTCCGTTTCCAGCAGAGAACGCGGCGGCCGCCATTTTTGGCAGGTCGTGAGCTTTGCTGTTGCCTACGCCAACTTCCCATGTTTAAATAATCCAGATCTTGGTGTCAATCGGTGTGTAACACCTGAATTGATCCATGATCGCCACTGTTAATAACGCCACTCTCCAAATCACACGTGGAAGAATGTGCGTGCAGCAATAAAACAGAGCCGCTCAGAGAGCTTCTTAAAGAGACACAATCAACTTTCAGGTAAGTTTAGCTTTTTGCTTTTGGACTGGTTTCTTTACATTTTCGTGGAGTAGTGGTTTGGTGCAATACATTAAAAAAAGTTGTTAAAGTGTGCAGGGAGTGCTGCTGAATGTTTGCAAGGCTTTGGCTCTTAAAGGAAGGCCTCTGAGAACACCATTTGCTCACAATCCTGGAGGCTCTACTTGCCTTCCCCCTTGGGCTGCAGCATGTCATGGAGATGGAGCAGAGGCAGCAAAGGGGACACGCTGCTCACAGAGGGAGGAGGAAGCAGAAGTGGAGGAAGCAGAAGAGGAAAAAACAAAAGAGGAGGAAGTGGAAGGAAGGAGGCAATCCAGATAGCCCCTTTCTGGCCGGGATATCCAGGATTGAATCATCTGTCTGTGGTACCAGTGAACACAGCCACAATTCCCCTTTCAACATTTGTCCACACCTTACCTCCCCTCTGTTACTGACCATCACCATCACAGTGCCTTCTTGGCCATAACGCTGAAATAAAAGCCACAAAAATTAAACTTACTATTGTGTTCCTAACACAGATGAGACTACACATAGGGAGGTTAAAGTAACAGTGACCTCAGTCTTTAATAAGACACTCCAGAGTGAGGAACGAGCCTTAGAGGTCGGCTTATATACAGTATTCCCAAGGGATGCTGGGATCCCTTGGGACTTCAGTGGATGAGCTCCCTGGTGGTGGTGGGAGTGCATGCTTTACAGATACACAACACTTACCAATCCAACTTTATCCATATATGCATCCAATATTACATCAATAAATCAACTAGTCATCTTAGTGCATTCTCTTAGTAAGTGTCTTGTGTGTGCCTTTGCCTATCCTAGAGATGTTACTTAGTGCTACAGTAGTGGCTGCAGTATAGCTGGTGGAAGGCTGCTAACTTTCTGTGGGGGACAATGCAGATGGCCTTGCAGGACAAACTCAAGGAGCTGGTGACTTGGAGTGTGAAATCGAGTGACGGCATTTCTTTTTCTTCATCTTCACTCTCCTTTCACTCTTCTTGGTCAACCATTGACTGGGTAGACTGGATTTCTTTGGTGTCTTAAATGAGGAAGACTCAAGGGTAGGGTTGTGGTGTAGGTGCAAACCTCTATGGATCATAGGGCTGGAATTTCATCAAATACCACTAACACCGGTTTTTCACTGGTATTTTGGTGGTATTTGCAGATCGAATTTTTTTTTACCACTGAAATACCGCTATGACTGAAGGCCACTAGTTTTGTCAAAAGTTGACTGGTAGTAGCGGTATTGGTGTTTTCAGTCGTGCAAGACTCAGGTTTTTGGCGCCGAAAATGAATGGACATTCTGCGCATGTGCGACTTTTTTCCCCTATTTTTTCCCCCCCGCAATTTCTGGTTAGGGGTCGTCTGCGCATGTGCAGAAGTGAGAGAGAGAGTGAGAGAGAGTGAGAGAGGAGAGAATCGGTGTGGATAGAGAGAGCTTGCAAAAGGAGATAGGGTACATATCATAACATATAATAGCAGATTGAGAAAAAGAGCGTTAAAATCACATAAAAGCAGATAATAGGATAAAATAATATAACAAATAGGATAAAAATGCAGCAACAAGAGTAATGGAGGCGGAGGACACGTAAATTCAGCCTGGTGCCCAAGAGGCACTGGTTGAAGAGGTGGAGGCTAGATGGGGACAATTGTCCAGGGGTGGGCGTGCAAACCCCCTAGCTGTATGCAAGAGAATCTGGAGCGCAATATCTGAGGGGGTGTCCTCAGTCGATCATGTACAGCTGGGGACCCAGCAGTGCAGGAAGAGGTGGAATGACCTAGTTGTATCTGCGAGAGTAAGTAATATTTTTATTCATGCACTCCTTCATTACTTACAAAGTAAATCTGACACATGCTGATGTAGGTAGGCTTAGTGTTACACCTTATTGCCATGAATGATCTTATTAAGATGGCTTTCTGAGATCTTAAAAGATGTTTCTGCACTTCAACGTCTTCCTCATGAACCACATGCAGCTTAATGGGACATTAATGGAACATTACATAGAAACATAGAAACATAGAAAATAGGTGCAGGAGTAAGCCATTCGGCCCTTCGAGCCTGCACCGCCATTCAATGAGTTCATGGCTGAACATGCAACTTCAGTACCCCATTCCTGCTTTCTCGCCATACCCCTTGATCCCCCTAGTAGTAAGGACTATATCTAACTCCTTTTTGAATATATTTAGTGAATTGGCCTCAACAACTTTCTGTGGTAGAGAATTCCACAGGTTCACCACTCTTTGGGTGAAGAAGTTTCTCCTCATCTCGGTCCTAAATGGCTTACCCCTTATCCTGAGACTGTGACCCCTGGTTCTGGAATTCCCCAACATTGGGAACATTCTTCCTGAATCTAACCTGTCTAAATCCATCAGAATTTTAAATGTTTCTATGAGATCCCCTCTCATTCTTCTGAACTCCAGTGAATACAAGCCCAGTTGATCCAGTCTTTCTTGATATGTCTCCATTAAATGCACACAATATGTTACTAGTGCTTTGATGACTATCTGTGTTTGCCACAAGAGCAGAAGGGCAATTTGGTTAAGCATTGCGAATGTCATTTTTGCAGAGGAAACTGTCAAACAATTGAGCTGAGCAGCGATGCACCGGGGGTGGTCCACCAGACATCCAACAATTAACTGAGGTGGAGGAATGTGCTGCAGCACTGCTGGGTGCCCACAATATAATGGCTACCCATAGTGGTGCTGATCCGTTGACTTCAGCTGAGGGTTAGTCCTTCAAAATCCTTGGTCTGTGTTGGGGTCATATCATGCAATGTTGGGGTCATGTAATATAATGCATTGTAGTGTCTGTGGATTCGGGTTAGGATACTTTCAAGTAGTGTCTCTCGACGACATATAATGCAGTAGTGGTGGTCCTTCAAATAAGCCTGCGTTATGTGACTATACTCATGTTGCCCTGCCCGCTCCCTTGCTGCTAACCACTCATCTGTTATTTTCTATTTCCAGATGAGGAGTCGCATGCGCGCCATCCTACGGAAGCCTCCACCTCCACTTCATTCCGGCATACATGGGTCGACGAGGACGAGGACGATGAGTAGAAAGAGCAAGAGGAAGAAGAGAGGCGCCCAGAGGACCCTATACAAACAACTGTTGTGGGGGGGGGGGGTCGATGTTACAGTCAGTGGGGGCGGAGGCGGAGGAGGAGTTGTTGGCGGAGGGAGAGGTGGGGTTGGAGGGGTTGGGAGAACCAGCAAATATTGTAGCTGCGGCCACCACTCCCTCGGAGGGATCCACCTTTCATTGGTCCACCGTCTCAGAGACAGCGGGACCAAATGGTGTGCAGCAACACACCCCGAGTGTACAACCCGTATGCTGCCACCACAGAAGTTGAGTCAGCAAAGCAGGTATGCTCAGAGACAGGCAGGCACAAACCTGGACAAGGTGGGACTGTCAAGGGCGAGCGCTGATCTTGGTCGAGAGCTCCTCCAGGCCCTGGGTGGTATTTCCGGAAACATCGCCGCATAATTTGCCCGACAATCGGCGGACATGTCACAGCTGATTGCGGCGGTGCGCGAAAACACAGAGTCTGTCAATGCCATGTGGCATTTGATGGTCTCGGCTTTTGGCATTGTAGCCCCCAGTGTCATACCACCCGGAGGTACAACGGCCTTCCAACTCAGTGGGCGGGTCTTCCACACGCCGAGCTTCTCCAGTCGATCAACACATGGCGTCTCCATTGTCTCTCCCCCAACAACAGCAGAGCTCTGGATGCCTTGCTGCAAAATTCCTGGTCCCAACGCGGGTAGGAGTAGGGGTAATGGGAGGAAGCAAGGGGGGGTTAAGATCAGCGGGGGGAGAGGCGGTGGGAGTAGTGACCGCAGTTAAAATTGGTGCAGGGTGGGGCGGGGGTTGTATTGGTTGGTTATTTGTTGTTGTTCTTGCTGCTGTTGCTACTGTTGTTGTTGTTGTTGTGTTGTTATATCGGGCTAGATTTTACACTTTTGTGCAGATTGCCCAAAAATGGGCATTATTTCTGGCGTGAGCGAAAAAATGGGTTTTCAGATCGCCGGCTTGTCGCCCATTCTCAAAGCCCCTAGTCTCCATTTTTAAAATTGGGCATTACCACGAGCGATATGAAATGGGCGATAGCGTTAACTTTCTCTGACCTTTTGCAGTAAAGAGTCACCGTCCTTAGCAACGGCATGGCAACGCTTGATTCCCATGATTCAGGAGGTCAAGGGTCATCATGACATGCACAGAAGAGGAGACAGATAGAGAGGGAGCTGAGAGGGAGTGAAGGTATGTGTGAGGGTGATGTGGCTGCTTTGGGAGGAAGGAGGGAGAGTTTAGAGCTTTAGAGCAAATAGGGGGGAAAAAATTAGCTGTTACCAGCCAAGTATTTGCCTGAATTTGGTGCCTATAATGGAGGGAGAGGAGGAGGTGTCACAGCACACTGTGGAGACTGACGCTGGCGAGAGCAGTGAGCTGGGAGAGGAGCACATTGGAGGGCGCAAAAGAGCGAGGAGGTTCTCGGATGAGGCAAATGCCTCCCTCCTGCAGGAGGTCGAGTTACGCTGGGGTGATTTGACCCAGGAAGGGCGTGGGAAGCCCACCCCAAAGGCCTACCAAAAGACAGGGGGCGAGATAGCAGAGGTGGTCTCATCAGCGATCAATAAGGTGCGTGAAGGCAACCAATGCCGTAAATGACGGAATGACCTTGTCGGATCCGCAAGAGTAAGTATTACATTTATTTACATGTACTTATGTATTTATATAATTTGATTTGTAAGAGTCATGAGTGACTATCAGCAGATGTGAGGCCTTTCAATTTTACCGGGAATGTGATAGTCAAAGTCTGTGGTTACGTTGCACGTCTTAAGGTAAAGAATGATAATTATCATTATAATCATGATTACATCTGTAGGTTATGTGTTGTATCAGTCTCTGTGACAGTACTTAGCAATGATATCACGCAATTATCTCATGCCATGTCGTCCTGTCACCTTGTACGGAAGAAGCTATCGACGATGAGGTCCGTGCAGAGGCCACCAGTTCCCAGTGACATCACTGAGATGGAGGAGCGGGTGCTCACACTCGTGGGGAAGCAACCCCCGGACGGCCACGCAAGCATTTGCAGACCCTGAAGTGATGCGATGTGATTAAAGTTTACACCATTGCGTGATGTAAAATCAATAGATGCCACACCCACTGATATCCGAACAATCATATATGATAGATGATTTCTAAAATTGTCCTATAAATAATGCTGACCTAATGAAAATCATTGCAATGCAGAATATGTTGATGGCCATGAAATGTGATGTGTGTGATGATTTAGATAGCAGTGGTGCTTTTGTCGTGCATATGCTGTGTGTAGCGCTGGAATCACCTTGCGACCCAAGCACCCGCTTTCTCCTCTAATAACTTCATTTGTGTTTTGTAACTCAGCCAGCAGTGCGGCCCCAGGCAAGACCACAGAGCCCAGCAGGTGGGGGCGCGGGGCCCGATTCGCCGGATGATCCAACATCTGGTGCTGAGTGTTGTGTATCTGTGAAGCATGCACTCCCATGTTCCGCCACCAGGGAGCGCATCCCCTGAAGTCCCAAGGGATCCCAGCATCCCTTGGGAGCACTGTATATAAGCCGGCCCCTAAGGCCTGTTCCTCATTCTGGAATGTCTTAATAAAGACTGTTACTTTAACTTCCCTGTGTGCAGTCTCATCTGTGTTAGGAACACAATACTGAGGAGCTCCAATTCTCGGCCATCAATCTGCTGGGTCTGTTCTCTATGGATGAGAGCGCAGAATTCGAGGAATCTGCATCGCCACGCTCCAGAAGCCATTCTACCCCAAGGCCATCTAGTTCTCCTCCGGTCATTCCTGTCTCCACTCTGGAGGTACTGGCCCCAAGCACCTCACCACAGAGCACCCCATTTGTCCCCAGGACGGCACCAACCCCATGGAGGTTGCATTAATGCAGCAGGTCTGGTCCACGAGCGCCGCATGAGAGCAGAGAGATGGTACAGTTGTCCAGGAGGACTATAGACATTGGTGACCAGATTCTCGATGCATTGGGGGGCATATCCCGACAGCTGGCCACCATGACTGAGTACGTTCAGAGGATAGTGGAGGCCCTGGAGGCGATAGCCAGGAACACTGCTGGCACAGGCCTCCCAGTGGTCGCCGAGCGTGGCACTCCACCCTTAGGTTCCGCACCACCACTGCGAGCGACAGATGAGAGAAAGACCAAGATCCTGCTTCTGGATCAGAGAATGTTCCCCCCTCGGCACCCGCCGCTCCCGTACCTGTCCAACCACCGCCTCTGCTTTCATCCCCCCCGAATGAGGCATCACCTTAGGAGCTCTTCAGCCAGGCGGCGTGGAACGAGGAGAGGAAGGGGTAGAAGTGGGGAGAAGAAGGGGAGGGGGGAAGGAAAGTGAGGTGCATGTCCACAGGTGATGGCTGTGTTTTATCTCCATCTGGGTGTATGCAATTTGTTATAATGTATGGCAGGGAGGGAGCCACCCTCCTGCTTTGCATTTGTATTCTGTGTTGCTGGACATGTTGACCATTTCATTGATGTCAATGGTCGAAAAAGTGGGGTGTGGACGGGAGTGAGGTTTTTTTGGCATGATACTTATGATTTCAGACCAATGTTCGTATAAACATTTTTTTATTCAACATAACCTTGTTGCGTATTGTCTCAGATAGCTGGACCTTTACACACTGCTGATTCCTTAACATGAAAGGGTTAAATAAAACTTAACTTCAATCAACGTAAACTTTAACTGGCACCAAGTTGATGGGCGCCATTGATGTCTGAGCTGCACACACACAGCAGTGTGTCAGCATTGTCACTCACAGCAACATTCTTTCAGGCAAATTGTTCAGGTATGAGCTGCTGACGTAAGAGTCTTGCAGCTATGTAGCCACCACGGGCCCTTTCCTGCAGTCTGGAGGGGGGAGTGGGCATGGTTGCATAGCCAGCCTGATTGTCTGACCCTAGGTCAGCGTCCAACCGCTCGTCCTCCTCTTCCTCTTCTCCTGAGGTGGACCATCAGTCCCTTCTGGCAATTCTTGTCCCCTCCTCATAGCCAGGTTGTGCAGCATGGAGCACATGAATTTAGCTACTTGCTCAGGGTTGTATTGTAGCTCCCCTCCTGAGTGCTCCAGACATCAAAAGCGATGCTGAAGCACAGTTATTGTTTTCTGGACGACATTGCGTGTGTCTCTGTGGCTCTGGTTGTATTGCTTCTCGGCCTCGGTGCGGGTGTCACGCAGGGGTGTCATCAGCCAGGTGACTAGGTTGTCACCAAGCATCCAGCATTGTCATTGAGGCTGACTCTTAAACATGTCAGAAACAGCGCTCTCACACAGGATGTGAGTCTCAACGAAGCTGCCCGAACATTTGGCATTCACTGCCATTATGATCTGGTTATGGTTGACAACTAGTTGGACCTTCAGGGAGTGAAATCCTTTTCTGTTACGATAAAGCTCTGTGTCCTGAGAAGGTGCCCGTATGGCGATGTGAGTGCACTGTGTTGCTCCCTGCACCCTGGAGAACTTAGCAATGTGGTAGAAGGCTCCAGCCCTGTCAGTCTGAGCCTCCGTGGTCAAGGGGAAGCTGATAAAGTCCATCCTATGCGCATACAGGGCCTCCGTGATCTGTCTAATGCAGCGATGTGTGGCATGGTGAGACAGAGATAAAATCTCGACTGCGGAGGCCAGAAAGGAACCGGACGCATAGAAAGACAGTGCCGCAGTGACCTTGACCTTGACCGACACTGATGTCCTGATGGCAGGCTGCATATGTGCCTGATGAGCTTACATATTTCATTGATCATCACCTTGTGGAAGCGCAGTCTCCGAAGGCAGGTGTGCTCGGACACGTCGAGGTAAGACATCTTCTCCCTGTAAGTGCGGGGTTTGTTTCATCTGGACCTTCTCCTCATTCTGGCACATCTTAAATTGGGCACATAATGATGTGCATTAGACATTGAGCCATTTGCACTCTGCAGCATCTGCGTATTAATCGATACAGGCTGAGAAATGGCTGGCCCCATTGCAATGAAAGTATAATAGCAATTGATCAGAAGCAATAATTTTCTCACTAAAATACATCTACAGTAAACCCACAATAGTCCAGAGTCTGAAAATATGTCTGTTGAGATGGTCCCTTCACCTGAGAAGAATTCCAGAGTCAATCCAAACTCCCCTGAAGTTGAAACAGCCTTTTGAATGAAGTGACCTGCAATTTTAAAAATGGCACCCACACCGCTGTGATTCATTCATAACAGTTCCACTTTTTCTGACCGGTGTTTTGGGTGAGCGATATTGTGGGCGAGATGTGTGCGAGGTGCTGAAAGTGACGCTGTGCGATCTTCTGGCCGTTAGTTTCGGCAAATGTGATCTTCACCACAAAAAGTGTCGGCGGTCAGTATTATTGAATATCGGCATTAATTACATGTGGAAAGTAACGCTGGACGATATTATGGGCGTTGGTTTCGCCCATTCTGATGATTCCACCCAAAAAAAGTGGCTGGGTGGTATTATTTTTTCCCGGCGTTACGCACATGGGGAAAGTAACGCTGGGCGATAAGTGTCTGAAAAATGGCCATCAGTTTCCATTTTGTGGCTAAATGGGCGATATATGGGCAATATACCTCATTTCAGTGGCAAAATGGACATTAAGTGGGCGTTATGCATGCAAAAAAAAGTGTAAAATCTAGCCTATCTTGTTATTGTTATTGTTCTTTCAAAAAAGTTACTATTTACAAATTTGTTGAAACACAGAAACATAGAAAATAGGTGCAGGAGTAGGCCATTCAGCCCTTCGAGCCTGCACCACCATTCAATATGATCATGGCTGATCATGCAACTTCAGTACCCCATTCCTGCTTTCTCTCCATACCCCTTGATCCCTTTAGCCATAAGGACCACATCTAACTCTCTTTTTGAATATATCCAACAAACTAGACTCAACAACTTTCTGTGGTAGAGAATTCCATCGGTTCATAATTCTCTGGGTGAAAAAGTCTCTCCTCATCTCGGTCCTAGATGGATTATCCCTTATCCTTAGACTGTGACCCCTGGTCTGGACTTCCTCAACATCGGGAACATTCTTCCTGCATCTAACCTGTCCAAATCTTATATGTTTCTATGAGATCCCCTTTCATTCTTCTAAATTCCAGTGAATATAAGCCGAATCAATCCAATCTTTCTTCATATGTCAGTCCTGCCATCCGGGAATCAGTCTGGTGAACATTCGCTGCACTCTCTCAATAGCAAGAATGTCCTTCTTCAGATTAGGAGACCAAAACTGCACACAATACTCAAGATGTGGCCTCACCAAGGCCCTGTACAACTGCAGTAAGACCTCCCTGCTCCTATACTCAAATCCTCTCGTTATGAAGGCCAACATGCCATTTGCATTCTTTACTGCCTGCTGTACCTGCATGCCTACCTTCAATGACTGATGTACCATGACACCCAGGTCTTGTTGCACCTCCCCTTTTACTAATCTGTCACCATTCAGATAATAATCTGTCTTCCTGTTTTTGCCACCAAAGTGGATAACCTCACGCTTATCCACATTATACTGCATCTGCCATGCATCTGCCCACTCACCTAACCTGTCCAAGTCCCCCTACAGCCTCTTAGCATCCTCCTCACAGCTCACACTGCCACCCAGCTTAGTGTCAACTGCAGACTTGGAGATATTACATTCAATTCCTTCATCTAAATCATTAATGTATATTGTAAATAGCTGTGGCCCAGCACTGAACCTTGTGGTACCCCACTAGTCACTGCCTGCCATCCTGAAAAGGACCTATTTATTCCCATTCTTTGCTTCCTGTCTGCCAACCAGTTCTCTATTTACGTCAATACATTACCCCCAATACCATGTGCCTTAATTTTGCACACTAATCTCTTGTGTGGGACCTTGTCAAAAGCCTTTTGAAAGTCCAAATACACCACATCCATTGGTTCTCCCTTATCCACTCTAGTAGTTACACCCTCAAAAAATTCTAGAAGATTTGTCAACCATGATTTCCGTTTCATAAATCCATGCTGACTTGGACCGATCCTGTCACTGCTTTCCAAATGCGCTGCTATTACATCTTTAATAATTGATTCCAGCATTTTCCCCAGGAGGAGAAAAAAGTATTTATTTACTGTTAAAGTTTTCAAAGTTTTCAAAGTTTCCAGAATTAAAATGTTTTATAAATCTTTATGCTTAACTTAACCATTCTTGTACAGTGTCTCACTTTTAGAAAATGAGGGGTAATAGTCAACATGGTGGGATAGAGTGGGCTGGCAAAGGTGAAGCTTAAATCTCACTGTTCAAGCAAAGCATTGATTTATGAGCGGCTGATGCAACACTTTTGCAGTTGCGAAAGCTCCACGAGGCTTCCCTTGTGATGTTGGCGGCGGGGCTGGTGGGTGGAGCTGGCCTGGGTTCAGTGGTATTTCGGAGTTGCACACCGATTGATGTCATAAAAACAGTAAAAAAATAAGAACGGCAGTATTTTTTACTGCCGGCGGATAATCACTGATGAATTTACCACCGCCGGTAAATTTGGCGGTAAATTTGACAGTAAATGGACAGTAAATGGGTGGAAAGATGAAATTCCAGCCCATGGTCTTTATTTTCTCTCAGACCTAATTTAACATTTTTGGAAAAAGGTGAGGATGACATAGCATATTGAATGCTTTGGAAATGTTCAGTTCTTTTTCCATTACTACATGGCAGCCATTCAATAATCGTTTCACATCAGTACCATAGGTTTTGCAGTGATGGAAGTTGACTAGTCTGCTATAAACCCAAAGTGAAAACTGGACAGCAGGTTTTGCAATTGAGACGATGAACTGCTTCCTGTTTCTCTCTAATAAATCTTGTACAAAAACAATTAACTAAAGCTACTTGAATCAAAATAAATAACTGTCATATACCGTAACTATTTGACGGTTTCCATGAGCTTTGAAATATTCATCAGCAGACAGCGTGGTTTGTATGTGATAAGTTTTTATCTTTTGAATGTTCTGCTCTCTATTCGGACAAGATAACAGCAGTCAACAGGGACAGCCGAAGTAAATGAGCATGGGGAATAGTGCAGATAACATCATCTTCTGCTGATGTATAATATAATGACCTCTGAGCCTCTTTTCCTAGACCAGTGCTTGTCTTTTCCATTTTCATTGCCAAGCTAAGGTAGAGTTATGAGCACAGTTGGATAAAACAAAAATAGTTTGAGACATAGAAAAGAAGGTTATCAATCAATGCACTCAGACCACATACCATTTTAACATAATAACAGGCTGTAGTTCATTATCAGGAGATTCAAGAAAGCTGTCTGGTGATTTTCTCTGTGCACATTTACTATCAGAAATTTGCTCTAACGTATTACTGTAAGGGATAAATTGTAAGAATTGCAAATAGGTGGTCAGAATTATGCTGAAGGTAGTGAACGTATCAGTATTAGGAGGGTCTGTATAATTGCCTATGTATGTAACACTTTCTTATATAGGTATAGCACACTTATAATGCATTAAACTGTATGGTTAACCTTAGTAACACTTAAACAGAAAGTCAGCAGTTGTTGATTAGAAGTCTCTGAGGAAGAGATAAGGAAGCCAGTACAACCACCCTAGGCGTCGGAGAGACTGTGGCAAAGTGCAAGTCAAGGAACAACACAGTGGGAGATGTACAATTGCATATACCACTCAGAGTCAGTCTGATAAGAGTCGACAAATCAGTGTAACTTTTCTGATAGAATTAGACCTATCGATGATTTTGTAGGAGGGTGCTCCTCTCCAAAACCTGTGTAAGTTCTACTTGAAAACTCATGTATTTCGGAGGTTCCACGCCTGAACCTTCTCTTGCAATTGCTGGTAATAAAAGCCGGTTGAACCTGGGATTTCGTGTGTTCACTTCCGTGGTCATTATACAACAGGAGAAGGGCGATTAACAATATCAGTTAGTCCACCTTGAAGGAGAGAAGCCTCCTTTTTTAACCCCAACATTTGGCGTCACGAACAGGATGCAGACCCTGTGACCTGGATGATGCGACAGCTGAATGGCAGTGAGTATGTTTTGTGCCACCTGCAGCTGTAGCATTGACAGGGAAGGAGGTAATCTATATAAAGAATTAGAAGGGGTAATCTGTAGAATAAGTTGTAGCGAACCACAGAATGATGAAAACCAAGGGTGGGATAGGTGTATTGCCTGAAAAAGAAGGAATGCAACCTAAGGGGGAGAGGATCCCAGCGATTGCTGGAAGAAAAATAAGGTGTATGTCCCGAAGCGTGACACGGTAATAACACGGAGAAGCTGGTATTGAGCATGCGCAGCGCAAACAAGAAGGAATACAACCTAAAAAGTGGGGCGGGACCCCAGGATCCTAGAAAAACTGGCCAGTGGGATAAAATGCCAGCTGAGAAAAATGGAAAATTAATAAAAGAAAAGAAAAATACTGGAAAAACACGTTGAATTTACAAAGGACAGCATGTTTTTATCAAAAGATAAAAAACCTTGAAAGCTGCAGCTGCTAGAAAGAGAAACAAAGATCTTTAGGAAAATGGACTGGAGGAAGATCATCAAAATACAAAACCTAATTTGAAGAAAGGAGATTTAAATTGGCTGTGAATTCAATCAATGCCCAGGCCAAGAACCGTGAAAGTGGTCAGGCAGGTGCTAGGGCTACTGCAGAAAGATCAGACAATTGTGGTTGTAAGGTTAAAACAAGCTCTCACAAGTGCTCCAGCCCTGGGATTACATGACCAGGACAGGCCCTTCCACATCTATATCCACCACAGTAAAGATCATTACATGGAGACAGGCATAGGCCAGTGGTATAGTAATGCCAGAACATATACCCAGCATACCTTAGTAGAATTGTTTAACACAGGAAGGCTAAAAACGGTATCCGATGCACAAAGGGCAAGGTGGGAAACAATGCTCTTAACCCCCCGCCAACGGGACAGCAACAATAAAAGGCAACTGTAACATCCCTGCAAGATGGATCATTACGCAGGGAAAGGAGCATCAGTGTAGCCTGACAGGAGAAGACGAGGGAAGTAGTCAGGCTTGAGGAGGCAGACATGTAGATGGGTCTCGGCGCTATATGGGACACCACGGATGGGCCGTAGTAGATAGCAGCGGACAGGTCAAAAGGGAAGGACGGTTCAAAGGGGGTCAATCAGCTCAAGTGGTTGAATTAGTGGCTCTCACCGAAGCACTGAGGCTGGCTAGGGGAAACAGAGTAAACATCTATACAGACAGTCAATATGCTTTTGGAGTAGTGCATGATTATATGATAGCCTGGAGCAGACGGGGATACTCAGGAGGAGGACCAATTAAACATGAGGCAATTGTTAAACACTTAGTGGAAGCCTCCCTACTACCCCAGGAGTGTGCGATAATAAAGGTCAAAGCGCACATAAAAATTAATGATCAGTATCAACAGGGAAATGCATGGGCAGATGAAGCAGCCCAAGCAAGTGGCAGAGACAGGTACACTGCCCGGGGAAGCCCAAGTCAGAGTATGTACCATCGGGTCTGAGGAAGTAAACATGCTTAAGGTACAGGGAGAAGCCACTCCACAGGAAAAGGAGGGGTGGAAGCAAAGAGGGGCCCAACAAGGGACTGACGGGATATGGAAGAAATAATGGGAATGTAGTGGCCCCGGAATGCATCCGGGAGCCTATTAAATTTATACCACGGGTATGTCCATACAGGTAGAACCAACATGATAAGCTCGATGTCCAGATGCTTGTGGTGGAAGGAAATGGGTAGAGATATAGAGGACCACTGTAGAAGGTGCATGATATGCACAAAATACAACCCAGGGGGGAAAGTAAAGGTCAGAATGGGACATCAGCCCCGACCGAAAGTACACTGGAAAAACTTGCAGATAAATTTTACTGGACCGTTACCCAGCAACAAAGGGAAGGCATACTGCCTAGAAGTAATAGACCAGTTTACGATGTGGGTAGAGGCTTTTGCCACTGGAAATTGTTCAGCAGAAACTGTGGACAGGATCCTAGCAGAAGAAATAATGCTACTACAGTATTCTTAAATCAAGGTACCCACTTCATAGCGAAGGTGATGAAACAGGCCTGCGCTTTACTAGGGATCGGGCAAAAATATCCCATATCAAAGACACTGGAAAGGGATGGGTAGATAGGATACCCCGAGTATTAATGAAGCTCAAGGCAACCCCTAGTCGGACGCCAGGACTGACACCCATTGAATTAAAAAAAAGACAGGATACAGAAATTTGTAATGGAACTCTGTAAGCAGTTACATGATTGAAAGACACAGGCTAGAGATTCAAATCAAGGACTTAGAGAACGACACGAAGGAACAGAAGGTCCAAACACCCCAAATAGGCAGTCAGGTGATTACCCCAGAGAGGTCCGGGCTCGCACCCAAATGGACCGGACCCTATCAGGTAATAATGGTAAGTTATGGTAGTTATAAGGGGTATCGGCAAGTGGAAACACTGGACCTAGTTAAAAAAGCATGGTCGCAACTAACCGGTGACAACCGGGAAATATTGTTTTTTGCAGGACTCTAGTGCTTGTGGAAACAACGTGGCGTAATGCAGCCTCATATCAAGGACAACAGGCTGAGGGACGGCAAGGCCTGTATTACAGGGACTCGGTCAACATTAGTTTAATAAAGAATCAAAAACATTGATGATGACGGACGGAGCAATAGTCGACTTAAATAACGGGCATAAAACAACGTAACAAGGAAACAAAACAACATTGGGGATGGGCCAGTAATATGGGTCCAATAATTAGTGGGAATAAAACACGGTGTGTTTTATAATCAGGAGGGACAAAGATACTGCACCCAGGGGAAGGGGGTGCAACACGGCCCCACCAATTACTTTAGCAACAGTGAGCACTACCAGGGCCTCGACCATCACACCCCCCAGCACCACAAATGGGTCCAACTATGAACACTGGGGTAAGAGAAATTGATAAGGTAGACCAAGGATAAGATACACTTCGGGGTACGTCAGCGAATAATTACTGTATTCCTAAATTTAAACACTATAACCACCCCCAACTTCTGTGGGTTTAACACTATAAGCATGTATAGAAACCTGACCCTGCGAGCACTTAAAGGCCTGAATCAAGAACCATGAAGTTTAATGTGGAAAGAATGTCAGGTAATCAATGGAATCGGGAAAAAAGAGGGATACTGGAAATGGTAGGTGCGGGATAGGTGGCGGGAGTTGCGACAGTAAACACAATAGACCGACACATGATAGACGATCGAGTGAATGCTCTACCACGAACCTTACAGGGGTTGCTGGGAAGGGATGAGGATAATGAAAAGATACAGGCACAACTGGGCAATGGTGCAGAAAGGGAATTATTACAAGTAGCCCACACATTGCGAGACCACGCCAGAACTATAAATGAATAGAGCAGATCAGAACTTAAGTAAAACTATACAGACAGAACTAGTACATACAGGATATGGAACATGATTGCTCAATGGAATACAACATAAACTAGAGTAGCTTCAGAATGGAAAGGTGCTGGATTGGATAACACTCGATGTATTTACCGACTGGACCTTGGACAAAAACATGACTCATGCCTGCGAGGTGCGCAGAAACAGCCATGCTTGGGTCCCAAAGGCCAGATGTGTAACTGGACATTTAACTATAATAGGTTTTGGGTTATCTATACCACAGTATGATGTGACAAAGGGAGATCCCCTATATCAAACAGTGTAGAAGAAATAAGAAATCAAATTCGCGTGCGGTACCATGTCAAACCAGAAATGTAACTGAAGAGAACAACAGTACTGAGAATCTCAGCATAGATGATTGTTATAAAAATAACCAAGTTGCTTTATGTCACGATCCACTACGAATGATCAAAGATGACTGTGGATATAACCAAGTGGACAGGTGCACCTTGAGTATCACTACCCTAACACAGGGCTACTAAATTATCGCTGTTCCACGAGGAAATGGAGATCGATGTGTGAGCACCATGGCAACTGAAATGAAGAAAGGAACACCTCATGCACCATTATGGATATTGACTTCTGCTTTACTCCTCTTGACGAGACAGATATAAACGGGTTTATTATAACCCCTGAGCTAAAGGAGGAAAGATCGATGGGACAATGATGGACATTACCTGAGGAGGTTATGCGAAGGCCATTGGGCCGTAATGAAAATCGATACTTGAACTGAAAGAGGAACAAACTCAACTGAATTGGACACCATTCGACAACATAGAGAATACCCCAGGTGGGGCAGAAATTCAGCAGAATAGAGAAGACCCCAAGTGGAGGAAAGATAGAAGAAACAGAGGAGTCCCCTGGCGGGGCAGAATTCAAACACTGAGAAAATGTTGGCTAAAAAGGACTTATACACGAACTATGCTGGACTAAATGTACTGGTTGTAGTGCAAGGGAATTCATCTTGCTGGTATTAACCTGTAAAAGGTGTAACCGGCATAAGAGGCAGGCCCTAGCCCGTACTATAGTTAAAACATTGAATAAAGTGAAATCGGACAGTCCAGCAGAAAGGACTTACTTAGTATAACCTTGATGGGAAAGCCAACAGGTAGGTCCTGTAGCTCGGGAAGTAGCACTACCCAAGTGAAAGGACAACCCTAGAAGCTCACCTGTGAGGTATTAATTGGGAAATGGCCTATCTTGAGCATATAGCCAAGGGCCATTAGGGGGGAATTGTAAGGGATAAATTGTAAGAGCTGCAAATAGGTGGTCAGAATTATGCTGAATGTAGTGAACTTATCAATATGAGGAGGATCTGTATAATTGCCTCTGCATGTAATACTTTCTTATATAAGTATAGCACAGTTATAAAGCATTAAACTGTATGGTTAACCTTAGTAACATTTAAACAGCAAAGTCAGCAGTTGTTGATTAGAAGTCCCTGAGGAAGAGATAAGGAAGCCAGTACAGCCACCCTAGGTGTCGGACAGACTGTGGCAAAGTGCAAGTCTTGGAACAACACAATGGGAGATGGACAATTACATATACCACTCAGAGTCGACAAATCAATGTAACTTCGCTGATAGAATTAGACTTATCGATGATTTTGTAGGAGGGTGCTCCTCTCCAAAACCTATATAAGTTCTACTTGAAAACTCATGTATTTCAGAGGTTCCACGACTGAACCTTCCCTTGCAATTGCTCATAATAAAAGCCAGTTGAACCTGGGATTTTGTGTGTTCACTTCTGTGGTCGTTATACAACAGGCGAAGGGCGAGGTGTCGATTAACTATATCAGTTAGTCCACCTTGAAGGAGAGAAGTCTCCTTTTTTACCCCAACAATTACTTTGTGCCAGTATGGTTATAGGCCAGGTAGAGATAAAACTAACCCGGAGACTGGGAGAAATTTAGAACTCAGCAGAGGTGGACAAAGGGTTTGATTAGGGCAGGGAAAATAGAGTACGAGAGGAAGCTTGCAGGGAACATTAAAATGGACTGCAAAAGCTTCTATAGATATGTAAAGAGAAAAAGGTTAGTAAAGACAAACGTAGGTCCCCTGCAGTCAGAATCAGGGGATGTCATAATTGGGAACAAAGAAATGGCAGACCAATTGAACAAGTACTTTGGTTCGGTATTCACTAAGGAGGACACAAACAACCTTCTGGATATAAAAGGGATCAGAGGGTCAGAGGGTCTAGTAAGAAGGAGGAACTGAGGGAAATCCTTATTAGTCGGGAAATTGTGTTGGGGAAATTGATGGGATTGAAGGCCGATAAATCCCTAGGGCCTGATGGTCTGCATCCCAGAGTACTTAAGGAGGTGGCCTTGGAAATAGCAGATGCATTGACAGTCATTTTCCAACATTCCATAGGCTCTGGATCAGTTCCTATGGAGTGGAGGGTAGCCAATGTAACCCCACTTTTTAAAAAAGGAGGGAGAGAGAAAACAGGGAATTATAGACCGGTCAGCCTGACATCGGTAGTGGGTAAAATGATGGAATCAATTATTAAGGATGTCATAGCAACGCATTTGGAAAGAGGTGACATGATAGGTCCAAGTCAGCATGGATTTGTGAAAGGGAAATCATGCTTGACAAATCTTCTGGAATTTTTTGAGGATGTTTCCAGTAGAGTGGACAAGGGAGAACCAGTTGATGTGGTGTATTTGGACTTTCAGAAGGCTTTCGACAAGGTCCCACACAAGAGATTAATGTGCAAAGTTAAAGCACATGGGATTGGAGGTAGTGTGCTGACGTGAATTGAGAACTGGTTGGCAGACAGGAAGCAAAGAGTAGGAGTAAATGGGTACTTTTCGGAATGGCAGGCAGTGACTAGTGGGGTACCGCAAGGTTCTGTGCTGGGGCCCCAGCTGTTTACATTGTACATTAATGATTTAGATGAGGGGATTAAATGTAGTATCTCCAAATTTGTGGATGACACCAAGTTGGGTGGCAGTGTGAGCTGCGAGGAGGATGCTATGAGGCTGCAGAGTGACTTGGATAGGTTAGGTGAGTGGGCAAATGCATGGCAGATGAAGTATAATGTGAATAAATGTGAGGTTATCCATTTTGGTTGTAAAAGCAGAGAGACAGACTATTATCTGAATGGTGACAGATTAGGAAAAGGGAAGGTGCAAAGAGACCTGGGTGTCATGGTACATCAGTCATTGCTGGAAGGCTGCTGACTTTCAATGGTGGAGATTGCAGATGGCCTTGGAGGATGACCTTGAGCAGCTCCGGACCTAAAAGGCCCAGCTGTGGACTGCATCATCTCAGTCTGGTCTGGCTGGCTGAAGGGCACTTGTGGTGGGAGTACAAATACTGTCATTCTTAGAGAGGACATTGCATTCACTGACCTTGACCACTCGTGTGAGAGCATTAAACCTCTTCCAGCACTGCATCCATGTCCTTGGGATGATACTCCTGGAATTGACCTCCATGTCTATCTATTCTGACCGCTTTCATGTCATGTGTCTGGAGGCCCCCTGCCCCCCGCCTCCCGCTGCATGCAGAAATCATCATATTGAACAGGCAGCATAAAGTTGGCATGCTGCCTGCGTTCCACTCAATAGGTGTGGCTTCTCGCACCCGATTTCAGAGGCTAACCAATTTAACCCTTTTGACTCTTAATGCTAACAGTTCATTGACAGTTTTCTAGCAAAATTAATACATTGATAAAAATGTCACTTTCTGTAGGCTGTTTTATCTGCTTGTGCCCTTGAGCTAATAAAGATCAGTGACTTGGCAATGTAGCACATTTTTTGGCATTTCCCTAGCTGACATTAAAATGCCTAGCTGCTTTTTGTAAGCAGATAGATGAATAGCTCCCTAATTGATTTAAAGGACAAAAATCTAAGAGCTTATACCTTTCTAACAGCCTGACAGAGACGAATGGTTCAGCTAAAAAGTAAACTTGGTGTTGCACACCAAATCAAAAAATCCAGACATCCATTTAACAAACAAAGAGGTAAAGGATAAGAGCAAGTAACACTTCATAAAAATATAAACTAGCATTAAGATCCATAAATATATATATTTCTCCTTTTGGCCTTTACTTCAATCAGGAAGGATTGGGGATAGATAAGGTCATGGATCAAGTAGTGTCATTTTTCAGAACTGCTGCCTGTGTCACTGTGACTGGTTTACAGAAAGGGATATGTCCCATCTGTATCTGATTGTTGTGGTGGTAATGCTCAATGGAAAATTGCTCAAATTTGCGTTAACTCGTGGAGCCAGGACAGCTGAGGTTGGGATTTGAGCTAGTCATCTGCCCAGTTAATCTGTGCTCTTTTGCCAGAACTACCAATTTGTCCAACAGTGAAATTTTACAATAAGCCTCTTCCAAGAGGGATCTATATATTTGATTAAATAATTCATATCTTCATTGGGGGCGGGTGGATTTTGCAGATAGTAAGGTATTGCACCATCAAGGTTTAATCAGGAAAGTAATGATTATATTAGTGCGTAAGATAAGTTCAATACAAAGTTATGCCATTGAAATATGAATTAAATTTAGATGTTCAATATTTGAAAGCAGATTGCAATAGCTAATTCATCCACTACAAGATGTGCCATTGCTCTGACAGAGATAGATCATGTTAATAGTACTGTCATGCAGAATGGATACAGCTGCATCAAATGGCATCACAGTGGCAGAACATAACGGATGAGTTAACATGGAAAGCAATAAGTATGTTAAAAAAGCATATGGGCTTAATGGAGCATTTCTCTATTTAAACTCCTCGGGCACTTGTTTAATTAAATACTTGTTACAATTCTTCCTCAAAATCTGTTTGTTGACAGTTTGTTACATGCATTCCAGTTCAAAATGAGACAGTAATCTAACTGTATATCATTTAGAGTGTCATACACCAACCTGTTTTGACTGAAGTTCAAGATATATGTGTTTATTGTGGGAAGGTTTCCAATTATCCAAATTGTCCAATTGTGGCAATGAGATTTTAACAAAAAACTGCAGTCTTCAGCATTTTGAAAACCCCAAGTGTCCAAAGCAGCTTTATTCATGATCCAGATAAACCATTGCAGTCACTGTCCATAGCCTTATGATTGCACCTTTCAACACAGCAGCATTTCCCTCAATGCATACATAAGGGAGAAGGGAATAGAGGGATACAGGGAAGGGGGTGGGAAGAGGTCATTAGAGTTGGAAGAGTTGGTGTGGAGTATAAAAACCGAAAAAGACCAATTGGGCTACAAATTCTTTGTAATTCTGTATCATTTCTTAGAAGAACGACAGTAAATTTGTCATGCAAGAACTCCATTCCACAAACCCATGTTGAACGCATCCCACGCTCTCCCCGTCCCTCCTTACCACACCATACTTGTCTTGGTATTTCATTGTCCTTTCCTTCAAGATACGTTCTAACACTTTACACATTACAAATGATAAGCTTCCTGGCCTGTAGTTTCCTGGGTCATTCCTATACTACTATTTTTTGTTAAGTTATTTTTTGTTCGCTGCTTTCCAATCATCAGGCAGTATTGCTGTTCGTAAAGATTTATTACTTCGTTAAGTACCCATGTATGAAGACCATTCTTGCCTAGTGTCTTGATCAATGACGATCTTATCTAAAATGTCTATTTTGTTCAGTATGTCTTCTGACATTCCTAATTGTTCATCTCCCATGCTGAAAGATTGGTTTACTTCATGAACACAGAAAGTCAGAATTCTTTTAATATATTTGCCATTCCTTGAGCACTTAATATCATGCCATCTTTGGGATCGTTCAATAGCCCCAATATTTCTTTTTTATTGTTACCTGGTTGCTGCAAGTAATTTATAAAATGTTTGGCATATGGGGATGATGCCACCTTCCAGTACTCCCCACTGAACGTGCTGGATTGCAAAATCATAATCATCCCTTTCTTTTAATATTCTCTGCTATTCAAACCTCATTTTCTACCTTAGCTTTCCCTACCAAGTTCTCATCATCCTTTACAAAAGAAAACTACTGTGAACGCTGGAATCTGGAATAAAAACAGAAAAGGCTGGAAATACTCAGCAGGTCAGACGGCATCTGTGGAAAGATAAACAGAATTAACCTTTCAGGTCAATTATCTTTCGGCAGTTCTGACAAAGGGTCATCGACCTGAAACATTAAGGAGCTAAAATTCAGGGTCCCGATAAGGTCCGTTACCGCCAGAATGCGGCGACCAGGCGGCGGAACCCAATGGCTGCTGATTTCTGGTCGAATGGCTGCCGCCAGCCAAATTCAGCAGGGGCGCTTTTCCAGCAGTCCCCACTTCCGTCTCGCCGCTGCTAAGCGGCCGTAAGTGCATCATCAGTGCACGCACCGCCAGGACCTTCACACCTCCGTCTAAATTAAGCCCGAAAAATCTATTGCCCACCAAATGGTGTCCCCGACAGTTTTTCTGTCAGTGCACCTTTCATTCCCTATGTCAGCCCTGGCTGCACAGTGGCCATTAAAGGCAAGAGCCCAATGCCGCCACAGCCATTTTATTTTTTTTACCGGACGACTTCCATGTCGGCCGGACTATTGTGCCCCCGGGTTCGACCGGGCCGCCAACAGGCAGCCTGGCACCCCCTCTTGGGTTCCAGGCTGTTGGCCCAGCCAAAAACCTCCCTGGTGGCCCAGTGGCCAATCCTAAATAATCGTCGATTCTCTCCCCTTTAACGGAGGGAAGAGACGTGATGATGCAATGACATCACCACCGCTCCACTGCTAAGTGACAGCGGCGGAGAATCCGTCCCGCCTCCACTCCCGCCCCTCACCAGCACTTACCGCCACACTTCCAACCCCATTATGACCAACTTCCTGGCTGCTTAAAAAAAGACAAAGAGCTGAATATCGATCAAGAGTCCACCTCATCCGATACGGTGGTAAAAGCACTTAAAGAACGGTAAGTGCGCCAGGTTTCTGGTGGACCTGAATTTCGGCCCCTAACCCTGTTTCTCCCTCCACAGATGCTGCCTGATCTGTTGAGTATTTACAGCATTTTCTGTTTCTTTTTCTTATCATCCTTTATCATTTTTTACATTTTCTCAGTCTGCAATGCTCCTGTAGCTTCAATGTTTCGGAATAATGACCGTGAAATTTGGCCCATTGACTGATAATGCCGGTTTCGGTGAAAAAATGCCGGTCACCTCGCTTCCGCCCACTTCCAGGCCCCAAGTTTCGTCCCGCGGCGAAAACGGCGCACCTCCGAGCTGGGCGCCTGTTTATTGCACCGAAAACTGCGACTAAAAAAAAGTCCGATATTCTCGAGCTCCTTGGAGCTCGATGTCTGCTTGGGGCGGCGCGCTCTTCGCAGCAGGGGGCGGAGCCTAACACTCGCGCCGATTTTCTAAATAGCAGGGAGCGGGTACAATTTAAATCAGCCTTCGTGGTGCCGGCAACCCTGCGCGTGCGCGTTGGAGCGTGCGTGCATGCGCAGTCTCACACAAACATTGGCACTCGGCCATTTTTAAAAATACTGCAGAAAAAGTGAAGATTTGTTTCTTGGACCCCTGCAAAGGCTTGTAATTTAATTTTTTCTGATATTTCTGTGTGTGAGGGAGTGCTTTTAGCAGCACTGCTGAATAAATCACCTGCTGAAATCAGTGAGTTCAGCTTTTCACTGCTAAACTTGCAGAACCGGTGCTGCATTGGTGCATGCAAATTAAGGACTGTGTGTTTGGAGAAATAAGAGTGCCAATTCAACTTTGCAATGGATCAATGTCCACCAAGAACAAAGATGGCAAACCATTGCATAATACGTGGTGTTGACAATGCAGCACCCATTCTGCAAATTTAAATATAAAACTGTCGATGTGGCTGCCTCTCCCTGTCCAAATGGCCTCAGTCCCCCTCACAGCTCGAAGGCTGCTGCTGTATCTTCGGCTGCCGGCCAGCCACTGACGCCGCCCCTAAAGCATGGCCAAATGGCCTCAAGCACCATAAAGAGCTGCGTGTGTCAGGTGTTGATTCTTCGGCTGCCGGCCAGCCACTGACACCGCTGATATCCTATGGCCGAATGGCCTCACGTCGGTCGGTCCGCTGCTGATTCTTCGGCTGCCAGCCAGCCACTGACACTGCTGATATCTCAGGCCGAATGGCCTCGGGTCCGTCTGGTGCTGCTTCTTCGTGGTCAGCCATGAAGAGAATGAAGGCCTGCCTAAAGCACTGCAGCTCAGCTCGAAGCTTGCTGCCGCTGCCGCCGAGACACTGACGCCACACCCCTGCCTGTCTCCAACATGAAAGGCCTGCCTGAAGCACAGCAGCTCGAAGGCTGATGCTATTTCACACAGGTAGGAACATGGTTTATTTAATCTTTTCTTTGCTTATAAATTTTTATTCAGGTTGGATTTATTTGTATAATATTTGAATAAGTATAACTAAGGATTGATTGTAGAATTTAATGACTTCCCTTCACCCTCCTCCCCCCCCCACCTCGTTCCCTACGCCTAATTTGTAACCTACGCCTGATTTTCTAAAGTGTAAGCAAGGTTTTTTCGAGCGTACAAAAATCTTCACTTACTCCATTCTAAGTTAGTTTGGAGTAAGTTTTCACTCACAAAACTTTGAAATCAGGCGTAAGTGGCCGGACACGCCCGCTTTTGAAAAAAAAATTCTGTTCCAAAGTGAAACTGTTCTAACTGACTAGAACTGGAGCAAACTAAATGACGAGAATTTCGATTTCTAAGATACTCCATTCGACACCAGTTGCTCCTAAAAATCAGGAGCAAATCATGTGGAAACTTGGGGCCCCAGTAGGGAAAGTGGTGGCCGCCATTTTGGGTAGGTTGGCAGCGTTGTCGTAGCCTGTGCTCGCTGAAAATAGAATAATTAGTCAGATTGTGACATCAATCAGCGTGCAACACTGAATTAACGCACAACCTGCTATTTTGAACAGCGGCGCGCCTTTTAATGCCCTCTCCTCAAAGTACACACCACTGACCGTACATTCATCTGTATGACAGACCCCCCCCCCCACCACCAGTGCTTCTTAAAGTGACATGCACAGCTTTCAAGTGAATTGAGATTTTTGCTTTTGTACTGGTTTCTTTTCATTTTATTTGAGTCTTGGCTTGGTGCAAAACATTTTTAAAGTTGTTAAAGTGCAAAGGGAGTGCAGGGAATGATGCTAGGTGTTTGTAAGGCTTTGGCACTTAAAGGACAGGCCTCTGAGAGCATCACTTGTTCAGAGTCCTGGGGGGTCGAGTTCCAATCCCCCTAAAGCTGCAGCATGACATGGAGATGGAGCAGAGCCAGCAAAGGGGACAAGCTGCTCACAGAAGGAGCAGGAGGAGGAGGGAACAGAAGAGGAGGAAGCCTGGCCTGGATATCCGGGATCGAATCATCCGCCTGCGCTACCAGTGAACACAACACCAATTCTCCTTTCAGCATTTGTCCCACACCTGACCTTCCCCCTGTTACTGACCATCACAGAATCCTCTTGTCCACAATGCTGAAATAAAAGCCATCACAAAGCAAACTTTCCAATCCAACTTTATCCCTATATGTACCCAATATTACATCAAGAAATCAACTCTTTGTGCATTCCCTTAGTGACTGCCTTGCATGTGCCTTTGCCTATTGTCGTGCTCCCACGTACTGCTCCCCCAGTGGCTACAGCATGGCTGGTGGAAGGCTGCTGACTTTCAGAGGGGGGCACTGCAGATGGCCTTGCAGGACAACCTCGAGAAGCTGGTGGCTGGCAGTGTGAAATTGAGTGACAGTGTTTTATCTTCTTTTTCACTCTTTCCTTCCTCTCCCTCAATCTTCTTGGATGCGTGAAATGAGAAAGGCACATGGTAGGGTTGTGGTGAGAGGAGGGTGGTATAACAAGAGGTGCATGCTTATACCATGTGCAACTTGTAAATCAGAAGGGATTGTGGGTTATGGGGAAGTGGAATGTAAGAAGGAGGATAATGTATGAGGATACTGGCACCTTGTATTCTTTCAGCCCCACCATTGGCCATGGGCTGTAAGAAATCGTGGACTGCAAGAAATAGTCTTATACGGGTTCCCTAGCTCAGCAGTTGATGACACTGAAGGATTCCAATTAGAACAGATAAGGAATTGTACAGAGAGCTAAGTTACGACAGAATGCAAAAACAGGCCTTGATAAGAGGTCGAGCAAGGAGCCTTGAGATAAACAAACTGTCCAAGAGATGGTGTGATCTCATGGGATGGGGAAGGTTTTTCACCCAAGAGTTGAGACAAAGAACTCAACATATCATTGGGCACCCTGGTTTGGGAATAGCCCTTACAGATTAGATAGCCCTGTCCAATATTTTATCCCAGACCCATCCCTAAGAAGAGAATAAAATAGATATCTAAAGCGCTTTTTGGCACACGGTGCAGAAAAGAGCTGTTCACACCACCGGCCATCTGTCCGATTGGGATTAATAGCAGTTACTTGTCACGGTCATATGTCTACTATGTCTTTCCTGATTGTGTGTTGTGTTTAATTATATTTGAACTACTGCTCCTTTATAAAATTCCTTATGTTCCAAAGACCCTTTTGGGTAATGACCTATGACTCCTAAGGCCCTTTGCGTAATCTGTGTGTGACCTGTGATCCAAATCTTATAGGCTCAGCTATGCCTCTGCCAAGAATGGCCAGCATTGTCTCCTCCAAAGGGGTGAGGAGAAGTTAGGAATGTAAGGTGTGCCTCGTGTTTGGTAGCGATTGTTAGTAGGTGAGTGATGAGTTGGTCCTGCATTAAGTAGTGTGTGAGACTAATGGTGCAGTTGGTGGGAGACTGATTTTGAAAATGCATTTGCTGACCTTGACAACTCCTGTGAGGTCATAAGAACATAAGAACATAAGAAATAGGAGCAGGAATAGGCCATTTGGCCCCTCAAGCCTGCTCCGCCATTCAATAAGATCATGGCTGATCTGATCCTGGCGTCAACTCCACTTCCCCACCCGTTCCCCATAACCCTTGACTCCCTTATTGTTCAAAAATCTGTCGATTTCTACCTTAAATATATTCAATGACCCAGCCTCCACTGCTCTCTGGGGTAGAGAATTCCAAAGATTCACGACCATCTGAGAGAACAACTTCCTCCTCTTTTCCATTTTAAATGGGCGACCCCTTAGAGTACTGCCTGCAGTTCTCATCACTACATTACAGGAAAGATGTGATTGCACGAGAGAATACAGAGGAGATTTACGAGGATGTTGCCTGGACTGGAGAATTTTAGCTATGAGAAAAGATTGGATAGGCTGGGTTTGTTTTCTTTGGAACAGAGGAGTCTGAGGGGAGACCTTATTGAGGTGTATAAAATTATGAGGGGCCTAGATAGAGTGGATAGGAAGGACCTATTTCCCTTAGCAGAAGAGTCAACAACCAGGGGTCATAGATTTAAAGTAATTGGCAAGAAATTTAGAGGGGATTTGAGAGGAATTATATTCACCCAGAGGATGGTGGGGTCTGGAACTCACTGCCTGAAAGAGTGGTAAGAGGCAGAAATACTCATGGCATTTAAAAAGTCATGACATTTTTTTGGGCACTGGAGCCACGTCCTGGGGGTGGCACTACTGGCAGTGATGGCCTCAACCATCTGGTCCCACATTTTTCTTTCTGGAGGGCCTCCTGGCTCCTGGTGGGTAATTGACCTCTCTTTCAGGGTTGACCCTCTGCACAAAGCTCAAATGCTGGTTCTGAAACCCTGGGTGCCCTATTCATGGCCTGTTGAGCTGAAGCACTATTAACAATTGAGATCAGCAGAAGGCAGCTCACATTTAAGAGGTGCAGAACATAAGAAACAGGAACAGGAGTAGGCCATATGGCCCCTTGAGCCTGCTCCGCCATTCAATAATATCATGGCTGATCTGATCATGGAATCAGGTCCACTTCCCTGCCCGCTCCCCATAACCCCTTATAGAAACATAGAAACATAGAAAATAGGTGCAGGAGTAGGCCATTCAGCCCCTCTAGCCTGCACCGCCATTCAATGAGTTCATGGCTGAACATGCACTTCAGTACCCACTTCCTGCTTTCTCGCCATACTCTTTGATCCCCCGAGTAGTAAGGACTTCATCTAACTCCCTTTTGAATATATTTAGTGAATTGGCCTCAACTACTTTCTGTGGTCGAGAATTCCACAGGTTCACCACTCTCTGGGTGAAGAAGTTTCTCCTCATCTCGGTCCTAAATGGCTTACCCCTTATCCTTAGACTGTGACCCCTGGTTCTGGACTTCCCCAACATTGGGAACATTCTTCCTGCATCTAACCTGTCTAAACCCGTCAGAATTTTAAACATTTCTATGAGGTCCCCTCTCATTCTTCTGAACTCCAGTGAATACAAGCCCAGTTGATCCAGTCTTTCTTGATAGGTCAGTCCCACCATCCCGGGAATCAGTCTGGTGAATCTTCGCTGCACTCCCTCAATAGCAAGAATGTCCTTCCTCAAGTTAGGAGACCAAAACTGCACACAATACTCCAGGTGTGGCCTCACCAAGGCCCTGTACAACTGCAGCAACACCTCCCTGCCCCTGTGCTCAAATCCCCTCGCTATGAAGGCCAACATGCCATTTGCTTTCTTAACCGCCTGCTGTACCTGCATGCCAACCTTCAATGACAGATGTACCATGACACCCAGGTCTTGTTGCACCTCCCCTTTTCCTAATCTGTCACCATTCAGATAATAGTCTGTCTCTCTATTTTTACCACCAAAGTGGATAACCTCACATTTTTCCACATTATACTTCATCTGCCATGCATTTGCCTACTCACCTAACCTATCCAAGTCACTCTGCAGACTCATAGCATCCTCCTCGCAGCTCACGCTGCCACCCAACTTAGTGTCATCCGCAAATTTGGAGATACTACATTTAATCCCCTCGTCTAAATCATTAATGTACAATGTAAACAGCTGGGGCCCCAGCACAGAACCTTGCGGTACCCCACTAGTCACTGCCTGCCATTCTGAAAAGTACCCATTTACTCCTACTCTTTGCTTCCTGTCTGACAACCAGTTCTCAATCCACGTCAGCACACTACCCCCAATCCCATGTGCTTTAACTTTGCACATTCATCTCTTGTGTGGGACCTTGTCGAAAGCCTTCTGAAAGTCCAAATATACCACATCAACTGGTTCTCCCTTGTCCACTTTATTGGAAACATCCTCAAAAAATTCCAGAAGATTTGTCAAGCATGATTTCCCTTTCACAAATCCATGCTGACTTGGACCTATCATGTCACCATTTTCCAAATGCACTGCTATGACATCCTTAATAATTGATTCCATCATTTTATCCACTACTGAGGTCAGGCTGACCACTCTATAATTCCCTGTTTTCTCTCTCCCTCCTTTTTTAAAAAGTGGGGTTACATTGGCTACCCTCCACTCGATAGGAACTGATCCAGAGTTAATGGAATGTTGGAAAATGACTATCAATGCATCCACTATTTCCAAGGCCACCTCCTTAAGTACTCTGGGATGCAGTCCATCAGGCCCTGGGGATTTATCGGCCTTCAATCCCATCAATTTCCCCAACACAATTTCCCGACTAATAAAGATTTCCCTCAGTTCTCCTCCTTACTAGACCCTCTGACCCCTTTTATATCTGGAAGGTTGTTGGTGTCCTCCTTAGTGAATACCGAACCAAAGTACTTGTTCAATTGGTCTGCCATTTCTTTGTTCCCAGTTATGGCTTCCCCTGATTCTGACTGCAGGGGACCTACGTTTGTCTTTACTAACCTTTTTCACTTTACATACCTATAGAAACTTTTGCAATCCGCCTTAATGTTCCCTGCAAGCTTCTTCTCGTACTCCATTTTCCCTGCCCTAATCAAACCCTTTGTCCTCCTCTGCTGAGTTCTAAATTTCTCCCAGTCCCCGGGTTCACTGCTATTTCTGGCCAATTTGTATGCCACTTCCTTGGCTTTAATACTCTCCTTGATAGCCACGGTTGAGCCACCTTCCCTTTTTTATTTTTACGCCAGACAGGAATGTACAATTGTTGTAGTTAATCCATGCGGTCTCTAAATGTCTGCCATTGCCCATCCACAGTCAACCCCTTAAGTATCATTCGCCAATCTATCCTAGCCAATTAACGCCTCATACCTTCAAAGTTACCCTTCTTTAAGTTCTGGACCATGGTCTCTGAATTAACTGTTTCATTCTTCATCCTAATGCAGAATTCCACCATATTATGGTCACTCTTCCCCAAGGGGCCTCGCACAATGAGATTGCTAATTAATCCTCTCTCATTACACAACACCCAGTCTAAGATGGCCTCCCCCCTAGTTGGTTCCTCAACATATTGGTCTCGAAAACCATCCCTTATGCACTCCAGGAAATCCTCCTCCACCGTATTGCTTCCAGTTTGGCTCGCCCAATCTATGTGCATATTAAAGTCACCCATTATAACTGCTGCACCTTTATTGCATGCACCCCTAATTTCCTGTTTGATACCCTCCCCAACATCACTACTACTGTTTGGAGGTCTGTACACAACTCCCACGAACATTTTTTGCCCTTGGTGTTCTGTAGCTCTACCCATATAGATTCCACATCATCCAAACTAATGTCCTTCCTAACTATTGCATTAATCTCCTCTTTAACCAGCAATGCTACCCCACCTCCTTTTCCTTTTATTCTATCCTTCCTGAATGTTGAATACCCCTGGATGTTGAGTTCCCAGCCCTGATCATCCTGGAGCCACGTCTCCGTAATCCCAATCACATCATATTTGTTAACATCTATTTGCACAATTAATTCATCCACTTTATTGCGGATACTCCTTGCATTAAGACACAAAGCCTTCAGGCTTGTTTTTTTAACACCCTTTGTCCTTTTAGAATTTTGCTGTACAGTGGCCCTTTTTGTTCTTTGCCTTGGGTTTCTCTGCCCTCCACTTTTACTCATCTCCTTTCTGTCTTTTGCTTTTGCCTCCTTTTTGCCTCCCTCTGTCTCCCTGCATTGGTTCCCATCCCCCTGCCATATTAGTTTAACTCCTCCCCAACAGCACTAGCAAACACTCCCCCTAGGACATTGGTTCCGGTCCTGCCCAGGTGCAGACCGTCCGGTTTGTACTGTTCCCACCTCCCCCAGAACCGGTTCCAATGCCCCAGGAATTTGAATCCCTCCCTGCTGCACCACTGCTCAAGCCACGTATTCATCTGTGCTATCCTGCGATTCCGACTCTGACTAGCACGTGGCACTGGTAGCAATCCCGAGATTACTACTTTTGAGGTCCTACTTTTTAATTTAGCTCCTAGCTCCTTAAACTCGTTTCGTAGGACCTCATCCCTTTTTTTACCTATGTCGTTGGTACCAATGTGCACCACGACAACTGGCTGTTCTCCCTCCCTTTTCAGAATGTCCTGCACCCGCACCGAGACATTCTTGACCCTTGCACCAGGGAGGCAACATACCATCCTGGAGTCTCGGTTGCGGCCGCAGAAACGCCTATCTATTCCCCTCACCATTGAATCCCCTATCACTATCGCTCTCCCACTCTTTTTCTTGCCCTTCTGTGCAACAGAGCCAGCCACGGTGCCATGAACTTGGCTGCTGCTGCCCTCCCCTGATGAGTCATCCCCCCCAACAGTACTCAAAGCGGTGTATCTGTTTTGCAGGGGAATGACCACAGGGGACCCCTGCACTACCTTCCTTGCACTACTCTTCCTGCTGGTTTTCCATTCCCTATCTGGCTGTGTACCCTTCTCCTGCGGTAAGACCAACTCGCTACACGTGCTATTCACGTAATTCTCAGCATCTTGGATGCTCCAGAGTGAATCCACCCTCAGCTCCAACTCCGCAACGCAGACCATCAGGAGCTCGAGGCGGATACACTTCCCGCAGACGTAGTCGTCAGGGACACCGGAAGTGTCCCTGAGTTCCCACATGGTACAGGAGGAGCATAACACCCGACCGAGCTCTCCTGCCATGACTTAACCATTAGATACACTTAAATTGGCAACAACAATGTTAAAAGTTACTGACTAATATAAAAAGAAAAAGAAAAACTACTCACCAATCACCAGCCAATCACTTACCCCCTAGGCTGTGACGTCACCTTTCTGTTTCTTTCTACTTCTTTTTTGCCATCTCTCCCCGCTGCAGCTGCACAAGTACGCCTCACCAACGAACTCCCGACGCCTCTCGCGGCCTTTTATAGGCCTCCGACCCCGGACTCACGCCTCACCAACAAACTCCCGACGCCTCTCGCGGCCTTTTATAGGCCTCCGACCCCGGACTCACGCCTCACCAACGAACTCCCGACGCCTCTCGCGGCCTTTTATAGGCCTCCGACCCCGGACTCACGCCTCACCAATGAACTCCCGACGCCTCTCGCGGCCTTTTATAGACCTCCGACCCCGGACTCACGCCTCACCAACGAACTCCCGATGCCTCTCGCGGCCTTTTATCGACCTCCGACCCCGGACTCACGCCTCACCAACGAACTCCCGACGCCTCTCGCGGCCTTTTATAGGCCTCCGACCCCGGACTCACGCCTCACCAACCCCTTATCGGTTAAGAAACTCTCTATCTCTGTCTTAAATTTATTCAACGACCCAGCTTCCACCGCTCTCAGGCAGTGAATTCCCAGATTTACAACCCCCCGAGAGAAGAAACTACTCCTCATCTCAGTTTTAAATGGGCGGCTCCTTATTCTAAGAGTATGCCCTCTAGTTCTAGTCTCCCGTATCAGTGGAAACATCCTCTCCGCATGCACCTTGTCAAGCCCCCTCATAATCTTATACGTTTCGATAAGAACACCTCTCATTCTTCTGAATTCCAATGAGTAGAGGCCCAACCTACTCAATCTTTCCTCATAAGTCAACCCCCTCATCTCCGGAATCAATCTAGTGAACCTTCTCTGAATTGCCTCCAAAGCAAATATATCCGTTTTTAAATTTGGAAATCAAAACTATACAGGTGTGACCTCACCAATACCCTGTATAATTGTAGCAAGACTTCCCTGCTTTTATACTCCATCCCCTGTGCAATAAAGGCCAAGATACCAATGGACTTCCTGATCACTTGCTGTACCTGCATACTAACCTTTTGTGTTTCATGCACTAGGAGTCCCCAGGTCCCACTGTACTGCAGCACTTTGCAATTTTTCTCCATTTAAATAATAACTTGCTCTTCGATTTTTTTCTGCCAAAGTGCATAACCTCACACTTTCCAACATTATATTCCATCTGCCAAATTTTTGCCCACTCACTTAGCTGTCTATGGGCTAGAACCTCCACTTTTTTTGTATGCTTAACACCCACTTAATGCCTATTTTACCGCTGAAATGACATGTAACGCCCATATAGCGCCAATTTTGGCACAAAATGGAAACTGACGGACATTTTTAGGAAACTTATCGGCAAGCGTTACTTTCCCCAAGTGCTTAACGCCGAGAAAAAATATTACTGCCCGCCCAATTTTTTGGGGTGGAATTATCAGAATGGGCGAAATCAACGCACATAATATCGCCCAGTGCTAATTTCTGCATTGATTTAACGCCGAGATTCAATATTAACGCCCACCCACTGTTTTTTGTCGTCAAAAGCATATTTACTAAAACTAGCAGCCATGAGATCACCCAGGGTCAATTTCACCACCTCGCACACATATCGGCCACAATATCACTCACCCAAAAAAACACCCAGAAAATGTGGAACTAACCGGAAAGAATCACAGCGTTATGGACACCATGTTCCAGATCACATGTCACATCCTTTAAAAGGCTGCTGTGCTTCAACCTCAGTGGAGGTCGGATGTACTGTGCAGGTCGTTCGAGTTGATGTGAACATTTCCACAAATATCTTGATCATACTGTGACCGATTGGAATTGAATAGGTGTCTGTGTCGGGACATTCCTTGTTTGTGACCAATCGGTGGAAAACAGAGGGCTACTGCAATGGGGCCTGTCCTTTCTCACCCTCTCTTGGTGACCAATTACACGCAGCAGACTCGAAATTGCCGAAGGAACGCTCCACTACATTATGTGCCCAATGTAAGACGTGACAGACTGATGAGAAGTTACACCCACCCGCAAGTACAAGGAGAAGTATTCTTACCTCGACTTGCCCGACACCACCTGTCTTCAGAGACTGCACTTCCACAAAGAGGTTATCACTGAGGTATGTCAGCTGATAAGAGCAGATCTGCAGCCTGCCAGCACCATCAGTACTGCACTGTCCGTCGAGGTCATAGTCACCAAGGCACTGTCGTTCTATGCCTCGGGTTCTTTTCAGGCCACAGCCGGAGACATTTGTGGACTTTCTCAGCATGCCACACATCACTGCATTAGACAAGTCACTGAAGCCCTGTACGCATGCAGGAGAGACTTGATCAGCTTCCCTATGACCAGGGAGGCACAGAGTGAGATGGCTCTAGGATTCTCCAGAATTGCAAACTTTCCCAAGGTGCAGGAAGCAATAGACTGTACGCACATCGCGATGCGGGCACCTTTTCAGGATGTTGAGGTTTTCAGGAACCGCAAGGGATTCTACTCCCTGAATGTCCAACTGGTTGTTGACCACCAGCAAATTATACTGACAGTGAATGCTCAATTTCCAGACAGCATCCATGATGCTCACATCCTGCATGAGAGCACTTTATCTGACTTGTTTAACAATGATCCACAAGGTCAATGCTGGATGCTTGGTGACAAAGGATATGACCTCGCCACCTGGCTGATGACCCCCCTGCATGACACCCACACTGAAGTCGAGACGCGATACAACGAGAGGCACAGAGCAACTAACAATATCGTGGAGAAAACGATTGGAGTGCTGAAGCAGTGCTTTAGATGCCTGGACCACTCAGGAGGTGAGCTCCAATACCTCCCTGAGCAAGTTGCTCAATTTGTGGTGGTGTGCTCCATGCTGCACAACTTGGCTATCAGGACGGGACAAGAATTGCCTAATGAGTCTAACAGTCCACTTCACCAGAGAGAGGAAGAGGAAGACGAGGAGGCAGATGCTGACATCGGGCCAGACAATCAGGCTGACGCTGAAGCCATGCCCCTGCCCCCCTTGTAGACTGCATGAAAGGGCCCGTGGTGGCATGATAGCTGCAAGAGCCTTACGTCAGGATCTCATCAATGATCGCTTTGCCTGAAAGAATGTTGGTGTTATTTACAAGGCTGACACACTGCTGGGTGTGCAGGTCATACATCAATGGTGGGCATCACCTTGGTGACAGTTAAAGTTTAAGTTGACTGCAGTTAAGTGTAATTATACCATCTGATGTTAAGGAATCTCCAGCGTGTAATGGTGCAGCTATCTGGGCCAATGCACTACAAGGTCTTGTTAAATAAAAAACATTTAAACCAAACATTAGTGTGAAATCATCAGTATTTCTGTACAAACCAACCCTTCACCCCACGCCCCACCACTTCTCCTCCCCACCTCTACCCCTTACCCTTCCCCTCCTGACTCCAAGCTGCCTGGCCGAAGAGCTCCTCAGGCAATGCTTCTTTGGGGGGTGGGGGGGCGGTGTGGTGACGGCCAAAACGCTGCTTGGACAGATACGGGAGAGATCGGTCCCGAGGTGGGAATGTGCTCCGAGCCAGAAGCAAGATGTTGCTGCTGGCTCTCATGTGTGATTGGCAATGGGGGTGTGACATATTGGAGTGCAGTGCCGTGCTCCGGGGCCACTGGGAGCCCTCTGTCAGCAGTGTTCCTGGGTACCATCTCCAGGGCCTCCTCCATCCTTCCATGTTATAACTTATTTGTTGGACAAAAACCCGGTGCCAACTATGTTCTTGGTGCTTAGTAGGCTTTTTGCTACTGGTGAATCTCCCTCGTGCCTCCCACAACAGCCAGACAAGCACACACCACAGCCACACACTCTTTCAGTGCCTCTGAGCTCTCTCTCTCTCTGTCTCCTCTTCTGCGCATGTCATGGTGACCCTTGACCTCCTGAATTGTGCTGAATCGAGCGTTGCCATGCCATTGCTAAGGACAAGCAAACTTTATGGCAGAAGGTCAAAAAGATTTAACGCTACCGCCCATTTCATATCACTCGCGGTAACGCCCATTTTCAAAAATGGAGACTAGGTGCTTTGAGAATGGACGAGAAGCCGGCAATCTGAAAAATGTTTTTTACCGTGCACTCCAGAAATAATGACCATTTTTGGGCGCTAAACACAAAAGTGGAAGTTCTAGCCTCATGTCCTTTTGCAGGTTTTTTATGTCCTCCTCACATATTGTTTTTACACCCATGTTTGTATCATCAGCAAACTTGGCTACGTTACACTCGGTCCCTAATATTGATTGTAAATAGTTGGGGTCCCAGCACTGATCCGTGCGGCACCCCACTAGTTACTGATTGCCAACCCAAGCATAAACCATTTATCCAGACTCTCTGTTCTCTGTTAGTTAGCCAATCCTCTATCCATGCTAATATATTACCCCCAACCACATGAACTTTTATCTTGTGCAGTAATCTTTTAGGTAGCACCTTGTCAAATGCCTTCTGGAAGTCCAAATACACCACATCCACTGGTTCCCCTTTATCTGCATTTAAGAGGCAGAGGCTTGCTTTAAGTAAAGTAGCCTCGCACGAACATCGAGAACATAGGCCCTCTGCTGAGCGCACAGCCTGTTAGCAGCACGTTCAGTGCTGAGCTGTACGCTATAATCATTACAATTAGCAGGCAGCATGAATATGACATGTTGCCTGAGCTCCTTTCAATGGGCACGGGCACATCGGGCTCCGTTGTTCAAGACTATGGAATTTCACCCCCAATCTCTTTTATGGCTCTTAATCCCCTCAGAATCTCTATTGAGTGGTGTATCAACTCTTTACCCTTCTTCTCTAGTGGTATATTTCTGCTCCATATTCTGTGCATAATATTTCTAAACCTGGTCCACTTTACTTTTTGATTTTTGCCTCCAAAAGTACTGTCCAGTCCAGTTTCCTAAACTCATCCCCATCCCATAACACCTCAACATTTGCCTTTCTAAACTTAACTGTTTCTATTGTACTGATTCTCTCTTCCATCATAAGCCTAGTCTTATATTCTGTCATATTTTGTTCAATATTGGCAACTCTGATTTTCATCTGCTATGCCATCTTGTGGTTGCTACTTATTAACAGGCCCAATAGGGCCTCCACTTGTGTTGATTCTTTGACCAATTTCCCTTGAAGAGAGAAAAAAAATGTTATGCTTTACTTTTCTTCATGATAAATACTATTGGAATTCAACTATTTCTTTTAATGTTTTACACATAACAAAATTGAATCTGTTTCTCGATGGATGTGAGCCAACCAAATTCTGCTTTGCTTAGAAATGCTTCACTGCACATAAGTAATAGTGCTATTGTGTATTTTATACATTAGCGATTAAATGGTGTATCATGTTAGATTTTACTATTAAGTTTAATCACTCACAGTTTAAGACGATTTTTATACTATGATCTTAAACAGATTGGCCTTCATTGCATGGCGCAGTATTCAACAGCTGAGCTAGTATTTCAAATTATCTGAATTATAATTTCTACTATCTCTTCTCTGAATACTAGGTTCTGAAATAACTAATTTCTGTTGTGTATCTGCAAAGCATGCATTCCCATGTTCTGCCACCAGGGAGCGCATACCCTGAAGTCCCAAGGGATCCCAGCAGCCGTTGGGAGCACTAATGCCTGTTCATCACACTGGCGTGTCTTAATAAAGACTGAGGTCACTGTTACTTTAACCTCCCTGTGTGCAGTCTCATCTGTGTTAGGAACACAATAACTGGCGACGAGTATACGAGTCCAACACAAAGATGCAGCAAACTGTTGGCATCCTGGAGAAGTTTTCGGCGGGTGAGGACTGGGAAGCCTATGTCAAACGGCTAGACCAGTACTTTGTAGCCAACGAGTTGGACGGAGAAAGAAGCGATGCAAAAAGGAAAGCGGTCCTCCTCACGGTCTGCGGGGCACCGACCTACAGCCTCATGAAGAATCTTCTGGCTCCGGTGAAACCCACAGATAAGTCATATGAGGAGCTGTGTACACTGGTTCAGGAGCATCTTAACCTGAGGGAGAGCGTGCTGATGGCAAGGTATTAGTTCTACACGTGCCAGCGATCTGAAGGTCAGGAAATGGCGAGCTACGTCGCTGAGCTAAGGCGACTTGCAGGACAATGTGAGTTTGATGGCTACCTGGAGCAAATGCTCAGAGACTTCTTTGTTCTGGGCATTGGCCACGAAACCATCCTACAAAAACTTTTGAATGTAGAGACACTGACCCTCAGCAAGGCCATTGCGATAGCACAGGCGTTTATGTCCACCAGTAATAAAACCAAACAAATCTCTCAGCACACAAGTGCTAGCAATGTTACATAAACTAACTGGAACTGTGTTTGCGAGCAGAAATGTACAGGGCAGAAACCACGAGTCTGCAACTGCCAGCAGGCCTCAGGTGACCCAGATGACTCAGAGTCCGCAACAAAGGATGAATGCAAGGCAATTCACACCTTATTGGCATTGTGGAAACTTCCATTCAGCCTATTCATGCCGCTTCAAAGGCTATGTTTGCAAGAGCTGTGGAACAATGGGGCACCTCCAACGAGCTTGCAGACAAGCTGCAAGCTCTGCAAAATCTGCTAACCACCACAAGCAAGACATTCACCAAGCTCGACCTAACTACGGCCTACATGACGCAGGAGCTGGAGGAGTCTTTGAAGGGCCTCACCTGCATCAACAGGGACTGTTCATCTACAACAAATGCCCGTTTGGAATTTGGTCGGCTGCAGCGATCTTCCAGAGAAACATGGAGAGCCTACTCAAGTCGGTACCACGCACGGTGGTTTTTCAGGACGACATATTGGTCACGGGTCGGGACACCGTTGAGCACCTACAAAACCTGGAGGAGGTTCTCCAGCGACTGGATCATGTAGGGCTGCGACTGAAGAGGTCAAAATGCGTCTTCATGGCAACAGAAGTGGAATTTTTGGGGAGAAAGATCGCAGCGGACGGCATTCGGCCCACAGACGCCAAGACAGAGGCTATCAGGAATGCGCCCAGGCCACAGAACGTCACGGAGCTGCGGTCGTTCCTGGGACTCCTCAACTATTTTGGTAACTTCCTACCGGGGTTAAGCACCCTCTTAGAGCCCCTACATGTGTTATTGGGTAAAGGTGAGAACTGGGTATGGGGAAAAAAACAAGTAATTGCTTTTGAGAAAGCCAGAAACATTTTATGCTCCAACAAGCTGCTTGTATTGTACAACCCATGTAAAAGACTTGTGCTAGCATGTGATGCATCGTCGTACAGAGTCGGGTGTGTATTACAACAAGCTAACATTGCGGGGAAGTTGCAACCTGTCGCCTATGCCTCCAGGAGCTTGTCTAAGGCCGAGAGGGCTGACAGCATGATTGAGAAAGAGGCATTAGCGTGTGTGTTCAGGGTAAAGAAAATGCATCAGTACCTGCTTGGCCTCAAATTTGAGCTGGAAACTGATCACAAGCCCCTCATATCCCTGTTCGCTGAAAACAAGGGGATAAATACTAATGCCTCAGCCCTCAAACAAAGGTGGGATCTCGCGCTATCAGCGTATAACTATACCATCCGCCAGAGGCCAGACAACGAAAACTGTGCAGATGCTCTCAGTCGGCTACCATTGCCCACCACGGGGGTGGAAATGGTGCAGTCTGCAAACTTGTTGATGGTGGCGCAGCCTGCAGACTTGTTGATGGTCATGGAAGCGTTTGAAAATGATAAATCACCTGTCACGGCCCGCAAGATTAGGACTTGGACCAGCCAAGATCCTCTGCTGTCCCTAGTAAAAAACTGTGTACTGCATGGGAGCTGGGCCAGCATCCCCGTTGAAATGCAAGAGCTAATCAAGCCTTTCCAGCGACAAAAGGACGAGCTGTCCATTCAGGCAGACTGCCTGTTGTGGGATAACCGCGTAGTGCTACCCAAAAAGGGCAGGGAGACGTTCATCTCGGGTCTCCACAGCACACACCCGGGTATAGTAATGATGAAAGCGATAGCCAGATCCCATGTGTGACGGCCCGGTATTGACTCTGACTTACAGCCCTGTGTACGGCAATGCAGCATGTGTGCTCAGTTGAGCAACGCGCCCAGAGAGGCACCACTAAGTTTGTGGTCCTGGCCCTCCAGACCATGGTCGAGGATTCATGTCAACTATGTGGGCCTGTTTCTCGGTAAAATGTTCCAGGTGGTGGTGGATGATTTTTCAAAATGGATTGAATGTGAAATAATGTCGGGAAGCACCGCCACCTCCACCATTGACAGCCTGAGGGCTATGTTTGCCACCCACAGCCAGCCTGACATACTGGTCAGTGACAACGGGCCATGTTTCACCAGTGCCGAATTTAAAGAATTCATGACCCGCAATGGGATCAAACATGTCATCTCGGCCCTGTTTAAGCCAGCCTTCAATGGGCAGGCAGAGCAGGCAGTACAAACAATCAAACAGAGCCTCAAATGAGTCACAGAGGCTCACTCTAAACTCTCCTGTCCCGAGTACTGCTCAGCTGCCACACGAGACCCCACACGCTCACAGGGGTGCCCCGGCTGAGCTACTCATGAAAAGACTCTCGCTGGTTCACCCCAACCTGCATAAACAGGTAGAGAGCAGGCGGCAGCAACAAAATGTAAACGATGATCGCGCCACTGTGTCATGGGAAATTGATCTGAATGACCCTGTGTATGTGCTAAATTATGGACATGGTCCCAAGTGGATCGCGGGCACGGTGATAGCTAAGGAAGGGAGTAGGGTGTTTGTAGTCAAACTAGACAATGGACAAATTTGTAGAAAGCACCTGGACCAAATGAGGCTGCGGTTCACAGATTACCCTGAACAGCCCACAGCAGACACCACCTTTTTCGAGTCCACAACACACACCCAAAGGATCAACGACACCACTCCGGACCAGAAAATCGAACCCATCACGCCCAACAGCCCAACAAGGCCAGGCTCACCTCGCAGCCCTGCAGGGCCAACAACATGCCAGGGAAAGAAAGGCTCCCGACCGCCTCACCTTGTAAATAGTTTTCACTTTGACTTTAGGGGGGGAGTGATGTTGTGTATCTGTAAAGAATACACTCCCATGTTCCGCCACCAGGAAGCGCATCCCCTAAAGCCCCAAGGGATCCCATAATCCCTTTGGAGCACTGTATATAAGCCGGCCCCTAAGGCCTGTTCTTCACTCTGGAGTGTCTTAATAAAGACTGAGGTCACTGTTACTTTAACCTCCCTGTGTGCAGTCTCATCTATGTTAGGAACACAATAATTTCCATCTGAGAAATACTTTTAAACAGGACATTCCTTTGACAAGTATTTCTGAACACAGAGTGGAAATCACTTCTGGTTTTAGGTATTAATAATACTCATATCACATTTGCCCTTTTGTCTGTAAATCTGTGCCCCAGACAAAATCAAAATATTGAATGAGTATAAATGTTACTGTTATGTCCTTGGAGGCAGTGTGTTGTACTTGAACTGTAGTGACCTTAGTCCTTTATGATAGATCCAGAGTGAGGATCACATCTGGTGACCTGCCTTTTATACGAGGTCAGACACACCTGTACAGGTAACCTACAAGTCTCCCACTGCAGTGCCCTCTGGTGGCACACCTTGTGATAGAACAAATAGCAGCCATGTAGGATACATGACAGTTACCATTTGCAAGAAGGGTGGTGCATGATGCTTGCTTTTAAGAAGAACTTAGAAATCTGCTTCTGAAATCTTCAACATGTTTATTATGCTATGCAACATAATGGTGTTCTATCGCAATTGCCGGTGCTTTTTCATGCACCTATTTATCTGTGGCAATGTTGATAATTATAGATTGATAGAGCAGTGCTTCATGACCTGCCATTAAGTTAGACCTTTGCTGCAAGAACACTCTGATAATAAAGACATATGGTTGATTAAAGACAGAAGTTGATTTTCCTGTTGTGTGCCGAGAATAACACAACTGTAAAATTACTTCTTTTAGCCATGATAATCATAGTGCTGGAAAGCATTAAGAATGGTGGCGGGGGATAGGGTATCGGTGAGTCATTTGCAGAAACAATTCTAAAATCGTCTCAGAAGACACCAGGGTTTATTACAATAATGTTATTTGAAATTATCAGTGATTTAATGCAATGTGATTAAAAGCATTTTCATACACGTGCCAATTCGATACTAAATCAAAAGACAGGGGATCTGGGAAGTAATTTTCTCTTTTATCGGTGGCAGAATATTGGCGGTAGCAGATTGGCCACCCATTATCTACACTGCCAAATTTTTCTTTCCATCGACTTCAATGAAAACTTGGATATGCATTCCTCGTTCCCTCCATCCAATTCAATAATACATTTGGTGAAAAGCTGAGATTGTAGCACTGATTCCCTAAGCACTAATACTTGTCACATCCAGCCAATCAGAGATCGAATCCTTTATCCCTACTCAACATCCCTATCTCTCAACCAATAACTGACCCATGTCACAAGATTAATTCCAATTCCATTCAAGTTCAATTTTGCTAATAATCTCTTGGGCGGAATCTTATCAAACACCTTCTGGAAGTCAATATAAACAAAATCCATGGGCATTCCTCTATTCCCCATATTAGTGACCTTCTCAAAAACTTCAAACCAGATTAGTCAAACATAGCCTATCCTTCACAAATCCATACTGACTTTCTTTGATCAGCTGATACTTGTCCAAAAGTTCAGTCGCTCTGTCTCTGATGATTGATTCCAGTAAAATCCAGTAACCTCCCCACAATTGATGTTAAACTGACAGGGCTGCAGTTACTCTGGCCGGGATTTTCCTCACCTGGTTGGGTCTGGGATGGGCGATGTCGGTGGTGGGTCCTGACCTCAGTGCTGGATCCATCCCGCTTTCCAAAATAATTTTCCTTTCATTGGGTTTGTCCATCCAGCGCGCTTGCTGGTCCTATTAGAGGAAACGGGTCTGGTGACGTCATTTGAGGATGCGGAATCAGCCAGTTTCTTTAAAGGGCCCATGGCCAACTTTATTTGACATTTGTGCTGTCAGTGTTCCGCAGCATTGAAGTGTTGCAAACACTAACAATGACTGTAACACTAACACTAACACTAGCAATGCAGGGCTGCACCCAGGTTCTTCCATGACTTCCTACATAGGCTTATGGAGGGAGTCATTCATGCAGGGAGGTCCTCTTTCTTTCTGATGGGCAGAAGACAACTCCCCAGGTGACCAATACAGCCTGGTTGCACATTGCACAGGAGGGCACAAGCAGAGATGTCAGGAGGATCTGGCTGCAGTGATGCAAACTTTTCACTGATCTCAGGAAATGTTAGTACAAAGCCACACTCAACCTCATCCTGCTGTGCCTCTCATCACATCCCCATCACTCTGCCTTCCCTACCCTACTTCTGCACATCCTTACTCACACCAACTTACCTTGCACCACCTATCCCTCTCTCTCTATCTACATTATCACATCCCCATCTCACTGGCCAACCCCACACTCAACCTCATCCTAGTGTAATCATACTGATTAATAACACACAATGGTGTATTATCCAAAGTTCATGTAAAGTTTCTGTTAATGTTCTGTAAAACATTGAAACCTATATTTTCACCACTTTCTGGTCTTGGACAGATTTATGTGCACCTTTGGAAATGGCTTAGTGAGTTACAGTGAATGGTAAGGCATAACGGTACCTCCCACAATGGTGGTAAGTGTGAAAGGAATGGCTTGGACATTGTAGGGATGCTTTATGTTGTTGATGTGGAGTGGTGCCAACCTGGCGCATCATGTGGCAGCCAGGGTGTACAGTGTCAAGTAAAGTACATCTGCCCATGGTAAGGCCATCCCTGGCTTCTCGGGCAGCAATATGCTCGGGTGCTGATGCCCTGTGTCCTGTGCAGCATCAGTTGATTGCGAAGAATGTTGGTGTTGTTGTTGGTGCTGCTGGTGAGCCTGGTGCTGCTGGTGTTGGGGATGATCGTGGCCAGATTCTGAGGACCAAGGCAAGACAGTATCAATGGCACCCATGTTGGTGGAAGAGATGGCAGGTGAAGTAAAGATAACAGAAGCATTCTGTCAATGGTGAGAGAGTTCTTCTAATGGGCTGATACTGGATGGAGAGTGGAAAGTGGAAAGTTTGTAAAATCTGTGCTAGAAATGAATTGAGATACAGCTTATGGCTGAGGATAGTGATGATCTGTCAGGTGGGAACTTTTATTGTATATTTGAAGTTGTCAAAGAATCAGCTGGAGCAATGGACACTGATTTCCCACCACAGGTTAACAGCTGTGGTCCCCGAACAGCATGGTTCACGTGGCCATGAAGTTAAAATGAAAAGTTAAGTTAAAAAAGCCTGTTAATGATCTGTCAACTAGATGTTAATGAGATTAATTAGGCCCACCTCCGCTGTCTGTCAGGTCTGCTCAGCGCACGTGGGAAAGGCACGTGGTGACAGGTTGACAGCAGGGTCCTGACCTGCTGTCAAGAAAAACACTTTCCACCCGACCCGTCACCGATCCCTCCCACTGACCCTCCCATGAAACTCTGGCCTATGTTTCTCCCTCCCTTTCTTCTTAAATAATGGCGTGACATTTTCAATTTTCCTGAATTTGAAGAACTTCCGAAAATTTTGACGAATGCATCTACAATTTCCTCAGCTATTTCTTTTAATATCCTGGGCTGGAAATCATTAGGTCTTGGAGATTTATCTATCTTAAGTTCCATCATTTTCTCCATTACCATTTTGTAAATTGATATTAAGGCCCAGAAATACCTTATTTTATCACTACAATTTAGAGCCACAATCTTGGCTAAAAATAGCAGCCGTCACTCTAACGCCCTTTTCTGGCATGGGACTCGGTGGCCACCAGTTTGGTGAGGGTATTGGCGCTGCCCTGAAGATGCAAATAAAAAGAACATGACACTAGTCAGTGTGCAACGCTGACTTAATGTCACACTCTGCGAACTTTGATCTTAGCGCTGAGTTTAGCGCTAGGTCTTAAGCTCGCTCTGAAAAGTGAGCATACAGCAGACTGACAAGAGACACTGTCAGCACTTCTTAAAGAGACACACATCATTCGGTAAGTTTGCATTTAAGCTTTTGGACTGGATCTTTTTTATTTCATTGAAGTAGCATTTTGGTGCAAGACATGCTAAAAGTTTTATAAGTATGCAGGGAGTGCAGGGAGTGCTGCTTGATGCTTGCAAGTCCTCGGATAGTAAAGGAAGGCGTCTGAGAACACATAAAATGCTGGAAATACTCAGCAGGTCAGAAAGTATCTGTGGAAAGAGAAGCAGAGTTTACGTCTCAGTTTGAGTTGCTGCCTGACCTGCTGAGTACTTCCAGCATTATATGCTTTTATTTCAGATTTACAGCATATGCTTACAGAGGGAAGTGGAAGACACAGAAGAGAAAGATGCAGAAGTGGTGGAAGCAGAGAGGAGAAAGCAGAAGGAAGGATGTAACCCAGACAGCCCCTTTCTGGTCGTGATATCCAGGATGGAATCATCTGCCTGCGGTACCAGTGACCACAACCCCAATTCCCCTTTCAACATTTGTCCCACACCTCACCTTCACTCTGTTACTGACCACCACAGCCACAATGCTGACTTAAAAGCCACCACAAAGCCATCTTTCCAATCCAACTTTATCCATATGTATATCCAATATGATATCAAGAAATCAAATCATCACTCTTGGTATTCCCTATGTGTGCCTTTGCCTGTCCTACTGATGTCGCACAGTGCTATCCCAGTTGCTGCAGAATGGCTGGTGGAAGGCTGCTGACTTTCAGTCGGGGTCACTACAAATGGCTTTGCTGGTTGACCTTGAGGAGCTGGTGGCTGTGAGTGTGAAATCAAGTGACAGTGTTTTCTTCTTCATCTTCACTCCCCTCTCCCTCCTCTTGGTCAACCATTTGTTGGGAAAGCTGCATTTCTTGGGTGTGTGAAATGAGGATGACACAAGGGTGAAGTTGTGGTGGTGGGAGTGTGGGAAAGCAAGAAGCATGCAAGAAAGAAAATAACCTACGAGGATACCAGCAACTTTTATCCTTTCAGCCCCGCCACTGGCCAAGTGCTCAACCATGCCCTGCCAGGAATGGCCAGCACCATCTCCTCCAAGGGGGTAAGGTGATGCTAAGAATGGGAGGTTTGCCTCATGTTTGGTATGGAGTGATTTGGGGGGAGGGAGGCGGGGAGTCATTTGTCAAGCATTGAGAAGTGTTTGAGACTAGTGGTGCCGTTATTAGGAGATGGCTTTTGAAGATGCATTCACTGACCTGGACCACTGGCCTGAGGTCATGAAGCTTCTTTGGGCACTGGAGCCAAGTTGTGGGGGTGACACTGCTGGCAGTGATGGCCTCGGTGATGTGGTCCCACAGTGTTCTTTCTGGAGGGCCTCGTGGCCCCTGTGGGCAGAGAATCTCTCTTGCAGAATTGACCCCCTGCACAAAACTGGAGTGCTGCGTGTGAAACCCTGGGTGCACCTTCCCTGACTTGCTGAGCCATTTATGTTAATGCTGAAGCACTTTTAGCACTTTTTTAGGTGCGGAAGGCAATTCATTTTTTAAAGCTGAAGACTTCCATTTGGAAATTCTTTTTATTGTAAATTTTTTTTCTAGAAGGCAGTTGTGTTGGAAGGGATAAAAACTGTCTATTTTTACATGATTTATATTTTTTTCATTTCAGAAGGCAGTTCTCCTTTAAGGAATCGAACTGCTTTCTCAAATAACAGCCTTGCTTTAAGAGGAGGCTGTTCTTACTGCAATGACGCCATGGCCATGCTACACTGGGGCCTCTTGCCGGAACTAACACTATCAGAACGGCATTGCACAGTACGTTTAACGCTGGGCTAATGTTAATTAGCCACCAGCGCCAATTTACTGGTCCTGCCAGCACCATCATTTTTGGTGGGCGTTAACACCAGCCCACAGTGACACCGGTAGGTTTTTACCGATCTCGAATTTCTCGGCCTAAGTTCTTTAAATGTATATCACAGGATTTAAAGATCTGTGATTTCAGTTTGTTAACAAATATGCAATCAACATCTTATAATTTATTCATGAAGCACATGATAAGCAAATGCTAAAGTAGTATGACTAAAAACAATCACTGAACGTAATTTTGGCTCCATTTATTCCCAGTGTAAATGTTTTAGTATTGATTTATTCAATGCAGAGAATGTAGGACAGTGCACCCAAAATAGAAATATTGACATTTGTATCTAACAGTTGAAAATTAATTTAGTGCTTGTTTACTTAAATTTGAGCAAATTCTTAACCCTTTAATCAGCTCTGTCTGATAATGCATTGACAGAACACAACTGCTCAATATGATGGATATTAACATTTGACAAACATTGTTATCAAGATAATAATGAGACTGAATATAATCACTAACATCCCAAGGACAAATCAATGACATACTTAAAAAAAAATCTTCTTGAGAATAGCTTCATAATATATAAATTAGGATAGTAGATTCACACCTCTTATGATCTAATTGAAAAAGCTACTTTTATTTATAATTGCAATATATTGCAATATCTTTATTTTGGAAACTGCGTGTGCGTTATTTAGCATATGCTCTCGTAATCATACAAATAAATCAGGGAAGGAAATATTTACTAAATTCATCAAAGTAACCCAAATCAAAAAATCTCAATTTTGCTCATTTGTAGTGGGTGCAAACTAGTTTAATGAACATTTTAGTATGTGTTCTATCCCTAACCCATCACATAACACGTATATGCTCTTCATTTACCTACAAAAGAACAGTGAATGCACCTTAAAAATAATTAATTGGCTGTGAAGTACTTTGGGATGTCCAAAGAATATGAAAGGAGTTATATAAATACAATTCTTTCTTTGTAGGGTCATAATAGTTTGCACATGGAATAGAAGGTACATGGGGAAAAGCTCTTGTTTAATCATTAGCAAAATTCTACTTGTTTTCAATTACAACATTTTGAAATATATTTCTAATTTCCTTTATATTCTTACAAGCCATTCTAAGACCATAAGAAAATATGGAATGAGGAAAGCATTTCAGACGATCAAGCCTATGGTGAACCATGTAAAATCCATTGAACTCTGTCCAAACAATTCAATCTGCTGGGGAAAGGTTCTGCAAACATTCTTTCTGACCTCAAATGGAAGTATAGTGAACATTGAGTAAGATAGTGATAGACTTCAAGAGGGCATAGACAGGCTGGTGCAATGGGCGGACATGAGGCAGATGAAATTTAATGCAGAAAAGTGTGAAGTGATACATTTTGGTAGAGAGAATGAAGAGCGGAAATATAAATGAAATTGTACAATCCTAAAAGGGGTGCATGAAGAGAGAGACCTAGGGACAGATGTGCACAAATCATTGAAGGTGGTAGGGCAGGTTGAGAAAGCGGTTGAAAAAGCTTTCAGGATCTTTGGCTTCCTGAATAGAGGTTATAATTATGGGCTGCATTTTCGGCTTTGATGATTTTGGGGCGGTAATGGCGGCAGAGTGGTAAAGTTTGCACCCAGGAACAATTTGCGCCTCAGTCATCAAAATTGGGCAGCTGGGCCCTGAGTGTGGGGCGCAGCGCTAAGGGAGGCGTTGTACACCTCTCTTAGGGCATTAGCATGGGAAAATCCCCAGTTAAAGAGCCGGACCGGGAGCGCTCAGATAGTCGCCGAAGGAGAAAAAAACTGGAAAAAAAAAACCCACAAAAACATTCCCAAATCATAGCTCACACCACCTCAATATAAATCGCAAAAAAATTAAAAGAAAAAACAATCAGACTTTCCTTAGGATGGCATTACTTACCACTGCAATCAGTATAGGTTTCCCGCCCGATTTCCCAGTCGGGCACGCTGTGGGGCGTATGGGTCAGGCGGGAGTTAAAAAGCACGCCATTGTCACAACCAGTGGCATTGCACACCAGTGCAGCTCTTATGGGCGGTGCTTCTCACCACACCCGTAAAACCAGCCCTGAAATCCCCGCAGGGCGCTGGAGGCTGATCATCCGCCCAGAAGAACTCACCACCACCATTGGCACCACTCCGGGGCTAAAAATGGAGCACAAAGGACTGGAAAATCCACTCCTCGAGTACAAAAGTGTGGAAATGATGATGAACCTGTATAAAACACTGGTTCAGCCTCACAATTGGAGTATTGTGTTTAATTCTGGGCAGCACACTTTAAGAAGGATGTGAAAGGCTTAGAAGGGGTGAAGAAAAGATTTATGAAAATGATTCCAGGGATGAGGGATTTCATTTACATGGATAGACTGGACAAGCTGGGGTTGTTCTCCTTTAGAGCAGAGGAGATTTGATAGAGAAAATCGTGAAGGGTCTGGACAGAGTAGATAGAGAGAAACTGCTCCCATTGGCAGAAGGGCCAAGAACCAAAGGACACAGATTTAAGGCAAAAGAACCAAAGACGACATAAGAAAAACTTTTTTACACAGCAAGTGGTCAGGATTTGGAATGCACTGTCTGAAATGATGGAGGACACAGACTCAATCATAGCTTTCAAAAGGGGGTTGCATAAGTAGCTGAAAGAAAAAAAATTGCAGGTCTATGGAGAAAGGGTGGGGGAGTGGGACTAGCTGAGGTGCTCAGGCAGAGAGCCAGCATAGGCTCAAAGGGCCGAATGGCCTTCTTCTGTGCTGTAACCGTTCTATGGCTCTTAGGGGTCAAGTTTCGGCCTGAGTTGCTCCTATTCTTTTGGAGCAACTAGTTTAGAATGGAGCATCTTAGAAATTGCAATTCTCGGCATTTAGTTTGCTCCAGTTCTAGTGAGTTAGAATAGTTTCATTTTAGAACAGAATTTTTTTTCAAAAGGGGGCGTGTCCGGCCACTTACGCCTGTTTTGCAAGTTTAGGCAGCAAAAACTTACTCCAAACTAACTTAGAATGGACTAAGTGTAGATTTTTGTACCCTCAGAAAAACCTTGCCTACACTTAGAAATCAGGCATCGGGAAAGAGAGATGGGGGGGTGGAAGGGAAGTTTACAAACATGAAACACATCACTTTTACAAATAAAGAGCAATCAGCAATAATAAATGATAAATAAATCAATAAATCAACTAATAAATTAATCAATTTTTTTTTTTTAATTTTAAAAATTAAAAAATTAAAAAATCAATAAATAAAAAATTAAGTTTCTACTCACCGAGAGCCCTCCAATAGTGTGCTGGGACAGTGCCCCCCCAATGTGTCTCTCTCTCTGTCTCTATCAGTGTCTCTCTCTCTCTGTCAGTGTCTCTCTCTCTCTCTGTCTGTCAGTGTCTCTGTGTTTCTGACAGCGAGAGGTGGGGGAGGAAGGGGGGGAGGAATGGGGGAGGGGGAGGATGGGGGGGAGAGGAGAGGGAGGGAGCAGGGGGAGGGAAGGGGGCAAGAGGAGAGGCGGGAGGAGAGGGGAGGGAGGGGGAGAGGAGAGGGGGGGAGGAGAGGGAGGGAGGAGGGGAGAGGAGAGGTGGGGAGAGAGAAGAGGGAGGGGGAGAGGAGGGGGGAGAGTTGAGGGAGGGAAGGGGGGAAGGGGAGAGGCGGGGGGAGAGGAGAGGAAAGGGGGGAGAGGAGAGGGGGGGGAGAGGAGAGGGGGGGAGGCTGAACGGGCCCAACTGACGTAGCCGGGCCGAAGACTTCGGGCGGGGCCTGCCCCCAGCAAGATGCCGAGCAGGTGGGCCCTGCCGAAGCTGTGGAGAGTGGGGAGCAGACCGGACTGGACCTGAAGGGGGTCGGGGGGAGCCGGAGCAGAGTGGCAGGAAGCAGAGCGGGAGCTGAACGGGTGGGGTGCGGTGCGGGAGAGAGCCGGACTGGGAGCGGGAGCTGGGGGGCGGGGGGGTGGGAGAGAGCCGGACCGGCAGCGGGAGCTGGCGGGGGACGGGGAGGGGGCGGGAGAGAGCCGGACTGGGAGTGGGAGCTGAACGGGGTGGGAGCTGGAGCAGGAGCTGAAGAGGAGGGAGGTCCAGTCAATCTTTGCTGCCCCAGTGAGCCCATTCGGCCAGGGCTAGGGGCAGCGTGCTTTGGGCCCCTCCCACACAGCCTCGGGCACTTGGAGCTACTGCAAATGCATGCGCACTGTAGTGCACATGTGCAGAGGTCCCGGCACTGTTTTCAGCGCCGGGACCTGGCTCCACCCCCGACCCCATGTGCTGTGCTGCGCCGAGGGCCTGGATCGACCTGACGGAGGGGAGAATACCGAGATAGGTTTTAGGCCGGTTTTGAGCGCGGAAATCAGGCGTGGCTCACGGGACTGCGTCGTTCTAGGCGCGACCCAAAACTTGACCCCAATGATTCTAGTATTCTAACGAGCGTAAACCTCAGCCACCTCAGCTGAGTTCAGTGGAGTTTTGGCAGTTTCTGAGAGTACAGAGCTGTTGGGGAGCTGACCTTTGACTGCAGCTACACTGTTTTACTACATTGGCTGCAGTAGTATTTGGAAACATGGGGATGTTACTGGGATTGCCATTGAGGCTGCCACACCATGGGGAACAGTGGCAGCAGCATGACAGCAGTGACCTCCAGAGACTCAAAGAAGAGTGTAAAGGAAAGAAGGGCACATGTTGTCTTACAGATGCGGGTCTGCTGGATGAGTGTCATACCTGAACATGACAGAGGAACAGTGTATGAGGAGGCTTCACTTCAGCAGGCAGGCAGTCATTGAGTTGTATCACATCTTGGAGCAGGAATTGGAGCCAACCACCAGTGCTTCACGAGGCTCAGGCTATCGTGCCAGGATTTGCAGACATTTGTAGCTTGCTGGAATAAGACCTCCTGCCCAGAAGACCTGGTGGACACACCTTACCAATTGCTGTTAATGTCACAAGCGCCCTCAACCTCTTCGCCTCAGGCTCCTTCCAGGATCTGCAGAAGACATTTGCGGCATCTCGCAGTTGGCTGCCCACATATGCGTCACTCAGGTGAGCGATGCCTTGTTTCACAAGCCAGCCAGTTATGTGAAACTTACCACTGATGAAGCTAGTGTTATTGAGCGGGCACTCGCTCTTGCGGCTCTGGCTGGCTTCCCACAGGTGCAGGGAGTCATTGACTGCACACATGTGGCCATCAGGGCAACCCATCATCACCCAGGAGTGTTGGTGAGCTGCAAGGGTTTCCACTCTCTCAATGTGCAACTCATCTGCAACCATAAAAGGATCATCGTGCATGTCGATTGTCATGATTCTTTCATGCTGCACCAGTCCATCCTCCTTCAGCTCTTCGCACCTCCAAACAGAGTTACTGACTGGCTGCTTGGAGAAAAGGGGTATTGCCTAAAGATATGGCTTATGACACCCTTGAGAAGGCCAAGTAATGAACTGTGGAGCGTTACAATGTAGGACTTCTTCCTACGGGTTTCAAACACCAAGATTTATAAGAGCACTGAGATTTTCCAATACAATGCACTTTATAAAAAGATTAAACATTTTGTCTTTTTTCTTTTCCGAGTGCTCCTGTGCAGGGGCAGACTCAGCCATCAGGATCTGAGGCAGCATGTGGAGCTGTGACTGAGGAGGAGGCAATGGGAGAGAAGTGGGAGCGCTTTGAGAGGAGCTTCCACTTCCATGTCCCCTCTCACCATCATTCCTCTCATGGACCACCCGCACTTCCCTGGTAGCAAGGAGCTGGAGAGCACTCTGCAGCACATCAGTGGGGCCATGAATGCCCAAGTCGATGTTAATATCCCTTCTCAAGATGAGGTCAATGAGCTTCTGGAATATGTTGTTCACAGCAAGCATGTTCTCGTTGGACTGGAGCATTTGCTGTTCCACGCAGGTGGCCATTCTTTCCATGGAACAGCACACCGTCGCCATCACCTGTGATATGACGTGTGTTGTATATGCTGACTATGGATGTACTCTCTGTGTAGTCACTGTGTGGTTGCATAAGATGGAGACTTGTTTATCTGATGTACTACCAATAAGGTTTACACTGTGTACATGCATGCTGGCACCACTAGAGGGTGCAACTGGTGGAGACTGGGGGTTTCTTGCCCTGGTGACAGGGTCCAGTATAAAAGGCTTGTGCCTCACTCTGGACTTTGAAATAAAGGACCAAGGTCACTACAGTTTGAGTACAACACATTGCCTTGTGGAGTCATTCATAAGTTCATTACGGACATAACAACTGGCGATGAGAATACGGACTTTCACACGATTATGGCTACCTTTGGCACACTAAAAGACTTTGCAGAGGGTGATGAGTGGGATGCCTTCATGGAAAGGCTCGAGCTATATTTCGTGGTAAACGACCTGGCAGGGGAGACAGACGCATCGGTGGAGAAGCGCAAGGCTATACTGCTGACCAGTTGTGGGCCCAAAGTCTACCGTCTCATCAGGGACTTGCTGGCACCTACTAAGGCCAAGGATAAGACATACGATGAGCTGACTGAACTGATTCGCGACCAACTAAAACCAAAAGAGAGCATCCTCACGGCCAGGCACAGATCCTACACTCACCGCAGACCTGAGGGCCAGGAGATTGCAAAATATGCTGCCGACCTCAGGAGACTTGCGGCACCATGTGATTTTGGCACGCACTTCAATGAAGCATTACGAGACATCTTCGATATAGGAATTGGCCACGAGAGCCTCCTTCACAAGCTATTATCTGCCGACACCACAGTCAACCTGCAGAAGGCCACCAGCATCAGTCAGGCGTTCATGACCTCGACCTGCAGCACCAAGCATATTATTCATCCTGTGGACTCAAACCCAGCAAGTACTGTACATAGAATGGTGCCTTTCACAGGCAAGACTGTAGAATGTGGCTCTGCCCAGGGCAGAGAGCACAGACCTCAGGGTTCCAGAGCTCAGAGTCCACCGTGGGTTGCTAATCGGGTAGCAACATGTTGGCGTTGCGGAGGAAACCATAGGGCTCACCAGTTTCAGTTTGCTGAGTACATATGCAAAGCCTGTAACACGAAGGGTCACCTCTAGCGTATGTGTAAAAGAAATACAACTCACCGCCTAGCAGAGGAGTCAGTAGATGAATTTGAATCCAGCGGGGAGTATGATCATTTGGCCAGAGAGGCAGCTCAGCCCCAAGAAGAAGTATATGGAGTGTATACCTGCACCACTGATTGTCCTCCAGTGAAGATGGAAGTCGAGTTAAACAACGTTCCAATTTTCATGGAAGTGAACATGGCAGCGAGCCAGTCAGTGATGAGCCAGGGTGCCTTTGAGAGGCTATGGAACGAAAAACGACCCGAGCTGGTTCCAGTACAGGAAAGATTGCGCACCTACACCAAAGAGCTGATCCCAGTCCTTGGTAGTGCGGATGTAAGTTTAATCCATAATGGAGTGGTGCACAAGTTACCTCTGGGAATTGTTGCAGGTGATGGTCCAATGATACTCGAAAGAAGGTGGATGGGGAAGATCCAGTGGAAATGGGAAGACCTTTTCACTCCAGCAATCGATGTCCCCCATGCTCAGAGGCAGAGCAAAACCTCACCTTCGCTTGGGCCAGACACCAGAGAACAGACCAGCACAGCACCTGAGGCACAGACCATCCATCACGACTGTGTGGCAGTGATCTGACCGAAATGACCTAAAATTACCTTCCCGGCTCCAGTGGCAGGACTCCTGGGGAGGAAGATCAAATTCACAGGCACTCTTCCAGCTTTTGTGGCAGAATCGCGGAAGAGAAGGATCAAGGCAGTCGACTTCGAGGACCGAGGCAAGGTGGCGTCCCTGCTGCAGCAAGAGGCAGCGTGGCTGAAAAAAAAGATGGCCGCGGCAGTATCACGAGGTGCAACGCTGAGGGACCAACACATGGTGTCTAACAAAGGATTTGACTGGGGTAAAGCCAGCAGGGTCCTCTTAAAGGAGACCTGCAACCAACTGAATTTAAAGAGACATTGCATGCATGGCAATCAATGTAAAGAATCAATTAGGATTGTGAACAAAATGTTGTTGCGAATTGTCAGTACTATTCCTAATGTAAAGAACAAAATGTTGTTGTGAGATGTCGGGAATAGAGTGTCCCCAAAAGTAGCAAGCAAGCGACCTCAGGAGGGTGAGGGCACTGATCCTGATACCCTGCCCCAGGTCTATCCCACGCTGCAGGCACCCGATGGCACTATTCGCCACTTACCCGGAAACAAAAACGACGCCAATACGTGCAGTCGGCCGCCGTTGCCCACCACCCAGGTGGAGACAGCCCCCAGACCCAGTCACTACCTCGGCCATGTCCGGGAGCGAAAGGTCAGAACCAACGAGTTCCCCAAACTGGACCTGGAAGAGCCAGGTTCCCAACACTGTTAGAGAGCAGGCAGAAGACTCTGCAGCCCTCAAAGGAGGACAGGGAAGCCACACACATCTGTGACTCTGCCCACCACTAGGCAACGGCAAAGGCCCTGAGCCCTGGCAAGGTGAGCGAACCAAGCCCACCCCGCGAGCAGGGGGCGCAGCGCCGCCATCAGACGACTAGGACCCCGTCCGGTTGCTCTAGAACTAGTGTCCTCGCATACCTGTACTGCTACCTCAGTACTGACCATGACTGAACCATGAATGCAATCTACCAATCCTGGCGCATGACCATAAAACATAACGAATGTAAGTCACTGAACCAAGGTGTCATGAAATAAACTGTAAAAAATGTTTTCTTCTTCCTTTCTTTGCACTTGCACTGTGCCTGATCCTGTATGTTAATGTAATGGGCTAGATGCATGACCTCGCTGTGGGGTGGCAGAGGTGGGGGCAGGGAATGAATGTATGTAACCATGGGCACACACAACCATGGATCACACCCAGAATCCTCTGGAACCTCCACCGCATCATTGATTCATCCAAACTGGTAACCACTACCCAACGTTGTGGCAAAAGGACTTGGGGGTTAACAGGGAGAGAGCCAAGCCAAAGCACAGCCAAGGTGCAAGGGCTATTGGCACTTAAGTCTGGGGAGAGCTAAGACAGAGCACATAGTGCAAAGGTAATTGGCATAAAGGACTTGGGGGAGAGTGATGTTGTATGTGCTGATTAAGGGTGTACTCTCTCTATAGTCACTGTGTGGTTGCATAAGATGGAGACTTGTTTACTGGATGTACTGTCAATAAGGTTTACATAGAAACATAGAAACATAGAAAATAGGTGCAGGAGTAGGCCATTCGGCCCTTCGAGCCTGCACCGCCATTCAATGAGTTCATGGCTGAACATGCAACTTCAGTACCCCATTCCTGCTTTCTCGCCATACCCCTTGATCCCCCTAGTAGTAAGGACTACATCTATCACTGTGTACATACATGCTGGCACCACTAAAGGGTGCAACTGGTAGAGACCGGGGGTTTCCTGCCCTGGTGGCAGGGCCCAGTATAAAAGGCTGCACACCATGCTTGTGCCTCACTCTGGAGTTTGTAATAAAGGACCAAGGTCACTACAGTTTGAGTACAACACATTGCCTCGTGGAATCATTCATAAGTACATTACGGACATAATAACGTGGTGCTCATGTTGGAGATGGACTACTCCATTATCTGCACATTTGCACACATCGTGGCTGCAAAGGCTGTCAGAGCCATATGCAATTGTTCCTGTCCCTCCAAGATCACCCTTGTATCAGTCTTTAAGGTAGAGGATACTAACAATATCCCAACAGTGGATCATCAATGGGCTATATGGGGGGAGGAACTTAACACAATCACAATCACTAAGGAGGTGGTACTCAGTAAGATAATGTGTCTAAAGGCAGATAAATCCCCTGGACCTGATGGTTTGCATTCTAGGGTCTTAAGAGAAGTAGTGGCAGGGATTGTGGATGCATTGGTTGTAATTTACCAAAATTCCCTGGAATCTGGGGAGGTCCCAGCAGATTGGAAAACTGCAAATGTAATGCCCCTATTTAAAAAAGGAGGCAGACAAAAAGCAGGAAACTATAGACCAGTTAGCCTAACATCTATGGTTGGGAAAACGTTGGAGTCCATTATTAAAGAAGCAGTAGCAGGACATTTGGAAAAGCAAAATTCGGTCAGGCAGAGGCAGCATGGATTTATGAAAGGGAAATCATGTTTGACAAATTTTCTGGCATTCTTTGAGGATGTGACCAAGAGGGTGGATAAAGGGGAACCAGTGGATGTGGTGCATTTGGACTTCCAGATGGCATTTGACAAGGTGCCACATAAAAGGTTAATGCACAAGATAAAAGTTCATGGGTTTGGGGGTAATATATTAGCATGAATAGAGGATTGGGTAGCTAACAGAAAACAGAGAGTCAGGTTAAGTGGTTCATTCTCGGGTTGGCAACCAGTAACTAGTGGGGTGCCGCAGGGATCAGTGCTGGGACCCCAACTATTTACAATCTATATTAACGACTTGGAAGAATGGACTGAGTGTAACGTAATTAAGTTTGCTGATGATACAAAGATGGGAGGAAGAGCAATGTATGAGGAGGACACAAAAAATCTGCAAAAGGACAAAGGCAGGCTAAGTGAGTAGGTAAAAATTTGGCAGATGGAATATAATGTTGCAAAGTGTGAGGTCATGCTCTTTGGCAGAAAAAAATCAAAGAGCAAGTTATTATTTAAATGGAGAAAGATTGCAAAGTGCTGTAGTACAGTGGGACCTGGGGGTGCTTGTACATGAAACACAAAAGAATAGTATGCAGGCACAGCAAGTAATCAGGAAGGCCAATGGAATCTTGGCCTTTATTGCAAAGGGGATGGAGTGTAAATGCAGGGAAGTCTTGCTGCAGCTATACAGGGTATTGGTGAGGGCACACCTAGAATACTGCGTGCAGTTTTGGTTTCTGTCATGTATTTCACCATCTTGCAATGACTATAAGTATGTAACTGTAACTCATGCATACTATACCTGTACCCTTGTAATGCACACCCTGACCACAGGGAGTGAGCTCTTCACCTGGGCTTCCAGGTATAAAAGGGGAGGCCCCACCCAGGATCAACACTCTTCAGTCCTGGAAATAAAGTGAAGGTCACAGAGTGACTGTGTCTGATATATCCATGCCTCGTGTGAGTTTGTAACAAGGTGCAAAGACACTACATCTGGCGACGAGAAACGGGAATCACCGAACCATGAGGATGGCCACCGGCAGCACAGAGGAACGCTACTGTGTGGGTGAGGACTGGGATGACTTTGTGGAAAGACTCCAGCAGAGCTTTGTCACAAAGGACTGGCTGGAAGAGGCAGCGGCTGACAACCGGAGGGCGCATCTACTGACCAGCTGTGGTCCACAGACGTATGCACGAATGAAAGACCTGCTCGCACCCCAAAAGCCAGCGGACAAGTCCTTCGAAGAGCTCAGCCAGCTGATCAGTGAGCATCTCAAGCCGGCAAGTAGCGTACACATGGCCCGACACCGGTTCTACTCTCACCGGCGTTGGGAGGGTCAAAACATCTCGGACTTTCTGGCGGAACTGCGGCGTTTGGCCAGTCTCTGTAAGTTCCCCGATGCCTGCAGGGGGGAGATGTTAAGGGACTTTTTCATTGAGGGCATTAATCATGCCGGCATTTTCAGGAAGCTCATAAAGACCAAGGATTTGACTTTAGAAGGGGCGCCGTTGATAGCTCAGACCTTTATGGCAGGGGAAGAGACGACCAAGCTAATCTACGCACACAGCCCTGGTTTTAAAGTTGTGTGGAACCAGGGAATCAATGTTATAAAAATGACACAGAACCCCACAGGCAGGCAAGGGCAATTCGACAACATCCAGGTAGGCAGGCAAGGGCAATTCGACACCATCCAGGCAGCAACTAGTTCCAGTACCTCCAGGGTGGGCCTGCAACAGGGACAATGGAAAGGGGATCGGCAATTCACGCCATCACGAGGAACAATGCATCCTGTGATGGGACAATTAACACCCTCCATCAGAAGGATTAGAAACAGTCAAATGGGCCATCAGAGAGAAATGCCTGGGAATAGCCCTTTTGTTAACAGCAATCTCAGCTCATGTTGGAGATGTGGGGGCAGACACACTGCAAAAATCTGCAGGTTCCAGCTTTACATCTGTAGGATTTGTAATGTCAAGGGACATCTGGCCAGGATGTGCAAAAAGGCAGTAGCGAGGCTAGTCTGCGAGATAGAGGAACCAGACGAGGGGTCTGAAATGCAGGATGAGGCCTGGGGAATAACCATGGGTGCTGAAGTGCAGCGGGTTCATGTGGCCGACGTCCACAGCTCATACACCAAAACACCACCCATGATGATGAAAGTCTTACTGAATGGCACTCCGGTGCACATGGAGCTGGATACCGGAGCTAGCAAGTCCCTCATGAGCGCCCAACAATTTAAGAGACTATGGCCACACAGAGCTAGCAGGCCCAAATAGGAACGCATTGAGATGCAGCTACGTACGTACACCAAAGAGATCATCCCAGTGCTGGGCAGTGCAAACTTGATGGTAACGCATAATGGATCACAGAACCGGCTGCCACTCTGGATTGTTCCGGGAAATGGCCCCGCGCTTTTGGGAAGGAGTTGGCTAGCTGAGATGAATTGGAAATGGGGGGATGTGCACACCATTTCACCCGTGGAGTGAAGTTCATGCTCGCAGGTATTGCAAAAATTCGAGTCGCTCTTTCAACCCGGTGTCAGAACGTTCAAGGGCACCAAAGTAGTGATACACATCACTCCGGACGCCAGACCAGTGCACCAAAAAACCAGAGCGGTGCCGAACGTGATGCAAGAGAAAATTGAAAGTGATCTGGACAGGCTGCTCAGAGAGGGCATAATTTCGCCCGTTGAATTCAGCGACTGGGCAAGTTCCATTGTTCCCGACCTCAAAGCAGATGGCTCGGTTAGGATTTGTGGCGACTACAAATCCGCCATCAACCGAGTATCGCTGCAAGACCAATACCCGCTCCCGAGAGCGGAGGACCTTTTTGCCACGGTGGCAGGTGGAAAGCTGTTCATGAAGCTGGACCTCACTTCAGCCTACATGATTCAGGAACTGGCTGAAGAATCCAAGTTTCTGACCACCATCACGACACACAAAGATTATTTGTTTACAATAGGTGCACGTTTGGCATTCGTTCGGCAGCGGCTATCTTTCAGCGAAACATGGAAAGCTTACTCAAGTCCATCCCTGGAATGATCGTGTTCCAAGACGACATCCTTATAACGGGTCGAGGCACTGAGGAACACCTCCGCAACCTGGAGGAGGTGCTATGCCGACTGGACCGGGTAGGCCTGCGGCTGAAAAAGGCCAAGTGTGTGTTTTTGGCCCCAGAGGTCGAGTTCCTGGGCAGGAGGGTTGCCGCAGATGGGATCCGGCCCACTGAATCAAAAACTGAGGCGATTCACCGGGCGCCCAGGCCCGGCAACACATTGGAGTTGCAATCATTCCTGGGACTTTTGAACTGTTTTGGGAACTTCCTGCCGAACTTAAGCACATTGTTGGAGCCGTTACACATGCTCCTCCGTAAAGGTTGTGAATGGACTTGCGGGGTTTGTCAAGAATGGACTTTCAATAAGGCGAGGAACCTGCTGTGCTTTGTATGACCCCTGTAAAAAACTGGTTTTAACATGCGATGCGTCATCCCATGGGGTTGGGTGTGTTTTGCAGCAGGGTAACGATGACGGCCGACTCCAACCGGTGGCTTACGCCTCCAGGTCGTTCTCCCAGGCAGAACGTGGATACGGCATGGTCGAGAAGGAGGCACTCGCTTGTGTGTACGGTGTGAAAAAGATGCACCAGCACCTTTTCGGTAGACGTTTCGAGCTAGAGATGGACCACAAGCCATTAGCATCCCTGTTGTCCGACAGCAAGGCTGTCAACGCTAATGTGTCAGCTCGCATACAGCGATGGGCCCTCACGCTGGCTGCGTATGACTACACCATACGGCACCGGCCAGGCACTGAAAATTTGCGCTGACGCGCTCAGCAGGCTCCCACTGGCCACCACCGAGGGGGCGTCGGAGCAGAGCACCGAGATGGTCATGGCCGTTGAGGCTTTTGACACTGCGGGCTCCCCCATCACAGCCCGCCAGATCAAACTCTGGACCAACAGGGACCCCCTCCTATCCATGATAAAGAAATGTGTCCTGACTGGGGACTGGGTGCCCACACACAGGGCATGCCCCGAGGAAGTCAGGCTGTTTCAGAGACGGATGGATGAACTCTCCATCCAAGGCGATTGCCTGTTATGGGGCAGCCGGGTAGTGATGCCCTAGAAAGGAAGGGAAGCGTTCATCAGGGAACTCCACAGCGAGCACCCTAACATCGTGTTAATGAAGGCCATTGCCCGGTCACACGTGTGGTGGCCGGGGATTGACTCAGACCTGGAACACTGGGTTCACAGGTGCACGACGTGTGCCCAGCTGGGCAATGCCCCCAGGGAGGCCCCATTCAGCCCGTGGCCCTGGCCCACCAGGCCATGGTCACATATTCACGTGGACTATATGGGCCCGTTCATGGGAAAATGTTCCTGATCGTTGTTGATGCATACGCAAAGTGGATTGAGTGCATCATATTGAACTCGTGCACGACATCCATCACTGTGGAGAGCCTGCGTACAATTTTCACGACCCACGGCTTGCCGGACGTCCTGGTCAGCGATAATGGCCCGTGTTTTACCAGCCATGAATTCCAGGAGTTTATGTTGGGCAATGGGATCAAGAACGTCCGGACAGCGCCATTCTAGCCAGCCTCCAATGGCCAGGCGGAACGGGCGGTCCAAGTCATAAAGCAGGGCATGCTACGCATCCAAGGACCCTCCTTTCAGTACCGCCTATCGTGCCTCCTGCTGGCCTACAGGTCCCGGCCGCACTCTCTCACGGGAGTCCCACCAGCGGAACTCCTCATGAAATGCACGCTCACGACGCGGCTGTCCCTCATTCACCCAGCCCTGGCAGACATTGTTGAGGGCAAGCGTCAGTCCCAAAACGAGCTCCATTATCGAGGCTCAAGGGGGAGGTGTATAGAAATAGATGACCCGGTATTTGTTCTTAACCATGCTTTGGGACCCAAATGGTTTGAAGACAAGGTTCAGTGCAGACACGGAGGAACCGGAAGAAGAGCATGATAAGATAGCACCCACATCACTGCCAGCGCACGAGCAACAAAGACAACCTTCAGCATGCACAGTCCCTGCGGCCAGCCCGGTCAGGCCGGAATCACCTCAAGTGACAGAGACGCGTGCTGAGGCTTAGCTACCAGAGTCACAACTGCAGCGCTCCAGGAGAGAGCGCCGACCACCCGATGGACTTAACCTCTGAAATTAAAAGATCTAAGGGGGGAGGTGATGTCATGTATTTCACCATCTTGCAATGACTATAAATATGTAACTGTAACTCATGCATACTGTACCTGTACCCTTGTAATGCACACCCTGACCACAGGGAGTGAGCTCCTCACCTGGGCTTCCAGGTATAAAAGGGGAGGTCCCACCCAGGATCAGCACTTTTCAGTCCTGGGAATAAAGTGAAGGTCACAGAGTGACCGTGTCTGATATATCCATGCCTCATGTGAGTGTGTAACAAGGTGCAGAGACACTACAGTTTCCATATTTACGAAAGGATATACTTGCTTTGGAGGCAGTTCAGAGAAGGTTCACTAGGTTGATTCTGGAGATGAGGGAGTTGACTTATGAGGAAAGGTTGAGTAGGTTGGGCCTCTACTCATTGGAATTCAGAAGAATGAGAGGTGATCTTATCGAAACGTATAAGATTATGAGGGGGCTTGACAAGGTGGATGCAGAGAAGATATTTCCACTGATAGGGGAGACTGGAACTAGATGGCATGATCTTAGAATAAGGGGCCACCCATGTAAAACTGAGACAAGGAGAAATTTCTTCTCTCAGAGGGTTGTAAATCTGTGGAATTCGTTGCCTCAGAGAGCTGTGGAAGCTGGGACAATGAATACATTTAAGACAAAAATAGGCAGTTTCTTAAACGATAAGGGATTAAGCGGTTACGGGGAGTGGACAGGGAAGTGGACCTGAGTCCATGATCGGATCAGCCATGATCGTATTAAATGGCGGAACAGGCTCGATGGGCCATATGGCCTACTCCTGCTCCTATTTCTTATGTTCTTATGTTCTTTTTCTTAATGGCCCCCCGAGGTTCAGCGTCTGCATGAAGCTTGGCGTGTCCTGCACCCTCTGGCAAGGAGTCTCCACTGCTGTCCCTATCAACACCATCTTGCTCACTTGTGATGTGTGAGACACCAGTTGACAACACTACTCTACCTCACACAGGACCCACTGAGATGTGTGTATCTGAGCTGGTGCTGGGTGCACATGCGTCTGCTGACGCCACACCCTCAGAGGCTGGATCTTCCTCTGAGGAGTTGTCTTCCTCTTCCGGCTGGACAGTGGGGGTGGGGGAGGGTGGGCAGACGGAGGGCACTTGATGGACCTGTGGGAGAGTAAATGTTATAATAAGAATGGGTAATGTTACCATTATACACATGATGACATTTCACTGGCTGCTGACATTATTCACCATATGAGTGACTACTGTGTGCCATGTGGCCGTATGGGATGCAATTCTGTCACCTGGTTGCTGGGAGGTCCTCCTCTCTCCATCTCCCACCACTAGCAGCTCTGCAACTCCCAAAAAATCTAGGGCCTCCTCCTTTGCTGGAGTCAAATTAGTTAAGACTGGAGGGCCACCTCCGGTTCTCTGCCCCTCCCTGTCATTGTGGGCTCTCTTCTCCTGCAAAGGAGGAAAGAAGAGAAGTTTGAGTGAGAGTGATGGAATGAGTGTAAGGAATGGATGGACTACATCTGTAGAGGGTGATTATGAGGACGGTGTGTGACATTACCAAATGGATTCCTTCTGTTACAATGATTGCATTAGGATGAGGATCAGTGTCAGTGGTGGTTAGTCAGATGAGGTTGTGAGTAGGTGCATAGACAGAGAGGTATGGTAGACCTGCAATGTGGTTAGTGTGAGGAGTAATGTGCAGAAGTAGGCTTGGGTAGGAGAGTGATGGGGATGGGGTGACAGGCTCATCAGGATGTAGGTGGGTGTGGCATTGCATTCACTTTTCCTGACCTCATGAGATTATTGACTCACTTGTAGCACTGGATCCATGTCCTCCTCACCACATCCATGCTGCTAACCTCCTCTGCTATGTCTTGCCATGGCCTCTTTGTCTCTTTTGCTGGTCCCTTTCTTGCATCCACAGGGAAGAGGACCTCCCTGCCGGCTGTTGTTCCCTGGACCAGCACTTCCAGGGAGGCATCTGGGAATCTTGGGGCTGCCCTCTGCCTTTGTGTCCCATGACCCACAGAATTGTCAATTTTATTCAGCAATTTATAGCTCTGGAAATCACCTTCAGCACTGCTACAGCAACCTTCAAATGAGATGTGTGCTGGAAACTAATTATCGGTGATATCATCAGACCCACTCCATTTAATTGGGCCGGGAAATGGCATGACTCTTAATTGGTGCCATTGAGTTTTTCAAATCTTTGAGATGGCGATCCGCGCGCACCCAACCTGAATCCAAGGTAAAGATTCCGGCAGATGTCTCTCCTCCAGCCCACATTCTCTACCTACACCTCCAATGCGCTGTCCGAAAACTGGGGGCCACTACAGGTTGTCCTCCGCCTGCTATTTTTGCAAAGTTGAATTTAATGTGAGTTGCATGCAGCCACAGTATACCACCTCTTAAACAGGTACAGGCCCAAAATGTTACTATGGCCTAAGTATACATCAATAACTCTGGTTTAGTAAGTTGTGGTTAATGTTGTGTTTTAACTTTTAAAGCAAAACAGCACTTTAAATGGATAATTGTATCAAATAATAGTACTCAGCCTTCACTCAGAGAAATGTATGTCTTTTTTACTCCATACTCACTGAAGTCTTCATTGCTAACAAGTTCTGATGGCCTGTTCAGCATGTTTAACTTGAAAGAACTTCACAACAGCCTGAATAAATAACAATAGTAAGTAACACAGCAGGTTGTTTTACTGTTTATCAATTTTAAAAATAAATTTTGAATAGAATATACATTAACGAGTGGAGTAATTGATACAAGAAATGTTGTTTAGTGACAATCCATAAATTAAGACAGATGTAGCAACCACAATCTACAGATCTTTATTATATACTAAGTATCATTAAAAGTCCATTAAGAATGAATAATAGCACAAACACACAAAAGGGGCCATGCAATACAGTTTGAGTGACAAGTAAAACAGGAAGGAATGAAACAAAGTTAATACTACGCTGTTTTATGTATATCCATAAAATTGATATTTCTCTCTCCTGATTTGTAAGTGCTTAGTTTAGTTTAACATCCAATAATTACATTCAACTTCAAGGTTTTTGACCTGTATTTTAAACCTTTCCCCTGCACGAATCTATATTCACTGATCTTTTAATACAGTTCCTCTTCAGCACCATAAATCTGTGTATTGATGCACCTTATTTTTTTAAATAGTTACCTTTTTAGTGATGGCCTCCAACGTTTCCTTTAAGGACCACTTGTTAGGCCATATGTAAATCATAATTTCCTAAATGCAGTCGGCCTGGCACTGGCTGCATTCAGGGCTGCCCAATTTTGTAAAGGAGATCTCAAACAACCATCAGGCTCCTTATTTGCATAAGCAAAGGGCCTAATACATGTTCAGGCGCAGGCCCTAGATGCCTCTTTTTCTGGCTTTACCAATATGGTGAGCAGCTCATTATAGCATATAATGTACATCATGCCCGCCTGCCATATTGGATGCTTAGGTGTCCATTTTGTGCCTGAAAAACAGGTGCGGTGCCATTGAATTTCGATACCATGGTGTTAGAAAAGGTACTTTTGAAGCAATACACTAAAGGATAGAAATTACTGCCAGTAATGTTACCACGTGAATGTTTAATACACCTGTACCAAATGTAATCAGAAGTGTGTTAAGCATTCCTATCATTATATCATCAACAATAATGATTAATCTTTGGGGCTAGAACCTCCACTTTTTTCATGCTGAACGCCCATTTTACCGCTGAAATGACGTATAACGCCCATATATCGCCCATTTTGGCACAAAATAGAAACTGACTTGCATTTTTAGGAAATTTATCGTCAAGCGTTACTTTCCTCATGTGCTTAACGCCGGGAAAAAATATTACTGCCCGCCCACTTTTTTGGGGTTGAATCATTAGAATGGGCAAAATCAATACCCATAATATCCCCCAACGTTACTCTCCATACAGATTTAACGCCGAGATTCAATAATACCGCTCGCCCACTTTTTTTGTCGTAAAGAGCATATTTACCGAAACTAGCGGCCATCAGATCGCCCAGCGTCAATTTCACCATCTTGCACACATATTGCACACAATATCGCTCGCCCAAAAAAACGCCCAGAAAAAGTGGAACTAACTGGAATTAATCACAGCGTTATGGACGCCATGTTCTAGATCACATGTCGCATCCTTTAAAAGGCTGCTGAGCTTCAACCTTGGCAGAGATCGGTCATTGGAGTTGATGTGAACATCTCGACAAACATTTTGATCACACTGTGACCGATTGGAATTGAACAGGTGTCTTCGTCGGGACATTCCTTGATTGTGACCATTTGGTGGAAAACAGAGAGCTACTGCAATGGGGCCTGTCCTTTCTCACCCTCTTTTGGTGACCAAGTACATGCAGCAGACTCGAGATTGCCGAAGGTACGCTCCACTGCATTATGTGCCCAATGTAAAACGTGACAGACTGATGAGACGGACCAGACATTAAACCCTCCACAAGTACAAGGAGAAGCATTCTTACCTTGACTTGCCCGACACCAGCTGCCTTCAGTGATTGCGCTTCCACAAAGAGGCTATCACTGAGGTATGCCAACTGATAAGGACAGATCTGCAGCCTGCCAGCACCATCAGTACTGCACTGTCCATCAAGGTCAAAGTCACCGCGGCACTGTCGTCCTATACTTCGGGTTCCTTTCAGGCCACAGCAGGAGACATTTACAGACTTTCTTAGCATGCCACACATCGCTGCATTAGACAGGTCACTGAAGCCCTGTACGCACATAGGAGGGACTTGATCAGCTTCCCTATGACCAGGGAGACACAGAGTGGGAGGGCTCTCGGATTCTCCAGAATTGCAAACTTCCCCAAGGTGCAGGGAGAAATAGACTGTATGCACATCGCGATGCGGGCACCTTTTCAGGATGCAGAGGTTTTCAGGAACCGCAAGGGATTCCACTCCCTGAATGTCCAACTGGTTGTTGACTATCAGCAAATTATAATGGCAGTGAATGCTAAATTTCCGGGCAGCATCCATGATGCTCACATCCTGGGTTAACAATCAGCCATATGGTCAATGCTGGATGCTTGGTGACAAAGGATATGGCCTTGCCTCCTGGCTGATGACCCCCCCTGCGTGACACCCACACCAAAGCTGAGAGGCGATACAACGAGAGCCACAGAGCAACTTGCAATATCATGGAGAAATCGATTGGAGTGCTGAAGCAGCACTTTAGATGCCTGGAACACTCAGGAGGTGAGCTCCAATATCACCCTGAGCAGGTAGCTCAATTCGTGATGGTGTGCTCCATGCTGCACAACTTGGCTATCAGGAGGGGACAAGAATTGCCTGATGAGTCCAACAGTCCACTTCACCAGAGAGAGAAAGAGGAGGAAGAGGAGGATGAGGAGGTGGACGCTGACATCGGCCCAGACAATCAGGCTGATGTTGAGGCCATGCTCCTGTAGATCGCATGAAAGGGCCCGTGGTGGCATGATAGCTGCAAGAGTCTTACGTCAGGAGTTAATCAATGATCGCTTTGCCTGAAAGAACGTTGGTGTTATTTATAAGGCTGACACACTGCTGGGTGTGCAGGTCATACATCAATGGTGGGCATCACTTAAAGTTGGTGACAATTAAAGTTTAAATTCATTGAAGTTAAGTGTAATTATACACGTTGATGTCAAGGAATCACCAGCATGTAATCGTGCAGCTATCTGAGCCAATGCGCCACAAGGTTTTATTAAATAAAAACCATTTAAACCGAACATTAGTCTGAAATCATCATTATTTCTGTACAAAACTAATATGTACTTACTATACAGTACAAATGCACACGAGGCCCATACTTGAGAGAAGGTCACTCTATGACCAGTAACCTTTATTAGCCAGCACTGAAGTGGAGAATATGGGTGGAGCTTCCCCTTTTATACCTGAAAGTCCAGGTTAGGAGTATCTCCCACAAGTTCACCACCTAGTGGTCAGTGTTCTCACGGTGTACAACTTAGGTCAGTTTATACATGGATTACATTGACAATTGAATACATAACATCACCTCCCCCCCAAAGTCTTATTGGGATCACAGATTAAGTCTCTTGGGTGGTTTACACTCCCTTGTAGAACGCCTGAGTTGGGGCTCCGGTTGTTGGGCACTGGCCTGAGTGTCTGCTGTTTGCTGTGCCTCAGGCCTGTCCAGACTGCCCACAGTGACTGGGCTCTCCTCCACTTGGTTCCGGTGTTCGGTCACTTGTGGTGGAGTGAACTCTACATTGTGTTCTTCCTCTGCTTCTTCTATGGGGTTGCTAAACCTCCTTTTTGTTTGATCCACGTGTTTGCGGCAGATTTGTCCACTGGTAAGTTGAACTATCAGAATCCTATTCCCCTCTTTGGCAATCACAGTGCCTGCGAGTCATTTGGGCCCTGCAGCGTAGTTGAGGACAAAGACAGGGTCATTGACATCAATACATCGCGCCCTCGCATTCCCGTCATGGTAGTCACATTGTGACTGGCGCCTGCTCAGAACCATTTCTTTCATGGTGGGGTGTATGAGGGACAACCTGGTTTTGAGCATTCTTTTCATTAGCAGCTCTGCGGGTGGAACCCCTGTGAGCGAGTGTGGTCGGGATCTATTGGCCAACAGGAGGCGTGATAAGCAGCTTTGTAGGGAACCCCCTTGGATTCTGAGCATCCCCTGTTTGATTATCTGTACTGCTTGTTCCGCCTGGCTGTTTGAGGCCAGCTTGAACGGTGCCGTTCTGACATGGTTGATACCATTTCTGCCATGAAGTCCTGGAATTCAATGCTTGTAAAGCACGGACCATTGTCGCTGACCAAGACGTCCGGTAGACCATGGGCGGCGAACATTGCCCGTAGACTTTCTACCGTGGCAGAGGATGTGCATGAATTGAGAATGTTACACTCGATCCATTTGGAGTAGGCATCTACTACAACCAAAAACATTTTTCCCATGAAAAGACCTGCGTGGTCCACATGGATGCATGACCATGGCTTGACAGGCCAGGACCAGGGGCTAAGGGGGGCTTTCCTGGGCGCATTGCCCAGCTAGGCATACGTGTTGCACCTGCGAACAAAAAGTTCCAGGTCTGCATCTATCCCTGGCCACCAAACATGTGACCTGGCAATTGCCTTCATCATGACAATGCCCGGGTGCTCATTGTGGAGTTTTCGGATGAACGCCTCTCTGCCCATCAGGGGCATGACTACTCAGTTTCCCCATAGTAGGCAATCAGCCTGAATCGAGAGTTCATCCTTGCACCTGTGAAATGGTTTAAATTCCTCAGGGCATGCCCCGTACCTGGCTGCCCATTCCCCATTCAGGACACATTTCTTGACTAAAGACAGTACTGGGTTTCTATTTGTCCAGACTTTGATCTGACGGGCTGTCACGGGTGAGCCTTCGCTTTCAAAAGCTTCAACAGCCATGACCATCTCAGCAGCATGCTCGGTTGCCCCCTCGGTGGTGGCTAGTGGGAGCCTGCTGAGTGCATCGGCGCAGTTTTCAGTGTCTGGTCTGTGCCGAGTTGTATATTCATAGGCAGCTAATGTGAGTGTCCAACTCTGTATGCTCTCGATAGCGGGTACTGGTCTTGGAGTGACACCCGATTGATGGTGGCCTTGTAATCGCCAGATATCCTGACCGACCCATCCGCCTTGAGCACTGGCACAATCGGGCTCACCCAGTCACTGAATTCGACTGGCAAGATGATGCATTCCCTCAGCAGGCGGTCCAATTCGCCTTCTATCTTTTCCTGCATCACGTACGGTACTGCTCTGGCCTTGTGGTGTACTGGCCTGGTGTCCGGGTTTATGTGAATCACCACCTTGGTCCCCATGAAAGTGCCAATGCCGGGTTGAAATAGTGAGTCAAATTTGTCCAGGACCTGTGAGCATGGTATTCGCTCCACAGAAGAAATTACATTGACATCGCCCCATTTCCAGTTCATGACAGCAAGACAACTCCTCCCCAGCAGTGCGGGACCATCCCCCGGGACAATCCAGAGTGGCAACCTGTTCTCCGAATCTACCATGGCGCTGCCTAGCACCGGAATGATCTCCTTTGTATATGTCCGTAGCAGTGCGTCAATTGGCAATAATTTTGGCCTCCTGGCCTTGGACGCCCACAACTTGTTGAACTGTTTGATACTCATCAGGGACTGGCTAGCCCCTGTGTCTACCTCCATTGATACTGGGATGCCATTGAGGAGCACTTTCATCATTATTGGTGGCATCCTGGTATATGAACTGTATATGTGCTCCACATGAACTCGCTGAACTTCAGCTTCCAGTGATTTCCCCCAGTGTCCATTTGGCCTCGTAGGGCTTACATCGGGCCTCCTCGTACTTCAACCTGGCTGCAGGCTTCCTGTACATATGCGCCAAGTGACCGCCGACGTTGTAATTTCTGCAGGTATGTTGCTGAAATCTGCAAGCTCTAGCTGTGTGTTTGCCTCCACACCTCCAACATGAGCCATAGTTGGAAACAAAAGGTCCATTACCAGTCGATCGTCTCTGACTGTCTCTGTATCTGTCCTTAAACGCACCATTGACAGATGTTGATGGCCCCATTACTGGCCGCATTGTCCCTTGCGATGGCATGAATCGCCGTTCAACTAGCCATTGTCTCTGTTGAATTCCCCCTTTGGGTTCGACTACATGCTCGGGCATGTCCGATTGCCCCTGTCTGCCTGGGGAACTGTGTGCCGCATTAACAATGTTGACTCCCTGTCCATTTGCTGCATTTAAACCAAGATTTTTGTCAAACATCATTCTGGTCTCTTCCTTCCCTGAGATAAATGTCTAGGCCATCAAAGCCACTGTTTCCAGGGTCAAGTCTTTGGTCTCAATCAATTTCCTGAAAACCCCAGCATGCCCGATGCCCTCAATAAAAAGTCTCACAGCATCTCCGCTCTGCATGCATCTGGGAACTTACATAGGCTTGCCAGTTGCCGGAGGTCTGCCACGAAGTGTGGAACGCTTTGCCCTTCTCGCCGCCAGTGCGTGTAAAACCGGTGTCTTGCCATGTGCATGCTGCTCGCCAGTTTAAAGTGTTCCCCGATCAACTTACTGAGCTCTTCAAAAGTCTTGTCTGCCGGCTTCTCTGGCACTAGAAGGTTCTTCATCAGGGAGTACGTCCTGGATCCACAAACTGTCAGGAGATGAGCCCTGCGTTTGTCGGCCGACTCCTGTCCCAACCATTCCTTAGTGACGAAAATTTGCTGTAGTCTCTCAATAAAATCGTCCCAATCATCACCAACACAGTACCTCTCGTCTGTGCTGCTAGTGGCCATGCTCGCGTGGTTTAAATCCCAGTTTCTCGTCGCCAATGATATGTCCTTACTATACAGTACAAATGCACATGAGACCCATACTAGAGAGAAGGTCACTCTATGACCAGTAACCTTTATTAGCCAGCACTGAAGTGGAGAAGATGGGTGGAGCTTCCCCTTTTATACCTGAAAGTCCAGGTTAGGAGTGTCTCCCACAAGTTCACCACCGAGTGGTCAGTGTTCTCACAGTGTACAACTTAGGTTAGTTTATACATGGGTTACAATGACAGTTGAATACATGACAGGTCACATGCTGTGGGATGGAGTCAAAGACAGAGTCTTGGTTGAGAAGATCCTCTTAGTGCTCCTTCCAGCAGGCACTGATTGCCTCTCTGTCCTTGATGAGCACCTCTCCATTATTTGCTCTCAGTGGAATATGACCTTGAGTGCTTGAGCCGTTAGTGGACTTGACTGCGCTAAAAAATCCACGCACGTCGTGATTGTCGGCTAGATGCTGGATCTCCTGATTTTTTTCGACTCACCATTTGTTCTTTAGGTTACAAATTTTTCGTTGGGCCTCAGCCTCCAGTTGTCTGTAGATCTGTTTTCTTTCACTCGAGTTGTGGAGTTGTGCCCAATTCAGAAATGCCTTGCATTTGCGGTTTATTAGCTCCTGGATCTCCTGGTCATTCTCATCGAACCAGTCTTAATGTTTTCTGGTAGAGTAACCAAGAGTCTCTTCACTGGTGCTAATTATGGTGGACTTGAGGGCAGATCAGGCATTATGGACTCTTTGTGACTCCGGTTCATTGAGGTTGTAAGTAGTCTCTGAGGCATTGGCTGAGTAGGGCTTTCTTTGCAGGGTTTTCAGTGCTTCACGTTAATCTTTTTGAGGCAGCATTTCTGTTCCCCCCGCTGTTTTGAGGCTACGTTGATGGAGATATCCGAGCGGATTAGACGGTGGTCAGTCCAGCAGTCGTCAGCTCTTGTCATGGCGCGAGTGATGTAGACATCTTTGAAGTTCCTCGCATGGACGATGACATAGTCGAGCAGGTGAAAGTGCCTGGAGCGAGGGTGTTGCCAGGAGGCCTTGTACTTGCTCTTTCTGACAAAACAAGATGTGGTTTATGAAAAGACCATGTTCTGAGCATTTCGTCAAGAAAAGGATACCATTGGAGTTGGTTTTCCCTATCCTTTCCCTGCTAATCACCCCTCTCCAGAGGTCTGTGTCCTTTCCAACTCTAGCATTAAAGTCGCCAAGGAAAATCAGATTGTCGCCCATTGGGACTCGGAACAGAGATTGTTCAAGGATGGAGTAGAATTCCTCTTTGGCCTCGTCCATAGGGTTAGGGCATACACACTGATGACCATAGCATACTGGTTCTGGTTTAGGGTGAGCCTAAGGATCATGAGGTGTTCGTTTATCCCAAGGGGGGAATCTCTAAGGTGCCAAACTAGCTAATTTTTGATGGTGAAGTCTACCCCATGGAGACGGTGTTCTTCTTCTGGTTTGCCTTTCCAGAAGAAGGTGTATCCACCACCTTGTTCATTGAGCTGACCTTTTCCTGCCCGGCATGTCTTGCTCAGGGCAGCGATGTCGATGTTATTGCGTCTGAGTTCCCGGGCAATGATAGCAGTATGATATAGAAACATAGAAAATAGGTGCAGGAGAAGACCTTTCGGCCCTTCGAGCCTGCACCACCATTCAATAAGATCATGGCTGATCATTCCCTCAGTACCCCTTTCCTGCTTTCTCTCCATACCCCTTGATCCCTTTAGCGGTAAGGGCCATATCTAACTCCCTCTTGAATATATCCAATGAACTGGCATCAACAACTCTCTGCGGTAGGGAATTACACAGGTTAACAACTCTCTGAGTGAAGATGTTTCTCCTCATCTCAGTCCTAAATTGCCTACCCCTTATCCTTAGGCTGTGTTTTGGACTTCCCCAACATCAGGAACATTTTTCCAGCATCTAACCTGTCCAGTCCCATCAGAACTTTATAAGTTTCTATGAGATCCCCTCTCATCCTTCTAAACTCCAGTGAACACAAGCCCAGTCGATCCAGTCTCTCCTCACATTACAGTCCTGCCATGCCAGGAATCAGTCTGGTGAACCTTCGCTGCACTCCCTCAGTAGCAAGAATGTCCTTCCTCAGATTAGGAAACCAAAACTGAACACAATATTCCAGGTGAGGCTTCACCAAGGCCCTGTACAACTGCAGTAAGACCTCCCTGCTCCTATACTCAAATCCCCTAGCTATGAAGGCCAACATACCATTTGCCTTCTTCACCACCTGCTGTACCTGCATGCCAACTTTCAATGACTGATGTACCATGACACCCAGGTCTCGTTGCACCTCGCCTTTTCCTAATCTGCCGCAATTCAGATAATATTCTGCCTTCATGTTTTTGCTACCAAAGTGGATAACCTCGCATTTATCTACATTAAACTGCATCTGCCATGCCTTTGCGCACTCACCTAACCTGTCCAAGTCACCCTGCAGCCTCTTAGCGTCCCCCTCACAGCTCACACCGCCACCCAGTTTAGTGTCATCTGCAAACTTGGAGATATTACACTCAATTCCTTCATCTAAATCATTAATGTATATTGAAATAGTTGGGGTCCCAGCACTGAGCCCTGCGACACCCCACTGGTCACTGCCTGCCATTCTGAAAAGGACCTGTTTATCCCGACTCTCTGCTTCCTGTCTGCCAAACAGCTCTCTATCCACATCAGTACATTACCCCCAATACCATGTGCTTTAATTTTGCATACCAATCTCTTGTGTGGGACCTTGTCAAAAGCTTTTTGAAAGTCCAAATACACCACATCCACTGGTTCTCCCTTGTCCACTTTACTAGCTACATCTTCATAAAATTGTAGAAGATTTGTCAACCTTTCATAAATCCATGCTGACTTGGACCGATCCTGTCACTGCTTTCCAAATGCGCTGCTATTTCATCTTTAATAATTGATTCCAACATTTTCCCCACTACCAATGTCAGGCTAACCGACCTATAATTACCCGTTTTCTCTCTCCCTCCTTTTTTAAAAAGTGTGGTTACATTAGCTACCCTCCAGTCCATAGGAACTTATCCAGAGTCGATAGACTGTTGGAAACTGATCACCAATGCATCCACTATTTCTAGGGCCACTTCCTTAAGTACTCTGGGATGCAGACGATCAGGCCCGGGGATTTATCGGCCTTCAATCCCATCAATTACCCTAACACAATTTCACGCCTAATAAGGATTTCCTTCAGTTCCTCCTTCTCACTCGACCCTCGGTCCCCTAGTATTTGCAGAAGGTTATTTGTGTCTTCCTTCGTGAAGACAGAACCAAAGTATTTGTTCAACTGGTCTGCCAGTTCTTTGATCCCCATTATAAATTCACCTGAATCTGACTGCAAGGGACATACGTTTGTCTTCACTAATCTTTTTCTCTTCACGTTCCGGTGTGTCGCAGTTGGGGTTAGACCCTCAAAACTGCCACCAAGCTCATGCTCTACAGGGTTGTAATAATACCTGCCCTCCTATTTGGCTCAGAGACATGGACCATGTACAGTAGACACCTCAAGTCGCTGGAGAAATACCACCAACGATGTCTCTGCAAGATCTTACAAATCCCCTGGGAGGACAGACGCACCAACATTAGCATCCTCGACCAGGCCAAAATCCCCAGCATTGAAGCACTGACCACACTTGATCAGCTCCGCTGGGCAGGCCACATAGTTTGCATGCCAGGCACGAGACTCCCAAAGCAAGTGCTTTACTCGGAGCTCCTTCACGGCAAACGAGCCAAAGGTGGGCAGAGGAAATGTTACAAGGACACCCTTAAAGCCTCCCTGATAAAGTGCAACATCCCCACTGACACCTGGTAGTCCCTGGTCAAAGACTGCCCTAAGTAGAGAAAGTGCATCCGGGAGGGTGCTGAGCCCTTCGAGTCTCATCGCCGAAAGCATGCAGAGATCAAACACAGGCAGCGGAAAACCTGTCGCACCCACCCCTTCCCTCAACAACTATCTCTCCCACCTGTGACAGAGTCTGTGGCTCTCCTATTGGATTGTTCAGCCATCTAAGAACTCATTTTAAGAGTGGAAGCAAGTCTTCCTCGATTCCGAAGGACTGCCTATCATGATGATGTCCATGAGGGTCCTGATGTTCCAGGTCCTTAACTTCATTTTAAAGGGTGGAAGATGCCTGTGCGTGAATTATTTTAACGTGGGGTAGCCATTGCACACCAGCTACCACACGAACTTGACAAAGCAAGGTCTTGGTCCAATGGCGATTGGAGACCAGACTCTGCTGCCTGTTCTAGGTATGACTCCAGCCAGTGGAGAGTTTTCCCCCTGATTCCAATTGACTTCTTGATGCCACACTCGGTCAAATGCTGCCTTGATATCACGGACAGTCACTCTCATCTCACCTCTGGAATTCAGCTCTTTTGTCCATGTTTGGACCAAGGCTGTATTGAGGTCTGGAGCTAAGGAACCAAACTGAGCATCAGTGAACAGGTTATTGGTGAGTAAGTGCCGCTTGCTAACACTGTCGAAGATACCTTCCGTCACTTTGCTGATGATTGAGAGTAGACTGATAGGGTGGCAATTGACTGAATTGGATTTGTCCTTTTTTTTGTGGACAGGATATACCTGGGCAGTTTTCCACATTGTCGGGTAAATGCCAGTGTTGTAGTTGTACTGGAACTACTTGGCTGGAGGCGCAGCTAGTTCTGGAGCACAGATCTTCAGCAGAACAGCCGGGCTGTTGTCAGGGCCCATAGCCTTTGCTGTATCCAGTGTGCTCAGCCGTTTCTTGATATCACCTGGATTGAATACAATTGGCTGAAGACTGGCATTTTTTATGGTGGAGGCCTCAGGAGGAGGCCAAGATGGGTCATCCACTCGGCATTTCTGGCTGAAGATGGTTGCGATCGATTCAGTCTTGCCGTTTGCACTTGCAAGCTGGGCTCCACCATCATTGAGGATGGAGATGTTCATGGAGCCTCCTCCTCCCGTTAGTTGTTTAATTGTCCACCACTAGTCATGACCGGTTGTAACAGGACTGCAGAGCTTTGATCTGATCCGTTAGTTGCGGGATCACTTAGCTGTGTCGAAAGCATGCTACCTCTGCTGTTTAGCATGCATGTAGTGCTGTGTTGCAGCTTCCCCGGATGGGAACCTCATTTATAGGTAGGCCTGGTGTTGCTCCTGACACTCCTCATTGAACCAAGGATGGTCCCCTGGTTTTATAGTCAGAGGAATATGGAGTGAGGATGATTGGGAGCCAAAGGATGATCGGGGGCCAGAGGAGTATCGGAGGTGGGGTGATCGGGAGCTGGAAGAGCATCGGGTCTGGAGGGGTGGGTCTGGAAAGATGATTGGAGGCTGAAGGAGCATCAGGGAGCTGGTGAGGGGCTGGAAGAGCATTGAGGCTGGCGGGGGAGGCTGGAGGAGCATTGAGAAGCTGATTGCATCGGAGCTGGAGGGGGGAGAGCGGGATGGAGATCGGGAGAAAGAGGGGAGCGGTCAGAGGAAGAAAGGGGGATCGGAGGCCCCGGTGGGAGGTCAGGGGGAGATCAGAGACCCCATGGCGGGGGGATTGGTGGCATCAATGACAGGTAGGTCTGGGGGAGATTGAAGCCCTTAAGTGGGAGGTCGGGGGAGGACTGCAGGCCTCATAGTGGGGTTCGTAGCTCTGGGGTGGGGGCGGGTTCCGATTGCGAGGGTTGATGAGGCAGGGATGCTGGATCCAGGAGGTAAGTGGAAGGGCCTCACCTTCCTTTAGCTGGCAGGTCCCGCAAGGCCGAGGAAAGTCGACAGTAGGACAAAACGGCATATAGAGGTCCCACCTCCCACATTAAAAGGGTCAGTGGATTTTCAAGGCTTGCTTGCTTGCTTCATCTTTCACCTGGTGGTGTTTGCACATACTCTCTGGAGTGGATATTCCTAGCCTACTGTTACTTTATGCTGTGAGGTCCTCCAGACCTACAGGAACAAATATTCTCTGCTTTTTTTCACTTGATAGTATAGCTGCCAATAACGGGCCGAACTCAATGGATTCACCTATGTGGCTGAATAAAAGTAAACGCTTTAAACACAATTAGCTGTGCCGAATTGTACGCGACTGAGATCTGCACAGGTATGGAAAAAAATTATAACACATGGCAGAGACACAATTCTGATTATCCACATGGGAGGCCAAAAGTCTCCTTTTATACTTTAAAACTGGAAGTGCCTGCTCTCTTGTGCAAGTCAGGCACATATTTATTTAATTATATAAACTGTGGTACTTGAGGGGAACACATGTAATGACTCATCTACCTGCAATGGGTACAGAAAACATTGTGGTCTAAATTTTCCATGCCAGCAGAGAGGAAACTCATCCACAACCAACATGTTTCAGAAAATTGCAGGCCACCCTGAGCGCGGATGAGGCTCCTCACCACCAATGCCAACCTGAGCAATGCAGGCCTGTTTATTTACTTTCTAGAAACATATCAATAAGCTTTTACTTCACTGTCTCTGAGTAAATGTTTCAAAAACTTTTTTTTCAAATCCTCTTAATGGAGAAGTTTTCTCTTCCTGTTCCCACACTAAACAACCACATCCCGTTCCTCCCACCCCCCACCTTACCACTGCTCTCTGCTTCATCAGGAAACAAATGGCCGAAAATCAACCAGTAACCAAAATAACCCATCCACCATGTTCATTTATTTTCGGTGAATGATATGTGTTATGTCTATAATGTACTGATGAATGACTCCACAAGGCAATGTGTTGTACTTGAACTGGAGTGACCTTGGTCCTTTATTCCAAACTCCAGAGTGCCGAGCAAGCATGGTGTGCAGTCTTTTATACAGAGCCCTGCCACAGGGCAGGAAACCCCCGGTCTCCACCAGTTGCACCCTCTAGTGGTGCCAGCATGTATGTAGACGGTGTGAACCTTATTGAGAGTACATCAGGTAAACAGCTCTCCATCTTATATAATCTCACAGTGACTACACATGGAGTACATCCATAGTCAGCATATACAACATTACTCTTCCCTGATGTCATGTATGTAACCTTTACGTAACAACACTGCAATACTGTATATACATAAGAACTGCACACCTTGACCACAGGGGGTGAACCTGTGGGAGACACACCTCACCTGGTCACCCAGGTATATAGAGGGAGGTCCCACGCAGGGTCATTACTTCTTGGTCCTGTGAATAAAGGTTCAGGTCATGGAGTGACCTTGTCCATAGAATGTGCCTCGTGTGGATTTGTGGTATTGTGTCAGGACTTTACATCCAAGTCCTTTGTGCCAATTACCTTTGCATTATGTGTTCTGGCTTAGCTCTCCCCAGACTTGTGCCAATAGCCCTTGCACCTTGGCTGTGCTTTGGCTTGGCTCTCTCCCTGTTAACCCCCAAGTCCTTTTGCCACAACGTTAGGTAGTGGTTATCAGATTGGATGGTTCAATGATGCGGTGGAGGTTCCAGTGGGTTCTGGGTGTGAGATCCATGTGGGAGTCCATGGCTAAATACATCCATTCCCCCGCCCCCGTCCCACAGCAAGATCATGCAGCCGGCCCGTTGCATTAACATACAGGATCAGACAGAGTGCAAGTACAAAGAAAGGAAGAAAAACATTTTGTTCAGTTTGCATTGTGGCACCGAGGTTCCGTGACTTACATTAGTTATGTTTTATGGTCATGTGCCAGGATTGGGTAGATTGCATTCATGGTTCAGTCATGGTCAGTACTGTGATAGCAGTACAGGTATGTGAGGACACTAGTTCCAGAGCAACCGGACGGGGTCCTAGTCGTCTGATGGCGGCGCTGCGCCCCCTGCTAGCAGGGTGGGCTTGGTTCGCTCACCTTGCCAGGGCTCAGGGCCTTTGCCGTTGCCTAATGGTGGGCAGAGCCACAGATGTGTGTGGCTTCCCTGTCCCCCTTTGAGGGTTGCAGAGTCTTCTGCCTGCTCTCTAACGGTGTTGGGAACCTGGATGTTCCACGTTCCGTTTGGGGAACTCGTTGGTTCTGACCTTTCGCTCCCGGACATGGCCGAGGTAGTGACTGGCTCTGGGGGCTGCGCCACCTCTACCCGGGTGGTGGGCAACGGCTGCAGATTGCACGTATTGGTGCCGTTTTCATTTCCAGGTCCATGGCGAATGGTGCCATCGGGTGCCTGCAGCATGGGATAGACCTGGGGCAGGGTATCAGGCTCTACGCCTTTATCCTCCCAAATTCGCTCGCTTGCTGATCTAGGCGACACTCTATTCCCGACATCTCGCAACAACATTTTGTTCTTTATATTAGGACTTGTACCTGCATCTCGCAACATATTTTGTTCTTTACAGTGCCGTCATCTTGCAACAACATTCTGTTCACAATCTTAATCGGCTCGTTACATTAATTGCCATACATACAATGTCTCTTTAAGTTCAGTTGGTTGCAGGTCTCCTTTAAGAGAACCCTGCTGGCTTTACCCCAATCAAATCCTTTGTTGGACCCCACGTGTTGGTCCCTCAGCATTGCACCCCGTGATGTTGCCGCGGCCATCTTTCTTTTCAGCCACGCTGCTCCTCGCTGCCGCAGGAACGCCATCTTGCCTCGGTCCTCGAGGTCGACTGCCTTGATTCTTCTCTCCTGCGATTCTGCCACAAATGCTGGAAGGGTACTTGTACATTCGATCTTCCTCCCCAGGAGTCCTGCCACTGGAGCCGGGAAGCTATTTTTAGATCGCTCCGGTCGGATCATTGCCATGCAGTTGTGATGGACAGTCTGTGCCTCAGGCACAGCTCTGGTCTGTTCTCTGGTGCCTGGCCCAAGCGAAGGTGAGGTTTAGCTCTGCCTCTGAGCATGGGAGACATCGAATGCTGCAGTGACGAGGTCCCCATTTCCACTGGATCTTCCCCATCCACCTTCTTCCAAGTAGCATTGGACCATCACCTGCAACAATCCACAGAGATAACTTATGCACCATGCCATTATGGATTACACTTACATCCGCACTACCAAGGACTGCAATCAGCTCCTTGGTGTAGGTGCGCAACTTTTCCTGTACTGGAACCAGCTCGGGTCGTTTTTCATTCCACAGCCTCATCACTGACTGGCTCGCTCCCGTGTCCATTTCCATGAAGACTGGGACACCATTTATCTCGACTTCCATCTTCACTGGAGGACAATCGGTGGTATAGGTATACACTCCATACACTTCTTCTTGGGGATGAGCTGCCTCTCTGGCCAAATCATCATACTCCCCACTGGATTCAAAGTCATTTACCGACTCCTTTGCTAGACGGTGAGTCGTATTTCTTTTACACATCCGCTGGAGGTGGCCCTTCATGTTACAGGCTTTGCATATGTACTCAGCAAACCAACACTGGTGAGCCCTATGGTTTCCCCCGCAACGCCAGCATGGTGCTACTCGATTAGCACCCCTCGGCGGACTCGGAGTTCTGGAACCCTGAGGTCTGTGCTTTTTGCCCTGGGCAGAACCACGTTCTATAGTCTTGCCTGTGAAAGGCACCATTCTGTGTACAGTACTCGCTGGGTTTGAGTCCACAGGTTGAATGATTTGCTTAGTGCTGCAGGTTGAGGTCATGAATGCCTGACTGATGCCGATGGCTTTCTGCAGGTTGACTGTGGTGTCGGCAGATAGTAGCTTGTGAAGGAGGCCCTTGTGGCCAATTCCTATAATGAAGATGTCTCGCAATGCTTCGTTGAGGTGCGTGCCAAAATCACACGGTGCTGCAAGTCTCCTGAGATTGGCAGCATATTTTGCAATCTCTTGGCCCTCAGGTCTGCGGTGCATGTAGAATCTGTGCCTGGCCATGAGGATGCTCTCCTTTGGTTTAAGCTGGTCGCGAATTAGTTCAGTCAGCTCATCATACGTCTTATCCTTGGCCTTCGTGGGTGCCAGCAAGTCCCTAATGAGGTGGTAGACCTCGGCCCACAACTTGTCAGCAGTACAGCCTTGCGCTTCTCCGCCAATGTGTCCGTCTCCCCTGCCAGGTTGTTTGCCATGAAATATTGCTCGAGCCTTTCCATGAAGGCATCCCAATCATCACCCGCTGCAAAGTCTTTTAGTGTGCCAAAGGTAGCCATGATCGTGTGAAAGTTCTTATTCTTGTCGCCAGTTGTTATGTCTATACTGTTCTTATGAATGACTCCACAAGGCAATGTGTTGTACTTGAACGGTAGTGACCTCGGTCCTTTATTCCAAACTCCAGAGTGCTGTGCAAGCATGGTGTGCAGCCTTTTATAGTGGGCCCTGCCACAGGGCAGGAAACCCCAGGTCTCCACCAGTTGCACCCTCTAGTGGTGCCAGCATGTATGTACACGGTGTGAACCTTATTGAAAGTACATCAGGTAAACAAGTCTCCATCTTATACAATATCACAGTGTCTACACAGAGAGTACATCCATAGTCAGTATATACAACAATATGTTATCGGGATGTGTAATATAATGAATAATTTATACATAGGTCTGCATTCAGATGTCTCCACAATATTGGAAAGATTTGAGGCAGAAATATTAGGTTAATATTATAATTAGCAACTAGTAAATATATTTTTCTGAAAATTTAAGTCACATAATTAACATATAAGAACACTGAGGAAACCTAACATTGCCAATGAGTTGCACTGAGCTGAAACGAGGCATGCGTATTCTTCACACATTGCTTGTCGATATCAATCATCAGTGGAGTAAATGGGACTTTCATGGATAAGTGAGCAGTCTCTCTTAATAACACGTTACTACATAACTGTATCATTTCATTAAAGCAGTAATTAAAGATTCCTGCCATTAGATTTATTCAGCATTAATTAGTAAACATGTCGTACCATTTGTTCATTACCTATTTCTTTCCAGAATGGGTCCCTTGCATCTGTGTGTAAAAACAGCATGAGTGAAGTAATGTAGTCTATGGTAAATGTTGGGTTGTAAATGTTTATTTGGCATGTTCTCCTCATAGTATAACAGTAATCAAATGAACAACTGCCAAAGGATACAAGTCATGAGGCTAAATATAGTAGCACGCCATAGACCTGCACAGAAGTTACAACATGGAAACAACCAATTTGGCCCAAACATCCCTGTCGGTGCTTACCCTCCAGGTGAGCAAATAGTGCTAATGACATTTACCCGCCCGACCCAAATTATTATTGAATACTGACATAGTTTCCACCTCAACCACTAACCCTGGAAATTTATTCCACAGCCTCACAACTTTTTGTGTAAATATGTTTCTCCTACTCTCTGTTCTAAATCCCTTACATTTAACCTTGTATCCATGGCCCCTCATTCTCAACGCCTCAAATACTGGGAACAGTCTGCTACTACCTACTTTATCCCATCCTTTGATAGTTTTAATCATCAAATATGCTCCAAATTGTCATGTCTATTTTATGTATTTGTATTTCCCCGTACCAGGCAGCAATCTGGCACCTGGATTTATTTTGTTTCCTTTCTAAAGCCTTAATATATTCCTATAGTGTGGAGCCCAATACTGCTTAAAGTACTGTAGCTGATGTCTTATTAAGGTTTTCTGTAGGTTCACTATTACCTACATTTAATGCTTGGCTTCTCTACTCTACACCTCTTGTAATTAAAACCAAGGGGCTGAAATTGCCCTGTTCTGCACCCGTTAGCGCCTCCAGGGGGCGCCTCCAGGGTCTGAAACTGTTTTCGCCCGAGGAAGGGGGCACTACCGGCTGCTGCAAAATTGCATGGGAGTTAGCGGAGGTGCTGACATGGCAGCGCCGTGTCCCGCTAATAGCACCGCTAATGGGCCGCCGCGCAATCGCGATTACGTCATTGCCGTGCGCACCAACCCCTTTCCGCCCCACGCTGGAAATTGGCCAGTGCCCACTGAGGCTGCCATGACCATTGTCAACGCCAGCATCATGGGTTACGAACCGGGCTGAACTCCACTCCTGGGCAGAAATTAAAGGGGAGGTGCGCTGCACCACACACCGCCATTTGTTTTTTTTGGCTAACTCACCCGTTGGCTCATTCTAATCTGCCGTCGCGTGGTCCGGGCTGCCAGCGTGCAGCCCGGCTCTCATTTGTGTGCTGGGCTGCGGCCACAACACCACGCAGCCCTGGTGGCCCAGTGGAGGACATCAAAGGGCCTGCAAGGTTTGCAGCAGCCCTCCCCTTTAACGGAAGGGGAGGGGCAGTGAAACGTGTCAGCGCTACGCGGAGCAGCCATGCAGCACTGCAGCGCCCCTGAACCTACTCCAACAGAAAATGGAGTGCGCGACATTGCGCTCCACTTTCTGTGAGGGGCAGTAACCGCAGGAAGTCCCGCCTCGACTTCGTTACCACCCCCAAACCTCTCTTCTCTTCGACAGTCCTCGTATCGAGCACGACTTGCTTCCACGCCAAAAAGGGATGAGTTCACAGATGTTTCAATGAAGGACCTAATATTTCAGTTCCCGAACGATATCCTGAAGGGTGGAAGATGCCTGTGCGTGTATTTTTTTAACGTGTGGTGGCCGTTGCACACCAACCACCATGGGGGGCTGGGGAATTTTGCCCCCCAAGATTCCATTAATTTGTTTTTGCAGCGTTATCAACCTGAGGTGCTGCCTTGAAAACCCTGTTAACTTGAATCCCCAAATACCCTTGCTATAGCACAGCACCAAGTTTATTTTCATTGAAAGTAAAATGACTGCGATTATTTTTTTTACCAAAGTGTATTATCTCACACATACTGACATTGAATTCCATCTGGCAATTTTTAGCCCATATTCTCTAAGCTTATCAATATCCCTTTGCATTTTTTTTTGATCTTCTAAAGAAATAACTGCGGCCTAGAAATTCATGGATGCCACCAGAGTTGCTGGCGCCACCACGGCCAGGGGTTAATGGCTGCCGAAAATGGTGCCGCTGGATCGAAAGATTGACGCTGGGGGACTAATTATCATTTGCCCAGCGCTTAACTCACCATGGAGCACCGTCCCGGAGGCGTTGGTCCTGGCAGGAGGCACCAATATAGCCTGACCCAAGTGTCGTTGCTGCTAGAACAGCTTTCTCTGAAAGCGAGGTTGCGATTTTAGAAAGCATTGTCATTTTCGTAAAAAAACAAATTGGGCTAAAAATTTGTTATAGCCAAGAAATCGGCAGTGTTTAGACTAAAAATGGTTAAGTAGCGCAACCTGAAAATCATCTAGGGTGCATGCAAAATTTGTCCTCACTCCTCATTAAAATAATTGCAGTCATGATTCTCATCTAAAAACCCAAGCTCAATGGCATTACACTGAAAAGCTGGACCAATATCGAGTGTAGTCTAAATGCAAGTAATGATTGCCACAGGCTTTTTAAACTACTTAAAGGGGAAATTCATTGATGCTGCAGCACCTCATTCGGAGCATTGTTGGGTGTACAGCTGCCTCAACAATCAAAGCAAGAAGGACAAGGAAAAGTAGCACTTAATTACAAATCCTGATAGCAGATCGCCGCCCTAAGGAGAGAGTGCGGAGGTTTTCCAAAGAAGCTTTGGAGGCATTGGTTTTAGTGGTGGAGAGAAGGCGGGCGGTCCTGGCAACTAACAGGAGGCCCTCGCCACAAGTCTGCCAGACTATGTGAAGGGTGGTGGTATACCATGTCACAGGCAGCACTGTGCTCCCTAGGTCCCACACCCAGTGCAGGGGTTTAATGAGCTCACACGGGTGGTCAGAGTGAGTGAAGGCTTCAACAAATGTTACATAACACCATGTGTACCACAAGTTTCACACACTGCTCAATGCACCACACCCCCAGCACTCACCCACCAACAATCTCTACCTAGCAACCATCGCACCCACATCTCACACTTTGCAAAAAATGACAGCACAAGGCTCATTAGTTATTAGAATTAATGTGATATGTGTGATATGTTTACAGATAAATGTATTAATTGTGTTTGGAATATTTTGCGGTCACTCTCATCTCACCTTTGTGCCCAGGAGAACACTGTGATATAGCATGAGACAGGGATTGTATGATGGGGATGTGGTAAGCTACAGGGATCTGGAATTTCATTCTTGCAAATTGGAGTCTGATGAGTCGCTCATGAAAAGCCCGTCTGGAAGGTAGATTGTCTCATTGCCTCCATCCTCCCTTCAGTTCCTCTTCCTCTTCCTCCTCCTCTGCCTCTTCATCATCCTGAGGTGGTCCCTCAATCCCTGCTGGCAAGGGCTGCGTCCTTATGATGGCCAAGTCGTGGAACATGTAGCAGACCACCACGAAATGGGACACCTGCTCCAGCGTGTACTGGAGGGCTCTTCCTGAGTGGTCAATATTGTGTATGCAAGCACTCGCTAATGACTCCACGAGGCAGGGGTATGGCACTTGAACTGTACAGACTGTAGTCCTTTATTGCAGCTCCTCGAGTGAGGACACCAAGTGGTGAGCTCCCTTTTATACTTGGTTATCTGAAGTGTACAGGTGATCCTTAGGTTTCCAGCAGCAGCACCCTCTGGTGTACATGTATGGTATATACAGGGTGAAGGTACATTCAGGTCAAGTGTTACAGTACATCATTAACATGCATACATAACAACACTCCCCGCTAAGCCTTTCCCAAGTCCTCATTGCCATGACATGGGGAGGTGATTAGTAGTGGGTTGTGGGAGGTTGTGGTGAGGGTTGTGTGGGTGCCAGGTGTGATCCCTGTGCTTGTGGCTGCACTCATCCATTTCCCCCCATTCACACAAAGACCACGTGGGTGTCACTGTTGGACGATTCCACAGTGGTGGAGCCAGTGCAATGGGTAAGGTACATAAATTGTAGAATGGATTAGTGATAGCGTTTGGTGGTGGGCAAGGCCACAGGGCTGTGTGGGCTCCTTGTCCTCCATTGGTGGTGGAAGTCTGGTCATCCCAAGTTCCACCGGGAAAGCTGGAGGGTACTGGCCTCTCACTCCCGGTGCTGGCCCTGGTGGCCAGGGGGGGTAGGGACGACCTGGGGCAGGTTGCCAATGGTTGTGCTGCCCATTGACCGCTATCTCTGCAGTGGGTCTGCTCTCACTGGGTGTGTGTGAGCCCTTCCTGGGGCATCACATTGGTCCCAAAAGCGCAGGCTACATGGTCGGGTAGCCCGCTGGACCTGAGTGTCTCCCACAGGGGGTTTCCTCTGGCATTGACATTGTACCTGTAGAACCCTGTATTATTTATCATTCTACTTTTAGCATACATGATACATTGGCTCCGATCACAACTAGTCGATTCAACATTGTTATAACTCTTTACACTTTCACATTTTGCACTTACAACGCTTTCTTGTGTATCGGTATCTCTGTACAGGGTTACATTTACCACATTAGCATTTCTGGCATCCTTGGTCAACGGTTACAAACTCGTTACTAAAATCATTTTTAGCTTTGCCGGCATCACCATTTAACATTACAATCGTATCCCTGCATTCATTTACAGCACTTTTATCGTCAATATCACTGGCATTGCTGTGCCTAGAATGAGGACACCAAGAGGTGAGCTCCCTTTTATACTTGGTTATCTGCAGTATACAGATGACCCTTAGGTCTCCAGCAGCAGCACCCTCTGGTGTACAAGTATGGTATATACCAGGTGAAGGTACATTCAGGTCTCGTGTTACAGTACATCATTAACATGCATACATAACTATCAAGACAGTAGAATTGTTGCCTCAGTAGGCCGATGGTCTGCTCAATGATGTTCCTGGTGGTTGTGTGGCTCTCATTATATGAGTGCTGGGCAGGAATGTTGGGTTGTGGAGGGGAATCATGAGCCAGGTGGAGAGCAGATAGCCCTTGTCTCCAAGCAACCAGCTGCAAGCTTGACGTGGTGGCTGGAAGAGAGCTGGCACACCGGTCTGGCACAGGATGAAGGCATCGTGGCTGCTGCCAGGATAGCAGGCATTGACAATGAGGATTCACTGCATGCGGTCGCAAACCAACTGCACATTAAGTGAGTGGTAGCTTATGCAGTTATGGAAGATCTCAGGATTGCAATGCGGTGCCCGCAAAGCCACATGGGTGCAGTCAGTGGCATCCTGCTCCATCAGGAATCCTTGTAAAGCCAAATGTGCACTTGTCCTGCTTCTCTCTGGTGATCAGGAAGCCAATGTAGTCCCTTCTGCTGCTGCAGAGAACCTCAGTGGCCTCTCTGATGCAGGAATGGATGGGAAACTGTGAGATGTTAGACATGTCTCTTGCTGCAGACTGGAAGGAGCTGCTGGTGAGGAAATTGAGGACGACGATAACCTTGAGAGCCACTGGAAGAGCAGTGGTCACCCTAATCTGAGGCTGGAGGTCTGGTTGCAGGAGGTAGCAGAGTTCTGTGACTGCCTCCTTGGTGAAACAGGGCCTCCCCATACACTGCTCCTCGCTTAAGTGAAGGTAGGAGAAGTGCTCTCGGAATACCTTCGGACAGTAATCCTCCTCTTGAGCCCCCTGATGGCCTTCCTCCTCCCCCTGCGCACATGTTCCACGGCCTCTGCTCCCTCTGCCATTGATCCTGGAAGGCGAGTACAGTTCCCATGACATTTAGCAAGTGTTGTAAGTTGAAGTTTTTCAGAAATATTTATGGATTTCCAGAACACTCACTGATAGCAAAGAACATTGAAATTACTAAAGAAAACTCTTGCAGTAGCAGGAAGTAGCACACAGCCACTCAAACATCAAAAACCTGTCAGGAAATAGAGCTCGACAGGCTGCAACATGAGGGCATCATCTCCCCAGTGGAATTCAGCGAGTGGGCCAGCCTGATTGGTCCAGTACTCAAAAGTGATGGCACGTTCAGGATTTGCGGCGATTATAAAGTAACTATTAATCATTTCTCGCTACAGGACCAATGCACACTACCGAAGGCAGATGACCTATTTGCGACGCTGGCAGGAGGCAAGACATTCACCAAGCTCGACCTGACTTCGGCCTACATGACGCAGGAGCTGGAGGAGTCTTCGAAGGGCCTCACCTGCATCAACACGCACAAGGGACTGTTCATCTACAACAGATGCCGTTTGGAATTCGATCGGCTGCAGCGATCTTCCAGAGAAACATGGAGCGCCTACTCAAGTCGGTACCATGCACGGTGGTTTTTCAGGACGACATATTGGTCACGGGTCGGGACACCGTTGAGCACCTACAAAACCTGGTGGAGGTTGTCCAGCAACTGGATCGCATAGGGCTGCGGCTGAAGAGGTCAAAATGTGTCTTCATGGCAACAGAAGTGGAATTTTTGGGGAGAAACATCGCGGTGGACGGCATTCGGCCCACAGACACCAAGACAGAGGCTATCAGGAATGCGTCCAGGCCACAGAACGTCACGGAGCTGCGGTCGTTCCTGGGACTCCTCAACTATTTTGGTAACTTCCTACCGGGGTTAAGCACCCTCTTAGAGGCCCTACATGTGTTATTGCATAAAGGTGAGAACTGGGTATGGGGAAAAAAACAAGTAATTGTTTTTGAAAAAGGCAGAAACATTTTATGCTCCAACAAGCTGCTTGTATTGTATAACCCGTGTAAAAGACATGTGCTAGCATGTGATGCATCGTCGTACGGGGTCAGGTGTGTATTACAACAAGCTAGCGTTGTGGGGAAGTTGCAACCTGTCGGTTATGCCTCCATGAGCTTGTCTGAGGCCGAGAGGGCCGACAGCATGATTGAGAAAGAGGCATTAGCGTGTGTGTTCGGGATAAAGAAAATACATCAGTACCCGTTTGGCCTCAAATTTGAGCTAGAAACTGATCACAAGCCCCTCATATCCCTGTTCGCTGAAAACAAGGGGATAAATACCAATGCCTCAGCCCGCAATACAAAGGTAGGCACTCGCGCTATCAGCATATAACTATTCCACCCGCCACAGGCCAGGCACTGAGAACTGTGCGAATGCTCTCAGTCGGCTACCATTGTCCACCACGGGGGTGGAAATGGCGCAGCCTGCAAACTTGTTGATGGTGGCGCAGCCCGCATACTTGTTGATGGTCATGGAAGCGTTTGAAAATGATAAATCACCTGTCACAGCCCGCCAGATTAGGACTTGGACCAGCCACGATCCTCTGCTGTCCCTAGTAAAAAACTGTGTACTGCATGGGAGCTGGGCCAGCATCCCCATTGAAATGCAAGAGCCAATCAAGCCGTTCCAGCAGCGACAGGACAAGCTGTCCATTCAGGCAGACTGTCTGTTGTGGGGTAACCGTGAGTGCTACCCAAAAAGGGCAGGGAGACGTTCATCTCGGATCTCCACAGCACACACCCGGGTATAGTAATGATGAAAACGATTGCCAGGTCCCACGTGTGGTGGCCCAGTATCGACTCTGACTTAGAGTCCTGTGTTTGGCAATACAGTGTGTGTGCTCAGTTGAGCAACGCGCCCAGAGAGGCACCACTAAGTTTGTGGTCCTGGCCCTCCAGACCATGGTCGAGGATCCATGTCGACGATGCGGGCCCCACTCTCGGTAAAATGTTCCTGGTGGTGGTGGATGCTTTTTCAAAATGGATTGAATGTGAAATTATGTCGGAATCACTGCCACCGCCACCATTGAAAGCCTGAGGGCCATGTTTGCCACCCACGGCCTGCCTGACATACTGGTCAGTGACAATGGGCCATGTTTCACCAGTGCCAAATTTAAAGAATTCATGACCCGCAATGGGATCAAACATGTCACCTCAGCCCCGTTTAAACCAGCCTCCAATGGGCAGGCAGAGCGGGCAGTACAAATAATCAAACAGAGCCTCAAACGAGTCACAGAAGGCTCACTCAAAATCCGCCTGTCCCGAGTACTGCTCAGCCACCGCACGAGACCTCACTCGCTCACAGGGGTGCCCCTGGCTGAGCTACTCATGAAAAGAACACTTAAAACCAGACTGGCTGGTTCACCCCAACCTGCATGATCAGGTAGAGAGCAGGCGGCAGCAACAAAATGTAAACGATGGTCGCGCCACTGTGAAATTGATCTGAATGACCCTGTGTATGTGTTAAACTATGGACATGGTCCCAAGTGGATCGCGGGCACGGTGATAGCTAAAGAAGGGAGTAGGGTGTTTGTAGTCAAACTAGACGATGGACAAATTTGAAGAAAGCACCTGGACCAAACGAGGCTGCGGTTCACAGACTGCCCTGAACAACCCACAGCAGACACCACCTTTTTCGAGCCCACAACACACACCCAAAGGATCAACGACACCACCCCGGACCAGGAAATCGAACTCATCACACCCAACAGCCCAGCAAGGCCAGGCTCACCCTGCAGGGCCAACAGCACGCCAGCCCAGCGAGGGCACAGCCAACACACCAGAACAGACATTTGTACCGAGGCGGTCCACCTGGAAAAGAAAGGCTCCCGACCGCCTCACCTTGTAAATAGTTTTCACTTTGACTTTGGGGGGGGAGTGATATTGTGTATCTGTAAAGCATGCACTCCCATGTTCCGCTACCAGGGAGCGCATCCCCTGAAGTCCCAAGGGATCCCAGCATCCCTTGGGAGCACTGTATATAAGCCGGCCCCTAAGGCCTGTTCTCTGGAGTGTCTTAATAAAGACTGAGGTCACTGTTACTTTAATCTTCTTGTGTGCAGTCTCATCTGTGTCAGGAACACAATACTTGCAAAGCCTGCATTTATTGCCCATCCCTAATTGCCCATGAGAAGGTGGTGGTGAGCCGCCTTCTTGAACTGCTGCAGTCCATCAGGTGTTTGCCGAGCAGTTTGATACTGAGTGGCTTGTTCGGCCTTTTCAGAGGGCAGTTAAGAGTCAACCACATTGCTGAGGGTCTGGAGTCACATACAGGCCAGACCGGGTAAGGACGGCAGATTTCCTTCCCTAAAGGACATTAGTGAACCAGATGTGTTTTAAACAACAATCCGGCAGTTTAATGGTCACCATTACTGATACTTGCCCAGAAATCCCGGTTTCTCCTTCCCACTGGCATTCGAATAGATTTTGGAAAAAAGATGCCCGCCTACCTGAAGCTGCTGCGGCCACGCGAGATCCCGTTCCGGAGGCCTCTCCTGACTGCGCGTCGCAGCACTTGCCCGTTGAGATGTACGCAAGCCTGGAGCTGGAGTCACATGGCTCTGGGCAGCCAATCAGGTGCAGTATATTCTCATCCATAGTAATTGGAGTTTCAGGCTTACGAAACTTCTATAACTACGAATGAGAAACACCCCAAAATATTAATAAAAGATAGAAAAAAATGCACAACATATTTTTATTAATTTAAATTAAAGTTATTAATGTATTTTAAAAGTTTTTTTAATTATGCTTTAAAATAAACTTACCGTAGTGGGAGGATTTTTAACAATAAAATGTGTTTTTATAACTTTATTTTAAAATGTTTTTGTGTATTTTAAAACGCTTACGCCTGTATAACGAGGCTATGTGCCTGTTTTCATCAGGCGCAAGAGTTTTGAGGACATTTGCTGGACAAGATATTTGTATATCCCACAATCTTGCCCCTGCAAATGCCCTCACTCCCGTTCGTGATCTGCGAAGCCAGAAACTTGACAGATCGGAAAAGCCGCGCGGAAAACCGGCTTTTCCGATGCCTGATCGGGTTTGTTGAAACTCCATACGGAACTGGGGAGGTCGAGATTTCTGGGTCATAAGCTTTTTATTGCAGATTTATTTGATTAACCAAACAGCCACTGTGTTGAGATTTGAACTCACGTGTCGGGATCATTAGACCAGGCCTCTGGATTATTAGTCCAGTAACATAACCACTATGATACTGTTCCCGTGTGCCAGATTCTCAACAACTCTGCATTGGTTGGATTAGTTGACAGCTGCAGAAGTGCTATAAAAGCTACCATTTCACAGCTGTTCAATTTCCAATCAAAGAAGCTGGAGCTTTCAGGATTTGGAATAAACTTTTCAGCTTTATGGAGGTTGGAAGTGTTTGCAGTGAACTCTCGATCCAGTGTCACCTCCTTGGAGCAACCTCTCACACCATTGACAGATCGCTTCTGTCATCTTAACCTCACCTGCCATCTATTTCATCAGCATCGGTGTCCTTGAAAAAATCTCATCTTGGTCTTCAGAATCCCACCACGATCAGCCCCAACACCAACATCACTAAGCACACCAGAATCACCAACAACAACATCAACCTTCCCCACAATCACCTGATGCTGCACAGGGCATCAGCACCTGACCACATTGCTGCCCGGGAGGCCATGGATGGCCTCACCATGGCCACATTTACTTCACTTGATGCTGCCACATGAAGTGCCAGTTTGGGACCACCCCACACCAATACCATAATGAATGCCCAAGCCAACCCTTTCATACTCAACACCATTGTGGCGGGGGGGGGGGGGGGTACCGTTATGTCTCATCATTCGCTGCAACTCACTAAGCCACTTCCAAAGCTGCATACAGATCTGTCCAAAATGGCAAAGTATTGAAAATAAAGATTTCAATGTTTGACAATACATTAGCAGAAACTCAGTGTTGGCAATAACACCCAAGTGCCTACCATTGTGTGTTGTTAGTTAGTATGTTTGGACAAGGATGAGGGTGAGTGTGAGGGGTGGGTTGTGAGATGGTGGATGTGATAATGGAAATAGAGAGTGAGAGATGGATGGAGGTGCAAGGTACCAAAGGGCAGAAAACGCAAATGGGAGTTGTGTACAGACTAGCAAACAGTAGTAGTGAGGTTGGGGACAGCATCAAACAAGAAATTAGGGACGCATGCAATAAAGGTACAGCAGTTATCATGGGTGACTTTAATCTACATATAGATTGGGTTAACCAAACTGATAGCAATGCGGTGGAGGAAGATTTCCTGGAGTGTGTTAGGGATGGTTTTCTAGACCAATATGTCGAGGAACCAACTAGAGGGCTGGCCATCTTAGACTGGGTGATGTGTAATGAGAAAGGACTAATTAGCAATCTTGTTGTGCGAGGCCCCTTGGGGAAGAGTGACCATAACATGGTAGAATTATTTATTAAGATGGAGAGTGACACAGTTAATTCAGAGACTAGGGCCCTGAACTTAAGGAAAGGTAACTTCGATGGTATGAGATGTGAATTGACTAGAATAGACTGGCAAATGATACTTAAAAGGTTGACGGTGGATAGGCAATGGCAAACATTTAAAGATCACATGGATGAACTTCAACAATTGTACATCCCTGTCTGGAGTAAAAAATAAAATGGGGAAGGTGGCTTAACCGTGGCTAACAAGGGAAATTAAGGATAGTGTTAGATCCAAGAAAGAGGCATATAAATTGGCCTGAAAAAGCAGCAAACTTGAGGACTGGGAGAAATTTAGAATTCAGCAGAGGAGGACAAAGGGTCTAATTAAGAGGAAGGAAATAGAATATGAGGGGAAGCTTGCTGGGAACATAAAAACTGAATGCAAAAGTTTCTACAGATATGTGAAGAGAAAAAGATTAGTGAAGACAAACATAGGTCCCTTGCAGTCAGATTCAGGTGAATTTATAATGGGGACCAAAGAAATGGCAGACCAGTTGAACAAATACTTTGGTTCTGTCTTCACAAAGGAAGACACAAATAACCTTCCGGAATATTAGGCGACCGAGGGTCTAGCAAGAAGGAGGAACTGAAGGAAATCCTTATTAGGCATGAAATTGTGTTAGGGAAATTTATGGGATTGAAGGCCGATAAATCCCTGGGACCTGATAGTCTGCATCCCAGATACTTAAGGAAGTGGCCCTAGAAATAGTGGATGCATTGGTGATCATTTTACAACAGTCTATCGACACTGGATAAGTTCCTATGGACTGGAGGGAAGCTAATGTAACACCACTTTTTAAAAAAGGAGGGAGAGAGAAAACGGGTAATTATAGACCGGTTAGTAGTGGGGAAAATGTTGGAATCAATTTATAAAGATGAAATAGCAGCGCATTTGGAAAGCAGTGACAGGCTAGGTCCAAGTCAGCATAGATTTATGAAAGGGAAATCATGCTTGACAAAACTTCGAGAACTTTATAAGGATGTAACTAGTGGAGTGGACAAGGGAGAACCAGTGGATGTGGTGTATTTGGACTTTCAAAGGCTTTTGACAAGATCCCACACAAGAGATTAGTGTGCGAAATTAAAGCACATGGTATTGTGGATAATGTACTGACGTGGATAGAGAACTGGTTGGCTGACAAGAAGCAGAGAGTCGGGATAAATGGGTCCTTTTCAGAATGGCAGGCAGTGACTGGTGGAGTGCCGCAGGGCTCAGTGCTGGGACCCCAGCTATTTACAATATACATCAATGATTTAGATGAAGGAATTGAGTGTAATATCTCCAAGTTTGCAGATGACACTAAGCTGGGTGGCGGTGTGAGCTGTGAGGAGGACGCTAAGAGGCTGCGGGGTGATTTGGACAGGTTAGGTGACTGGGCAAATGCATGGCAGATGCAGTGTAATTGGGATAAATGTGAGATTATCCACTTTGGGGACAAAAACACGAAGGCAGAATATTATCTGAATGACGGCAGATTAGGAAAAGGGGAGATGCAACGAGACCTGGGTGTCATGGTACATCAGTCATTGAAAGCTGGCATGCAGGTACAGCAGGCGGTGAAGAAGGCAAATGGTATGTTGGCCTTCATAGCGAGGGGATTTGAGTATAGGAGCAAGGAGGTCTTACTGCAGTTGGACAGGGCCTTGGTGAGGCCTCACCTTGAATATTGTGTTCAGTTTTGGTCTCCTAATCTGAGGAAGGACATTCTTGCTATTGAGGGAGTGCAGCGAAGGTTCACCAGTCTGATTCCCGGGATGTTAGGACTGACATATGATGAGAGACTGGATCGACTGGGCCTGTATTCACTGGAGTTTAGAAGGATGAGAGGTGATCTCATAGAAACATATAAAATTCTGAAGGGACTGGACAGGTTAGATGCTGGTAGAATGTTCCTGATGTTGGGGAAGTCCAGAACCAGGGGACACAGTCTAAGGATAAGAGGTAAGCCATTTAGGACTGAGATGAGGAGAAACTTCTTCACTCAGAGAGTTGTTAACCTGTGGAATTCCCTCGCGCAGAGTGTTGTTGCTGCCAGTTCATTGGATATATTCAAGAGGGAGTTAGATATGGCCCTTACGGCTAAAGTGATCAAGGGGTATGGAGAGAAAGCAGGAAAGGGCTACTGAGGCGAATGATCAGCCATGATATTGAATGGTGATGCAGGCTCGAAGGGCCGAATGGCCTACTCCTGCACCTATTTTCTATGTTTCTATGTTTCTATATAAGTTGGTGTGAGTAAGGATGTGTCGGAGTAGGATAAGAAAGGCAGGGTGAAGGGGATGTGATGAGTGGCACAGCAGGATGAGGTTGTGTGTTGCATTGCAGTAATGTTTTGTGATCTACGGAGATCATTGAAAGGTTTATGCCACTGCAACAAGGTTGTCCTGACAAAATTCCTGCTTGTGCCCTCCTGTACAACATGCAACCAGGCTGCGTTGGTGTCCTGGGGATGGCTCTTCCGCCCATGGGAAGGGAAGAGGTTCTCCATCTGATGCTGTGTCTCCCTCCATTCGCATCTGGAGGGAGTGATGTGAGAGCCTGGGTGCCGCCGTGCACCTGTGTGCAGTGTTTGCAGCACCTCAATGCTGTGGAACACTGACAGCACAACTGTCAAATTGTATGTGGGCATGGTCCCTTTAAGGAAAACGGCTGATGATGCATCATCATATGATGTCATCAGACCTGCTTCCTTTTAATTGGCCGGATATCTCGCAGGGTGGGCTGAACAAGGCCCATCAACATAAAATCATGTCGGGGGCCCGGTTCAACACAGTTGCAGGGTTGAGACTCACCAAGGACGCCGCCCGCCCCATTCCCGCCAAGGTTGGTAAAATGCAGCCCGAAAACTCTGTTCCTCCTGCACCACTTCCTCAAGGCGCGTATTCATCTGAACTATCCTGCGATTCCTACTCTGATTAGCACGTGGCACTGGTAGCAACCCTGAGAATACTACTTTTGAGGTCCTACTTTTTAATTTAGCTCCTAGCTCCCTAAATTCATCTCGTATGACCTCATCCCGTTTTTTACCGATATCATTGGTACCTATATACACTACGACAACTGGCTGTTCACCCTCCCTTTTCAGAATGTCCTGCACCAGCTCCTTGACCCTTGCACCAGGGAAGCAACATACCATCCTGGAGTCTCAGTTACGGCCGCAGAAAAGCCTATCTATTCCCCTTACAATCAAATCCCCTCTCACTATAGCTCTCCCATTCTTTTTCCTGCCCTCCTGTGCAGCAGAGCCAGCCATGGTGCCATGAACTTGGCTGCTGCTGCCCTCCCCTGATGAGTCATCCCCCTCAACAGTACCCAAAGTGGTGTATCTGTTTTGCAGGGGGATGACCGCAGGGGACCCCTGCACTAACTTCCTTGCACTGCTTTTTCTGTTGGTCACCCATTTACTATCTGACTGTGTACCCTTTACCTGCGGTGAGACCAAATTGCTAAACGTGCTATTCACGTTATTTTCAGCATTGTGTATGCTGCAGAGTGAATCCACCCGCGGCTCCAGTGCCGCAATGCGGTCTGTCAGATCTGCAGGCGGATACACTTCCCGCACATGTAGTCGTCAGGGACACCAGAAGCGTCCCTGAGTTCCCACATAATACAGGAGGAGCTGTCCTGCCATGACTTCATCCTCAGATAAACTTAATTGGCAACAACAATGCTAAAGGTTACTTACTGATAAAGAAAGAAAAAGAAAAGCTACTTACTAATCACCAGCCAATCACTTACCCCCTTGGCTGTGATGTCACCTTTCGCTTTCTTTCTGCTTCTTTATTGCCTTCTCCCTGCAGCTGCACCATCCGGCCTCCTCACCGACGCTGCCCGACTCCTGATCTTTTTATAGGCCTCCGACCCCGGACTCTCGCCTTCTCACTGACGATTGGTGATAATTTTCCAACATTCTATCGACTCTGGATCAGTTCCTATGGACTGGAGGGTAGCTAATGTAACACCACTTTTTTAAAAAAGGAGGGAGAGAGAAAGCGGGTAATTATAGACCTTTTAGCCTGACATCAGTAGTGGGGAAAATGTTAGAATCAATTATTAAAGATGAAATAGCAGCGCATTTGTAAAGCAGTGACAGGATCGGTCCAAGTCAGCATGGATTTATGAAAGGGAAATCATGCTTGACGAATCTTCTGGGATTTTTTAAGGATATAACTAACAGAGTGGACAAGGGAGAACCAGTGGATGTGGTGTATTTGGACTTTCAAAAGGCTTTTGACATGATCCCGCACAAGAGATTGGTGTGCAAAATCAAAGCGCATGGTATTGGGGGTAATGTACTGATGTGGGTAGAGAACTGGTTGGCAGACAGGAAGCAGAGAGTCGGGATAAACGGGTCCTTTTCAGAATGGCAGGCAGTGACTAGTGGAGTGCCGCAGGGCTCAGTGTTGGGACCCTAGCTCTTTACAGTATACATTAACGATTTAGATGAAGGAATTGAGTGTAATATCTCCAAGTTTGCAGACGACACTAAACTGGCTGGCAGTGTGAGTTGTGAGGAGGACGCTAAGAGGCTGCAGGTTGACTTGCAAAGGTTAGGTGAGTGGGCAAATGCATGGCAGATGTAGTATAATGTGGATAAGTATGAGATTATCCATTTTGGTGGCAAAAATACAAAGGCAGAATATTATCTGAATGGCGACAGATTAGGAAAAGGCAAGATGCAACGAAACCTGGTTGTCATGGTTCATTAGTCATTGAAAGTTGGCATGCAGGTACAGCAGGCGGCGAAGAAGGCAAATGGTATGTTGGCCTTCATAGCTAGGGGATTTGAGTATAGGAGCAGGGAGGTCTTACTGCAGTTGCACAGGGCCTTAGTGAGGCCTCATCTGGAATATTGTGTTCATTTTTGGTCTCCTAATCTGATGAAGGACGTTCTTGCTATTGAGGGAGTGCAGCGAAGGCTCACCAGACTGATTCCAGGGATGGTTGGACTGTCATATGAGGAAAGACTAGATCAACTGGCCTTTTATTCACTGGAGTTTAGAAGGATGAGTGGGGATCTCATAGAAACGTGTAAGATTCTGACGGGACGGGACAGGTTAGATGCGGGAAGAATGTTCCTGATGTTGGGGAAGTCCAGAACCTGGGGATATAGTCTTAGGATAAGGGGTAGGCCATTTAGGACTGAGATGAGGAGAAACTTCTTCACTCAGAGAGTTGTTAACCTGTGGAATTCCCTGCCACAGAGAGTTGTTGATGCCAGTTCCTTGCATATATTCAAAAGGGAGTTAGATATGGCCCTTACAGCTGAGGGGATCAAGGGGTATGGAGAGAAAGCAGGAAAGGGGTACTGAGGGAATGATCAGCCATGATCTTATTGAATGGTGGTGCAGGCTCGAAGGGCGAAATGGCCTACTCCTGCACCTATTTTCTATGTTTCTATGGACCTTCAGGGAGTAAAATCCTTTTCTGTTACGAAAACGCTCCGGGTCCTGAGAAGGTGCCCGCATGGCGATGTGAGTGCACTGAATACCTCCCTGCACCCTGGGGAACTTAACAATGCGGTAGAATGCTCCAGCCCTGTCAATCTGAGCCTCCGTGGTGATAGGAAAGCTGATAAAGTTCATCCTTCTCGCATACAGGGCATCCGTGACCTATCTAATGCAGCGATGGGTTGCATGATGAGACAGAGGGGAAATCTCGACCGCGGAGGCCCGAAAAGAACCGTAGAAATACAGTGCCACGGTGACCTTGACCTCGACCGACACTGATGTCCTGATGGCAGGCTGCATATGTAGCCTGATGAGCTCACATATTTCATTGATCACCACCTTGTGGAAGCGCAGTCTCCGAAGGCAGGTGTGCTCGGACACGTCGAGGTATGACCTCTTTTCCTTGTACGTGCGGCATGTGTATGGTCTGGCCCTCCACCTCATTCTTGCACATCTTAAATTGTGCATCACGCATTGAGCCATCTGCATTCTGCAGCATCTGCGTATTAATCGATGCAGGCTGAGAAATGGCTGGCCCCATTGCAATGAAAGTATTATAGCAATTGATCAGAATCAATAATTTCCTCACTAAAATACCTACAGTAAACCCCCAATAGTTCAGAATTTGAAAATATCTTTGTCACTTCATGAGAGAAGAACTCCAGAGTCAATCCAAACTCCCCCGAAGTTGAAGCAGCCTTTTGAATGAAGCGACCTGCGATTTTAAAAATGGCAGCCACACTGTTGGCGTTAGCTCAGAATGGTTCCAATTTTTCTGGGCAGTGTTTTGGGTGAGTGATATTGTGGGCGATATGTGTGCGAGGTGGTGAAAGTGAAGGTGGTCGATCTCCTGGGCATTAGTTACGCTAAATGTGCTCTTTACGACAAAAAAAAATGAGCAGGCAGTATTATTGAATCTCGGCTTTAATTCCGTGTAGAAAGTAATGCTGGCCGATATTATGGGCATTGATTTCGCCCATTCTGATGATTCCGCCCAAAAAAAGTGGGCGGGGGGTATTATTTTTTCCCAGCGTTACGCACATGGGGAAAGTAACGCTCGGCGATAAGTTTCCGAAAAATGCCCGTCAGTTTCCATTTTGTGGCTAAATGGGCGATATATAGGCATTATAAGTCATTTCAGCTGTAAAATGGCCGTTAAGTGGGTGTTAAGCATGCAACAAAAGTGTAGGTTCTAGCCCATGTGCTTTATTGTAGCACTTCCCTGCTACTGTTCAGGCCACCCTTAGCGGGAGCATTGTCAATGAGAGCAGGGGGTAGGTTTTGTCACCCACAAACCATCCTTAGACATGATTTTATTCCCTGAAGAAATCACAGAGACCAGAATTGCGAAGTATGAATGCATCATGACAACTTCTTGCATATCTTGCGTTGATGCGCAAGATCCTTTGCATGTTGTTGAACACAATTTGTTCATGAAGGGAGTGGAAGCTCTTCCTATTGAGGAAGTTGAGAAAGCTTTCTGTAGCTGCTCGCAAAACAACATGTGCGACATTTATTGTATTCTGAGCCTTGGGAATGTCCGCAATACCATAAAGCTGGATGGGCCTATCTCGCTGCTGCCTTACAGTAATGCCAAAGGTGATGAATTCCCCAACTCTCCTGTCAACTGCATGCCGTACTGTACCCTGGCAAACTCCTCACTTATGCCTGTCTCATCTTATAATTACCATTCTGCATTGAGAATGTAAAACTTGGGGAAATATAATTATTCAAGACTAGGTGGGCAGATCATAGAAAGAAACAAAAAGTGCAAGAGAGTTCAAGAGGAGACGAAAATGGATTGTGAAGCAGGATGCCAGCAGAAACAGTTTCTACCCCACTTACTACCCAAAAAATAACTAGCCTCAACTATACACTGAAACTAAAACAAAAACAGAATGGAATTTCAGGCCTACTGTTAGAGCTTTGAAGCTTTTATAACTTTGCTATGCTAGTTTAGTTTGGTGCTTGTGCTTGAATCATTCTCATGGATGATTCCCAATTCCCTGGACCTTTGAAAATGTCTTTCCTTGATTTATGAACTAAAAGTTACCGGAAACCCTACCTGGTAATTCTTTTAACTACTAGAATAAAAAATGTTGCAACATTTCATTTGACCTCAGTTTCAGTTAAAAGTATTAAGTGAATTTATTAAACAAACGCTAAAAAACACAGGTTACAATAATATTTATGTTATGTATTGATGTGTGTATCGTCCTGGTACCTTAAATGTATAATAAGCACAATGGTACACCACAGAGGGCGCTGTAGTGGGACACCTGAAAGTACCTGCAAGAGGCAGTGTAAAAGGCTGACCACCACACCTGAGAGTCACTCTGAGGCTGTTCAATAAAGGACAAAGGTCACAGCAGTTAGATTAACACCAGACCGTGTGGAGTCAGTGATTTGTGTGCTACATACACCACATTGGCGACAAGGAAGCGGACGAACTCCACGCAACCATGGCTACTCTGGGCTCACTAAAGGATTTTACCATGGGCAATGATTGGGAGGCCTTTACGGAAAGGCTCGAGTACTACTTCACAGCAAACGACCTGACGAAGGACACATACGCAATGAGAGAGAAGCGTAAGGCGATAATGCTTTCCAGTTGTGGAGATGAGATTTACTGTCTCATCAGGGATTTTCTGGCACCCGGGAGTGCCAGGGACAAGTCATATGAGGAGCTGATCACACACATTCGTGACTAGTTGAAACCGAAGGAGAGCAACCTCACGGCCAGATACAAATTTTACTGCAGACCTGAGGGTTAGGATGTCATCAAATACGCTGCGGACCTCAGGAGACTTGCGGCGCCGTGTGATTTTGGCACACATCTTGACGAGGCGTTGCGGGACGTTTTTGTTATGGGGATTGGCCATGAGGGCCTCCTTCACAAGCTGCTAGCCACGGAACCCACAGTCACTCTGACAAAGGCCATCACCTTCAGCTGGGCATATATGACCTCGACTTGCAGCACCAAGCAAATAATCCACACAGTCTCGAACCCGGCAGGAACTGTCCACAGGATAGCGCCCACCACGGACAAAACTGCAGAACGTGGCTCTGCCCGGGGCAGAGAGCACGGACCTCGGGGTCCTGGAACTCAGAGTCCGCTGAGGGGGGCCAATCAAGCAGCACCATGCTGGCGCTGCGGAGGAAGCCATGGGGCTCACCGGTGCAGGTTTGCGGAGTATACGTGCAATTCCTGCCACAAAAAAAGGCCACCTTCAGCGCATGTGTAAAATAAATCGGACTCACCATGTGGCTGAGGAGATGGGGGATGATCCACTGTTCAGCGAGGAGCAGGCAGAAGAAGATGAGGTGTTGGGACTGTATACGTGCACCGACGACTCGCCCCCAGTGATAATGGAAGTAAAAATCAACGGAGTCCCTGTGAGTATGGAAGTGGACACGGGCTCGGGTCCGTCGTTGATGAATCGGAGAACTTTTGATAAACTGTGGATTAACCCAGCTGCACGACCCAAGCTGGTCCCGGTCACGGCGAAGCTGTGTACCTACACCAGGGAACTGATACCTGTTCTCGGCAGAGCGATGGTGCAGGTATCCCACGGGGACGAGACACACGATTTACCTTTGTGGGTCGTTGCAGGCGATGGGCCAACACTCCTCGGCCGGAGGTGGATGGGGACGGTCCGTGGGAGCTGGGAAGACTTCACCACTCCACAGGCTGCTGCTCCCCAGGATGCTGCCGTGCCCCGGGTTCCCAGAGAGCTGCGCCGACCGAGCTGGAGCTGCAGCCTCAATCCACCCACAGGCAAGTCCCAGGCCCGGACCTCACACCGAGATCCTGCAGCCTCAGCCTCCACAGGCAAGCAGCCCTGCAGAGAGGGGCCTAGTGGGGACGTGGGTGAGCCGGCGGGGCGTGAGGGATCCAGGATGGCCGTCGGATCGGAGGGGCCCACGTAGAGGGAGAGTCGGGCGGTGACAGCCACTGGAGGTCGGCGGCCACGGAGGCCGCAGAGGAGGCTGCTACGGAGGTCGCGGGGGAGGCGGCAAGTGCGGCGGCTGGAAAGGCCACGACGGCCGCAGGGGAGGCGGCTACAGTGGCCGCTGGAGAAGTGACGACGACGGCCGCAGGAGAGGCAGCAAATCAGGTGGCAGCGGAGGGGAGCGGAGACTGCAGCGGCGGAGGGCATCCCGAGCGGCGGAGAGCAAGATGGCGGCGGCCTTGTGTCCAGAGCAGCAGAGCATCAAAGATGGCGGCGCCCAAGGAGAAGCCTCATGGAATCTTGCTGCATCAAAGATGGCGCCTTAAAAAGGAAATGCACCCAGGAGTCTTAAAAAGGCCTTACCACGTGGTGGTCCCCACAAAGGACTTCTGTAAGGCAAGAGCAAGTCTAAAATGAGCTATGTTAATGTGAGATGGCGGATTTACAATAAAAATTAACATTTTAATGCTGAATGGTCATTTTGTTTGAGTAAAATAATGGATATGAAGTACAATTAATGATAAGAGCTAATAAGGAAATCAGGGATCCGTTACCAGTCAATAACTATTTAATGTAACTGCTCAGTATACCCGCAACCTGTTGACGCACATCTGTACCAGATAACATGTACCATATTAATGCACTCCCTATGCCTACCTGCCTTCCATTGGACAAACAAGGTCGAGATCCCCAGCTTCGGGACTGGGGGGGGGAGTGAGATGCTATGTATTGATGTGTGTATCGTCCTGGTACCTTAAATGTATAATAAGCACAATGGTACACCACAGAGGGCGCTGTGGTGGGAAACCTGAAAGTACCTGCAAGACGCAGTGTAAAAGGCTGACCACCACACCTGAGAGTCATTCTGAGGCTGTTCAATAAAGGACGAAGGTCACAGCAGTTAGATTAACACCAGACCGTGTGGAGTCAGTGATTTACACCACAATTTAGAATAGACATCTTTCCACCTAACTTCTCAAGTGGACAAAATAATAAAATTCAGCCTCCTGATGAGGCCTGTTACCACCGGAAAGCAGCCACAATGCGACGGTGTTGAATGGCTGCCGATTTATAGCCGAATAGCCACCGCTCACTTGTTGGCGGCCCGGCTGAACATAATTGTTGACCCGACCTGGCAGTCGGCCAACAATAAAAAGTAAAATGGAGTCGCTGGCAGCACCACCTCCCCTTTATGGGTGGCCATGCTGCCCAGTTACAGAAAGGGCACCGAGAGAAAAAGCTGTTGGGGGCAGTGACCAGAGGCAGCGGCACTCCCGCGGGGCAATTCTGCATGGGGCAATTTCCTGCAGGGCAATTTCAGAAAGCGGATCGCCGCTGGTCAGTAAGGGGTCGGCATGTGCATGACGCATCGGGAAAATGGGCGGCTCGGTCCCCTACACCACTCCAAAACTAAAGGAGGGCAATATTCAAAATGGCGACTCCTCCACGGCAACTCAGTGGCCAGTCCGCACCAACCCGTGGCCGCCGCATTCTGCCGGCCAGGGGCCTTATAGAAAGGGCAATTTTAGCCCCATCAACTCTGCTCTTGATTTACTCTGACCATAGCACCATATCTTGCCTCAGATTGTTACAAATGGAGTGGGAACAGCTTTGAGGAATTTCCCAGTATGACTTTTATTATGCCTCCAAGAAATGCTTTGGGATATTTTTCTTCATTAAAACCACTATATAAATGCAAGATATTATGGTATAGCATAGTGTGGCTACATTTTGAACTTATGACTTTATCTAAGGGTACAATTTAATTTTCTAGCTACAAAGCTTTGAAAGTTCGGCCATGCCTGTCTTAGAGGACATAAAGCAAAATTTGCCAGAGTGCCACTCTGCCTCAATCACCTTATGGCTATGCCTGCCATGCATGTGATGGGAAAGGAGGTAAGCAAATTCAATCTGCAAGAGACTGTCCTCATCATAGTCACAATCTTGCAAAAAAAAATTACATTCTCCATATCCATTTTTGGATGGATGTAGGTCCCTTCAAACTGAAGTCTTGTGAAGTGCTCCATAGTGGAGGAATCTGGTGTCGGTAAGATTATGAAAGCAAGTCGAGGCATTTTTTTTAATCATAGAAATTGTTGGCACTGTGGATAAATAACATTGACCAGAGTTAACAAAACTTAGGGATGAATACTGGAGCAAATTCAGGGACCATAGTGAATCAGTGGGCCTTTTTTATTCTTATAAACTTTAATATTTTTTCTCTTCCTCCCTTTCTTTCTGGTCACTCAGGACATTAAAATATCACGTGAGAGAAAGTGAGCAGATAATAGTTCCCAGACCTCCACTTTTCACAGGGATGCAAGGGAGCAACCTGACTGACATGCTGCTTCACTATACTGTTAAAAGTAGACACATTTCAGGTCTACTCAAAGACACTAGAAGCCCAAATTCTAAGTCTCATATTTTTTAAACTATATGATTATAGTGTCTTACTGTCAGGTTGAATGAGTTTCTAATGTCTGTGGCAGTATCCGTAATAACAAACATAGTTGTAAAGTTTATCAGATCAAATTTTTTTTTAATGATATTCTAGGTTGAAGGGCCCAGATGCCTGAGTGGAGTGAGGGATGTGTCCATTTTCCCTTTTCATATTGGTCAGAAAGTTAGAAAATAACACTAAAAGCCAAATGTTGACTAAAAGCTAATGGACAAAAACAAAATTAAAATGGCTAATGGAATGTTGGACTTTATCTCAGGTGGGATAGAGAACAAAATGGGTGGAAGTTATATTACAGATATATAAAGCTCTGGTTCGATACTATTTAGAGTACTGCATTCAGTTCTGGGCACTGCATCTCAGGAACGATATATTGGCCGTGGAAGGGGTGCAGTGCAGCATCACCAGAATAATACTGGGACTAAAAGGGTTAAATTATGAGTGCAGGTTGCATAGACTAGGCTAATATTTCCTTGAGAAGATTAATAGAAGATTAAGGGATGATCTAATTGAGGTGGTTAAGCTGATTAACTGAGTTAATAGGGTAGATAGAGAGAAATTATTTTCTCTGGTGGGGGCATCCAGAACAAAGGGGCATTACCTTAAAATTAGAGCACGGCCATTCAGCTGTGATGTCAGGAAGTACATCTTCACACACAGAGTAGTGGAAATCTGGAACTTTGTCCCCCAAAAAGCTGTTGAGGCTAGGACAATTGAAAAATTTTAAAGCTGAGTTTCATAGAAATTTGTTAGGATTACAGAATTAAGGCAGGTAGATGGAGATAAGTTACAGATCAGCCATGATCTAATTGAATGGTGGAACGGGCTCAAGGGGCTGAATGGCCTACACCTGTTCCTATGTTCCTAACAGCTCCTAGACTCTTACCCAGTGAATAGCCACTCACAGAGATTCAGAAGAGCCGCAAAAGTGACCGACAACATGCTGTTACATTTTAACAAAGGAACTGTGTTGGAAATAGACTGATCAGTATCAGTCTTCTCAGAGTCACTTCTAACACTGCTTCTGGCCAATAGCTGACATGATTTAAGAACATTAATGCCAGTTATACCCAGAGTGACACTGCCCAAACCTCCTCATTGCCAGTCTGGCTGCTGCCTCTACAGCCAGTGAATAACCCTTGCAGTATCGGCAACTGGTGTTACATTTTTCAAGGTCTCATTACAACTGTCCACAACATGTTAAAAACTTCTGTAAGGGGCACACAGAACTTCTCAGACCACTAGCACTTCCCATAAATGCATTGTTATTATTCTTGAGTCTGCCATCACATTCCATGAAGAAGCTAATTTATTTTCTGGATGTACCATACCATGCACAAGGATGCTTTCTGTCTCTGTAACTTTGTTGCCAGTGTTTGATAGCACCCTGAAAACTTCTCATTGACTATGTATATGTAACAGCACTAGACACTTTGCACCAAGAAGGTCACTAGCTATTGATTTTCTTGTGATGAATATAGTCTCAACACCCATGCCCCTTTCTCATTAGTGCTGGTGGTGAATAAGCAAACTTTAATTTTTCAAACCAACCACAGATAATTACGTTTTAGACTTCTTGATTTACTTTTTATACAATAATTTCAGTACTGAAAGGTTTCCTAAATGAGGCATCTCTCAAGTTGATGGTCAATATAACAACTGTTGTCTATTATTTCAGAATTAGATGAGTCAAGACCATCGATGATTGGCATATACTGATGGGTACCACAAATCAATATAAAGTATTTCCCTTCTGTGGGAGCAAGCTGGTTCATCTTATCTTCTCCCATGTGGATTCCAATCAGTTTATTTTCCACCAGCTCAGCTTAATGAACAGGTCCAGCCACTTATATGCTCATTCACTGATTGCTGTGGCTTGTTTGGATTTTCATGACTAACTCTCTAATACAAAAATAATTGGTTTTCATACATTTAATTGAACAAATCATACATTCAATGTTTGTTCAGAAGTAGATTAATTCTTCCTCTCAAGCCAAGAATTTGAAAATCAGTTTGAACTGTCCTTTTTTCACAACTCGAGTATTGTGTCCAATTCTGGGCACCGCACTTAGGAAGGATGTGAAGGCCTTCGAGAGGGTGCAGAAAAGATTTATGAGAATGATGTCAGGGATGAGGGACTTCAGTTACGTTGATAGACTGGAGAAGCTGGGGTTGTTCTCCTTAGAGCAGTGCAAATTGAGAGGAGATTTGACAGAGGTGTTCAAAATCATGAGTGGTCTAAGCAGAGTAAATAGAGAGAAACTGTTCCCATTGGCAGATGGGTCCAGAACCAGAGACACAGATTTAAGGTGACACAAAAGCAAAAATTGCGGATACTGGAATCTGAAATAAATACAGAAAGTGCTGGAAATCTCAGCGGTTCAGGCAGCATCTGTGGAGAAAAAATAGAGTTAACATTTCTGTTCGATAACTCTTCGTCACAACTGGTAAATGTTCGAAAAGAACACGTTCTTAAGAAAAATAGATTTAAGGTGATTGGTAAAAGAACCAAAGACAATATAAAAAAAAACTTTTTTACGCAGCAAGTGGTTAGGATCTGGATTACCCTGCCTGAAAGGATGGTGGAGGCAGACCCAATCAAGACTTTCAAAAGGGAGTTAGATAAGTGCCTGAAAGAAAAAGAATTGCAGGGCTACAGGGAAAGGGCGGGGCAGTGGGACTAGCTGAGGTGCCCTTACAGAGTGCCGGCACAAGCTCGATGGGCCAAATGGCCTTTTTCCATGCTGTAACCATTCTATGATTCTATAATTCATTTGTATCAAATAAGGCTAAAATATGGGTTTGTTTTATAATTGCAGCTGTTTTTAAATTCCTTGCGGCTGTTTTGTGTTATTAGAAGTCAGGTCTAATTTGGTTTACATTGCTTTGAAATCCATCAGAATTTCAAGTGCAAATTGGACTCAATTCTCTCGTGTAACACATTTGCATAATTATTCACAGTTCCATGTGCAAATCTGATTGGTCCAAGGATAATACCACTGGTAAAAGAGAACAGTTGCATGCAAGTCAAATTAAAAGGGATGGGGACAATTAAAGGGGAGTGTTACAATGGGGCCAGGGGAACAGTGATTCACCAGGTTGGAAAGCTATATAAGGCATCTCGACCCACCAGCAGCTTTTGTCAAGGTTGAAGCTGCTGGAGATTAAGAAGTGGCAGGACAAGATGAAGACAAAGGGAACCCTGGGTGTAGGTCTATGTCTGCAGACAAGTGACAGGTTAACTCAGAATCCAACCTCTTTTTTGATGGCTACTGAAGTACAAGTGGTGCTACATGAGATACTTATCAAGTATACTTCAGGATCTCCTATAGGTTGGCACTGCAGCATGCCTGCAAGAAGGTGCAGCAAAGTTTTAGGCCACAGCTGACCATTACTGCCCCTGCCCACGTGCACATTCCATGCTTTATAGTAGCTGCAGGTGTCCTTCTGCTTATCTAACTTTTAGGGTTGAATTTTACTTTGTGATTCAGCCTAAAATGCTGCGAAAATAAGGCAGGAGCGGGAGTGGCAGTTCGGGAGAACCATAAAAGGGCGTGGCCGTCGGAGGAGACCACAGGAGCGGGAGCGGCAGTTCAGGAGACCCATAAATGAGCGCGGCCGTCGGAGGAGGCCACAGGAGCGAGAGCGGCAGTTCAGGAGACCCATAAAAGGGTGTGGCCGTTGGAGGAGGCCACAGGAGTGGGAGCAGAAGTTCGGGAGACCCATAAAAGGGCGCGGCCGTCGGAGGAGGCCAGCTGCAGCAGGGTCAGAAGGTAACCAAAGAAGTACAAAGAAATCGAAGTGTGATGTTATAGCCAAGAAGGTAATTGATTGGCTGGTGGATTGGTGAGTATTTAATCTCTTTCTTTTTCTTTTTCTTTTCTTATCAGTAGGTAACCTTTGGCACTGTTGCCAAATTAAGTTAATTTAAGTGTTAAGTCATGGCAGGAGAGCCCAGACCTGTGCCATGCTCCTCCTGTGCTATGTGGGAAATCAGGGACACTGGAAGTGTCCCTGACGACTTTGTGTGCAGGAAGTGTGTCCAGCTGCAGTTCCTGACAGACCACATTGCGGCACTGGAGCTATGCATGGATTCACTCTAGAGCATCCGCGATGCTGAGGATGTCGTGAATAGCACGTTTAGGGAGTTGGTCACACCGCAGGTAAAGGTTACACAGACAGATAGGGAATGGGTGACCAGCAGGAAGATCAATGGTAGTGCAGGGGTCCCCTGTGGTCACCTCCCTCCAAAACAGATATACCATTTTGGATACTGTTGGGGGAGATGGCTCATCAGCGGAAGGCAGCAGCAGCCAAGTTCATGGCACCATGAGTGGTTCTGCTGCACTGGAGGGCAGGAAAAAGAGTGGGAGAGCTATAGTGGTAGGGGATTCTATTGTAAAGGGAATAGATAGGTGTTTCTGCGGCCACAATTGAGACTCCAGGATGGTATGTTGCCTCCCTGGTGCAAGGGTCAAGGATGTCTCAGAGCAGCTGCAGGGCATTCTGGAGGGGGAGGGTGAACAACCAGTTGTCATGGTGCATATAGGTACCAAAGATATAGGTAAAAAATGGGATGAGGTCCTACAAGCTTAATTTAGGGAGCTAGGAGTTAAATTAAAAAATAGGAACTCAAAGTCAGTAATCTCAGGATTGCTACCAGTGCCACATGCTAGTCAGAGTAGAAATAGCAGGATAGTTAAGATGAATTTGTGGCTTGGGGAATTGTGCAAGAGGGAGAGATTCAAATTCCTGGGACATTGGAACCGGTTCTGTGGGAGGTGGGACCAATACAAACCGGATGGTCTGCACCTGGGCAGGACCGGAACCGACGACCTAGGGGGAGTGTTTGCTAGTGCTGTTGGGGAGGGTTTAAACTAATATGGCAGGGGGATGGGATTCTATGCAGGGAGACAGAGGGAAGTAAAATGGGGGCAGAAGCAAAAGACAGAAAGGAGATAAGGAAAAGTGGAGGACAGAGAAATCAAAGGCAAGAATCAAAAAGGGCCACATTACAACATAATTCTAAAAGGAGAAAGTGTGTTAAAAAACAAGCTTGAAGGCTCTGTGTCTCAATGTGAGGAACATTCCAAATAAAGTGGATGAATTAACTGCACAGATAGCTGTTAACGGATATGATGTAATTGGGATTACAGAGACATGGCTCCAGGGTGACCAAGGCTGGAACTCAACATCCAGAGGTATTCAATATTCAGGAAGGATAGACAGAAAGGAAAAGGAGGTGGGGTAGTGATGCTGGTTAAAGAGGAGATTAACGCAATAGTAAGGAAGGACATTAGCTTGGATGATGTGGAATCTGTATGCGTAGAGCTGCGGAATACCAAAGGGCGGAAAATGCTAGTGGAAGTTGTGTACAGACCACCAAACAGCAGTAGTGAGGTTGGGGATGGCATCAAACAGGAAATTAGGGATGCGTGTAAAAAAGGTACAGCAATTATCATGGGTGACTTTAATCTACATATAGATTGGGCTAAACAAACTGGTAGCAATACAGTGTAGGAGGATTTCCTGGAGTGTATAAGGGATGGTTTTCTAGACCAATATGTCGAGGAACCAACTAGAGAGCTGGCCTTCTGAGACTAGGTGTTGTGTAATGAGAGAGCATTAATTAGTAATCTTGTTGTGCGAGGCCCCTTGGGGAAGGGTGACCATAATATGGTAGAATTCTTCATTAAGATGGAAAGTGACACAGGTAATTCAGAGACTAGGGTCCTGAACGTAAAGAAAGGTAACTTTGATGGTATGAGATGTGAATTGGCTAGGATATTCTGGTGAATAATACTTAAGGGGTTGACGGTGGATAGGCAATGGCAGACATTTAAAGATCATATGGATGAACTTCAACAATTGTACATCCCTGTCTGGAGTAAAAATAAAACGGGGAAGGTGGCTCAACCGTGGCTAACAAGGGAAATTAGGGATAGTGTTAAATCCAAGGAAGAGGCATATAAATTGTCCAGAAAAAGCAGCAAACCTGAGGCCTGGGAGAAATTTAGAATTCAGCAGAGGAGGACAAAGGGTTTAATTAGGAGGGGGGAAATAGAGCATGAGAGGAAACTTGTTGGGAACATAAAAACTGACTGCAAAAGCTTCTATAGATATGTGAAGAGAAAAAGATTAGTGAAGACAAATGTGGGTCCCTTGCAGTCAGAATCAGGTGAATTTATAATGGGGAATAAAGAAATGGTAGACCAATTGAACAAATACTTTGGATCTGTCTTCACTAAGGAAGACACAAATAACCTTCTGGAAAACTAGGGGACCGAGGGTCTAGCGAGAAGGAGGAAATCCTTATTAGGCGTGAAATTGTGTTAAAGAAATTGATGGGATTGAAGGCCAATAAATCCCCAAGGGCCTGATAGTCTGCATCCCAGAGTACTTAAGGAAGTGGCCCTAGAAATAGTGGATGCATTGGTGGTCATTTTCCAACATTTTATAAACTCTCGATCAGTTCCTATGGATTGGAGGGTAGCTAATGTCACCCCACTTTTTAAAAAAGGAGGCAGAGAGAAAACATGGAATTATAGACCGGTTAGCCTGACATTGGTTGTGGGGAAAATGTTGGAATCAATTATTAAAGGTGTAATAGCAGCGCATTTGGAAAGCAGTAACAGGATCGGTCGAAGTCAGCATGAATTTATGAAAGGGAAATCATGCTTGACAAATCTTCCAGAATTTTTAGAATGTAACTAATAGAGTGAACAAGGGAGAACCAGTGGAAGTGGTGTATTTGGACTTTCAAAAGGCATTTGACAAGGTCCCACACAAAAGATTAGTGTGAAAAATTAAAGCACATGATATTGGGGGTAATGTATTGATGTGGATAAGAACTGGTTGGCAGACAGGAAGCAAAGAGTAGGAATAAACGGGTCCATTTCAAAAATGCAAGCAGTAACTAGAGGGGTACCGCAAGTTTCAGTGCTGTGTCCCCAGCTATTTACAATATACATTAATGATTTAGACCAAGGAATTAAATGTAATATCTCCAAGTTTGCAGATGACACTAAGCTGGATGGCAGTGTGAGCTGTGAGGAGGATGCTAAGAGGCTGCAGGGGGACTTGGACAGGTTAGGTGAGTGGGCAAATGCATGGCTGATGCAGCAAATTATGTGGATAAATGTGAGGTTATCCACTTTGGTGGCAAAAACAAGAAGGCAGAATATTATCTGAATGGTGTCAGATTAGGAAAAGGGGAGGTGCAACGAGACTTGGGTGTCATGGTACATCAGTCATTGAAAGTTGGCATTCAGGTACAGCAGGCAGTGAAGAAGGCAAATGGCATGTTGGCCTTCATAGCGAGAGGATTTGAGTATCAGAGCAGGGAGGTCTTACTGCAGTTGTACAGGGCCTTGGTGAGGCCACACCTTGAATATTGTGTACAACTTTGGTCTCCTAATCTGAGGAAGGACTGTCTTGCTATTGAGGGAGTGCAGCGAAGGTTCACCAGACTGATTCCCAGGATGGCAAGACTGACATATGAAGAAAAATTGGATCGACTAGGCTTATATTCGCTGGAATTTAGAAGAATGAGAGGTGATCTCATAGAAACATATAAAATTCTGACGGGATTGGACAGATTAGATGCAGGAAGAATGTTCCCAATGTTAGGGAAGTCCAGAACCAGGGGTCACAGTCTAAGGATAAGGGGTAAGCCATTTAAAACCGAGATGAGGAAAAACTTCTTCACTCAGAGAATTGCATTCCTGTGGAATTCTCTACCACAGAAAATTGTTGAGGCCAGTTCGTTGGATATATACAAAAGGGAGTTGGATGTGGCCCTTATGGCTAAAGGGATCAAGGGGTATGGAGAGAAAGCAGGAATGGGGTACAGGCTCGAAGGGCCGAATGGCCTACTCCTGCACATATTTTCTATGTTTCTTTGATTCTATGTTTTGACAAGGCAATCATTGTCTCGCCACCTTGACTTCAATTTCCCTCCCCGCCATCGCCATTTAGACTGCCACTGGCCATCCCTTTACCACCGGCTACTGGTAACTACCAGCGGGGACACACATCCTCATCTCCCAGTCTATTACTGCCCTGTCAGCCCCAGTTATGTCTGCTGCCCAGGACCATATGGTGGAAGGTAGCAGAGGGCCTAAGTAGCAGCAGAAACACACAAAAACATTTTAATAAAGGTAAACAACCTCGTAGAATTCTCCTTGTTCTTCATTTCTGCCACAAAGCCTAATCTGTTCAGGTGTTGGTTTCAATGGAGTTCCAAAATGAATTTTGCTATTTTGTCTTTTGGGTACTTCTGCCCCTTTATGGTCCCTCAACAACAACAACAACTAGTATTATTATAGTGCCTTTAATGTAGGTCTCATAGCACCTCACTGACTCTAGATGTTGCAGCGCATCTCTGATGCAGCACCAATGAGATGTTGTTTCCATTGCATGGTGGGCTCTAAGAAGCCTACCAGAAGCCCACTGTGCATGTTTCCTGGATTGATTTGGAGTAATGTCAGTGAGATGAGACCCATCCTGCTAGAAAACCACCACAAAGATGAGAATTGAGCTCTTGGTGTCTGAATTTTTGTTTGTCAAAACATCTCTCAGGCTCTCCACAGAGAACATGAGAACATGAGAACATGAGAACATGAGAACATGAGAACATGAGAACATGAGAACATGAGAACATGAGAACATGAGAACATAGAAATAGAAACATAGAAACATTGAAACATTGAAACATTGAAACATTGAAACATAGAAATTAGGTGCAGGAGTAGGCCATTCGGCCCTTCGAGCCTGCACCGCCATTCAATAAGATCATGGCTGATCATTCAACCTCAGTACCCCTTTCCTGATTTCTCACCATACCCCTTGATCCCTTTGGCTGTAAGAGCCATATCTAACTCCCTTTTGAATACATCTAACTGAGAACCCCTCAGGAGCAGGAGTAGGCCATACAGCCCCTGGAGCCTGCTCCGCCATTCAATAAGATCATGACTGATTTGATCATGGACTCAGCTCCACTTTCCCGCCCGCTCCCCATAACCCCTTATCGTTTAAGAAACTGTCTATTTCTGTCTTTAATTTATTCAATGTCCCAGCTTCCACAGCTCCCTGAGGCAGAGAATTCCACAGAGTTACAACCCTCTGAGAGAAGAAATTTCTCCTCATCTAAGTTTTAAATTGGTGGCCCCTTATTCTAAGATCATACCCTCTAGTTCTAGTCTTCCCCATCAGTGGAAACATTCTCTCTGCATCCACCTTGTCAAGCCCCCTCATAATCTTATATGTTTCGATAAGATCACCTCTCATTCTTCTGAATTCCAATGAGTAGAGGCCCAACCTACTCAACCTTTACTCATAAGTCAACCCGCTCATCCCTGGAATCAACCTTGTGAACCTTCTCTGAACTGCCTCCAAAGCAAGTATATTGATTCGTAAATATGGAAACCAAAACTGCATGCAGTATTCCAGATGTGGCCTCACCAATACCGTTTATAGCTGTAGCAAGACTTCCCTGCTTTTATACTCCATCCCCTTTGCAATAAAGAACAAGATACCATTGGCTTTCCTGATCACTTGCTGTACCTGCATACTATCCTTTTGTGTTTCATGCACAACTACCCCCAGGTCCCGCTGTACTGCAGCACTTTGCAATCTTTCTACATTTAAATAATAACTTGCTCTTTGATTTTTTTCTGCCAAAGTGCATGACCTCACACTTTCCAACATTATACTCCATCTGTCAATTTTTTTCCCACTCACTTAGCCTGTCTATGTCCTTTTGCCGATTTTTTGTGTCCTCCTCACACATTGCTTTCCCTCCCATCTTTGTATCGTCAGCAAACTTGGCTACGTTACACTCAGTCCCTTCTTCCAAGTCGTTAATATAGATTTTAAATAGTTGGGGTCCCAGCACTGATCTCTGCAGCACCCCACTAGTTATTGGTTGCCAACCAGAGAATGAACCATTTATCCCAACTTGCTGTTCTCTGTTAGTTAGCCAATCCTCTATCCATGCTAATATATTGCCCCAAACCCCGTGAACAGAGATCAAAACAAGGTTTCCAGCACCAATGTCTGACTAACTGGACATGGCTACTGAAGTGTCTGTCCATTATTTGGGTTTTTGAGGAAAACAACTTCCCATCTTGTACTGTAATTACCATTTGTCTGCCGACCATTCTACAACCCAGCATGGGGCTGACATGTCGGTATCTGCCCTTCGCTGACCCAGACTCCGAAAAGGCAAGCTCCCACAGTCATTCCCAGGTAGGTTTGGCAGGGCCTGTAGAAATAGTTGGTGGCATACACAAGAACACAAGAACACAAGAATACAAGAAATAGGAGCAGGAGTAGGGCATTTGACACCTCGAGCCTGCTCCGCCATTTAATAAGATCATAGCTGATTTGATCATGGACTCAGTTCCACTTCCCTGCCTGCTCCCCATAACCCTTTATCCCCTTATCGTTCAAAAATCTGTCTTTCTCCGCCTTAAATATAATCAAAGACCCAGCCTCCACAGCTCTCTGGGGCAGTGAATTCCAAAGATTTACAATCTATAAGAGAAGAACTTCCTCTTCATCTCAGTTTTAAATGGGCGGCCTCTTATTCTTAGACTATGCCCCCTAGTTTTAGTTTCCCCCATCAGTGGAAATATACTCTCTGCATCCATCTTGTCCAGCCCTCTCATTATCTTCTATGTTTTGATAAGATCACCTCTCTTTCTTTTGAACTCCAATGAGTATAGATCCAACCTGCTTAACCTATCCTCATCAGTCAATGCTCATCTCCGGAATCAACCTAATGAACCTTCTCTGAACAGCCTTCAATGCAAGTATATCCTTCCATAAATATGGAGACCAAATCTGTGAGCAGTACTCCAAGTGTGACCTTACCAATACCCTGTACAGTTGTAGCTGGACTTCTCTGCTTTTATACTCTAACCCCCTTGCCTTCCTGATTACTTGCTGTACCTGCATACTAACATTTTGTGTTTCATGCACAAGGACCCCCAGGTCCCTCTGTACTGAAGCACTTTGCAATTTTTCTCCATTTAAATTATAATCTGCTTTTCTATTTCTTCTGCCAAAGTGGATAACCTCACATTTTCCTACATTATACTCCATCTGCCAAATTTTTGCCCACTCACTTGGCCTGTCTATATCCCTTGCGGATTTTTTGTGTCCTCCTCACAATTTGCTTTCACACCCATCTTTGTGTCATCAGCAAATTTGCTTACATTACACTCGGTCCCTTCATCCATATGCATCTTGGCAGGTGCAGCTAAACAGCCAACATTGGCTCTTAATTACTGGGCCATGTCTTCTTTCATACATTACCATGTAAAACATATTTTATGCTGTGATTATGGTGCTTCTAAAGAACTTTAAAAGAGAATATTTACTCCAGTATTAATATCTTATCGTGATGCTACCTTGTGTCTGTTAGTGAAGAGAAGCCTCCATAAACGCAACTGCTGAAACAAGGTCTATCCTATCCATCCAGATAGATCTGTGTTGCTGCCTATTGGAGGGCACAAAACAGCTCGGGCAATTTGTAATTCCTTCAATATTTTTTATTTGCAAAATTATAGATATATATATATATATACACAGCAATATATATATTGCATCTAATGACAAATGTGTGATTGCATGGCAATAACAAATTCCAAGTCATACTTAATATTGTTTGCCATGTCAGTGATTGTTATAGCACTCAGCTGTGCTTCATTCTAAACTGACTCCCATTGTATTAAAACCCTGGCATAAACATCTTTTGGTCCTTTCTTGCTAATGTGTCAAAACATTTGTTTTGAAAGCACAGCATAATCTAAATTGAAAGTGTCAAGTTATGTCAAGTTAATACAATATGGAAAATCATTTTCTCTAGTCATTAAGGATAGTCTCACTTGATCTGCTTGAAATAAAAAACACTACAACTTAAACGATTGTTTACAGCTGTCTCACCACAGCGATGGACGAGCAAATAGAAGTGCAACAAGCTTGTGGTGCTTCTGCTCCCTGTTTCCCCAATCATTTAAAAACACATCGACAGGCAGAAAGTAATAGCAATTTTGACCATTTGGATTCATTATTACATTACAATCAGAAAAGTTAAATGAATATAGACCACGAAATACAAATAAGACATATTTCTGTTTTGTAATGTCAGCACAAAATTAGGGCTCCCAACAGCCCAGCGTGTACATAAATTGTCTGTTTCTCAATGATACAAACCACGAGGTCCCCTGGGATGTGCTAAATTAGTTGATCTCAATTCTGGAAATTGGGAGGGCACTGCAGTTGCTCAAGCATTCTGGACTAGGAAAAGTTAAAATCAGTCAGGATTCCAGCTCCTGATCCCCATCTAGTGACTCCTATAGGAAACCCATGAAGAATGCTCACTATTTTTTTATTCGTTCATGGGATATGGGCATCGCTGCCAAGGCCAGCATTTATTGCTGCCTATCCCTAATTGCCCTTGAGAAGATTGTGGTGAGCCGCCTTCTTGAACCGCTGCAGTTTGTGTGGTGAAGGTACTCCCACAGTGCTGTTAGGGAGGGAGTTCCAAGATTTTGACTCAGCAACAATGAAGGAATGGCGATATATTTCCAAGTCAGGATGGTGTGTGACTTGGAGGAGAACGTGGAGGTGATGTTGGTCCCATGCGCCTGCTTCCTTTGTCCTTCGAGGTGATAGAAGTCACAGTTTGGGATGTGCTGTCAAAGAAGCCTTGGTGAGTTGATGCAGTGCATCTTGTACACGGTACGCACAGAAGCCACGATGCACCGGTGGTGGAGGAAGTAGCATTCATAATAAAATAGATAAGCTGATGGCACAAATAGATAAAAATGGGTATGATCTTATAGCCATTACAGAGATGTGGTTGCAAGGTGACCAAGGCTGGGAATTAAATATTCAGGGATATTTCACAATTCAGAAGGACAGACAGAAAGGAAAAGGAGGTGGGATAGCTCTGTTAATAAATGATGAGAACAGTGCGTTAGTGAGAAATGATATTGGCTCAGAAGATCAAGATGCTGAATCAGTTTGGGTGGAGATAAGGAATAATAAGGGGGAAAAGTCGCTGGTGGGGGTAGTCTAAAGGCCTGCAAATGGTAGCTACAGTGTAGAATGGAGTATAAATCAAGAAATAATGGGGGCTTGTAAAAAAGGAATGGCAATAATTATGGGTGATTTTAACCTTCATATTGATTGGACAAAGCAAATTGGCCAGGGTAGCCTTGAGGAAGAGTTCATAGAGTGTATATGGGATAGTTTCCTTGAACAGTACATTGCAGAACCAAGCAGGGAGCAGGCTATCTTAGATCTGGTACTGTGTAATGAGACAGGATTAATAAACGATCTGCTAGTAAAGGATCCTCTAGGAATGAGTGACCATAACATGTTGGAGGGTGAGAAATTTGGATCTGAGTGTCCTAAGCTTAAATAAGGGAGACTACAAAGATATGAAGGCAAAGTTGGCTAAAGTTGACTGGGAAAATAGATTAAAATGTGGGACGGTTGATGAGCAGTGGCAGACATTTAAGGAGATATTTCATAACTCGAAACAAAAATATATCCCAATGAGAAAGAAAGTCTGTAAGAGAAAGGATAACCATTCGTGGTTACCTAAGGAAATAAAGGGGTATGGAGAGAAAGCAGGAAAGGGGTACTGAGGTGAATGATCAGTCATGATCTTACTGAATGATGGAGCAGGCTCGAAGGGCCAAATGGCCTACTCCTGCACCTATTTTCTATGTTTCTATGTAAAGGATGATATCAAATTGAAAACAAGGGCATACAATGTGGCCAAGACAAGTGGAAGGCCAGAGGATTGGGAAATTTTTAAAAGTCAGCAAAGAACGACTAAAAAAATAATAGAGAGGGAAGATAGATTATGAAAGTAAACTAGCACAAAATCTAAAAACAGATAGTAAGAGTTTCTACCAGTACATAAAAAGCAAAAGAGTGGCTAAAGTAAATGTTGGCCCCCTAGATGATGAGACTGGGGAATTAATAACGGGGACAGGGAAATGGCAGAGAGCTGTTGAACAAATATTTTGTATTGGTCTTCACAGTCGAAGACACTAAAAACATCCCAATCGTGGATAATCAAGGGGCTTTTGGGAGGGAGGAACTTAATACAATCACTATCACTAAAGAAGTACTACTCGGTAAAATAATGGGACTAAAGGCAGAAAAGTCTCCTGGACCTGATGGCTTACATCCTAGGGTCTTAAAAGAAATAGCTGCAGAGATAGTGGATGCATTGGTTGTACGCTACCAAAATTCCCTGGATTCTGGGGCGGTCCGAACGGATTGTAAAACTGTAAATGTAATGCCCCTATTTAAAAAGGAGGCAAACAGAAAGCGGGGAATTATCGACCAGTTAGCCTAACATCTGTCATTGGGAAAATGCTGGAGTCCATTATTAAGGAAGCAGTAGCAGTACATTTGGAAAAGCATAATTCAATCAAGCAGAGTCAACATGGTTTTATCAAAGGGAAATCATGTTTGACAAATTTGTTGGAGCTCTTTGAGGATGTAATGAGCAAGGTGGATAAGGGGGAACCAGTGGGTATGGTGTATTTGGATTTCCAGAAGGCATTCGATAAGGTGACATATAAAAGGTTTCTGCACAAGATAAATGTTTTCGGGGTTGGGGGTAATATATTAGCATGGATAGAGGATTGGCTAACTAACAGAAAACAGAGAGTTGGGATAAATGCGAAATTTTCTGGTTGGCAAGCGGTAACTAGTGGGGTGCCGCAGGGATCGGTGCTGGGGCCTCAACTATTTACAATCTATTTTAATACTTGGATGAAGGGACCGTGTAATGTAGCCAAGTTTGCGGATGATACAAAGATGGGTGGCAAAGCAAATTGTGAGGAGGACACAAAAAAACTGCAAAGGGATATAGACAGGGTATGTGAGTAGGCAAAGATTTGGCAGATAGAGTATATGTGTGAAAATGTGAGGTTGCCCACTTTGGCAAAAATAATAGAAAAGCAAATTATAATTTAAATGGAGAAAAATTGCAAAGTGCTGCAGTACAGAGGGACCTGGGGGTCCTTGTGCATGAAACACAAAAGGTTAGTATGCAGGTACAGCAAGTAATCAAGAAGGCAAATGGAATGTTGGCCTTTATTACAAGGGGGATGGAGTATAAAAGCAGATAAGTCCTGCTACAACTGTACAGGTTATTGGTGAGGTCACACCAGGAGTACTGCTTACAGTTTTGGTCTCTGTATTTAAGGAAGGATATACTTGCATTGGAGGCTGTTCAGAGAAGGTTCACTAGGTTGATTCCAGAGATGAGCGGGTTGACTTATGAAGATAGGTTGAGTTGGTTGGGCCTATATTCATTGGAGTTCAGAAGAATGAGAGGTGAACTTATCGAAACATTTAAGAAAAGGAGGGGGTTGACAAGGTTGATACAGAGAGGATACTTCCACTCATAGGGGAAACTAAAACTAGGGAATATAGTCTCAGAATAAGGTGCCGCCCATTTAAAACTGAGATGAGGAGGAATTTCTTCTCTCAGAGAGTTGGAAATATGTGGAATTCTCTGCCCCAGAGAGCTGAGGAGGCTGGGTCATTGAATATATTTAAGTCGGAGATAGACAGATTTTTGAGCGATAAGGGAATAAAGGGTTATGGGGAGCGGACGGGGAAGTGGAACTGATTCCATGATCAAATCAGCCATGATTTTATTAAATGATGGAGCAGGCCTGAGGTGTCAAATGGTCTACTCCTGCTCCTATTTCTTATGTTCTTATGTTCTTATGAATGTTTAATGTGGTTGATTGGATGCCAATCAAGCAGGGTGCTTTGTCCTGGAGGGTGCCAAGCTTCATGAGTGTTGTTGTAGCTGCATACATCCATGCAAGTGGAGAGGATTCCATCACATTCCTGACTTGTGCCTTCTTGATGGTGGAAAGGTTTTGAGGAGTCAGGGGTTGAGACACTCACTACAGAATACCCAGCCTCTGATCTGCTCTTGCAGCCACAGTATTTATGCAGCTGGTCCAGTTAAGTTTCTGGTCAGTGGTGAACCCCAGGTGTTGATGGTGGGGGCTTTGGCGATGGTAATGCCGTTGAATGTCAAGAAGCAGCGAATGTTAAGGGGCGGTGGTTAAACTCTCTTTTGCTGCAGATAGTGATTGCCTGGCACTTGTGTGGGGCGAATGTTACTTACCACTTATCAGCCTAAGTCCGCATACAACTACGCCATCCACCACAGGCCAGGCACAGAAAACTATGCCAATGCTCTCAGTAGGCTACCATTGTTCACCACCGGGGTGGAGATGGCGCAGCCTGCAGATCTAGCTATGGTAATGGAAGCATTCGAGAGTGAGTAATCACCTGTTACCGCCCGACAGGTTAGAACCTGGGCGAGCCAGGACCCCTTACTGTCCTTAGTAAAAAACTGTGCTCCACAGGAGTTGGTCTAGTGTCCCGTTAGAGATGCAGGAAGAAATAAAGCCATACCAGTGGTGCAAAGATGAAATGTCCATACAGTCAGACTGCCTCCTATGGGGTAATCGGGTAGTTGTGCCAAAAAAGGGCAGGGACACTTTCATTAGTAATCTCCACAGTACCCACCCAGGCATTGTAATGATGAAAGCGATAGCCAGATCCCATGTGTGGTGGCCTGGTATCGATGCAGACTTAGAGTCCTGTGTGCACAAATGTAATACATGTTCTCAGTTAAGCAATGCACCCAGGGAGATGCCACTATGTTTATGGCCTTGGCCTCCAAACCGTTGTCTAGGGTTCATGTCGACTATGCAGGCACATTCTCGGGTAAAATGTTCCTTGTGGTTGTAGCTGCGTACTCCAAGTGGATTGAATGTATGATAATGTCGGCAAGCACGTCCGCTGCCACCATTGAAAGCCTACGGGCCATGTTTGCCACGCATGGCCTGCCTAATGTCCTTGTAAGTGACAATGGGCCGTGCTTTACCGGTGCCGAATTCAAGGAATTCACGACCCGCAATGGGGTCAAACGTGTCACGTCTGCCCCGTTTAAGCCAACGTCCAATGGTCAGGCAGAACGAGCAGTTCAAACTATCAAGCAGAGCTTGAAAAGGGTAACTGAAGCTCACTGCAGACTCACTTATCCTGAGTCCTGCTTAGTTATCACACAAGACCCCATTCGCTCACTGGGGTCCCTCCCGCTGAACTGCTCATGAAAAGGGCACTTAAGACAAGGCTCTCGTTAGTCCACCCTGATCTACACGAACAGGTAGAGAGCAGGCAGCTTCAACAGAATAGATATTATGATCGCGCAAATGTGTCACGAGAAACTGAAGTCAATGATCCTGTATTTGTGTTGAACTATGGACAAGGTCCCAAGTGGATTGCTGGCACTGTTTTGGCCAAAGAGGGGAATAGGGTGTTTGTGGTCAAACTCACAAATGGACTCACCTGCAGAAAACACTTGGACCAAACCGAACTCAAATTTATGGAATATCCAGAACAACCCACAAAACACTCTACCTTTTTTGATCCTCCAACACACACACAAGTGGCAATCGACCCGGCAGTTGACCACAAAGCAGAACCCATCACTCCCAGCAATCCAGCAAGGCCAGCTGTGCAGCAGCCCAGCGAAGGCCCAACAAACAACTCACTAACACCAGCATTTGCACCAAGACGATCAACCAGGGAAAGGAAGGCCCCAGATCGGCCCACATTGTAAATAGTTACACTATTGACTTTGGGGGAGAGTGTTGTTATGTATGTAAACCTGTAATTACCATGTCTAACCACCAGAGGGCTTATCCCCTGGAGTCCCAAGGGATCCCACAATCCCTTGGGAGCACCTATATATAAGGAGGCCTCACAGGCTGGAGAGGCACTCTGAAATCTGTAATAAAGGACTACGGTCACACTTACTCTGAGCTTGCAGTATCTAGTCTGACTCTTTATCCAAGACTGTGAGTGTAGCGGAACCAGCCTCAAGCATTGTCTATGTATCTGAGCACTTCAGCGAGGCTATCCTTGCCCACTCAGAGGCAGGTGGCCTCCAGTAGTGACAGTGGTGTTCCAGAGTGTGTGGCGTGTGCCATGGGTGAGGTTGCAACAGCGATCGCATCACAGGCACAAGCTACACTCCAGCTTGGTGCTGTCATGCGGTTGCTGACTGCTGCCATCCTCTCTGTCTTCTCCACTATCCAACGGGGAAGTAACAGTGCCGAAGCAGGCCAGAAAGTTGTGGTGACACATTGTGCTCCGGATGCTGGGGCCCAGCCCCATGTGAGTGTCATTGGTTCCTAGGAAATGGATGGTGCTGTCCTTCCTCAGGATGACAGCATTCCAGCTCCCACCACGCACCTTATGCAGTCCACACCTGAGCCATCAGAGACTGCTTCCGCCGATGCTGCGGTGCAGCAGTCCACAGCTGGTCCAGGGCATCCTCCTAGGCCATCTGCATTGCCTGGCCCATCAACATATCAACCCTCAAGCAGCCTTGCTGTCAGAAATTAGGCCTCATTGAAGAGGAGCAGCAGGCTTGGGATGGGGATGAAGGGAAGGGATGGGAAAGCTCAGGGCAAGTCCCTTTAAGGGGTGTGTAGATGCCCTCATGTATTGCGATGATGCTTGTAAATTGTTCAGTTGAAGTAATCAAATGCATTGTTCTTGAGTGCCTTGCAGCAGAAGGCTGTTTATTGAATTGTTTTGTTTTGTTGGCGGGGACTGTTTGTAAATTTTCACTTTGACCGTTTACCATTGGTGTCGTGTGTATCATTCCAAAGTTCACCGGAGATGTGCCTTCATAGTGGCACAAAGCATGGCCAGTTTTAGCTGCATCCCTCAGCTTCCTCCATTCAAGGAAACTGGTCCATTATGAGCTGGCGACGTGCGGCTCTTGCTCCGGCAACATCTGGGCGCGGCCTCTCCCGTGGATGGGGTGGTTGTGCAATCGGGGCCTTGCCAGGCTCCTCTTCATCATCCTCCTCCTCCTCCATATAGCAAAACAACCAATGCTTTGTGTCAATCTGAAACTAAAGAAGGATTGATGATGTTGTAAATTGCAGTACAGTTGAAACTATTTGACCATAAACATTACTTATTGAACTAGATGGATTGGGGATAATGACTCACTGCAATAAATGTAAATTTCAAGGTCTTGCTTCCATAAATCTGCTGTTTGTTTCTTCGATATGTCTTCTGTTTTCAAAAATATCATAAACAGATATTTTCTGGGTGGTGGGGTGGGACAGGGGAATGTTTTCAGCAATAATAAACAGATTGTTCTCCTAACATGAGAGCAGTGATGGTGTGACATTTCACTATTAGTAAGTAGGTTTATTCTCTTTGCTAGTGCATGCCTTTAGTTTTTTTCCATTTATTTAGCTGCTAGGGGCCATTCTGCTCCTCCAATGTAGCTGCTTCACTACTGATCATACACTGCACAACCTAACATTTGCAATAGTATTTCTTCATCCTATCTCTCCCTCCCTCAGACAGACACTCAGATTCTATTATCAGACTACTCTCAACTGACAGCTCAATTTCCCATCAACCACCGAGAGGCTTTTTCTGATAGATGCCACAGACAAATGTAAATACCTCAGAAAAGTGAAGATTTCCTTTGAGAAAAGGACTATCCACAAAACATTCCGTGGAGAGACACAATGGGCTGGATTTTCCTTCTCCCGACTTTGAGCCGTTTTGGGGTGCGAGAAAGAGTTAAAATGGGGTATTACGGCCAAATTCACCTTCAAAACGTTGCACCAGAATTCTTCTAAAAAAGTCCATCATTCCCCGTGAACACCTGCCCAGAGTCCTCCCTGCCACATTTAAATAGAGCCAGTGGGCGCGGCCAATGTTTATACACCATTTCCTCAACTTTCACCCCAAACCCAACCCAAATAAAAATAGCCACAATATAAGTGACAGTCTGAGCATCTCGGGTATTCCTGAGACAAACATCGCATTGTGGAAACCATTTGGTTTGCTGGAGCTGAAGGTTTGTGTTCCATTGCCCTGGTATTGATTTTAGATGTTTGATGTTCTGGAGGTTCTGTCCACACTTGTCCTTCCATATTTATTCAGCTCTGCAGAAAATACAATTTTGGACTGGGGATATGGATTTCCCAATGGGAATTCCTCTATTCCTATTCTTTGAAGAGAAGGTAGAAAAGTATATGAAGAAAATCCAGCCTAATTAGTCTATGAGCATATTAAAAGCCTAGTTTTCCAAGAGAATTAAGTCCTTGTTCTGTGTGTAGGTGGGATTGTAATACAGTTAATTTGGTATTTGTTAAATTGTTTTTATTTCTTATACACATGAGCTAAATTATATTTTCTTTGCCTTTGAATACGTCTCTTGACTGACAACAGTTATGACTAACACAGAGTATGCCGCTGTAGTGAAATGTGGACAGGCATCAATAGGGTCTGACTCTTGTAAAATACATGTGTTGCAGGAAAAGTTAACCTAAATAGATTTTCATCATAACATAATAAAAAAATTTGAATCAGTTACAAATTTATGAACACACACAAAGGGATTAAAATTTATAAATAATGACCCCCCTCCCAAGAAAAAAAACACTCAAAAGATTGCAGAGGCTATAAATCGTGATCTTGTTACAGTAATTTATTCCAGAGATTCACATCTTTCAAACCAACATAGCAGCTTTCCAAATATTTTTCTAACTGTTTGACTGCCAGAGGGGATTTTTCACACAGATTTAACACTTTCCCATCCAGTTGTTTTCTAATATGACTTCCTCGTAAAATGAGTTCTCTATCAGCATTCAGAGAACAACAGCTCAGGTGCTCAGGGAGTGCAGCGAAGGTTCACCAGACTGATTCCCGGGATGGCGGGACTGACCTATCAAGAAAGACTGGATCAACTGGGCTTGTATTCACTGGAGTTCAGAAGAATGAGAGGGGACCTCATAGAAACGTTTAAAATTCTGATGGGTTTAGACAGGTTAGATGCAGGAAGAATGTTCCCAATGTTGGGGAAGTCCAGAACCAGGGGTCACAGTCTAAGGATAAGGGGTAAGCCATTTAGGACCGAGATGAGGAGAAACTTCTTCACCCAGAGAGTGGTGAACCTGTGGAATTCTCTACCACAGAAAGTTGTTGAGGCCAATTCACTAAATATATTCAAAAAGGAGTTAGATGAAGTCCTTACTACTAGGGGGATCAAGGGGTATGGCGAGAAAGCAGGAATGGGGTACTGAAGTTGCATGTTCAGCCATGAACTCATTGAATGGCGGTGCAGGCTAGAAGGGCCGAATGGCCTACTCCTGCACTTATTTTCTATGTTTCTATGTTTCTATGTTTCAATTGTGGAGTGTGATGTGCAACATGAGCCAGGTGGCTGGGCCACATCCTTTGGCCCCTTCCCTTTGTCGCTGAAAATTCATGAGACACTGCTCTCATGCAAGATGAAAGCATCATGTGTGCTCCCTGGATAGCGGGCATTCACTGAGAGGATGTGCTGAGTGTGGTCGCACATCAGCTGTACGTTTAGGGAGTCGTATCCCTTTCAGTTTCTGAATACCTCTGCGTTGTAGAATGGTGCTCGCAAGTCCACGTGTGTGCAGTCAATGGCTCCTTGAACTCTCGGGAAGACCGCAATTCTGCCAAACCCACATGCCCGCTCATTCTGGCTGTCCCTGCTCAATCGAAACTTTGTGAAGTCCATTCTGCGGGCGTACAGAGCCTTTGTAATATGCTGAATGCAGCAATGTGCAGCATATTGAGAGCTGCTGCATATGTTCCCCTGCTACTGCCTGGAAGGAGCCGGAGGCATAGAAGGCCAACGCCACAGAGACCTTCACTGTGACAGGCAGTGCATTCCTGTTAGCGCTGGAAGGCTGTAGGTCTATCTGTAGGAGATAGCTTATCTCTGTCAGCACTTCCTTTTGGAAACACAACTTTCTCACACACTGCTCCTCCAAGAGCTGGGGGTATGAACTTTGGTGCCTGTAAACCCATGGGGGGTAAGCCCTCCTCCCCTAACGTCTTTGGTCTCTTCTCATCCGTGGGCAGACATGGCCAGGAGCCCTTCTAGCTTGATGCCGCCTGGCAATAGCATGGAACATGATACGCTGGCAAACTTGTATTGCCCCCATTAAATTCTCTCACTGATGTTGTAAGGACACTGCAATGGCAGGTAAAATTGCTGCTTTCAAGTTGGAGCTTGAGGCAGCGTGCTGTGCGCAACCGTTACAGTCAATGTAACCTGCGATGTAGGATCCTCCTCCCTCCATTTAAATACACCGCCAATACTGCCTGCTGCACCCTGGGAATGCCTGGTTTTTCAGGTGCTTCCTGGAGTGGATGTATAATGAAGCATTAGGGCCTAATTTTGCATCCAGTGCCCTAGTGGAGCATTGCACGATGATTGACGTCATGATCTCAGTGAAACTAGAGGGCGGGTCGGTAAGTATTTGCGCTGCCGCAAACTATGAGCTGAATTTGCCGACCGGGCATAAGTTGGATGCCCGCCGTAATGCCTAGAAACCCCTCTGGGGTGCTAACAAAGGCGCAAGGGAGCCAAAAATCCAGACCACACAATCGAAACAGAAATATCATCACTATTGGCAAAGTTTAGCTACTGAAGATCTTAAGGAATTTAATTTTGAACGTGGCATATTTTAATGAGCATTTAATTATGACAAGAGAATTAAATGCTGCAGTATTGTAGAATACAGTCCTTTCCCAGTGGTTAAGTAGTTGTTTCCTAACTTTTCCGAACTTCATTTGTAAACTGATGGGACAGGGCTTATGACTGCCCACCTGATCGTGCTGGTATCTGATTGCATTTTCCATGGAAGGACCTCATTTGATATCGAGGGTGGGATATCCTGACTGGTTTTCCGTTGCTGTGAGGGAGGGATGGAAAGCCCTCTGCAGCAGTTCATCATCATCATCATCATAGGCAGTCCCTCGAAATCGAGGAAGACTTGCTTCCACTCTAAAAGTGGGTTCTTAGGTGACTGAACAGTCCAATACGGGAATTACAGTCTCTGTCACAGGTGGGACAGACAGTCATTGAAGGAAAGGGTGGGTGGGGAGTCTGGTTTGCAGCATGCTCCTTCCGCTGCCTGCATTTGTTTTCTGCATGCTCTCGACGACAAGACTCGAGGTGCTCAGCGCCCTCCCGAATGCTCTTCCTCCACTTGGGGCGATCTTTGGCCAGGGACTCCCAGGTGTAGGTGGGGATGTTGCATTTTATTAAGGAGGCTTTTTTTTAATCAAGTCTGCTGTTTGCTGAAATGGCCACAATCAAAGGAAGCCACTCAGAAGGGGAAGATAGAGGTGGAGAGAGCTGAAGTTGCACTTGAACTTTGAAAAGCAATTACAAAAAGAGGTGCATCATCTGCATGGTCTGCAATGACAAAGGCCCCAAGATTCTCAGAATCTGTTATGGAGATAATGCTGACAGAGGGAATGGACAGAAAACAAAGGCCCTTTGGTGCCCAGGGAGTTATGCCTAGAAGAAGGATGTACAGAATGTCTAGAGGCCAGTGCCTCCACAAATAGCTATTCCAGAAACATTTTAATGACCTCACCAGGCTGCCCAAGGTAAGTAAAGGCATAAGTCCCAGTTTGCTCTGTGGCATTTGTGCAGTGCCTCCTCAAAGGGGGTAGGAGACAGTGGTTGGAGACAGGGCCATCCTCCCATGTGGCTTCTCTCCCTCTTGTTGTCATACAGTCTTCTCCTGTAAACATAGTAGAAGAAGTGAGAATTTGAAATTGCCAGAAGCACATGCAATTAAATCCATTTGTTACAGCTTATATTGTGTACAGGAATATACAGCATGCAGTAGCAGTAGCTAGATGAATTAGTCACAAGTACTGTAAGATTGTGTGTGGGAGGTAACAGCACATGCTGTGCATGTGTGATACATTGGCCTGGAAATTCCGGCCTCCCCGTGTCATACGGAGTGTGTACGGACCCGAGAAACCGTCGCAAAAGCCGGTTTTCAGCGCACAATGCGCATATAATAAAATTACATGAAAAAAATCGATACAAAAATACAAAAATAATCTATAAAAAATAAAATAACAGTTTGGCCCATCATCCTGTTGTCTCTCGAATCGCTCCTGCCTTCCACCCTATCACAGGTATTCTTTTCTCCCCTCCCCCTTTTAGTGCCCCTTGCACTTCTATTACATTTCGAACTTTTTCCAGTCTTGACGGAGGTTTATCGACCTGTTGTCTCCACAGATGCTGCCTGACCTGCTGAGATTTCCAGCAGTTTCTGTTTTTATTTCAGATTCCAGCATCTGCAGTATTTTTCTTTTGTGTTAAGTGTGATGAAATAACAGTGTTGCATAAGTTTATCCACAGAGGGTGTTACTCAAAAAGGGAAGGGGTTATTGAGGAAAAGTCAGAGTAGCTTAATGGATCAGGAGAAACAGTAAATTTTCCTGTAAAATATGGTGATTTCCATCGAGAAGATGGTGTGCTGATTCTGTCCATGCCAACATCTTACTACACAGAATTTTTTTATGTCATTGTTTCGGCCAAAGCGGTGTGTCTCCCCATAAATTGCTCAGTTGTTACATTTCCTTTGTCAGACATCATGACCTTCATTTCCATCTGGACCTCCATTTGGGCACATGTCCTGTAGTATGATCCTACTATACACCCAAGAATTATTTTTTATTTTTCCGGGTTCATCCTAATGTGTGGGAATGTTCTCAGTGTCCGTAATGATTCTAATTGGGAGCTCGTCCAGTAGTGGGCAGAAGTTGTGGGATAGAAAAAGACCAGCTTTTACCAATTGCAATGGCCAAAGACTTAAATTTACAACCATGTCTTGGAGCAGTCATGTTAGCAGTAGGATTGGCAACCCTCCCAGGTGGCCCAGGTGTCTCCCAGAATGCAACATCAATCTCCCAGGCACTGTTGTATTAGTGACTCATGCAACACAGCAGGAGATAGCAACAAATATCAATGTCAATGGTATCATTCTGCAGATGTAACAGCAATGCCAAAAGATGTTTAATAACTTCACCAGGTTCACTGCACAAAGATCTCAAGTGCTGCGAGCAAGACCCTGGGTGCCCTTTTCCTGGCCTGTTGAGCCATTTGTGTTTGTGCTGAAGTACATTTTAACAGTTTTGATTAACAGAAGACAGCTCGCCTTCAAGAGGTGCAGAATGCCTTTAAAAGTCACAGGTTAGCTTTACTTAAAGCTAGCCTCGCGCGAACATGGAGAACTTCGGCCCCCTACTGAGCACACAACCAGTCTACAGCACATTTGGCTCTGGGCTGCGTACTGCAATCATTATATTTAGCAGGCAACAACGGGTACAGGCATATTGTCCATATCAATATCCACACCCGTTTTTCTGCGTTATCGAATTTCACCCCCAATCATGACAATAATTTGTTGTTGAAAACATATCTACTGCTTATTTAGTTGGGATTATTAGATACCAATGTCTTTATTTTTCTCCTACTGCAGGACTTCTCCCCAACAGATTGGCCCCACTATGAGATCTTTAATAGAGCTCCACCTAGTGGACGACTGATGTAATGCAACTACAGATGTAATAACAATAAAAGGTCATGTAGCAAGGTCACATGTGACGCCTCTGAATATGGAGCTGGGGCAGTGATCTCTCATATACTAGATAGTGGGGCAGAGAGACCAATTGATTTTGCTTCACGCACTATCAGTGCTAGTGAGCAGAATTATGCGCAGATCGAAAGGGAAGCTTTGGAATTGATTTTTGGGGTCAAGAGTTCTCAAAACTTCTGGTTTGGGTGTAAGTTTACGATAGTTACTGACCATCAGCCCCTGACAACAATCCTCCATCCAAAGTCCCCAGTTCCAACCTTAGCTGCAGAACGAATGCAGAGATGGGCTTTGATTTTGTCAGCATATACGTATGACGTTGAGTACAGATGATCAGCTGAACACAGTAATGCTGATGCTATGTCCAGGTTGCCATCCCCACCACAAGTTACACCCAATAGGGAAGAAGTGTTCTATTGTTCATACGTTGAGGAACTGCCAGTCACAGCTGAAGAGAGCAACCAAATGTGACCCAGTTATGTCAAAGGTGTATGATTACATTGCAAATGGATGGCCAAACCAGGTATCAGAGGAAGATATTCATCCATACTTCGTTCAAGGAATGAATTGTCAGTGGATAAAGATTGTATCATGTGGGGAGCAAGAGTGGTTATCTTAAATAAGTTCAGATCCAAATTGGTCAGAGATCTTCATGACCAGCACCTGGGAATGTTTAGATAAAGATACAGAGTACATCGTCCATCAGTGTACAACATTTCAATCAGTAAGCAAGAAAACACCATCAGTACCATTACATCCATGTTTCCAATGGCCTCCCAGGGTGTGGCAAAGATTTTGCTCAGCTAGAAAAACAGCAATTGTTTATAGTGATAGATAGTCATTCGAAGTGGGTAGAGGTGTTTCTGATGCGGAAAATAATAACAAGTCTGATAATGGGCCACAATTTTGTTCTGAAGAGTTTGCACAGTTCATGAGCAGAAATGGTCATACCAAAGTTCCACCGTAACACCCTGCTTCAAATGTTGCAGCAGAGCGCATAGTACAAATTGTAAAACATGCCCTCATCAAGCAAATGTTGGATTCAAATTCAAGGAAACGGCAGTTGTCATTGGACCATGTACTGGCAAATTTTCTGATCACTTATCGCAATACTCCTCATACAACTACTGGTAGAACATCAACAGAGTTGTTTCTCAAACGACAGCCACGAACCAGGTCCTCGTTGTTAAGGGCAAACTTGGCACAGTCGGTAGAAGAGAAACAATCAAGACAGAAAGAGAGTCATGATGGAGGTAGCATAAGAGAGAGAAGTGTGAAATTGAATCAGAAGGTTAGAGTGAAGATCCGTATGATAAATGGTTAAAATGGTTACCAGGAAGAATAGTGAAGATTCTGTGGTCCTCGCACATATTTGGTCAAGATGTTTGATCATGGAAAGGTTAGGTTTGTTCATGTTGATCATATTTTACCTACAGATGTGGAAGGAGTTGTAAGTTGGAATGATTTGATTATTTTTGATGAGTCAGATAGTCTTGTTACAAGTAGAGTACCAGTAGCAAATCCTACATCAGATGTACTAGAAACAAGTCCACTAGAAAGTAAGAATTTAAGTCTGAAGTTGTAGAGAGTCCAAATGTAGATCAAGGATTGCCCTGGAAAAAAAATCTCCTCATGATCAACCGAGAATGAGTCTATGTCCTAAAACAAGATTGGAAAATTCTGTTTAAGAACAGAAAACCAGTGGTTAAGTTTGATTTGTAAATATGGAAAAATAATTCTTATATTTTGTTGTGTATATCATGCAAGTTAAGTATAATGATTATTTTGTTATGATTACTGCTTCAATAAGGAGGGAAAAGTGTAATAGAGCTCCACCTAGTAGACTACTGATGTAATCATAAAAATCATAGAATCATAGAAATTTACAGCGCGGAAGGAGGCCATTTCGGCCCATCGTGTCCGCGCCGGCTAACCAAGAGCTATCCAGCCTAATCCCACTTTCCAGCTCTTGGTCCGTAGCCCTGTAGGTTACGGCACTTCAAGTGCACATCCAAGTATATTTTAAATGTGGTGAGGGTTTCTGCCTCTACCACCCTTTCAGGCAGTGCGTTCCAGACCCCCAGCACCCTCTGAGTGAAGACATTTCCCCTCATACCTCCTCTAAACCTCCCCCCAATTACTTTAAATCTATGCCCCTCATTGTTGACCCCACTGCCAAGGGAAACAGTTCCTTCATATCCACTCTATCCAGAACCCTCATGATTTTATACTCCTCAATCAGGTCTCCCCTCAGCCTTCTCTGTTCCAAAAGAAAACAGACCCAGCATCTCAGTTCAAGCATAACCTCCTTCCTCTTGTATTCCATTCCTCGACTAATAAAGGCAAGTATTCCAAATGCCTTCTTAACCACCTTATCTAATGCAACTACTGATCTAATAACAATAAAAGGTCATGTGGCAAGGTCACATGATGACAGTCATTGTTAAGGAGCCATCTTGTAAGGGTGCTTGTTCGTGATGTCTGTAAAGATATCACAAGATCAACCCACTTTTTTTGGTTGGGGTGAATTACTTATGCCTGAGAACCCAAAAGCATTCCAATACACCAGGTGGGAGGTGGCTCAACGGTCTGTCGACCAGTGGACGTGGGTCCCATTTGAGTATTCATGAGTGGACCTTGGCTTGAACCCTGAAGATTTTGACACTTTGAAAAATTTATTTTAGTCCCTTATAAAGTGAGTACAATTTTTACTCTTCCGTGTTGGTGGCCACCACCATCCCCTGCCAGCCACAAACCCCCCCCACACCCTCCCCCTGTCCCTAGAACAGGTTTACAGTGTGCACCCTCGTGATGCACACTTCATGGCACTGGTATCCACCATGATTATGCCGCTGACACAACACACTTTAGTGGGATTAGAGACAGAAATCCCCAGCATTTACGCTGGGATTGAACAAACTGGGTGTTCAGGGCTGTGTAGTTTACATTTCAGGGAATACTAGACACCTAGTAATAGTGTAACTTTCTGAGTGAGACTGTCAATTTGAATAACATCCTAGAATATTTTGTGCTCATTTTGTTATGAATCCTGGTAAAAGACAATGGGAGTGGTTTGTCTCTCTACACATTTTTCCTCATGCCATCCACAAACCATGGATGGTATAAGTCGGGAAGCAGCTATTTCGAAAAGGATATTTCAAAGGATTCTCAGTCACTCTCAGGTAAAATGCTGTAAAGTTTTTAGAAACTCTTTCTTTGTATTGCGTTGTAGTTGTGGAAACTGTTATATATGTGGACTTACAGTTACTCTGTACAGCCACCAGAGGGCTCATCCCCTGGAGTCCCAAGGGATTCCATAATCCCTTGGGAGCACAGGTATTTAAGGAGGCTTCACATTTTGGAGAGGCACTCTGGAGACCTGTGATAAAAGACTAAGGTCATACTTTACTTTGAGCTCACAGTGTTCAGTCTGACTCTTTCTTCATACACAACAGAAACTTAGTCCAAAATGCTTACAGCAGCTGGAGATTGTTCTCAACTCTTAAAGGACTCTATGGTGTTATTACTTGATGGGAATCCTTTTATTCAATCCCACTCCAGAGGAGGAGGAGCAACAGGAAGAAGGAGCAAGGAGATCATCAGCTACAGAAAGAGCAAATAGAAGGAAGCATGCTTGCAGGAATCCTTATCCTCTCAAAAGAGTGTGTCTTCTTCTGCGGCAGTCCCACAGAGTCGAGGATGACTTGCTTCCACACTAAAAATGAGTTCTCAGGTGGCTGATGAGTCTAATGTGGAACCTAGTCTCTGTCACAGGTGGTTGAAGGTGGTTGAAGGGACGTTGGTTGAAGGGTCGGGTGGGTAGAGTGCTTGATTTGTCATGCGCTCCTTCCGCTGCTTGCGCTTGGCCTCCACTTGCTCCCAGCGAGGAGACTCGAGGTGTTTGGCGCCTTCCTGGATGCTTCTCCTCCACTTTGAGCGGTCTTGGGCCAGGATTCCCAGGTGTCGGTGGGGATGTTGCACTTTTTCACGGAGGCTTGCTGTGTCGGAGCTCCAAGTAGAGCGCTTGTTTTGGGATCGGGCATTCGGACGATGTGGCCTGTCCATCGGAACTGCTCAAGCGTGGTCAATGCTTCGATGCTTGGAATGTTGGCCTGAGCGAGAACACTGTCGTTGGTATGCCTATCCTGCCAATGGATTTGCAGGATCTTGCGGAGGTAGCGTTGGTGGTACTGCTCCAGTGCTTTGAGGTGCCTGCTATACATAGTTCATGTCTCTGAAGCATCGGTCTGGTGCTGCTGATTGCTTTTGAGCCCTGATTTTTGCACGATTCCTCAGCCCTCCACTCTGAGTGCTTGGGGCCGTAGTGCATGTCGTGCACAGGGAGAGCATTAAGAATGATTCAACCCATTATTGGCCCTTCCCTTTAAGCGAGGGAAAGAGCCTCTAAAGATGGCAGTGTTGCACTGAACATTGCTCAGCACTCTGCTGCTACCGCCCCCTCATACACTTTAGCGCTCTAAGGGAAGTGGTAGCACTTGATTTTGCGCTCCATTTCCCTCTTGGAGTGCTAAAGCTGAAGTTCCCAGGAGTAGCAAATCATTTTTGCCTGGCGATACTTTTACGATTATTCAAAAGTTATCTCCCAAACGGGGCGCTATGCAATTTCTAGCCCTAGATGTTTTATTTTTGAAATATTAAAATAATTTTTAAAAAATCATCTCAAGCAATCAAAAGAACAAAAGTAATGTTAATATCAATCATCATTTGTTGCAATTGCTAACGTTGCAAAGGAATCCCCATGGTGAGATGCTCTAGAAATGCAACTATGCAAATATCCTTCACTAAACACAAATCTTAAACTGAATAGTACTAATAAACCCAGTCCTGTTAAATACGTGTTTACTGATAAGCAACTTTTGGGACTGGATATTCGGTTGTCTAATGCTTCAGTTAGCGGCCAGACTGGGCGTTAATCGGAGCGTAAGAGGTTACCGACCGAGATAGCTGCTTTTAGCACTCTGACCAAAAATTCATTAGAGACTCACCGGAGGCGCAAACCAATAGCGCCTGGATGCTGACAATCAGTGCAATCCTGACGGTAAATTAGATGCGGCTGCCTCATTTAGTGACTGCCAAAAACAACGTCAGCAAAAACAGTCGTTACAGGCTTGCAGAGTCATTAACTGGTGGCTACTTAAAGGGGTGCTTCCATCGGAGATCACAGTCAGTACAACATTTACACACAGCATGGTGGTGAGCCTCCGAGTTTGCAGTAGCCGACAGACATACCAATTGAGCTTGAGAGAAACTTATTTCTAAAACTTTAATAACGGCATTACTAGTTCTCCAGCATTGCATTCTATATACTCTACCAAGGTATCGTGAAGAGAGAAGGTCTGCTGGCCATGTACGCGGCTGAAGGAGGAGAGCCCCTAAATGTCGGGATAGGAGGCCTTAACCCCCATGGCTTTACCGGATGCAATGCACTGTAGGGGAGGACGAAAACTCCCTCATTTTACCCAGAAGGAAAAGAGCTGTAGGATCTGTCTGTGCTGCAATGTGAATTGAAACCGAGACGGTTTGACCTTGGCAGAGCAGTGATTGGACGGGGGAGGACACCGGAGGGCCAAAGGTGGGACAGAGTCAGCCTGAAGCATGGGGCTTTCAAGCCAATGGGAGAGCACTTGCTCGAAAACTGTGCGATTGACTCATCGCCATTATCGGGCTATTGTCTTCCCCATGTTTACACTATGGAGGGAAATTATGCAGACCTTCAGAAAACTAGTGAACCCAAAACAAACCAAGGGCCTACACAATGGCTACAGGAGGCCAACCCAATTAATACCTACTCAAACCTTGAGTAGGTTTGAGAAAACTGAATTGGATGGAAATTATGCAGACCTTCAGAAAACTAGGAAACCCAAAACAACCCAAGGGCCTACACAATGGCTACAGGAGGCCAATGCAATCAACACCCACTCAAACCTTGAGTAGATTAACATCAGTGGAAAAAACCCGCAATAATCTAAAACTGCTGCATTTTTCAAAATCACAAAGCCCACTAATGGGAAGGATTGATTTCAGCACGAGAGGCGGACTGGATAATCTGGCTATAAAAAGGGGTTTCTGACCCAGTGTGTGAGCTGCTCTGCTCTTGTGATCCAACAACCAGCAAGCCTCTCGACACTGTAGGAAAACCAGTGTCCAAAGACACCGAAGATAGAAGAAACAAACCAGCAGACTGCAAAAGGCACAGTAGTGAGTATAACCTCTGGTCCCCAGAACTCCCAACTCAGTTAGGCCAGGAAAGGTGGGAGGTTGGGCATTGTACTGCTAAACTTGTGTAAAGATTTTCATTGTGTCCATTTAGTGGGATTTAGGGGGATTGTTTTGTTGGTGTATTGCTGTTTGTTGAGATACACCTTGTCAAATAAATTGGAAGCCTTAAGTTCCTCTTGGAATCACCTTGTCTCAGTTCTATTGTATTACATCTCCTGATCGTGAGTCGTATGTCAGAACAGTGTAAGGGAAGCTAGGAGCGCTTTGAAAATGCTCAACTGTGTGTCACAGGCTAGGGGAGAAGGGGTTAGGAGTGTTTGACACTCACAGGTGCCTCACAGGCTAGGCATAAGCTGTGGGGACGCACGAGTCTCAAAACCCCCTTCAAAAGCTGTGGACACAGTCTCTCCAGGGGTGCTCTTGCAGCACTCAGGGTACCTCACAGGCCAGGCATAAGCTGTGAGGGCAGAAGCCCAGAGGGAGACACCCAAGGCACAACAACACTCCCCGAGAATCCCTTACAGCACATACCTGGACCTGTCTAAGCAGCAGTGTGTTAGAAGGCTGCATTTCTGAAAGGAGGTAGTTGCAGAGATATGCCATCTCCTGCAGGAGGACCTGCAGCCTCACATTAGCACCAGTACTGCACTGCACCTCTCAGTGAAGGTCACGGTGGCACTCACCTTCTATGCTTCTGGCTCCTTCCAGGCTGCATCAGGGGACATATGCTGCGTCTCACAATTCGCAGCACATCGCTGCATCCACGACGTCATACAGACTCTCTACACTTGTCAAATAGACAATTCACCATCATCATCATAGGCAGTCCCTCGAAATCAAGGAAGACTTGCTTCTACTCTAAAAGTGAGTTCTCAGCTGGCTGTACAATCCAATGCAGGATTCACAGTCTCTGTCACAGCTGGGGCAGACAGTGGTTGAAGGAAAGGGTGGGTGGGGAGCCTGGTTTGCCGGACACTCCTACCACTGTCCGCGCTTGATTTCTGCATGCTCTCGGCGACGAGACTCAAGATGCTTAGCGCCCTCCCGGATACACTTCCTCCACTTTGGGTGTTCTTGGGCCAGGGATTCCCAGGTGTCAGTGGGGATGTTGCACTTTATCAAGGAGGCTTTGAGGATGTCTTTGAAATGTTTCCTCTGGGACTGGGACTCGCTTGCTGTGTAGGAGTTCCAAGTAGAGTACTTGCTTAGGGAGTCTCATGTCGGGCAGGTGGACGATGTGACCCGCCCAACGGAGCTGGTCGAGCATGATCAGTGCTTCGATGCTGTGGATGTTGGCCTGAGCGAGAACAATGACCCTGGTGCTTCTATCCTCCCAGTGGATTTGCAGGATCTTGCAGAGGCAGCACTGGTGGTACTTCTCCAGCGCTTTGAGATGTCTGCTGTATATAGTCCACATCTCTGAGCCATACAGGAGGGCGAGTATCACTACTGCCCTGTAGACCATAAGCTTGGTGCCAGATTTGAGGTCCTGGTTTTCAAACGCTCTCTTCCTCATGCGACCGAAGGCTGCGCTGGCACAATGGAGACGGTGTTGGACATCGTCATCGATGTCTGCCCTTGCTGATAGTAGGCTCCCGAGGTATGGAAAATGGTCCACATTGTTCAAGGCAGTGCCATGGATTTTGATGACCGGGGGACAGTGCTGTGTGGCAGGGTCAGGTTGGTGGAGGACCTTTGTCTTACGAATGTTTAGCATAAGGCCTATACTTTCATACGCCTCGGTGAAGGTGTTGATGATGGCTTGGAGTTCGGCCTCTGAGTGTGCACAGGTGCAAGCATCGTCCGCATACTGTAGTTCGATGACAGGATGGGATGACCTTAGATCTATCGTGGAGGTGGCGAAGGTTAAACAGGTTCCCATTGGTTCTATAGTTTACTTCCATTCCAGCGGTGAACTTGTTGAGAGTGAGATGCAGCATTGCAGCAAGGAAGATCAAGAAGTGCGTTGGTGCGATGATGCAGCCCTGCTTGACCATGGTCCAGACGTGGATTAGATTCATGGTGCATCTGGTGGAGCAGGCGGAGGATCGTGACAAACTTTTGGGGGCAGCCGAAATGGAGGAGGACGCTCCATAGCCCCTCATGGTTGACAGTGTCAAAGGCCTTTGTGAGGTCAAAGAAGGCCATGTACAAGGGTTGGTACTGTTCCCTGCATTTCTCTTGTAATTATCGCGCGGTGAATATCATGTCCGTTGTACCCCTTAGTTGACGAAATCCACATTATGACTCTGGGAGGAGCTCTTCAGCCACAGGGAGAAGACGATTGAGTAGGATTCTTGCGATGACTTTCCCAGTGGCCGACAGCAGGGAGATTCCTCTGTAGTTACCGCAATTGGACTTGTTCCCTTTTTTGAAGATGGTCACGATTACGGCATCTCTGAGATCTCCAGGCATGCTCTCCTCCTTCCAGATGAGAGAGATGAGGTCATGCATTCGAGCCAATAGTGCCTCTCCACCATATTTTAGTGCCTCAGCAGGGATTCCATCTGCTCCTGATGCCTTGTTGTTTTGAGCTGATGGATGGCCTTTTCTACCTTGTGCAGGGCTGGGGATTTGCTGAGATGATGGCAGATAGCATGCTGCGGGATGGATTTGAGGACACTCGTGTCGAAGGCAGGGTCTCGGTTAAGGAGATCTTCGAAGTGCTCCATCCAGCGGGCTCTGACTGCCTCGGTGTCCTTAATGAGTGCCTCTCCATTCTTGGCCAGCAGTGGGGTGGGGGCCTTCGGTGTTTGGGCCGCAGATGGTCTTGACTGCGCTGAAGAATCCTCACACGTCGTGATTGTCAGCCAGCTGCTGGATCTCTTGTGCTTTCTCCACCCACCATCTATTCTTTAGGTCGCGGGTTTTTTTGGACTGCGACCTTTAGCCGCCTGTAAAACTGCTTTGCTACTCCCAAATTGGGAAACAAAGGGGACTACAGTGGATGAGGGCAGAGTTGGCTAAAGTAGACTGGGAACATAGACTAAACGGTGGCACAATTGAGGAACAGTGGAAGACTTTTAAGGAGCTCTTTCATAGTGCTCAACAAAAATATCTTCCAGTGAAAAAGAAGGGCGGTTAAGAGAAGGGATAACCAGCCGTGGATAACCAAGGAAATAAAGGAGAGTATCAAATTAAAAACCAATGCATATAAGGTGGCCAAGGTTAGTGGGAAACTAGAAGATTGGGAGAATTTTAAACGACAGCAAAGAATGACTAAGAAAGCAATAAAGAAAGGAAAGATAGTTTACGAAAGTAAACTTGCGCAAAACATAAAAACAGATAGTAAAAGCTTTTACAGATATATAAAACGGAAAAGAGTGACGAAAGTAAATGTTGGTCCCTCAGAAGATGAGAAGGGGGATTTAATAATGGGAAATGTGGAAATGGCTGAGACCTTAAAAAATTATTTTGCTTCGGTCTTCACAGTGGAAGACACAAAACCCATGCCAGAAATTGCTGGTCACAGGAATGTGGGAAGGGAGGACCTTGAGACAATCACTATCACTGGGGGGGGTAGTGCTGGACAGGCTAATGGGACTCAAGGTAGACAAGTCCCCTGGTCCTGATGAAATGCATCCCAGGGTATTAAAAGAGATGGCGGAAGTTATAGCAGATGCATTCGTTATAATCTACCCAAATTCTCTGGACTCTGGGGAGGTACCAGCGGATTGGAAAGCAGCTAATGTAACGCCTCTGTTTAAAAAAGGGGGCAGACAAAAGGCAGGTAACTATAGGCTGGTTAGTTTAACATCTGTAGTGGGGAAAATGCTTGAAACTATCATTAAGGAAGAAATAGCAGGACATCTAAATAGGAATAGTGCAATCAAGCAGACGCAACATGGATTCATGAAGGGGAAATCATGTTTAACTAATTTACTGGAATTCTTTGAGGATATAACAAGCATGGTGGATAGAGGTGTACCGATGGATGTGGTGTATTTAGATTTCCAAAAGGCATTCGATAAGGTGCCACACAAAAGGTTACTGCAGAAGATAAAGGTATGCGGAGTCAGGGGAAATGTATTAGCATGGATAGAAAATTGGCTGGCTAACAGAAAGCAGAGAGTTGGGATAAATGGGTCCTTTTCGGGTTGGAAATCGGTGGTTAGTGGTGTGCCACAGGGATCGGTGCTGGGACCACAACTGTTTACAATATACATAGATGACCTGGAAGAGGCGACAGAGTGTAGTGTAATACAATTTGCAGATGACACAAAGATTAGTGGGAAAGCGGGTTGTGTAGAGGACACAGAGAGGCTGCAAAGAGATTTAGATAGGTTAAGTGAATGGGCTAAGGTTTGGCAGATGGAATACAATGTCGGAAAGTGTGAGGCCATCCAGCTTGGAAAAAAAAACAGTAAAAGGGAATATTATTTGAGTGGGAGAAATTACAACATGCTGCGGTGCAGAGGGACCTGGAGGTCCTTGTGCATGAATCCCAAAAAGTTAGTTTGCAGGTGCAGCAGGTAATCAGGAAGGCGAATGGAATGTTGGCCTTCATTGCGAGAGGGATAGAGTACAAAAGCAGGGAGGTCCTTCTGCAACTGTATAGGGTATTGGTGAGGCCGCACCTGGAGTACTGCATGCAGTTTTGGTCACCTTACTTAAGGAAGGATAGACTAGCTTTGGAGGGGGTACAGAGACGATTCACTAGGCTGATTCCGGAGATGAGGGGGTTACCTTATGATGATAGATTGAGTAGACTGGGTCTTTACTCGTTGGAGTTCAGAAGGATGAGGGGGGATCTTATAGAAACATTTGAAATAATGAAAGGGATAGACAAGATAGAGGCAGAGAGGTTGTTTACACTGGTCGGGGAGACTAGAACTAGGGGGCACAGCCTCAAAATACGGGGGAGCCAATTTAAAACCGAGTTGAGAAGGAATTTCTTCTCCCAGAGGGTTGTGAATCTGTGGAATTCTCTGCCCAAGGAAGCAGTTGAGGCTAGCTCATTGAATGTATTCAAATCACAGATAGATAGATTTTTAACCAATAAGGGGAGCGGGCGGGTAAGTGGAGCTGAGTCCACGGCCAGATCAGCCATGATCTTGTTGAATGACAGAGCAGGCTCGAGGGGCTAGATGGCCTACTCCTGTTCCTAATTCTTATGTTTTTTAAGTTCTAAAATGCCTTGCACTTGCGGCTTATTAGCTCCTGAATCTCCTGGTTGTTCTCGTCAAACCAGAATTGGTGTTTTCTGGTTGAGTGACCGAGCGTCTCTTTGCAGACACTGGTTATGGTGGCCTGAAGGGCAGACCAGGCATTGTGGGCACTCTGCGTCTCAGGGTCATTGAGGGTCGCCAGGTTGGCAGTGAGGCACTGGCTGTATCATAGGCAGTCCCTCGAACGAGGATGACTTGCTTCCACAAGAGTTCACAGATGTTTCAATGAAGGACCCGATATTCCAGTCCTAAACTCCAGCTGAGGGGGTAGAAGATGCCTGTGCATGGATTTTTTTAACATGTGGTGACCGGTGCACATCAGCCACCACACAGACTTGACAGAGCTAGGACGTTATCCAGTGGCAAGGGTTGAACCAGGACAACTGGAGACCTGCTCTGCTGCACGGACCCAGTGCACACACATATCGCAGTGTGGGCTGGCCCGTGCTGTCCATGGGCCCTCAGCTCTTCTGGGCCCTATACCCTCATTCACCGCACCTTCGCCTTCGATGTTCCAAGGCCCGGCATCCAGCTCTATTTATAGCCTCGACCTGTGGTGGTGTTCTCACACAGGTCGGGGCAGCCCACGATGTATAGGGTGGGCTGGCTGTATAGGGCTTTCTTAACTGGGCCTTTGAGTGCCCAAGCGTTGATTTTCCTGCCTTCGTTACCTTCCCGATGACCAGGGAGAAACAGGATGAATGCGCATGTGGGTTTGCCAGGATAGCGGGCTTCCCGAGGGTGCAAGGAGCAATTGACTGCATGCACGTGCCTTGCGAGCACCATTCGAGAATGCAGAGGTCTTCAGAAACAGAAAGTGATACCACTCCCTAAATGTGCAGCTGGTGTGCAACGCATCCTCGCAGTCAATGCTCGCTATGCTGGAAGTGCACATGACGCCTTTATCCTGCAGGAGAGCACTGTGCTTCGACTGTTTTAGCCACCACAGCAAGGCCAAGGCCAGCTGCTCAGGGAGACGGGATATGGCCTGGCCACCTGGCTAATGACCCCTGTTATGCCTCTAATAAAGCAATGTGGCTGTGTACTGTAGACGTGAGTAAGTGTGACCTTAGTCTCTTTAATCTAACTCCAGAGTACTGGTACAGCATGGGAGGCCTGCTTATATACCGTGCTCCCAAGGGATGCTGGGATCCCTTGGGACCAACAGATACGTCCCCTGGTGGCGGTAGAATGCTGGTTACATAGCGTTGCATACATAACATCACTCCCCCCTCCCCCCAAAGTCAATAGTACACTTATTTACAGGGTGAGATGATCTGGGGCTTTCCGCTCCCTAGTCGATCGTCTCGGTACAAACACAGGTGTGGGTGAGTTGGTTGGGCCTTCGCTGGGCTGCTGCGCAGCTGGCCTTGCTGGGCTGCTAGGGATGATGAATTCAGCTTTGTGGTCAACCGTGATGTCGGTTGCCACTTGTGTGTGAGTCGGAGGGTCGAAGTTGGTGTTGTCCTCTTTAGGTTGCTCGTGGCTGTCTGTGAACCGCAGTTTGGTTTGATCCAAATGCTTTCTGCAAGTTAGTCCATTTGCAAGTTTGACCTGAAATACCCTACTCCCTTATTTGGCTATGACATGGTTTGCAGGGTTTGCAGCTCGTCTGCACATTCGGTGGAGGTGTCCCATTGTTCCACAGCCTTTGCATGCACAGTGTTTGAAGCGGCATTGATGGGCTCAATGATCACCTCCGCAGCGCCAACAAGGTGTCAATTGCCTCGCATTCACGATTGATGGCAGACTCTGAGTCAATCTTTCCAATTCTTTGTCAGATCACAAACGCCAGAGGTCACCTTGCACACATCAAGGATCACCCTGCGCTAATGCTCTTAGCCAAAAGGCCTAGAGCCCAAGCACCGTTCCTGGAAGTACTGCAATACCAGGTTTGTGCCATGGAGGTGGATGGGTCAGCAACCCCACACACCTCCTATCTGAGGTCGTGCAGCTGCAGGTGTGTACGTTCTGCTATATGCATTCCTGCCTGAAAATAATGTTACTTTGTATACAGTACTTGCCAAAGCATCTTTATGCTGCGAAATTTGTTTGGTGTTATCACTGGTGGACATAAATGCCTGGGCTATCGTTATGGCTTTGCTCAGGTTCAGTGTTTCAACAGTCAATAGTTTGCGAAGGATAACCTCATGGCCAATGCCAAGCACAAAAAGTCTCTAAGCATTTGCTCCAGGAATCCATCGAATTCGCAATGTCCTACGAGGCGCCTTAGTTCAGCGACGTAGCTCGCCACTTCCTGGCCTTCAGACCGTTGACATGTGTAAAATCGATACCTTGCCATCAGAACGCTTTCCTTCGGATTTAGGTGCTCCCGGACCAGCGTACACAGTTCTTGATACGATTTGGTTGTTGGTTTCACCGGAGCAAGAAGATTCTTCATGAGGCCATAGGTTGTTGCCCCGCAGACGGTGAGGAGGATCATCATCATCATCATAGGCAGTCCCTCGGAATCGAGGAAGACTTGCTTCCACTCTTAGCATGAGTTCTTAGGTGGCTGTACAGTCCAGTACGAGAACCACAGTTTCTGTCACAGGTGGGACAGATAGTCATTGAGGGAAAGGGTGGGCAAGGAGCCTGTTTTGCCGTACGCTCCTTCCACTGCCTGCACTTGATTTCTGCATGCTCTCAGCGACGATACTCGAGGAGCTCAGCGCCCTCCTGAATGCACTTCCTCCATTTAGGGCGGTCTATGGCCAAGGACTACCAGGTGTCAGTGGAGATGTCGCACTTTATCAGGGAGGCTTTGAGGGTGTCCTTGTAACATTTCCTCTGCCCACCTTTGGCTCGTTTGCCGTGGACGAGTTCCAAGTAGAACGCTTGCTTTGGGAATCTCGTGTCTGGCATGCGAACTATGTGGCCTGCCCAGTGGAGCTGATCAAGTGTGGTCAGTGCTTCAATGCTGGAGATGTTGGCATCTGTCCTCCCATGGGATTTGCAGGATCTTACGGAGACATAGCTGGTGGTATTTTTCCACCGACTTGAGGTGCCTACTGTACATGGTCCACATCTCTGAGCCATACAGGAAGGCAGGTATTACTACAGCCCTGTAGACCATGAGCTTGGTGACAGTTTTAAGGGACTGGTCTTCAAGCACTTTTTTCCTCGGGCGGCCGAAGGCTGCACTGGCGCACTGGAGGCAGTGTTGGATCTCGTCGTTTGGCAGCGTTCACACTCCCTTCCAGCTCGTTGGCCAAGAAGTATTGGTTGAGTCGCTCCACAAAGGCCTCCCAATCGTCCCCTTCTGAGAATTTCTCCAGGATTCCAACAGTTCTCGTTGTCTCATCGCCAGTTGTTATGTCTCTAATAAAGGAATGTGACTGAGTACTGTAGACATGAGTAAGTGTGAGACCATAGTCTCTTTATTCTAACCCCAGAGTACTGGTACAGCATGGGAGGCCTGCTTATATACAGTGCTCCAAAGGGATGCTGGGATCCCTTGGGACTTCAACAGATATGCCCTCTGGTGGCGGTAGAATGCTGGTTACATAGAGTTGCATATATAACAACCCCCCTCTGCATCCCACCACAGAGCCGGAGGAACACTACAATGAGAGCCATGCTGCCAGCTGCAACATCATGGAGCAGACTATAGGGCTGCTGAAACAGCGATTTCGATGCCTGGAATGCTCTGGAGGCAGCCTTCAATACTCCCCTCAACAGGTCTCACTATTCATTGTGGTGTGCTGCATGCTGCACAATTTGGCCATCATGAGGGCCCAGACCTTATCAATGGGGATCGTAGACCCACCTCAGATGGACGAGGAGCAGGGGGAGGAGGAGGAGGAGGAGGAACAGGAGCCTGCCGACGCCCCGAATGTCCAGCAAGATGACAACGACACCAGCAACCACAGAGGAGGCAGCATTTCAATGTTGGTGGCAGCAGGGCTATTCGGTGGTGGCTCTTAAGGGAGTGTTTCGCTTGAAGGAGTGTCCTGAGGGATGCAGCTAATAATGACCGCATATTGATGCACGGTAATGCCACATCTCCATAACAAGTCAACAGTCATACATCAGAGGCTGAAAGAAATGGTTAAACTTACATTTTAATTGCAACACATCCCTCCAACAACCCCAAAAACCCCACCCCCTCAAATGAAACAAAATGGAGCACCCGCCCCTTTAAATTGTACAACAAAGAAACATCAGACCTTGCCCATTTTCATTAAAATCCCACCCCCTCAAATAAAACAAAATGGTACCCACATCTTCAAATTCATCATCATTATCATAGGTAGTCCCTCGAATAGAGGATGACTTGCTTGCACGTCAAAAAGTTCACAGATGTATCAATGAAGGATCTAAAATTCCAGGTCCCGAACTAAATCTTGAAGGGTGGAAGTTGCCTGTGCGTGGATTATTTTAACGTGTGGGGACTGTTGCACACCAGCCACCACATGAGCTTGACAGAGCTATGTCTTGGTCCAGTGGCAAGGATTAACCAAGACGATTGGAGACCTGCTCTTCTGCACGGGCCTAGTGTAGAATTTACCAATATTTCACAAAGATTCCTTGTACTTTCCCCTGCAGAGGAGAAGAATCCTTTTCTGGACTTTTAAAAATGGAAGGAAAAACTTCGGGACACAAATAGGTTTAAAGGGGCAGATGAGGCCTGCAGGGGATAAAAAGGGGATGCATTCATGGAGCCTGCCTGCCGCCCCCCCCAGTGTTTGGACTCATAGGAAAGGGAATTTAATTTGGAACTCGATGAACATTTTGGTATCCTAGGAAAAACTCTGAGGAAGATACCTAAGAGCTTTACAAGTTTAAGATTGCTAAAGGAGCATGTTGGAAGAGACTGCCAGAACAGAGGGTGGGACTTCACTCAGGAATTGGGTATTGGAGCTAATTCAATTTGTCTGGGAGAATGAGTCGATCGATAACTAACAAGAACTGTGAGACATAAAAATTCGCTCCCTAGTGACAATAAATGCATCAAGAGCTATCAGGCTAATCACCGGAGACCATTAGGGGTATGCATGTGCAAAGAGACCTATAGAAATCACGGGCCTAGCCCAACGGCCCAAGAGTTTAAACACTGCTCCAACAATGCCAACAGGTGATTTTCCACATTAACACATCATAATCAAATTACTGCTGAACAAGCCTGACAAATTCTGACAAAGAAGAGAGCTCAAAACTAATGAGCAGCTCCCTTGAAACAAAGAGCTGGGCCAGATTTGGTGGGAGATAAGGAAGCCTTTTTGGGGTATATCTATTCCCAGTTTTACAAGGAAAAAAACACAAGCAGCTGGAGGTTGGGAGTGAAGAAATGGAGTAGTGGAGAAAACTACAAGAAATCATCAAGGACCGACCGAGCACGAGGCCCACGAAACGGAAGGTTGTCAGCAACCAAATTGACAATCCGGGCCACCACAACCAGCGAAACGACCAACCGAAACCAACTCAGCAAAAACCGAGGCATCAACATTTATTTCCACTCTACAATCTACTTCTGAACGACCAAAGGGTGAGAAATTACCAAAAAGGACTAACTAAAACTATTCCTAACCAAAGAAAATGGATACTTACCCCATACATCCAAAACGCAACTTACCGCATCAACAGACTCACCCGAACTGAAGACTACGCAGTCCAAAGTCCTCTCCTCCATCTGGGGTGCAGCTCGCCTAGAAGGCCAAGTGCAGCGAAACCCGAAACCGCGATTCACCGGCAACTGTCAAAAGGGATTGGTGAGCATAGCCCCTGAACCCCCAGAGCTATAACTTAGTTAGTTAGGGGAATTGGGAGGGGGGAGGCTGGGATAACGTGTAAATGTATCTGCATTCTCCTCTCTACCCCATTTAGAGTTTAAGCTGTATTTTTTTCCCCACAGGCTGTATGTTGACAATTTATTCAATGTGTTGTACCCCTCAGTGTGTATTGGTATTACTATTCTGTGTGTGTTATTAAAAGCGTGCCTTTTACATCCTTTTAAACACAACAAAGCCATACCTGCTTCCTACCTTGAAACCGATTGTCTGTCCAAGTTTGTCACAGTCCCTTCATAATTCCAGAGTCTAGAACCAAGAGTGTGGGAGCGATTCGAAACCGCTCATATAAGGTCAGAAGGGAAAGCTGACCCCCCCCCGATAGACTACCCCTTACATAATGGCGATCACGAAGGGACTCTGGGGCAAGGGACATGATAAGAGAGAGACTGGTTTCAGGAAAAGAAGTAAAATGGAAGAGGGGATTTCCTCGTATGTGTTTGAGGGTAAATGTGGCTAAGGAGTGGGTACTCAATCTATTGTATGCTGAGCGTCCAGAAGATGCTGCAGCTCAATGGACCGTGAGCAAGGACCATAAAAGGTCGATAGAGAAGGCCATTTCGCTAATTTGCCTTCAGCGACAGATCCGGTTTCTAGATGAGGAGAATGAGAAATTAAAGGGAGTATTGAGGCAAGCAGAAGAGAGGTCCAGTGCAAGGGCCACAGTCGGGGAAAGGCTGTGGACCGAGGTGGGACAGTTCAAGGAAAGTAGAGAGCTCACGAAAGAAAGGCACAAAACCCAACTGGACCTTTTACAGTGTCAGATTATTGAAGCAAAGAATAGTGAACGGGCATTGCAGGAAGAGAATTCCTGCCTCGCCAAGCAAGTTAAAGAGTACGGGGAGAGGGTGAGAGACATTCAGGTCGCCTATAAGGTAGCCAGTGCCAGGGAATTTGAGGCAGGAGACCACGGCCCCTACCAGCAGCAGATCCAAAGTTTGAACTTTGCTCTATCCCGGGCTAAAGTCATGATGTGCCTGATAAACCCGGGTTTAGCCCAGGAACACCTAGTAGAGCAAGGAGAAACCCCTCAGTCACCGCCTGCAGCTCCCGGGAATGGCCTGGAGCAGCAGGGGTGTCAGCCAGAGTGTGGGGCAGGCAAGGATTGTGAACTACCAAATCCAGTGGCCCCGAGTTTTAGCTCGGCTTGGCAGCAGGGGGAAGAGGGCGAGCCAATACAAGAAGGGCCGGAACCAGGGTCAATGTACCCGGTCTGGCAGCAGAGGTTTGGCCCGCTTGATGCCAATGAGGCAGCAGGACCCCTAGAAAGCAACTTCGTAGTCCCCCACGACACCCAAAAACTGAGGGCTATGATAGGCCACCTAAGTAAGCTCACCCAACAGGGGGATCCCTCGGTACACTTCCTGGAAGTGGAACACACAGGGGATATTAATGGGTGCGATGATTCAGAGCAGGCTGAGCTGTTGCTCTTCTCGCTAGACACCAAGCTGTGCCATTCCCTCTCTGCAGACAGCAGAAAGGGGTGAAACACGTACGCTATGGTTAAGGAGGAGGTTCAAGAGGCCATGGGTATGAATGACAGGCATCCTTTCTCCCAAGTGGAGAAGACAGTGCAGCTCTATGGGGAGACTCCACAGGCTTTTGCCGACAGGTTGTGGCCGGTCTACGAAAGGGCCTGCAGTAGGGTTCTTGGCCAGGCCCACCTGGCCCCTAACAAGCTGGCTCACTGGCTCCGCAGTCTGGTGGCAAACAGCTTACCTGGAGTAAAGGCAAAAACCGAGGTCTGGTTCGATCCAAGAGATCCCAGAACAGTGGTCAGACAGTTGACCCTGGCTTACCGGAACGGTGGAGGGACAGAGGAGCCCTCCTCTAAAGGGAAGGTCGATGAGATTAAACCCAGCTAAGGGAAGAGAGAGTGGCATCAGGAAGATGGGAACCCTCCCCACAAAGGGGGCAAGTGTTTTGGGTGTGGGAAAAGTGGGCACTGGAGGAAGGACTGTAGGAACCCCTGGAAAGAGACTAAGGGAAAGGCCACTCCAGCCCCAGCCCGTAAGGCCGGGGCAGGAACACCCGACTCATATGAGACACTCGTAGTCGCCCTACAGACACTTATAAACGGACAGGGAGCAATAGCTACTGCAACCGGTACAGTAGCTGGTACGGTAAAACCCTCTGCTCCAACCCACCCAGATGCGTGACTAAAGCCAGCGCAGCCTGTGTACCTGTGTTCCCTAGAGTACGATGCCTGGAAGAGACCGTGCGTTACGATGGAGGTGGAGAAAGTGAAAGGGACCTACCTGCTAGATACTGGTGCCTCCAGCACCCTTGTATATGCAGATAACCCAGCTGCCTCACCTCTATCGAACGGGGTCCCGTACAGTCTAGTGGGGTTCACAGGCAATGAGCAAACTGGTTTGTTTTCCATCCAGCTCATCATTCAGTTAGGGACACTCAAAACCAAATGGAAGTGTGTCCTAATGAAATGGGAGCAGAAGGGAAAAGGGATCCTGGGGGCTGATTTCATCATGAGCCACCAGATCCTAGTGGATCTCAGGAACCACTGTCTATGGGGAGCCATAAGGACAGACAGGGAAGGTGAGGTGGCGGTGATCCCAGAAAAAGGGGCCAAGGGAACGTTGTGTACCGTGAAGCCAAAGGAGGGTTACAACTTGGAATTACTAGTCAGTAACACCCCAGTGGAGTACCAGGCATATGTACGGGCACACCTTGCAGCATTCGCCACCCACAAACCTGATTGTGGTAGTGTAATGGGGGTGGAAGTTAGTATCGAAGGGGACCCCATGACCCGACCACAAAAACAATATAACTTCCCCAGGGGGGCAGAGGCAGACCTGACAACGGCGCTGGGATCACTGGTAGAGCAAGGGGTGTTAAGACCGATAGCTACCCATGTGAACTCTCCACTGTGGCCAGTTAAGAAACCGGACAACTCATGGAGGGCCACCGTGGACTATCGAGTACTAAATAAGAATATCCCTGCCTGTGCACCCACTGTAGCAGCCGTAGCGGACCTCATAGGGAGTATTCCAGCATCTGCGACCACTTTCACGGTGCTTGACATTTCAAATGGGTTCTGGTCCATTCCTTTAAAACGGGAGGACCAGTACAAGTTCGCCTTTACCTTTAAGGGCCAACAATACACGTGGAACTGTCTTCCCCAAGGCTTCCACAACAGCCCCAGCATTTTTCACCAATGCATGGCGAAGTGTTTAAAGAGCTTTAGCAGATCCCAGTAGTTGGTGCAGTATGTGGATGACCTGCTCCTGTTTACCGATCAGGGGGAGGAGCATGGCCCACTGCTGGCCGAGCTGCTGGAGCTGCTAAAAGAAGAAGGGTTTAAAGTAAACCCCAAGAATGCACAGATCGGCTAGAATGAAGTCAAATTCCTGGGGCTGACTGTGCGCGCTGGGGAAAGTGCCACAGGCAAGGCTAGAAGGAAGGCAGTACAGGAGTTACCAGCCCTCAACACAGTGACAGGGGTAAGATCCTTTCTAGGACTCACCGGGTACTGCAGAGATTTTATTGAGGACTATGCAGCCACCGCAGCCCCTCTGCTCAGGCTCCTACACAAGAATGTAGAGTGGGACTGGGATGAGGGTTGCGAGGCAGCATTTAATCAGCTCAAGAAGGACTTGCAGACCGCGCCAGCCTTAGGAGTGGTAGATGTAGGAAAGGAGTTTTTCCTGGAAGTGGCAGCCAGCGGGGACAGTTTGAGCTCAGTGCTGCTTCAAGAGCGGTACGGCCAGCTGAGATCGGTGGTTTACTCCTCCAGGGTCCTCACAGATGTGGAGAAGGGGTACTCCAACTGTGAGAGACACTTCTTCGCCACTCATTGGGCAGTGAAAAGATCCTTGATCTTCACGGGAGGGTCTCCTCTAACACTCCTAACCCACCACACACCTACTCAGATGCTCCTAGATCGGAGGATTAAGGACGGGATGGTGAGCAGTGCCCACATTGCTCGCTGGACCCGGCTCCTCTCCCAGATGGACCTCAGAGTAGAAGGCCCCCGCGAGCCAAGGCTCGCAGACAACCTAGTCTACCCAGGGAAAGCCCACAGGTGCTCCACAGAAGGGGTATGGGAGGTGAACATTGGCCTTCGGGCTGGGTTACACCCTATAGGCCGGGATATCTACGTGGACGGGTCCAGCATGGTATCTGCTGGCCAACGACTCACTAGGTGCAGAGTCTATGACCCAAGGGCAGGTATTGCCCTGGCAATCAAGCTCCCCAGCACCATGAGTGCCCAGCATGCTGAACTGTCCGCCGTAATGTACGTGGTAACCCACCCCGAGGAATTCCCTATCCCGTACACGATTTGCTCGGACAATATGTTCACCTGCAATTCGTGTACGGAGTACCTGGCTATCTGGTCCCGTCGCAGATACACCTCCGCTGACGGGAAACCCCTGACAATCAAGCCCCTGCTGGAGAAAATAATGACAGCGGTGGGGGAAGAAGGAAAGGTCTTCATACATAAGGTGAAGGCCCATTCAAAAACCGAACCCGGTGCAGAGGGAAACCAACAGGCTGACAAACTGGCCAAAGAAGGTGCCCGCACGGGAAAGTTCTGGGACCCCTATGACACCGGCTGCATAGCAGCGGTCAAGAATAAGAACAGGGAAGCAGAGAGTACAGGGATAGCTTTGGCCCCGGACTTAAAAACAGTTCAGGCACAGAACCCGCTCCTGAAAGCTGTCCTGAACGCGCTAGCTAGAGGAGAGAGAGTAGAAGGTCCGTATGGCACAGCAGCCATTACCGTTAAGGAAGGCATGCTGTTTAAAGAGGGACAATGGGTCGTGCCACAGCAGCACCAGAGGGAATTCCTAAAACTGGCCCATGAGGGTCCAGGAGCGAGACACCCCGGGCCTGAGACCACCTGGCAACGGGTGGAACAGGCAGGATGGTGGCCGGGACTCAGGGAGGACGTCCGTGAGTTGTGTGTGAACTGCCTGGTGTGTGCTGCGAACAATCCTGACCCCCAGAAAAGGAAGGTGTCCCTAGGATATGTCAGGAGGGTAGAGGGACCATGGCAGTCAATCCAAATTGACTACATCAGGCCCCTACCCACCGCCCAGGGAGGCTACAAATACTGCCTAGTCCTGGTGGACGTGTTCTCAAAATGGGTTGACGCCTTCCCCTGCCGAACAGCCACCGCACTAGGGACAGCTAAGATTCTAGTGAGGGAAGTGTTCTCCCGGTGGGGACTCCCACAGTATGTGGAGTCAGATCAGGGGAGCCATTTCACCGGGCAGGTAATGCAGGCAACCCTTAAGGTGGTCGGCATTGAGGGGAAATGGCACGTTGCCCACAACCCACAGTCATCGGGCATTGTGGAGCGTTTAAACCGCATCATTAAAGAAAGGCTGCGGAAGGAGATGGGAGACTCACCCCAAAAGTGGGTGGAGGTCTTACCGTTGGTCTTAATGGGAATCCGAGCTAGCCAGTCAAAGAGCACGGGGTATTCCCCATACGAGCTCATGACTGGCCAGATCATGTGGACGCCCACCCATGTCCTAGCCCCGGTGCTCACAGAAGATCAGCTCAGAGAGGTGAACCGGGATCGGTTTGTCAGGAACCTGTTTGAACACCTCAGACAGATTCACTGGCAGGCTGCTAGTAATATGGGCAGACAGCATCGGAGTAACCGATTGCTGCTAGAACCCAGCAAACACCACGAATGGGAGATAGGGGACCAGGTCATGGTGAGGAACTATGCTCAGGTAGGGGTTTTTGAAGCATTATATATGGGGCCATACAGCATTGTCGACAAGGCAAGCCCGATGGTCTATACCATAAAGCTGCCCCGCCGTACTAAGTGGTTCCACATCAACCAGTGCAAGCTGTACAACCCAGGGTCAGCCAAGCACAGAGGGCAGCCGGGAAGGGTGAACCATCCTCAGTACGGGGACCCTCCGTTGGCCACCCCCGACAGTGGATTGCCCACATGGAATGTGGCAGGCTCAGAAACCGTGCCTATAGGGGCGGTGAATTGTACTACTGGGGGGGCTGTCCCACCCATCGTTTGGGATTCAGACGCACCCCCAGTAACCCAAGCCCTGAGAAGGACCATCCGTGCACCACGGCCAAAGATACTGTGGTCACCGGCATCTGAGCCTCAGCGATTCTACTCTAGGAGAAGGGCAGCCCGACAGGGAAGGCCAAAGGTCAGAAGTAAAGAGGCCGCTCAGAGTAGGGACCCCCAGCCACTCGCCTCCAGTGGTGAGGGTCTCACAGGAGCAGTAGCAACGAGCTGTCCTGGAGACAAGGGTCTCCAGCTCACTGGCTGTGGGGAAACCCTAGCATCCAGGCGGTTATCAGGCCACACAAGGCATGGGCCTGACAGGGATTAACCAGGCCACCTGGAGACAGGTAGTGGTTGTGCATAGCTCTAATTTTTAGTTTAAGGCAACTGACTGCACCATTTTACATTTTAGTTTAGAATTAAGGTTAATGTTGCAGTAATGTTTAGGTGATTGTTGTGAGTTTGTCTTTTGTGTCAGCCAGCCTGAGAGCAGTTCTCAAGGGCAGGATCCAGACATTACCGGGTGATGGACAAACCTCAGGAGAGCAATTGATGTTGTTCAATTTAAATCTATGTTCTTCCTTCTGCAATGTGGTTGTACGTTGCCTACATGCTGATGAATATAATGTAATTCAAATGAAATGTAACTGTGCTGAAATGCAATTGTAGTGATTGAACTCCCTCCAAGCTGGGAGGGTGTAAATGTAAAAAGTTTGTATCTGTAAAGGGAAAAGTGTGTATCGATGGTGATGTTGCATAAGTGTAATGGATATTTTGAGTATTAGTTTAGTTAATCTACGGGGAAGGTTATCTCTTGGGAGTCAGGAATTTTGCTTACCTGGAAGATGATACCATAAGTGTTATCACAGGGGAGAGTGTAGAATTTACCAATATTTCGCAAAGATTCCTTGTATCTTTCCCCTGAAGAGGAGAAGAATCCCTTTCTGGACTTTTAAAATGGAAGGAAAAACTTCGGAGCACAAATGAGTTTAAAGGGCAGACGAGGCCTGCAGGGGATAAAAAGGGGATGCATTCATGGAGAGCACCCCCCCCCACCCCCCGCCCAGTGTTTGGACTCACAGGAAAGGGAATTTAATTTGGAACTCGATGAACATTTTGGTATCCTAGGAAAAACTCTGAGGAAGATACCTAAGAGCTTTACAAGGTTAAGATCTCTGAAGAAGCATGTTGGAAGAGACTGCCAGAACAGAGGGTGGGACTTCACTCAGGAATTGGGTATTGGAGCTAATTCAATTTGTCTGGGAGAATGAGTCGATCGATAACTAACAAGAACTGTGAGACATAAAAATTCGCTCCCTAGTGACAATAAACGCATCAAGAGCTATCAGGCTAATCACCGGAGACCATTAGGGGTATGCATGTGCAAAGAGACCTATAGAAATCACGGGCCCAGCCCAACGGCCCAAGAGTTTAAACACTGCTCCAACAATGCCAACAGGTGATTTTCCACATTAACACATCATAATCAAATTACTGCTGAACAAGCCTGACAAATTCTGACAAAGAAGAGAGCTCAAAACTAATGAGCAGCTCCCTTGAAACAAAGAGCTGGGCCAGATTTGGTGGGAGATAAGGAAGCCTTTTTGGGGTATATCTATTCCCAGTTTTACAAGGAAAAAAACACAAGCAGCCGGAGGTTGGGAGTGAAGAAATGGAGTAGTGGAGAAAACTACAAGAAATCATCAAGGACCGACCAAGCACGAGGCCCACGAAACGGAAGGTTGTCAGCAACCAAATTGACAACCCGGGCCACCACAACCAGCGAAACGACCAACCAAAACCAACTCAGCAAAAACCGAGGCATCAACATTTATTTCCACTCTACAATCTACTTCCGAACGACCAACGGGTGAGAAATTACCAAAAAGGACTAACTAAAACTATTCTTAACCAAAGAAAATTAGTATTTACCCCATACATCCAAAACGCAACTTACCGCATCAACAGACTCACCCCAACTGAAGACTACGCAGTCCAAAGTCCTCTCCTCCATCTGGGGTGCGGCTCGCCTAGAAGGCCAAGTGCAGCGAACCCCGAAACCGCGATTCACCGGCAACTGTCAAAAGGGATTGGTGAGCATAGCCCCTGAACCCCCAGAGCTATAACTTAGTTAGTTAGGGGAATTGGGAGGGGGGAGGCTGGGATAACTTGTGTAAATGTATCTGCATTCTCCTCTTTACCCCATTTAGAATTTAAGCTGTATTTTTTTCCCCACAGGCTGTATGTTGACAATTTATTCAATGTGTTGTACCTCTCAGTGTGTATTGGTATTACTATTCTGTGTGTGTTATTAAAAGCGTGCCTTTTACATCCTTTTAAACACAATAAAGCCATACCTGCTTCCTACCTTGAAACCGATTGTCTGTCCAAGTTTGTCACAGTCCCTTCATAATTCCAGAGTCTAGAACCAAGGGTGTGGGAGCGATTCGAAACCGCTCATATAAGGTCAGAAGGGAAAGCTGACCCCCCCCGATAGTCCACCCCTTACACTAGTGCGCACACATATCGCAGTGTGGGCCTTCACCTCTTCTGGGACCCGAACTCATGCCTCCCCTGGGCCCCGATCACATCCTTTTACATTCTCTCGCCGCTCCTTCGCCCTGACCTCGCCGCTCCTGCTGTACCTGCCCACGCTCCAATCATCGACCTGGATCTTGGTGACGTTCCTCTTCACTGCCGTTGCTCTCCTGCTCCAGCACGTGCTGCTCCCTGGAGTGGTATGCCGCCACGCAGCTCCTTCCGCTCCCCGGCCTGCTCCGATGGTGCTCGCAGGCCGGGGGTCACTCAGCCTGCTGGGCTAGGCCACCACGCTGCTCCTTCCACTCCAAATTATACAACATATAACATATGCACCATTATGTAAATGGGACCCGTGGGGACATCTTTAATTGGTGTATTTTCCGTTGGCATTTCCCACCCCTCTGCCTCACCCCCCTCCCTCACCTACTGCTCCTCCTCAATTGTTCCTCAGTGCCTGCAGCAATGCAGCTTCAGGGCTGCTGTGTGTCTGAGGAATGCAGGTCAGATGGCCTAGGAGGATGCCCTCGATAAGCTTTGGGCACAGAGTGGCCGACTGCTGACTGCACCACCTCAGGATGGCAGGCAGCAGTGTGGGCTGGCTGGGGTGCAGGCCGTGTTGGGTGCAAAGGCGGACTTGCAGTGGTGGGAGCCGGAATGCTGTCATCGTGAGGAAGGACAGCACTTTCCATATCCAGCGGCAAACTGACACTCCTCCGGGGTGGCACCAGAGCATCAGAAGCAATATGTGCCCCCACAGATTGCTTACCTGCTGCGGCACCGTGTGTTCCCCATCCGACTGTGGGAAAGACAGAGAGGATAGCAGCAGACGCAACTTGCATGGCAGCATTCTGAGACTGAATAAATGCAGGGAGCACCTGAAACGCTGAAGAGTGCACTTGAACCGCTGCAGTCTGAGATTGCATGCCAGCAACCAGTGTCTGGATGACATCACAAAGACGATGTCATGGCTGCTGCCGTGTCAACCATGGCACCCACTATCACCTCTGGAATCCCACTGTCGCTTGTTGAGGCCATTTGCCGGTCTAGACAGGCAAGGATGGTCTCAGTGGATTGCTGAGAGGTGCAACCCATGATGGAGGCAGCCTCCGCCACACTCACACCAAGTGCAGCCATGCTCTACGGCACAGTCCCCAATGCACCTGTCATCTCACGGTGCTTCTGCGATGACTCCCTGGACAGGGCCTCCCAATCCAGATCCTCATCTGCCTGACTCTTTGCAGGACTCCTGGGCCCACTTACCCTCCGGAAAGCTGGCCCCCGAGCTTCCCCTCACGCTGGGTGTTGCTGCAGGCCATTGGGTCCATGAGGGTCAGCTGGAAGTTGGTGGTGTCCTCCGCCAAACTGGTGTCCCCACTCGCGGGCACTGGGGTCAGGTCCCGGTCGGTGGCCACACATGTCCCGACATCCTCCTCATCCTTCCCCAATGTGTGAGGATGCTGGCTGACGGGCAGGCTGCGGCTCACTTGGTTCATCATCTGTAAGCACAAAGCAACACAAGTGTGGGTAGCAATTGGGGAGGGGGCAGGAAGACAAGAAGGAGGGGGCATTGTTATTTTGCAGATAAATGTTGTGAGGCATGTGGGATGAAGGGTGAGGGCTGTCACAGTAAATGGACATCTTATTGACAAACCGTCAGTGTCCTGCGGGAACTCTGCCTGTCCAGTCACAACCGCTCCAACTGCTGGGCCCATGAGGGCAGACACTCGCTCCTCAATGGCGGTGAGGTCCAGGGGGTCTGGCTCCCCTCCTCCCATCCTCTCCTGCGCTCACCTCTTGTGGGTGAGCTTGGCCTGCAATGAGCAAAACAAGATGTTGTCATTGGGTCTGTCCCTACTGGTGTGCAACATCTGTCTGTAGTAAGTGCCTCACTACTGATGTCGTGACCTCTCAATGTCTGCATCTCAGCCTGCGTGGCAGCTCACAGTGGATGTGTAAAAGGTGGGGTCTGGGCACAAGGAGCTACGAGTAAGTATGATGCTGAAGACCTGTAACCACATATGGAGAGTTAGTAGGGCCAAAATTGCCCTCCGCCCTGTTTGGCGCGGATAATTCAAATTAGATCATGATTTACCACCCCAATCGATGGGGCAGGGAATCGAGCTCTTTTGACCGTAAAAATTAACGGGGCGGTGCTGGGAGCAGAAATGGCCTCTGCAGAGCAGTGTGGGGGCGGATCATCAACTGAGGACCCAATTTCACCTGCCTCACATTCACTCATAATGAGGCGTGTGTTCCCTGGCCTTCTTAAAGGGCAGGTATTTCAGGTAGGTACTGGTCATTCTGATCAGAGCGATTGCTGTCTTTGTTGTTTCCCATCTTGTTACATGGCAAGTCAGAGAGGTGGCAGGAGGGCAAGCAGATTCACAGATGCCCAAATTGAGACGCTGCTGCAACTGTGGAGGGAAGGAGGTGCCTCCTATTTCCGGAGTCTTGGAGGCCCTCTCGGCAGGTCTTCAATGATGCTTGGGCAGAGGTGGCTGCAGCGGTATCGGCGATCTCAGTACTGGACCAGACGTCTATTCAGTGCCGGAAGAGGTTCACCAACATCACTCGAGTGGTGAAAGTGAGTACATGGTCACCCTATCATTGAGCTTCGCTCTCTGAACTCTCTGAGTTTTCCAACTTATTTACCTGTTTCTGTAAAGCAGCACTTCAGTGGTGAGTCATCTATATGTCATGTGTACATACTCACAGTTGAGGGCCCCTTTCATTTGTGCCTTACATTTGCATCTAATGAAGCTGCATATCCATTATTTCCAGAGGCCTAACTGGACTGCTGCTCACCAACCCTTCTTTACGTTGTAGGCCAAGATGGCACATAACCGCAGCAAGCAACAGAGGACTAGAGGTGGAGCAGCCGACCTTCAGCAGTTGACCGATGTTGAGGAAAGGATACTGCGGATAATTGGCACACAGGCACCGTCGATCCTGCTGGGGGCAGCATTGATAAGTCAAGGCCTTCCTTTAATGCCATTGTCTATAACTTCACAAATGCCTATCAGTACCATGGTCAGCAATGTGTGCACCTTGGATGCTGCATGGTCCAGCCCCCTCCCTCACCCTTACACCACTCTTGTCTCATTTATGCTTGCAGATGATGTCCTGGAGATGGACAGCCTGGGCCTCAGCCCCCTGATCCAAGTGGGGACAGTGACAAAATGTGGGAGGAGGTGGATGCCGAGGGAGAGACAGGCCCAAGCACCGCATCACTGCTTTTTACGCACCCACGCACCAGCTCAGATACTGGGAGTACACGTTTGCTGCAGTTTGGCTTAGTAGAGAGATGTGCCCTGGGTGATGCACCAGAGCCGAGCAGGCTGCTGCAGGTCAAGGGGAAAGGGAACCTCAGGAGCCAACTCCCTGAGGGATGAGTTTGCATGTGAGTTCTGCTGGACAGGACTCAGATGAGCACCTCGATGTGGAGGCGTTCGAACAAGTGGTGCTGGCCATGCACTCGGAGATGCTAGGGGCAATGGCAAGGGTGCCTGAGAGCCTGTCGCAAGAGGTCAGGGGCAAGGAAGAGTCTGCCTCCCGCATTGTGAAAAATTCTGCGTACACCATGGAGCGCATCATTGCCAGCGTATGGACGATGTTGGACTCCCAGTGTGACCGTGCAGGTCCATCACAGTCCACTGGGGATCTGTCACAGCAGCCCACCCAACTGTGCTCCAGCAGATGGTGGGATGCTGAGGTGCTGCCCCGAGGGAGTGGCACTGGGTCATTGGAGCCGGAGCGTGTAGTGCTCTCTCAAGATCATAGCGTTCCGAATCCCAGTCTTGTCACTCCATCATTGCAACTAGCCATTGCTTGCACCAAGCCAATCCAGAGTGTTGGCACTGAGGCTGAGGTGAGCCAGTCTGCAGCCAGCCCTTCCAGGGCCAGAGCTGGTCGAAGGCGACCTACAAGGACATCTGTAGAATCTGGAGGTGAAACACAGCAGCCTACACCATAGGCATGCTGTAGCCACAGGGGAGACACTCCAAGGCCCTGTACAAGTGTAGTAAGACCTCCCTGCTCCTATACTCAAATCCTCTCGCTACGAAGGTCAACATGTCATTTGCCTTCTTCACCGCCTGCTGTACCTGCATGCCAACTTTCAATGACTGATGTACCATGACACCCAGGTCTCGTTGCACCTCCCCTTTTACTAATCTATCACCATTCAGATAATAATCTGCCTTCCTGTTTTTGCCACCAAAGTGGATAACCTCACATTTATCTACATTATATGGCATCTGCCATGCATTTGCCCACTCACCTAACCTGTCCAAGTCACCCTGCAGCCTCTCAGCATCCTCCTCACAACTCACACTGCCACCCAGCTTAGTGTCATCTGCAAACTTGGAGATATTATATTCAATTCCTTCATCTAAATCATTAATGTATGTTGTAAATAGCTGGGGTCTCAGCACTGAACCTTGCAGTACCCCACTGGTCACTGCCTGCCATTCTGAAAAGGACCCGTTTATTCCTACTCTTTGCTTCCTGTTTGCCAACCAGTTCTCTATCCATGTCAGTACATTACCCCCAATATCATGTGCTTTAATTTTGCACACCAATCTCTTGTGTGGGACCTTGTCAAAAGCCTTTTGAAAGTCTAAATACACCACATCCACTGTCCCCCACATGTCCACTCTACTAGTTACATCCTCAAAAAATTCCAGAAGATTTGTCAAGCATGATTTCCTTTTCATAAATCGATGCTGACTTGGACCGATCCTGTCACTGCTTTCCAAATACGCTGCTATTACATCTTTAATATTTGATTCCAACATTTTCCCCACCACCAATATCAAGCTAACCAGTCTATAATTCACTGCTTTCTCCCTCCCTTCTTTTTTGAAAAGTGGGGTTACATTAGCTACCCTCCAATCCATAGGAACTATTCCAGAGTCTATAGAATGTTGGAAAATGACCACCAATGCATCCACTATTTCTAGGGCCACTTCCTTAAGTACTCTGGATGCAGACTATCAGGCCCTGGGGATTTATTGGCCTTCAATCCCATCAATTTTCATAACACAATTTGCTGACTAATGAAGATTTCCTTCAGTTCCTCCTTCTCACTAGATCCTCGCTCCCCTAGTATTTCTGGAAAGTTATTTGTGTCTTCCTTAGTGAAGGCAGAACCAAAGTATTTGTTCAATTGGTCTGCCATTTCTTTGTTCCCCATTATAAATTCACCTGATTTTGACTGTAAGGGACTCACATTTGTCTTCACTAATCTTTTTCTCTTCACGTATCTGTAGAAGCTTTTGCAGTCAGTTTTTATGTTCCCTGAAAGCTTACTCTCATATTCTATTTTCCCCCTCCTAATTAAACCCTTTGTCTTCCTCTAAATTCTAAATTTCTCCAGTCCTCAGGTTTGCTGCTTTTTTTGGCCAATTTATATGCCTCCTCCTTGGATTTAACACCATCTCTAATTTCCCTTGTAAGCCACGGTTGAGCCACCTTCCCCATTTTATTTTTACGCCAGACAGTGATGTAGAATTGTTGAAGTTCATCCATGTGATCTTTAAATAGCTACCATTGCCTATCCACCATCAACTCTTTTAGTCTCATTTGCCAGTCTATTTTAGCCAATTCACGTCTCATATTGTCGAAGTTACCTTTCTTTAAGTTCAGGACTCTAGTCTCCGAATTAATTGTGCCACTCTCCATCTTAATGAAGAATTCTACTATATTATGATCACTCTTCCCCAAGGGGCCTCGCACAACAAGAGTGCTAATTAATCCTCTCTCATTACACAACACCCAGTCTAGGATGGCCTGCTCTCCAGTTGGTTCCTTGACATATTGGTCGAGAAAACCATCCCTTATCCACTCCAGGAAAACCTCCTCCACTGTATTGCTACCAGTTTGTTTAGCCCAATCTATATGTAGATTAAAGTCACCCATGATAACTGCTGTAACTTTATTGCACGCATCCCTAATTTCCAGTTTGATGCCATCCCCAACCTCACTACTACTGTTTGGTGGTCTGTACACAACTCCCACTAGCGATTTCAGCCCTTTTGTGTTCCGCAGCTTTACCCATACAGATTCCAACTCATCCACGCTATTGTCCTTCCTTACTATTGCATTAATCTCTTTAACCAGCAACGCTACCCCACCTCGTTTTCCTTTCAGTCATCTTTCCTGAATATTGAATACCCTTGGATATTGAGTTCTCAGCCTTGGTCAACCTGCAGCCATGTCTCCATAATCCCAATTACATCATATCCATTAACAGCTATCTGCGCAGTTAATTCTTCCACCTTATTACGAATGCTCCTCGCATTGAGAGACAGAGCATTCAGGCTTGATTTTTTAACGCTCTTTGTCCTGGGTGAGGCCACACTTTGAGTATTGCGTGCAGTTTTGGTCTCCTAATCTGAGGAAGGACTCGCTTGCTGTTGAGCGAATACAGCAAAGGTTCACCAGACTGATTCCCAGGATGGCAGGACTGACATATGAGAAAAGATTGAATCGGCTAGGCTTATACTCACTGGAATTTAAAAGAATGAGAGGGGATCTCATAGAAACTTATAAAATTCTGACGGGACTGGATAGGTTAGATGTAGGAAGAGTGTTCCTGATGTTGGGGAAATCCAGAACCAGGGGTCACAGTCTAAAGATAAGGGGTAAGCCATATAGGACCGAGATGAGGAGAAACTTTTTCACTCAGAGAGTTGTGAACCTGTGGAATTCTCTGCCACAGAAAGTTGTTGAGTCCAGTTCAGTGGACATATTCAAAAGGGAGTTAGATGTGGCCCTTACGGCTAAATGTATCAGGGGTTATGGAGACAAGGCAGGGGTCAGGTACTGAGGTTGCATGATCAGCCATGATCATATTGCATGGCGGTGCAGGCCCGAAGGGCCGAATGGCCTGCTCCTGCACCTATTTACTATGCTTCTATGTTTCTATACTTAGAATTTTGTTGTAATGTGGCCCTTTTTGACTTTTGCCTTTGATTTTTCTGCCCTCCACTTTTACTTTTCTCCTTTATACCTTTTGCTTCTGAATCCATTTTATTTCCCTCTGTCTCCCTGCATAGGTTCCCATCCCCCGGCCATATTAGTTTAAATCCTCCCCAACAGCACTAGCAAACACTCCCCCTTGGACATTGGTTCCAGTCCTGCCCAGGTGCAGACCGTCCGGTTTGTACTGGTCCCAACTCCCCCAGAACCAGTTCCAATGTCCTAGAAATTTGAATCCCACCCTCTTGCACCATTCCCCAAGCCACGTATTCATCTTAACTATCCTGTTATTTCTACTCTGACTAGCACGTGGCACTGGTAGCAATCCTGAGATTACTACCTTGGAAGTCCTACTTTTTAATTTAACTCCTAGCTCCCTAAATTCAGCTTGTAGGACCTCATCCCGCTTTTTACCTATATCGTTGGTACCTACATGCACCATGACAACTGGCTGTTCACCCACCCCCTCCAGAATGTCCTGCAGCCACTCTAAGACATTCTTGACCCTTGCACCAGGGAGGCAACATAACATCCTGGAGTCTCGTTTGCGGCCACAGAAACCCTATCTATTCCCCTTACAATAGAAGCCCCTACCACTATAGCTCTCCCACTCTTTTTCCTGCCCTCCTGTGCAACAGAGCCACCCATGGTGCCATGGACTTGGCTGCTGCTGCCTTCCCCTGATGAGCCATCTCCCCCAACAGTGCCCAAGGTGGTATATCTGTTCTGGAGGGAGCTTACCGCAAGGGATCCCTGCACTCCCTTCCTTCCACTGCTCTTCCTGATGGTCACCCATTCCCTATCTGCCTGTGTAACCTTTACCTGCGGTGTTACCAACTCTCAGCATTCTCAGCATCGCGGATGCTCCAGAGTGAATCCATGTGCAGCTCCAGTGCTGCAATGCGATCTGTCAGGAACTGCAGCTGGATACACTTCCCGCACACTGGAAGCGTCCCTGATTTCCCACATAGCACAGGAGGAGCATGACATGGGTCTGGGCTCTCCTGCCATGACAATCCTTAAATTACTTAATTTGGCAACAATGACAAGGTTTCTTACTGCTAAGAAAAAGAAAAATGATAAAGAAAAAGAAAACTACTCACCAATCAACCAGCCAATGTGGCCATGGGGATGCACAGATGCAGCTGAAAGTGGCGACCAAATTAATTAAAATGAGTAGCAATGAGACGGTCTCAGATGTCCCTTGCAGGATCAGGATGGCGAGGCCATCTCCTGCTTGGTCGTGGAGCCTCCTCCTGTTCCTCCTCCTGCTCCTTCTACTCCTGCTCCTCGACCTCAGGTGCTACTGCTACATCGTCGGCCAGTGGCTGTGCCCTCATGATTGTCAGGTTGTGAAGCATGCAGCAGACGATGACGAATAGGGATACCCAGTCAGGCAAGCACTGCAGCACTCCTCCTGAGCGATCAAGGCAGTGGAACCGCTGTTTAAGGATTTCGCTGGACCTGCTCAATGATGCGCCTAGTGACCAAATGAGCCTCATTGTACGATTGCTGTGCAGGAGTGGTGCGGTTATGAAGGGGAGTCAGGAGCCAGGTGCATAGTGGGTACCCCTTGTCTCCTAGGAGCCATCCGCCATCTTCATTTGGTGGCTGAAACAGTCTGCCGCAGGATGAAGGCATCGTGGCTGCTGCCAGGATAGCGGGCATCAACGGCCATGATTTGGCTCTTGTGTTCGCACACCAACTGGACATTGAGTGAGTGGTATTCCTTGCGGTTTCTGAAGGTCTCTGGATTGTTCTGCGGCACCCTCAATGCAACAAGGGTGCAGTCTACGGCACCCTGAACCCTGGGGAAGACCATTATCCTGAAGAAGCAACTGCTTCTCTCTGGTCATTGGAAAGGAGATGTAGTCCCTCCTCCTCTTGTACAGAGCATCTGTGACCTAACGGATGGAGCAATGCGCGGCATATTGGGAGAGGTTGGAGATGTCTGATGTGGCTCCTTGGAAAGATCCAATGGCAAATGCTGTCGATCTCTGTGATGGCTTTGAGTTTGTTTGTTGTAATATTGATAATAGTTATTCTAATCCAATGATTTCTTTGGGGCTGAAATTGCCACTTTTCTTTAAGGCCCGTTACCCCCTCTCATAGGATAACGGGTGGTAAGACCTTTCTGCTGCATTGCAGACAGTTCTGCGCACACCATGGAGCACATCATTGCAATGGGTTTCTGCCGTGCCCTGTCTTTCCCGGCCCGCCCTGCCGCCAACCCTTTACCGCCCGCCGCTGACCCCATTTTGTGCCCCGCGGAGGGAATTGTCCCACGGGAGCGCAGTTGACGCCGGTCGGTGCCACCTACAGCTTCGTGGGATGCAAAGCTACTGGTGGCTGGGCGGTGAGGCCACCCTTAAAGGGGAGGGTACACCATTGCGGCCGCCATTTTGTTTTAATTGTTGGCCTACAGTGGCGGTCGCTGGTTCGGTCGGGCCGGCAACAGGCAGCCCGGCATCCCCTCTTGGGTGCCGGGCCGCTGGCCTGACCGAACTCCTCCCTGATAGCACAGTGGGCACCATGAAAGCTAAACTAAGCCTCGCAGCATCCCTCCCCTTTAAGTGAAGGGAAGGGCGTTGCGACACGTCAGCATAACGCAGCATGTCACCTCGTGCTGATGGACACCACCCCACTCCCAACCTGATTGTACCCCGATATCACCTTCAACAGGGCCCAAAAGCACTGAGAGGCAGTTTCTTGAACGAACAACCGAATTTCCCAGCCCTTGCCTCCGCCTCCTGCCGGGCGGTAATAATTCAATTAATTTGAATTATCCGCCCGAAACGAGGCGGAGGGTGAGTGACGTGAATAGCACGTTTAGCGAGTTGGTCTTACGGCAGGTAAAGGGTACACAGCCAGATAGGGAATGGATGACCAGCAGGAAGAGCAGTGGAAGGAAGGTAGTGCAGGGGTCCCCTGCGGTCATCACCCTGCAAAACATATACACCGCCTTGAGTACTGTTGAGGGAGATGACTCATCAGGGGAGGACAGCAGCAGCCAAGTTCATGGCACTGTGGGTGGCTCTGCTGCACAGGAGGGCAGGAAAAAGAGTGGGAGCGCTATAGTGATATGGGATTCAATTGTAAGGGGAACAGATCGACGTTCCTGCGGCCGCAACCGAGACTCCAGGATGGTATGTTGCCTCCCTGGTGCAAGGGTCAAGGATGGCTCCGAGCGGGTGCAGGGCATTCTGAAAAGGGAGGGTGAACAGCCAGTTGTCGTGGTGCATATAGGTACCAAAGATATAGGTAAAAAATGGGATGAGGTTCTACAAGACGAATTTCGGTAGCTAGGAGCTAAATTAAAAATTAGGACCTCAAAAGTAGTAATTTCAGGATTGCTACCAGTGCCACGTGCTAGTCAGAGTAGGAATCGCAGGATAGCTCAGATGAATACGTGGCTTGAGGAGTGGTGCACAAGGGAGGGATTCAAATTTCTGGGACATTGGAACCGGTTCTGTGGGAGGTGGGACCAGTACAAACCGGACGGTCTGCACCTGGGCAGGACCAGAACCAATGTCCTCGGGGGGGTGTTTTCTAGTGCTGTTTGGGAGGAGCTAAACTAATATGGCAGAGGGATGGGAACTAATGCAGGAAGACTGAGGGAAGTAGAATGGGGGCAGCTGCAAAAGATAGAAAGAAGAAAAGTAAAAGTGGAGGGGAGAGAAAGGGAAAAAGCAAAAAGGGTCACATTACAACAAAATTCTAAAGGGGCAAAATGTGTTAGAAAGACAAGACTGAAGACTCTGTGCCTCAATGCGAGGAGTATTCGGAATAAGGCGGACGAATTAATTGTGCAGATAGCAGTTAATGGGCATGATGTAATTGGCATCACAGAGACATGGCTCCAGGGTGACCAAGGCTGGGAACTCAACATCCAGGGGTATTCAACATTTAGGAAGGATAGACAGAAAGGAAAAGGAGGCGGGGTGGCATTGCTGGTTAAAGAGAAAATTAATGCAATAGTAAGAAAGGATATCAGCTTGGATCATGTGGAATCGGTACGGGTGAAGTTACGGAATGCGAAGGGGCAGAAAACGCGAGTGGAAGTTGTGTACAGACCACCAAACAGTAGTAATAAGGTTGGGGACAGCATCAAACAAGAAATTAGGGATGCATGCAATAAAGGTACAGCAGTTATCATGGGTGACTTTAATCTACATATTGATTGCGCTAACCAAACTGGTAGCAATGCGATGGAGGAGGATTTCCTGGAGTGTATTAGGGATGGTTTCTAGGCCAATACGTCGAGGAACCAACTAGGGAGCTGGCCATCCTAGAGTGGGTGATGTGTAATGAGAAAGGACTAATTAGAAATCTTGTTGTGCGAGGCCCCTTGGGGAAGAGTGACCATAATATGGTAGAATTCTTTATTAAGGTGGAGAATGACACAGTTAATTCAGAAACTAAGGTCCTGAACTTAAGGAAAGATAACTTTGATGGTTTGAGGCGTGAATTGGCTAGGATAGACTGGCAAATGATACTTAAAGGGTTGACTGTGGATAGGCAATGGCAAACATTTAAAGATCACATGGATGAACTTCAGCAATTGTACATCCCTGTCTGGAGTAAAAATAAAATGGGGAAGGTGACTCAACCGTGGCTAACAAGGGAAATTAAAGATAGTGTTAAATCCAAGGAAGAGGCATATAAATTGGCCAGAAAAAGCAACAAACCTGAGAACTGGGAGAAATTTAGAATTCAGTAGAGGAGGACAAAGGGTTTAAGTTAGAAGGGGAAATAGAGTACGAGAAGAAGCTTGCCGGGAACATAAAAACTGACTGCAAAAGCTTCTACAGATATGTGAAGAGAAAAAGATTAGTGAAGACAAACGTGGGTCCCTTGCAGTCGGATTCAGGTGAATTTATAATGGGGAACAAAGAAATGGCAGACCAATTGAACAAATACTTTGGTTCTGTCTTCACAAAGGAAGACACAAATAATCTTCTGGAAGTACTAGGGGATCGAGGGTCGAGTGAGAAGGAGGAACTGAAGGATATCCTTATCATGCGGGAAATTGTTTTAGGGAAATTGATGGGATTGAAGGCCGATAAATCCCCGGGGCCTGATAGTCTGCATCCCAGAGTACTTAAGGAAGTGGCCCTAGAAATAGTGGATGCATTGGTGATCATTTTCCAACAGTCTATCGACTCTGGATCAGATCCTATGGACTGGAGTGTAGCTAATGTAACACCACTTTTTAAAAAGGGAGGGAGAGAGAAAACCGTTTAGCCTGATATCAATAGTGGGGAAAATGTTGGAGTCAATTATTAAGGATGAAATAGCAGCGCATTTGGAAAGCAGTGACAGGATCGGCCCAAGTCAGCATGAGTTTATGAAGGGGAAATCATGTTTGACAAATCTTCTGGAATTTTGTGAGGATGTAATTAGTAGAGTGGACAAGGGAGAACCAGTGGATGTGGAGTATTTGGACTTTTAAAAGGCTTTTGACAAGGTCCCACACAAGAGATTGGTGTGCAAAATGAAAGCACATGGTATTGGGGGTAATATACTGACGTGGAGAGAGAACTGGTTGGCAGACAGGAACCCGAGAGTCAGGATAAACGGGTCTTTTTCAGAATTGTAGGCAGTGACTAGTGGAGTGCCGCAGGGCTCAGTGCTGGGACCCCAGCTCTTTACAATATACATCAATGATTTGGATGAAGGAATTAAGTGTAATATCTCCAAGTTTGCAGATGATACTAAACTGGGTGGCGGTGTGATCTGTGAGGGGGTTGCTAGGAGGCTGCAGGGTGACTTGGACAGGTTAGGTGAGTGGGCAAATGCATGGCAGATGCAGTATAATGTGGATAAATGTGAGGTTATCCACTTTGGGGGCAAAAACGCAAAGACAGAATATTATCTGAATGGCGGCAGATTAGGAAAAGGGGCCTGGGTGTCATGGTTCATCAGTCATTGAAAGTTGGCATACAGGTACAGCAGGCGGTGAAGAAGGCAAATGGTATGTTTGCCTTCATAGCTAGGGGATTTGAGTATAGGAGCAGGGAGGTCTTACTGCAGTTGTACAGGGCCTTGGTGAGGCCTCACCTGGAATATTGTGTTCAGTTTTGGTCTCCTAATCTGAGGAAGGACGTTCTTGCTATTGAGGGAGTGCAGCGAAGCTTCACCAGACTGATTCCCGGGATGGCAGGACTGACATATGAGGAGAGACTGGATCAACTGGGCCTTTATACATTGGAGTTTAGAAGGATGAGAGGGGATCTCGTAAAAACTTATAAGATTCTGACGGGACTGGACAGGTTAGATGCGGGTAGAATGTTCCCGATGTTGGGGAAGTCCAGAACCAGGGGACACAGTCTTAGGATAAGGGGTAGGCCATTTAGGACTGAGATGAGGAGAAACTTCTTCACTCAGAGAGTTGTTAACCTGTGGAATTCCCTACCGCAGATTTGTTGATGCCAGTTCATTGGATATATTCAAGAGAGATTTCGATATGGCCCTTACGGCTAAGGGGATCAAGTGGTATGGAGAGAAAGCAGGAAAGGGATAATGAGGGAATGATCAGCGATGATCTTATTGAATGTTGGTGCAGGCTCTAAGGGCCGAATGGCCTACTCCTGCACCTATTTTCTATGTTTCTATGTTTCTATGTTTCCCCCCTTGTGTTTTTACACAATTCGAATTCTCCTCACACATTTTCAGTATCACCTTGAGTGCGTTAGTAACAGGCTCGAGCTTCTCGAAATCATCAGCCATGGGCATCTCAAGAGACCACATATAAGCAACTGCACCTGAAATTCCTGGGGAGCATTTTATAGGGGTAGGAAGTTATTGAAATTTATTTTAAGAAGAGCACTAAGGATTAATCACTTAGGTGACACAGGAATTAACTATAATATTCTGTCTGGAGTTAAACTCAACACCTTATTGCATTTGGAACATTGGTCAATAGTTTCTTCTCATTATAGTTTATTAGTCTGCATTGTCAGAAAGTAATTGACTAAAGGTTGGCTGAATGATTTCAATGTTCTTCAATGATCACACACCAGCTAAATATTGATGCAGTGCAAGACCATCCTGCTGACATAAGCTGTTGGCTCATCTTCTGGTGCCCTGGTAAGTTACATGAGTGCAATCTACTGTTCCCTGGACATGATTCATGAAGCCTCCTCCTCCCGTTAGTTGTTTAATTGTCCACCACCATTCACGACTGGATGTGGCAGGACTAGAGAGCTTTGATATGATCCATTGATTGTGGGATCGCTTAGCTCTGTCATTAGCATGCTACTTCCATTATTTAGCATACGTACAGGGTTGGATTTTCCATTTAAATCGCCCCCTCCTGATCCTTAGCGGTGTTCCGGCGGTTGCATCTTTTTCAACTGCCAGAATGCCGCTGGTGCGCTCCTGCGGTTTTCAGGTGCTCCATGTCGGCGGCGGCGAAGCAGTGCAGGAGCGAGGAGGAGCGGGCGGTGTGCGACAGAGGAGACCTATCGACTTGGGAATCTTTGGCTCCCAAGTTGTGCGCACGGCTGTCAAGCACCGCCCCCCCCGAGAGGCACCGATGAGAGGCCAAAGACTGCCGGCCTGAGATCGCTGTGGGGAGCAGGTGCGGGGGGGGGGGGGGGGCGGCGTGGAGGGAGGAAGAGATCGCTGTGATGGGGTGGGGGAGGGGGAGGGAGAGATCACTGTGGCGGGGGGGTGCGGGGAGAGTGAGATCGCTGTGTCGGCAGGGAGAGAGATCGCTGTCGGGGGTGAGACAGACTGGGAGTTGAGATAGGCTGGGCGGGGGAGAGACTTGGGGGGTGAGAGAGACTGGGGGATGAGAGAGACTGGTGGTTGGAGAGACTGGAGGGAGGAGAGACTGGGGGTGGGGCAGAGAGACTGGTGGGTGAGAGAGACTGGGGGGTGAGAGAGTCTGGAGGGAGGAGAGACTGTGGGGGAGATAGACTGGGGGGGTGAGAGAGACTGGGGGGTGAGAGAGACTGGGGGGAGGAGAGACTGGGGGGAGGAGAGACTGGGGGGAAGAGAGACTGGGGGCGTGAGAGAGACTGGGGGTGAGAGACTGTGGGAGGAGAGATTGGGGGCGTGAGAGAGACTGGGGGGAGGAGAGACTGGGGGGAGGAGAGACTGGGGGTGTGAGAGAGACTGGGGGTGAGAGACTGTGGGAAGGAGAGATTGGGGGCGTGAGAGAGACTGCGGGGTGAGAGAGACTGGAGGGAGGAGAGACTGTGGGGGAGAGAGGACTGGGGGGTGAGAGAGATTAGGGGGTGAGAGAGACTGGGGGGAGGAGAGACTGGGGGCCTGAGAGAGACTGGGGGTTGAGAGAGACTGGGGGAGGAGAGACTGGGGGGGAGAGACTGGGGGGAGAGTCTGGGGGTGAGAAAGACTGGGGGTCGGGGAGAGAGACTGGGGGGTGAAAGCCTGGTGGGGAGAGATTTGAGGGGGGAGAGAGACTGGGGGGTGAGAGAGACTGGGGGTAGGGGGGAAAGAGACTAGGGGTGAGTGAGACTAATGTGAGTGAGATTAGTGAGTGAGAGAGACGAAAGGAGTAAATAAGGCTTTATTGGACCATTTATATTATTGTCTAACATTAGAAAATACTACAATCCATTTAAAAATACATCAAACTGTGCAAAATTATAAAGATCTGTGTAATATCAAACAAACCTGTCAGATCTGTGTCCATACCGCCCACTTAAGATCCACTTAAGATCCAGTAAGACTGGCTTTAAGGTCCGGTAGTAAACGGATCTTAATGCTGAAACTTTCATTTTGGGCGGTATTTGGGTGGTAATATCTGGGCAGGCAGTATCAAATACCATCCGGCTGTAATGACTCTAGAATTTACCACCAGGCAGTATCTGGGCGGTAAATTGGCGAATTGAGAGGAAACTCTAGTCTGAAGTCTTGTGTTGCAATTTCCCCAGGTTAGCACCTCATTTTTAGATAGGCCTGGTGCTGCTCCTGGCATAAGAACATAAGAAACATAAGAACATAAGAAATAGGAGCAGCAGTAGGCCATACGGCCCCTTGAGCCTGCTCCACCATTTAATACAATCATGGCTGATCCGATCATGGACACAGGTCACTTCCCTACCCGTTCCCCTTAACCCTTTATTCCCTTATCGGTTAAGAAACAGTCTAACTATGTCTTAAATTTATTCAATGACCCAGCTTCCACAGTGCTCTGAGGCAGCGAATTCCACAAATTTGCAACCCTCTGAGAGAAGAACTTCCTCCTCATCTCAGCTTTAAATGTACTTCTACTCTTATTAAACCAGGCTTGGTTGCCTGGCTTGATGGTAATGGTAGAGTGAGGGATATGCTGATCCATGAGGTTACAGATTGTGGTGGAATACAATTCTGCTGCTGCTGATGGCCCACAACATCTCATGGATGCCCAGTTTTGAGCTGCTAGATCTGTTCTGAATCTATCTCATTTAGCACGGTAGTGCCACACAATATGTCTCCACAATGACTGTGCAATGGTCATTGCTACCAATGCTGTCATAGACAGATGCATTTGCGACAGGTAGATTGATGAGGACGAGGTCAGGTAGGTTTTTCCCTTGAGTTGGTTCTCTCACTACCTACTGCAGGCCCAATCTGGCAGCTGTGTCCCTCAGGTCTCAGCCAGCTGGGTCAGTAATGGTGCTATTGAGCCACTCTTGGTGATGGGCATTGAAATCTCCCACCCAGAGTAGGTTCGGTGGCCTTGCTACCCTCAATACTTCTTCCAAGTGGTGTTCACCATGGAGGAGTACTGATTCATTAGCTGAGGGAGGGCGGTAGGTGGTAATCAGCAGGAGATTTCCTTGCCCATGTATGGCCTGATGCCATGAAACCTCAAGGGTTCCGGAGTCTATATTGAGTACTCCCAGGGCCACTCCCTTCCGACTGTATACGACAGTTCCGTCACCTCTGGTGGGTCTGTCCTGCCAGTGTGACAGGATATATCCAGGAATGATGATAAAGGAGACTGGGACATAGGCTGAAAGATATGATTCTGTGAGTATGACTATGTCAGGCTGTTCCTTGATGAGTTTGTGGGACAGCTCTCCCAATTTTGTCACAAGTCCTCAGTTTTGTAGGTATAAGTGACTTGGCCTATAGACCCTCTGGGTTTGGTAAGGATTTCTATGAGTAGCCCCCCTCATATGTGGTCTTCTCACAGGCCCAGTTTTTTCCACAACTGGAGCGATGAACCAGGACACGGACATCCTTACCTGTGACTGTCAAGGTAACCTTGATCCTAAAGATTTATGCCACAAGGTTGTTTCAGGGTACAGCTAGTGACATCAGTAGGCTCTCCCAGTTTGCTGTTCACCATTGTATCAGGGAGGTGACCAAGGCTCTCTACTCCAGGGGTAGCTACATTACTTTCCCAATGGATAGCTGCAGAGCTGGCATACAACGTGAGCCCCACCATCACAAGAATCATTATCGAGCACACCGTCGACATGTTCAAGCAACGCTTCCAGTGCCTGGACCGTGCAGGAGAAGCTTTGCGGTACAGCACTGAGCGGGTATCCAGATTTGTGGTCAACTGCTGCATGTTCCACAACTTTTCCATAATGAACCTTACCACCACCTGGGCAGCAAGAAATAAAGGAGATGAAGGAGCAGCATGAAAAGGGGGACAAGCAAGAGCAACATTGACCACCAGTCCTTGCTGCCAAAGCTCTCAGAGAGCAACTCATCCAAGGGCACTTCATGTGAACCATTCCTCTCATCCCCAATACTTCAAGTGTCCCGTGATCTTTATCACCACCATCCTCACTACTGCCATCCTTTTGCATTCCTTCGGTCCAACCTTTTTGTTTTTGCGCTCACTTCATTACAAATATTAACATCAACACCAAATCCAGAAAAAAAATCCAACAACCCAATTCCATCTGTGTATAATATCCAACAGGAGTAATTAAAAATCCCCCTGTGCAAACAAGGTGTGCGCATTTACATATCACAGTGCTCCTATGAGGTGGCTCCCCAGTGGCTATAGCTTTGGAGGTAGAAGACTGCTGAGCTTCCATTGAAGACACTTCTAATTGCCTTGATGGGTGACTTCGGACCTGGCTGCAGATTGCAGCATTTCGATATGGGCCGGGGCAGCCTGAACAGCTGGCTGCGTGGCACTAACAAGGGCACTGGCAGAGTGGGTGATGTGGGAACAGGCATGTTGTCACCCTGAGAGAAGACATCAGGTGCCTCTCCCCTGAAGCCAACACCACTGTCCTAGGACTGCGCCTCAACATTCCTACCGCTCAGCTTAAGAACAGAATGCAAAAGTGATGTGATGCTCTGGAAACCTCTGTTTACACTGGACCCCAGAGTTAAGATCACAGCCATCTGAGCTTCCATAGCATCCATGTGAGCTGCCATGGAAGCTATCTGCAGCAGCTGTATCATGGTGAGTGCCACTGTTGTGTTCATGAAGCTGACTACTCACTCCATGTTGGACAGACTGGTTGCGAAGGCCTGACATAAGTCGGAGCTGGACTTCTCCATGCTGTATCATTGTGTGCAAGTACGGTGATAGGCTGTCCAGTGCACCTTGCATTTCCTGGTAGGCTGAGTCCTTAACTTCTGCATCTGAGTTCTCTGTAACAGAGCTAGTATGTGATCTCTCTGCTTCTGTCAACCTCCTGGACCAGGGCCTCCAAATCAACAGTAGAGAAGCTGTAGGCCCATTATATAGTTTTGCATCCATTTATGTGATCACAAGCATTCACTGATGTCAGCATCTCGTCTTTAAGAGGGGCTGGCTGCCTCAAGTGCCATTGGTGAAGCCCAATTTACTGGCCCTCCAAACAGGCACGCAGCCAAAGAGCAGCACGGGTAGTGCTGGCGGCACATCTGGCTCATTTTAACGAGCTCCCTGAATGAATTTCATGTTGTCCATGCGCCCACATGAACAGATGTGTGCAACATGTGCCTTGTCCCCTGTGTGCCCATTTTCAAATGCGATTGAATTTCGAGGCCATTATCTTTGCTTGATGGACAGTGTAAATTAAAGAACCAGAATAATTTAAGTCGTAAAAATAATTTTAATTATTCGCATCTTTTCAGCATTTTAAATAGGATAAAACATGATGCAAGAGTCATTAGTGTAACAAAAGGAGATATTGGCTAATTTTGTGGATTTAGATGTCGTCGTACTTAAGTACAGTGGCAAGTACTTGCAAGCTATTGGACTTGTCTTGGTATCAATGTTGAAAAGTGAGATCAAATTGCATACAACAACAGCAACAACAACCTGCATTTATATAGTGCCTTTAACAAAGTAAGACGTCCAAAGACACTTCATAGGGGCATTATCAAACAAAATTTGACACCAAGCCACATAAAGAGATATTAGGACATGTGACCAGAAGATTGGACAAAGAGGTAGGTTTTGAGGATCGTCTTAAAGGAGAAAGGAGAGGTGAAGAGGCAGAAAGGTTTAGGGAGGGTATTCCGGAGCTTAGGACCAAGGCAGCAGAAGGCACAGCCGCTAATGGTGGAACAATTAAAATCGGGGATGTGCAAGAGTCCAGAATTGGAGGAGCGCCAAGATCTCGGGTGGTTGTAGGGCTGGAGGAGATTACAGAGATAGAGAGAGGCGAGGCCATGGAGGGATATGAAAACAAGGATAAGAATTTTTAAATCGAGGCTTTGCCAGACCAGGACCCATTGTAGGTCCGCAAGCACAGCAGTGATGCGTGAACGGGACTTGGTGTGAAATAGGATTCGGGCAGCAGAGTTTTGGGTGAGCTCAAGTTTATGAAGGATGAAAAATAGGAGAACAGCCAGGAGAACATTGGAATTGTCAAGTGTAATGATAACAAAGGCATGGATGTGGGTTTCAGCAGCAGATGAGCTGAGACAGGGCAGTGACGGGCGATGTTACAGAGGTGGGAGTAGACGGTCTTGGTAATGGAAAGGATATGAGGTCGGAAGCTCAGCTAAGGGTCAAATAGGATGCTAAGGTTGTGAATGGTCCAGTTCAGCCTCAGACCATGGCCATGCAGAGGAATAGAGTTGATGGCTAGAGAACAGTTTTTCTTGGAGGGGACTGAAGACACTTGCTTCGGTCTTCCTAATATTTAGTTGGAGGAAATTCTGCTCATCAAATACTGGACAAGCAATGTGACAAATCAAAGGCCTCTCTCTATCTCTGTAATCTCCTCCAGCCATCGTTCTTGCACTGATGGCATCTATTAGGCCTTATAAGGGAGCAAGAGTTCTCTTTTGCATTTTTAAAGACAAGAGGATTAGAAGAAAATTTAAAGAGCATCCTTTACTGTGGCTTTAGTGGTAGAATTGATGTATTAGCTAATTAGCAGCCCAGTCAGGAATGTTTGTTTTTCAAAGATTATAGGTGAAATAAGCACTGATCTCAGTCTAATTACTAGTGGGGAATAAAACTACCTTCAATTTATCCATCTCAGCTCCTTGAAGACAGATTAGGGAATAAAAATGTCACCTTGTGCAACAGAAAAGCTAGTTTAAATTGAACTGGAGGTAGCTTGTACATTATTGCGAAAGTATATATACATAGCCTCTCTATTTCTTCATAAATCTTATTAAATCTGGTTATATTTTCCTACAGTAAGAACTTTGCAGTAAGTTCTGTTGTGCTAAAAATTCATGTCTTATTGAACTATGGTATTACATGAATACACTATACTTGTGAACGGTCTTTAATTTATTAAATAAATTGTTTGCCAGGTATTCATGTCAACTCATTTCTGAAAATTCTGCTAATGTTATAATACCCATCATTATACTTTAGCTCTCGTTGGACTAGTTGTTGTTGATGTTAGTTGTATTGTGCCCAAATTTGGCCAGTACAGAATTCTGGCGCACACACCAGAGGTGCGCCGCCTTTGTAGAACTCCAAGGTCGCCAAAAATCTTCGGGCCAAGTTTGGCCGCTCCCCAGCCTCTCCTCCATGGTGGCAACTGGATTCGGGGGTGGAGCCAGGTCCCAGCGCTGAAAACAGTGTCGGGACCTCTGCACATGCGCACTAGAGTGTGCGGGCATGCGCAGTAGCTCCTAGCCCAAAGAATCTGAGAGTGTGTGATGCAAGCTGTGTGGGAGGGGCCGACACGCGCCATTCCTATCCCGGGCCGAGTGGCCTGCCGCACAGGCCGGCCGCTGCCTTGCTGCACTGAGGGCTACAAGAGACAGGTTGGTGGGGGGAAGAGTTTTGATCGGGGGGGGGGGGAGGGGAAGAGTTTTCGGTGGGGGGAGTGAAGATGAAGAGTCTTGATCCGGCGGGGGAGGGGCTCCCGCACCGGTCAGGACGGGCCCGCTGTGGATCTCTTCCCTCCCCCCCACCGTTAAGATGCCGCGTTCACCACCCACCACACCCAGCCCCCCTCCCCACCACAGCCTGCCGCGTTGAGCCCTCTCCTTCCCTCCGTCCCCGTTAAGATGCCGCGTTCACCACCCACCACTGTCAGCAACCCCCCAGCCTGGCCGCATTGAGCCTTCTCCCTCCCTCCCCCCATCCCCCCTTTCAGATGTCGCGTTCTCCCGCACTTATCCCAGGCCGAAGGAACTTCCACACGGCCAGCCACTGCCGACTTTAGTTGAAGGTAGGATTTACTTCAGTTCTTTATTTGTTAACTTAATTATTTCCTTTAGTTCTTTATTTTTTATTGAATGCTTATTACTTTTTATGCTTTGTTTGGTGCTTGGTGGTGCTTTAAATGTAGTTACTTGCGCCGATTCCTTAACTTTAGGTAAGATTTTTCTTGCGGACAGAAGTGGCAACATATGCTGGCCTAAGTTAGTTTGGAGCAACTATTTGCTGGCCAAACTCGCTTAAATGGCCAAATCAGGTGTAAGTGGCTGGAAACGCCCCCTTTTGAAAAAAAAACAAAACTTAAAAAAAAACCTAACTAACTCACTTACATTGGCGCAAATTAAATGGCCAGAATTGCAACTAAAAAGATACTCCAGAAAAATCAAGTTGCTCCAAAAAAACAGAGCAACTCCTGGGGAAATTTGGGCCAATATTTCTCTAAACATTTATTCTGTCACTTGCAATGTCAATTGTATCAATTCTGCTTTTATCTGACCATGTTTTCCATTATCCTTTCCTATTTCACGACCATTATAAGTGCTTTACAAGGAAGTACTTTTGAAGTGCAATCACTGTTGTACTGTAGGAAAAGCAGCAGCCAATTTGCACACAGCAAGGTCTCACTAACAGCAATGTGATAATGACCAGATTTTGGCCTGGATTTTGCGGTAAAAATAACGGTGAGGCTATCAGCATCACCGTTATTAAAGAGTAAGTCGGAGAGAAACTTCCGTCATCCGCACATGCACAGTTAAATGTGGAAATCAGGAAGTTGCTGTCCGATTTGCTCTGTTCACCCACAAGTTTCACTACACCGGTACCTCGCCGAGAGATTCAACATTAAAACATGAATGGCATGAATTTATAGTATTATCCACTAGATACCTACTAAACACACTAGAAAAAGTTAGGGATGGTGCATTCAGGTGTAAGTGAATTTTTAATGGTATGATAAGTCTTAATTACTGCCAAACAACCTTGCAGGCCCTGAAAATTTAATTTTACAAGCGTAGAGTGTCATTACTTCAGAATTTAAATATTGCTGGAGATTTAAAAAAAATGTTTTTAAAATGGTTAATTGTTTTATTTTACTTACTGTCTTTTATCTCTCTCTCTTAATCCCATCTTTCTTTCCCTCTTTATTTTGCTTTCTGTACATGATTTTACATTGAATTAAATATTTTAATTTATAGATCCTGGTTTAGACTCTGCGGCATAGAGATTTGGCTCGATATCGCCTGATTTTTCAGTGCTATGGGTGCCATTTTGTGTCCAAGAATTCTGGTGTGGACTGTGCTGCACGGTGTTTTGGTGAGGGTGTTGGTGTCGGCACTAGGAGCGTGCACCAGAAGTATGCAGAGTAGGCAGGTTGTGAGGTCAATCAGCGTGCAATGCTGTTTTAACGCCAGTGCTGCCTTTTCGACCTCAATGCTGGAGCTAACGCTCTCTCTTAAGCACATGCGTTCAGCAGCAGGATGAACCCCCCACCTGCAGTATTTAAAGGGATAATCACCTGCTTTCAGGTTAGTTAGTGCTGATGTCTTATTTGAAGTTGTTGAAGGCTCTAGAAGGTAATGTGCCAGGTTACTTCAAAGCTTCTGATCATACTAGTTGCTCCCAGACATGGGTGCTTTAGTTTGTATCCCCCTTGGCCAGCAGCATGACAGGGAGAATAAGCAGAGGCGACACAGAGCAGGACAAGCTGCTCCAAGAGGGAGGAGGGAGAGAAAGGCTCTCAGCAGGAGGCCATATCCACAGAATCTTCAAAGAGTAATTTTGCTACTCAACCTTAGTGAGGAATTTTGTAAGCAATGTCTCCACTTTGCTAAGGAGGGGATCACTGAAATTTGCTCCCTATTGCAGACAAACCTACAGCCTCAGAGCAGGGTGAGGATGGTATTGGCAGTGACTAAGAAGGTGACCGTGGCCTTGAACCTCTTTTGCGTTGGGCTTCTTCGAGGCTGGAGCAGCCAGTTGGTGTGCAACCATACTCAGTGCATCATGCAAGTCAATGGTGGGTGTCCTGGCAGCAGCCATGCTGCCTTCATCCTGCAGCAGTCCGCTATACCATCGACATTTGAGCCACTGCAGCAAACCAGAGGCTGGCTTCTAGGCAACAAGTGCAATCTGCTGACCATCTGGCTCATGACTCCAGTGTGCAGCCCAAGCACATATGGGCAGCATGCATATAGCGAGAGCCATGCTGCCACACAGAATGTGATCAAGCAGACTATTGAGGTCCTTAAACAATACTTTCACTGCCTGGATCGCTCTGGAGGAGCCCTGCAGTACTCACCAGAGCGCATCTCAAGATTTGTTGTGGTCTGCTACATGCTGCACCACCTTGCCATCATGAGGGCACATCCATTGCCATCAGCTATAGGGTGAAGAGCTGAGAAAGAGGAGGAGGAGGAGGAAGAGGAGGAAGAGGAGGAAGAGGAGGAGGAAGGGAGAAGGCAACCAACACAGTTCCCTTCTGGCGGTGCTGCCATGATCAATTGATCTGACTGCGGTACCAGTGCACACAACCCCAATTCCCCATTCACCCACAGTCCCACACCTTACCTTCTCTCTGTTACTGACCATCACAGTGTTCTCTTGGCCACAATGCTACAATAAAAGCCACCACAAAACAAATATTCCAAGCCAACTTTATACATCAATTCATCCAATATTACATACCAAAGCCAACTAATCACCCTGTGCATTCTCTTAGTGCCTGTCTTCAGTGTGCCTTTGCCTGTCCTAGTGCTCCTATGCAGTGCCACCTGAGTCACTGCAGCATGACTGATGAAGGGTTGCTGACTTTCAGTGGTGGAGACTGTAGATGACTTTGCAGGAGGACCTCGAGCAACTCTGGGCCTTAGAAGGCCCAGCTTTAGACTGCACCACCTTGGCAAAGACAGCAGCAGTCCGGGCTGGCTGGCTGACAAGCAACAGCAAGGGCACTGGCAGAGTGCAGTGGTGGGAGGACAAATGCTGTCATCCTGACAGAGGACATCAGGGTCATGCTCCATGGAGCCACCACCACTCCCGGGGCGATGCCTCAGCAAGCCTCATAATCTGTTGGAGGACATATTGCTGGACTGCTGTACCACCCTGAAAGTCCCTTTCAACATTGGTATCCGCAGCCATGGTGGCAGCAATCTGAGGTTCCACTGCAGCACTCAAACATCAGGAGGCTTCTGCTTGTGCTGCAATGGAAACTGAGACATCAGCCATCAATCACTGCATCATAATTGGGTCGACAAGTGCACTAATGGCTCTGCTCACTGCTTCCACGCTGGAAAGAATGGGCTCCAGGTTCTGCACAAAGCCCTGTGCAAAGTCAGTGCTGGATTCATGGCACAAGGGCCAGGTTGTGGTGGCGGTAGAGGGGGAGATCAAAATGTTAATGCTTACACCGTGTGAGGTTTGTAAATCAGAAGAGATTGTGGGATAAGGGAGAAGTGGGATGTGAAAAGGAGGATTAGGTATATCATACCAGCACCTTCAATGGTTTTAGCCCCACCACTGGCCATGGCATCATTCATGTCCGCCTCAATAATTCCAAGCACAGTCTCCTCCATTGGGGATCGCATGTGTAGGCCCACCTGTTGCCCTTCCAGTTAGCTGTTGCTGCTGCCTGTGATTGTGCACAACCATATCCTGCAAGAGAGAGGGTAGTGTTTTACTGAATATGGTACAATATGTGTTGTTGATGTGGCTGTCATGGTTGAATAGCTGCCACTGTGTACAAGCTTGTGATGTGGCTGTGAGGCTTGAGGCAGTGGTAAGTGTGTTAGGGTGAGGTAAAGCATAACAGTGTGAGGTAGTGGACTTGCACCCAGTGTAAGGCCCAGGAAACCTAACTCTGTGATTAACCTTTTTAAACATTCTGTATAAAATGCTTAAAACACGAAAGCTGTAAATACTGACTTCCTGTAATATGTAAGAACTCTTGGAGACTGCTGTTTAAAACGCTTAATGTTAATCTGTGCTTCCACTGTAGAGAAACCACAACACAGTAGGACTGTAAGAAACCTTTTGTGGAAATATAAAACCACACAACCTGTAATCAAAAGAGAAACCCCAACACAATAAAAACGATACTTACTGAAAGAAACCTTTTGTGGAAATGTAAATACCAATACTGACTAAAACTTTGTAGAAATGTAAACACCGATACTAAACACAGTGAGGTACATGATAGCGCTAGACTAGACAATAGGCCAGTTTCCGAAGTACTAAATGCACGCTCAAAGAAGATAGATCATCGATGGATCAAAGCAAAGATTTGATGAGTGGCAGGTAGCCATGGAAACAACAGCTGATAAAAGGCAGGGACTAACATACAAACGACGGAACAGCAGCCTGCAGTCGTCAGAGAAAAGCGACATGGTCAGTCATCGTAAGTTGTGCTCCACGAACCCGCCAGACCACTGAGTCGATCGTGAGTGTGCAGGGAAACTGAGACACAGACTCAGTAAAGACGAGTGGGAACACTGCTGCCATCAAGGAGGGACGAGTCAGTCATCAGAAGACATGCATCATGACACGTCAGCGGTCCACGGGGACGATCGTGAGCATGCAGGGAACTAAGGAATTGGTAACTATAACGTAGCTTAGCAGCTAAAGTGACAGACTGATAGGTGTAATGTTGGTAACAGGTTGATCAGTACTCAGTAAAGACTGCCACGCACAGTGGGAACTATATTTATTGGTGTCTTGTCATTATTTTCCAGTGTCGAACTCTGAGAAGTAGCCGTAGTGCAAACTAATTGTTCTTGCCCATTACAAATTAATCCAGGATGAAACAATCATTCTACAGTATGAGTAATGTTTAGTAAAGATTGTTTGTAGGTGAGTGATGGGGGTGTGATGCATTGAGCAGTGTGTGAGGCTAGTGGTGCAGTTGGTGGGATATGACATTTAAAGTTGCATTAACTGACCTTGACCACTTGAACATCCTTTGGCATCCAGGTCCTCGGGGGACCACTGCTGACATTTACTTTCACAGCTATCTGTTCCCAGTGCCTTCACAGTGTCTGTCTGGAAGGCCTCTTGGTCGCCTGAGGATACAGGACCTCTCTCCTCCTGTCCACCTTCTGCATTAAGGCCCCCAGTGCTGTGTCGGAGAACCTTGCAGCCTGCTCTCTGGCACATTGTGCCATTCCCATTTCTTTCCCAGGTCAAACTCACTTCTGGAATGGCTTCCAGCCCCTGCAGTTGCTTTCCCTGCTCACACACGCACCTATCCACTATACGGTGCACCACACTGAAAAGGATCTCTAAATACCACAAGTTACCACTCAAAAGAACTCAAAAAATGTCTGTGCGCAGCTGTAAGCTGATGAATGGCAAATGCTATTCCTTCACTACTGACCACAAAATCCGGCCAATCTGTTTTACTGATGAGGGTTGAGGGATAAATATTGATCAGAACATTTGGGAGAATTCCCCTGCTATCTTTTGAATAGTGCTACGTGATCTTTTGTGTCCAGCTGAGAGAGCAAATGGGACCTCGATGTAATGTCACATTTGAAAGACAGCACCTCTGACAAGGCAGCAATCCCTCAGAACTGCACTGATGTGTCAGCCTAGATTATATACCTGTCTCTGGATTGGGAATTGAACTCACAACCTTCTGCCTCAGAGGCAAGAGTGCTACCACAAAGCCGTAGCAAACATCAATTTCAGTCCCCGCCACTTATAAGAACATAAGAAATAGGAGCAGGAGTCGGCTATTCTACCCCTCGAGCCTGCTCAGCCATTCATAAAGATCATGGCTGATCTTCTACCTCAACTCCACTTTCCTGCACTATCCTCATATACCTTGATTCCCTTAATATCCAAAAATCTATCGATTTCTGCCTTCAATATACTCAACGACTGAGCCTCCACAACCCTCAGTGGTAGAGAATTCCAAAGATTCACAACCTTCTGAGTGAAGAAATTTCTCATCATCTCAATCCTAAATAGCCGACTCCTTATTCTGAGACTGTGACCCCTAGTTCTAAACTCCCCAGCCAGAGGAAACATTCTCCCTGCATCTACCCTGTCAAGTCCTGTAAGAATTTTGTATGTTTCAATGAGATCACCTCTCATTCTTCTAAACTGTATAGAATATAGGCCTAGTCTACTCAATCTCTCCTCATTGGACAATCCCCCATCCCAGGAATCAGTCTGGTGAACCTTCATTGCATTCCCTCTATGGCAAGTAAATCCTTCCTTTGGTAAGGAGACCAAAATAATACTCCAGGGGCTGGAAATTTGCTGGAATATCACTCCTCGCGAGGGTTGTAACAGTGGCGATAAAGGGTTGGCAGCCGCAAGTGGCGGCATTCGCGCCACTTGGCAATTTCAGTGTGCAGGTATCGCCCAGGAGTGTCGCATCAGTGTGCAACGCCCCCAGTATCAACCTGTTCTGCGCTGAACCCATAGCGCCCCGTAGTGAACCCACCACGGAAAACTGGCATGCAGAGCTGTCCCGGCAGCAGTGAGGGAAGTAATGACTGTATGAGGTAAGTGTGATTGTTTGTTTTTTCTTTTTGCGATTTAAGTATATTTAGGGTGAGTAATATATACGGAATGTTTTTTGTTCCGATTTTTTTTTTCTTTGCAGGGAAGGCCCTCTTAGAGCACTACGAATCCGGCTCTTTAGCAATGGATATTCAGTTGTTCACCCGGACTAGTGGCCTAAGGTAAGTGTGGAACATTTCCCTTCGTGCTCCGCTCCACTGTCAAGGCACAGCTGCTGAAGTTCTTGGCTGCCGACATAAACCATTTCCCGGCGCAAAATTTATCCACTGCCCGACATTACTGCCTCAAAAAACCGTCAACCTAATTTCCACCCCCTAAGGAGTGCAAAATTCGGTAGCACCCCGTTTGCGGCGGTAATTTTTTACGTTTAGAAAATTTAGCGCCCGGCGAAATGCTTTGCCAAATTTTGTGAAATTTGCCATTTTCGCCCCAAGAGTGAAGGGGGTGGTAAATGTGGTGCTAATGGCCTCAGCTGGATGCTGTAGAGGTGCTATTGACAGCCACTTACCCAATTTCAGCCGAGTTCCATTCAGCAATCAGCCCTCAATCCTTGACTCCAGCTTAAAGGGGAGGTCAATTGAACCGACTGCTGCTCATTTTCAGCATTGCTGAACTTCAGTCACTGCTCTCTGGAGCTGAAAAAGATTGTGAAATGGCTGCTGGTAAACCCCCTTCTAGGGGGCGGGCCACAATAATCAACAATGTGGCTCTGGAGGCTTTGGTGGGGGCACAGGAGACCAGGAGGGATGTCCTGATCCCGCATTGGGAAGAAGGCCATCTCCGCAGGTTTTCAGGACCATGTGGCAAGAGCTGCCCAGAAGGTGTCGGCCAGCATAGTGGTGCAGAGAAGCCTCACACAGTCCCAGACTGGATTAATTAATGATCTCATAGTAAAGGAACCTCTTGGGAAAAGTAATCATAGCATGGTAGAATTTCAAATTCAGTTTGAGGGTGAGAAAGCTAGGTTTCAAACTAGTGTCATTGACTTAAATAAAGGCAATTACAAAGGTATGGAGGCAGAGTTAGCTAAAGTGGACTGGGAAAATTAAAGGGTAAGACGGTAGATAAGCAGTGACAAACATTTAAGGAGATATTTCATAACTCTCAGCAAAGATATATACAAGTTTGCTGATGATACAAAGATAGGTGGGAAAACAAATTGTGAGGAGGACACAACAAATCTGCAATGGGATATAGGCAGGCTAAGTGAGTGGGCAAAAAATTGGCAAATGGAGTATAATGTCAGAAAATATGAGGTTATCCACTTTGGCAGAAATAATGGAAAAGCAAATTATAATTTAAATGGAGAAAAATTGCAAAGTGCTGCAGTATAGAGAGACCTGGAGGTCCTTGTACATAAAACACAAAAAGTTAGTATGCAGGTACAGCAAGTAATCAGGAAAGCAAATGGAATGTTGGCCTTTATTGCAAGGGGGATAGAGTATAAAAGCAGAGAAGTTCTGCTACAACTGTACAGGGTAATGGTGAGGCCACACCAAGAGTACTGCGTACAGTTTTGGTCTCCGTATTTAAGGAAGGATATACTTGCACTGGAGGCTGTTCAGAGAAGGTTCACTTAGTTGATTCCGGAGATGAGGGAGTTGACTTATAAGAAATAGGTTGAGTAGGTTGGGCCTATACACATTGGAGTTCAGAAGAATGAGAGGTGATCTTATTGAAACTTATAAGATAATGAGGGGACTCAACAAGGTGGATGCAGAGAGGATACTTCCACTCATAGGGGAAACTAAAACTATTGTACATAGTCTCAGAATAAGGGGCCGCCCATTTAAAACTGAGATGAGGAGAAATTTCTTCTCTCAGAGGGTTTTAAATCTATGGAATTCCCTGCCCCAGAGAACTGTGAAGGTTGGGTCATTGAATATATTTAAGGCGGAGATAGACAGATTTTTGAGCGATAAGGGTTATGGGGAGCGGGCAGGGAAGTGGAGCTGAGTCCATGATCAGATCAGCCATGATCTTATTGAATGACGGAGCAGGCTCGAGGGGCCAAATGGCCTTCTCCTGCTCCTATTTCTTATGTTCTTATTTCTTATTCCTGTGAGAAAGAAAGACTCTAAGAGAAGGATGAACCATTCGTGGCTAACTAAGGAAGTAAAGGATGGTATCAAATTGAAAACAATGGCATACAATGTTGTGAAGAATAGTGGAAGGCCAGAGGATTGGGAAATTTTTAGAAACCAGCAAAGGAAACTAAAAAAATAATAAAGAGAGAGAAGATAGTTTATAAGAATAAACTAGCAAGAAATATAAAAACAGACAGTAAGAGCTTGTACAGGTATATAAAAAGGAAGAGAGTAGATAAAGTAAACATTGGTCCCTTAGCAGATGAGACTGGGGAAATAATGGTAAACAGGCAGAGAATTTGAACAAATATCTTCAAGGCAGAATGTGGGAAAATGTGAGGTTATCCACTTTGGTAGGAAAAATAAAAAAGCAAATTATTATTTAAATGGGGAGAGCTTACAAAATCCTGCGGAACAGAGGGATCTGGGGGTCCTTGTACATGAAACACAAAAGATTAGTATGCAGGTACAGCAAATAATTAGGAAGGCAAATGGAATGTTGGTCCTTATTGCAAGGGGGATGGAGTATAAAAGTAGGGATGTCCTGCTACAACTGTACAACTTGTTGGTGAGACCACAACTGGTGTACTGCATACAGTTTTGCTCTCCTTATTTAAGGAGGGATATATTAACATTGGAGGCAGTTCAGAAAAGGTTCACGAGGTTGATTTCTGAGATGAAAGTGTTGTCTTATGAAGAAACGTTGAGCAGGTTGGGCCTATACTCATTGGAGTTTAGAAGAATGGGAGGTGATCTTATTGAAACATATAAGATTCTGAGGGGACTTGACAGGGTAGATGCCGAGAGGATGTTGCCCCTCGTGAGGGAATCTAGAACTAGGGGCCATAGTTTCAGAATAAGGGGTTGCCCATTTAAAACGGAAATGAGGAGGAATTTCTTCTCTCAGAGGGTCGTGAATCTTTGGAATTCTCTACCCTAGAGAGCTGTAGAGGCTTGGTCATTGAATATATTTAAGGTGGAGATAGACAGATTTTTGAACGATAAGTCAAGGATTATGGGGAACGGGAGGGAAAGTGGAGTTGAGGCCAAGATTAGATCAGCCATGATCTTATTGAATGGCAGAGCAGGCTCGAGGGGCCAAATAGCCTCCTCCTGCTCATATTTCTTATGTTCTTATGTTCTTTTCATCCTCCTCACAACTTACATTCCCACCTAGCATTTTATCATCAGAAAACTTGGATATATTACATTTATGGCTGGCGAGTTGGTCCTAACGCGATTTGCCTGCTATACGCATTGAACGGTTTATCTTGGAACCCTTGTCATGGTGAGTCGTGGATACCTAATCTTTTTCCCATTGATATTGTTAAGTACTTCATTCCCTGTCTGACACAATATTATAATATTGCCTTGCCATTAGTCATCTCGAGTATGAGTGTCGGAAATATTTAACCTTCTTACTGCTTTCTTCTTGAATGGTTTATATAAATTTGATGTCAGCCAAAGTAGCAGGCAAGCTTGATTGCTTCAATAATTCCTGTACTTCCTTAGACATGTCTTCAATAAAAAATGAATTTAAAATGATCTACATCATTTGTAAACTGTAACCTGAAACCACTTAGATGGGATTAAGTGTACAAGATAATTGCACCTTAATGAGGTGCGAACTGTTCATTGAACGCCTGTTTCTGCCCGAAGTTGCCAGCTCACATAACACACAACGAGCGGCGGCATTGTAATTGACAGTAATGGTATTGAGAATTGGTTAGTGCTATTCACCTATTTAAATGATGCCCGATTTATACGTAGGTGGACAGTAACTGGCTTTGATGTGCAAATCATTTCAATTCTTCATTCAATACCCTGATGCAGATAGCACCCATTCTGTTTTCCTTTTAGTAATTAAACTTTCCTGTTCTAAGCGTAAAGGGTCATTGTGATCGATATTCGCAATCAATGCACAGTTGATTGTGAGCTACAGTTGTCTCCCTACTTGGTTATGCTCTTGTGACTAAGAGTGTGGTCAGTGCTTCGATGCTGGGGATGTTGGCCTGATCGAGAACACTGATGTTGGTGCGTCTATCCTCCCAGTGGATTTCCAGGATCCTGTGGTGGTATTTCTCCAGCGATTTGAGGTATCTCCTGTCATCATCATAGGCAGTCCCTCGGAATCGAGGAAGACTTCCTCCCACTCTTAAAATGAGTTCTTAGATGGCTAAACAGTCCAATACGAAAACCACAGACTCTGTCATAGGTGGGACAGATAGTCGTTGAGGGAAAGGGTGGGTGGGACAGATTTGCCGCATGTTCTTTCCAATGCCTGTGCGTGATTTCTGCATGCTTTCCGCGATGAGACTCGAGGTGCTCAGCGCCCTCCTGGAAGCAGTTCCTCCACTTAGGGCGATCTTTGGTGTCAGTGGGGATATCGCACTTTATCAGGGAGGCTTTGATGGTGTCCTTGTAATGCTTCCACTGCCCACCTTTGGCTCGTTTGCCGTGAAGGAGTTCCGAGTAGAGCACTTGCTTTGGGAGTCTCGTGTCTGGCATGCGAACTATGTGGCTTGCCCAGCGGAGCTGATCAAGTGTGGTCAGTGCTTCAATGCTGGGGATGTTGGCCTGGTCAAGGACGCTAATGTTGGTGCATGTGTCCTCCCAGAGGATTTGTACGATCTTGCGGAGACATCGTTGGTGGTATTTTTCCAGCGACTTGAGGTGTCTACTGTACATGGTCCATGTCTCTGAGCCATACAGGAGGACGGGTATTACTACAGCCCTGCAGACCATGAGCTTGGTGGCAGTTTTGAGGGCCTGGTCTTCAAACACTCTTTTTCTCAGCCGGCCGAAGGCTGCACTGGCGCACTGGAGGCGGTGTTGGATCTCGTCGTCGATGCCTGCTCTTGTTGATAGGAGGCTCTCGAGATATGGGAAATGGTCCACATTGTCCAGGGCCACACCATGGATCTTGATAACTGGGGGGCAGTGCTGTGTGGCGAGGACAGGCTGGTGGAGGATCTTTGTCTTACAGATGTTTAGCGTAAGGCCCATGCTTTCATACGCCTCAGTAAATACGGCGACTGTGTCCTGGAGTTCAGCCTCTGTATGTGCACAGACGCAAAAGTCGTCCGTGTACTGTAGCTCGATGATAGAGGTCGGTGTGGTCTTGGACCTGGCCTGGAGATGGTGAAGGTTGAACGGGTTCCTACTGGTTCTGTAGTTTAGTTCCTGGCCCATGTCTCTGAGCCATAAACAAGGGCGGGTATCACTACAGCCCTGTAGACTATAAGCTTGGTGCCAGATTTGAGGTCCTGGGCAGGCCGCATCATCCGCATGCTCAACACGAGACTCCCAAAGCAAGCGCTCTACTCGGAACTCCTACACGGCAAGCGAGCCCCAGGTGGGCAGAGGAAACGTTTCAAGGACACTCTCAAAGCCTCCTTGATTAAGTGCAACATCTCCACTGGCACATGGGAGTCCCTGGCCCAAGACCGCCCTAAGTGGAGGAAGAGCATCCGGGAGAGCATTGAGCACCTCTAGTCTCGTCGCCGAGAGCATGCAGAAACCAAGCGCAGACAGCGGAAGGAGCGTGCGGCAAACCAGGCTTCCCACCCAGCCTTTCCTTCAATGACTGTCTATCCTACCTGTGACAGAGACTGTAATTCCCATATTGGACTGTTCAGTCACCTGAGAACTCACTTTTAGAGTGGAAGCAAATTCACTGGTCTGCGTAGGATGATGTTGATGTGACTAAGTAACTAGATAAAAAGAAAAACTACATGATTTTTGAGTAATTTCAAATAGATTTTTATGTGTTTTTTTAATAGGCCTTTATAGAAAGGTTAAGCAGCTGGTCCTTGCCTGTTTGTATATTTGCACAAGAACACAACAGAATTACAGATGAGGAAGGCCAATGGGACCATCTTAATTGATTAATCTAATCTCCCCCCCATTTTAGCATCCCGTAGTTTATTTAATAACTCCAGAGTATTTGACTCCACTACTGTAGTTGGATATTTACTCTTTGTATATTCTTTGTGTGAAGAAGGTTTTCCTGAAATGAGTCCTAAAAATAGCTTTTATTAGTTTGAATCTGTTCAACTCCCAAAGTTTAATTGAAAGTAATATCCTGGATTAACTTTTTCTATACCCAACTTCTTCTATAACAATTCTCTTTAAAATAACCTCTCGGATGCCTCTTTTCCAAGCTGGAAAGCCCATGGGCTGGATTTTCGGCTTTTTGTGATTTTGCAAGTCGCAGTGGAATCAAAAATTTAGTGCCAGGTTAGCGTTAGCGCCAGAGCATGCAACTTTCGCTGAATGAAAGTTCACGAGGAGCGATAGCGCTAACTCTGGTGATGCACCAGGCTCTTTATGCGCCGGAGCCAAAAGTTCCAGCAACAAAACAATCGGCCGTTCTGCGCATGCGCAAATGTTTTTTTTCTTCCCACACTTCTGGTCTGCTCTCCAGTCACAAACGCCAATGCAGGGTGCGGCCGTGCGCATGCGCAGTACACCCGGGGCTGAATCAGCCGTGATGCAGAACGACGATTTTAGACAGTGTGCCAGGCGATTCAACCACGAGGCTAAGGAAGCTCTAGTGAGGGCTGTGGGGAGAAGATGGCAGGAGTTGCATATTAGAGTGGATCCAGACTACTGCCATCCATATTTAAGAGGATCTGGAGGCAAATCGATGAGGAGGTCTTTGCCTCAAACATTATGGCGAGGACAAGCACACAGTGCAGAAAAAATTTTAATGATCTGACAAGAGTGATCAGAGTAAGTACAATTTTAATTCATGCACTCATTCATTACTTCAATTATAAATCTGACATGCTATTTGTTCTCATGCTATTAGTGCCTCTCAGCACTCTGTTGGTTGCCTCCTAAAATGCATGACACATAGTTAGGCTTAATTTGGCACCCTATTTGCCATGAATGATCTTTACACATTTTTAAGATTGCTTTCTGAGATCTCATAAGATGGCTGCCCACTTCGATATCCCCCTGATGAACCACATACAACTTCCAAGGCCATTAAATAGAGGACTCTATTATATTCACACTGTATGGTATAAGTGCTTTGGTGGTTATCTGTGCCACAAGAGCAGATGGACCCTCTTGTGACCATTCCCATTTTCACCTTTGCAGGCCAAGAAGTCTCCTAATCGCCGGGAGCAGCTGCGGACAGGCGGCAGTCCGCCTCAGACCATGTCACACACTGACATCGAGTATAGAGTGGCAGGCCTCATCGGCGTCACAGGTCGGGCAGCTGCCCCTGGGGGCGCTGAACTCTGCTCGGATACTGAGGGTAAGTCCTGCACACTCCCTGGGCTGGGTTGGGGTAATGTCCTGCAGTGCCTCTGGACTAGATATAACGGAGTAGCGGTGGTCCTTCAAATGAGCCTGTGCTATGTGACCTTCCTCATGTCACCCTGCCCCCTCCCCTGCAGCTAACCACTCGTCTAATTGCTTTCTACTTCCAGATGACCAGTCACAGGCGCAGCATCCCTCAAGGGACCACTCCACATCAGCCCATCGTCTGGAGAAGGAGGAAGAGGAGGATACCGATGAGCCGACTCCGGCGCAGCATCGATCGACCCTGCTCCACCACCGGCACTCAGCTCCTCTGAGGACAATGTGACGTTCTCGGGGTTCGAGGAATCCAAGGCTCCTGGGACCAATGGCATGCAGCAACGCAGTGCTGGTGTTGAATCCCGCATGCCACCTCCCTGGAGGGTGAGTCGGCAAAGTCGGTCTGCCGACAGACAGGCAAACATGGAACTGGGCATGGTGGGAATGTCCAGGGACAGCATCCAGTTCAGCAATCAGCTCCTTGATGTCTTCGGTAGGATCCTGGCGAGCACTGACAGTCTGAAAGCAACCATTACAGAGGTCGAGTCGCAGATTGTCAGTGCGAGCCGCGATTCCTGCGAGGCCATCAATGCCTACATGAGGCTGGTGGCCTCCAGCAGTGGCAGTGGAGTTGTGGAGAGTGTTGCTGTGCAAAAACCTGCAGAATGTGGCGCATCACAGGCACAAGCTCTGCTTGAGCTTGGGCAGGTGATGCAGTCCATGCATGCCACCATACTCTCTGCGTTCTCCACTGTCACACCCAAACCACCTGTGACTGGCATCGCCGATGAAGAAGCCAGCCAGTCAGAAGCAGGTCCAGTGCATCCTCAGACGTCGTCTCTCCCCCCAACACAGCAGGATTCCGGCAGCTTTGCTGCACGCCATCTTGGTGCCACTTGTGTTAGGATCAGCAAGCAAGGGAGGGTGGCAAGGGGAAGGGGCCCAAAAGATGGTGGGAAAAAATAGTGGGGCAGGATTGCTGCATTATGTTGTTGATGCTGGATGCATCATATGTTTTTATATGTATGTTAAAGTTTCACGTTAAAGTTTCACACTGGATTATGGAGCCAAGTTTCGGCCTGAGTTGCTCCTGTTTTTTTGGAGCAACTGGTTTAGAATGGAGCATCTTAGAAATTGCAATTCTTGGCATTTAGTTTGCTCCAGTTCTAGTCAGTTAGAACAGTTTCAGTTTGGAACAGATTTTTTTTTTCAAAAGGGGGCGTGTCCGGCCACTTACGCCTGTTTTGAAAGTTTAGGCAGTGAAAACTTACTCCAAACTAACTTAGAATGGAGTAAGTGTAGATTTTTATACGCTCAGAAAAACCTTGCCTACACTTAGAAAATCAGGCGTAGGTTACAAATCAGGCGTAGGGAATTGGGGGGGGGGGGAGGTTTAAAGGGAAGTTTACAAACATTAAACACTTCAGTTTTGCAAATAAAGAACCATCATCAATAATAAATGATAAATACATCAATAAATCAACCAATAACTCAAACAAAAAAAATTAATAATTTTTTTTTTAAATCAATAAATAAAACATTTTCTACTTACCGACTGCAGCACCGGGAGTCCTCCAACAGCATGCTGGGATGCCCCCCCCCCCCCCCCGCCCCACGTGTCTCTGTCAGTGTCCCTCTATCTGTCTGCCTGTGTGTGTCTCTCTCATTCTCTGTCAGTGTCTGTGTTTCTGACAGTGAGAGGAGGAGGGGGCTGGGGAGGGGGGACAGGAGGTGGGAAGGGGGAGGGGGTGGGGAGGAGGGGAGGAGGAAGAGGGGGTGGGGAGGGGAGGAGGGGAGGGGAGGGAAAGAGGAGGGGAGGGGAGGGGGTGGGGACGAGGGGAGGAGGAAGAGGGGGTGGGGAGGGGAGGAGGGATGGGGGGTGGGGAGGGGGAGGAGGGGAGAGGGAGAGGAGGGAGGAGGGGGAGGAGGTGGAGAGGAGGAGGGGATGGGGGGAGGAGGAGGGGGGCCATGAGGGGTGGAGAGAGGGGGGCCATGAGGGGTGAAGAGAGGGGGGGGAGGAGGGGCATGGGGGGTGGAGAGAGGGGGAGGGGGCAGGGAGAAGGGAGGGGGGAGGAGGGAGAAGGGAGGGGGGCAGGGAGAAGGGAGAAGGGAGGGGGGCAGGGAGAAGGGAGAAGGGAGAAGGGAGGGGAGAGTGGGGGAGAAGGCAGAGGGAGAGGGGGATGGGGGAAGGGAGAGGGGGAGAGGGAGAGTGGGAGAGAGAGAGGGGGGAAGGGAGAGGAGGGGAGAGAGAGAGAGAGAGAGAGAAGGGAGAGAGGGAGAGAGAGAGAGTAAGAAAGAAAGGAGAGGAAGGCTGAATGGGCCGGGCCCAAGACTTCAGGCTTGGATTTACTGGATTGACAGGTAGGTGGCGTCAGGTCCGGGGTCTGGGGGATCGGGAGCGCGGGTCGGGGGTGTGTGGTCATCGGGAGCACGGGTCGGGGGGGGGTGTGGTCGTCGGGAGCGCCGGTCGGGAGGGGGGGTGGTCGTCGGGGTGGGGGTGGTCGTCGGGAGTGGAGGTTGGTCGGGGAGGGGGTCGGCGGGGTGGGGACGGGAGCGGAGGTCGGGGGGGGGTCTGGTCCGGTCCGGGGGTGGGGGGGGCAGGAGTCAAGTCGGGTCGGGTCTGATCGGGAGGAAGTAGGAGCTGGGCGTGGGAGGCCAGGGCTAGGGGCTGCGTGCTTCGGGCCCCTTCCATACAGTTTTGGGTGCCTGGAGCTACTGCACATGCGCGGCCACTGTAACGCGCCTGTGCAGAGATCCCGGCACTGTTTTCAGCGCAGGGACCTGGCTCCGCTCCCCACAGCTCATGCTGCGCCGTGCCCAGCTCCAGAGGACCTGCAGGGAGCCAACGAATAGGTACGTTTTTTTTAAGCGCACTTTGTGGCGTGAAAAACGAGCGTCCAGGCTTGGGCCCCAAGTTGCTAATGTTGTTAAATGATCAACTGCTAGATGCTGCTTATTTTATTTAAGTCTCACAACAATGGTTAAAGTTTTCAATGTTACAATGTTTACTAAAGGTTAATGTTTACAATGTTACAATGTTTACTAAAGGTTAAAGTTTAAAACGTTACAATGTTTAATAAAGGTTACACAGTTTGCAATGTTACAATGTTTAATACATTTTTTTTGTTCACCTTAACCATTCCTGTGTAATAATGTCTCATTTGCAGAATAAGAGGGGAATAGTCAACATGGTGGGATAGAGTGGCCAGACAAAGCTCAAACCTGTCATTCACTCTTCAAGCAAAGTGTTCAGTTATGAGCTGCCGATGTAAGAGAAGACAGAGAGAGAGGGAGCTGAGAGGGAGTGAAGGTGTGTGTGGTTGTGGTGTGGCTGCTTTGGGAGGAAGGAGGAAGAGTTTCGAGCTTTATCGCAAATTGGGGGAAAAAAATTAGCTGTTACCAGCCAGATATTTTCCTGAATTTGGTGCCTATAATGGAGGAAGAGGAGGAGGCGACACAGCACGCTGTGGAGACTGACACTGGCAAAAGCAATGAGCTGAGAGAGGAGCACGTTGGAGGGTGCAAAAGAGCCAGGAGGTTCTCAGACGAGGCCCTCCTGCAGGAGGTCAAGTCACGCTGGGGTGGTTTGACACAGGGAGGGCATGGGAAGCCACCCCAAAGGCCTACCAGAGATGGGCTAAGATATCAGAGGTGGTCTCGTCGGTGACCAATGAGGTGCGTGAGGGAAACCAATGCCACAAGCGATGGAACAACCTCGTCAGATCCGCAAGAGTAAGTATTATATTTACTTACATGTAGTATGTATTTATATAACTTGATTTGTAACAGTCATGAGTGACTACCAGCAGATGTGAGGTCTTTCACTTTTACCGGGACTGTTGTACTCAAAGCCTGCGGTCACGGTGCACGTCTTTAGGTAAAGAATGATAATTATCATAATAATCATGATTACATTTGTCGGTTATGTGTTGTATCAATCTCTGTGACAGTACCTAGCAATGATATCATGCAATGATCTCATGCCATGTCGTCCTGTTACCTTTTACAGAAGAAGCTATCGATGATGGGGTCCGTGCAGAGGCGAACGGGTGGGGGGCCACCAGACCCCAGCAACATCACTAGATGGAGGAGCGGGTGCTCGCACTCGAGGGGAGGCACCCCCGGATGGCCATGCAAGCAGCTGCAGACCCTAAAGTGATGTCATGTGAGTAAAGTTTACACCATTGCGTGGTGTAAAGTCAATTGATGTCACACCCACTGATATCTGAACAATAATACGATAGATGGTTTCTAAAATTGCCCTAGAATAATGCTGCCTAATGAAAATCATTGCAATGCACAATGTGTTGATGATCATGAAATGTGATGTCTGTGATGATTTTGAGAGCGGTGGTGCTTTTGTCGTGCATATGCTGTGTGTAGCGCTGGACTCACCTTGTGACCCTTGCACCCGCCTTCTCCTCTAATAACCTCATTTGTGTTTTGCAGCTCAGCCAGCAGTGCGGCCCCAGGCAAGGCCACAGAGGCCAGAAGGTGGGGGATGCGGGGCCGGACTCGCCGGTCAATCCTACATCTGGTGCTGAGGAGCTCCGATTCTCGCCCGTCAATCCGCTGGGTCTGTTCTCTACGGATGAGAGCGCGGACTTTGAGGAATCTGCATCGCCAGGCTCCAGAAGGCATTCCACCCCAAGGCCAAATAGTGCTCCTCCGGCCATTCCCTCCTGCACTCTGGAGGTACCGGGCCCAAGCACCTCGCCACAGGGCAACCCATTTGTCCCCAGGACGGAGCCGACCCCGCGGAGGTTTCATGGACGCGGCAGGTCTGGTCCAGGAGCACCAGATGAGAACGGAGAGATGGTTAAGTTGTCCAGGAGAACTGTAGACATTGGTGAGCAAATCCTCAATGCATTGGGGGGCACATCCCAACAGCTGGCCACCATCTCCAGCACTATGACTGAGTACGTTCCACGGTTGGCGGAGGCCCTGGAGGCGATAGCCAGGAACACTGCTGGCACAGGCCTCCCAGTGGTCCCGAAGTGCGGCACTCCAACCCTAGGTTCCGCACCACCACTACTAATGACAGATGAGAGGTAGGACCAAGACCCTGCTTCTGGATCCGAGAATGTTACCAGCTTTGCACCTGGCGCTCCTGTACCCATGCAAACACCAGCTCTGCCTTCATCCCCCCCATGAGGCACTGCCTGAGGAGCTCTTCGGCCAGGCGGTGTGGAGCGAGGAGGGGAAAGGGTAGAGGTGGGGAGAAGAAGGACAGGGGGGAAAGAAAGTGAGGTGCATGTCTGCAGGTGATGGCTTTGTTATATCTCCATCTGGGTGTATGCAATTTGTTGTAATGTATGGGGGGAGGGGGCCACCCTCCTGCTTTGCCTTTGTATTCTGTGTTGCTGGACATGTTGACCATTTGATTGATGTCAATGGTCAAAAAGGTGGGGTGAGGGTGGGGTGTGATACTTATGATTTCAGAACAATGGTCGTATAAAATGTTTTTTATTCAACATAACCTTGTTGCGCATTGTCTCAGATAGCTGGACAGTTACACACTGGTTCCTTAACATGAAAGGGTATAATTAAACTTAACTTGAATCAACTTAAACTTTAACTGGTACCAAGGTGATGCCCACCATTGATGTCTGAGATGCACACACACAACTTTGTCAATTACAGCAACATTCTTTCAGACAAATCATTTATGAGCTCCTGAAGTAAGAGTCTTGCAGCTATGTAGCCACCACGGGCCCTTTCCTGCGGTCTGGAGGGGGGGCGTGGGCATGGTCAGCCTGATTGTCTGGCCCAAGGTCAGTGTCCAGCCCCTTGTCTTCCTCGTTCTCTCTCTCCTGAGGTGGACCATCAGTCCCTTCTGGCAATTCTTGTCCCCTCCTGATAGCCAGGTTATGCAGCATGGAGCACATGACCATGAATTTAGCTACCTGCTCAGGGTTGTATTGTAGCTCCCCTCCTGAGTGCTCCAGGCATCTAAAGCACACTAATTATTTTCTGGACCACATTGCGTGTGTCTCTGTGGCTCTGGTTGTATCACTTCTTGGCCTCGGTGTGGGTGTCACGCAGGGGGGTCATCAGCCAGGTGGCTAGGCCATATCAGTTGTCACCAAGCATTCAGCATTGTCCTTGTAGCTGACTCTTAAACATGTCAGAGACAGCACTCTCATGCAGGATGTGAGCCTCATCGAAGCTGCCCAGACATTTGGGATTCACTGCCATTATTATCTGGTTGTGGTCGACAACTAGTTGGACCTTCATGGAGTGAAATCTTTTTATGTTGCGAAAAAGCTCTGGGTCCTGAGAAGGTGCCTACATGGCGATGTGAGTACACTGTATAGCTCCCTGCACCCTGGGGAACTTAGCAATGCTGTAGAATGCTCCAGCCCTGTCAGTCTGAGCCTCCATGGTCATGGGGAAGCTGATAAAGTCTATTCTATGCGCATACAGGGCCGCCCTGACCTGTCTAATGCAGCAATGTGTGGCATGGTGAGACAGAGGGGATATGTCGACCGCGGATGCCCGAAAGGAACCGGAAGTATAGAACGACAGTGCCGCGGTGACCTTGGACCTCGACAGATAGTGATGTCCTGAAGGTGATGGCAGGCTGCAGATCTGCCCTGATGAGTTGGCATATTTCAGTGATCACCATTTTGTGGAAGCGCAGTCTCCAAAGGCAGGTATTCTCGGACATGTCGAGGTAAGACCTCTTCTCCCTATAAGTGCGGTGTGTGTATGGTCTGGACCTCCTCCTCATTGTGGCACATCTTAGATTGGGCACATTATGGTGTGCATTAGACGTGGTGCCATTTGCACTCTGCAGCATCTGCGTAGGAATCGATGCAGGCTGAGAAATAGCTGGCCCCATTCCAAGAAAAGTATTATACCGATTGATCAGAAGCAATAATTTCAAAACTAAAAGACACCTACAGTAAAACCCAATCGTCCAGAGTCTGAAAATATGTCTGTTGAGATGGTCACTTCACCTGAGAAGAACTCCAGAGTCAATGCAAACTCCCCCGAAGTTGAAGCTGCCTTTTCAATGAAGCGACCTGCGATTTGAAAAATGGTGATTAGTTCAGAACAGTTCCACTTTTTCAAAGCGGTGTTTTCGGCGAGTGATATTGTGTGCGAGATGTGTGTGAGGTGGTAAAAATGATGCTGGGCGATACACTGGGCATTAGTTTCGGCAAATTTGATCTTTACAACAAAAAAAAGTGGGCGGTCAGTATTATTGAATCTCGGCATTAATTACATGCCGAAAGTAACGCTGGGTGATATTATGGGCGTTGGTTTCGCCTATTCTGATAATTCCACCCCAAAAGAGTGGGCGGGTGGTATTATTTTTTCCTGGCATTACATACAGTGTCTGAAAAATGGGCTTCAATTTCCATTTTGTGGCTAAATGGGCGATATCTGGGCATTATACCTCATTTCAGTGGAAAAATGGATGTTAAGTGGGCATTATGCATGCAAAAATAATGGAAACTCTAGCCCCATGAGGGTAATCTTTGTGTGGAGGCGGAAGATGTTGGTATGGTTCTTAATGAATACTTTGTATCTGTTTTCACAAAGGAAAGGGGAAATGCAGATACTGCTATTGAGGAGGAGTGTGAAATTCTGGATGAAATAAACATAGTGAGAGAGGAGGTATTCAGAGGTTTAGCAGCTTTGAAAGTAGATAAGTCCCCAGGCCCGGATGAAATGCATCCCAGACTGTTGAGCAAAGTAAAAGAGGAAATAGCAGAGGCCTTGACTATCATTTTCCAGTCCTGTTTGGATTTGGGCATGGTGCCGGAGGACTGCAGGACTGCTAATGTGGTACCTGTTATGTATGTTAACTGGGTTTTACCTGCCACCAGAGGACGCGACTGTCAGAGTCCTAATGCTCACTGACAGACACGTGCAAGCCATGTATATAATGTTGGCAGCCACGTTGAATCCTCACTTTGAGAATAAATAAACTGGAGTAAGGTCATGCCTGAACTAGCTCACCGTACTTAGCCTCGTGGAGTTATTCGATACTTAACAATTGGCGACGAGTTAAAAATACGAACTTTCACGCAACAATGTCTGTTGGAATTTTGGAGAGATTCATGGAAAGGGAAGACTGGGAGGATTTCACTGATCGCCTCGACCAGTACTTCGTAGCCAACGGATTGGAAGGAACCGATAACACAATTAAGCACAGGGCAGTTCTCCTCACTGTTTGTGGGTCAAAACTTTATGGCCTTATCAAGAGTCTACTCTCACCGACTCACCCAACAGATAAGACTTACGATGAATTGTGTATGCTGGTTTAGAGCCACTTTAAACCGAAGGAAAGCTTCATCATGGCGAGGTATCGTTTCTATACGCACAATCGCTCCGAGGGTCAGTACGTGGCGGAATTTGTCGGCAACCTGAGACGTCTCGCTGGGCCGTGCAACTTCAGAGCTGCATTGGAGGAAATGCTGTGGGACTTTCTCGTGCTTGGCATTGGCCACGAGGTCATCCTTCGAAAGCTGAATCTCTAGACCTGAGCAGGGCCATCACAATCGCCCAGGCATGCATGTCCATGGACGAAAACTCAAAATAGATATCTTCCCTGCATCGAAACTCACTGGCAAGTATTGTGCATAAAATAATATCGTCGGCAGGCAGAGTTGCACATGGCAGGGCCTACTCGTCCACATTCGTACGACCTGTAACTGCTCAAAGTCCGCCATCGGGGGTGAATCAAATCTCGCCTTGTTGGCATTTCGAGGGCTATCATCGGGTCCATCAATGTCGATTCAAGCAATACGTGTGCAAAGGCTGTGCAATAATGGGGCACCTTCAGCGAATGTGTCCGCAACCAAGCAAGCGTGCTGCGACACACCACGTGGCTGAGGATGATCAATCCAGCGTGGATCAAGCGGCACAGGCAACTCAACCCGATGTACAGGACGAAGAAGTGTATGGGGTACATTCTTTTACCAAAAGTCCTCCGATAATGCTGGAAGTTAAATTAAATGGGATTCCAGTATACATGGAATTGGACACAGATGCGAGTCAGTCAATAATGAGCCAGAGGGCTTTTAAAAAGCCATGGGACACAAAGGTAAAAAGACCCAAACTGAGCCCAATCAACGCGAAGCTGCATACCTACACCAAAGAGCTCATACCAGTCATTGGCAGCGCGGCAGTAAAGGTATCGTACAATGGAGCTGTGCATGATTTATCTTTGTGGATCATTCCAGGCAATGGCCCAATGCTGTTCAGCAGGAGTTGGCTTGAGAAAATTAAATGGAACTGGAACGATATTAAAGCCCTTATCATCAGTGGATGACACTTCATGTGCTCAAGTGCTGAGCAAGTTTCCCTCGTTGTTCGAACCAGGCATTGGCAACTTCACGGGAGCCAAGGTGCAGATCCATCTAGGCCCGGATGCAAGACCCGTCCATCACAAGGCTTGGACGGTTCCATACATGATGAGGGAGAAGGTCGAGATCAAACTGGACAGACTTCAATGGGAAGGAATCATATCACCAGTCGAGTTCAGCGAATGGGCCAGTCCAAATGTACCGGTGTTGAAAAGTGATGGCACGGTCAGGATCTGTGGCGACTACAAGGTAACGATCAACCGAGTCTCGATACAGGATCAGTACCCGTTACCCAAGGCTGACGACCTGTTTGCAACACTAGCGGGGGGGACCTGGCTTCCGCTTATATGATACAGGAACTGGTTGAATCATCGATAAAACTGACGTGCATCAACACACACAAAAGACTGTTGATATACCACAGATGCCCATTTGGAATTCGCTCGGCGGCAGCCATATTTCAGAGAAACATGGAGAGTTTGCTGAAGTCCATCCCGAGAACCGTCGTGTTCCAAGATGACATCCTGATCATCGGTCGCGACGCCACCGAAAACCTGCACAACCTGGAAGAGGTTCTACGTCGTCTGAACAGAGTGGGACTCAGGCTAAAATGCTCCAAGTGCGTTTTCATGGCACCAGAAGTCGAATTCCTGGGGAAAAAAATTGCAGCAAACGGCATCAGGCCTACGGACTCGAAGCTAGAGGCCATCAAGAATGCACCAGATCCCAGAGTGTGACGGAGCTGCGTTCGTTCCTGGGTCTTCTCAACTATTTTGGTAACTTTCTACCTAGTTTGAGCACATTGCTTGAGCCCTTGCACTTGTTGCTGAGAAAGGGTAACGACTGGGTTTGGGGCAAATCTCAAGACAGAGCCTTTGAGAAGGCCAGGAACCTGCTACATTCCAATAAATGAATGGTACACTATGACCCATGTAAGCGGTTAGTGCTGGCCTGCGACGCCTCATGATATGGAGTCGGTTGTGTACTCCGGCAAGCCAATGTATCAGGCAAACTCCAATCAGTTGCATACGCGACCAGCAGTCTGTCTAAGGCTGAAAGATCCTAAAGTATGGTGGAGAAAGAGACTTTAGCATGCGTAAATGGTGTTAGGAAAATGCACCAATACCTGTTTGGGCTTCGGTTTGAGTTTGAAACAGACCGCAAGCCGCTCATTTGATTGTTTTCTGAGCGCAAAGGTATAAACACAACTGCCTCACCCCACATCCAAAGATGGGCACTGACATTATCTGCTTATGATTATGTCATCTGCCACAGACCAGGCACTGAAAACTGTGCTGATGCGCTTAGCCGGCTACCATTGCCCAGAACCGGGGTAGAAATGTCGCAGCCCGCAGATTGCTGTTGGTCATGGACACCTTCGAGAGCTCGGGGTCACCCATCATGGCTCACCAAATTAGGACCTGGACCAGCGTAAAAAGGTGTGTCCTAAATGGAAATTGATCTGCCATTCCCAGGGAAATGCAGGATGAAATTAAGCCTTATAGCTGCCGCAAAGATGAATTGTCTATTCAGTCTGCAGTCTGATTGTCTGTTATGGGGTAATCGTTTTGTTCTGCCAAAAGAAGGCAGGGAAACTTTTGTGCGAGATTTACACAGTACCCACCCAGGCATTGTCATGATGAAGGCCATTGCCAGGTCTCACGTTTGGTGGCCTGGCATTGATTCGGACTTGGAGTCATGCGTGCATCAGTGCAACACTTGCATGCAACTGAGTAACGCACCTGTGGAGGCTCTGCTGAGCCTCTGATCATGGCCATCCAAACCGTGGTCAAGGATCCACATCGACTTTGCTGGCCCTTTTCTCGGCAAAATGTTTTTAGTGGTAGTGGACGCTTACTCCAAATGGATTGAATGCGTAATCATGTCATCCAGCACTATTGAAAGACACCCATGGCCTGCCCGACACCCTTGTCAGTGACAACGGACCGTGTTTCACCAGTTCGGAGTTCCACGAGTTTATGACCCGTAATGGCATCAAGCATGTCAGGTCTGCCCCTTTCAAACCTACATCTAACGATCAAGCGTAGCGGGCTGTCCAAACCATTAAGCACAGCCTAAAACGCATGACTCACAGCTCCCTACAGACCCGCTTGTCCTGCATTCTGCTCAGTTACCGGACAAGACTCCACTCACTCACCGGGGTCCCTCCTGCCGAGCTGTTAATGAAGAGAGGCCTCAAAACCAGGCTCTTCCTTGTACACCCGGATCTCAATGATCATTTCAAAACCAGAAGGCAATGGCAGCAATGGTACCATGATCACGTGGCCGTATCATGTGACATTGCTGTTCATGACCCTGTGTTTGTCTTGAATTATGGTCATGGTCCAAAGTGGGTTGCTGGCACGGTTTTGGCCAAGGAAGGAAACAGGGTGTTTGTAGTCAAACTGTTAAATGGTCAAACGTGCAAGAGGCACATCGACCAAATCAAACTGCAATTCACAGACAACCCAGAACAAATTGAAGATGGCGTCATCATCGACCAACCAACACACATCCAACCATCAGTTGACCCTTATGTCATTCACGAAGATGAACCTACCATCCCTGACAGTCCTGTCAGACTGACTGCTCCACAATGCAGCAATGGTCCTACTAACTCACCCAAGCTTGGGTTCGAACTGAGAAGATCAACCAGGGAATTTTGAGGGGCCTGGATATATTGGATAGCAAGGGTCTATTTCCCTTGGTGGAGGTCAATTACGAGGGTGCATAGTTTAAAGGTGGTTGCTGGAAGGTTCAGAGGCGATTTGAGGGTGGGGGCTTCTTCATGCAGAGGGTTGTGAGGGTCTGGAACTCACTGCCTGGAAGGGTGGTGGATGCAGAAACCCTCACCACATTTAAAAGGTGCTTGGATGGGCACTTAAAGTGCCATAACCTGCAGCATTACGGACCTGGAAACATAAAAACACAGAAAATAGGTGCAGGAGTAGGCCATTCGGCCCTTCGAACCTGCACCACCATTCAATAAGATCATGGCTGATCATTCACCTCAGTACCTCTTTCCTGCTTCCTCTCCATACCCCTTGATCCACATTAGACTGCATCTGCCACGCATTTTCCCAATCATCTAACCTGTCCAAGTCTCACTGCAACCTCTTAGCATCCTCCTCACAGCTCACACTGCCACCCAGCTTAGTGCCATCTGCAAACTTGAAGATATTACACTCAATTCCTTCATCTAAATCATTGATGTATATTGTACATAGCTGGGGTCCCAGCACTGAACCCTGCGGCAGCCCACTAGTCACTGCCTGCCATTCTGAAAAGGACCCGTTTATCCCGACTCTCTGCTTCCTGTCTGTCAATCAGTTCTCTATCCACATCAATACATAACCCCCAATACCATGTGCTTTAATTTTGCACACCAATCTCTTGTGTGGGACCTTGTCAAAACCTTTTTGAAAGTCCAAATACACCACATCCACTGGTTCTCCCTTGTCCACTCTACTAGTTACATCCTCACAAAATTCTAGAAGATTCGTCAAGCATGATTTCCCTTTCATAAATCCATGCTGACTTGGTCCGATCCTGTCACTGCTTTCCAAATGCGCTGCTATTTCATCTTTAATAATTGATTCCAACATTTTCCCCACTACCGATGTCAGACTAACCAGTCTATAATTCCCCGTTTTCTCTATCCCTCATTTTTTTTAAAGTGGTGTTACATTAGCTACCCTCCAGTTCATAGGAACTGATCCAGAGTCGCTAGACTGTTGAAAAATAATCACCAATGCATCCACTATTTCTAGGGCCACTTCCTTAAGTACTCTGGGATGCAGACTATCAGGCCCTGGGGATTTATCGGCCTTCAATCCCATCAATTTCCCTAACACAATTTCCTGACTAATAAGGATTTCCTTCAGTTCTTTCTTCTCGCTAGATCTTTTGTCCCAGAGTATTTCCGGAAGGTTATTCTTGTCTTCCTTTGTGAAGACAGAACCAAAGTATTTGTTCAATTGGTCTGCCATTTTTCTGTTCACCATTATAAATTCACCTGATTCTGACTGCAAGGGACCTACGTTTGTCTTCACTAATATCTTTCTCTTCACATATCAAAAGAACCTTTGCAGTAAGTCTTATGTTCCCAGCAAGCTTCCTTTCATACTCTATTTTCCCTCTCCAAATTAAACCCTTTGTACTCTTCTGAGTTCTAAATTTCTCCCAGTCCTCAAATTTGCTGCTTTTTCTGGCCAATTTATATGCCTCTTCCTTGGATTTAACACTATCCCTAATTTCCCTTGTTAGCCATGGTTGAGCCACCTTCCCCATTTAATTTTTACTCCAGACAGGGATGTACAATTGTTGAAGTTTATCCATGTGATATTTAAATGTCTGCCATTGCCTATCCGCCATCAACCCTTTAAGTATAATTCGCCAGTCTATTCTAGCCAATTCACGTTTCATACCATCGAAGTTACCTTTCCTTAAGATCAGGACCCTCGTCTCTGAATTAACTGTGTCACTCTGCATCTTAATAACGAATTCTACCATATTATGGTCACTCTTCCCCAAGGGGCCTCGCACAACAAGATTGCTAATTAGTCCTTTCTCATTACACATCACCCAGTCTAGAATGGCCAGCCCTCCAGTTGGTTCCTCTACATATTGGTCTGGAAAACCATCCCTAATACACTCCAGGAAATCCTCCTCCACCTTTTGCTACCAGTTTGGTTAGCCCAATCTATATGTAGATTAAAGTCGCCCATGATAACTGCTGTACCTTTATTGCAAGCATCCCTAATTTCTTGTTTGATGCTGTCCCCAACCTCGCTACTACTGTTTGGTGGTCTGTATACAACTCCCACTCGTGTTTTCTGCCCTTTGGTATTCCACAACTCTACCCATACAGATTCCACATCATCCAAGCAAATGTCCTTCCTTACTGTGGAGTTAATTTCCTCTTTAACCAGCAACACTACCCCACCTCCTTTTTCGTTCTTTCCATCATTCCTGAATGTTGAATACCCCTGGATGTTTAGTTCCCAGTCTTGGTCACGCTGGAGCCATGTCTCCGTAATCCCAATTATAACATATTCTTTAATAGCTGCCTGCACAGTTAATTTGTCCACCTTATTATGAATACTCTTCGCATTGTGACACAAAGCCTTCAGGCTTGTCTTTTTAACACACGTTTTCCCTTTAGAATTTTGCTGTATTGTGGCCCTTTTCGATTTTTGCCTTGGGTTTCTCTACCCTCCACTTTTACTTTTCTTCTTTCTATCTTTTGCTTCTGCTCCCATTTTACTTCCCTCTGTCTCCCTGCATAGGTTCCCATCACCCTGCCATGTTAGTTTAACCCCTCCCCAACAGCAATAGCAAACACTCCCCCTAGGAGATTGGTTCCGGTCCTGCTCAGTTGCAGACCGTCCAGTTTGTACTGGTCCCACCTCCCCAGAACCGGTTCCCTCCTGCACCACTCCTCAAGCCACACATTCATCTTAGCTATCCTGCTATTTCTGCTCTGAATAGCATGTGGCACTGGTAGCAATCCTGAGATTACTATCTTTGAGGTCCTATTTTTAATTTAAGTCCTAGCTCCCTAAATTCAGCTTAAGGACCTCATCTTGTTTTTTACCTATATCGTTGGTATCTATATGCACCACGACAACTGGCTGTTCACCCTCCCCCTCCAAAATGTCCTGTAGCTGCTCCAAGACATAAGAACATAAGAATTAGGAATAGGCCATCTAGCCCCTCGAGCCTGCTCCGCCACTCAACAAGATCATGGTTGATCTGGCCGTGGACTCAGCTCCACTTACCCGCCCGCTCCCCATAACCCTTAATTCCCATATTGGTTAAAAATCTATCTATCTGTGACTTGAATACATTCAATGAGCTAGCCTCAACTGCTTCCTTGAGCAGAGAATTCCACAGATTCACAACCCTCTGGGAGAAGAAATTCCTTCTCAACTCGGGTTTAAATTGGCTCCTCCGTATTTTGAGGCTGTGCCCCCTAGTTCTAGTCTCCCCGACCAGTGGAAACAACCTCTCTGCCTCTATCTTGTCTATCCTTTTCATTATTTTCTATAAGATCACCCCTCATCCTTCTGAACTCCAACGAGTAAAGACCCAGTCTACTCAATCTATCATCATAAGGTAACCCCCTCATCTCCGGAATCAGCCGAGTGAATCGTCTCTATACCTCCTCCAAAGCTAGTATATCCTTCCTTAAGTAAGGTGACCAAAACTGCATGCAGTACTCCAGGTGCGGCCTCACCAATACCATGTACAGTTGCAGCAGGACCTCCCTGCTTTTGTACTCCATCCCTCTCGCAATGAAGGCCAACATTCCATTTGCCTTCCTGATTACCTGCTGCACCTGCAAACTAACTTTTCGGGATTCATGCACAAGGACCAATTGTGGAGCAGTGGAGGCGTGTCCTGCTCAGTTGGAGCTGTGAGCAGTGAGAGAAGGAGCTATCAACTTTTGCTCCTGTTTTGGAAGGCCTTGAGAGCCCTGAGACCAGCCCAGGAATAGGAGGAAAGGGCTAGCTTGCTATCCATTCAACATCCGGAGGGAGAGGAGGAGAGCTGAACAATCATCATTTATTACAACTACAGAGAGTTGGAGAGAGGGGGAAAGAACAACCTGAGGAAACACCATCCAGTGTGGAAGGAGGGAGAGTCATTTCCACATCTTCGACAGGTGGGTGTGTTTTGGTGCATTCCCCAATAGACTTTGTTGTATCGGTGGGGGGAGGAAAGAAGATAACTTGAGGGCCGGAACATCGCGGGGGGTGTGTGTGTGTGGAAGTGTGTGTGGGGGCCTTGCTTACAACTAGGCCCTACACACAATTGAAACACCCCCCCGCTCCATTGCCTAGCCTGGGGTAGCTGGAGCTACCAGGCTGAAGATTTCTTTAAATCACCAATTTAACATCGTTAGGAGTGTGTGCCTGGTGGCTCTAGCTGCCCCAGGTGAAGACGTCTCCTCCCCCCACCTGAAGATCAATCCAAAGACTGTGTTTTTTTGTGTTTTGCCATCTGGGGAGTGCACCCACCCATTGCTGTGAGGGGAGACCTGCCCTCGCAGCCTCCCTCTTTCCCACACCCCTCTCTCTTTCTCTATCTCTCTCTCTCTGCCTCTCCCCTCTCTCTCTGAGAGCCCTTCCTCCTAATTTAAAAAAAAACAATTAAGACACTGAGCAGAGGGAACAAGGCCCCTCCCCAATCATTAACTAGGGGAGAGGTGTGCCTCTTTCAGAGCTCCCTCTGTTCAAACACCAACGAGGCTAATAAAGACCATTAAGGCCTGTGACTTTGGGGTGGGTGTAGCCCTTAAAGGGACCCCGTGATGGCGACCCCATCCACGCCGGTGGGAGGGCCAGCGAAGACATATGCGCAGGTGGCAACCGCTTCCACGGCACCTCCTGCGCCACCCGCTGCCCTGCCACCATTCAGACTCATTACGAAGAAACACGGGGTCAAGAGCTACACTCACCCCACAATGAGCATCGAGGAGTGCGTGCGGGCGATGGCTGGGGTAGTCGGCCCCTCGGCCATTGTCGCGGCCTCCAAGATGTCTGGGAAGGCTGTTTTCTTCCTGGGGTCGGAGCGGGCGGTGTCCCTGGCCCTCGAAAAGGGGCTCACGGTGGGCGGGAGGTTCCTGCCGGTGGACCCTCTCGAGGCCACCGCGCAGAGGGTCATCGTTTCAAACGTCCCGCCCTTTGTTCCCGCTGAGCTCCTCCTCCCTCACCTACACCAACTGGGGGAGGTAAGGTCAGGGATCAACCCCATACCGCTCGGCCTCAGGGACTCCTCGCTGGGCTGCGGAGGGAGCGGAGTTCAACAAAAGACTCCGCTCCCTCCCCCACAATAGGTTAAGGTAGAGGTTGCACTATGCTTTTGCCATGAAGATAACCATAGCCAGCCTCAACATCAACGGCGGCAGAGGGGCACGCCGTAGATTTGACAATTTTTCGCTCCTGTGGGAGGGGAAATATGCGGTGTGCTTCCTGCAAGAAACCCACACCGTTCCGGGAGACGAAGCCACGTGGCTCCTGGAATGGCAAGGAGAGGTCCGCATGAGCCACCTCACCGCCATTTCTAGTGGGGTGGCCATCTTGCTGGGCCCGCATTTTCAGCCGGAGATCTTGGGGGTCGAGGAGCCCGTGCCAGGCCGCTTGCTGCACGTAACGGTTCGCCTGGGGGACGTGCCGCTCCATCTCGTGAACGTGTACGCCCCTCAGCCCGGCCCGCAGCAAACGCGCTTCTTTGAAGAGGTGTCCGCTCTTCTTGGCTCCGTCGACGTCGGCGACTGCATTGTCCTCGGGGGGGATTTTAACTGCACCCTCGAGGCGAGGGACCGCTCCGGTGCCCCGCAGTGCATGACGGCGATGGAGAAGTTGAGGGACCTGGTCGGGTCCTTCGACTTGGTGGACGTCTGGCGAAATCTCCACCCCGACTCCAGCGCCTTTACTTGGGTGAGGCCTGGAGTAGGATGGTCTAGAGTCGACCGCCTTTACGTGTCTCGGGCGTATGTTTCCTGCGTCCCGGCGGCCTCCATGCGGCCGGTGCCGTGTTCGGACCACCACCTGGTGTGGGCGGAGCTCGCTTCGCTCCGCGCGAGGACGGGGTCCGCGTACTGGCACTTTAACAACCGGCTGCTGGAGGACGTGCGGTTCCAGGACTCGTTCCGTCGATTCTGGTCCGACTGGAGAAGGAAGCAGGGGGGCTTCCCCTCCTTGAGGCTATGGTGGGACGTGGGCAAGGCTCACGTCCGCGTCTTCTGTCAAGAGTACGCGAGGGGGTCGACCAAGAGGCGGGCGGCCAGAGTCGGGCGCCTAGAAAAAGAGGTGCTCGACCTGGAAGCCCGTCTCGGTCAAGTCGTCCAGGACCCGGCCCTGCGGACGGTGTACGAAGCGAAGAAGGCCGCGCTGAAGGACCTGCAGCTCGTCGGGTCCCGAGGCGCGTTCGTGAGGTCGCGGATCCGGTTCCTGCGGGATCTGGACCGCGGCTCCCCCTTCTTCTACTCGCTGGAAAAAAGGCAGAGTGTCCGTAAGCAGCTCTTGACGCTGCTGGCCGACGACGGCTCTCTCGTCTCGGATCCGGAGGGCGTCAACAACAGGGCCCGTGAATATTACGGGGCTCTGTTCTCTCCGGATCCGTCCAGCGAGGAAGCGCGTAGAGTTTTGTGGGAGGACCTGCCGAAGGTCAGCCCGGAGGGCGCCGAATATCTGGAAGCTCCGCTAAGCCTGGCGGAGCTGACCGGTGCCCTCGCCCGGCTCTCGAGGGGAAAATCCCCGGGGCTGGACGGGCTGACCGTGGAGTTCCACAGGGCGTTCTGGGACGTCCTGGGGAGCGACTATGCGCGGGTCCTGGGGGAAAGTCTGGCGACCGGGGAGATGCCCCTCTCTTGGCGCAGGGCAGTCATCGTCCTGCTGCCTAAGAAGGGTGATCTCCGCCTCCTTAAGAACTGGCGCCCGGTCTCCCTCCTCAGCACGGACTACAAAATCTTCGCCAGGGCGATGTCTGCTCGCCTTGGTGCCGTGCTGGACCATATGATCCACCCCGACCAGTCCTACACGGTCCCGGGCCGGACAATCCACGATAACATCCATCTGGTCCGGGACCTCATCCATTGCTCCCAGGAGGCTGGTCTGTCGGTCGCCTTCCTATCCCTCGACCAAGAGAAGGCGTTCGACAGGGTGGATCACGACTATCTGCTCGGAACTCTGCGCGCTTTCGGGTGCGGGACACATTTCGTCGCCCGGATCCGATTTTTGTACGCCGCCGCGGAGTGTCTGATTAAGGTTAACGGGTCCTTGACGGCGCCCCTTCGCTTTAGGAGAGGGGTGCGCCAGGGATGCCCCATGTCCGGCCAGTTATACGCCGTTTGCGTGGAGCCTTTCCTGCGCCTCTTGCGGACGAGGTTGACGGGACTGGCTCTGCAAGGGCCGGGCGTGGAGGTCGTCCTCTCGGCTTACGCCGATGACGTGCTCCTCGCGGTAGAGGATCCCGCTGACCTGCGGAGGATGCGTGAGTGCCAGGAGATTTACTCGGCCGCGTCCTCCGCCAGGATCAACTGGGAGAAATGTTCCGGACTCCTGGTGGGTCAGTGGCGGGTGGACTCCCTGCCGGAGGAGCTCAGGCCTTTTGCCTGGAGCACGACCCATCTCCTCTATCTGGGAGTCTACCTTAGCCCCGACGAGGGAGCCTGGCCGGCGAACTGGCAGGAGCTGGAGGCCAAGGTCACCGCTCGCCTAGGGCGCTGGACAGGACTGCTCCGAGTGCTGTCCTACAGGGGTCGAGCGCTAGTCATAAACCAGCTGGTGGCCGCAATGTTGTGGTACCGGCTGGTCACTTTGACCCCTCCCCCTGCGTTTGTCGCCAAGATACAGAAGAAGCTGGTGGACTTCTTCTGGAACAACAGGAAGCACTGGGTCTCTGCCGCGGTCTTGAGTCTCCCGCTTGAGGAGGGCGGTCAGTCGTTGGTGTGCGTCAGCGCCCAGCTCGCGACTTTCCGTCTTCAGACCCTGCAGAGATACCTTTACGTCGAGCCCCCTCCTAGGTGGTGTGCTCTGGCGAGGTATTTCTTCCGCCAGCAGCGCGACCTCAATTATGACACGCAGCTCCTGTTTGTGAACTTGGGGGGTGCCAGGACCGCCCTCCGGGAGCTGCCTGTCTTTTACAGGGAACTCATCAGGGTCTGGAACAAAGTCTCCACCAAGCGCAGCTCTCCGCCGGCTGGAGTGGCGGCCGTCCTGCAGGAACCGCTGCTCGGGAATCCGTTCCTCCACGGCCGAGGTTTTATGTGGCGGTCGGAAGAGAGGGCTGTGGCTGGTGAGGTGACCAGGGTCAGGGACCTGCTCGATGGCGGAGGAGCAGGCTGGATGGCACCAGACACGCTGGCGCGGCGCCTAAATTCTGCCAACGTCCGCCACGCGGCCGATGCCATCGAGTCGCTAAAAACAGCTCTGAGCCCTGACTCCGTTAGGTGCATCGAGGAGGCTCAAGCACGTGGGGAGATCCCGTCCGAACTGACCCCCGTCCGGACGGAATTCCTCATCGGCGCCAAACCCCGGAACCTCCCTCGGGGGCCGGCGCCTCACAACTTGAGCCGCCTCGGGGAAATCCCCTCCGTGCCTTTCAGTTCCGCGCTGAGGGGTTTCCTGTACGGGCTGCTCCTGCACACTCTTAACTTTGACATCCTCGCCGGCCATCCGGACACGCCATGGCGTACCATCTTGCCGTCCGGAGGAGGCGGGGGTTCCCGATGGAGGGCACTCTACGCAGGGGTCCTCCCACTATTCATCGGGGACTTGGCCTGGAGGGTGGTGCACGGAGCAGTGCCGTGCAACAAATTTTTAAGCCGGTTCACGGACTCCCAGGCCGCCTGCAATTTCTGCGGTCTGGAAGAGTCCGTGTTCCATGTTTTTATGGAATGTACAAGGTTGCAGCCCCTGTTTTATTATTTGAAGGGGCTGCTCCTGAAATTCTGGCTGCACTTCAGTCCCACTCTCCTGATCTTTGGGCACCCTGTGCGGAGGGGAGCGGATAGGTCCGAAGGTCTCCTCGTAGGACTGCTCCTGGGCACGGCCAAGGGTGCCATCAGCCGGTCCAGGCAGCGGGCGGTCGAGGGGGTCGTCCAACCTGACTGCCTGCCTCTCTTCCGCTCTTACATCCGGTCCAGGGTGTCCTTGGAGATGGAGCACGCGGTGTCCACCGGTACGCTCGCGGCCTTCCGCGAGAGGTGGGCACCGGAGGGACTGGAGTGCATCATCACGCCCGGCAACCAAATTTTAATTTGATTTTACGTTTTAAAGTTTAATTTGTTTTAAATGCCGGTGCTTTTAGTGTCCCCTTCCCTTTTATAGGGGGCACTGGAAAATTGTGATTTTAGTGCCAAAAAAAAAAAGGAAAAAAGGGCCTTGTAAATGTCTGGTGTGTCACCCAGGTCGGGTGGCACGGTTTAATGTTTTATGTTTTTGCAGGTGAACTCCAAAAAGAGTTTCATGCACAAGGAACCAATCGTGGAGCGGTGGAGGCGTGTCCTGCTCAGTTGGAGCTGTGAGCAGTGAGAGGAGCAGCTATCAACTTTTGCTCCTGCCTGGAGAGCCCTGAGACCAGCCCAGGAAGAGAAGGAAGGAAGGGGCTTCACCTTCAACTTTCACCCAGAGGGAGAGGAGGAAGCAGAAAACATTTCAGCTTTTTACCATTTCTGCAAGGAGTTGGAGAGAGGGGGAAAAAACCAACAACAAACATCCAGTGTGGAAGGAGGGAGACTCTACCATTCTACAGGTGGGTGTATTGGTGCAGTCCCAAAAAGACTTTGTTATTTCGGTGGGGGGAGGAAAGAAGACCACTGAGGGCCGGAACATCGCGGGGGGTGTGTGTGTGTGGAAGTGTGTGTGGGGGCCTTGCTACAACTAGGCCCCACACACAACTGAACCCCCCCCATCTCAATTGCCTAGCCTGGGATAGCTGGAGCTACCAGGCTGAAGATTTTCCTTAATCACCCTATTTAAACATCATTAGGAGTGTGTGCCTGGTGGCTCGAGCTGCCCCAGGTGAAGACATCTTCTCCCCTCACCTGAAGACCACCCCAAAGACTTTGTGTTTTGCCATCTGGGGATTGCACCCACCCACAGCTGCGAGGGGAGACCTGCCCTCGCAGTTCCCCCCCCCCACTTCCCACCCCCCTCTCTCTTTCTCTGTTACTCTGTTTCTCCCCTCTCTCTCTGAGGCCCCTTTCTCCTAATTTAAAAAAAAAAACAATTGAGACAACTGAGCAGAAGGAGCAAGGCCCCTCCCCAATTGCCAACTAGGGGAGAGGTGCCTCGTTAAGGGCTCCTCTGCTCAGTTAATATATGAGGCCAATAAAAACCATTAAGGCCTGTGACTTTGGGGTGGATGTAGCCCTTAAAGGGACCCCGTGATGGCGACCCCATCCACGCCGGTGGCAGGGCCAGCAAGGACATATGCGCAGGTGGCAACCGCTTCCACAGCACCTCCTGCGCCACCCGCTGCCCTGCCACCATTCAGATTAATCACCAAAAAACACGGGGTCAAGAGCTACACTCACCCCACAATGACCATCGAGGAGTGCGTGCGGGCGATGGCTGGGGTAGTCGGCCCCTCGGCCATTGTCGCAGCCTCCAAGATGTCTGGGAAGGCCGTGTTCTTCCTGGGGTCGGAGCGGGCGGTGTCCCTGGCCCTTGAAAAGGGGCTCACGGTGGGCGGGACGTTCCTGCCGGTGGACTCTCTCGAGGCCACCGCGCAGAGGGTCATCGTGTCAAACGTCCCGTCCTTTGTTTCCGCTGAGCTCCTCCTCCCACACCTACACCAACTGGGGGAGGTAAGGTCGGGGATCAACCCCATACTGCTCGGCCTCAGGGAGAACAGCCTGCGCCACGTGTTCTCCTTCCGCCGCCAGCTCTTTGTCCGGCTGGCGCGGGAGGAGACGACGGAGGGGAACTTTAATGTGGTGCACGAGGGGACTGCCTACCGTGTCTTCTGGACGTCGGACGGCGTGCGGTGCCATGCCTGCAGGGAGGTGGGGCACGTTCGCAAGAACTGCCCCGCCCCCAAGGCCGCCAAACCACCGAAGGCGGCCAAGGCTGGCGCCGCCGCCACCCCTCCCCCTAGTTGCGTCCGCGTGCCGGGAGCCATGGGTGCGTGGGCATTGCCGGGGGCCCTTGCTATTACGGCCTCCGGCGGGGGGGATGAAGAGCGTCCGATCGGAAGGAAGGCGCGGGGGAAGGCAAAACATCCAGAGGCGGGTCCCCTCGGTGCGCCAGACAATTTGTTTACCGCGCTCGGCCCAACCCAGTCACCGGCGAGCGCGGGGTGCCCCGAGCCCGTGCCCGAGCCCTTGAACAATACCACAGAGGGGCCCGGGCGCGGGCAAGAAAAGGAAAAGGGGGGGGCGGAGCGGGAGGCCTCGGCAGACATGGAGGTCTCCCTGCCTCCGCGCGCCCCCAGGAACAAAAGGAGGCACGGCTCCGATGAGGCGGAGGGGGAACAACATCCCTCCGCGGAGGAGTCGGTGCACGCCGCGTGTCCCGCGTCCCCAACCAGCGCCCCCAAGCTGCGCTGTAGGCGAGAGGAGTCTGTCCCCGGGGAGGGTGAGACAGTCGAGGCTGCCCAGCCGCTGCCTCCTGGGGATGGAGTGGAAGATTTGCCTGTCGTGGGGGGCGTGGGGCCAGCGGAAGAATGCATTGCCGCCGGGCCGGGCGTCCCGGGGACTGAGGCGGGCGGGGCCGAAAAGGCCGAACCTGAGCCCGCCCAGCTATTAATCAACTGCCCCCGGGAGTCGCTCGACCCGGCAGAAACACAAATGAGTGATTTTAATGAAACTGTAGATGCTGGGCCGGGGGGTGGCAGCGGGGAGGGGGAGGAACACCCACCCTCGCCTCTTGCTGTGGAGCTGGAGCACTTGGAGAGCCTCGGGATTTCCTATGGCCGGGTCTCTCCTTGTTCCCCGGTTCCTGGGGTGGAGGGGGAACCCCTTCCGCTGTCATTTCCCGACCCAGCACCATTTTTAAAGGAGCCCAGTGGGGATTCCTCTGCCGACGATCCTGGGGGTGGGATCGGGGCAGAGCCAGGGCCGGTTGGAGCGGCCGGTTCATTTGCCGTACCTTGTGCGGTCGATGGACCGGCTGCTGGCGGCCACCTCCCGGAGGAGGACGGGGACTCGGTGGGGGACGCGGATGAAGACCTAGAGACCACCGCCAGCGAGGCGGTGGATCTGCTCGCGGCCGCCACCGAGACCATCCTCATTCCTGCAAAGGAACTCCGGGACTTTTTGGCCCAGAGCCGGGGTCACTGCAACCAAGCCCGACTGGCCCTGGAAAAATGGTCCGAGCCAGAGCTGATCAAGGGGTCCGTCCGCGCCGCCGTTAAAACCTTGGCCGCGGGCGGGCCCTTGACAAAGGCGCAACACCTTGAGCTGCGCGAGCTCGAGGGACTCCTCGCTGGGCTGCGGAGGGAGCGGAGTTCAACAAAAGACTCCGCTCCCTCCCCCACAATAGGTTAAGGTAGAGGTTGCACTATGCTTTTGCCATGAAGATAACCATAGCCAGCCTCAACATCAATGGCGGCAGAGGGGCACGCCGTAGATTTGACAATTTTTCGCTCCTGTGGGAGGGGAAATATGCGGTGTGCTTCCTGCAAGAAACCCACACCGTTCCGGGAGACGAAGCCACGTGGCTCCTGGAATGGCAAGGAGAGGTCCGCATGAGCCACCTCACCGCCATTTCTAGTGGGGTGGCCATCTTGCTGGGCCCGCATTTTCAGCCGGAGATCTTGGGGGTCGAGGAGCCCGTGCCAGGCCGCTTGCTGCACGTAACGGTTCGCCTGGGGGACGTGCCGCTCCATCTCGTGAACGTGTACGCCCCTCAGCCCGGCCCGCAGCAAACGCGCTTCTTTGAAGAGGTGTCCGCTCTTCTTGGCTCCGTCGACGTCGGCGACTGCATTGTCCTCGGGGGGGATTTTAACTGCACCCTCGAGGCGAGGGACCGCTCCGGTGCCCCGCAGTGCATGACGGCGATGGAGAAGTTGAGGGACCTGGTCGGGTCCTTCGACTTGGTGGACGTCTGGCGAAATCTCCACCCCGACTCCAGCGCCTTTACTTGGGTGAGGCCTGGAGTAGGATGGTCTAGAGTCGACCGCCTTTACGTGTCTCGGGCGTATGTTTCCTGCGTCCCGGCGGCCTCCATGCGGCCGGTGCCGTGTTCGGACCACCACCTGGTGTGGGCGGAGCTCGCTTCGCTCCGCGCGAGGACGGGGTCCGCGTACTGGCACTTTAACAACCGGCTGCTGGAGGACGTGCGGTTCCAGGACTCGTTCCGTCGATTCTGGTCCGACTGGAGAAGGGAGCAGGGGGGCTTCCCCTCCTTGAGGCTATGGTGGGACGTGGGCAAGGCTCACGTCCGCGTCTTCTGTCAAGAGTACGCGAGGGGGTCGACCAAGAGGCGGGCGGCCAGAGTCGGGCGCCTGGAAAAAGAGGTGCTCGACCTGGAAGCCCGTCTCGGTCAAGTCGTCCAGGACCCGGCCCTGCGGATGGTGTACGAAGCGAAGAAGGCCGCGCTGAAGGACCCGCGTCTTCTGGACGTCGGACGGCGTGCGGTGCCATGCCTGCAGGGAGGTGGGGCATGTTCGTAAGAACTGCCCCGCCTCCAAGGCCGCCAAACCACTGAAGGCGGCCAAGGCTGGCGCCGCCGCCACCCCTCCCCCTAGTTGCGTCCGCGTGCCGGGAGCCATAGGTGCGCGGGATCACCGGGGGCCCTTGCTATTACGGCCTCCGGCGGGGGGGAGGAAGAGCATCCGATCGGAAGGAAGGCGCGGGAGAAGGCAAAACATCCAGAGGCGGGTCCCCTCGGTGCGCCAGACAATTTGTTTACCGCGCTCGGCCCAACCCAGTCACCGGCGAGCGCGGGGTGCCCCGAGCCCGTGCCCGAGCCCTTGAACAACACCACAGAGGGGCCCGGGCGCGGGCAAGAAAAGGAAAAGGGGGGGGCGGAGCGGGAGGCCTCGGCAGACATGGAGGTCTCCCTGCCTCCGCGCACCCCCAGGAACAAAAGGAGGCGCGGCTCCGATGAGGCGGAGGGGGAACAACATCCCTCCGCGGAGGAGTCGGTGCCCGCTGCGTGTCCCGCGTCCCCAACCAGCTCCCCCAAGCTGCGCTGTAGGCGAGAGGAGTCTGTCCCCGGGGAGGGTGAGACAGTCGAGGCTGCCCAGCCTCTGCCTCCCGGGGATGGCGTGGAAGATCTGCCTGTCGTGGGGGGCGTGGGGATCGCGGAGGAATGCATTGCCGCCGGGCCGGGCGTCCCGGGGACTGAGGCGGGCGGGGCCGAAAAGGCCGAACCTGAGCCCGCACAGCCAATATCCAACTTCCCCCGGGAGTCGCTCGACCCGGCAGAAAATGAAACAAATGTTTATAATGACACTGTAGATGCTGGGCCGGGGGGGTGGCAGCGGGGAGGGGGAGGAACACCCACCCTCGCCTCTTGCTGTGGAGCTGGAGCACTTGGAGAGCCTGGGGATTTCCTATGGCCGGGTCACTCCTTGTTCCCCGGTTCCTGGGGCGGAGGGGGAACCCCTTCCGCTGTCATTTCCCGACCCAGCACCATTTTTAAAAGAGCCCAGTGGGGACTCCTCTGCCGACGATCCTGGGGGTGGGATCGGGGCAGAGCCAGGGCCGGTTGGAGCGGCCGGTTCATTTGCCGTACCTCGTGCGGTCGATGGGCCGGCTGCTGGCGGCCACCTCCCGGAGGAGGACGGGGACTCGGTGGGGGACGCGGGTGAAGACTTAGAGACCACCGCCAGCGAGGCGGTGGATCTGCTCGCGGCCGCCGCCGAGACCATCCTCATTCCTGCAAAGGAACTCCGGGACTTTTTGGCCCAGAGCCGAGGTCACTGCAACCAAGCCCGACTGGCCCTGGAAAAATGGTCCGAGCCAGAGCTGATCAAGGGGTCCGTCCGCGCCGCCGTTAAAACCTTGGCCGCGGGCGGGCCCTTGACAAAGGCGCAACACCTTGAGCTGCGCGAGCTCGAGGGACTCCTCGCTGGGCTGCGGAGGGAGCGGAGTTCAACAAAAGACTCCGCTCCCTCCCCCACAATAGGTTAAGGTAGAGGTTGCACTATGCTTTTGCCATGAAGATAACCATAGCCAGCCTCAACATCAACGGCGGCAGAGGGGCACGCCGTAGATTTGACAATTTTTCGCTCCTGCGGGAGGGGAAATATGCGGTGTGCTTCCTGCAAGAAACCCACACCGTTCCGGGAGATGAAGCCACGTGGCTCCTGGAATGGCAAGGAGAGGTCTGCATGAGCCACCTCACCGCCATTTCTAGTGGGGTGGCCATCTTGCTGGGCCCGCATTTTCAGCCGGAGATCTTGGGGGTCGAGGAGCCCGTGCCAGGCCGCTTGCTGCACGTAACGGTTCGCCTGGGGGACGTGCCGCTCCATCTCGTGAACGTGTACGCCCCTCAGCCCGGCCCGCAGCAAACGCGCTTCTTTGAAGAGGTGTCCGCTCTTCTTGGCTCCGTCGACGTCGGCGACTGCATTGTCCTCGGGGGGGATTTTAACTGCACCCTCGAGGCGAGGGACCGCTCCGGTGCCCCGCAGTGCATGACGGCGATGGAGAAGTTGAGGGACCTGGTCGGGTCCTTCGACTTGGTGGACGTCTGGCGAAATCTCCACCCCGACTCCAGCGCCTTTACTTGGGTGAGGCCTGGAGTAGGATGGTCTAGAGTCGACCGCCTTTACGTGTCTCGGGCGTATGTTTCCTGCGTCCCGGCGGCCTCCATGCGGCCGGTGCCGTGTTCGGACCACCACCTGGTGTGGGCGGAGCTCACTTCGCTCCGCGCGAGGACGGGGTCCGCGTACTGGCACTTTAACAACCGGCTGCTGGAGGACGTGCGGTTCCAGGACTCGTTCCGTCGATTCTGGTCCGACTGGAGAAGGGAGCAGGGGGGCTTCCCCTCCTTGAGGCTATGGTGGGACGTGGGCAAGGCTCACGTCCGCGTCTTCTGTCAAGAGTACGCGAGGGGGTCGACCAAGAGGCGGGCGGCCAGAGTCGGGCGCCTGGAAAAAGAGGTGCTCGACCTGGAAGCCCATCTCGGTCAAGTCGTCCAGGACCCGGCCCTGCGGATGGTGTACGAAGCGAAGAAGGCCGCGCTGAAGAACCTGCAGCTCGTCGGGTCCCGAGGCGCGTTCGTGAGGTCGCGGATCCGGTTCCTGCGGGATCTGGACCGCGGCTCCCCCTTCTTCTACTCGCTGGAAAAAAGGCAGAGTGTCCGTAAGCAGCTCTTGACGCTGCTGGCCGACGACGGCTCTCTCGTCTCGGATCCGGAGGGCGTCAACAACGGGGCCCGTGAATATTACGGGGCTCTGTTCTCTCCGGATCCGTCCAGCGAGGAAGCGCGTAGAGTTTTGTGGGAGGACCTGCCGAAGGTCAGCCCGGAGGGCGCCGAAAATCTGGAAGCTCTGCTAAGCCTGGCGGAGCTGACCGGTGCCCTCGCCCGGCTCTCGAGGGGAAAATCCCCGGGGCTGGACGGGCTGACCGTGGAGTTCCACAGGGCATTCTGGGACGTCCTGGGGAGCGACTACGCGCGGGTCCTGGGGGAAAGTCTGGCGACCGGGGAGATGCCCCTCTCTTGGCGCAGGGCAGTCATCGTCCTGCTGCCTAAGAAGGGCGATCTCCGCCTCCTTAAGAACTGGCGCCCGGTCTCCCTCCTCAGCACGGACTACAAAATCTTCGCCAGGGCGATGTCTGCTCGCCTTGGTGCCGTGCTGGACCACATGATCCACCCCGACCAGTCCGGACAATCCACGATAACATCCATCTGGTCCGGGACCTCATCCATTGTTCCCAGGAGGCTGGTCTGTCGGTCGCCTTCCTATCCCTCGACCAAGAGAAGGCGTTCGACAGGGTGGATCACGACTATCTGCTCGGAACTCTGCGCGCTTTCGGGTTCGGGACGCATTTCTTCGCCCGGATCCGACTTTTGTACGCCGCCGCGGAGTGTCTGATTAAGGTTAACGGGTCCTTGACGGCGCCCCTTCCATTTAGGAGAGGGGTGCGCCAGGGATGCCCCATGTCCGGCCAGTTATACGCCGTTTGCGTGGAGCCTTTCCTGCGCCTCTTGCGGACGAGGTTGACGGGACTGGCTCTGCAAGGGCCGGGCGTGGAGGTCGTCCTCTCGGCTTACGCCGATGACGTGCTCCTCGCGGTAGAGGATCCCGCTGACCTGCGGAGGATGCGTGAGTGCCAGGAGATTTACTCGGCCGCGTCCTCCGCCAGGATCAACTGGGAGAAATGTTCCGGACTCCTGGTGGGTCAGTGGCGGGTGGACTCCCTGCCGGGGGAGCTCAGGCCTTTTGCCTGGAGCACGACCCATCTCCTCTATCTGGGAGTCTACCTTAGCCCCGACGAGGGAGCCTGGCCGGCGAACTGGCAGGAGCTGGAGGCCAAGGTCGCCGCTCGCCTAGGGCGCTGGACAGGACTGCTCCGAGTGCTGTCCTACAGGGGTCGAGCGCTAGTCATAAACCAGCTGGTGGCCGCAATGTTGTGGTACCGGCTGGTCACTTTGACCCCTCCCCTTGCGTTTGTTGCCAAGATACAGAAGAAGCTGGTGGACTTCTTCTGGAACAACAGGAAGCACTGGGTCTCTGCTGCGGTCTTGAGTCTCCCGCTTGAGGAGGGCGGTCAGTCGTTGGTGTGCGTCAGCGCCCAGCTCGCGACTTTCCGTCTTCAGACCCTGCAGAGATGCCTTTACGTCGAGCCCCCTCCTAGGTGGTGTGCTCTGGCGAGGTATTTCTTCCGCCAGCAGCGCGACCTCAATTATGACACGCAGCTCCTGTTTGTGAACTTGGGGGGTGCCAGGACCGCCCTCCGGGAGCTGCCTGTCTTTTACAGGGAACTCATCAGGGTCTGGAACAAAGTCTCCACCAAGCGCAGCTCTCCGCCGGCTGGAGTGGCGGCCGTCCTGCAGGAGCCGCTGCTCGGGAATCCGTACCTCCACGACCGAGGTTTTATGTGGCGGTCGGAAGAGAGGGCTGTGGCTGGTGAGGTGACCAGGGTCAGGGACCTGCTCGATGGCGGAGGAGCGGGCTGGATGGCGCCAGACATGCTGGCGCGGCGCCTAAATTCTGCCAACGCAGCCGATGCCATCGAGTCGCTAAAAACAGCTCTGAGCCCTGACTCCGTTAGGTGCATCGAGGAGGCTCAAGCACGTGGGGAGATCCCGTCCGAACTGACCCCCATCCGGACGGAATTCCTCATCGGCGCCAAACCCCGGAACCTCCCTCGGGGGCCGGCGCCTCACAACTTGAGTCGCCTCGGGGAAATCCCCTCCGTGCCTTTCAGTTCCGCGCGGAGGGGTTTCCTGTACGGGCTGCTCCTGCACACTCTCAACTTTGCCATCCTCGCCGGCCGTCCGGACACGCCATGGCGTACCATCTTGCCGTCCGGAGGAGGCGGGGGTCCCCGATGGAGGGCACTCTACGCAGGGGTCCTCCCACTATTCATCGGGGACTTGGCCTGGAGGGTGGTGCACGGAGCAGTGCCGTGCAACAAATTTTTAAGCCGGTTCACGGACTCCCAGGCCGCCTGCAATTTCTGCGGTCTGGAAGAGTCCGTGTTCCATGTTTTTATGGAATGTACAAGGTTGCAGTCCCTGTTTTATTATTTGAAGGGGCTGCTCCTGAAATTCTGGCTGCACTTCAGTCCCACTCTCCTGATCTTTGGGCACCCTGTGCGGAGGGGAGCGGGTAGGTCCGAAGGTCTCCTCGTAGGACTGCTCCTGGGCACGGCCAAGGGTGCCATCAGCCGGTCCAGGCAGCGGGCGGTCGAGGGGGTCGTCCAACATGACTGCCTGCCTCTCTTCCGCTCTTACATCCGGTCCAGGGTGTCCTTGGAGATGGAGCACGCGGTGTCCACCGGTACGCTCGCGGCCTTCCGCGAGAAGTGGGCACCGGAGGGACTGGAGTGCATCATCACGCCCGGCAACCAAATTTTAATTTGATTTTACGTTTTAAAGTTTAATTTGTTTTAAATGCCGGTGCTTTTAGTGTCCCCTTCCCTTTTATAGGGGGCACTGGAAAATTGTGATTTTAGTGCCAAAAAAAAAGGAAAAAAGGGCCTTGTAAATGTCTGGTGTGTCACCCAGGTCGGGTGTCACGGTTTAATGTTTTATGTTTTTGCAGGTGAACTCCAAAAAGAGTTTCATGCACAAGGAACCAATCGTGGAGCAGTGGAGGCGTGTCCTGCTCAGTTGGAGCTGTGAGCAGTGAGAGGAGCAGCTATCAACTTTTGCTCCTGCCTGGAGAGCCCTGAGACTAGCCCAGGAAGAGAAGGAAGGAAGGGGCTTCACCTTCAACTTTCACCCAGAGGGAGAGGAGGAAGCAGAAAACATTTCAACTTTTTACCATTTCTGCAAGGAGTTGGAGAGAGGGGGAAAAAACCAACAACAAACATCCAGTGTGGAAGGAGGGAGACTCTACCATTCTACAGGTGGGTGTATTGGTGCAGTCCCAAAAAGACTTTGTTATATCGGTGGGGGGAGGAAAGAAGACCACTGAGGGCCGGAACATCGCGGGGGGTGTGTGTGTGTGGAAGTGTGTGTGGGGGCCTTGCTACAACTAGGCCCCACACACAACTGAACCCCCCCCATCTCAATTGCCTAGCCTGGGATAGCTGGAGCTACCAGGCTGAAGATTTTCCTTAATCACCCTATTTAAACATCATTAGGAGTGTGTGCCTGGTGGCTCGAGCTGCCCCAGGTGAAGACATCTTCTCCCCTCGCCTGAAGACCACCCCAAAGACTTTGTGTTTTGCCATCTGGGGATTGCACCCACCCACAGCTGCGAGGGGAGACCTGCCCTCGCAGTTCCCCCCCCCCTTCCCACCCACCTCTCTCTTTCTCTGTTACTCTGTTTCTCCCCTCTCTCTCTGAGGTCCCTTTCTCCTAATTTAAAAAAAAAACAATTGAGACAACTGAGCAGAGGGAGCAAGGCCCCTCCCCAATTGCCAACTAGGGGAGAGGTGCCTCGTTAAGGGCTCCTCTGCTCAGTTAATATACGAGGCCAATAAAAACCATTAAGGCCTGTGACTTTGGGGTGGGTGTAGCCCTTAAAGGGACCCCGTGATGGCGACCCCATCCACGCCGGTGGCAGGGCCAGCAAGGACATATGCGCAGGTGGCAACCGCTTCCACAGCACCTCCTGCGCCACCCGCTGCCCTGCCACCATTCAGATTAATCACCAAAAAACACGGGGTCAAGAGCTACACTCACCCCACAATGACCATCGAGGAGTGCGTGCGGGCGATGGCTGGGGTAGTCGGCCCCTCGGCCATTGTCGCAGCCTCCAAGATGTCTGGGAAGGCCGTGTTCTTCCTGGGGTCGGAGCGGGCGGTGTCCCTGGCCCTTGAAAAGGGGCTCACGGTGGGCGGGACGTTCCTGCCGGTGGACCCTCTCGAGGCCACCGCGCAGAGGGTCATCGTGTCAAACGTCCCGCCCTTTGTTTCCGCTGAGCTCCTCCTCCCTCACCTACACCAACTGGGGGAGGTAAGGTCGGGGATCAACCCCATACCGCTCGGCCTCAGGGAGAACAGCCTGCGCCACGTGTTCTCCTTCCGCCGCCAGCTCTTTGTCCGGCTGGTGCTGGAGGACATGACGGAAGGGCACTTTAATGTGGTGCAAGAGGGGACTGCCTACCGCGTCTTCTGGACGTCGGACGGCGTGCGGTGCCATGCCTGCAGAGAGGTGGGGCACATTCGCAAGAACTGCCCCGCCTCCAAGGCCGCCAAACCACCGAAGGCGGCCTAGGCTGGTGCCGCCGCCACCCCTCCCCCTAGTTGCGTCCGCGTGCCGGGAGCCATAGGTGCGCGGGCATCACCGGGGGCCCTTGCTATTACGGCCTCCGGCGGGGGGGAGGAAGAGCATCCGATCGGAAGGAAGGCGCGGGAGAAGGCAAAACATCCAGAGGCGGGTCCCCTCGGTGGGCCAGACAATTTGTTTACCGCGCTCGGCCCAACCCAGTCACCGGCGAGCGCGGGGTGCCCCGAGCCCGTGCCCGAGCCCTTGAACAACACCACAGAGGGGCCCGGGCGCGGGCAAGAAAAGGAAAAGGGGGGGGCGGAGCGGGAGGCCTCGGCAGACATGGAGGTCTCCCTGCCTCCGCGCACCCCCAGGAACAAAAGGAGGCGCGGCTCCGATGAGGCGGAGGGGGAACAACATCCCTCCGCAGAGGAGTCGGTGCCCGCCGCGTGTCCCGCGTCCCCAACCAGCGCCCCCAAGCTGCGCTGTAGGCGAGAGGAGTCTGTCCCCGGGGAGGGTGAGACAGTCGAGGCTGCCCAGCCTCTGCCTCCCGGGGATGGCGTGGAAGATCTGCCTGTCGTGGGGGGCGTGGGGATCGCGGAGGAATGCATTGCCGCCGGGCCGGGCGTCCCGGGGACTGAGGCGGGCGGGGCCGAAAAGGCCGAACCTGAGCCCGCCCAGCCAATACCCAACTTCCCCCGGGAGTCGCTCGACCCGGCAGAAAATGAAACAAATGTTTATAATGACACTGTAGATGCTGGGCCGGGGGGGTGGCAGCGGGGAGGGGGAGGAACACCCACCCTCGCCTCTTGCTGTGGAGCTGGAGCACTTGGAGAGCCTGGGGATTTCCTATGGCCGGGTCTCTCCTTGTTCCCCGGTTCCTGGGGCGGAGGGGGAACCCCTTCCGCTGTCATTTCCCGACCCAGCACCATTTTTAAAAGAGCCCAGTGGTGACTCCTCTGCCGACGATCCTGGGGGTGGGATCGGGGCAGAGCCAGGGCCGGTTGGAGCGGCCGGTTCATTTGCCGTACCTTGTGCGGTCGATGGGCCGGCTGCTGGCGGCCACCTCCCGGAGGGGGACGGGGACTCGGTGGGGGACGCGGGTGAAGACCTAGAGACCACCGCCAGCGAGGCGGTGGATCTGCTCGCGGCCGCCGCCGAGACCATCCTCATTCCTGCAAAGGAACTCCGGGACTTTTTGGCCCAGAGCCGAGGTCACTGCAACCAAGCCCGACTGGCCCTGGAAAAATGGTCCGAGCCAGAGCTGATCAAGGGGTCCGTCCGCGCCGCCGTTAAAACCTTGGCCGCGGGCGGGCCTTTGACAAAGGCGCAACACCTTGAGCTGCGCGAGCTCGAGGGACTCCTCGCTGGGCTGCGGAGAGAGCGGAGTTCAACAAAAGACTCCGCTCCCTCTCCCACAATAGGTTAAGGTAGAGGTTGCACTATGCTTTTGCCATGAAGATAACCATAGCCAGCCTCAACATCAACGGCGGCAGAGGGGCACGCCGTAGATTTGACAATTTTTCGCTCCTGCGGGAGGGGAAATATGCGGTGTGCTTCCTGCAAGAAACCCACACCGTTCCGGGAGACGAAGCCACGTGGCTCCTGGAATGGCAAGGAGAGGTCCGCATGAGCCACTTCACCGCCATTTCTAGTGGGGTGGCCATCTTGCTGGGCCCGCATTTTCAGCCGGAGATCTTGGGGGTCGAGGAGCCCGTGCCAGGCCGCTTGCTGCACGTAACGGTTCGCCTGGGGGACGTGCCGCTCCATCTCGTGAACGTGTACGCCCCTCAGCCCGGCCCGCAGCAAACGCGCTTCTTTGAAGAGGTGTCCGCTCTTCTTGGCTCCGTCGACGTCGGCGACTGCATTGTCCTCGGGGGGGATTTTAACTGCACCCTCGAGGCGAGGGACCGCTCCGGTGCCCCGCAGTGCATGACGGCGATGGAGAAGTTGAGGGACCTGGTCGGGTCCTTCGACTTGGTGGACGTCTGGCGAAATCTCCACCCCGACTCCAGCGCCTTTACTTGGGTGAGGCCTGGAGTAGGATGGTCTAGAGTCGACCGCCTTTACGTGTCTCGGGCGTACGTTTCCTGCGTCCCGGCGGCCTTATTGCGGCCGGTGCCGTGTTCGGACCACCACCTGGTGTGGGCGGAGCTCGCTTCGCTCCGCGCGAGGACGGGGTCCGCGTACTGGCACTTTAACAACCGAGGTTTTATGTGGCGGTCGGAAGAGAGGGCTGTGGCTGGTGAGGTGACCAGGGTCAGGGACCTGCTCGATGGCGGAGGAGCGGGCTGGATGGCGCCAGACACGCTGGCGCGGCGCCTAAACTCTGCCAACGTCCGCCACGCGGCCGATGCCATCGAGTCGCTAAAAACAGCTCTGGGCCCTGACTCCGTTAGGTGCATCGAGGAGGCTCAAGCACGTGGGGAGATCCCGTCCGAACTGACCCCCGTCCGGACGGAATTCCTCATCGGCGCCAAACCCCGGAACCTCCCTCGGGGACCGGCGCCTCACAACTTGAGCCGCCTCTGGGAAATCCCCTCCGTGCCTTTCAGTTCCGCGCGGAGGGGTTTCCAGTACGGGCTGCTCCTGCACACCCTCAACTTGCCGTCCGGAGGAGGCGGGGGTCCCCGATGGAGGGCACTCTACGCAGGGGTCCTCCCACTATTCATCGGGGACTTGGCCTGGAGGGTGGTGCACGGAGCAGTGCCGTGCAACAAATTTTTAAGCCGGTTCACGGACTCCCAGGCCGCCTGCAATTTCTGCGGTCTGGTAGAGTCCCTGTTCCATGTTTTTATGGAATGCACAAGGTTGCAGCCCCTGTTTTATTATTTGAAGGGGCTGCTCCTGAAATTCTGGCTGCACTTCAGTCCCACTCTCCTGATCTTTGGGCACCCTGTGCGGAGGGGAGCGGGTAGGTCCGAAGGCCTCCTCGTAGGACTGCTCCTGGGCACGGCCAAGGGTGTCATCAGCCGGTCCAGGCAGCAGGCGGTCGAGGGGGTCGTTCAACCTGACTGCCTGCCTCTCTTCCGCTCTTACATCCGGTCCAGGGTGTCCTTGGAGATGGAGCACGCGGTGTCCACCGGTACGCTCACGGCCTTCCGCGAGAGGTGGGCACCGGAGGGACTGGAGTGCATCATCACGCCCGGCAACCAAATTTTAATTTGATTTTACGTTTTAAAGTTTAATTTGTTTTAATTGCCGGTGCTTTTAGTGTCCCCTTCCCTTTTATAGGGGGCACTGGAAAAATGTGATTTTAGCGCCCAAAAAAAAAAACCAAAAAAAAAAACCAAAAAAAGGAAAAAAAGGCCTTGTAAATGTCTGGTGTGTCACCCAGGTCGGGTGGCACGGTTTAATGTTTTATGTTTTTGCAGGTGAACTCCAAAAAGAGTTTCATGCACAAGGACCCCCAGGTCCCTCTGCACCGCAGCATGTTGTAATTTCTCCCATTCAAATAATATTTCCTTTTACTGTTTTTTTTTCCTAGGTGGATGACCTCACACTTTCAGACATTGTAGTCCATCTGCCAAACTTTAGCCCATTCGCTTAACCGATCTAAATCTCTTTGCAGCCTCTCTGTGTCCTCTACACAACCCACTTTCCCACTAATCTTTGTGTCATCTGCAAATTTTGTTACACTACACTCGATCCCCGCTTCCAGGTCATCTATGTATATTGTAAACAGTTGTGGTCCCAGCACCGATCCCTGTGGCACACCACTAACCACCAATTTCCAACCCGAAAAGGACCCATTTATCCCGACTCTCTGCTTTCAGTTGGCCAGCCAATTCTCGATCCATGCTAATACATTTCCTCTGACTCCGCATACCTTTATCTTCTGCAGTAACCTTTTGTGTGGCACCTTATCGAATGCCTTTTGGAAATCTAAATACACCACATCCATCGGTACACCTCTATCCACCATGCTCGTTATATCCTCAAAGAATTCCAGTAAATTATTTGAATATGATTTCCCCTTCATGAATCCATGTTGCGTCTGCTTGATTGCACTATTCCTATCTAGATGTCCCGCTATTTCTTCCTTAATGATAGCTTCAAGCATTTTCCCCACTACAGATGTTAAACTAACCGGCCTATAGTTACCTGCCTTTTGTCTGCCCCTTTTTTTAAACAGAGGCGTTACATTAGCTGCTTTCCAATCCGCTGGTACCTCCCCAGAGTCCAGAGAATTTTGGTAGATTATAACGAATGCATCTGCTATAACTTTCGCCATCTCTTTTAATACCCTGGGATGCATTTCATCAGGAACAGGGGACTTGTCTACCTTGAGATCTATTAGCCTGTCCAACACTATCCCTCTAGTGATAGTGATTGTCTCAAGGTCCTCCCTTCCCACATTCCCATGACCAGCAATTTTTGGCATGGTTTTTGTGTCTTCCACTGTGAAGACCGAAGCAAAATAATTGTTTAAGGTCTCAGCCATTCCACATTTCCCATTATTAAATACCCCTTCTCATCTTCTAAGGGACCAACATTTACTTTAGTCACTCTTTTCAGTTTTATACATCCTTGACCCTTGCACCAGGGAGGCAACATACCATCCTGGAGTCTCAGTTGCGACCGCAGAAACGCCTATCTATTCCCCTTACAATAGAATCTCCTATCACTATAGCTCTCCCACTCTTTCTCCAGCCCTCCTGTGCAGCAGAGCCACCCATGATGCCATGAACTTGGCTGCTGCTGGCTCCCCTGATGAGTCATCCCCCCCAACAGTACCCAAAACGGTGTATCTGTTTTGCAGGGGGATGACCACAGAGGACCCCTGCACTACCTTCCTTCCACTGCTCTTCCTGCTGGTCACCCATTCCCTCTCTGCCTTTGTAACCTTTGCCTGCGGTGTGACCAACTCACTAAACGCGCTAATCACGATATCCGTAGCATTGCGGATGCTCCAGAGTGAATCCATTCGCAGCTCCAGTGCTGCAATGCGGTCTGTCAGGAGCTACAGCAGGATACACTTCCTACACATGTAGTCGTCAGGGATACTGGAAGCGTCCCTCAGTTCCCACATAGCAGAGGAGGAGCATGACACGTGTCTGAGCTCTCCTGCCATGAGTTAACCCTTAAATTAACCTAATTTGGCAACAATGACAAAGGTTACCTATTGATAAAGGAAAAGAAATAGAAGTAAAACTATTCACCAATCACCAGCCAATCACTTACCCTCTTGGCTGTGTCGTCACACTTTGATTTCTTTCTACTTATTTTTTGCCTTCTCTCCCTGCTGCAGCTGCACCAGCTGGCCTCCTCCTGGTCACTGCCGCTCCCCTACTGTTGGGCCTTTTATAGTCCTCCCTCCAATCTCCCGCGCCTTCTCCTGGTCACTGCCGCTCCCCGACTGTTGGGCCTTTTATAGTCCTCCCTCCAATCTCCCGCGACTCCTCCTGGTCACTGTCGCTCCCCAACTGTTGGGCCTTTTATAGGCCTCCCGACTCACCGCGCCTCCTCCTGGTCACTGCCGCTCCACGACTGTGGCTGATGGGCCTTTTATAGGCCTCCTGACTCACCGCGTCTCCTCCTCATCACTGCCACTCCCCGGCTGTGACTGTTGGGCCTAGAGCTGGTAAGTGGGATTAGACTGGATAACCTATTTTTGGCTGGCGCAAACACAATGGTAAGTACTGCAGGGAATCATATGCATCCAATGTGATCTTCTGGACTAGTTTCAAATGCCTGAATGGGTCGGAGAGGAATTTTCCCAAATTTTTTTTTCCTCGATTGGCCTGGGTTTTTATCTGGTTTTTGCCTCTCCCAGGAGATCACATGGCTCCAGTTGGGGTGGAGTGTAGAATGTTTTGGTGCAAGGGGTGTCACAATTGTGTGGGGCGGACTGGTTGGGCCGGGTGCTCTTTACCTTTCCGCTATTGCTCATTGTTCATAGGTTTATATGTAACCTTCAGGGCTGCTGACCGAGGGTCGTGTGGCTCTTTGTCAGGCGGCGCGGACACAATGGGCCAAAATGGCCTCCTTCTGCGCTGTAAATTTCTATGTTTCGATGTTTCAAGATTCCGCAGTCTGTAGCTGGCTCTTTCGAAGAGTAATCCAGTCAGACACACGCGCCCACTCTTTCCCCATATCCCTGCAATTTTTTCTCCTTCAAATATTTTATCCAATTCCCTTTTGAAAGCTACTATTGCATCTGTATCCATCACCCTATCAGGTAGTGCGTTCCAAATCCTAACCACTTGTTCCATAAAAATGTTTTCCTCATGTCACCTCTTGTTATTTTGCCAATCACCTTAAATCTGTGCCACCTCGTAATTGACCCTTCAGCGATTGGATACAGTTTCGGCTGCTGTTGCTGTTGCGAGGGCGATTCGACCGCCACCACCAAAGGGCCGTTGTCTACGTCGGAACGAGAAGAGGACTTCCACTGGAGCTGCAAAAGCCACACGCGACACAATAATAGGCTTCTGGTGGATGCATCGGCCTGGGATTGCAGCGGACCAGGTGCGAGGAGGCCATTCGGCCTGGGATTGCAGCGGGCCAAGGCGTTCGGGCCCCCGGCGGCGTCCAGACCTCTTCCCAGCTGCGTCCAGGCATTCGGGCCCCCTTCGGAGACGACTGGGCCTCTACTTCCTCGCAGTGCTCCAGGTATGGTCCAGCCAGGGCTTTGTACATCGTGGAAGTACATTCAGCACTCCAGGTCCCTTCAGCCAGAGGGCCCGGCCCAACGACATGCTCCAGGTCCTTTTGGCCAGCCGGTCCGGCCCAACGATACACTCCGGGTCCCTTCGGCCAGAGGGCCCAGCACAGCCTCTGTGTCACCTCAACCAGCTGGCCCGGCCCAACAACGAACGAGGTCGCTAGCGGTGAACACTAACTTTTAAATAACTTGATTTACATTTTAGGCTTTTTTATCAACTTTTAACCAACTCTTAATCTATTTATTAAACCTTCAATCACCTGCGTAACTTTTTAAAAAATAATTTGGAAATACTTTTAAACTCTTAAAACTTTTAAAACAACTTGGAAACCTTTCGGGAAATTTTTAACCTTGGAAGAAACTTTCCAAAACATCCCTCGAACCCCAGCGGACAGCTGACCTTCCCGGTGTCTGCCCCCAACCAAGCCTCTGGCCATCTACCATCAATGGCATTACTCGGCGCCGAGCCTGCAGCCAACACCTCGCCGTAGGCAATTCGGCTTATACAGCAGTGCCTGGTCTCCAGTCATCTTGGGCCCCCTTGCCACTGGACCAAGACCTTGCTCAGCTAAGCCCGTGTGGTTTCCGGTGTGCAGCGGCCACTCCACATTAAAAGAACTCATGCACAGGCATCTTTCACTTTGCTAATGTGAAGTTCGGGACCTGGAACGTCAGGACCCTCATGGACAATTCCAACAGCAACAGGTCGGAACGCTGCACCGCCATAGTTGCCCGGGAACTCAGACGTTTTGACATTGATATCGCCACCCTAAGCGAGACCCGGCAGGCAGGGGAAGGCCAGCTCAAGGAACATGGTGGAATTTACACCTTTTTCTGGAAAGGAAAATCAGAGGAAGAACGCCGCCTTCATGGAGTCGGCTTCGCCATCAAAAATAAACTGGTCGACCGCCTCAAAGACTCCCCCTGTGGGGTTAACGAACGCCTCATGACCCTTCGCCTTACCCTATCCCGGAACCAATGCGCCACAGTCATCAGTGCGTACGCCCCAACACTCGATGCAACAGGCAACAGATGAGGCTAAAGAGGGTTTTTATTCAAACCTTGAGACATCCCGTCCCGCGTCTCCACGGGCAACAACTTGATCCTCCTAGGTGACTTTAATGCCAGGGTCGGCAAAGAAACAGCCCTCTGGGGAGGCGTGATTGGCAGAGTGGGGGTAGGGAAAGCCAACTCCAGCAGTACCTGATATGTCCTGACTAATATGTCCTTACTATGCAGTATAAATGCACACGAGGCCCATACTTGAGAGAAGATCACTCTGTGACAGTTACCTTTATTACCAAGACCTCAAGAGACAGACGGTGGGTGGAGCTTCCCCTTTTATACCGGCAAGTCCAGGTTAGGAGTGTCTCCCACAAGTTCGTGCCCTGAGGTCAGTGTTCTCAAGGTGTACGACTTAGGTCAGCTTATACATGGGTTACAATGACAGTTGAATACATGACATCACCTCCCCCACAAAGTCTTAGTGGGATCACAGGTTAAGCCTCTCTGGTGGTTTACGCTCCCTGGTAGAGCGTCTGAGTTGGGGCTCTGGTTGTTGGGCGCTGTCCTGAGTATCTGCTGTTTGCTGTGCCTCAGGCCTGTCCGAACTGCCCACAGTGACTGGGCTCTCCTCCACTTGGGTCCGGTCCTCCAATTGGTTCCGGTGTTCGGTCACCTGTGGTGGAGTAAACTCTACGTCGTGTTCTTCCTCTGCTTCGTCTATGGGGTTGCTGGACCTCCTTTTAGTTTGATCCAAGTGTTTGCGGCAGATTTGTCCATTGGTAAGTTTAACAACCAAAACCCTATTCCCCTCTTTGGCAATCACAATGCCTGCAAGACATTTGGGCCCTGCAGCGTAATTAAGGACAAAAACAGGGTCATTGACATCAATACATCGCGCCCTCGCATTCCTGTCATGGTAGTCACATTATGACTGACGCCTGCTCTCAACAATTTCTTTCATAGTCGGGTGTATAAGTGATAACCTGGTTTTGAGCGCCCTTTTCATTCGCAGCTCTGCAGGTGGAACCCCGGTGAACGAGTGTGGTCGGGATCTATTGACCAACAGGAGGCGTGATAAGCGGCTTTGTAGGGAACCCACTTGGATTCTGAGGATCCCCTGTTTGATTATCTGCACTGCTCATTCCGCCTGGCCTTTTGAGGCCGGCTTGAACGGTGCCGTTCTGACATGGTTGATTCCATTGCCTGCCATGAAGTCCTGGAATTCAGTGCTGTGAAGCACGGGCCATTGTCGCTGATCAAGACATCCGGTAGACCATGGGCGGCGAATATTTCCCGTAGACTTTCTACCGTGGCAGAGGATGTGCTTGAATTTAAAATGGCACACTCAATCCATTTGGAATAGGCGTCTATTACAACCAAAAACATTTTTCCCATGACAGGACCTGCGTAGTCCACACAGATGCGTGATCATGGCTTGACGGGCCAGGACCAGGGACTAAGGGGGAGCTTACCTGGGTGCGTTGCCCAGCTGAGCACACGTGTTGCACCTGCGAACACAATGTTCCAGGTCTGCATCTATCCCTGGCCACCAAACGTGTGACCTGGCAATTGCCTTCATCATAACAATGCCTTGGTGCTCATTGTGAAGTTCTCTGATAAACAACTCTCTGCCCTTCTGGGGCATGACTACTTGGTTTCCCCACAGTAGGCAATTGGCCTGAATTGAGAGTTCATCCTTGCGCCTTTGAAACGGTTTAAATTCCTCAGGGCATGCCCCGTACGTGGCTGCCCAGACCCCATTCAGGACACAATTCTTAACAAAAGACAGTAGCGGGTCTTTGTTTGTCCAGATTTTAATCTGACGGGCTGTCACAGGTGAGCCTTCGCTTTCGAAAGCTTCAATAGCCATGACCATCTCAGCATTATGCTCAGCTGCTCCCTCAGTGATGGCTAGTGGTAGCCTGCTGAGTGCATCGGTCCAGTTTTCAGTGCCCAGTCTGTGCCAAATTGTGTAGTCATAAGGGGCTAACATAAGTACCCAGCTCTGTATGCGGGCCGATGCATTCACATTTATGGCCTTGTTGTCGGCCAAAAGGGACGTTAGGGGTTTGTGATCTGTCTCCAGCTCAAATTTCCTGCCAAACACGTACTGGTGCATTTTTTTTACTGCATATACACATGCAAGTGCTTCCTTTTCTACCATCCCGTAGCCCCTTTCTGCCCGGGACAGACATCTGGAGGCATAAGCTACCGGCTGTAACTGACCATTGGCATTAACATGCCGCAACACACACCCGACCCCATAGGATGACGCATCACACGTTAAAACTAGTTTCTTGGGTCATATAACGTTAACAGTTTCTTGGAGGATAACAAATTGCGTGCTCTATCAAAATCCCTTTCCTGGCTGTCCCCCCAGACCCAATCGCGACCTTTGCATCGGAGCACGTGTAGCGGCTCTAACAGCATGCTCAATTGGAAAGAAAGTTGCCAAAATAGTTCAGGAGCCCCAGGAACGAATGCAGCTCCGTCGTGTTACGGGGTCTGGGTGCTCTCTGGATCGCTTCCGTTTTGGACGCAGTATGTCTGATCCCGTCTGCTGCTACCCTCCTCCCCAGGAATTCTACCTCTGGAGCTAAGAAGATGCACTTCGCCTTTTTCAGTCGCAGCCCTACCCGGTCCAGTCTGCGTAGCACCTCCTCCAGGTTGTGAAGGTGTTCTTCAGTATCATGACCCGTGATGAAGATGTCGTCTTGAAAAACCACCATCCTTGGAATCGACTTGAGGAGGCTTTCCATATTTCGCTGAAAGATCGCGGTGGCCGAACGAATCCCAAACGGACATCTGTTGTACTCGAACAACCCCTTGTGTGTCGTGATGGTGGTCAGCTTCTTCGACTCACTCGCCAGCTCCTGGGTCATGTAAGCTGAGGTCAGGTCCAATTTTGAAAAAAGATTGCCACCGGACAGCGCCGCAAAGAGGTCCTCCACTCTCAGTAGCAGGTACTGGTTTTGGAGTGACACCTGATTGATGGTGGCCTTGTAATCGCCACATATCCTGACCGACCCATCCGCCTTGAGCACCAGCATGATCTGGCTCGGCCAGTCACTGAATTCGACTGGCGAGATGATGCCTTCCCTCAGCAGGCAGTCCAATTCGCATTCTATCTTTTCCCGCATCACGTACAGCACTGCTCTGGCCTTGTGGTGTACTGGCCTGGCATCCGGGATTATGTGAATCACTACCTTGGTCCCTATGAAAGTGCCGATGCCGGGTTGAAATAATGAGTCAAGTTTGTCCAGGACCTGTGAGCATGATACTCACTCCACAGAAGAAATTGCATTAACATCGCCCCATTTCCAGCTCATGACAGCAAGGCAACTCCGCCCCAGTAGTGCGGGACCGTCCCCCGGGACAATCCAGAGTGGCAACCTGTTCTCCGAATCTTTGCGGGTCACGACTACAGTGGTGCTGCGCAGCACCAGAATGATCTCCTTTGTATATGTCCGTAGCAGTGTGTCAATCGGCAATAATTTTGGCCTCCTGGCCTTGGACACCCACAACCTATCGAACTGTTTGATACTCATCAGGGACTGACGGGCCCCCGTGTCCAGCTCCATTAATACTGGGATGCCATTGAGGGGCACTTTCATCATTATCGGTGGCGTCCTGGTATATGAACTGTATATGTGCTCCACATGAACTCGCTGAACGTCAGCTTCCAGTGATTTCCCCCAGTATTCATTTGGCCTCGTAGGGCTTACATCGGGTCTGTTCTCCTCGTACATCAACCTGGCTGCAGGCTTCCTGCACATACGCGCCAAGTGACCGCTGACGTTGCAGTTTCTGCAGATATATTGCTGATACCTGCAAGCTCTGGCTGTGTGTTTGCCTCCACACCTCCAGCATGAGTTAGATGCCCCATTGTGGGAAACAAAATGTCCATTACCAGTCAATCGTCTCTGACTGTCTCTGAAACTGTCCTTAAGCACATCATTAACAGGTATTGATGGCCCCATTACTGGCCACATTGTCCATTGCGATGGCATGAATCGCCATTCAGCTAGCCATTGTCTCTGTTGAATTCCCCCTTTGGGTTCGACTGCATACTGGGGCATGTCTGATTGCCCTTGTCTGCCTAGAGAACTGTGTGCCGCATTAACAATGTTGACTCCATGGTCATTTGTCGCATTTGAGCCAAGATTTTTGTCACACAGCATTCTGGTCTCTTCCTCCCCTGAGATAATTGTCTGGGCTATCAGAGCCGCCGCTTCCAAGGTCAAGTCTTTGGTCTCAATCAGTTTCCTGGAAACCCCAGCGTGCCCAATGCTCTCAATAAAAAAATCTCGCAGCATCTCTGCTCTGCGTGCATCTGGAAACTTACATAGGCTTGCCAGTCGCCGGAGATCTGCCACGAAGTCTGGAACGCTTTGCCCTTCTCGCCGCCGGTGCACATGTAAAACCAGTGTCTCGCCATGTGCATGCTGCTCACCGGTTTAAAGTGTTCCCCGATCAACTTACTGAGCTCTTCGAACGTCTTGTCCGCCGGCTTCTCTGGTGCTAGAAGGTCCTTCATCAGGGAATATGTTCTGGATCCACAAACCGTCAGGAGATGAGCCCTGCGTTTGTCGGACGAATCCTGTCCCAACCATTCCTTCATGACAAAACTTTGCTGTATTCTCTCAATAAAGTCGTCCCAATCATCACCAACACAATACCTCTCTTCTGTGCTGCTAGTGGCCATGCTCGCGTGGTTTAAATCCCAGTTTCTCGTCACCAATAATATGTCCTTACTATACAGTATAAATGCACACGAGGCCCATCCTTGAGAGAAGAGCACTCTGTGAACAGTTACCTTTATTAACAAGACCTCAAGAGACAGACGGTGGGTGGAGCTTCCCCTTTTATACTGGAAAGTCCAGGTTAGGAGTGTCTCCCACAAGTTCGCCCCTTGTGGTCAATGTTCTCAAGGTGTACAACTTAGGTCAGCTTATACATGGGTTACAATGAGAGTTGAATACATGACATCACCTCCCCCCCAAAGTCTTATTCGGATCACAGGTTGAGTCTCTCTGGTGGTTTACGCTCCCTTGTAGAGTGCCTGAGTTGGGGCTCCGGTTGTTGGGTGCTGGCCTGAGTGTCTGCTGTTTGCGGTGCCTCAGGTCTGTCTGGACTGCCCACAGTGACTGGGCTCTCCTCCACTTGGTTCCGGTGTTCAGTCACCTGTGGTGGAGTAAACTCTACATCGCGTTCGTCCTCTTCTTCTTATATAGGGTTGCTGGACCTCCTTTTAGTTTGATCCACATGCGTGCGGCAGATTTGTCCATTGGTAAGTTTAACTACCAAAACCCTATTCCCCTCTTTGGCAATCACAGTGCCTGCAAGACATTTGGGCCCTGCAGCGTAATTAAGGACAAAAACAGGATCATTGACATCAATACATCGCGCCCTCGCATTCCTGTCATGGTAGTCACATTGTGACTGACGCCTGCTCTCAACAATTTCTTTCATCGTAGGGTGTATAAGGGATAACCTGGTTTTGAGCATCCTTTTCATTAGCAGCTCAGCGGGTGGAACCCCTGTGAGCAAGTGTGGTCGGGATCTATTGACCAACAGGAGGCATGATAAGCGGTTTTGTAGGGAACCCCCTTGGATTCTGAGCATCCCCTGTTTGATTATTTGCACTACTCGTTCCGCCTGACCGTTTGAGGCCGGCTTGAACGGTGCCGTTCTGTCATGGTTGATTCCATTGCCTGCCATGAAGTCCTGGAATACAGTGCTTGTGAAGCACGGGCCATTGTCGCTGACCAAGACATCTGGCGAACATTGCCTGTAGACTTTCTACCGTGGCAGAGGATGTGCTTGAATTTAAAATAGCACACTCAATCCATTTGGAGTCGGCATCTACTACAACTAAAAACATTTTTCCCATGAAAGGACCTGCGTAGTCCACACGGATGCATGACCATGGCTTGGCGGGCCAGGACCAGAGGCTAAGGAGGGCTTCCCTGGGTGCGTTGCCCAGCTGAGCACACATGTTGCACCTGCGAACACAAAGTTCCAGGTCTGCATCGATCCCTGGCCACCAAACGTGTGACCTGGCACTTCATCATGACAATGCGTGGGTGCTCATAGTGAAGTTCTCTGATAAACACCTCTCTGCCTTTCTGGGGCATGACTACTCGGTTTCCCCACAGTAGGCAAACGGCCTGAATCGAGAGTTCATCCTTGCGCCTTTGAAACGGTTTAAATTCCTCAGGGCATGCCCCATACATGGCTGCCCAGTCCCCATTCAGGACACATTTCTTAACTAAAGACAGTAGCGGGTCTTTATTTGTCCAGACTTTAATCTAACAGGCTGTCACAGGTGAGCCTTCGCTTTCGAAAGCTTCAACAGCCATGACCATCTCAGCATCATATTCAGTTGCCCCCTCAGTGGTGGCTAATGGGAGCCTGCTGAGTGCATCGGCACAGTTTTCAGTGCCCGGTCTGTGCCAAATTGTGAAGTCAAAGGCGGCTAATGTAAGTGCCCACCCCTGTATGCGGGCCGATGCATTCGCATTTATGGCCTTGTTGTCGGCCAAAAGGGACGTTAGGGATTTGTGATCTGTCTCCAGCTCAAATTTCCTGCCAAACACGTACTGGTGCATTTTTTTTACTGCATATACACATGCTAGCGCTTCCTTTTCTACCATCCCGTAGCTCCTTTCTGCCTGGGACAGACTTCTGGAGGCATAAGCTACCGGCTGTAACTGACCATTGGCATTCACATGCTGCAACATACACCTGACCCCATAGGACGACGCATCGCACGTTAGAACAAGTTTCTTACATGGGTCATATAACGTTAACAGTTTGTTGGAGCAGAACAAATTGTGTGCTCTATCAAAAGCCCTTTCCTGGCTGTCCCCCCAGATCCAATTGCGACCTTTGCATAGGAGCACGTGTAGCGGCTCCAACAACGTGCTCAATTTGGGAAGAAAGTTATCAAAATAGTCCAGGAGCCCCAGGAACGAACGCAGCTCCGTCATGTTGCGGGTTCTGGGTGCTCTCTGGATCGCTTCCGTTTTGGACACAGTAGGTCTGATCCAGTCTGCTGCTACCCTCCTCCCCAGGCATTCTACCTCCGGAGCTAAGAAGACGCACTTCGCCTTTTTCAGTCGCAGCCCTACCCGGTCCAGTCTGCATAGCACCTCCTCCAGGTTGTGGAGGTGTTCTTCAGTATCGCAACCCGTGATGAGGATGTCGTCTTGAAAAACCACCATCCTTGGAATCGACTTGAGGAGGCTTTCCATATTTCGCTGAAAGATCGCAGTGGCCGAACGAATCCCGAACGGACATCTGTTATTCTCAAACAATCCCTTGTGTGTCGTGATGGTGGTCAGCTTCTTCGACTCACTCGTCAGTTCCTGGGTCATGTAAGCTGAGGTCAGGTCCAATTTTGAAAAAGGTTTGCCACCGGACAGCGCCGCAAAGAGGTCCTCCGCTCTCGGTAGCGGGACTGGTCTTGGAGTGACATCCGATTGATGGTGGCCTTGTAATCACCACATATCCCGACCGACCCTTCTGCCTTGAGCACCGGCATGATCGGGCTCGCCCAGTCATTGAATTCGACTGGCAAGATGATGCCTTCCCTCAGCAGGCGGTCCAATTCGCATTCTATCTTTTCCCACATCACGTACGGCACCGCTCTGACCTTGTGGTGTACTGGCGTCCGGGTTTATGTGAATCACTACCTTGGTCCCCATGAAAGTGCCGATGCCGGGTTGAAATAATGAGTCAAATTTGTCCAGGACCTGTGAACATGATACTCGCTCCACAGAAGAAATTGCATTGACATCGCCCCATTTCCAGTTCATGACAGCAAGGCAACTCCTCCCGGGTAGTGCGGGGCCGTCCCCTGGGACAATCCAGAGTGACAACCTGTTCTCCGAATCTTTGTGGGTCACTACTGCTGTGTCGCTGCCTAGCACCGGAATGATCTCCTTTGTATATGTCCGTAGCTGTGCATCAATCGGCAATAATTTTGGCCTCCTGGCCTTGGACACCCACAACCTTTCGAACTGTTTGATACTCATCAGGGACTGGCTGGCCCCCGTATCTAGCTCCATTAATACTGGGATGCCATTGAGGAGCACTTTCATCATTATCGGTAGCGTCCTGGTATATGAACTGTATATGTGCTCCGCATGAACTCGTTGAATTTCAGCTTCCAGCGATTTCCCCCAGTATTCATTTGGCCTCGTAGGCTTACATCAGGCCCGTCCTCCTCGTACATCAACCTGGCTGCAGGCTTCCTGCACATACGCGCCAAGTGACCGCTGATGTTGCAGTTTCTGCAGGTATATTGCTGATACCTGCAAACTCTGGCTGGGTGTTTGCCTCCACACCTCCAGCATGAGCTGGAGGCCCCATTGTTGGAAACAAAAGGTCCCTTACCAGTCGATCGTCTCTGACTGTCTCTGTGATTGTCCTTAAGTGCACCATTAACAGATATTGATGGCCCCATTACTGGCCGCATTGTCCATTGCGATGGCATGAATCGCCGTTCAGCTAGCCATTGTCTCTGTTGAATTCCCTCTTTGAGTTCGACTGCATACTGGGGCATGTCCGATTGTCCTTGTCTGCCTAGAGAACTGTGTGCCGCATTAACAATGTTGACTCCCTGGTCGTTTGCCACATTTGAGCCAAGATTTTTGTCATACATCATTCTGGTCTCTACCTCCCCTGAGATAATTGTCTGGGCTATCAGAGCCGCCGCTTCCAAGGTCAAGTCTTTGGTCTCAATCAGTCTCCTGAAAACCCCAGCGTGCCCGATGCCCTCAATAAAAGAATCTCACAGCATCTCCACTCTGCATGCATCTGGGAACTTACATAGGCTCGCCAGTCGCCGGAGATCTGCCACGAAGTCTGGAACGCTTTGCCCTTCTCGCCGCCGGTGCATGTAAAATCGGTGTCTCGCCATGTGCATGCTGTTCGCCGGTTTAAGGTGTTCCCCGATCAGCTTACTGAACTCTTCGAACGTCTTGTCCGCCAGCTTCTCTGGTGCTAGAAGGTCCTTTATCAGGGAGTACGTTCTGGATCCACAAACCGTCAGGAGATGAGCCCTGCGTTTGTCGGACGAATCCTGTCCCAACCATTCCCTCGTGACAAAACTTTGCAGTAGTCATCCCAATCATCACCAACACAGTACCTCACTTCTGTGCTGCTAGTGGCCATGCTTGCTTGGTTTAAATCCCAGTTTCTCGTCGCCAATGATATGTCCTTACTGTACAGTACAAATGCACACGAGGCCCATACTTGAGAGAAGGTCACTCTGTAACCAGTTACCTTTATTACCAAGACCTCAAGAGACAGACGGTGGGTGGAGCTTCCCCTTTTATACCTGAAAGTCCAGGTTAGGAGTGTCTCCCACAAGTTCGCCCCTTGTGGTCAATGTTCTCAAGGTGTACAACTTAGGTCAGCTTATACATGGGTTACAATGACAGTTGAATACATGACAGTACCCTATTCCGGACAAAATGTCGAGAACATGAACTCCTCATCACCAACACCCTGTTCCACCAGAGGGACAAATACAAGGCATCATGCCAACAGCCTCGCTCCAAATACTGTCACCTGCTCGAGTATGTCATCGTCTGAGTCAGGGATCGCAAGGATGTGCGCATCATCCGCACCATGACAGGAGCTGATGTCTGCTGGACGGACCATCGCCTAATCCGATCCATCATTAATATAAACATAGCCCCAAAGCAGAGGGGATAGCAGAAGCAGTGCCGCAAAAAAGTTCAGGCCGGGGCACTTAATGACCCAACTAAGAGAGCCCTATACAGCCAGCGCCTCGCAGCTAATCTGGCGTGCCTTGATGACCCTGAGATGCTCAATGCTCACAGCGCTTGGTCTGCCCTCAGATCTCCATAACCAGTGCCTATGAAGAGACACTTGGTTACTCAACCAGAAAACATCAGGACTGGTTTGATGAAAATGATCAGGAGATCCAAGAGCTAATAGATCGTAAGCGCAGAGCATTTCTGAGCCTCAAGCAACAACCCAACTCGGGAGCTGCAAAGCAACGTTACAGACGGCTCAAGGCTGAGGTCCAGCAAAAAACCCGGGACCTAAAGAACAGGTGGTGGATGGAGAAATGGCAGGTGATACAACAACAACGAGGATTCTTCATCGCAGTCAAGGCCACCTACGGTCCAAACTCCCAAGACCCCACCCCACTCCTGGCCAAGAACGGGGAAACACTCATCAAGGACACCGAGGCTGTCAGGGCCCACTGGAAGGGGCACTTTGAAGATCTCAATCGAGACTCTGCCTTTGACTTGAGTGTTCTCAACTCCGTCCCGCAGCATGCAACCCGCCACCACCTCAGTAAAACCCCAACGCTGCACGAGGTAGGCAAAGCCATAAAACAGCTCAAGAATAACAAGGCTACGGGTGCGGATGGAATTCCTGCTGAGGTGCTAAAGTATGGCGAAGAGGCGCTGTTGGTGTGGATACATGATCTCATCTCTCTCATTTAGAGGGAGGAGAGCATGCCGGGAGATCTCAGAGATGCAGTGATCGTGACCATCTTTAAAAAGGGGGATAAATCTGACTGCGGCAACTATAGGGGAATCTCCCTGCTATCAGTCACTGGGAAGGTTGTCGCTCGAGTTCTCCTCAACCATCTTCTCCCTGTGGCCAAGGAGCTTCTCCCGGAATCACAGTGCGGATTTCGTCCCCTGTGGGGCACAATGGGCATGATCTTTGCAGTGCGACAGCTGCAGGATAAATGCAGGGAGCAGCGCCAGCCCTTATACATGGCTGTTTTCGATCTTACGAAGGTCTTTGACACTGTCAACCGTGAGGGTCTATGGAGCGTCCTCCTCCGTTTTGGATGCCCCCAAAAGTTTGTCAATATCCTTTGCCTGCTCCACAACGACATGCAGGCCGTGATCTTTACCAGCGGTTCCATTACAGACCCAATCCACGTCCGGACTGGGGTCAAACAGGGCTGCGTTATCGCTCTAACCCTCTTCTCAATCTTTCTCGCTGCCATGCTCCACCTCACAGTCAACAAGCTCCCCGCTGGAGTGGAACTAAACTACAGAACCAGTGAGAAGCTGCTTAACCTACGCCGCCCCCAGGCCAGGTCCAAGTTCACCCCAACCTCTGTCGTTGAGCTGCAGTATGTGGACGATGCCTGCGTCTGCGCACATTCAGAGGTTGAACTCCAGGATATAGTCGATGTATTCACCGAGGCATATGAAAGCTTGGGCCTTACGCTTAACATCCCAAAGACAAAGGTCCTCCACCAGCCTGTCCTCGCTGCACAGCATTGCCCTCCAGTCATCAAGATCCATGGTGCGGCCCTCGACAATGTGGACCACTTCCCATACCTCAGGTGCCTTTTATCAACAAAGGCAGACATTGATGCGGAGATTCAACATCGTCTCCAGTGCGTCAGTTCAGCCTTTGGCTGCCTGAGGAAAAGAGTGTTCGAAAACCAGGCCCTCAAATCTACCACCAAGCTCATGGTCTACAGGGCTGTAGTAATACCCGCCCTCCTGTATGGATCAGAGACATGGATGATGTACAGAAGACACCTCAAGTCGCTGGAGATATATCACCAATGATGTCTCCGCAAGATCCTGCAAATCCCCTGGGAGAACAGGTGCACCAACATCAGTGTCCTTGCCTAGGCTAACATCCCCAGCATTGAAGCACTGACCACACTCCATCAGCTTCGCTGGGCAGGCCACATAGTTCTCATGCCAGACACGAGACTCCCTAAGCAATTGCTCTATGCGGAGCTCCTTCATGGCAAACAAGCCAAAGGTGGGCAGCGGAAATATTACAAGGACACCCTCAAAGCCTCCTTGGTAAAGTGCGACATCACCACTGACACCTGGGAGTCCCTGGCCGAAGACTGTCCTAGGTGGAGAAAGTGCATCTGGGAGGGCGTTGAGCTCTTCGAATCTCAAAGCCGCGAGCGTGAAGAAGTCAGGCGCAGGCAGCAGAAGGAGCGTGCGGCAAATCAGTCCTACCTCCTCCCCCCCACTTTCCCCAATGAATGTCTGTCCCACAGGGTCTGTGGCTCTTATATTGGACTGTTCAGCCACCAAAGGACTCACTTTAGGAGTGGAAGCAAGTCTTCCGCAATTCCAAAGGACTGCTGATGATGATGATGACAGTTTCTCTTTATTTACTCTATCTATACCCTTCATGATTTAAAAACTTCTATCAAATCTCCTCTTAGCCTTCTCGCTCGAAGGAGAACAACCCCAGCCTCTCTCGTCTACTCACATAACTGTATTCCCTTATCCCTTGAACCATTCTAATAAATCTTTTCTGTACTGTGTCCAAAGCCTTCACATGCTTCCTAAAGTGTGATGCCCTGAATTGGACATAATACTCCAGCTGGGGCCGAACTAGTGTTTTATATAAGTTTAGCATAACTTCCTGGCTTTTGTATTCTATGGCTCTATTTATAAAGCCAAGGATCCCATCTGTTTTATTGGCCCTGAAATCCCGGTTTCTTCTTCCCGCGGGCGCTCGACTAAAAATAGGAGAAAAGATGCGCACTTACCTTTTGGTCGATCACTCACCAGAGATCCCGGTCCTGAGGCCTCCTCTTCTTGCTCAATGGAGCGCGTTCACGTTGGGATGTCTGTAGGAGTCACGTGGGCCTGGACACCCAATCACGGTATAGTATTTTATCATTAATAGTAATAGGAGTTTTCTAAATCCGAAACTCCTATTTCTATGAATGAGAAACACCCCCAAACACCCAAACACGACATAAAACATTTTTAAAAACTCACATAAATACATTATAGAAATTAAAGTTGATGGAAATGTTTTTGGGGAAAAAAAATTGCCAATTTTTTAAAAAAGTTTTAATTATGGTTTAAAATTAAATTACCTGAGTGGGCAGTTTTTAACATAAATATGTATGTTTAAATGTTATTTTAATATGTTTTTGATATGTTTTTAAACACTTACGCTGATAAAAGTAGGCTATGCGCCTGCTTTCATCAAGCGCAAGAGTTTTAAAGACATTCGCAGGGCAAGAGATGGGCAAATAGTCCAATCTCTGCCGTGGGAATGTCCTGCTCCCCGAGATGTGGCCATTTGTCAAGCCAGAAATTTGACAGATATCGGAAAAATTGGTTTTCAACATATGCGCATTGTGCGCCGAAAGCCGGCTTTTCCGATGCCTTCCAGGGTCCGTACACATTCCGTTCGGACCCGGGGGGGCTGGAACTTTAGGGCCATTAAATGCTTTGTTAACCTGTCCTGCCACCTTCAAAGATTTGTGCACAAACACCTCCAGGTCTCTCTGTTCTTGCAAGTCCTTTAAAATTGTACCATTTAGTGTGCATGGTCTCTCCTCATTCGTCCTATCAAAATGTATCACCTCATACTTCTCTGCATTAAATTTCATCTGTCATGTGCCTGCCCATTCCACCAGCCTGTCTATGTCCTCTTGAAGTCTATTACTATCTTCCTCGCTGTTTCGTACACTTCCAAGTTTCGTGTCATCTGCAATTTTTGAAATTGTGTCCAGTACCCTCAAGTCTAAGTCACTGATGTATATCAAAAACAGCAGTGGTCCTAGTACTGAACCCTGGAGAATGTTACTGTATAACCTCCTCCAGTCCAAAAAACAGCCAATCACAGCTCTGTTTTCAATCCCTTACCAATTTTGTATCCATGCTACTACTGACCCTTTTTCTCCACAATTCAATTTTGCTAACAATCCTAATGGGCCCGAACTTGGTCAACGCTAAGGCCCGTCCATTTCTCGGTGGTCCCCGGGCGGAACA